>NC_138108.1:73780702-75240702 GCF_964146895.1 Miniopterus schreibersii | reverse complement strand
CAACCCCTCTCTCATCTGGCCATTGTCAGTTTGCCAAACCAAATATTTGTACATGAATAATCCCAAGTTTTATTTGCAATAGTGGAACACTATAAGAATTTGAGAGTAATGAAACAATCTTTATATGTATAATGTATCAAGTTAGAAAACCAAAGCAAAGTTTTGAAGCAGTAAGAGAGCTCATAAAGATTTCCAGATTGACATTCAAAAATCAATGGCATTCCTCTACACCAAAAATACCTAGAAAACATTATGGAAAAAAGATAATATTCTGTTAACAAAATTATAAACTATTTAGGAATAAGTCTAACAAGATATTTTCAATACATTTAATGGAGAAAAATTATAAAATATTAATAAGGAAATAAAAGATAATCTGAATAGAGAGAGAGACCTTATTAAACTATTTGAAAATTTCCAAAAGATGATAGTCCTACCCAAATTAACCTATAAGTTCAACATAATCCATTCAAATACCAAAAAAAGTTTTATGGAATTTTTAAAAATATGCTAAAACTCAGTTATAGGAATTAAGGACCAAGAGTAGCCAAGTAAGTTTGAAGATAAAGAGGGAAGTTTTGCCCTTCTACATTTTAAAATTATTATAAAACTATAGTAATTAAAACAGTATGGTATTGCTACAAAGATAAACAAATAGGGTGATAGTTGAGAGAAATCTTAGAAAGAGGCCTATGCACTGATAAAAACTTTGTAAAGTGATAGAAATGATACAGCAAATTAGAGGAAAAAGGAGGGGCCGTTTAATACATGATTTGGGAACAACTGGGGAAAAATTATTGCAATTCCTACCTCTTCACATACTGGGGTAAAATATTTGCTATTAATATAACTAACAAATGCTTAATATACAATGCTTGGTATGCAGAATATACAAAAAATTATACAACTTAATAATAAAGTACTTGATAGAAAAATAAGTCAAAAATATAAAGTCATTTCACATATAAGGAAGTATGATAGATCAATATATATCAGATAAATGTTTTATTTCAAATAATTATGAAAATAATCTTTTGAATAGTTTCACATCAGATTAGCAAAAATTGTAAGTTCACAATACCAGTGTTACCAAGCAAGCACATGGGGACTGGGAACCCCCTTCACTGCTGCAGGGAAGGTAACCGGGTGTACGCTTTTGGGGAGTCATTGGGCAACATCAAGGAAAGCTGAGGCACCCACAGCCTATGGCCAAGGACATGAGTCATAGACCTGGAAATAGTGTGGATTGGTGTGTTGTTAACTTTGAACTTGAATCTCTTTCCAAAAGCATTTCTCAAAAAAAGATACAAAGAGAGGAAGAAAGAAAGATGGGGGAGGGAGGGGATTTTAAAAAGGGAAAGGTGAAAAAAGAGCCCTGGCCAGGTAGCTCAGTTGGTTAGAGCATCCTCCAGATCCACCAAGGTTACAGGTTCGATCTCTAGCCAGGCCACAGACAGGAATCAACCAATGATGTATAAGTAAGTGGAACAACAAATCGACGTTTCTCTCTCTCTCTAGTCAGTATATAAAAAAGAAATTTTTTTTAAGAATGAAAAGAGAAAGTCTGGGTCCTTCACCTAAAAGCACTATAACTTACTGTTTTTCAAACTGCTAGCCCCAGCAGTTTGTGTCAAAATCAATTTAGTATGATACAACTAGCATCTTTTAAAAATATTGTTTGTTTAGGATAGTTTTTCTTTCATATTTTGTTTATTTTTAGTTTTTATCACACTTAGCAAGAGTATTACTTTGTAAAACTTTGTTTTCAGATATGTGTGTATGTGTGTATGTACTGATTTGTAATGTAAAATATATTTATTTCTGAGCATTGAAGACAAAAAAAAAAAAAAAAGTTTAAAAAACATTACCAGCCTGGCCGGGTGTGGCTCAGCGGTTGAGCGTAGACCTAGGATCCAGGAAATCATGGTTTGATTCCCGGTCAGGGCACATTCCTGGGTTGCGGGCTCAATCCCCAGTTGGGGAGGTGCAGGAGGCAGCTGATCAATGACTCACCATTGATGTTTCTATCTCTCTCTCTCCCTCTCCCTTCCTCTCTCTGAAATCAATAAAGATATATTTAAAAATAATAATAAATAGAATTTTTAAAATAAAATAAAAAACATTACTATAAGATGCCACTGTGAGTCATTTGCTTATAGAAAGAATGGTGCCTGCCAGCAAACCTGTCTTCCTGTAGAGAGCAATGACCATCCATACCAAGCTCTCCTCCACTGAGCTCAGGAAACAGCACTGAACAGAGGGACAGATGAGAGAAGGTCACGTTGTCACCAGAGCATGGCCTCACAGCACTGGGAAAGTGAGCGGGCCGGGGTCCTACTGATGTCAGTGTGGACGGAATACTCTTTGGAAGGTGATGAACTTGGAACCCACTGCACTTAGGAAACATGCGTTGTACATAATTTACTCCTGGATGTCATCAGTCCACTGTGGTCTTATGGCAGAGGCTATACACCCTAACAACAACAACAGCAACCATGTTTTCCAACTGTGCGGCGTTTCCCTGAAGGCCAAAATAAACCAAAGAGAAGACGAGGTATATCTAACCTGGGGATACTGCACGTTGCTCTGACCTTGGCATCTAGAGGAGGTGGGATAGAGGTGAGAGGAATTATGATAATCGATGGAATGGAGGCACGGTCATTTGAAGTTTGATTAAAATGCATAAACCTTTTAGCTCTCAGAATAAAGGCCAGGGAGGGATTAAATGGGCATTAATAAAATCCAGAAGGGCTTAGCCACTCACTCCCTGAGTTCTGGGGTCACAGCGCTTCCCACCAATGTCACAGGGAAAATAAAGACCTACTTTATCAACCTGGGCTAAACAAGCAGAATCTCACCTACAGATGATACAGAAATGCAGTGCTTCAAAAGGCTCTGGAAGGACGTGTGAGCAATAAATCCACCCCTAGTTAATAAGAGAAATGAGAGCTCTTTGAGTCACGGTCCTAAAGATGCATGTGATATACTCTCTTCCTTGGTGGCCCTTCTTGGGGGAGAAAATCCTGGCTCAGGGAACCTAGTTGTTTAACCTTATAACATGTTTCTAAGGCCCTTAATACCTAACGAGGGAATTATTCAGACATCAAGCCACTAAACAGGGAAAACCCACTACTCTTCTGGAAGTTCTGGACGAGTTGCAATGTCATCGCTGTTCCCCTGACTCCAGCAGCACTGAGAGCCCTTCTCACTGCTCTCCTCTCCCCTCCCCCAACGAATCCCCAACGGCCACCAAGACCAGATGTGAAAAGAGGCGAGACACAGATGCAAACATAAATTCTTCCCTCCGTCACAGTGATCGCTTGGCCATGCACACCCCCACCCATGTCGAATGCACGGTTCACTCAGAAAAATCAAGGGCACATGGTACTGACATTGCTCGGGCTCCAGACAGGGAGCCGGGAGAGCAGGCAATGCGTTCGGGATGCCGGCTCAGGAGGTGTGGCTCAAGGAATGGAGTTGTTTTGCTTGTGTGACTTTATGGAAATTAATTTTAATTTCTAGTTAGATCTGACCTAAAGGGCAACAAGAGGAGGTAAGGTGGGGTATAAAGGAAAGTCAAGGGAGGTAATAACACTGACCTGGAGTCAGGGAGATGCGAGATCACCTACCGATTCTATCACAACTACATGGCTATGAAAAGTGAGGTGACTGACCTCACTTCTCTCCACTGCTGAAGGACACGGTGGGAAGATCCTGACTACTGCAAGACTCCATGATTCAGCCCGTGCCTAGCATCAGAGGAAAATGCTTTGAAATGCTGCAGTGCAAAAGCCAGTGTGTATGCCCAATGCAGTTAAATTGTTACTGGACGGGAGATGCACATGCAGAAAAATGATCGATGTTTCTCGAAGGTGTTGTCAGTGCTCCTGTCTCATGGTGTTAGTCCCGTTACTTTGCTTGGTTCTCCCGATCCTTCCCCTCGGTACCCACTCTCAGTGTGATTAGCAGCTCCTCATCTGCTCTCTCTGCATCTCCCCATGACCTCCTAGAAGGCAACTCTGACTGTCGCAAGACCATGTTTCCTGGAGCACAGAGGGGGCCTGATGCCATCTTCTGCCGTGTCTTCCACTTGGCCCCTAGTTCGCCTGGTGCTGAGTTTGGAGCAAAGGTTTGGGAGAGAACCAACTAAACAAGACCTTGCCAAGCAACCCAAGCCTTTACATTCCATCTCAACAGCAAAAACTTCATCTTTCCTTTTTAAAGGATAAACTCAACTGGTTCTTAAATAACTTTCCCTAGGTGAGTCTAACTATATGACAAGAGAAAAAATTATTTTCAGTATTTTCTATCAAGAAAAGTGGGTTCTTAGTTCTAATAATGATATGGTTAGAATTAGTACTAAGATTAACGTAACCCTTTTTTTCTCTGACTAGTGCAAATGCCACCCAAACAGGCAGTCAACAGTAGAAGAATTACACAATCAAGATTTAATGATGATGATGATGATGATGATGGTGATGATGTAATTTATTGAGCAATTACCGTGTTCTCTTGTAAGCACTTCACATGTGCTAACTTAATGGTCCTCTCCCAGCCCTATGAAATAGCTACCATTATTATCTTCATTTCAGAAATGAGTAAAGTTTGGGGCTCAGATAGGTTAAGCAACTGGCTTAGGATAACACAGCTAGCAGGTGGCAAAGCTATGTTTGTAACACAGACAGTGGCTCAAGGAAGTTTCTTTGCCTTTGGTGTATTTATTTCCTCTGGCATGTATGTAAGTCTCAAATATTTATGGAGGTCTTCCTACGTGCTAGGCACTCAGCTCATAAAGCATTCGTTCTGTCTGGCAGGAGAGATACAAATCAAGTAAATGATTACACAAATAAGTATTTGCATTACAGTTATAATTAGTGCTATAAAGAAGCGGCTCCGGGTGCTTCCTGGAGAAACTATAAGGGAGAAGATGAGTCTCTGCCATGGGTCAGGAGGGCTTCCTGAGAAAGGGACATGCAAGCGGAGAGGTGAAGGGTAAGAAGGAAGGAAAGAAACAGGCCACCTCAAGGAACAGCATGTTCGGGGCAAAGGCCCTGAGTCAAGAACTGATTCAACACTTGGGAGACTGAAAGGACGAGTTGCTGGGTCAGATGGAAGGGGCTGAGGGGAGCCCAGATGTGTAGACTTTCACGAGCCAGAATCAACTTTTGGCCCTTAGTGCTCTTGGTTACTCCCCATCTGCCCTCCAAATCTACGCTCTACCTTCCCCACCCGGCCCCATGCCCCAAGGCTGAACTGGATGGTCTGTGCCAATAAGCCCCGTTATGCTCTGGCCTCCAGGTGGCTCAGCCCCTGGAAAGCTGCTGCAGATGATCAGAGGACAGGTGAGGAGTGAGCTTGGGGTGTCTGCTCCCTGCTCCCTTTGGGCAGGTGTGGCCACCATAGTCTTCTACATAAAGCCATGGCTTGTGTTAGGTGGCACAATCCTTCAACCAGAGCAGTGCTTCTCAACCTCCTGTTCATCATCACCCCCACCAAGAAATATTTGTAAACATTCTATTTTCCTAATCACCTGCCAGGGAAGTAAATCTGTTTATGTACTACATGTATGTGCTGATATACTCTGTGTATATCTGAGCTCTCGATATAAAAGAACTTTTTTTACACCCCACCCCCAACCAAGTACTCCCCTTTGGGAGTGATGTCACCCCTATTGACAATGCCTGAGTTACAGCCGCTCCCTCTCAGGGGTCCTTCAGCCTAGGGGTGGTGATGGATGTCTCCACTGTTGCTTTCCTGGGGGTGCACCACCAACTCTTACTGATTTCCCTTACCCCTACCTCCACTTTTGTAAATAACCCGTGTCTTGAACTCCCTGTTTACCATTTCCATGAGCACTCTTTTTCTTACCGGAACACTGACTGCTACAGCAGCCATTACAAATCTCTAAGGAGAATGGCATTGTCAGATTTGCATGTTAAAAACCATGGGAATTGTGTGACAAATGCACTGAAATGGAGTAGGAGTAGGTGACCTATTCCAAGCCCATTAACATGGTGACAAGGGCAGGCAATAGCATTCTAGTTACTGGAGTAGATTTTTCAGTTTTATCCAAATGATTGGTGTCACTGCATTAAACCCAAATCTCTGTGTCAATACCAACAGATGACCGACAGATGACCACTTGAAGGAAAACCATGCTGGGAGAATCTGCCAATTCATATTATCATGTAAGTGCTTGTAAAACTTACTAGGAGACTGAGGAAGGAAGCAGACAAAGTTTCTTCACCATTGGAGAGTCATACCCAGAGAGGGACAGGTTTAAGCTTGACTCTGTCTAGCTGCAGAGTCATAAACCAAATGGATTCTCAAGCCGTTAGGGCTCAAAGCCAGTCACAGTAGGAGCCACAGCTTACTGAATGTCCCCAGTGCTCCACTGGGCACTGTAAATATATAATCTCGTTAATCACTCCTGCAAGATGTGTCATTTCTCCACTTCAGAGATAAATAAACCAAAATTCAAAAAATTAGGTAATTGCCCTGACTGGGTGGCTCAGTTGGTTGGAGCATCATCGCATACACCAAAAAATTAGGCAACGTTCCTAGTAGACCACACAGTGTATAGATGGTGCTTTTCATCATCTAAAAGTTGACCCATTTTGTCTGTCAAACAATACTGAACCCAACATGGTCCTGCCTAACAAGAACATAGCTGGCAAATAAATTTCATTCTGCATTGCAGCTCCATCAGGTCGGAGGTGACTGCCTCCAGCACCGCACTGAGAATTCTGAGACGAGCCAGGCAAAGTGGGGAGCATTAATATAATTGATTAGTGATGTCTGTCACCGACAAGAGGATGGGAAATGGGGGCATATATGCCGCTTACCTTTATTTCTCACAGACTTCTGCTACCCAAGGAGACATAAAAGTCAATAGCTCCCACCGCCGCAGGAGCACCTTGCAAGGACTGTTCTCGGTGCAAGCTCTACCTGAAAGTGCAATGCTACATTTTCAAACAGGATTTTTATTTCTATTAATCCACAACTTGAGCCAATGAACCCATAAAAGTAATGTGTGGTAACAATCCTCTTTCGTTACCTGTCAAGCATTCAGGATGCTGACATCTCCAAGATCAGAGGAGCTATTTTCACATCCTATTACTGGGCCAAGGAGATGGGAACTGAATATCCTGGCACCCTCCCTGCAGTCCTCCCCAGCATGGGTTCCAAGGTCTTTCATGGAATAAAGTGGGAAACATGAATATAATTGACTAGTGATGGCTAATCACTAATGAACATTACCTAATTTTTTGAATTTTGGTTTACTCGCCTCTGGAATAAAGATCAGAAAGACAAACACTTGAATGTGCTGTTACCCAGGCAAGCATGCTAGGATTACAGAGGACGGTGATGATTCCTCTGGGAGAGGGACACAAAACCGCCAATAAAACAGAACAGAGCCATGAGCTCCCTGAGCAGAGACGGCACTTGAGAATGGACATCACAAACATTTCATGAAGTGACCTGTGAACAGATCTAGTAGGTCATGAAATGTTCTCTGACCTACTATATATTCATTTATTCATCCATCAAGGGTGTGATGAAGACAAAGCTATGAGACAGAGTGTCCATTTCAGATTGCGACTGGGCCAACAGGTCATCCACAAACAAAGGAAGCAGAAGAAAATGCAAGAGTAATGACAGCCACACCTGGTCCTGGCCAGTTGAGTGACAACAATCAGTAAGTGGGGGTTGTGGCAGGTGATGCTAGTCACAGGGGCCTCCACAGAGGATACAAGGGCTGCTCTCAGCTCTGAGGGTGGGCAGATGTTGAGTTTGTTCTGCTAAGACAATTTTATTACAAAATGCCTCCTAAATCTCAAAATGTATCATGTGTGAACCAAACCCACCATGGTCAACAAGTTCAGACAACACCAGGGCTCAGACTAATATAATGAATACAGCACAGTGCCTACCTCAGAGGCCAATATAAATGAGCGGATACAGTGCCTACAACCTGGTAAACACTCAACAAACATTAGCTGTTACTACTATCATTATTTTTGGTATATTTCGAGGCAGATGATATTCACAGTGATGATTAGTCAGTTCCTAATGATATTAACTAATACTGGAGCAACTCAGACCATGAAACGTCCCGTCTTCAAGCGCATTTGTTGGTTCTGCCTCCCAACTGCCCTATGGGGAGAGGTGTTACCATCCCCATTCTCCAGATGAGACTGAAGCTCAGCGCGTTTAAGTGGACTCAAGTCTCGGTCTCTCTGCCACCAGAGCCCTTTCTGTTCATTGTTACTGGACGGAAAAGCAGGGTAGCATTACCATCTGCAGCCCCGGCCTGACTCCTGGCGGTGGGGGGAGCGGTATTTCCCCACAGGGTTTAGTTCTAAACGCCCGCCTTGCTCTGCTGGATTCTCCTGACTTCTCCCAGTCTCACGTGGCCGTCAGGAGCAGACTGACGGAGCTCCAATTCTGTCTCTGCCCTTTCGTAACTGTGAGTTTGAGCAAGTGAGTGGATTCTCACTGCCTCGGTTTCCTCATCTCTAGAGAGAAGAGTAACAGTAACAAAGAAAGCGCCCGCATCTCAGCTTGTTGAGAGGGGGATGAGCTGTCCAGGTGTGACTCTCTCTGGGACTGCCTTCTCTGAAGTGGGGGTGGGACGACTCCTCCCCATGCCAGCCTCGCAGTTTCCCCTGTTATGCCCTTCTTGACCCCACTCCCCATTTCTTCATTATCTCTCCAACTTTAAACCCCTGTCCCCCACTGACCCAGGGAGCCCCACATCCCTCCAGCCCACAGCCGTTGCGGTGCCCTGTCCCCAACCCACGTGGCTGCGGCCACTTCCTCGCAGCGAGGTGGGGAGCCTGGAACAGCCACGACAAACATACAACCGTTTCTCCAGCCTCCCGGTTGCGTTCCTTACCTTTTCCATTTATTCTACAACCTGGGAGATTTTTGGTTCCCGGCTCTGGCCCTGGTCCCTTGGACCTCACTACCTTCCTGTCCCTCCCACGCTGTTGCACCTCTCCTCCTGGGTGGGTTGTGCCTCACCCCTTGTCCGCTTCAGCTCCCTCTGGCTTCTGACTTTTGTCTTTCCAAGGACCCCGGGGTGGTGGGCAGCGGAGGCACTTGGCGGGAGTGGGCCTGGGGGTCACAGTTTCTCACATCCCACTGCTGTGAGCACCTGGGGTGAGTAGGAAACAAGACGGCACAAGTGTAGGGTCGGTTCTGTCTTTAGTTAAAATGTTGATAATGTGATCATCACAAATTATTTTGCATTATTTTTAATATCTTAAAATCTCACAATTTAAGTACCATTTATCTGGATAATTTGAGGCCGCCCTCTTAAATGTTGCACCTGGGGAGCTGGGCGTCTCTTTTGCCTCACCCTAGTCTGCCTGTGTACTGCTAGCCTGGTAAACATAGCTGGTGACTAAACTCTGGGTTTCAGTTTCCCATCTGTAAAATGAGTATCATACACTCTCCCCCCATAGGTTGCTCTTGGGGCTAAATGAGGGGACACATCTGAAAGAAGAGCCCAGCGCCCAGAGCATCGTCAGCCCCCCACCCCAGAAATGTGACATCATCACATGCGCAAGTGGAACCAGCACAGCCACCTTCTGCTCATACTGAGATGATCCTCTGAAGACCCCTTGGCAAGCTTGTCTCCCTCCCGCCTGCCTCCTCCTCTCAGGGTGCCTCACCCCAAGAACCACAGCAGTGACCCAGCAACATGGCCACAGAACTGAAAACCCTCCAAATGAAATTTCTAAACATTTTCGCATCAACTAAAATCATCATGCGTGTGATGCTTGTGGCAGAGCCTGCAAAGGTAGGCCAAAGAAAGATGCTATAACTTTAAACAGCACACAGTTTTCATCTATATCTTTGAAAGAAGTTACCATTAAAATCAGTGTGTTGAAATTGAAATTCACTGTAACTAAAAGGTAACAGCAATGACAGCCGAAGGGTGGCCCTAGAAGGACCATAAAAAAGACCTTATAATCAAGACATTGCAGTGGAGGTGGGGCTTGCAGGAAGGGATGGGAAGTGGGTCCCAGAACGTGTCATCCTGGGAACAGTAAAAGCACTTTGACATCAGCTTTCAATGTAAGTCCCATCAAGGGAAGGCCTTTCACCTGTCAGCCGAGATAGTTTTCAACTATTGTTTCCCACTATTTTCCCCACTCGAAGGGAAGTGTAATCCATATGTTTCTGATTCGTTTACACCTAACTCAGTGTTACACTGAGAAAGCTTTGGAAGAGTCAGAGAAATTCCTGCCTTTCTCTCGTTTTCCTGTTCCGCCTCCTCAGTTCCCACCTCCCTCCTGTGGACCTGGGCGCCTCCTTCGGCCAGCCATAAATCACCTCCGCTCCTAAGGCTGTGGCCGAGCACCCGCTCCCAGCCCAGGAGATTTCGATGGGGCTGCAATCTGCAAGCACAGGTTCTTTCATCCCTATAAAATGGAAATCCGAACATATCTTTTGTAGAAACCCCACACCTATCGACCCCCCTCCTGCTGGCTACCCACTGCCCTGCTACAGCCATCTGACTGATATGAAACAAAACAGATGTGCTGAGAAAGGCACCACGTTCACTGTCCTTCCCCACCCCGCCTCCCCAGCACCCGGGCCGGGCAGCTCAGTGACATCCACGATGCAGGTGAGCAAACACTGGCGCTCTGCTTCTCCACAGCAGGGTCCTGCTGGAAGTCCCCTGGTGGCCTGATGCCTAGCTTGGGTTGCAAGGTCAAGTGACAGCTGCCAAAAGGTGAAAAAAAAAGTTCAATCCCAAAGCTCTTAGAGTAGTTGGGATAGGAGGGTCAAGGGTAGAGAGACATGAGAGCACATTAAAATGGACATTTTAAAGCCTGCAATTTGTGGCAGTCAGAGCTCATTTACTCAGCTAATGTCTTATTTAAAACCACTTGAGTGTGCGTGTGTGTGTGTGATTGTTTTTTAATCCTGTTCTCAAAGGCCCATTAACATATCATACACATACCCTTCCAGGAATAAGTTATCAGTTTCATGGTTTGACCATTAAACTGAGAAAAACAAGTCATTTGTAAACCCAATACAATTCATAAGTTCCCAGTTATAAAGTAATCCCTGATATCCACTTCAAAGCCCCAGGGACAGCTCAGCACAACCAGTTTTTGGTGATCTGGTGATGAAAGATATATTATTGAAATCCAGGAAACCTTGGGAAAAAATGTAGAGCAAAACTATCTAAATTGAAATGAAATGCAGATTGCTTGGCTGCCATCAGAAATTTCTTTCTTCCTTCCTCCCTTCCTTTTTTTTCCCCCCCAAAACAATTCCACATAAATGTCTTAAGGCTTAGGACACGCAATTAAAAGATTTATTTGGAGACTAGGAGCTAAACAATTGCATGGGTTTCGGGGTATATGGCATTTTTGAGATGGGTTGGAGAGGCTCGTGGAGGACACAGGCTGACATATGACCCACTCCCTCTGCCCCACCAGCCGGCCGTCCTCTGGGTGCCGCTCTCAGAACTCACTTTCCCAAGCCATCTAAGCCTGTCCTCTCCCATATGACTAGAATTACTAGAATGTCCACCATGTACAGTGGCTGGTGAAAGCTACCTTGTCCTGAGTGACATTTTTCATTAAGTAACACCATTTGAGGCGTGTTTGGGGAAAGAAACCCTATGGGAAAGTCAGATCGCTTAGGAAGACAAAAGAGGCTCTGTCTGGCACAATGATACAGTTATTGTAGGATTTCACACTTTCAGCTCAGCTCCCAAGTCCTCTGCAAGCCAGACTTGGGATCGCAGTCTGACTGTCCCTCTTCCAACTCAAACAGGAAGGTCTCCAGATTCAAGGATTTTGCTTACAGTCACAGAACTTCGCCTGTGAAAGGGACTACTGGCTACCAGAAAAGACCGTATTCGTTAGGATTACCAAGCCGGCAACAAGAACGGTATTCTCTCATAATTGCTTCCCTTTTCTCATCTGCCAGAATCAGAATTTCAAATATATTCCCTCTTTTTCACTGGCCATTCTTTCCCTTGACACCGCCTCCACTATCAACAGCTCCCCGGAATTTGGTAATGAAACCCCGGTGTGGAGTAGATGCCTTCTGAAAGGAGATGTTATTAACAGAGAAATGGACCCTGACTAGTTCGGTGTCTGCAGACAGAGAAGTCGGATGTGATTCAGTGGCCATATTTTCAGAACACTCTGTCAATGACAGTTGGAAACATATGTTTTTTATAAATTTCTCATTCCAAAACAAAGACTGACAGTAAAGCCCAGGGCTTTGATATTTATATAAATTGTTAAGTGGTTCACTGGGGAAAGTACATTTCAATTAGCATGTCACTGCTCATCATGTGGGCTTCGAGAAAGGCGTTCTGATTAAGCTGGCTGTTTAGCAATATATCAAAAGTTGGGACTTACCTTCAAGCTGTTCTCTTCAAGGCCAATGGTGTCACCTGATGCTAGCCTGAATTTTCTGAGTTTTTATATAAAATCACATTAGACATTCAAGATTCTACTTTAAATCCCATCAATTAAAGAAACCACTTTGTTTTAGTCTAATAGACATTAACTAAGCAACTGCTAGGTTCCAGGCCTCCAGCTAAATGACATAAAGTGCCATTAGTAAGGCCATAGCACGTCCTGTCTTCCCAAAGGCTGTGATCTGGAATGATTCCTGCTGTAAATGTTATTGGTTACCGAATTTTAAAAAATCTATTTCTGGTTACCAGTTCTTATGGGGGAAAAAGAAATGAGCTATGGTCAAAACCAAATGAAAATATACTTTGCCTTTGTTTGTGGCTTTATAAAACTACAATTCTACATCTTCAAATAAAAGATTTTTTTTTTATAACCTCTTCTCATTCATCTTTTTAGGCTAAGATTATGTTCATAAACTATAGATAAACCAACAACTCATTACTCAAAAGTCATGCTCTTAGCTGTGTTTCCCCCCCTTTCCTTTTATGTACTCTGCTGCCGCCCTTAGGACAACATTATAAGTTATGAGGTTTTTCAGTTGGGTGCTTTTTTTTTTTTTTTTTTTTTAATGTGTCATTCTGTGCATCTCATTAGCTCATGCAGACATCCTTAAGATTGACGGTACAATTTTGTGCAATTCAATCCAGGGGAACGGGCCGAGCTCTCCCAGCCTGAAGAATCCAGGAAAGACAAGGACACCAAATTTGTTCTCCTTATCTACCCAATTTAGTAGCCATTTGTCACCGTCAGTTAAGTGTGAAATAATTACCCATGGTTTGAGTAGGAAACAAAGTCTGAATGGCAGCTAAAAAGGGAACAATTGGTTCATGTGGGAAATGTGAGGTAAGTAGGTGGTATGGTTAGAAGACATGGGGCAAGTCTACACCCAGAATATCTCTGACTCATGTCTGAAATTCTGCTGTTGTGATTCATCCCTTTGTGTTAAACATCACTTTCTTTCTGGAATTGTTTTTAAAATATCCACAGTCTAAGAAAGGGTAACAAAATAAGTCCCTGATTCAACCAAGAACATATGTTTATTGAGCCTTTTTTATAAATCAAGCTTGACATTTCAAAGAAATTAGATATTGTCATTGCCTACAAAGAGCTCACCATCTAGCTCTACACAAGAAGTTTCATTCTTTAGAGGACACTCCCTTGATACCTCACCCCTTTAATTACTGCTCTCCTCACTACTGTTTCTTGCTAAAGTTTATTAAAAGTAGAGTTTACTTTCATTAACTCTACTTTCATGCATTCCATTTATTCCCCACCTCCAGGCTCCTGCTCCCACCAGTCCTGTGAATAAAGTCACCAAGGACCCCCCTCCTAACCAAATTCAAAAATCATTTTGTCGTTGTTCATATTTTATGTACGTTTTCTAGAGAGGTTGACTTTTCCAAACACTTCTTTCTTGGAACTCTGTTCTCTTAATTGTTTATACTAACTCCTCTCCTTCCTCTGCCTTCCTTTGAAATGTTGGTAGACTTTAGGGTTCAGTCCTTTG
The DNA here is from genome assembly GCF_964146895.1 of Miniopterus schreibersii. Classification (NCBI taxonomy): domain Eukaryota; kingdom Metazoa; phylum Chordata; class Mammalia; order Chiroptera; family Miniopteridae; genus Miniopterus; species Miniopterus schreibersii. The sequence goes on along the minus strand of NC_138108.1, from coordinate 75,226,737 downwards.
GCCTCTTGCCTCTACTCTAACCAGTGATTCTTAACCAGGAGCAATTGTGTCCCTTGGGGACATTTTACAATTTCTGGAAACATTTTTGATGGTCACAACTGGACAGGGAGGATACTACTGGCACTGGATAGAGGTCAGGGATACTGCTAAACATCCTACAATGCACAGGAAAATCCCCCAAAACAAACAAACAAACCTGTTCCATCCAAAATGTCAATAGTGTCAAAACCAAGAAAATCTGTTCTATATTTTCCCTGGGTAAGGTCACTCAGACACATGGCTTTCACTACTAACGCCTATGCAGATATTACTGGAATCTTTTTTTTTTTTTTAAACAGGAAGGAGAGAAGAGAAGCCAGAGGACATATCCAATGGATCATCGTCATCTGTACCAGTGGGTCCCACAGCACCTGGAAGTAAATAGGGCCACACTGAGCTCATTTTTTCTCTCTCACAAAACATCTCTTAGTTGATGACACCATCCAGTCTCCCAGATTTGAATACTGGAAGTTAGCCTCAATTTTTCCTTCCCCATCACCAAGCCCTTCTGATTCTACCTCCAAAAGAAATCTCAAAGCCATCCTATCCTTACCACCTCCATGACCACTGCCTTAATTCAGAGCTTCCTCTTTATTATTTACACCCAAAATAGACCTTCTATCTGTAGACTCACATCCCTGCAGACCATCCTTTACATTTTTTATTTTTTTATTTTTTAATGACTGTTGATATGCAATATTATATTAGTTTCAGGTGTACACCCTGGTGATTAGACATTATATAACTTACTAAGTGATCATCCCAATAAACCTAGTACCCATCTGACACCATACTTAATTATTAGAATATTATTGACTATATTCTGCATGCTGTACTTTACATCCCCATGATTATTTTCTAACTACCAATTTGAACTTCTTAGCCCTTTCACCTTTTTCACCCATTCCCCCCAACCCACCTCCCATCTGGCAACCATCAAAATATTCTAAGTATCTATGAGTCTGTTTCTGTTCTGCTTGTCCATTTATTTTGTTTTTTAGATTCATTTGTTGAATATATATATATTTACTGCCATTTTATTGTTCCTATTTTTTATCTTTTTTCTTCTTAAAGAAGGCCCTTTAACTTTTCATATAATACTGGTTTGGTGGTGATGAACTCCTTTAGCTTTTTCTTTTCTGGGAAGCTCTTTATCTGTCCTTCAATTCTAAATGACAGTTCTGCTGGGTAAGGTAATCTTGGTTGTAGGTTCTTGTTTTTCATCCCTTTGAATACTTCTTGCCACTCTCTTCTGGCCTGTAAAGTTTCTGTTGAGAAGTCAGCTGACAGTCTTATGGGAGCTTCCTTGTATGTAATTACAATCAAACCTCGGTTCTCAAATGTCTCCCATCTCAAATAATTTGCCTCTCAATCTGACAACCCTTTTCATGCTGATACCTATATGACCAGTCCTATGTCTCTCAGGTGACAAGTAAAGGTGAGAACACACAAGTATGTATCAGTTTACTGCTAAATCTCACATTGTTAACATCTCAGGAAAATATGCTGTGAATATTTTCAAGTGTTTTTGCTTTTGTTGCTGTTTATCATTATTAAATTTTTATTTTTTACTGTACATTTTATTTCCTTTTTGTTACAATTTTATTTACATTTTGTGTCCTTTTAGCTTTTAAAGTGTTTATTTATAGATTAAGCAGTGTATTAAACATGTACTCTATATTAAAAAGGTTAAAACAGGGAATCATTTGGTGGTCTGGAACAGATTAATGCAATTTAAATTATTTTTAATGGGAAAAAATCTTTCAGTTTTGAACAGCCTTCCAGAATAAATTAAGTTTGAGAACCAAGGTTCCACTTAACTGCTTTTCTCTTGCTGCTTTTAAGACTCTCTCTTTGTCTTTAAGCTTTGGCATCTTAATTATGATGTGTCTTGGTGTGGGCGTCTTTGGGTTTATCTTGTTTGGGATTCTCTGATCTTCCTAGACTTGTGTGTCTAGTTTCTTTAACAAGTTAGGGAAGTTTTACATCATTATTTTTTCAGATAGGTTTTCAATTTCTTGCTCTCTCTCTACTCTTTCTGGAACCCTCATGATGCCAATGTTGGAATACTTAAAGTTGTCCCAAAGGCTTCCTACACAATCCTCATTTTATTGGATTGTTCTTGTTTTTATTTGTTTGTTTGTTTTGCTATTCTGATTGGGTGCTGTTTTGTGGGGGTTTTTTTGCTTCCTTATATTCCAAATTGTTGTTTGTTTCTTGAATGCATCTACTCTACTGTTGATTCCCTGTAAATTATTCTTCATTTCAGTTAGTGTAGGCTTCATTTCTGACTGGTTCTTTTTCATGCTTCCTATGTCCTTTTTTATGCTGTTGAAGTTCTCTCTAAGTTCATCTACTCTTCCTCTAATTTCATTGAGGGTCCTTATAACCAGTATTTTGAACTCTGCATCTAGTAGATTGCTTGTCTCCATTTTTTTTTTAAAGTTATTTTTCTGGAGTTTAGTTCTGTTCTTTCATTTGGGACATGTTTCTTTGTCCCCTCATTTTGGCAGCCTCCCTGTGTTTGTTTCTATGTATTAGGAAGAGCTCCTGAGTCTCCCAGGCTTGGTAGAATGGCCCAATGTAGTAGGTGTTCTGTAGGGTCCAGTGGCAGAGCCTCCCTATTCACCAGAGTTGTGCCCCACCCTCTGTGTCAGCTATGTATACCCTCCTTTTATAGTTGAGCCTTGATTGCTGTTGGCACATGAGTAGGGGGAATTTACCCTCAGGTTGATTGGCTGCAAGGACTAGCTGTGATCACTGTGGAGGATCAGATGTACAGGAGCAGGACTCTGGTGCCCACTGAGTCTGCCCCTTGAGTGTGTCACTTGTGGAGGTGGTTGGGTTGTGCTTCAGTGTGGTCTGAAGCTGTCCATTGGGTGCTCTGGCTCTGGTGCCTGCCGGGAGGTGCAGGCCAAGGTCAGCTGCTGCCTGTATTCGGCCCAGGGCCACCCAGGATGAACTACAAAGTGATCTGCAGGTGGCTGCTACTTGTGCTGGGCTTGGAGTTGCCCAGGAGGTGCCAAGCTGTGAACCAAGGCCAGCTGCTGCTAGTGCCTGGCCTGGGGCCACTTAGTGAGAGGTATGGGGCTTGCTGAAGCCAGATGCTGTTTGTTTGATAGATTTTAGGAAAGTCTGAATCATGAGCCAAGACAGGCCATTGGTATAGAAAAGTCACTAGAAACAGCTTGGGTGGGCTTGAAAGTTGAGTTGGGCGGGGTCTCAGGGAACCACTGGGGCTGGCTAACAGTGTTAGCCAGGTTGATGGAGACTCAGATATGGTTCCTGCCTGCCAGTTCTATGGGGGAAGGGCTCAGAAAAGGAACAATGGTCTCTGCCAGCACTTCTTTGTGGGAGAAAGCTGTCCTTCCAGCTCTCACCCTGATGCCAGACAGTACAGTTCCTCCCTGTATATCCACGGTGTCCTTTGAGCTGCTGCCCCAATGGACTTCTATTCAGCTGGATTTCAGGCAGTTCTGAATGATAGCTGTTCTGTAGTTTAGTTGTAATTTTAATGTGGTTGTGGGACAATGCTTGTACCTCATTTATCTATACTGTCATCTTGACTGGAAGCCCTACAGACCATCCTTTAAATATCTGACTGAAAGGCTTTCCTATACTTCCTTTTCTGAGTCTTCTACCCTTTCATAACTACCCTCACATTGTCTTCACATCCACTTAACTGTAATAACAACAATGACTAATATTCATTTAGCATTGTTCCAGGTGCTATACATGAATTCTGAATTTATCTCACATACAAGATGAGGATCTTAAACTCATTTTATATATGGCAAAGTTGAAAGTGGGGTAAGTTAATTAAGTTGACCATGATCACATCGCTATAAGTGGCAAAATAAAGATTTAAACCCAAGAGTGGTGGGTCCCAAACCTGATACTCATAATGATCATGCACTACTATCTCCTTTGTCCTCACATTTACAGAAAGACAAATCTCCCTATAACAGAAAATTAATTGAACGTATACAATCGTGGGCTAATTTAACATAGACTAATTTATTCTCAAGTATAAGTAGTCCTTGTTTAAACTTCTGTTAAAGCCCTTACAATACTGTATTTTTGCTTGATTAATTCAAGTCAATTTTACAAATATTTGATATGTAATAAACATCCATATATAAATATATTTATATATATAACATTTTACTTTAAACATATTATCTGTGGTTGACACCAAGGGCATGTAGCGAAGTAAATATTCAGAGAAGTAGATAACTGGCCTGAGTTTAGACCCAGGGATTTTGAAAGCCAGTCTAGAATTCTTACCCTGAAGGAGTGGCCCCCAGACAAACTTCATCAACTTTTCAGTGTTTCTGAACCCACTTCAGTCTCTACACAAACAGTCCCAACCTTCAATTTTCTCATTTGTAAAATGAAAATAATAGTTGCTTATACTTTCTATCTTTAATCTTTCTCCTCCTTTTATCTCTTGATTCCACTCCAAGCAGGCATCCATTCCTTCTCTCCACCAACACTACCCTTGTCAAAGCCATGTTAGTAATCCAATAGTCTCCATTCTACTTGATTTAGCAGTAGCATTTGATTTAAATGTCACATGTCCTAAATGCTAGAGGTACAAGAGAGAGGGAAGCTGCATTATATTCACTAGACTTTACATGAGCAAGAAACAAACTTTTATTGTGTTACATCATTGAGATTTCAGGTTATGGTAGGCAAGCCAAAAACTGTCACACCTTGATCCCCTAGACCCTATGAATATACTTCCTGACATGACAAAAGGAATTTTGCAGATGTGACTAAGAATATGGACTTTGAGATGGAAAGATTATTCTGGGTTATCAGGTGACTGAATGGCAAAAGGTGATGAAAGTCTCCTACAAGGGTCAGACTCTCTGATTCTGAGTGAAGACAAAGTATAGTAGCTCTTATTGCTTCATCAGTATCAGAGCTGACAGATTAGGATGTGTAAGAGCTGCCCCATATTAACACAGCCTGCCTTATAGACTCTTTCCACAGCCCCTCATTCTCAGCAATATCAGTAGCACTGATGCCTTGGAGACCACAGATAAGAAAAAGTGAACAAACAGTAAATATAGACTATAATGATGTCAATTTTGACTTGGAATTACTAAGGAGAGAGTTAGATTACACATGCAAGGCCTTATTTCTCTGAAGTGCTGGGGAAAATATCCAATTGCACTAGAAAGAAATCCTAGACTGGCTACCTGACCAATCCAACGCCTCTCTTCTCACCTGTGGGCAGGCCTGTGGTGGTGAATGACATCCCACTGGAGCCAAACAACCTCTCCCACCAAAAACCGGTTCTTTAAATGTCAAGGAAGACACAGCTTTAAGAAGGGATTACCAGTCCTGACTTCAAACACCCCAGGTCAGGGCACCTGGATTCTACGACTGCCTCTGTCACTGAGCCTTATGTACCTTTCCTTTGACAATCCTTCTTTATAAATTCTAATTTCTTCATCTGTGAAATGGACATAATATTAGTCTCTTCCTCACCAACTCTACTAGTTATTGTGAAGATCCAATGAGAAAATCAATGTTCGCATCATGTACATAAGATTTATCTCTTTTCTACCAGCTGTACTCATCACTGTGAAGATCCAATGAGAAAATGTTTGCAGCTTTATGGCTCCAAGAAAAGAAAAATACTGAAGAATGGGTTGTTAGGAAGAGGGTTCGAGGAGCATTGGAGTAAGTAAGAGCAAGGGTAAGCAAAATGAAGTGATCTATTTTATAATACAATTCCAGGGCCTGGGGTGGATCTAATGTTCCTGAAATTCTTCCCTTCCCTATTGGTTGCCATGGGAGAGAGAAATACATCTTCCACAGTGACAGATGAGACTTAAAGAATCACTCCACCTGGAGGAAGGAGTACAGTGATACATTCTTGCTAAGATATAAATGCAGACAAAGGTTGATTTCCTAAAGTCAGTACTGGATTGGGCAGAAGTACCTCAATGGGCCTGGGCATTTAGGAGCAGGTGTACCACCCAGAAGGGGATGAAGAAGGGAACCTCACTACAAACATTGATTTCTGTGTGAGACCCAATCCTGCCAGGCTACCCAGGGTGAGATAAACTAGATGATGTCAACCATCCCACGAGCTAAGGCCAGCTGAGTAGAGTGTCCTTCCTCCATCATGCCACCAAGCCGGGCCCTTAAAACATTTAACAAGCACCCATTTTTAGTCTGGGCTATTCAAGTATCTCTACTCCTCTGTGAAAATCTCCAAACCAGCTCTGAAGATTCAATGCCATTCCTAATAAGACCAAAGGTTGCCCTCAAGATGTAAGCCAGAAGACTTAGGATATGTCTTAGAATTCATTAACTGTAACTGTCACTTCTTAGAGACATCAGCTATTTCAGCAAACAAGGTTTTGACCCTGCCTTAGCTAAGGTTGTCACTATTGCTATCATAACATTAATAAATAATCCCATGTTTCTCTATCTTGTTCTACAACTATTTTTTGAGTACCTATCATATGCCTAGATCTAGGTTTGTAAAAAGTAGAGGGTTATAAAATGAGTAAGCTGTAATTCCTCCCCCTTGGGGCTCTTGCTGACTGGCTGGAAAAGCAGAGTTCTCCACGGGGTAATCACGGCAGCCACTCTGGACAAGCATCAGGCAAGATGAGATCGGACTTAGTTTTGAGCCACAAAGTATACTTGTGTTTACAAGGTACCTTCCCCTGGGTTGGTATTAGTTGCAAATTCACAACTATGTGCATGATTTTTCTTTCTTTTATCTGTGTCAGAAAAATACTAAAAGTTACCACCAAAATTTAACTATTGTTTCCATTACTGTTTCAACAAGAACGTTTTTTCTTCTTTTTTTCTACTTTTATATATTTTTCAAATTGTTTTAACATATAATATAAAAGATATGATCAATTTTATTTTTAAAAGGACAAACAGAAAACAGTGGTCCACATAACACATAAATTTTTAATGTAGCAAGCCAGTATGTACTCGCCAGCAGTGTGTTCCTTTATATACAGCAGTTGTATGAGGCTAAGTTCTGTTATGATCTCCATTTTATCATATATGAAGGTTTGGGGTCACAGATAAGTTACATTTTTGTCCAAGTAGACCCCATTGGTAAGTAATGAGGTGAGAAGTAGAGACAGGTAGACTAGTCCCAGAACTTGCCCCCTTGGTCATTCTGTTCTACTGTATACTTTTCCAATAAATAAGTGATCTCATTTTTTCCCAAAGCCTGTGATTCCTAAAAAAATATTTACTGAAATTATTTTAAAAGGAAAAAAAGAAAGGAACCAACAGAGAAAACTGGTTCAGCTTCAATATATTCCTTGGCCATTTTCATTGTGGTTGTGCCTTGGACGATGGGAGTATGTCCTGAATGACACATGCTCCCAGAATGTGAAATTGTGATCCTAGAGGGCTATGAACTGTGAAAGCCGGTAGGGCTGCTGAGCAGACACAGGCTCCCCAGGAATCCAGGCACTAAAGTCAAGGTTTACAGTAAGTGATGAATACCAACCAGTGTTCTGACCTAAGCATAAGCTTTTGTGAAATTCATACTCCAGTGTCTTAAAATGCTTCATGCATGAAATGCATATTTCTCTTATTTTATAATTATTTTTTAAAACACATGGGCCAAGAGCTTAAACACTTCTTCCATTTTCCATAACAGCTATTAAAAGGGGGAATTGAGACAGTTTGACGTGATGACATTTTCTCACCATACTTTCTACCCCCACTTTTTCTTCCCAGACACAACAGGGCATTATGGAAGGGTGAGAGAGGGAAATAAGGGTCTCTTTTGCATGGCTACCTTGTCTTGACATGAGCCTGTTCATCACAGTGGAGACCAGATGAGAGTTTTAGGGAACAGATGTTAACTCTTTCCCACCACAGATTTCCCGTGAATGAAGCCTGGCTGGCTCTCTGAGGCAACAACTTGTGTTGATCTGGAGTTTAAGGTTAAACTAACCTTCTCTAGCTGGAGGAGTCTTGTTTCCCACCTCTGGAATTCTCTCTCTGTTCCTGTTGAAATGCTCCTAGTATCTGTCATGCCTGGGCCTCTTGGTGCTGAGATAGCTGCCCCAGCTCTTTTCCCTCCCACTTGATTGTTGGCAACTCATTTAAGAACCACCAAATGTAAGTACATTTTTTTCCAGAGAGCTCCAAATTATAACAGAAACATACGCAAGAGAGAAAGAGAGACTTCTTGACTTAATTTTGAAATTGCCTTGTGAGAAGGTGGATTGTCTACTTGTGAACTAATCTTCTGTGTATTAAAGAGACCAACTCTCTGGTGAGAGAAATATGTGACCAGAGATATGGAGAAGTGACATCAGAGGCCCTAGAGTGTAATGGTGCATATGCCAGAGGAAACAGAAGACTGAAGATATAAAAAATACAAGAGGCTTACTTCATAAAATAAATCTTAATTCATCCAAGTGTGCACTAACGAGAACAGTTCTGGCTAGGGTGGGTCAGCAGCCCATTAAGGTGACTACTTTTGCTTCCCAATATTCTCGTTTCGCTTGGACCCCTCTCAGATTACTCTTGTGCCCACAGCATTGACCTCAGGGAAGAGGAGGGATCACTGTCTATTAACACTCTCCTCCTAGGGCAGGATTACGACCCTTCCCATGACACCCTGTGCAGAACTGAAAGGGACAATCAATTCAGAACTCAGATTTTGGCTTGCAAGATGAAACTTCATCTTCATTCAGCCTGCAGCCAACTACCAGTGTGTCCTTCTGCTCCTCCAGCCTATCTACTATAGTGCTGGTGCCTGTTGTTCTTCACCCTCCCTTCCCATCCTCCCATCCCAACTACCAGGAGCACTTGTCAAGACGTCTGCCCTGCCCAAGGTTTAGACTCAGCACAGAGAGGAGGGCTCAGAGATGCTGAACTTTCCTCTGCCTCCTTCTCCATTCCACTCCTTCCCTGGAAGATTGACTCTATAAATAAAAATTTAGTCTGAGGACACCTGCCAGGTTTTAATATGGAACAGATCACAATCTGATAAGAAATACACAAAGAGCAAGAGTCATTTTTTATATGGGATTAGAGTGTATTCTTTGTATTTTTCACAGGGAGTCAGAGATGTTAGAATGCCCTGTCAATGTAGAATTTTTCTTACCCAGACTGTAGGTTTGGTTTCTCCATTAACTTCATACATTACTCTCGCAAGTCTCTTTGCCTCTCAGAATTGAAATTTGTTCTTCAATAAGATGTGGGAGTTGGATCAGATCATCTAGAAAGTTCTCTGTAGGGCCTCCTTTCTGTGCATGAAATTACAGAGACAACTAGCAGTTATTATATATAAAGAGGTACTAAATTTGCTTCTTTCTCTCCAGAAGATTATAGTAGTAGAGAGTTTTGGTCAATGTGCAGACAACTCTCTAATAACAAAAAAATAAAAGTGTATGCTAAGGGAAAATGAACCAGGAAAGGGGACAATAGTGTGGGAGACTGGGGCAATAGAAGTGGATTCCGGGAGAAGAAATTACTTAAAGAGTAATGTTACTGTTGGTTTTTTTCTGGGCTGTCCGTTTTTTCCTTGAGTACTCCACTAGGTCTTAATTACCTGTGCCATTTCCTTAATTACTCTAGTTTTTAATGTCTTGATATCTGTTAGTATAAGAACTACATCTTTGTTCCTCATCTTCAAGGTCCCCCTTGATTATTACTGACCTTTTTATTTCTATACAGGTTTTTATATCAGCTTGTTGATTTCCATTTTGAAATGGAAATTGACCAACTTAGGGGGATATGACTTCTTTACAATATTGAATCTTTCAGCCCATGAAACATGATCTATCCCTCTAGTTACTTAGATCGTCTCCAATTTCTTCTCAAATTATTGCAGTTTTCACTGTACAAGTGTTGTGCATCATTTGTTTGATTGATTTCTGGGTTTTCGGTAGGTTTCTATGCTATTGCTTAAGGTACCCTTTTAAAACTTGATTCTTGTTTGTTGATTGTATATTGAATGCAATTAATTTTAAAAGTGTTTTGTATCTATCAGCCTTTATAAATTTATTTATCTTAAAGTTAGATAATCTTTTATTTTATGATTTATAAAATCATGTTGTCTGTAAATAAGAATGATTTTATTTATTCATTTTCCATATGTAGTAGATAGCCACCCAAAGATGCCCAATCTTAGTCCCTGAAGCTTATAAATATTATCTTATTTAGAAAAAGACTCTTTGCAGATATAATTAAATTAAGGGTCTTGAGCTAAGGAAATTGTCCTGCATTATCTGGATGGGCCCTAAATGCCATAAGGAATGTCCTTATAAGAGAGAAGAAAAGACAGATAACACAGACACACAGAGGCATGATATGAACACGGAGGCAGAGACTGGAGTGACGCAGCCCACGCACATAGGAATGCCAAGTCAACCAGAAGCTAGAAGAGGCAGGGACAAATTCTCTGCTAGAGTCCCCAGATGGAGCATGATCTTGTCAAATTTTGGCCTTCTAGTCTGCAGACCTGTACAGAAAATACATTTTTGTTGTTCAAACTACCAAGTTTATAAAAATTTGTTACAGCAGTCAGAGAAAACTAATGCCCCATCCTAATCGCTTTTATTTCTTTTTCTTGCTTTCTTGTTTTGGCTATGACATCAGGACAATGTGAATAGAAGTTAATACCAGATATCTTTGTCTTGCTACTCAGAGGTAAAATGGTAAGTATTTCAGCATTAATTATGTTAGCTGAAAGTTTTTTATAAGAAATCCATTAATTAGATTAAGGCAATTCTGATCTATTCCTGGTTTGCTAAGAAATGTTGCAAACTGATATCATATTTGATCAAGTTATTTTTCTGCAATTATTGGGATGATGATATATTTTCCCCCCATCATTCCAATTATGTGACAAATATGCTGATTAACTCTTTAGTGCTAAATAAGCATTGTATTCTGTGAACAAACACAAGTAGTTCATATTATATTATCCTTCTATGTTTCTCTGGATTTGATGTGCTAATATTTTCTTGAGAATTTTTGTATCTATGTTCATACAAAAGATTGGACTGTAACTTTCCTTTCTTATATGTCCTTGTTAAGTTAAAATCAAAGTTAGCCTGGCTTCATGCTACTAGTTTAGAAGAGTGGCCTTTTCTTCTATTTTCTGAAATAGTTTCTGTGAGATTGGTTTTATTTCTTCCTTCAATGTTTAGAAAAATTCATGTGAATTTATGTGGTCATGGAGTTTCATTACAGTAGGTTTTTAATAATAGATTAAATTTAGTTGACAAAATAAAATTATTTAGATTCATTTTTTCTAGTGTCAGTTTTCATAAGCTGTATTTTCAAGAAATGTGTCTGTTTTATCTATGTTGTCAAATATATGGGCATACAGTTTTTGGTAGTTTTTTCTTTTAATTATCTGTAGAATCTGTAGTGATGTCTTCTTTTGAATTCTTAATATTGATAATGTGTGGTGTCTCTCCTTATCTTGTTCAATATTTTAGGGATTTTCAATTTTATTAATCTTTACAAATAATTTGGTTGTAATAATTTTTTATACCATATATTTGTTTTCTATTTCATTAGAATATGCTCTTTATTATTTTTTCTTCTATTTTCTTTGGGTTTAATTTTATATTTTTTCTGACTTCTTGAGAATACTCCAATCAATAATTTTTGCCTCTTTTTTTAATAGATGCATTCATGACTAAAAATTTAGATTTAGGAATGGCTTTAGCTGAATTCCAAAATTTATCTGTATTATACTTTTATTATCATTCAATTTAAAATAGTCTCTATTTTTCATTACAGTTACTTCTTTGACCAAGGAATTATTTACAAGTATATTATTAAGTTCAAGACATCTCACTATTTACCAATGTTTTTTGAGAACGGATTTCTAGCTTAAATCCATGTGGTCAAGGAAGGCAGTATATTATTATTTTTTTATTATTATTGTTATTAATCTTCACCTGAGGATTTTTTTTTCTATTGCTTTTCAGAGAGAGTGGAAGAGAGAGAGAGAAACATCCATGTGAGAGAGAGACACATCAATTGATTGCCTCCCACAAGCGTCCCAGCCAGGGGTGGGGATCTATCCTGCAACCTACAGACATGCCCTTGGCTGGAATCAAGCCCTGGACTCTTCAGTCCACAGGCTAACACTCTAACCACTGACCCAGACCGGCTTTAGGGCATATTATTTTAATCATAACTCCATACTGATAATGTGGTCAATTTGATAAATGCATATCTTACACTTGAAATAAAATTGTGTAGATTTGGGATGCAATGTCATGTATATATCAAAAAGGTGAAGTATGTTAAAGGTATTATGCAAAATAAAATATTTGTTATCTCCCACATGCTGTGCTATTCTATTCACAGACTTAAATTCTACACATATTTTAGCCACATAAGACTTCCCTTTATTGCTTTTTCCTTCCTCACCTTACTTCTATCTGAGATATTGTCTTCAGTTTAATTTTCATGCAAAACTATTAACAACAGTTATCTCTATGTATGAAGGAAGCCACATTAGTTTCACTTGCAAATATGAATATGTTTACTGAGTATGAATTCCAAGTTGGCTGATACTTTCTTTCCATACTTTAAAAGTGACATTCTAATGTCACCTTACGTGCACAAATTCTGTTTGGAAGTCAATATTAAGTCTTTTTGTTGCTTCTTTGTAGGAAATTAGTGCTTTTTCTCTGGTCTTTAAATTTTTTGTTTGTTTGTTTTTTGCTTTCAGATTTCAGAAGTTTTTCTCACGATGATGTGCCCAGGTATGATTTTCTTTGTATGTATTCTGCTTAGACTTCATAGAGATTCTTGAATCTTTGGAAATTTTTTTAGCTATTATCTTCTCCAATATTGCTTTTGCCCAGTTCTTACTCTCTTCTTTTGCAGTTCTGATTAAACACATGTTCTTTCTCAGATTTTTCCATCTTTTTTCCTCCATACTTTCATCTATTTTCCTCTCACATATCTTCCCATTCATGAATCTTCTTCTGCTCTCCCTAATTTATCGTTATTGAATTAATAATTTCAATTATTGTATGGTTCAACTGTAGGTTCCCACTTGATTATGATAATAAACCTCCATTCCCTCCTTCCCCACCTTTGTTATATTATCATGATACATTTTACCTCTCCATATGTTACACAATTCACAGCATAGTGTTACTCTTTTTTGCCTTAGAGTCAGTTTTATCTTTTAATTTTAACAATTGTATTGAGATTTAATTTATATACCATATAATTCATCCATTTAAAGTGTAAAATTCAATGATTTTTTTAGTGTACTAATCTAGCTTTGTCTTTATAAATTTGACTATTATAGGAAATTCATATAGATGGAATTATATAATATGTGATTTTTCGTGACTGGTTTCTTTCACTAGGTACGATGTTTTTAAAATTCACCCTTGTTATAGCATCTATTAGTGCTTCATTTGTTTTTATTGCTGAGTATTATTCTATCATATAGACATAGCACATTTGCTTATCCATTTGTCAGATGGTGAACGTTTAAACTGATTCTTAGTTTTGTATATTAATGAATAATGTTCCCATTAACATTTCTGTGCAAGGTTCTGTGTAAACATGTTTTTATTTCTCTTGGGTATACACCTAGGATTGAATTGCTGAGTCATATGGAAATTTTATGTGGAATTACTTGAAGGACTGCTAGACTGTTTTCCAGAGTGGGTGCACCATTTTACATTTCCGCCATCAGTGTACAAAGGTTCTGATTTCCCTATATTCTCACAACACGTTATTATCTAACTTTTTAACTAGCCATTTTAGTGGTTGTGAAATGGCATTTCATTGTGGCTCTATTTAGCATTTTCTTAGTGATTAATGATGTCAAGCATCTTTTCATGTGCTTTCAATTATTCTTTAAAACAATTAAAAATAAAAGAAAATATACTTTGTATTTTTCTTCATTTTTATCATTTTAAGTGTATTTAATTTCTTTGTGTAAAACCAAATTCTCATCTAGTATTATATTTCTTCTGCTTAAGTATTTTATTTAACATTTCTCCCATTCAACAACTAACCAGGCCAATCTTACCTAGTTTCCAAGATCAGGTGAAATCAGACCCATTCAGGAAGGAATGGCCATAGACATCATTTAATTTTTTAAATACATATGGCAGGTCAGCTGGCAATAAATTATTTCAGCTTTTGTTTGTGTGGAAAAAATTTATTTTCTCCTTATTTTTGTAAAGATATTTTTACTAAGTATAAAATTCTAAGTTAAATATTTTTTCCCAGTGCTTTAAAGATGTCACACTATTGTCTTCTGACTTGCGTAGTTTGACTACATCTGCTGTCATTTTTTGTGGCCCTGTTTGTAATGTTTCCCTTATCTCTGTGCACCTTCACTATTTTTATCTATAATTTTCAGCAGTTTTTATTATAATCCGTCAAGCTGTCTCAGTGTGTGGGTCCTCTCTCTCTCCCCCTGTGGGGGGGGGGGCGCGCGAGAATGTATGTGTTTATTCTGCTTGGGATCTTTTGAGCTGCTTGGATCTGCAGTCTGCTGTCTTTCACTGGGTGAAATTCTCATCCATTACCTCCTTCATTATATATATTTGGCTCTGTTTTCTCTTTCCTTTCTGGTTTTTCAGTGTCTCGTATGTTTGACCACTTGATATTATCCCCCAGTTCTTGAATACTTTGGTTTTTGTAACTTGTTTTTTTCCCTGATGTTTCAGTTTGGATAATTTCTATTGATTTATCTTTAAGATTACTAATTATTTGTTCAAGTATATCCTGTGCTACTATAAGAACATCATGGGGATTATTTATTTCTGATATCTTTTTTTTCTAGTATTTCTATTTGTCTTGTTTTTTGTAACTCTCCATTTCTCTGCTGAAATTCCCCATTTGTTTATGAATGTTGTATATTTTTTTTATGAGATCTTTTAATATAATTTATCATAGTTGTTTTAAAGTCTCTGTTTGATAGCTCTAACATCTGTGTTATCTGAGTACAGTTCTGCCAATAGCCTTATCTCTTGACAATGTGGTAAAATTTTTTTTTTTTGCTTCCTTGTATGTATATGTCTCATAACTTTTTATTATGTGCCAGACATCATGTGTAGAAAGACAGGAGAGGCAGAGGCAAATAGTATTTTTGGCTGGAAATAGCCATGCCTCTTCTTGTCTCAGCCCATTAGCGCGGGGCTGGGGGTGGGGGTGTGATCTGCATTTGTGTTTTCCTGTTGCAAACTGACCACAAACTTCAAGTTTCTCTCTCAGTGGGCTGCTGCGAACTCGTGCTTGGATGAGGTCTGGGGTATGGAAAGATTTTTCCCGATGTTCTTGCTGCACTCTCACCTGCAGCTGGCTCTGCACACTCGTGCCATGCTCTGGCCTCTCCTGTAGTAGAGGGGTATTGCCTGTTACTCTCTGTCAAACTAATAGCTGTGACCAGAAGATTCTTTAGTCCTGTAGCTCAGCCTCGGTCTTACACTCTGCGCATCTGGGCCTCAGGAGTGGAGCATTTTCTTTGTTGCTGCTCCTCCCCACCCCACAAACTCTTCCTTTTACCTATGGAGGCTCTTGGACAGAAGCTAATTTCTTGTCCCTCCCTCAGTGATGGTAGATTTCTGCCTTGTATCCACGCAGGATCCTAGGACTAAAAATGCTTTCTGCTTCTCTTTCAGGAAAGACGGCTTTTCCTTCCACTCTTTTCTTCAGAAGTTATGGATTTTGCCTGAGTCCTGGGCAGAAAGATTTTCCATGTCTCGTTCAGTGGCTTGAGTCTTTGCTTCATATGAGAAAGAGGTTCAGGGAAGTGTATGGTGTTCCATGCCTGTCTTCCCAGCCCACATCTATCAATAGTCTCCTAGAAAAGGTTCTCTTGTAGTCTTGATTTTCCCCATCTTTGCTGGGAGCACCACTGGAAACTCATAAAACATTGCTTGCAAGTCAGTACAAATTCCTCTTGTGTCTGGAGCTTTCAGTCATTCTAAATTGTCGCACTAGCCCACACTTGGCCTTTAAGAATTAATTAAAATAATGGGGGCCATCTCTTTTTTTCATGCTCTGTCAAACACAGTTTGTGAGCCTCATCTTGCTTTTAAGAAATTTATCATATTTGGGAATTTAGTTCATTGTCTCCTCAGCCTGTGATGGGCTCAAGGAAAGTTTGATTTTGTAGATATCCAGCTTTTTCTTACTACCAGGTTGGAAGCTACATTCTTCTATGGTTTCCTACATTTTAAAAGTGGGCACATGCTTTGTGCCAGGCTTTCTTCAGGCCTATTCTTTTCAGGAATTTATAGCCTAATATAGAGACAGACAATAAACACATAGATACATAAGTTAAACAAATAGTAGATACATGGTGATATATAGCTGAACTTCAATCAATGAAAGAAGCTGTAAGAGAAAATAAAACACAGTACAGTGACTAAGAGTGACTTTGAAATGCTGCTTTCCAGGAATCACTGAGAAGAGGCTTAAGAGCTAGCCAGCTATGAAAAGATGTGGGACAATGTTCCAAGCATAGAAAACTAAGAAGTGAAAAAGACATAAGTGAAGTGAGGCATAGGCTTGATATTTTCAAAGAATTAACAGAGAACTGACATGGATGGAACAGAGAGAATGATGGAGACAATGGCAGGAGAAAAGGTGGGAGAAAGTGGTGGGGGGTGCTGTTAGACTTCACAGTCCATAGTGAGATGTAAGAACTCTGTTTTAAGTAAGTTTATATTCACTTGAGTAATTTAAGTCAATTATACATGATGTTCAGTCACTTGACTAGATATAGTACGGCTAGTCATTGGCGATTACATGAAGTTGGTTTCTTTCTATGGCCAGAATCCCTAGCACATGTTGACCATTCATTCACATTCTACTCAAAATGTTTGAGGTGGAAAGGCTGGTAGAGATCACCTAGCCTCGCCTCCTTAGTGGGGTCGCTTATCCTGCCCTTCTTATGAGGAATCCTGGCTTCTGTATTCCACGCAGGCAGTCTTCTGCATTTCCTTTTGAAAAGACAAAGTATTGACATTTACTCTATAACTTTGACTTCAGGATTCTTGGAGACAGAGAGGAGTTTCATGCCCAGGAAGAAGCGCTTCTTGTGGAACTGCACCACCCCCCAGGTTAACTTCATGAAGGGTTCCCACAAGGCTAGTGCTCAAAGTTCAAGGGCATGCATCAAGTTTTGAATGGTAATGCACTTTACCCTACCCCAACCCAGAGACTCTGCAGGAACGTGCATTTTCCAAGGGACTGTCCCATTTTTCTGTCTTTTGAATGAGGGAAAAAGGCATCATTATTTATAGATCTGATTTTCAAAACCACCGAGACTCAAATGCCAACCATCTCACCTTTTAAGTGTAGCTAACAGCATGAGACGTACAAGCTCTACACTAGACTCTTTGAAAATACGAGGAACAGATTTTCAGACAAGGCATGCCTTGGAAATGCCACAGACCCACTATAGTCATTAAAGGCCATAGAACTCAAAGCTGAGGTTCCCTTAAAAGAATGTCTTGCCTGTCTGCTTTTTCTTTCTTCCATTTATTTATTTATTTGTTTGTTTGTTTATTTATTTTTCTCTATCTCCACATTTTATTATCTGCTGCTGAAGGTTCATCTTTTAGTTTAGGAAAAAGTAATCGAAACACTATGGGTATTTCAATTTTATTGAATAAAATAAAAATACTCATAGCAATGGGTTTTCTTTTTTATTGAATTTATTGGGGTGACATTGGTTAATAAAATTGTACAGGTTTCAGGTGTACAGTTCTACAACACATCACCTGTATATTGCACTGTGTTTACCATCCCAAGTCTTCTCCTTCCATCATCATTGATCCCCCCCACACCCTCTTCTACCTCACTCCAACTCCTTTCTTTCTCTTATTTATTCTTTAATCAACGATTTACTAAGCTTCTACTACAAAATCACTATTTGATGTTCTGTAAGCACACAAAAAAATAAGGAGCACAGACCCTGCACTGAAGTAGCTCACACAGTCTAAAACCTGGGATTAAAACAGGCAAAAATAGTTCTCATTATAACATAGGGACCAGTTCCATGTTGCGAAGCTATTTAGCTTTTGGACGCTTGTTGAGTAGCAGGGCTCAGTTCTCCTGCTGTGCGCAGCATTGGGATATTTGGTGCTTCCCATCGCATGATTCTTCTTAATGTGAGGGTTTCTTCTCCTTAAAGGCACCATTTACAAAAGAGAGTTGAGAGGAAAAGTATTTTTGGTGGTGATGGGAGTTACATGCTTGGGTGGCTGAGCAGTGGGTAGCTGGCAGCTGGCGTGGGCCTCAGCATCAGTGCTCCACAGAGAGCAAAGGTGGAGCATCCAGCTCCGTTCACATTGAGGTGGTTTAAAGTCGTGAGGCCGGATGAACCCTCAGATGGGGAGAGTATAAAACCAAAGCACTAAAGACCCATCTTGGAGCTTTGGGAAACACAAGTTCCTGCATAAAGGCTGCAGCCGTAGCCTAGTCCTGCCTGTGTGGCAATCCCATCCAGAGCCCTGGCGCGACTAGCACGGGTCTCACCGAGCGCACTCGGACCTGTGCAGACAGAGCACCGTGTGCACATTGACTCCAGGCTGGTGTTTACCTGAAGCTATGCATGGATCCCAAGTTATTTAATTTGACCTTCTGTGTTTCGAAGCCCTGTGTCAAAGGTTGCCTGTTCATTTTTATTTAGTGCAAAGCAGAGCCTGGTTGCAAGGACCTCTCCTTCCAATCCCCCCCCCCCCCCAGGTAACTTCATCTTCCTTCACCTCCAGGGACTTCCCAGGTAAATTGAAAAGCACATGAACTCAAACTGCCTGAGTCAAGTGCTGGTTTCTGTCCTTTCTTCAATTATAAGTAGCTGTCTCAGGGGGGCCTGGGGCTCAGAAGACAGATAGAATTTATCTAACTGCTGCCAGAATGTAATTAAAATGAGTCCAAAAGGAAAAGAGCCTTCCCAAACACTCCCACTGTGGGACGAGGGGTGGAAGGGTGCTGACTGGAGCCAGGCATGAAGGGTGAGGGCTTGTGAGGATATTTCTGCCAACAGCCTTACGGGGACTTTTGTAAGAGTAACTAACAATACAGGCTATAGCTTCTGCCCTTCTTTCTTGAGAAGTGAGCTCCTTCTCCCAAACTGACTCTATCTGATGTATATTTAGCTCAAATTGTTCAGGATTTTGCAATTTACAGACAAATCCTGTTGAGTTTATAGAGATGCATGATTGTAGCATAACTCTTTGTGAAAAGACTTAGTGAACGATATCTATAAAGAATTCCCACCTGCTTGGGGGCTGTGCCAGGACTTAAACCCAGGCTCACACCTTTTCCAATGCTCTACAGCATGGCTCTGAGCCACATGAAGCCTTTGACACAGAGCAGGCAAATTGCTGGCAGGAGAGTGGCTGAAAGTCATTTATTATTTGTCTAGGCCATTGATGTGCCAGAGATAGGGAACAGGAATTAGCCAGCCAGGAAGAACGTCGAAAGGCTGATGAGAGAACAGAAGGAGAAAGCAAGAGGGAGGAGTGATGCCTAAATGGGTGAGCAGCCGCTGAGGAGGGACCCGGAGGGTGCTAAACCCTGAACATGTGTGCTCTCCACAGTGGTGCAGGATTTGTGTTACCCCGCAGTGCGAGGCCGGTGATGCTGTGGACCAGGCGAGAGGCTCCTGCGCTTAGTTCACGGAGAAATTTGTTAAGCCAGAGCCACTCAGACAGGAGGAGTGGACAATGAGATTTGCCCGCCTCATCCTGTCTCACACTGGAGGCAACCCAGATGGGGAGGGGGAGAGGGAGGGCATCTTAATGAGCTGCTGGAAGGGAAGAGATCAGACTATTTAACAAACAAAATCGAGCCTGCCCTCTAGGCTTCCCTCCGAGGCTGAGGATTGCCCAAACCCAGGGAAATAGAGCTCAGAAAAAGGTAAGTTCCCCTCACCCCCACAAAGTGCAGGGAATGAGAAGATGTTTTGAAGCTGTTCTGAAAGTTTTCTCCTAGAATTGTGTTTTGGGGGCACAACATCCCTACAGACCAAGAGGGCTCCCCACAGATGCCCCCTGGAACCCCTGGCATGTGTTCCTTCCATGACACATAGGATGACCTGGCACTAGGAAAACCTAATGAGAAGAGGAGGGGAGTAGGGAGAGGCCATTCTAATTTAGAGTAATTCTGGGTTCGAGGCAAATTTATATTTATAAATATTTTGTCTCTTTTTTCTTCCACAGATCATGTAGCAGTCACTTATCTCGAAGGTAAGTCTTTATTCTGTTTTTAAGGAGAGACACTTTCCAATTGAAGGTGATCGATACAGGGAAATGTTAGTACTTATATATGACCCATATATTTGACTGCAGGTTGAGAAGTTTTAAAAAATAGTGATTGAACCAGGCCATTGTGGCTCAGTTGGTTGAGCATCAGACTATGCAACAGGAGGTTGCTAGTTCAATTCCCAACCAGGGCATCTGCTCAGGTTTCGGGCTCAGTCTCCAGTAGGGGGTGTGCAGGAGGCAGCCGATCGATGTTTCTCTCTCATCAATGTTTCTACCTTTCTCTCCCTTCCTCTCTCTAAAACCAATAAAAATATATTTTAAAAAATAGTGATTGACCTCTAATATATTTGCAACTGGTTGGTAAGAAAAACTATTAAGGTTACCTTTGAAAAAAAAAAAAACAGTGGAGGAATGTACAGACAGTAAAAAAGGCTTTCTAATTGTCTTCTAGATATCAGCTGAGAGCACAACATTTGCTAGGGTAGGAAGACAGAAAGAACAAGGCATCATTGTTTCATTTTAATACTGTTCATAGTAAGAAACTAATAGTATCTAATAAAGAGGGTATTAAATATAGTGTATAAAAATACTCATTTAAAATTAACAAGTAAAACAAAACAAAAATGAATCTTATCAAATAACAAGAGACATATCAAAAAGAGAGTGAAAAAACAGACCACATACACACGATGCAAGCCCAGAAGCATTTGTTTGAAAGTACACTTAAATCTCATACAGTTAGATCCAAGGACCAACATAATGTCAAGAATCTCTTCCTTTATCATTTGGTCCAGCTCTGTTCTGTTTAGATTCGATTCTCTGGAAGGTGTTTTCCAAGAGGCGGCAAAGATGACCACAAAGCTCTGGCTCTCATTGAGCTGATAGTTAAGAATTGAGACTCTATCTTCTAACATCCATATCAGTCTCTAAAAAGGACTCTGATAGGTCCTTTACTCAGTACCCATCCCAATCACTGGAGACAAGGTACCCCAGTTGTTCAACCTGGGCCACGTGTCAATTTCAAAAACAAGGAGATAAATCCACGTGATCGAAGGCCCCTCCAGCATCATACAAACTAAGAGAGGAGACTCTTAAAAGCAAACAAGGGCCTTTAAATAAGAGAGAAAACGTTGGGCAAACAACAATAAGAGTTTTCTGCCTCACTTATAATGCAATGTGATGAATATTATAATAAAGAAACGGGATGCAGGGGTAGAACTCAGAAAGGAGTGATCAGCTTTATTTTTGAGAGGCCTAAGGAAAACGCTAACATAGAAGAAAGTGAGGCAGGTTTTGAAGGATAGACAGAAGTTCTCTAATGGGGGGGGGGGGGCATCATAAGTGGAAGAAACAGCATATTTTGATTTACCTGCAAGGAAAGAGAGTAGTGCTCAGTAGTTCAGGATTGCTGGAGAAAGAGAAAAGGCTTGGGAAAAAATGAACCATAAGGATACAGGTGTAAGTAGGTTTAGGCCACAAAAATATTATGCTGTTGTGTCAGTTGTATCTCTCTTCGCTTTCAGTTCTATTTCCATCCTTCCTTGGCCCTGCAGGGAACTACAGTGTAAGATCCTGTGCTGATTGGATTTGGGGGAAGTTTAAGCCATGAAAGGCATAGGTAGAAAATGGGAGAGTGGAAGCAGGATGGAAGCCAGGGTGTTACCATCCTGCTCTGCATTCAAGGGCCTCCCCCAGCATCAGCTCAGTTACTTCAATTCCTGAAGCTCCTGTGAGAATCTTTCATCAATGACCTCAGCTCCCACTTCTAACTCTCACCCCCACCTTGCTAATGTCTACATTGCCATATCATCTTCTCTTTTGGTTTCTTAGCTCTCCCACTAGCTGTGTAACCAATTTCTTCTATGAAGTCCCATCCATTTGAAAACCAAGAATAGTTGCTCTTTACCTCATGGGACTATGACTAATGTAATGATGCCATAGAATTTAGACTTTATCCTGTGCACATTAAGAAGGGTCTTATTCAGAAGAGTGATATGTTTGATTTCTGGCTTAGAAAAAAACCCTCAGGCAGTCATTGGGGAGACACTGTGAGAAGGAAGATTAGTCAGAAAGCAAATGTTATGTAAGAGAAAGATACTGAGTGTCTGAGCTAGAGCAGTGATTGAAAGAAGGTATTGGATTAATGATCTATGTAGGAGGTGGCACTGTCAAGCTCTAATGACTTATTGGATTAGAGAGTATCTGCCAGTCAGCATCAGCCAATTTAATGTGAGCCTGTGAGGACCAGGAGAGAATGGCCCATTTTCTCTCTTTTCCACATCTTTTAGTTCACATCAAAGTTTAGCATCAAATGATTCGTGTTTGGGCTCACGTGGAGGGCACCTGGGAGTACAGTAAATGGTAGGGAGTTTATCCTGGGAGTACATTCTTTGGTGGAACATGTACAGAGGGAAGAACCTAGATGGAGAAACTGGAAGATGAGTCAGAGGTAACAAGGAGGTGACCAATGGATCATTAGAATACCACTGGGTGGTCCTGAGTACACAGAGAGCAAAATCTTAAAGGAAAGGAATTAAGAAACTGGGGTTTTGTGATCTCTCAATTTACTATAATCCTGTACTCTTTCCATTAGCACTGACAGTTGAGCTTTAGTGGGGAGATAGAGTAATATCCCTCACTTTCCAAATACAATAGTTTGAGAACTGACCAGTTATCAAGCACAATTAGTTCGACCCTTTAAGCAAGGCATTTCCTACTATGGTCACTGCTTTTCTCCCCTTAGGCAAAAGGATATCAGACTCGGTGTTTTATCCAACCCATGATTATGCCTCTGATAGAGGCACCAAGACCTTTGTGGTGGGAGGGTATGGTTGACTCCTTGATGCTACACGAGCAAAGTTGGTTGTTCTCTCAGCTTGGCACATCCACATGCTAAGGAGAGCATCCCGTAAGGCATGGCACCCTGAAGATGTTCTCGTTCCTAACTTGCTCTTGCTCTGATCACACTTTTGCTTAATACTAAACCAATGGCTATGTTTATCAAACCTAATTAAGTGCTGATCCTTGAGTGTCCCCTATTCTAAGATTTCCCTAATGGGCTCTGGCCATTCTAGCTTTAATATATCTTAGAGAAGACACTCAGATTTCCCTCCCACACCTAAGAACTCAACCATCCCCCTGTTCCGGTTGCCTATTACTACATGACAAACTAATTCAAAATTAGAGGTTCAAACAACTACTTTATTATGTCTCATGATTTTGTGGGTTAGGAATTCAAGATTCAAGCAGACCTTAGCTAGGCAATCCTATTTCCATGCCATCAATTGAGGTCTCTTGGTGGTTTTCAACTGATTCATTAACTGGGTCTGGTGAATCCAAGATGACTTCACTTACATGCTGGCACCTTGGAGAGGACAGCTGGGTGGCCGGGCTTCTAGCTTATCATCATCATAGTCTCTGTATAAACATGTTACCTGGTGGCTTAGGACACCAAATATGACATGATGGAAGCTAAGCGGGCATGTATGATCTATGCACAGAGCATACGTCTGCTGTACTCCATTGGTTAAAGCTGCCACAATCCCACCCAAATTCAAAGGGAGTGGACATAGACCCCCAACTCTTGAAGAGAGGAGTGTCAAAGAATTTGAGGCCATATTTTATTTTATTTTATTATTTTTTATTTTTAAATATATCTTTATTGATTTCAGAGAGAGGAAGGGAGAGGGAAAGAGAGAGATAGAAACGTCAATGATGAGAGAGTCATTGATCGGCTGCAGCCCGCAACCCGGGCATGTGCCCTGACCAGGAATCGAACCCCAATCGCCTGGGTCCTAGGTCGACGCTCAACAGCTGAGCCACACCTGGCCGGGAGAGGCCATATTTTAAAACTCTCTTTAGACACAAGTCCTCTATCTAAGATCAGCCCTAGAAATAACTTAACCACCTGTGCCAGACCTACCATTCACAAAGTAATGTGAGCTTAGCAAAATCTAGTTACAGAATGTTACACAGTTTTCTTAACTCCCTATGATTCTGAGGGCCTTTGAAAGGCTAACGTGCACTGGGAATCTCCAGGAGTAGGATATGGGGTGTGTCATTTTGTGAAGTATTTTGACATTGGAATGTCCCAGGACTAGTCTTCATTATAAGACGTCTTGAAAAGGCTGACTCAGACAATGACTGAAACAGAAAAAGAAACAGACATTGTCTCATATATTCTAGAAGTTTCAGGGGGACAGAAGCAAGGACGAAATTTTAAAGAATAAAGAAGACATGGTTTTCTAAGATGACTTGAGTAACTGGAAGGCACGTAAAGCTGAGTGGGCAGCAAGAGTGTTACGTGGGTTAAAGAAGCAAGTTCATAGATGTCCCAGTTAAATATGGAGGTAAAATAAGTACCTGCTTCAGGAAATATTAGTCATAAACTACTCAGAATCTTTTATAGGCTTTTTATTCTTTCTGAACATCTTAATTAAAATTTAAAATGACTGACAATGTTGGCTTCCTTGAGAACTGGAGGAGCATCCACAGAAGTCCATGGAATGTGCAATGTCTTGCAATCCTTGCTGAGGGCAAAGCAACCGCATAAAGCAGTAAGATGTTAATTATTTATTATAGGGCCATGAAAGAGGCCAAAATATAGGGCTTCTTTTACTTTGGGGATTGGGGTTTGCAAGTTACAGGACAGAAGGGAAATAACTTTGAAATTACAGGAAATCAGAGACAGGAAATTTTGGTTTTGGTCAAAAGCCATAATGTCTTTTGGTGAACTCCGTATGATGGACCTCAACAATAACTGAAGGGGGTAGGGGAGCCCATTAAGCTGCTTCACGACCTGGATATATTCTTCTGGAAAGATATATGGCTTCATATTACTTTCAGCATATTAAGGTGCCATTCACAAACAAGATGATCTATGACGTTCATCATTCACACCTCACTTCCATACAGATTGGGCACAATACCCCGAAAAGTTCCCACCCTCTAGCCAAAACTCAAAATACAAAGACCTGAGGGGTCTGGTTTTGATTTGGGAACAGGACGAGGCTGCAGGAAGCTGCCCTGACACCGAGAGTGCCTCTGGGCTCTTACTTTGTCTTGATGGGGACAGACATAGAGGGTGAGGGAAGAGCCAGGCCAGGCGAGGTTGGCAGGCAGCCCAGTGAGATGCACGCATGGGCCCTCAGTCCCTTTCTTTCTTTATCCTCATGAAGTGGACAATTTTGTGTTGCTGCTCCCACTCAAACAATGAGGGAAAGGGAAGTAGGAATGCTGGGACCAGGGAACAGTTGCACTTTGCAAAGCAAAGTCTTTGTTTCACATATTTCTCTTTGCTGAAGGAAGTAACTTCTACAAGCCCTCTCCGCTATTTGTTCATTTCTCTACCTCTTCCTAACCAGGTCCTAAAGGATCACTGGGCCAGCATTTCCCAATTGTGGGACAGTGCCTCCTCCAGGCCTTTGCAGGTGATTATAGATGGCGTACAGGCAAGGCATGAAGCACCATTGGCTCGCACAGGGAGAAGGGGAGTCCCTTTTGAATACTCTAACCTGCTGGTTAGGGCAAGGGGTCGCTAGCACTTGCTAATCTCCCTTTTGACTGTCACACTCCACAGGATCAGATTAACATGGTTTTGTTTACATTACATTTATTTTTACAGTTCCCTTTTTTTAATACAGTTACCTTCTTTATGTTGAAAAAACTCTCATTTTACATTTAGAATAATGTTTCTTTATAAAATAAATTTAAGTGCGAAAGAGGGAATCAATTTAAATACAAAATGCATAGTGAAGTCCAGGCAGCATGTTTATACAGTTTTGCGTTGTGCAATGACAGGGATGCACTTTGAGAAATGCACTGTTAGGCAACTTCATCATTGCGCAAACATCAGAGTGCACTTACACAAACCTAGATGGCACAGCCTACCACACACCTAGGCTCTTTGGTATAGCCCAGCGATTTTCACTGGTGTGCTGCAAGAATTTTTAAAACATGCAATACCTGACTATTTTGTCAGGGAACTTACCTCTTTTCTCTTAGATTGTCAACTTTAAAAAATGACAACAACCAACACAACAATAGCCATCCGGTGTGAATGAGCTAAAATTATCCCTGTTGTTTTTGTCAGATAGGCAAAAAATATAACATTTTTTTTGGTGTGCCGCAGGCCTTTAGTAAGTAGTTTATGTGCCATGAGATGAAGAAGGTTGAGCATCACTGGTCTAGCCTATTATTCCTAAGCTCCCACCTGTACAGGATGTTGTTATACTGAACACTGTAGGCCATTGTGACACAGTGGTAACTATTGTTATATCTAAACATATCTAAACACAGAAATGGTACAGTAGAAATCTGGTATGAAAGATTTTTAAATTGCACACTTGTATAAGGCACTTACCATGAATGGAGCTGGCAGGACTGGAAGTTGCTCTGGGTGAGTCAGTGAGCGAGTGCTGAGTGAACTTGAAGGCCTCAGACACCACTGTACACTGCTGTAGACTTAATAAACCTTGTCCCACAAGCCCTCCACCTGCTTTCTTTCAACAGAGTTAGGAATAGACCACGGAAGCTGTCAATGCTACTCCATGAACAAGGATATCTAGGAGAAACTGGTTAGGTAAGGTGTAGATCACCAAAATAGTAAGAGTCAGGAGGGAGTGAATGGTGGCCTGAGAATCAGCAGGAATAAGAAATCAAGGTGGAGAGATAAAGGAACATCAGGAATTGCCATGGCAAGGCGGTTTTGGCTATTGCATGTTGAAGAAGTGATCAGATTAAGGAATTTTGTGGTATTCATAAAAACAGAGAGAGAGTGTTCAAAATGAGAGGGTGTAGAGCCGATGACTCAATGTTTTGATCATTACAACCTGAAAATGTTTCCAGAGTACAGGGACAGGCTGGCTCCACACTATCTCAGAATGCATTTACTCAAGTGGCAGTGGCACTTACTACTGGTTAAGGTAGTTCCCGTGGCCCTGTGTCCTTGTGCAGGGTCTTAGGTCTTCAACAAAGATTCTACAGCAGTGTTCTCTGAAGTGCATCAGGCTATATGTGGGAGCGCTGTGGTGCCCTCTTAACATATAGCACTGGGGGAGTGGGCTCCTCTGTGCTGACACAGGTAACTGACCGGCTGACTGACTGGGATGTGATCTGTGCACTCAAAACTGAGGTTCTGTGAGAGAGAGGGAATCTATTGCCAACCCCACAGATATTGCTCCTATCAGAGAAAAAATAATTCCTCCTGAACCACACATCCTTCCATTTCTTACAGGACATTCAGCTTCATTTTAATCTTGCGGGACCACCATTGGATGTGTTGTCTGTCACTGACCGGAATGTCTTTACAAGGCATGTGACTATGAAACAAAAATCAAGAAGATAGAAAGCAAATGATTGAAAGATTAAACTGACTTGACCCTCAAAGTTAGCACGTAAGGAGACCGAGGCCCTCACAGTTCAGATAACCTGCCCATGATCACCTAAATATATTCTTATCTCTTCATTCATCCTTCTGTTTATTTGCTTTTTTTGCTTGTGTATTTGCTTTCATATAGAAAGGCTTGGCACTACGCTACACAGAATGCTAGATCTCAAGTCTCTTGCCTCCCTGTCTGGGGTCGTCTGCCTGCTCAGAAGACTATCTACCACCCCTTGTATGAGGAAATAAAGGACTGAAGAGGAAGTAGCTGCTATTTCTATGCAGAACTCACATGCATGTGAGAATGCCTACATCTTCAAGTAACAGCATAGCCAACTAAAAGTAGCTTAAATAATATGGGCTTGTTGTTTTATCACCTAACAGCCTTAAGCAAGGGCTCTGATATAGAGAGAGGCAAACACTATGACCCAAATCAGCTAATGAGCTTTAAGAACATTCTGAGTAAGACAGAGTGAGAGATCATCTGTGGCATCTTAGGCATTATGTCAAATAAAGTGGAAGTAAACATATTTCCCCTTCATGTCCCAGTGATATTGCCCACTGAAACTCAGGGAAGGGAGTAATACCCAGGATTGACAGGAAGTGGAGTGATTCAAGGAATTGAACGGAGGGGCAGATTCTGAGAGAACCTGCTGGACAGCGGGCAGCTGGACAGGAGGAAACACAGAACAGGGCAGCAATAGGGCCAGCCCACAGTGTGGGACTTGAGGCATGTTCTCAGGTCATCAAAGGTAGGTGCCCTGATGGGACAGTGAGGCTCCTGGGGCAGGAGCACAAGCAGAATGGAGCTCAAACCCTAGACCAGAGCTACAAGGTCCCTGCCTGTCTGCTAGCCTCATTTTGAACTTTTTACTGAAGTACAACAAAGACAAATTAAAGGCCATAAATGGCGAATGAATAGCTTGATGAATTTCCCCAAATTGAACACCCATGTAACCAACACCCAGATCATGAAACAGAATATTGCCAGCATTCTGGAAGCCCCCCGACAATAGCCTTCTAGTCATTAACCCACAAAGCTTTCGTACCTTCCATAAGCATGATCATACCGTGTACCTGCCGGGTTTGACCTCTCTCACCAAACCTTATGTTTGTGAGACTTCGCCATACTGTTGTGTGTAGCTGTGGCTCATTCACTCTCATAGCTGAGTAGTTTTCCAGGGCAAATGTACCATGAATCCTGTAGCCATTCTTCTGCTGATGGGCATGTAGGTAGTTTCCAGTTTGGGAGTATTACCAGCACTGCTGTTATGGGCATTCAGGTCCGTATTTTTGATGTAGGAATGCATGTTCTTGTGAGGTATGTACCTAGTAGGAGAACGGCTGGGTCAGAGGATCCAGCCTCATTTACACTTTTCTCTCCCTTACCCACTCTGGGCCTCCCCACCATGCCATTTTCTTCTCTTGGTGCACTTTCCCCTACTTTTCCTTGGGTAAGCTCCACTTGCCATTGAGTTTTGGCATGAAATGCAATTCCTTAGGGAGCCCTTCGCAGACCTCCTGTTCTGCACACTCCACGCCCTACTGGGCTTCCCTTGTGCTGCACAGAGCACAGCCACTGTGATACCCACTTCATGCCACCTCCCCGAGTGGACTGTAAGCTCTACGGAGAGGAGGCATGAATGTTCTACCTGGTCCCTAGGACCTAGAGTAGTGGGTGGCATAATAGTGGGTGTTAAATAATTACTTACTAGGTAAGTGAGTGGTGCCCAAGGCCAGAACCCATTTAACCAACTAAGGCTTCAGCTGATTGGGACAGAGCCCTTGCTGATGCCAGGCTCCATGTTGATTAGCTAGTTTCTCAAATTCCACTGACAACGAACAGGTTATTTTTCAGGGCCCGGGGAAGAGCTGCGTCTGCACGCAGGAGCCAAGCAGCCTTTGTCGGAGGCCTGAGGGGAGGAAAAATCCAGGCCTGGGACACTGGAGTTACAAATAGCCTTCAGAGCGAGGCCTGCCTCTGAAGTGAGGGAGGTGGTCTCCAACATTCTGCCTCCAATTTCTCCATTTTCTCTTAGGACACTTCTTTGCATCCCCTCTCTGGACTGTAACTGTCGGAGAACCCACCACACTTGCAAGTATTGGCAGCCCCCTTCCCCAGACCACGGCCAGCTTCCAGTCCTTCTTGGTGTCGAGACCCTAATCCATAACGACACGCTAATGTGTGACAGCTCCTTCGTGGGTACAGGAAGCAAAATGCAATTTCAGGAAGGCCTTTTCAGAATCATAACCCAACTGCATCTTTCATAGATGTCGGTGATTGGTTTAAACAGCAACCACAGTAAAAGCACACGATCTAAATATTAAATTAAACGTTTCTTTATTCGCAGGTTGTATGTTCGTAGATAAGCACAGCAATCGCTCGTTTAGCAGGAGGCTTGCCCAGGGTGCACGGGGACTGACGGCACCAGCAGGCTCCGGAAAATGAAGAAGTAGAGGATGGTGGTTATTACTCTGAGCACTGTTCTTGCCAACCCCCAAAGCCGGGAGTGTGGGCAGAGCCAGATGCTGGGGCGGAGTGTTTGGGGAACGACAACGTTGCAGCCTCTTCATCTCTTTCCAGCGGCGGTTTCCTTGCCGTGGAGGAGCAGCCATCCCGCCGCCACCATGAGCTGTGAAGAAGGAATCAGCATCGTGGAGGACGATAAAACCAGTCAAAATACGTTGGTAGATAATACTTTCCAATTTTATACGAAAACATAGGTATCAGGCTAAGAAATTAACGTATGTATTTAGAACACATTATGCATGTGTGGTATTGAGGTGCTGCAAATGTATTATTTTTAGGTTAGACATCAACCCACCAAAGATAATGGAGAGAATAAAGAAGGATTTTCATTTCGAAGAGTAAAGAAAGATTCAGGACATACCGACAAAGACGTGCCTTTGTGTTCAGGAAATAGGAGTTGGTGAATTTATTGGTTCTTGTAAAAAGTGGAATATAGGAGACAAACGTTTCCTTTTCCCATCTTTAAGAGCGTGTATCCACCTCCCGATGAACCTGCTTTCACTGCCTACCCCATTCCAGCCTTCCACTTAAACTAAACAAATAAAAAAGGTCATTTCTAACCCACTTCACAGTGAGGTTTTCTGTATGGTGTTTACATCCACATTCAAGGTTCTCTTGTTTCCATGGGTCCCTCATGACTTCTGCAAAAAGGAAACATGAGCCCATCTTAAATTTAGGAAATCTGGTAAATGTCTGATACAAGAAAAATTAATTTATCAATAAAAATTGGCTCACCACAATGGGAATTTCTTTTGATGGATGAATAGATTTATACAACCAGCACAGAATTTGACACATGGTGGGCACTCAGTGACAGTTTCCCTCTCCTCGCCTCTTATTAAGGAGTGCATTCGTTTACCCACGCATTACTTCTTTCTTATTTTGCTCTTCCATTCTACCCACATTCATTGGGTACTTACTATACACTTGTTAATCCTACTGTCAAGAACTTGAAATAAAGAGATGAGTTTGAGTTTTTATCCCCAGATTACTCACAGCTTCTTCCCTTTTGATAATTATTTTTCCCTTACATAACTTCTCTCCCTGAAGCAGTCGAATGGAGTTGAACTTTCCCAAATTGAAAATGGATCCATCTGGCTCTTGAGTTGAGCCTGGTCAGTAAATGTACCATGAATCTTACCCTTTAACACCTGCCTGCCTTCAGATATGGTATCCGTCTCATACCTCAAAATCAAAAGAACACATATGAAATCGAACATGAGAAAGTAAATATAAATTACTAAAAAAGGAGGGGGGGAAAGACAAGAATTCATTAGCCATTGAAAGGGAAGAAGAGGGCAAGACCTTGTCTCATTTGTCTTTCTTTTCCAAGGATCTGGCTCTTGGGTCTTATACAGGCTCATTGCTGAACTTATTTTTTATTGAATGAAGGGACAAATTCATCAATAATGGAAGGTGTGAAAAAAATGAATGAGTAGTTAGGTAAGTCAATGAATGGTTGAAGGAGTGAATGAAGAATTACACATGCCGTTTGAAGCAAGAGGAGCTCTTACGATGGTGATCCATGTCTAACGTGAGGAAGGTGATTTTGCTATAAGTAGTCTCTTTCCAAATTCCTTTCTGTTCATAAAATCAAGTGGTGGGCCCTTTCTGGCTGGAAATGTGGTGCTGGGGGAGGTGCATATGTGCATAGCTAAAGCTATATCTTAGGAGGAGATATCCAGGCCAAGAATAGTGTCCAGAATGTGTTATGTCCTCTATAGAACCCTGGCTGGGATGCATTAATTTAAATTATGAAACTAATAAAATATTTTAGACCGGAACAGAAGTAGAAACACATTTACTGAGTTCAAGGGCTAAGCTGTTAGAGATCCATAGTCATTTATTTACAATTCCAAAACTCAAAAAACTCTGGAAATCAAGTTTTATCATAGCTCATTGGGTGACATCAGATTATCTGTAGTTGTATCAACCCAACTTAGTGGAAAATAGCCACATGTTTTGCTGCAAAAATGCTTCCACATTTAATTGTGGGTGCTGACCAGATCCTGCTTCAGGCTTTATTTAGTATGAAATATGTGGACAGTATTACTTTTCTGAACTCCAAAGCTGATTTCTGAAACACATCAGGATTTCAGACAAGGACTGTGTGTGAGTTCATCTTACATCCAGGAGCCAAGGAATCAAAACCCAGTGGATTCCCAAAGTTAAGAGGTTCCAAACAGAATGGATGGAAAATTCAGGACCATCTCAAGAGGTTGATGCCAGGAGAGAAAGCAAGACATAAAAGCCCCAAACTATATAGTTCCCTTCTGTGGATGAACACAGGTACATGCAAAGATTTCCCCAGGACATTAACAAAAATGGTTGTCTATACACCAGCTTCCAGGTGACCACCGTGGCCAGAATCCTCATAGGGCCCCACACCCTCATCACCACTGCCGGGCTTGCTCACCTTCAAATGTTGGCTTATTGTTAATCATACAGATAAGTATATTATGAGTATGCACTGTATCTTAGGTGTCTACGCCCCCAGTGCCTAGCTCAGGGCCTGGCATAGACTATACACTCAATAAATAAGCTCATTATATCTTTAATGAATTGTATGCAATGCATCTTTATATGCATTATCTCATTTAATCTCTAAAAAGAGGCCGTGAGTCAAGCAAGTGAAATGAGACTCAGGAAAGTTAAGGTTCTTGCCCAAGATGGTAGCGAGCAAATAGTTCTGCTGGGACTTGCAAGAGAGTTGTCTGGTTAAAAAGTCATCGTGTGCTTATGTAGACTGAACCATCGGAATCAAAGATGGTCTGGTAAAATTCTAGGCCATGGGGAAAGCCTGGGAATAAGAGAAGCAGCTGGTAAACCACTAGCAGGGGTCTTGTGAGCTGTAGGGCCATCAGGAGATAATGCCCTTACCTGTGTCTGTCCTCTTGGGAGATTAATCTGGTGAGAAACCCGGGACTGCCAGAGGGAGAAGGAGGTGCCATGAATTCGTAGATGAAGACCAGAGAGGGGTTAAACCCTTCAAACCCTGTTCTGGGCCCTGCAGGTCCCAGCACTGCTGCACCTCTCAGCTGCCTGTGTGTGGAGCTGACCTTGGGACCAAAGGAGGGACTTTTGAAGGTCAATGGAGAAAGTAGGGATTACTTCACAGGGAAGCAGGTGAGACTGAGGGCCCAGCACCCACTTCAGGCCACGAGAAGCTCAGCTTGTTGTAAGATTCCCATAAACACCTTCAACAGATAAAGTTGCCCATGAGGACGCCTCCTCCCACTGTGAGAACAAGCCTATGAGGGAGGCGCTAATTCTGTCTGAAGTCATCCCGGCTCTTCCAAGGGAAGGATGGTTCAGCCTGGGTCCCCATCCCACCGCCACGACTTCTGCCTGACCTCTGGAGAAAGGGCACTGGGTCTGAAGGGAATGAAAGGTAGTAGGCAGGGCGGGGCCCTGTCTCAGGATCCTGCACATTTCTCAGCAGCAAGCAAGGTCGTGGGAGCAGCCCTGCCCCTCGACATCTCCACCAGGGAAGAGAACAGGTATTCCACATTCAGTGTGTGGTGTTTTTTTTTTTTAGTGACATCACATGAACCCCTTCCTCTCTCCAAGCATCTCAGAAGCTGGTCAGAAATGTACTGTGTGAACTCCAGACCAGGCCTCTCTTTCCCTAGTGGCCCCAACTGAGAAGCTAGGCTTGGCCTTAGTCTCAGTCTTACCTCTTATTCCTGGCCTGGCCCAGGCCATCCATCAGGAGACACTCCCTGGGATCCTCTTGTTTCCCCTCCACTTACTGGTTCTTTGTCCTGTCTCTTTATCCTGAACTCTGGGTCATGTTTGCCTACTGGTGCTGTGCGCACCACAGGGCGGTGTGCTCAGACAGGTGTTTCTCAGGATTTAGTGAATGTAGGAATCACCTGCTCTCCCTGGGAGTTTGTTAAATGCACAATCCTTTTCTACTGGCTCTATTCTAGACTCACTAAACTAGGACGTTGGGATCTGCATTTTAACAAAATACCCAGTGGATTCTAATGCAGATGCACAGAACATTCTTGGGAAACACCTTAACAGGCTTTGGGAGTCAAGCCTAAGATCAAACACTAGTCCCATTGGGTGACCTTGAGTGAATTAAAAGAAGCTAACAATATCTACTTTTCTTGATTATACAGACTAAGGGAATGTGTATATAAGGTGGCCAGCAGAGACTTGGCAATGCACAGCAACTATACCAATTCTGGGCTGTGGGCCAGTTTGCCTGGCCCAGTGGCCTTCCTCAGTCCCTCCTCTTTGCAGTGGCTCCCAAGTGCTGGACTCTGCTTCCAGGCTTTAACTCAGTGAGCAGAGCTTCCATATATGTGGTAGGCATGGTAATACCCCCTCCCAAATGGCCATGTCTTAATCCACAGAACTGAGGAATTAAGGGAGCAGATGGAATTAAAATCACTAATCAGCTGACTTTAAGATAGGGAAATTATCCTGGATTATCCCGATGCACCCAATGTAATCACAGGGGTCCTTGAAAGTGGAGGGAGGGGACAAAAGAGGCCACAGCATGATGCAATGTGAGGACGACTCAACCGCTGTTGCTGGCTTTGATGATGGAGGAAGGTGGCCAGGAGCCAGGGAATGCAGGAGCCTCCAGAAGCTGGAAAAGGCTAGGAAACCAACTCTCCCTGGAGCCTCCAGGAAAGGATACAGCTCTGCCGACACCTGGATTTCAGCCCAGCAAGACCCACATCGGATTTCTGACCCACAGAACAGTAAGATAATAAATCTCTGTTGTTTTAAGCCACTAAGTTTGTGGTAATTTGTTACAGCAGCCATAGGAAACTAATATAATACCAACGACTGGGCTGCCAAGATCTGGAAATGTCACTCAGTTCCATGCTAGGAGGCTTTATGACTTTGTGGTGGTATCAGCATTTCTGCCAACTTTGGGGCCCAGGTGACTGAGGCCAAAGACTCTAATGGGGTCTCCAGAGGAACTTCCATCCCACCTGGTGATAATAATATTAATAATCATAACTGCTAAGATGTATTGCATACGTGCTAGGTGCTGAGTGCTTTAGAACTCATTTAATTATCAAAACCATCTATGCAATGTGCTCTATTAGCAAACAAATTTTACAGAGAAAAACAGGCTGGGAGAGATATCTTGCCCAAAGTCACAAGAATCAGAGCCTGGATTTAAAGACAAGCTTGCTGTCCTTGGAGCTCAAGCCCCTACCTGCATCATTAAACAGCCTCCTCTTGTCTCGTGGCCAATGGAGGAGGTAGTGTTTCTCACTACATCTCAGGTTGAGCCATCTTTTAAAATTACTTGTATATGAAAACATGCCTCCCACTGACCTAGCAGCCCATGACCTCCAAGGTTTTGTGGAAAAGTCTGGGAGGGTTAAACAAAATGGGAGAGTGCTTTGGTGCCACACTCTTGCCATGGTTGATAGCATTAACAAGAGATAAAAGTTTCCAGAACCAACCTTAAAATTCTACAGCCAGGCCTGGGGCAGTCATATCCATCCTGGACATGGAGTGTTTTGGAAAAGATGAAGGTATATTACAGCTGAGGCCCAGACTCTTCCTCTCTATCAGCATTGATACAGACTGTGTGACCTTGAGCAAGACACCCAACCTTTTCCCATCTCAGGTGAAACTGGTATCAATTGCCCAACTCTTCCCCATCTCACCTGGGAGCTGTGGAAATCCAATGAGATCATGTGTGTGAGTCTGCTCTGGGAATCACCAGTGCAGCACACCCTTACAGACTCTGATGGTGGCCATTGTCCAATTGTATAACTTGAGGTGAGTGTGGTTCGTTACTGTTGTGATTAGTAATAACTATTATACTAAGCCACACCAGAGAAGAGAATGTTCTCTCACTGCCTTCTTCAGCAAAATCTGTTGTGCAAGTATTTCTCCAAAAAAAAAGACACACACACAAAAAAAACACAAGTCAACAAAGCTGTAACATTCCGGCACGTCATTGTACAGAATGTTCTGTTTCTTCATTTTTAAAAAAAGAACATTGGAAAGGATGACACCTTGAACATTCAGTTAAAATCTGCTTCTGCACAAAAAGAACTTAAGTGGAACAGCCCTTTCCAAATGGCTTTTCATCAGGTCCTGGAAGCAAGCTTGCTGTGGCTGCCATGATGACTCCACCTGGAAGTGAAGGGCAAGTACACCCTGGAGATCAAGATCAGAGAGCACCCAGGGGGCACCCCACATGGAGGAGGGCTCATCACTACCCAGAGGGTTCAAGCTGTTGATAACTGTCCCAGAGTCACCAGGAGCCCCTGAGAGCCATTACAAAGCTCCAGATTCTACGAAGGGTGGTCTTCTGTGCAGTGATGGAGTTGCTCCCCACTAGGTGCAGGCAATCTCTCCTGGAGACTCCTCTATTCAACTCTGCCACACCATTAACTCAGAACTGTGGCAGATCATCCACTTCTCACAGTAATGACCTGGAAGAATTACCCATCAGGTCACAGTGGTCGCCAGAGCCCCAGGGCAAATTACGGGACCACATTCAAGTCCATTGTTCCTTCCTTCTTTCATTCCTTCCCTTTCTTACCTCCCTCTCTCCTTCCCTGCTTCCCTTTTGTTAGCAACATTTAATGAAAACCTATTCTAATACCAGACAGTCCCTGCCTCACTTTCAAGAGGTGCTCAGACTAGTGTGGAGACTGACGTTTGGACACTCGACCACTGAGTGTCTTTGATGTCCCAGTGTTAGGCGCTGAGTGCAGTGCAAACAGTAGAGAAGGAGCTAGGCCAGCCAGGTGGGGAGTCTGCAACAGCCTGTGGGGTGCTGTGGAACCAGGAGCAGGAAGGACACAAGCACTGGGTCAGACTCATTGGATTCAAGTCTCAGGTCTGTTCACTCACTCACTGGCTAGCAAGCCTGGGCCTTAGTGACCTCATCAGTGACACAAGGGTTATGCTCATGACATGGCACTATTGTGAAGGGCCTAGTGCACTACCTCGCATAGCACAGCAACCAGATAGCATCTAGATAGTGACACCTGAAGTTAAAGTAGAACTGAATTAATGCAAACTCGCAAATCGTGTGAGTGTCGATTGGCTCCCTCAGTCCCACCGGCTTGCCCAAGTCATTCCACAAACCTTGCAATATGCAGCCTCACACTGGATCAGGTTGGATTAAATTGGATATTTATGACCTCACCTCTCCCACTGTCACCACTAGGGATGGTAGTAATAACACTGTAGTAGAACAGGAGTGATACTGCTTCCAAGTCACATTTCCCTCAACTATTATGAACTAATATTAAAAGCAAGTATCTCCTATTTCTCTGAACAGTGCCTGGACAAATCTTTACTTTAAATATGCTTTCTTGGGTATCCAAGAACCTCCTGAAAGTTTTTTTTTTTGGTTTTGTTTGAATTTTCATCCAAGGATATGTTCATTGATTTTTTTTGAGAGAGGGAGATAGAGAAAAACATCGATGTGAGAGAAACATCAATTGGTTGCATCCCATAAGATCCCCAAACAGGGACTGAATCCAATACCCAAGTGTGTGCCCTGACCAGCTATGGAACCCAAAACACTTTGGTGGAGAGGACAATGCTCCACCCAACTGAGCCCCCGGCCAGGGTCCTCATGAACATGCTTAATGAACATGTGAGTATTGTCTGCCAAGCTTTCCTCAGGGAGTTTTTAGTGAATCATCAACAGAGTTCATGCTTAATTCACAATCTAAGACCTAACAATGATGATAACAAGTTTAATACTGATTCGAATGTTGGTAAATGTGCAAAGAAATGCGCATCTTCATGGAAGTAGGCTTGGTACAAACTCTCTGGAGAGCCAGCTGCCTATGGGTATTGCAAATTAAATTTTAATTTAAATTGTGTAAATTATACTACTTGTAAAAATTTATTCTAATATTTATGGGTGTGCACAAATATTTGTCTTCAAGTGTGTTTCTTGCCTGGTCCTTTATAATATAATAAAGAAAATTTGGAAACAACATAAATGTACAATAATAAAGTCTCGTTAAATATACTATGATATAATCAAAAAATGGGATATACTTGTGACCATTAAAAATTACCTTGTAGCCTAGCCCGGCATGGCTCAGTGGTTGAGCGTCGACCTAGGATCCAGGCGATCGGGGT
Organism: Miniopterus schreibersii; assembly: GCF_964146895.1. Taxonomy (NCBI): domain Eukaryota; kingdom Metazoa; phylum Chordata; class Mammalia; order Chiroptera; family Miniopteridae; genus Miniopterus; species Miniopterus schreibersii. Next base: position 75,188,453 of record NC_138108.1, on the reverse strand, counting down.
TCGATTCCCGGTCAGGGCACATGCCCAGGTTGCGGGCTCAATCAATGACTCTCTCATCATTGATGTTTCTATCTCTCTTCCTCTCCTTTCCTCTCTCTGAAATCAATAAAGATATATTTTTAAAAAAAAAATTACCTTGTAGAGGAGTGTGTAACAACACAAAAAGTGTTTATGATATAGCAGAAGAAGAGCAATAATGTAGCCCCCCTTATCCACAGGAGATACCTTCTGAGATCCCCAGTGGTTATCTGATCCATGGATAGCTCCAAACCCTATACATACATTCAGGGTTGGGCAAAATATGTTTATAGTTATTCATACGGAAAACAATACAATAATAAATAATAGTACAAGAATAAACTCTGTGTCTCATGTACTCATAACTGTAAACCTACTTCTGGCTCACCTTGCATGTCAGGTTTTTTCCTATAAGTACATACATATAATAAAATTTAATTCATAAATTAGGCAGGATAAGAGATTAACAACAATGACTAATAATAAAATAGAAAATCATGTAAGTGTGGTCTCTCTGATAACCGCTCTGATAACTGAGACCTACCAAGGGCGGGGAGCATACACTGTGGTTACAGGGACAAAGGGGTGACTCATACTCGGGCAGGACAGAGTGGGATAGCATGAGATTTCATCCTGCTAGTCAGAACAGAGCACGATTTAAAAGTTAGGAATTGTTTATTTCTGGAATTTCCCATTTAATATTTTTGGACGGCGGTTAACCATGGATAACCAAAACCGTGGAAAGTGAAACCATGGGTAAGGGGTGGGTCCTGTAGTTGAAAACAGTTTCTATAGTCTAATTTAATTTTATAAAACTGAGAAAGAAAAGCTTTAAAAAGGCACTAGACATATCTAATCTAAAATGTTAGCAGTGGTTATCTCCAAATTGTAGATTAATAATTTGTGTGTGTATATTCCTAAACTTTCCAAATTTTCCACAATGTTTTGGAGAGTGAGAAAAGAAAAAACAGAAAATTTAAAAGCTAAAGCTTAAAATTCAGGTTTGAATTCAAATGATCCCTTTGCTATGTGTCCTGTGATAAAGCACTTAATCATTCCGAGCTCCATCTTTTTCCATCTATAAAAAGAAAGCAAGACCTAGCCCACAGGGTTGCAGGAAGTTACATGAGATAATGCATATGAGTAGCTGTGCCAACAATATGAGCTCAATAAATTTATGTTCCCCTTGCTTTCCCCTTCATGAGTTCAGGAACAAGAGACACGTAAAATGCTTGATGTAGGAGGTAGGCCCAGTCCGAGATGATATCTAAATGCTGACTCTTCGTTCTTAGTAATTCTGCTGAAATGTTTTTTACTACTGTACTTGTTATCTGTGTAACAAATTACTCCAAGATTTAGCGGCTGAAGATAGCAATCGGCATGCGTTACCACATACAGTTTCTGTGGGTCGGGAATCAGAGAGTCTCTTAGCTGGACGGCTCTGGCCTGGGGATCTCTCAGGACCCTGCAGTCAAGATATCAGCCAGGGCTGCAGGCTCTGCAGGTCTGAGGACCTGATTCCGAGACGGCTCAGATGTGGCTGGCAAGTCAGTACTGGCTGTTGGTAGGAAGCCCCAGTTCCTGCCTGTGTAGACCCTTCCTAGAATTGCTTGGGTGTCCTCATGACGTGGCAGCCAGGTTCCCCCTCAGTGAGTGATCAAAGAAAGAGCAAGGAGGAAGCTACGCCTTTTATAAGGTAACCCCGGGAGTCACACTGTCATCTGCAGCGTTCTGCTGCTTTCCAGGCCAGCTCTACTCAAAGTGGAAAGGGTTCCACTGGGACGTGGACACCAGGAGACAAGAATCGCCAAAGGTCATCTACGAGGCTGGCTATTGCAATTATCCTTACAGTCGCTCTGCCTGAAATGTTCTTCCCCCAATGTCAGCACAATTCACACCCTCACTTCATCCAGGCCCCTGCTCAACAGCCACCTTACCGAGAGGCTTTCTCTCAGCTCTCTCCTCAGAGGGCACCCCTCCCGCCATTCTATCACTCTCTCTCCTCTTAGCCTGTTTCATTTTTCCTCTGCATACATATTGCAAACCTATTTCTTTATCATCTTTTCCCTGCCACCCCAACCCTCCTGGTAGACTATAAGCCTGCCATGTTCCCTACTTTCCTTAAGCTGCTATTTGTATCACCCATGAACAAACCAATAATTCCTTCACTGGTGCCACCATCCCAGCTTGTAAATCCTTCTGAAATGGTTGGGTCTGGCTTTCTCAATGCCATACCTTTGCTTTAAATCCTTCCTAACCAGCCTCATGAGCTGTGCTTGCCTGCCCTGCTCCTCCTAATGCTTTGCTTTCTCCATACAGACCCCACTGTCCAGACTCTCCTCTTCCCTGGCCACCTCGGTGTCCTTCCCCTGACACCCACACTGTTGACATGTCCTTATTCTGGTCCTAACCCTCCAAAGGCCTACAGAAAAAGATGACAACTAAGAAGCATATCTGCCCCTACTTTTCTCATACCCATAACAAATATCTCTAAGAGATCAGGCCACCTCCGACTCTATCTGGGCCAATGAACTACTGATACTTTCCTGGGGAGATAATTGGTCTCTGCTGCTTAACACACTGTCAATTCTCACAGCCTCCACTGTGACAGGCAAATAATGGAGATATTTGGATGTGGGAGGGACAAATGAAACCATAGAGATAACTTATATTAATATCTACTGCATACCAAGCATTAATCTTAAGCAATTAATGTGAACTATTGCTAAGATTTAATCTTCACAACCATCTACAAGGAAATTATTACAATTCTATTCATTTTATAGATGAGGACACTGGGACTCAGAGAGGTAAATAACTTACACAGGATCACTCAGCTAAGGACTGCTATACTGGTCCAAACGTAGGCAGTTGGGTCTGCAGTCTTCCCTTTAATCATTATATGATATTGCCTTTAGGTCTTCAATGACCACCTGGTTTTGCAGAGTCTTGGGAATAAATGTCTAGTTGTTAGGTCTAACTGAAATTCCCAGGAAGTTTCCTCTGTTTGAAATTGTCCCCAGAGAACTCTCACTCACCCTTTGAAATTCAGCTCAGTTCCTGCCACCTCTGGGACATTTTCGTTGATGTGTTTATGCCAGTGCTGCTCGTACAGGCTCCTGTTAGCTCACTTCCCAGCCTGGAGTGCAAGTCCAGGTTTTATTATAGGTTTTCTTTTCTGCATCATGACTGCCTTGGGAGTAAAGTCCCATAACCTTCTCATTTCTTAATCCTCACAGTTTAGTGAAGCATTTGGCCTATGATAAGCCAGGTAGGTAAACAAATACTGTCTCTACTTTGATGACATGCTTTCACAGGCTAATTTTCAAAACCTATCACTCCTTAAAGATAGGCTAAGTTGTTTATTGGACTGATAGTTATGTAGTAGGGACTGTTTTCACATCCAAGTGAAGAAGTTGAGCCAGCCATGGCTTCCAGTAATTGCAGCACTGAAATCTCTAGGAGTGTGCTTCACGGCTTCACGGAGAGTCCTAGCCCAGCTAAATGAGTGGGAGCACTCTAATTCTGTCCTAGAAAGGTAATGAGATGCTGCATTTAAATACCATTCACCATGGCCTCCCCAGGCAGAGTTTCTTTACTACTGAGCTTATGAATCACCTGTCTCCAGCTCTTCTAGTTGCTTTGGTAAAAGGAGGTTTAGGGAGGCTCTTTTTGGGAGGTGACAGAACTGATACTATAACAAGAAATCAGCATTTACTTCCACCAGCCCTTTCTAACCACAGGGCTCTACAGGACTCAGAGTGCTCCCAGGTTTGCCAGGGAGGTGGGCAGGCACAGTAATGCGATGGGAAGGCTGGGAGGGATGAGCGTTATATTCTTTTAGAAAGTGGGAAAATCTTCCAGCCTTACTAGAAGAGGGTAGACTGAATGCATAAATGAATATGGAATTAGTGCCAACCTGTCCAGTCGGGTCATCAGGAGGCATGATATGGTGTCCTTTAAGTTGACACCTATGTGGAATAAAAGATGCTGTGGCCTGGGGGACGAGAGATGTGACCTTCCATAGGGCCCTCCTTGTCTCAGGACCTTGGTTCCTTCATTGTGAAGAAAGGATGGAAGTGTGTGGTCACCTTGCTCCCTTCCTCCTCAGATGTTCTGCTGGATCTGGCTACTGTCTGGGTGACAGTATCCAAATAAGGTGTCAGGTTTTACTTGTTAGTTTTACAACTATAAGTTGAAAATACCAGTACTCTAATAGGTTTAAAGAGATATGTAATATGTTTTGCTTGTTTACTTTAACAATGGAAATGAGAGGAAACCTTTGGATTTTAGTGAGTGCCTGTAGAATGCAGTCATTTATGATATCAGAGTTGTCATTCCAACTCGAGCCCTTCCCCCACTTGGCTGTGGTCCCCGTCTCTCTGCTCCAGGGTGTTTGACCCCCCTCTGCATGTACCCCTCATTGTACCTTGGACAGGGCTTGGCATAAGCTAGATGCTTAGTAGGTGAGTAGTCAACTGCATTGGATCGAATTGAACTCTGCTTTGAAAAACTATTTCTTACCAGACACCCTTCTGCATTTCAGATGGGCTTAAAATATCTTTACTAACGTAAGCTTGCTCTCAAGCCCAAGGTGGGTTAGATGAAAAAAAAGATGGAAAGATTTTTAGAAGTCACAGTACCCTTTTTCAAATAAAAATTTAATGCAACCCCAATATATAAAGCAGATATTAAGACCTGATTGGAACTTGGGTGGGGAATCTGTGGTACCACCTCCTCATTTGTTCTTCCCCTCAAGACAGGCTCAAGGCATTTTCTTCGAAAGCTAGGGCTTCCCAGGCTCAATATAAAAACCCCTGGCCCAAAAGATACAGCTCTAAAATGACATTTTTCCATATCAAGTTGTAATTCCCTTTTGGTTACCATTATAAAATCATAAATGCACTCTTTGGTAAACAAATTGACATTAATATGGAAAAAAAACATTCTTAAGAATGAACTAAGCCTTTTCAACATACTGAAAGAGGAAATGTGAAATATTTCTCAGAACTTTTTTTTAATCATTGCAAAGTGCCTAGGGATATTTTCTGGTGACCAACAGTCTACAGGTCTAAGGGAGACACAGCAACGCCAGCTTGGCTGACGCATGCACACAGGACAAAAGAGTGCTTCGGCACCCTGCCATCCCCCTGCCCAACATCAATAGGACAGCATAGAACACCATCCAGTGGAGTGTTAACAGAAATAATCGGGCTCCACTTCCCAGCTTTCTTTTGCTCTCTGGGCTAAGAAATTAGAAGGCTCTAACTGAATCAGAAATAGTTTGAACTTTCCCCAGAAACACAGTTTTCGTGCGGAAATAAGGCTAATGTAAGGAGATGTTAACTATATTTGATTTCCTCAAAGTCCACTGTCTGCTTTTATGTGAACTGCCTGAATTCTTTCTGACCTTAAGCACAAGGCTCAGTGGCATTGCCCTGCTCAGAGAGGACAGAGGAAAAACATTTGTGAATAAATGGAAACATCAGTGTACTGATGCTTTACACATGGATAGCACTCATCCAACATCAAAGCCCTTTCACTTATTTCAGTAATCAGTAATAAATATCTCCCGCTTATTAAACTTTATCTCCAATCCTCATCGTGATGGGTGACTTAGATATTACCCCTCAATTTCACAGAAGAGGAAACTGATCAGAACAAGAATGAGTGATTTGCCCATAAATTGCAGGCTTTGATTTTGAATTCAAGGTTTCAACATCTGAGCCCTGAGTCCGACTGCCTCTTCAGGCTGCTTTTCAGATCTCAGTCTTTACCAGGCATGAGGCCACATTATAGTCACCTCCCGAGTGGTGGGTCTGGACCGAGACAAGACACATTCTCTTCAAACGAGACTGAAGGAGTGTGTTGATCTTCAGAACTCAAGAGCTGGCAGCAGGCATGATCCCTGCTCAGGGACAGGGAGACGCAAGTTTAAGCTCCCGGGGTGTTGGGGAAGGATGGTCGGCATAAGCTTAGTTCAGTTTTAGGTATGATTCTGTGGACAGTGTTAAGAATGGATTAGACAAGAAAGGTACTAGAATCAGAGAAGCCAGTAATGAGAAACCTGCAAAAGTCCAGAAACTTTGAGTTATGTGATTGAGGCAGGGAAAGTGGGGTTCAGGAGAAGGCAGGTTCTGGAGACAGGTGGGGGGCAGGTAGGAGCAACAGGAGAAAGATCCACTTCCCTCAATGAGCTCCCAGCTAGTGACAGGTGAAGGAGGAACCGGCGACAGCAGGGAGCGTGAGGCTGGCAAGTTCAGGGAGCACAGGCCGCAGGTGGTTCCGAGGCTGCAGCGTCGGGGGGAAGGAGGAAAATGGAAGGGACTGGTCAAGAAAGAGGCTAGAGAGCCGGGCCGGCAGCACGTGCTCACTGAGCCCCCGGAGGCAGCACTGGGGCCCTGGGGAGGTGAAGGTGCAGGCGGGCAGGGCCTGGGTCACAGCGTGCACAGGGAGAAGCTGATCCGTTACGCTACAGGCAACAGGGGGGAACTGAATCTCCTGTAATAGTTCACAGAGGTGGGAATCTAAGGCTGGAAAGGGTCCAAGGAGGCTGGCCTCAGCCCTGAGCTCACATGTGGTCCACACTCCTGCAGCACCAGCACCGGCACCGGCACCCCAGCTGGGTAGAAAGGCAGACTCTCAGGCCCAGACCCGCTGATCAGGAACTGGTTTGAACTAGATCCCCAGGTGATTCGGGGCTGCTTAAAATACGTGCACTTTCCAGAACGCCGGGCCTCTGGCCACTGTCGGACATCTGCCTATCTGGACTTTTGGGGAGTCAAAGAGGCACATGGGTGGCGGGAGGGGATAGTGGTCTCACTTAGGGGTGGTTGTGTCAACGCCCCCGTACAGGCTCCGCCCCCACTCACCAAACAATTATCAGCTCCGGAGCAGGTGGACCCCGGCCCCCCAGATTGGCTTGCTGGTGGTACAGTTCTCGTCTGATTAATCGCTGTTTCCAGAGGCGCCTCATCAATCATCGCCTCCCGGCACCCGGGAGAAAGGGGGCCTGGTGGACGAGCCCCGGCGCTGGGAAGGCCCGAGGCTCCGGGCCTCCGGTAAGGATGGGCTCGAGGAGTGGGCACGAAGGTGGGGACTGGGGAGCATCAGGCATTCACCCTGGCTCCGCCGATTGGTAATTAAGTGACTCGTCTACTGGCGGACAGTCCTGCATGTTCCCCCAGGCATCTGTTAGTTCTTGGAAAACCACTACTGACAAAATGAGGTTTGCCCTTGGTACACAGATAATGAGACTCAGCTTGACAGGTGTGGCGCGATTAGAAAATTTCTACATGAAGCTCATTCTGCTAGCCACTCCACAGTAAACAGGCTCATTAGGACGTGCAGGTCCCCGGAGGCAAAGCATGTTTGACATTATTAATTGGCTTTTCTGTATAAGGAGTCAAATAGATGAAAAGGTTTATCAAGCTGAAATAATTAATTTTGCCTGAATTCGCTGACAGTTCATTTCTCCTGTAAAAGACCATTTTAAGGTCCCTTTTTTTTTTTTTCAAATTTCAAAGTTCAAAAGACACAATAGTGGCAAAAGTGAAGCTTTTTAGTAAATTATAATTAAAGGGAATTTAATTAACTTAGACCTGGGAAAGAGGCAAAAATGGAATTGCTATCTGCGTCTATACTGAGGTCTAGATGGTTGAACATATCATGACTTAATAATGCATTAATTTTAATCTAATCAAAGTATAATAAAAGAGGTAATTATATGTTTAAAAATTACCAGGCTCCAATAGTGAGATTTTTAAATACTTAATAGTTACCCAGCTTCTCGTCAGCAAAGTTATAATTGTTGTTCTCAGATTCCGCTTATTTAAAGAGGGGGCTTCCAGGCAAGAGGTTAATTGAATAAATCATTGTAAGACCCATGTTGAAACTATGATAAACTACAAAGTTTGCATTCCCTGGCTGCAAAAGAGTTTTCTTCCTTTTTTTCTCTGTCTTTCTGTGTCTCTAAAAATAACAAATTATTTCCAGCATTCCTTCATGTGTCTTCCTGAATGCTCCCACGCCCACTCTATGCCCCGCAAAGTCAAAATACAATTCACATGAGATTTTTACGAAGTTTTCTCTCATCTTACAAATGTACCACTTTCATCTTCAACAAGGCATTTTGTAGTTCCGCTGCAAGACTTCCCAGCCTGAAACAATGCCTGATGAAGAGAACAGTATTCCTCTTACTGCTGAGGTTGGGTGCTTGGTGAAAAGAACCGTGATCTCTCTCCGAGTGCTCATAAAACAATGAGACTTTGATTTCTGTAAAGGCCAATGCTTCTGGCCATTTCATTGATAAAAGACTGAGAGTTCTTAGAAATGTCTTAAAGGATATAGCTGTTCTGCAGCAAAGAAGCATCTTGCCACATAAGCCAACATATTAATTTTGTAGTTCAAAGATTATCCAATATTTCCAAAGTCTCCCTGACCCCGATGAAATAAAAAATCTGGTGGGGAGGAGAACTGGGTAGAGGAGTTATGGAGAGCGGTTCTTCCATGCGCAGTAGTGTGCCTTGGGCTAGGTCCTCAAGCCTTCACCTCCTTCCAGCACAGGCTCAGCTCAGGCAGCCTGAACCCCCTCGGCCAGCCTCCTCCACCCCCAACCCCATCCCAGACGACTGGCCCCCTGACTACCTATGACTACAATGGTTCTCAGCTTTTCACTGATGTTTTTCTAATCCAGAAATGCCTATTAGCTTCATCCGTTAAACAGCTGGGGCATTTTGGGGGTCACCCCGTTTATTTCCCATCCTCCATTGGAGGCAAGAGCTTGGTTCTCTGAGAATCATTTTCACCATTCCTTTAAGTAGGGGCCTGAAAAAAGTGACTTCATTCAGGTGAAAATCAATGCAGAAAAATTCACACCCTATTACACCATTTTGAAAAACGCAGGTCACATCTGCCCTTTGCCGAAACATCCTTAGATGCCCTCTTCCGAGTGAGGGGGAAGAGAGGTGGGACCACATAGAGGCCACTTCACACACACACACACACACACACACACACACACACACACACCCATTCTCAGAGCAGCTAATTGAGATTGTCTCATATTAAAGATGGAAGAATCGAGGCTCAGAGGTAGGAGGAAAGTTAGCTAAGGCCACACACTCCAGCCCCAGAGCTTGTCTCCTGACCTCAAGGCCCAGGAAATTTCCATTAGAAAGGGGTACCCCCTCCAAAGTAACAGACATCCAATTCCCAAACCATAAACACTCTTAACATTTACCGGAGAGTTAACATTTAGGAAGAAATGTCATAACCCAGAAAGCAAATAGCTACTTCCTTGCATGAAGGCATACACAAAAAAGTGAATAAAAAATCCTGGGAAACTTGAGACCTTCCAGTTCAGCACTCACAAACTTACCACCATCCTATTTCCCACTCCTGCCTCCTTCTGTTAGTTCCTTAATTAACCAGATATTAACATCCAGGGGTCTTTATGAGTAAATAAAGGGGAAGGCCTGGCTGGGGCGGGGGGTTGTAAGTGCCAAGATTCAGGGCCTGGGCTGCCATCACTCACCAGCATGTTTTCTTGTGAAGTCAATACTTGTTCCATTTCAAACATGCTTAAAGAAAACACAAATTGATTTATTTACGAATCTGAACTACTTATCAAATGGTAATGATCACTGCCTGGTAAACCTCGGGCTGAAAATACACCACTCGACGCTTAGTCACTCTGTGGGTGGAACCAGCAGTCCTGCCCCATTCCTCTCAGTCCCTTGTCCTGCTCCCTCTCTGTCTCTCTCTTTATTTCTTTCCAGAATGCTGCCTAATAAGACTTAGCAACCCAGAAGGCTTCCTGTTGGAGTGGTCAGTTCCGAAGGCTCCAGAGAAAGCCCACGTCTACCCAGCACTTCCCTTTCATTCATTAACCCACCAGGGGCCACGACTAATTAGATCAGCCTGCTCATTTTGAGCTGATAATTGATTTAAATAGGTTGCTCATTTAAAATAGAAGAAAAGCCTGCTAGACATTTGGTGCTTGGGTCTTTTTTTCTTCTTTCCCTGCAACTTTCAATTGCTTGTGCAATGTAGCATAAAATGTAGCGGTCTCCCTTTTCTTTTCTCCTGCGTTCTTTAGAGGGGCCATAAAATTAATTACAATAAGTAGGCAACGGGCAGGGGCAGGGGGTTAACTGATGGCTCTAATGAGCAGCCGAGCTTTGGGAGAGCGGGCCCACTCACGCTGTTTGTTGGCTGCAAGGGGGCTGCGGCTTCCAAGAGGAGCACAGCTTACAAAGGTCCTTAGCGCTGATTTGTCTTCATGGCAACCAAAGTGGCTCTGCTAAGCTTCCCACAAAAGGGTCTTCCTTTCCAACGGTGGGACATTCTGGAATTGTTTCCTTACAATTAAGCAAGAAAAAGACTCCCAAGAGTTAATTCCGTGATATCCACCCCCACCCTGCCCTGGATTTTACACAATTTGGGAGTGGGAAAGTGAAGGGCAGACTTGGCCCCACACTATTCTGAAGACCTTTCCCTTCTCAAAGGGTCTTTCATGACCCGTCCTGCACCATATTGATTTATTTCAAGTGTAGATCAAAACGTTTAGACTAGGCTTCTCTTTGGAAACTAAATCGTCCTGCTAGTTTATACTGTTCAGCTGACTGTATCCCTCTGCCACAATGAAAAGAGCTTTTGTCTGCAGACTGGAGGGCAAGAGGTGGAAGCCACACTTGTAATTTGCTCTGTACATTTTTTTTTTTTTTTTTGCAGGGTTTCCTATCGCTGGAAGATGGGAGTGCAGGGCCCAGTGAGGGGAGCTGAGAAGCATGGCAAAATCTTTAAAAATAAATAAAATATTGGAAAAAGAAGTTACCGCCAAAACGCATGTGTGATATTTCAGGTCTTCCTAAATTCCAGCTCCACAAAGCAACACAATTCACAGGAGCAGCACAGGCTCTGGAGTCAGACACTGTTGGGTTTCTGCCCTGATTCAGTCATGCCGAAGCTCTGAGCAAGTCCCTCCCCTCACACTCAGCCTCTACCTGTAAAATGGAGACGCTAAAGTCTATTTTGGAGGCACATCATGAGGGTTAGAGATAGTGTCAGAGCCTAGCACAGGGCCTCGCTCTAATAAATGCGCAAGAAACAGTGTCTGTAATGCAAAACTGGTTTCCTAATAACCAAGAAGGACCACTGACCTCTGTTTTGTTGTCTGAGGCTGGCAGTTAGGGGGAGGCAAGTCGTGTATTGCACACGGGGCCCGCTTCAGAGCTGTGCAGCCTTGCGGTGGCCCCAGGTATCACACTAAGAAGGGCACTGCTGTCGCTCTCTTGAAATTCTTAATTTTGAATAGGTAGCTCTGAGTTGTCATTTTGTACTAGGTCCTATGAAGAATGTGGCTCATCCTGGTGACACATCCCCTCCGCGAATGCTGTAGGGGCCACTCTTGGTATCTTGAAGAGCCTACTTACAGGAGGCCATGTCTGTGTTGGTGGTACAATGCTTTCACACCTATAAATCACATTCTTTCTGCCTCTTGCACAAATTAGAACCAGAGGTGTAGCCTCTCAGCTCCTGTGGGCCCAGAGCCTGACTCTCAGGAAAAACTATTCAAGAGCACATGCTAGTGGCCGAAGGTCAGAATGGCACCTCGCAGACCCATCCAGCTGCACATCTCAGGTGGATGATGGAGGCTGGAGCCAGGAGGTGACAACCACACAGAGCATCGCTTTGTTAATTCAGCATTCAAGTGGCAGATCATTTTCACCATTAATGACATACAAATTTAATCCCAGGTAATTTTTTTCAAAGCAACCAGTTGTGAAATATATTGAGAAAACACTGCCAATTCCAGTCCTAATGACAGAGATGCTGAAGGTAAATAAGATGAATATTTATAGGATACCTGATTGCCTAAATGAGTTCCCTAAGGTATGAATAATTGAACATGTGTATGCTAATTAATTGGGAAAAGCCAGTAGGTAACTCCTTTTTATTTAAGTTGGCCTCATTTTATTTCATTTCTTAGAACTATTACCGTTCCCAGTTATTGCCTATGCTTCAGTAAAGTTTAGCATCATTGAGAGAATTTTTAATAAACATCATGATTTTTAATTTTAATAACTGTGTAAACCAAGATAGAATAAGTAAAGATGGTTCTTAGAACATAGTTATTTGAATTTCCCTGACTCTCTCTCACCGGTGCCTACTGCTGGCTAGTTTTTTACGTAGCTCTCCTCTGTGAATCCTCCCAGGAACCTGATGGGATTAGATAACAGGCAACGATCTTCATTTTATAGATAAGGAAACTGAGGCTCACACATTAAGTGAGCTGCGCGTGGTCTGGAAGCATTGGAACGCAGACTTGAATTTGGCCTGCTTAAAAGTAGTAAGTCTTTCTAGAAAGGGAACCCGATCTTTTACCTGGAATAGGCTGTTTAAAAAACAGTCCTTTCCTTATCACATCGCAAACATGGTCCACCAGGATGTCAAGCTGGCATCCGTCATCCTTTTTCAATGATGACAGCCAAACCCAGTCAACTATCTTTTTAGAGTCTATGCTTTTAAATAGATTTTATTTTTACAGCAGTCTTAGGTTAACAGAAAAGCCAAAAGTACGTAGAGCTCTCACGTGCTGCCCTGCTTTCCTCACCCAGTTTCTCCTGTTATTAACATGCTGCATTCCTGTGGTGATTTTATCATTGGTGAACCACTACTGACATATTATTATTAAGTGAAGTCCAGAGTTTAGAGTTCACTCTTTGCCCTGTACATTCTATGGGTTCTGACAAATGCGTGCCATGCATCCACCATAGTGTCACTGCCCTAAAAATGGGCTTCTCCACCCAGCTTCCCTCACCACCACCCCATCCGAAACCCTGACAACCACCAATTGCCTCGCTGTCTCGGTAGTTCCGCCTTTTCCAGACTGTCATAGAGTTGAAATCACACAGCATTCAGCCTTTTTCAGATTGCCTGTATTCACTTAAAAATGCACTTAAGACTTCTTCATTTTTCTGTGGCTTGATAGCTCGTCACTTTTTATCACAGTATTTCATTGCATGGGTTACCATAGGTTATTAGCCACTCATGTATTGAAGGGCATCTTGGCTGCTTCTAAGTTTTGGCACTTACAAGTAAAGCTGCTGTAAACATTCATGTACAGGTTTTTGTGTGGACATAACATTTTACCTCATTTGAGTAAACACCGAGGAGCATGATTTCTGGATCATGTAATAAGCCTATGTTTAGTTTTTTGAAAACTGTCAGACTGTCTTCCAAAGTGGCTATCCTATTTTGCATTCCCGACAGCAGTGAATGAGAGTTCCTCTGCATCATTCACCAGTATTCCATGTCATCAGTGCTTCGGATTTTAGCCATTTAGAGGTCGGTGGTGGTATCTCATTGTTGTTTTAAGCAACCATTTATTTGTGTCCAACTAAGAGTAAGCGGTGATCTCCAAAGCAGAATGTGCAGATCGCATCATGTGGACAAGATAATCCAATGCAATGCGCTGGGGGAAAATGGACAACCACTGTATATTCATTCATTAAATAACTTTCTTTTCTTTGTGTGTATTCTTAATGTATAGAATACATTATTACCATAGAAATTGGGCATGATTTATAAATAAAAATAGTTATCTTGTTCAGATAAAGTAGAGAGGAAGCATGGCTAACTGAGGATGTCAGAATGGAATAGATAAATCTGTTGGGCATGAGATATAAGTTGTGGTATTATTGGTTACTCCTGAGGGAGAGAGCAGTCCCAAAGATGGTTTACCAACATGAGGGTACCAGGATCTAAAGCAAGGCTTGACAAACACTTCCTCCTTGGTGCGACCACAGGGAAGTTAGGTTAAGTCACGTGTCCAAATAATCACAGGTACAACAAGAATAATGTTATTAGCTAACATTTATTTAATGCTTACTATGTAGAAAAGCCCTGTTCCAATCCCTTTACAGGCATAAATTTGTGTTATTCATTTAATTAACTTAATTAATAACCCAAACTTCTGTCACTTTGCTATTATAGCTTTGTCCCTTTGAGATCTGACTTCATCTTAATGTCTAAGAATAACCCCTCTTATTAAAGAAGAGGGCCCCTCTAACTACCACCATACACATGTCTCTTTTGTGCCAAGAATTGTACTTTACATTTTGCACAATAGCATCAGTTGTATAAAACATGCAATTGTGTAGGTTGTGCATGTATACGTATGAACAACACTCCACATATTAGCATATCTCCTCTTCCCAAAACCTATGTGAGATTTATTATTTTCATTTTACAGAATAGTAAACCTTGACTCAGAAAGGTGAAATCATTTAACATGGCCTCATAGCTTATAAATGGCAGAAATAGAATTTAATAACCAGAATTTTGTACCTACAAAATGTGTGCCCTTTCTTCTCTAGCATGTAAATTTAACAAGAAAAAGACATCATGCAGAGTCTTCTTTTAGACAGGGGCTAGTTTCTGAGGTCAGCTGCATAGATGAAAATTGCTTGTAGTCTAAATTACTCATGAAAATATATTAAATAGATGTCTTAGATAAATAATATGACAATGCTGCATAACTATTCTCCGTCTCAGCCCTCAGAAAATCTTAGTGACTTGTAACAACAACCATTTTGTTTGCTTGTGATTCTGCAATTTGGTCAGGGCTCAGGGGAGGCTAATATGTGGTGTCATCAGGACTCCGGTGGGAGCCTCGGCGCCCCTCTGTATACCCTGTCTTTCCATGTGGTCTATCACAATTCAGGACTTAACCTAAGATGTTTAACATGATAACTGAACTAGAAGTTGAAAGTAAAATATATAAGATCATGTAAGGTCTTGACTTGGTAGTCCAAAGCATCATTTTAACTGCATTATATTGATTCAAACAAATTATAAGGCCAACATTAATCAATGGAAGGGGAAATATACTCCACCTCTAGATGGAAGGATGAGTATTCATATATGAGAAAGGGAGAAATTTTTGGCCATCTTTGAAACTAATCTATCATTGTATAACCTCTGACAACAGCCTTTTATGTTTCTCCCACACATGAATGAAATACTCCTCCTTCAAAAGTTTCATTCTACTGTGGCAGAAGCTCAAATTTAAATCTCAAATTTATTTGCATTATGTCTGGATGTACATGAAGCTCATTGGTGCAACACTCTTGATTTGGAGATCTGTAAACTAAAAACATCTTATTTGCCCTCAAGTGCCCAACATGCAATGGTAAGACATGGATTGGATAACTACTAGATGCTGTCATTCAAAATGGGGAAAACTGAGTGACGTCAGCAAAATAGCTAATTAGGAAGTTTCAAACCCTTTACCCCTCATAGAAACTTTTTTTAAAAAAAAAAAAGTATCTTTACTGATTTCAGAGAGAGGAAAGGAGAGGGAGAGAGAGAAAAGAAACATCAATGATGAGAGACTCATTAATCTGCTGCAGCCTGAAACCCGGGCATGTGCCCTGACCGGGAATCGAACCCCCATCTTCTGGATCCTAGGTTGACGCTCAACCGCTGAGCCACGCCCGGCTGGGCTCATAGAAACATTTTTAAAAGCCCAGAAGCTGGTGTCTGAACTTCATAGGAACTCTGGAAAAGAGTATAAATAGTAAACAAGCAAATATCCAATATTATAAGTGGGAAGGGAGAAGCTGTATAGAAGTAGAGTGTTTGTATATAGTTAAAGTTAAGTTGGTATCAATTCAAATAATATTGTTATAACTTTAAGCTATTATATATAATTGCCATAATAATTACCAAAAGATATCTATAAAATATACACAAAGAGAAATGAGAAGAAAATAAAAATGTGACACTCCAAAAATCAACTAAACAAAAATGAATGCAGTAATGAAAGAAACGAAGACAAAAAAGCAGTGACATACAGAAAATAAACACCAAAATACCAAAACTAAGTCCTTTTTGATAAGTAATTACTTTAAAAATAAATGAATTAAATTCCCCAATCTAAAGGTTTAAATTGGCAGCATGAATTTTAAAAACATGATACCAATATATGCTGTCTACAAGAGATTCACTTTAGATCTAATGACACAAGTTGGCTGAAAGTGAAACGATGGAAAGGATATTCCATGCATATAGCAACCAAAAGAGAGCTGGATGACTATATTAATATGAGATAAAATAAACTTTAAGTCAAAACTTTTTAAATGGACAAAGAAGGACATTATATATTGATAAAAGAGTTAATACCCCAAGAAAACATAATTATTATAAACATTTATGTGCCAATCATCTGAGCTTCAAAATATATAAAGCAAACATTAGCAAAATTAAAGAGAAAAATACACATTTATAATAACAGTTGGATACTTCAATTAGATAGAACACTTTCAATTAGATAGAACAACCAGACATAAGATCAATAAAGAAATAGAGGATTTGAGAACACTGTAAGTCAATCAAACTAATGGGCATATACAAAGCACTCCACAAACAACAGCACAATACACATTTTCCTCAGTTTTCCATAAAACATTCTCCATGATAGACCATATGTTAGGCCACAAAATAAGTCTTACTAAATTTTAAAAAGTTATAATAATTTCAAAGTATTTTTTCTGACCACAATGGAATAAAACTAAAAATCAATAACAGAAAGAAAACTGAAAAATTTTTAACTATGTAAAAGTGAAACAACACACTATTAAGCAACCAGTGGGCCAAAGAAAAAAATCACAAGGAAAATTAGAAAATACCTTGAGACAAACAAGAGCAAAACTAAAACATCCAAAATTTTTCAGATGTAGCAAAAGCTGTGCTCAGAGGGAAATTTATAGTTTAAACACTCACAATTATAAATGAAGAAAGATCTCAAACGAGCAACTTAAATTTACACATTAAGGGACTAGACAAAACACAACAAACTAAAGCCAAAGCTAGGAGAAGGAATAAAATCAGAGCATAGATACAGAAAATAGAGAATTTTTAAAAAATTTTTTAAAAATAGAGAAAAAAATAACCCAAACCAACCACTGGTTCTTTGAAAAATGTCACCACAATGACATTCAGCTAGATTGACTAAGAAAAAAGAGAGAAGTTTAAAATTACTAAAATCAGAAATAAAAGCGGAACTATTACTATAAATGTAAAAATAAAAATAATTATAAAGGACATAATAACCATGAACAATTATTACTAAACAAATTAGATAAGCTAGATGAAATGAAGAAATTCCTAAAAATAGAAAACCTACAAAGACTGAATCTTGAGAAAATAGAAAATTGGTTTGACATATAACTACTAAAGAGATTTAGTCAACAATCAAATCAGAAATCAAACTTCGCTGGTGAATTCTACCAAATATTTAAAGAATAATTAACGCCATTCCATCTTAAATTCCTCCCAAAACTTAAAGAGGAGAGAACACTTCTAAACTTCCATAAGGCCAGTGATACCCTGATACCAAAACCAAAGAAACTATAAGAAATGAAAACTGCATGCAGACCGATATCCCATATGAATATCGATGGGAAAATCCTCAACAAAATACTAGCAAACTGAATTTAAGAGCATATTAAAAGGCTTATATACCATGACCAAGTGGGATTTATTCCTAAATTGCAAGAATGTTTCAACAAACAAAAATCAACCAATGTAATACACCATTAACAGAATGAAATAAGGGGGCATAATCAATTCAATTGATGCAGAAAAAGTATTTAACAATATTCAACACGTTTCACAATCAACACACTCAACAAATTAAGAACAAGAGTAAAGCCATATATGAAAAACCCACAGCAAACATTACACTTGATTGTGAAAGACTGAAAGCTTGTCCTCTAAGACCAGAAACAAAGCAAGGATGACTGCTTTTACCACTTTTATTTAACACAGTTTTGGAAGTCATAGCCAGAACAATTAGGCCAGAAAAAGCAACAAAAGGTATCCAAACTGGGGGAGAAAAAAAGTAAAATAGTTTCTGTTTGCAGATGCTATGATCTTATATACAGAAAATACAAACATTCCACCAAAAAAAGTTAATAAATAAATTCATCAAAGTTGCAGGATAAAATATTAATACACAGAATAAGTTGTGTTTCTATACACTAATAATGAATATTAAAAAGAAACCAATTTTATTTATAATAGCACAAAAAAGAACAAAATACTTATGAATGAACTTAACTAAAAAGACAAGAGACCTACACAATGAAGACTATAAAGTGTTGCTGAAAGAAATTAAAGAAGACCTGAATAATTGAAAAGATACCCTACATTTATGAATTAGAAGACTCAATATTGTTAAGATGACAATACTACCAAAGCAATCCATAGTTTCAATGTAATCTCTGTCAAAAATCATGATGATCTGTTTTATATTAATAGAAAAATCCATCCTGAAATCCATCTGGAACACACAGAGCCCTGAACAGCCAAAACAATCTTGGGGAGAAAAAAAGTTGGAGAACTCACACTTCCTGATTTCAAAACTTAGTACAGAGCTACAATAATCAAAACAATGTGGGGCTGGCATAAAGCCAGGCATGTAGACCAATGGAGTAAGACAGAGAGCCAAGAAATAGATCCTCACATATATTGTCAAGTAATTTTAATTTTTAATTTATTTTTATTTTTCAAGTTTTACTGAGGTCTAACTGACAAATAACATTGCATATATTTTAAAATGTGCAATGTGATAATTTTACATATGTATACATTGTGAAATGATTACCATAATTAAGCTAATTAATACATCCATCACCTTACATAGATACCTTTTTTTTGTAGTGAGAGCACTTAAAATCTAGCACCTTAGTAAATTTTAAGTATACAATACTTTATTACTAACTGTAGTCATCATGCTTTATGTTAGATTGCCCAGACCTTATTCATAATATAACTAAAATGTTGTACCCTTTGACCAGCATCTCCCCATTTACCTTCCCCCACAGCCATTACCAACCACCATTCTAGTCTCTGTCTCTGGAAATCTGACTTTTTTAGATTCCACATATAAGTGAGATCATATATGTCTGTTGATGGATGAATTGATAAAGAAAATGTACTATATATACGTAATGAAATATTACTTAGTCATAAAAAAGAAGTAAACCCTGCCATTTGCAACAACATAGATGAACATGGAGAACATTGTGCTAAATTAAATAAACCATTCACAGATGGTCAAGTTATTTTTTTAAAAAGGTACCAAGGCTATTCAATAGGGAAAGACAGTCTTTGAAATAAATAGTGTTGGAAAAACTGGATATCCACATGCAAAAGAATGCGGTGTGGCCTTTACCTTACACAATACACAAAAACTAACTCAAAATGGATTAAAGACATAAATGTAAGAGCTAAACTGTAAAGAAGAAAACAGGAGGAAAAGCTTCATAGTGTGGATTTGGCAATAATTTCTTGAATATGCCTCCAAAAGCACAGGCAATAAAAGAAAGAAAAAATTGGACTCATAAAAATTAAACATTTGGGGGCACACAAATGCACTATGAACAAAGGAAAAAGGAACTCATAGAACTGGAGAAAATATTTGCAAATCATGTATCAGATAAGAGAGAAATATCCATAATATATAAAAACCTTTCACAACTCAACAACAAAAACAAACCACCCAATTAAAAATGGAAAAAGGACTTAAACAGACAGTTCTCCAAAGAAGATATACAAATGATCAGTAAGTACATGAAATGTATTCAACACCACTAGCCACCAGGTAAATGCAAATAAAATAACAAGATACCACTTCACACCAATTAGAATGCCTATTCTCAGAATGAAAGGAAGGAAGGAAGGAAGGAAGGAAGGAAGGAAGGAAGGAAGGAAGGAAGGAAGGAAGGAAGGAAGGAAGGAAGGAAGGAAGGAAGGAAGGAAGGAAGGAAGGAAGGAAGGGAGGGAGGGAGGGAGGGAGGGAGGGAGGGAGGGAGGGAGGGAGGGAGGGAGAAAGAGAGAGAGAGAGAGAGAGAGAGAGAGAGAGAGAGAGAGAAAGAGAGAAAGAGAGAAAGAGAGAAAGAGAGAAAGAGAGAAAGAGAGAAAGAGAGAAAGAGAGAAAGAGAGAAAGAAAGAAAGAAAGAGAAAGAAAGAAAGAAAGAAAGAAAGAAAGAAAGAAAGAAAGAAAGAAAGAAAGAAAGAAAGAAAGAAAGAAAGAAAGAAAGAAAGAAAGAAAGAAAGAAAGAAAGAAAGAAAGGACAAATTGGAACACTTGGCATTGCTGGTGAAAATGTAAAATAATGTAGTCACTGCAGAAAACAATATGACAGTTTTTCAAAAAATTAAACATAAAATTACCATATGATCTAGAAATTCTACTTCCAGTTATGTATACAAAAGGATTGTAGCCCTGGCCGGGGTGACTCGGTGGCTGGAGCGCCAGCCCTCATACCGAAGGGTCACAGGTTCAGTGGCTCAATATCTGGCCAGGGCACCTGCCTGGGCTGCAGGCGTGATCCCTGGCCCTGGTCGGGGTGCATGTGGGAGGCAACCATTCGATGTGTCTCACATTTTGTCTCTCTCCGTCTCTTTCACTCTCTCACTCTCTCTCTTTCTCCTGCTCCCCACCTCTCTCCCTCCCTCCCATCCACTCTCTAAAAAGCAATGAAAAAATCCTCCAGTGAGAATTAATACACACACACAAAGAATTGTGAAGCAGGGAATCAAACAGATATTCATATGCCGATGTTCACAGCAGCATTATTCACGTTCACCAAAAGGCGGAAACAAGCCAATGTCCACCAACAGATGAATTTACAAACGAGATGTGACATATACATGTAATGAAATACTATTCAGCCTTGAAAATGAGTGAAATTCTGTTACATACAACATGAATAAACCTTGAGAACATTATGCTAAGTGAAATAAGCCAAACACAAAAGGACTAATATTGTATGATTCCATTTATATGAGGTACTAGAACAGTCAAATTCATAGACTCAAAAGCAGTTATCAGGGGCTAAGGAGAGGGGGAAATGGAGTTATTGTTTGATGGGTGCAGAGTTTCGGTTTGAGATGAGAAAGTTCTGGAGATAAACAATGAGAATGTACTTAATGCCACTGAATTGTACACTTAAAAATGGCAAAATGTTATGTATATTTATGTATATTTATGTATATTTATTTTCCCATTATACTCATGAAGGACATGTAACATTAACTTGTCCTTAGTAATTCTGAAATCCAGCTGGGCACATGTTGTCAGTTCTTCAACTTGAAGGAGGGAATATTTTTTTAAATTAAGCATCAGTTCTTCCCCTGCAGTTTGGGTCTTTAATTCCTCTGGGCTCTTGGCTACACCCTTACAAGAAAGGAATATTTGCAGCAGAGTAGCTCTGTCAGCCTGCTTGTCGAAAACTGGAAGTCCAGAACCTTCTTTTCACTATGAGCTGCTCTGCTCCCTTTAGTTCAAGTTAATAATACTTTCACCAATACAATCCTCTTAAAAACTCTGTGTGTTTTCTATAAATTCTATTGGCTTTATTCTATGCCTCAAAGTCATACCCATAATTCATTCTGAGACACATATCTCTGCTGAGAGACACTGCCTTACAATTTTTAGAAGCTCTTTTGTTTAGCTGAAAAGGTCTGAGTACTTTAAATCTTTCTGAGACCTAAACAAAGAGTATTTTGTTTTAATTTTTGTGCATTTTAATACAGCCTTGATTTAATTTTGAGGCTATAAACACTTTTGCTGGAAGTAGTCTAGATTTGTTCTTTTCCATGAGGCCATTTCTTACTTTGAAAATATTTTGCCAGCTGGAGAAAATGTCCTGAGTCCTCCATATTTCTTCTAAAGTATGCTTGAAAACTGAACAGTTTACTTTTTAATTCCATTTTCTCTTGCGACACTGTATTATATGTTTCTACAAGAAGCTAGTTAGTAATTTTAAAGAGTCTACCTGAAAATATTCTTAGCTAGATCCACAAGTTTACCCGGTAATATTCTTTTTTCCCAGTTACCGCAGGTGGCAGTCTTGCTCATAGCTCTGCTGCTCCGTGCTATTCCCCTTTTCCCGACCTTCAGTAGCAATGCCCACCTTGACTGTTCACCACTTTTCTGCCTTCGGGAGGAGCCTTCTTGCTGCCTTTTTGCCATCTCCTTGCTGCCTGCACAGACTCCTTTTGGTATTCTGCCCCAAAGCCAACTATATATTTGACATTTTTGTGACAGTAACACTCCTTTTAGTTATCTATTATTACATTTTTTAAAGCACCCTCAAAAAACTTAGTTTCTTAAAACAATAATGATGTATTAGCAATCACGGTTCTGTGGGTTGGCTGGGCTCAGCTGGCTGGTTCTGCTCCACGTGATGGTAGCTGAGATTACTCCTGCAGCCGCATTCAGCTTGGGCTAGGATACCTAACGAGGCCTCTCTCGCATATTTCACATTTTCTGCTGGCATTCCTCCTAGGGGAATGGCCTCTTTTCTCCTGTAGTCTAGACTAGCTTCTTTACAGAATGATGTTTGAGTTCCAAAAGAATAAATGTTGAAGCTGCCAGGTCTCTTAAAGGCTAGGCCTGGACTCAGCACTTTTACTACGTTCTCTCCATAAAGCTATTCACAAGGCCAGTTCAGTTTCCATGAAAGGGTAAACCACAGTCTAATGAGAACGATCACTTCTGTTACCTCAACTAACTACAGGTTGGACCTCTGTTTTTATACAGCAGTGACACAATGTTTTCTTAACACTTTGCGTTGTTCATTTTATAAGCTCAATGAAAGAGATCTTTTAGACATATTTGCCCAGAATTTTATCAACTGTCACTGTTGCACACACAGAAAAAATAAATGGGAAATAGTTAGAGCATTTCTAAAATTTCTTCATATTCTGAGTCTGACTTGAAAGTCAACATTTGTGTTTACCTCCACAGTGTCACCCTCTGTGCCATCAAGTGCACTGACAAGGCAGCATTTCTTAGAGTACACCACTGTCATGTCCAAGTTTTCTTCTGGGCTGCTAGCATGCATTCTTCAAGTTTTATGCTGATATTTTCTTGATTGAGTAAGAGGCAGCTTGAATCAATTACATCAGCCTCTGTTGCTTTGAGTTTCTTTTTAAGACTCGGCAATTTCTCCTCTTGCCTTGGGCTGCATTTCTTGGCGGCCCTTTTGCACATATCTCAGAGACAGTATTTTTCACAGCTTCATGCATTCGTGGGCCCCTTCCTTTCTGAGATCCCATAAAGTACTGGGTTTTTATTTTGCAATATGTGGAATTGTGGCCATTTGCCAATGATGAGTAGCTGCTCTTTTGTCCCATTACTTTGTTTCCATGCCATCTGCCTTCACTATAACTTTTTGTATCAATGTCAAATCATAGTGTAATCTTTTAAAATACATTTAAATGACAATTAAGCTTAATAAATGTAGTGCCGACAATGTACATAACTCAATTGAAGTGATGATAGTGATAACCAAGTTCATGCTTGTACAGTTAAAGGCAAATTATGTTTTGAATGCTACCTGGTTGATGATGTCAAATGCCATAGATTGTAATGTGCATCTCAATTTCAGAGATGTTTAAATATAAAGAAATGTTTTTATGGCATTTGTTGA
The DNA here is from genome assembly GCF_964146895.1 of Miniopterus schreibersii. Taxonomy (NCBI): domain Eukaryota; kingdom Metazoa; phylum Chordata; class Mammalia; order Chiroptera; family Miniopteridae; genus Miniopterus; species Miniopterus schreibersii. The sequence continues at coordinate 75,164,925 of NC_138108.1, read as the reverse complement.
GTTTCTCCTGGGTATCCAGCCATGAGCTAGGAGCTGTATGATAGATACATTTAAAAGTTTTAAACATAGTGCTGTGTCAAGGGACTTAACCTAAAGAGTTGCCCAGATGAAATACATAACCATGGCAAGTGGCACAGAATAAATTTTCAAATAAGTAGCAGAATAAGTACGAGCTGTAGAAATGGCATGTTTGAGTGTGAAGGGATGTGAATGTTAGAGGCAGGCCATTCATAGTATCTCTGCCTTATGTTGCCTTTTTATACCTTTTCCCCATTTTTAAAATTCTGGTTTTTTTCTTATTAACGTAGAAAAAGAAAATATTAATATATTTAAAATACTGATATTTGGGGGGTTACAAGTTTTTAAAATACTTTATTTTAGTTTGTGGTATGTTTTTAAATTTGTTTAGAAGCCTTTGACAATATAAAAGTTTGCAACAATAGTGTATCTATGTTTTCCTCTATGATTAATTTTTGTTTTATTTTAGAAATATTTTACTGCTGGATATTCTTGCATATCTTCTAATAGTTTTTAGTTTTAGCTTTTCACATTTAGTTTTTTAGCATATTTAGAATTTGTTTTTTTTTATGTGGTGTGAGGTAGGGATTTAATTTTTCTTCATTCGACCCATTATCCCAGGATAGTTTGTCAAAAGTCCATCCACCCTCACACTCGATTTGTAGATGCATTCAATTTAGAGAGTACAGTCAAATGCATTAAATTCTGACTTCCTGAAAAATAGAAATCTCCTTTGAGAGTATAAAATAGTAACCCAATTTTATTATGTAAATACTGAAATAGGAATGGAATATACTTTAATCTGGAATTTCTTAACCCTTTGATGTTAGAAATAGGTTAACTGAAGTTATGGGTCTTTCTTTAAAAGGAAAACAAAATGTAGAAATGTGTTACAACTGTTGTGTGTCATTTCAAAAGTTTACAGGCCCCTTGAAGCTTATCCACAGGGCCCTCCACTCTCACTTTAGAGTGAGAAAGTTGAGGGAATGGTGACATGTTACCCAAAACTAACAGGTTCTCTGTCAGAGCCAGAAGGACAACCCAGGTCCCCTATGGCTCTACTCCGTACGATTCCACATGTATACTCATAGCTGAGCCACTAAAGTAGAACAGAGGAACACCACAAGTTTGTGATCCCATGGCCAAAATAATCAAAGAACTGCTGCCAAACCATCCAAAACAGTAGCGTGAGTCTATTCCCAATCTAAATCTAACTGTTAATTGAATATGACAGATGGAACTGTATAGTTGTAAAGAACAAACTGAATTTGAGAGAAGGAATTAACTTAGTTTATTAGGTTCTGTTCCCCATTTAGCCAGAAGGCTTCTAGTAGTAGGATGTTTCTAGATTGATTTATGGCTTTGGCACCCTATAAATAATCATTGGAAGACCTAATTTGTTTGTTATATGCAAATTACCTAGGTGAGCTTATTAAAGATAAGGTTGGACTAGTATCAAATGGAATTCAGGACAAGCCAAGAAGGATGAGGGTGATCTGTGATTGATGGAGCTAGGAAGTTGAAAGTCAGCAACTAGACAGATTAATGTGCTCAGCAGGACATTTTGAATCAAGAGCCATCACACACAACATAGAAAACTCAGTTAATAAATTAACCAAGGAAAGAATGTTCTGACTTTGAAGGGATAAAATGATAGAAACTTCATCCTGGATATTAGAGAAATTTTGGATTAAAGATATTTTCCCTTTGAAGATGGTAAAAAAAAAAAAATTAAACACTATGGAAATGAACCCAGTCGGTTAGTGATTAAGGATTGATGCTTATGACAAATCTACTGGTGGTTCTGGTGATCTCAATCCAGGTATTTCTCTAGCTTCATTACGCTGGGGGAAGGAATCAAAATACTCGGCTCTTGGCTCAACCTCAACTGCCAAATCCACAAAGCTCTAGTTCCCATCCAAGCTAGATCGATGGGAGGCTCTACCCTGAGAAGGATCTTAGCCTCCATGACCTCTGAAATAGTTTCCAATTATTCCAGTGAATTTGGGTCGCTGAAAGAATGAAGCTACATCTCTAGGGAAGTGATTTTGTGGACTTGACAACACTGTTTCTCTGAGCCATTCATTAGGCTTGCTCTTGGGCAAGCAGCCTCTGCATCTTCCACAAGACTGAGGGGCTTAAATGTCTTCCCTCCTATGGGAATAAATTGCATTACATCGTTTTTGTGGTTCTTTGCCTCATTTCAGTTTTGTTGTTCCAAGCATTCTACCCCATCGGGGAGTGACTCTCCCTCTTTCTCTCTCCCTCTTTCTCTCTCCTCCAGCCCTACCGGCTTTTCTCCCCCTTTCAGAGCCCTCCCCCTACTGGCTTTCACCACCATCAATCAGCCACTCAGCCATCCTCTTGCTCCACAGTTTCACTGGACAGATCTACTCAAGCTTTCTGTTTTTCACTTTGAGACCTTTATTGGACACTAGCAGTAGCAGTGGTGCTAGCAGTAGTGGTAGTGGAAGTAGTGGTGGGATGGTGGTAATAGCAGTGCTATTTGTTATTTTGTGGAGGTTCAGCAGTAGTAACATCATGCTTTTCCAAAAACTGTGAACACACTTACTGTTGTTTGATCTTCCCAAAAATGACTCTCACAAATCTTTAGAGGGTTAGCCATCGATTAATGAACTAACACTCACTGAGAACAAATTAAGTCACTGGGGAACCCAGAGAAATACAACCTGAGGCTCCCAACCTGAAAGAGTTCCCATGGAGCTCACTAAAAAGCCAGTAGGCTAAGAGACAAATAAAGGAGCAGACTTCAGTGCTGTAAAAGTTTAGAGAAAATAGAGGCAATGCTCTGGGGTGGTCAGAGGAGGCTCCTAGGAGGTGGAAGAGCTCTGCCAGGCATTGGAGATGGAACTGGTCATTCCTGATAAGAAAGAGACAGTGAGTAAAGGTGCAGATATGGGAGGAAAGGGCCAGAGAGAATGGATAGATAGACCAAAGCTCCAGCTTCATCATTAGTGAAAATTACCAAAAAATGATATGAAAATAAGTTCTTTTCTAACAAAGCACAATTTTATATATACACACACACACACACACACAAATATATATGTATATTATTTCAGTCAACAATTTAATTGTGTAGTATATGCTATTATTTGGGATTCAAAGGTTTTTCAACTCAAGGACTCAGATAATTATTTCTGGGGGGAAATTTTTTAAAAATTTTCATCCTTTATCTTTTTGAATCTTTTAAACATCCTAACTTTAAAGCCCCTTTCGTCTTTCTTAGTGCTTATCATTTGGGGCTTTGCTCTCCTTTCCGCACTGTTTGTAGTACAAGTCGTACATTGTATTTCCTCGTGTGCCGTGTAGTTCTCACCCATCATTTATCTTCTGCAGGTGGAGGTGTGTCATGTGTTCCCAGGGTCATGCTGGCAGACCTGGCAATGTTTTCATTGTTGGTCATCCCAGAGACCTAAAGATTTACCACTCTTAGGCCAGTTTTATGTTTATTTCTTAGTTCAAGGGCCTTCAAAATATTCAGTTAGGCTGAGAATTAGGTCGCCGTGTTTGTAAATTATTAACGTATGCTTGAAACTCGAGTTGTTCCGATGTTTTCCAGCTTTCCCACTGCACAGAGCAGCAATCTTAGTTCTATCCCTAAATATTTCCAGTCACCATATTGGTGTCGCTCTAAAAAACGAGCATTTATTATCTCCCATAAATCTGTGGGTTGACTGGGCTTAGCCTGGTGGTTCTTCTGTTGCAGGTGGTGTCAGTTGGGGCTTCAATTATTTGCAGACATGAGGGACTGGTACATCCAAAAGGACTCTCTCACATATCCGATGCTTTTGTGGTGTCACCTGGAAGACTGGGCTCAGCTGTGTGGTTCTTTGTACTGGTTCGATGTGGTATTAGCAAAGGCTGCAGTTATCTGGAGTCTTGACAGGTCAGAACATCCCAGAAGACTCATTTACACGGCTGGACATCAGCGCAGGCTCTCAGCAGACAGTAGAGCTGGGATGTTGCTCATAGTGCCTTGGTTTTTCTCCATGTGTCTTGCCACTTGGCTTGGGCTTCTCACAGCCTGACAGCTGGGTTCTAAAAGGGGATATCTAAGAGGCAAGGCTGGAAGCTACAGATCCCTTAAAGACCAACCCCAAAAGATACATTATTGCTACTTTCTGTTGATCAAAAAAGGCCATAGGACAAGACCAAATTTTAAGATAAAGGAAACAGAATCTACCTCTCTATCAAAAGAGTGAAAAAGAACTGTGGTCATCTTTAAGCTAAGGCAGTTGTTACAGCAAAGACTTTCAAAATAGCTTGTTAAAGATGTTTGTTTTTCAATCTTATAATGATAGGTCCAAGGACAGGCTATACAGGATGTAATGGCAGCTTTATAGTGTTGCCAGCAACCCAGACTTTTGATTAGAGTGGTTGTAAAAACTCCAGCAATCACAATCAAGTTTCAGACAGAAATAAGGGGATAGAGCAAACAGACTAAATCAACCGCTTTATAGAGCTAAGTGGGCCCCTTTATAGAGCCTTTCTCGAGCCCTCCCATGATTGCTGCTTACACCTCATTGACCTCCCAATCTGCACTGGAAGCTAGAACAGTGAGGTCACAACCAGAGCATACTCGTGTCAGAGATAGATCTGAGTTAATAAAGTAAGGCAGTGGGATCCCCAACAAATCTAATTCAGACCCCTCACTTCCCATCTCCCACCCTCTTGCTTGCACTTAGCAAGGATTCTAACTGTGCGCTGTGAGAGTGTTGGTGGCAGGCTGATGTTTGTGTTCCATTGTGCTCCTAGATGTGTAGAGCATTATCTCAACAACAAGGGATGTGCTTTAACCTGCAGGCAGCTGACACAATGGTTGTAGGGTGCTATTTAGAGGAGGATTTCAGTGCTCCTTATTAATAAAGTTCCATTTGTAAGCCTAATTACACCCTTGCCAAATAATAGAGTTGACTCCTGTGCCATTTCCTCTTCAGTCTAACCTGGGTACGCTCTTTACAGGTAGATTTGAGAAGTCAGATGAGTTTGTGTTCAGGGGCCTAATGCACACTTTTATGTGCCTGCCTGTCCTGCTTCCTTACTTCCATATAGCCTTCTACATTCAGTGGCTACAGGGGACTAAGAATCCCTCTGAATGGAAAACTCATTCCCAGGTAGGTGGTCCACACTGAAAACAGCTTCATCTTCTAGGCTTCTTGTAGGAATGTGCTCTCATGAAGAGGATCCTGGCCAAAGCCCTGCTTGACTCTCCGCAAGACGACCTCTCCATTGTGATGTTGTGAGTACCATATCTAGTCTAGGAGGAAGGGGCTTCACAGGGCCCTTCTCACAGACTACAAGCAGACAAAGTCCCTTCTGCCTACATGTCAGGCCAGGCCAGGCTGTATGGCACAGTAACAGCGGGACATTTCACACAAGAGTGTTCCATTGCCGCTCATTCTGCGTTTGCAGGGGACAGCAAATGACAGCCCGTGGGCCAGCCTGGTTTTGTAAATAAAGTTTTACTGGAATGCAGTAACACTCAGCAGTTCGTGGCTGCTTTTGTGCTCCAATGGCAGAGTTGAGTAGTTGTAACAGAGACCACATGGCCCATAAAGTCTAACTTATTTACTATTGACTATCTAAACTGTTTACTGTATACAGCGTGCTCTTCTATGCTGCCCAAGGAAGAACTGGTTCCCTGAAAGACTGGGTTCCCAGTTGGGCAATTTTGCCTCCCAGGGAACGTTTGGCGATGCCTGGGAGACGTTTTTGGTTAAAACAAATGCAGGGGTAGGGATTGTTATGCCCACCTAGTGAGTAGTGGTCAGGGATGCTGCTAAACATCTTACGATATCCAGGCCAGCACGCCACAACGAAGAACTGGCCAATCCAAAATATTAACAGTGCTCAAATCGAGAAGCCCTCCCATATGGAAACAGATGTTCTATAAGACTATTATTGCTTTTTATTCATTTATTAAACAAATATTTATTGGGCGTGTACTATGTACCAGGCAAGTACTGAGTTATACATATATCTTTAACCCACACAGCAGATCATGAAGTTGATACTATTGATACTATTATTTTCCCCATTTTACAGATAAGAAATCGAATTCCCAAAGAGGTTAATTTACCTGAAATCATCTAGTTAGTAGTGGAGGGGGGTTTAAATGCAGGGCTTGGCAAGTGCTCTGCTCTTTGCTGAACGCGGCCGTCCAGGGGAAAAGCCTCCTGAAGCAGCCGGTCTGCGTCCTGAGTTCGGCTCCTGCGCGCTGTGCGAGGGACACGAACCTTCTCAGCAGGAGGCCTGAAGGGAGGAGGGAGGTGCTGAAAGGGCCTGTAACGGGGCCTACAGCGTAAACGCTAGCTCCAATTATTTCATCTTAGTCCTTCAATGACTGTCACAGACATCTGGAAGCCGCCTCAGCCAGCCACATGTAGAATTCTGAGTGCTGAAATTGGAAAGGAGAAAAAAAAAGTGTCATTTCTCTAGCGAGACATGAGGAGATTTTCTCCATTATTTCAGCCCCACAGGGGATGTGGCCTCGCCCCCCAGTGGCAGGACCCCCTCTTTAAGTGGGCTCTGGGGCGGGCAGAAGGCTGCTTCCTCCAAAGGCCCCAGCCCTGCCGGGCCGGGTGAACCGGGAGCGACAGACTGTCAGCCAGCAAGGCCCGCGCCTAATCCCGCCCGCACAGCCCTGCCCCAGACCCTCCCGCGGAGCCCTCGCAACTGTCAGGGAGGCCTCCTCCTGACAGGAGAACACGGTTTCGCATTTTCAGCGTTAAGGCATAAAGGCACCGGGCGGCCGGAGACTGCGGGGAGCGCAACCTCACAGAGCATCAGCAGACAGGACCTCTCCCCAGGCCTCAACCGGCGGCCTTCGCCTTTTTTATTTCTTTGTCTCTTTTATTTCTGTTTTTGCCTCAAGGCTTGACACGTTACAAAGTTAAGTCTATTGCATTGGCCATATTATTTCTAGAAAAACAGAACAGCCTTGGCTGTGAGATAACTCGAGCATCACAACGCAGGGTCTGACCTTGGGAAAGAATTCACCAGGCCTTCCCCTCAGTTCCACTCTGCTCTCCCCTCAGGTCCCCCCCTGACGCTCCCTTCCTAGCCCACCCTCACCGTAACCTCCGGGTCTTCTGCTACACGCCTCTGCGCTTAATGCAGAAATATGAAAAGGTGCCCAAGGATCGGCAGGTGTTTGAGGAAAGCAGCAGTGCAGAAGGGAAGGATGAGAGTACCTGACTCCAGAGGAAAGGCAGGTTTTAAGATTAATAATTAAAAAAATATATGTTCAAAGTAACTTACAAAACAAGAATAGGCCGCTACCAAATAGATCAATAAAGTAATTTTAAAAATAAATATTAGAAATAAAAATAAGGTGGTCTACACTGTGCTGTACACCAAAACGAATATAATATGGAATGCCATCTGTAATTGAAAAATTTTTTAAATATGGTCTGAAAAAACAAATACAAGTATTAAATTATTAGGTAAAGCTATGAAAAAATACAGCAAAAGAACAAAAAATGGAAATATGAGATTTCTTAAAAGTAAGAAACAGAAAGAAATAATCCAGGGGCTCAACATCTACCCAACAGAAGCCTGAGGTTAAAAAAAAAAAAAAAAGAGAGAGAGAGAGAACATGGAAGGACAAAACAATCAATGAAAGAAGTTTTCCAGAACTAAAGAAAGATACTGAGTGAAGATTGTCTGCACACTGGAAGACCAAGGAGCAATGTGTTCAACGTTCTGAAAGAAAATGATATTGAAACTTTAATTCTATACCCAGGAAAACTATCAATGAAGAGTGAAGATAGATATGCTCATACATTTAAGGCCATAGGTTTACTTACCATACACTCTTTATGAAGAAAACAAAAACAAAAACAAAAAAAACTTGAGGATGTACCTCAGGACATGAAAAGGAATCTAGGAAATAAATCATAGGCACTAAGAAGCACGGGAACTACTATGAAAGGCAATTAAAGCAATACCAGCTTGATATAAATTAGAACCAGCAATTGGAGGATCCCAAAGAAAATTTCTTTTTAAAAAAATACATTTTATTCAACAAATATTACAATTTAAGTGGAAGCTAAAATGCCCAAGTACCATGCTAATATGGTACAGCTCCTTTTCTCAAAAAGGAAAAAAATGAAAGAAAACAAGAAATACAAATATAAGCTCCAGTAAAAATTAAAAATCATAAGATAGTCATGAATCAACAGCAAAGTGCACTAAATTATGACATTAATTTAAGCAACTGAAAGCATATTTTTTAAAAAGAGATTCCCATCGACCTTTACACTTGGAACATTCTCTTGTAAGCAGCACAAGTTTAATGATATAACTTTACATTTATTTCTCTATGGATCTCATCACACTGTTTAGTTCTGTAGTAAATAATATTTATAATCATGATATAAATGTATTTATTTTTAATATTTGGAATAAAACTATGGGAAAAGCACTTAACATATAATTATAATTACAGGACAGAATATCAATGCAAAACCTTGTTAACAGAAAAAAAATTAAGTTGATAGAGTATGGAAAACGGAGGAAAGTGGAAAGTATCATAGAGGTGGCTTATTTCTAAATAATGATAAATCAAAAGATAGTGTCTAAAACAAAACCAAAAGTAGAGGTTTGGGTATATTAATTCGCATTTTAAAGATCATCGCTACAACTGAAAGTAACAATCTAACCAACACATTTTGAGGAGACACAGAGAGGAAGGTAAAGTTAGCATGTAGGATGGATTCAGTTCCTCCTCTTCCAAGTGAGGGAGCCTGTAAGTCAGGAGCTACTGAGCTAGTGTTTAGAATTATGGTGGCAACCAGCGGAAACCCCGAAAGCATCTCAGAAATGAGTGTGGGGTAGAAAGATTATTATTTTCTCAATTATCAATGCTTTGTATTATGTCAATTATCCCTTTTCCTAGGTGTATTATTTCTATACTTTATAAAATAGTGACAACAAAGTAAGTACATTTCCTAAGAAGTAAATTTAGAGACATCTGGTTTACTGCCTAGCATAGCTTTTACTCACCTATTTAAAGTTCAATATATATTTAACTAAAATTGTTGTAATAACTTGAAAGCAAACAAGATAAAACTAAAATCCTGCTGGTCTCAGCCGGGAGCTCAAGTAGATCCAATGGCACAGCTAGCAATAAAACCAGCGTTTGCAAAACTATATAAGAGATTTTGTATTAATTCTATGACTGGGTTATGGAACACCGGCAAACAAGGGATTATGAACCCCAGCCTTAGATCCAGATGACATAACTTAAGCACTAACGTGTATCAGACTAAGCGTTATTCTTTGTTGCCATCAACAGCAGGCACCTCAGTCCCAGTAACCTTCAACTGTTCCCCTCCACCGATCCGCTAACGTCCAGATTTATATAATAGGCATTTAATGCCCTTTACCATCTGACAGCAATCACTCCCTCCAAACTCATCTCCTACCATTCGACTCCCATTGTGAGCTGGAGGTAAAACTAAACCAAAGCAGCTGCACCCAGAGTCATGGGCAATAAAAGGACACAAGTGAGACATTTTTTTAAGTATTCTCTAGTGCCCAGATTATGTTCTGAAAATACCACTTCCCACTAAAAGGAACCAGAGTTTCTTGGAGAAATGGCTGATTCCAGGCTTAAGGCAGATAATGTGAAAAATGAGCCGGGCACATCTTGTCTCTTGGTCCCTAACAACATCGGCATAACTGGATTGATGGATTGATCCTATGATTTTCATTAAGTAGTTTTCAAAATTATAACACCAGCATTACTTCTTACATAAAATACTGAGCAGGGTCAATTCTATTTGTTCTTAGAGTATATGCTCTATGGCCCATACACCAAAAGGTTGCAGGTTTGATTCCCGGCCAGGGAACATATGTAGTTCGTGTGTTCGATCCCTGGTCGGGGCAAATACTGGAAGCAATCAATAGATGTTTCTCTTTCACATCAATGTTTCTCTCTCTTCCTTCCTCTAAACATATCCTCAGGTGAGGATTTAAATATATATATATATATATATGTATATATATATATACACACATATATATATATATGCTCTGTAATAGGACTGTATTCAAATATCCCTTAAGATAATTCCTTTTTTTAGTTTTAGGTACAAATAGATTAATTTGTTTTAATTTATTTTCACCTCTAATGTTTACTTTTTAAAATTTGATTAAAACATTTACAAAATTCAAAAGTAAAAAACTATACAAAAAAATACATTCAGCCCGACAGGGCGTGGCTCAGCGGTTGAGCGTCGGCCTAGGATCCGGGAGATCACAGTTTGATTCCCGCTCAGGGCACATGCCTGGGTTGCGGGCTCGATCCCCAGTCGGGGACGTGCAGGAGGCAGCCGATCAGTGACTCTCTCATCATTGATGTTTCTCTCTCTCTCCCTCTCCCTTCCTCTCTCTGAAATCAATAAAGATAAATTAAAAAAAAAAAAAAAAAGAAAGAAAATCTATTTAAAAAACAAAAATACATTCAGAGTAGCCTAGCTCCCTCCTATACCCGCCCCATCTCTCCTCTACCTTATCCCAAAGATAACTTGTTGTTGCTGCTTTCTGGTTTATCCTTTCAGTGCTTTTTTTAAAATTTTTATTGACTTTATAGGGGTGACATTGGTTAATAAAATTACATAGGTTCCATGTGTACAATTTTATAACACATCATCTGTATATTGTATTGTGCGTTCACCACCCAAAGTCAAGTCTCCTTCTATCACCATTTATCCCCCTTCACCATCTTCTACCTCCCCCTCTCCTCTTCCCTCTGTCAATCACCTCACTGTTGCCAGTGTCTATGAGGTGTATTGTTATTGCTGTTGTTTGTTTGTGTGTGTGTGTGTTTTTAATTCTCACCCGAGGATATTTTTTCCATTGCTTTTCAGAGAGAGTGGAAGGGGGGGAGAGAGAGAAAGAAACATCGATCGTTTGCCTCCTGCTCGTACCCTGACCAGGGCCTGGGATCGAACCTGGCACCAAGGTACGTGCCCTTAGGTGGAACTGAACCCAGGACCCTTCAGTCCACTGGCTGACACTCTAACCACTGAGCGAAATTGGCCAGGGCTATGAGATGTTTTTATTTTTGCTTAATCCCTTCACCTTTTGCACCAAGCTGCTCAAACCCCCTCCCTTCTGACAGCTGTCAGTCTGTTCTCTGTATCTATGAATCTGTTTCTGTTTTGTTTGTCAGTTTATTTTGTCCATTGGATTCCACATATAAGTGAAATCATATAGTATTTGTCTTTCTCTGACTAGCATATTTCACTTAGCATAATACTGTCCAGGTCCATCCATGCTGTCCCAAAGGGTAAGATTTCCTTCTTTTTCTGTGGCCAAGTAGAATTCCATTATGTCAACGTACCACAGCTTTTGTATCCACTCATCTACTGAGGGGCACTTGGGCTGCTTCCAAACCTTGGCTATTGTAAATAATGCTGTGATGATCATAGGGGTATAAACATTCTTTTAAACTAGTGTTTCAGGTTTCTTTGGATATATTACCTAAAGTAGTATCACTGGTCAGTGTTTCTTATTAAACAGCTAGAATAACTACTGTCCCACACTTTGCTTCACGCACTTAATAATACATCATGGAAGTCAACAATTCAAAGAGATCTTGAGAGATTACTTCTCAGTGTCTTTTCTATAGTAACATTAATTTAATTTTTTTTAAATATATCTTTTATTGATTTCAGAGAGGAAGGGAGGGAAAGTCATTGATCCGCTGCCTGCTGGACACCCCCCACTGGGGATTGAGCCTGCAACCCCAACATGTGCCCTGACTGGGAATCGAACTGTGATCTCTGGGATCCTAGGTCAATACTCAACTGCTGAGCCACACCCGGTAGGGTTAATTTAATTTTTTAATGCTAATATAAATATATATAACAAAATTGTCCAGGCCCTTTTCAATTGTATCCTGAGGGCACATAAAGTTTTCAATGGAGTCATTTTTTCTTAAGCCACAGATGGGAACCCTCCGCTTTGTCCCATATGGCCCACTCATTACAGGCCAAGGAGATCTCATTCTCCATATCTATGTTCACACCATTCCCCAAGCTTGGGGTGTGATCTTCCTTATCTATTTACCCCACATTTGAGACAAAGCCAAATTCAAATCCTAACTCCTCATGAAAATTTACCTAGACTTTCTTATTCCGAAGGCCCTGTGCCTTTGCATCCCCAGTGTCTAACGTGATGGTCAGCACGTAGAACATGTTCAATATGGGTTGAAGATAATGTAAAGGATGTATAAAAAAGATAGGTTTGGGAAACCAATAAGTTCTTGGTTGAAATGTTAACTTAGCCACTTCGTAACTACATTAGTTATCTATTGCTGTGTTAGCAAACTGTCTCTAAATACAGCAGATTAAAATGACACACATTTATTATCTCACAGTTTTTGTGGGTCAGAACTCTGGCACAGCTTAGCTGGATGCCTCTAGTTCAGGATTTCCCACAGGCTACAATCAAGGTATTAGTTGGGGATGAAGTCTCATCTGAAGGCTCAACTGAGGAATCCAACTTCCAACTTCATTAATGTAGTTGTGGGATGATTTCAGTTCCTTGTGGCTGTTGGACTGAGTCCTCAATTTCTCATGAGCTGTTAGCTGGAGGCTTCCCTCAGCTCCTTGTTATATGGGCTTCTCTACAGAGCATTTCACAATATGACAATTACTTCATCAGAATGAGCAAACAAGAAGGCAAAAGAAAGGATGAGAGAGAGAGAAGATAAAAATTACAGAAGCTGCCTACCACAGAAACTTGTCAACGTTAGGCAAATAATCCCAGCTCTCTTTCATCACCTGCAATATGGGAACGATAATAGCAATGTTGCAGCATTATTGCGAAAAACTAAAAATAATACATATAAATCACTTTGCACTAGTAAGAGCTCAATTATGGTCATCATTACAGCAACATTAACATTGCTGTCTGGCTAGTGACAACTCTCCTATCCCCTCTACCCAGTTTTCCTCTTGTCCTTCTTTTGTTCTTTAGAACTTAAATATCTCCACTTCTTTCCCTCCCCAATATCTAATTAGTAACATGACTCCAGTGACCAGTGTGGCAGGGCAATTTCTAAGATAAAATGTGTTTTTCACAGCTTAAATTTGCCAGTTTAGTTTTATGAAAATGGGCAATCCTTCCCGTGACTTCCTATCTAAATCCAGTATTTTCAGAGGAAGACAAACCAAATTCACCAGCATCCTAGAAAACACTAATTTATAAACTAGAATGGTCTTTTTTTCTTATAAATGTAGGTAGAAAATTGATCCATTATAAACCTGCTAGAGAGGTCATGGTTTTGCAAGATACGTTATTATATTTCACCATGATGAGATATTATAAGATTTTTGCTACTTTTTTTTTTCATTATGGCAATAAAATTTCCTGTAAAGTCTCTGTGGTTTAACCCTTGTTAGCGTCAGGAGAAATTCTCAAGAAACACGTCTGAAGGAAGAAATTCTTCTAGCTAAAATTTAAGGAAACTCCTGCCACCTTTATTTTACTGTGTTCTGAAATATTTTGGTTATGAAACATATAGGAAAACTATCTCCATTCCAATTATTTCTCCTGGTCTTCTGTAAATCAGAGTATTGACTCAGGGAGTTAGGATGGTCCATTCTCACAACTTTTCCAAACCCCAGTTTCCCATCCATAAAATAGGCTTCATGATCCTGTCCTCATGACCTTTCCTGTCACTTCATCTCCCTTGCAGGACAAGCAGGGCCTGGAAGATGGTCTAGACCCACCAGGGGCTCCCTACAGAAAGGAGGTGCCATGTGTCTTTTAACAGAGAGACCAATTTTGAAAAAATCAACTCCAGGGAGTAAGTTAGAGATTAAAAGACGGAATTGAATTCCTAATCCTTGGAGATGGGGAAAAGAGGGGAAGTCCAGATGCAAAACCCACATGAAAGACAAAGACAACAAGGAACAAAAAAAAAAAAAAGATAAGTTAGTTTTAGGAAACTAAAGTGGCTTGGAGCTGAAGAAGAACCGGGCAGCGCTCTCCTCCCATCTCTTTAGCTCCGAGGGGGCCTGCTGAGACATCTGAAAGAGAAATCCTTGGAACAGACACCTACCACCTGTGGCTATTGGAAGGCTGTATATCACTGAGATACCACTGGGTGAAAAAAGAAATGCCTTAGAAGGAAACATCTTGACTAACAGCAGAGTGCAAAATTATTTCATTTTGCTCTGCATTTTTGGAAACAATTGACTTCAAGCTTCCATAACTTAGTGCCTTAAAGTCTCCATCGCAGCTGTTGGAGAAATTGTTCCCGTCCTCTGCTCTGACACTGGGAGTTTTGCAGCCATGAATGGACACAAAAAGATGTCAATCATACCCAGTAATGAAAAGCTCATTTCTCACTCCCTATTGTGAAGGCAGCGCCTTTGTGCGAGTCTGTGTTCAAGCTCATTTACCTTCACGTACGGAATATCTATTTTATATTAAAAGTTTAGACTACAGTCACCCCGGATCACACCTAATGCATTAGAACTGTATTACCATTATCCTCTATTAAATCGGTGACAACGTTATAAAATCCATGTCAGAAATAATGAAGAGATTAATGTGGAGTAAGAGATCCCGGTGTCACCTGCTTCTGCTTTTCGACATCAAATATAGTTGGCACTAAAGACCAGTCCCTGTCAGCCGGTGAGAACGGGGGTTTGACAATGGAGAATCCATCGAGAGATGTGAGGGGAATTTTCCAAGTCGTGTAGACAGCTGCTGAAGTGATAATTGAATAAAAGCGAAAGTCCTTCCTTTTTCTCCCCTTCTAGAAAGATCTATATTTATTCCCTTAACTTCACAGAGCATATGCTCCTCAGGGGGTGGTGATATATGCTGAGGGGAGCTTATTTGAAGTGGTTCTTCCTCCACAGCTGGATTTGGGAATGGATACAATAAAGACACCCGAGGAGAAGGGGAGGCAGCACAGAACATGCTGGCCCCAGATTGTGAGGCCCCAGCCCCTCGGATTCAAGGGCCTAGAAACTGTCTCCCCGACAGCTGTGCCCCCTCCCACCTGGTGGGCTTCAATAGGAGGAGAGTGACAGGAGCAATTCATTCATGCGCCCGGCAGAGCCGTGTCGAGCAGTGGATCATCATTCCTAAGCACTTTATATTTTATACATTTGATGACATTTCACCCTCGTTACCAAATAAGAAGAGCAAATGTTTGTATTCCCATTTTACAGATGAAGCCACTAACTCTCAGAATGGCCTGTGTATATTTGGGTGGCTTTTACATATGATCTCACGCTTCCGAGTTTGAGCTTCATGCCACAGTCGGGGAGGGCCAGTGACAGATTTGAAGTAGGAATTGGGGAGTGAGTTTTTCCTTCAAAAGCTCACCCCGGTTGTAGAAAGGAGGACAAGTCTCACGGAGGAAAGACCCGAAGCACGAAGACTGGAGGCTGCTGTGGTCATCCAGCCAAAGAGACTGTGGCCTGAACTAGCAAAAGAGAACCCCCTGCAGGTATGTTTAAGGTGTGCTTAGTGCCTGGTGGGATGTTGGAAATTGGAGGGTGAGGAAGTAGGAGCCATTGGTGATGTCTTGGGTCTGTCGTTTGAACAACTGGCCGTATGGCAACGTCATTGGCTGAGATGGGGAACATGGGAGGAAAAGCAGGTTAAAAAAGGAAAGGGAATGTTTTAAGCCCTATTGTGCATCATTTGAGGAAGCAGGTAGAAATCATTTGTTGGAGCTGGGTACATGGCTCTGGAGCTCAGAGAAGGCATCCTGCTTGGCTTGGTATTTGGGGGCATTAAATATTCTGGGAGCAGAAATCCTAGGTGCATGGAGTGGGAGAATTTCCAAGGAGCAACAGAGGGGGGAGTCAGACTGCAGGAACCGGAAGGTAAATGGGGTGATGGTACAGGATAGACAATAATCTGAGAAAAAGTGTGACTGTAAAGAAATAGAAAAAGATAAAGCTGGAGCTGGAGGGAGCATGGAATACAGGGAGAGTTGTTGTGTATTTTTAAATCAAAGAGTTTGCTTAAATGTTGATAAGAAGGAAGCAATTGAGAGAGAGAGATTAAAGGCACAGACAAGAGTGTCAGTAACAAGACAAAGAATCTAGAAAAGAGTCTAGAGTCTAGAGAGCCAGTCAAGGAATTAAGAGGGACAAGTTGCTTACTTAATGTCCTTTCTTCCCACAACCAATGGGAACACTGGCTAGAGTGGGGCCAAGGAAAGGAGAGTTCTTAGCATTGACTTTGCGAAAGACAAGTCCCCATTGCAGATGTACTAGCCAGGTGGAAAGTTATGAGACATGCTGAGAAGAAAGAGTGCCATCCTTTGCAAATACGTTAAGTTTGTTTCTGAGTCTGTTCAAGCTGCTATCAAAATACCATGGACTGGGGAGTTGATAAACAACATGGTTCTGGAGGCTGGGAGTCCAAGATCAAGATGCTGCCAGATGCAGTGTCTGGTGAGAGCTCACTTCCCGGTTCATAGATGACTGTCTTTGCCCTGTGTCCTCACATGGCAGGTGGGAAAGGGAGCGCTCCAAGATCTCTTTTATAAGGGCACTGATCCCATTCATGAGGGCTCTACCCTCATGACCTACTCACCTCTCACAGGCCCACCTCCAAATACCATCACACTGAGCATGCCATTTCAATGCATGAATTTGGGGTGGGGGTGTGAGGAGACACAAACACTTGCTCTATGGCAGTTTGCAAGGAGACACTAAGACTTGTGAAAGATGGAGGCAAGTCATCTTTGTGACCCAGGGTAGAAAGATTTCTAGGCAACACCAATCTTTCAGAAACCTCAGTATAGCTTCCCAGAAGTCTAACCATTGTAACCAATTAATCCTAACAAATAAATGTGTGGGATGGGGGACAGGGAGGCTGTTTAAAAATATCAATAAGCTGGTCACTTCCCACCTTTCCAAATTTCAGGCAAACATTTTCTCCAAGGTTTCCCACATGCCCTATCTATGCAAACTGGCCCAGTATCTTCAAGGGCTCCATCCCATGGGTAGGCAAAGACCAAGACATCTAATGAACTCCTCACCTCTCCACTCTGGGGATTTCTGAAGCTTTTCCAAGTCCCCATACCTCTGACTTCACCTTGCTCCTTTGGTGTTTCCCTGGTCACCTGCATGAGCTTTTAGGGGCAGGGGGGTGACCTCTCCATTCGGCTTAGATTCACGGTGTGGGCACTGTGCTGGGCTTTGCCCCAGCCACCAGACCACTCTCCTGCATGTCCAGCCCTAGCTCCTGGGTCCCCTACCTCTTCTCTTATTTAGGTGAACAATTCAATAACATTCAGTCCCCCCCAGTGCCACACTTTCTCCCCCTCTGCCTGAACTGTTCTCTGTTCAAAGTTGTCACTTTGTCACAGGCGTGGGTTCCATGAGGGCCATTTGATGTTATAGCAGGACATCCTTAGCTTGACAGACATCCTGCTGTCCCCCTGACAGAGAGGAAAGGAGAAAGCTAGCAAGAAAGAAAAAAGAGCAACCCCTGACATTCAGAAGTCGGTGTTGCACTCAACTAAACACTGTTCTTTCTCACCCAAGACAAAAACAGCCCACACAATGCCAACTTCAGACAAGGCTACACTGAGATCATGGCTAAATGAAACCATGAAAAGCCACTTCGTAGCTTGTCTAAGCAGGGACAAAAACAAGTCACTGTGCCACAACGCAGCGAGCGCTCCACCTCTGGGCCAGAGTGAGTGTCTGCTGCTTCTTTACCAGTTACAGCTCTACCCTCTATCCAGCCTCTCCTCCTTGGAGATCAGGCTTATTGAGATACCCAGTTACGGCATGGCCCTCGCTTTCCCACAGCATCAAACCCCAGCTTCCTTAGACCCTCCCCCAAATCACTCATCTAAAGCCCAAATCCTTTCACAAGTTCCTTGAAACACCCTCTTCCTGAGAGGCTCCTCGATCCCCCTGGGACTACGCTCTCCCGCATTGCAAAAAATAATAAATCCAACTTCCTTTACTGCAGGTTCATTCTTGGTGGCATTTCTGCTGAAGGACATTGACACTGACATGAAATGGTCCTTCCAGTATGCCCGGCACTATACCAGGCCACGTGGATACAGGGAAAATATGACAAAGCCTTATGAAACCCTTACAGCAATTCTGTGCCATGGATTTTGTCATCTGTAGTATGCACAGGAGGAAACCAGAGCCTGAGGTCATAAGCCTAGGAAGTAAGTGGTGGGGTTAGGATTAACTTACCAACCTGTGTGCCTCCAAAGTCCCTAGCCTTCCCTTAATGTGGAGCAGCATCGTTTAGTTGTTTCCCATCATTGGAAATGATGCCATAACAGGAGCAGGCCTCTCCCCCTAGCTCCGGGAGCAGCAAAGAGGAAACCAACCAGCGCTGGCCAGTGAAACAAAAAGCCAAGCATGGAGTGGGCAGAGTAGGACTGCAAAGCCAGGTAAACGCATTAGAGGCTGAGACGCACAGCTCTCGAGCCAAATCGCCTCTAAGGCGATACGGATTCGAGAAGAACACAGAGCTCCTCTCTTTCAGGTGATTTGCAATATCTCAGTTAATAAAAACAGAAAACAAAGAGAGTAAATGAATTGGCTCATGATGAACTAATCTGAGGAACAAAGATACAATAGGAGCTGCAAATATTTTGAGGAGTAAGCAGAGCAGGGGAATCAGTGCTCCCAGGGTGATGAGAGCAAATGAAAAGATGAGAAAGAGAAAATAAAAATAGCCAGGAAAAAAGCCATCATTCTCATCAGGTTATTGCACCAGCACTCCCTGGGGAAGGGCAAGAGCCAGATCTCGGGCACAATTTTAGCCTGATGGCCCGCTGTACTGTCACAGTCACCTTCGGCTGGCAGGGGACCATCTGTCTGAGGCTTGTTGGCGCTCCTGCCTCTGGGGTCCAGGATCCTGCTATCTGAATTTGTTTCCTCTTGGCAAAAGGGCTCTATCCATTCCCCTTAGCAGAGAAACAGAGCAGAAGAGAGCCTCAAAAGCTTATTGCATCTCACGTTGCTCTTGAAAAATCACATTTTTATGAGTGTAAATGAATCAGAAACATATGGATGAAATTTCCTGGCTTGATGTGAGTGGCCTCATACCCCAAGCAGTGCCCTCGGAGAGGATGCTTGGAATGTCAGTGTTGGTGCCAGAATCCCGGGTGGAAAGGTCAGGGGAGGAGCCCTCCCCACCCCCCACCAGACCCCTGCACCACAGACCCCTGCAGCAGGGCCTCCACGTGGAGCTCCCAGACCCGCCAGAGATTTCCCTGTGCCAGACCACTTCCCATTCCCTAACGTGCTCCTTCTCTTCCAATAACAAAGATTGTTGTGCACATACGCACATGTGCACACACACACAAGCACGTGGCAACACACATTCTCACTCCTCCAATGAATATCATGAACTAAGAGGCCAATATGCACAGAAACCTGTAAAACAACAATGTCTGTTTCAATTTAAATGATGAAATCTTTCTACAGAAAGAGGAACTTCTTAAATATGAAGATAAATGCCATCAGACAAGAAAAGAGATTAACCAAAGAGCATATATATATATATGTATGCATAGCCAGTGGACACAGACCATAGTGTGGTGAAGCCCTGGGTGGGGCCGGGGCTGGGGCTGGGAAGAGGGGGGCAAAGGGGGAGAATTAGGGGATATCATACTCATTTATATATATATATAAATATATATATACATATACATGTGTGTGTATATATATATACACATATATAAAATAAATGCTGTCCTGGCCAGGTGGCTCAGTTAGTTGGAGCTTGGCCCCATAAACCAAAAGGTTGTGGATTCAATTCCCCGAGGCCCATATGGGAGGCAACCAATTAGTGTTTCTCACATCGATGTTTCTCTCTCTCTTCCCTCTCCTCTCTCCTCTCTCTCTCTCTCTCCCCCTTCCTCTCTCTCTAAAATCAATAAAAAACATAACCTCGGGTGAGGATAGGAAAAAGATAAATGTTAGCACTAGACAGACAATTGCAGAAAGATTCAGTCACATGATTGTGGCATAAAAATTCATGCATATAAATGGTGAGCATCTAGTCAACTACTGTCTAAAGCCTTGAGAAGAGAGACACCCAATCTCCCAAATTTTGAATCTGGCTTTGTGTGCAACAGTTACAGTTTAGGGCAGAGCAGGGAAACGAAAGCAGGCTGTGTTGTGTTTCTCACGCAGGCATTAAGGAGTCGAAAGTGAAGGTGACCAGGATGGGAAGGGGCACAGATGCCTCTGAACACAAGTCCAATAAATGATCGCTACCATCAGAATGGGGCTCCTCATTTACATTTTCAAACTGGACCTTCAGAGTCATTCAGATTTTGAGCTGAATTATTGACACATTTCTTAAGATCAGGTGTAGGCACCATTTGTCCCAGCTGCTAGCTAAGTTTTTCGTTCTCCGTCCCTGAGCCCACAGCCTTGATTTGGCCAGCAAATTGGGCAGTTGAAAGTAGTGGTGTCCAACGGTCCCAGACACATTCGAACGCGCGCTCTCATGTCCCTCCTGGCACCAGCCTACATGAGGCCAGCTCCTCCGCACCTCGCTTTTTATCTGCATTTTGCTCCAGCTGCCTGTGAACACACCACCCACCCTAAGCATGCTCTCCCAGCTGGGTCCAAGCCATTATTTCTCAAGGAGCAACAAAGTGGAAGAACTTTTCCCCAGTTACTTGACACTTCCTGTCCTGCCAGCAGACGGCACCGTGCTCAGGTAGACCCCACAAAAATAATTTGTTTGCTTACCAAATAAAATCCGAATTCCTTGTCCTGCCACAGTCTCCTCCCAGCCTTCCTCGTCAGCCCCCTCCCAAGCCTTTCAGCTCCAGCCAGGCAGGCTTGCTCCCGCCTGCAGCCACACCCAGCTCCCACCTAGGCCCGTGCCTCTCCTCGGGCTGTTTTCCCCGCCGCTAGCCTCTGCTGGGTGTTTGACTAAATTGCAGCCCGTCTGGAAGGCCTTGCCCTTCCCCAGCCCCATCTTCTCTCCCTCCAACAGAGGGCGCCTTCCCGGCGGGCTCCTGTCCCAGGGCCTTCCCACGCCGGGTGCGGCCGGGGAGGATTCCTGGGGCTCCGTCTCCCCCTCTGGCTGTAGCCCCTCGGGGGTGGGAGCTCTGCCTATTGCACAGGGTCCGCAATGGGCAATCAGTCAATATGTTATTGTCATAAAGACAGACTGCAGCAGTCCGAGGCTGACATGAAATACAATTTTGTTGTTGAAAAAGTTGTTTACTAACTGTTATAATATATAATTTGCTCTTATTTCTTATCATTTTATTCTCGATAAACAACTTGGCCCTTGGGATCCCTGTCAGGGAAAGAAAAACTGCACCTCCCCAGCTCTGACTGAGGAGGAGGGCTTGAATGGACACCCCGCGGCCCCTGAGAAGCGCAATCAATGCCGCATCGGAGAAGCACCTCTGCTCTGCGTCTGCTCTCCCCGCCAGGCTGTGGCCAGGTTGTGCTGCAGAACTGCTGAGGCCCAGGAGGCCGCTGCAGGGCTCAGGGCCTAAGGGCTGGGCCAGGAGCAGGGAGAGTGCAGCGGGATCCCGAAATGCAGAGGGAGGGCTCTGGGCAGGACAGCCTACGTGAAGGCCCAGTGCAACGTGCATTACGTCCTGTATCCCCGCCACAGCATGGTTTCAAGCCTGGTCCACCACCTGCTAGGGATGGACAATAAAATAGGAATATTTTAAATTGAAAATACAAATGTGAAGTAATTATATTTTGTAGAACTCTCCTAGAATATGACCTAAAGCAAGTCATTTAGTCTCTCTATGGCTTAGTTTACCTATGGTGATGATAATTGCACCTACCTCATAGGGTAGTTGTGAAGGTTATCTTAAAAAAACAAAATGTGGTACGTCCATACAATGGAAGGGTACATATATGCAATGGGATAGATATAAAAGAATGAAGTATTCATCCATGCTGCAACATGAATGAACCTTGAATACATTATATCAATGAAAGAAGCCAGATGCAAAGGGCACATACTCCATGATTCCATTTGTACGAAATGTTCAAAAATGAGCAGCTCCATTGAGACAAAAAACAGATTAGTGGTTGTCTCAGGCTAAGGAGAAGGAGGCGTGAAGAATGACTGCTAATGAGTACAGGGCTACTTTTAGGGGAGATGAAAATACTGTGGAATTAGACGGTAGTGATGGCTGTACAACCTTGAGAATATACTAAAACAAAAAAGCAAAAATCACCTGAATTGCATGCTTTTAAAAGGCAAATTTTATAGTATAAAATACAATACAGATAACTTGCTTGGCACACATTTTGGCAGATATAAATGCTCAGCAAATTCTGATGTGATTGGGATAAAGATTGTTGGAACAACAAAAAAAGTTAGATGTGGGATTAAACCCTGGTTCTTCTACTCACTGGCTGTGCTGAGTGACCCTGGGCAGGGCCAACTCTCTTGGACTCAGCTTCTGCAGAGGTTAATTGCGAAAGATAATGCACATCTTGTGTTGGGTAACACATACAAAGCCCCTTTGAACAGCGCTTAGCATGGTATAGATGCTCAAAAATCCATAGTCCGCTTCCTCTGTATTTCCTATTAAATCTCATTCCAGTAGTAAATCTCAGAACACACCTGGAGTGGGCCGGGAGTTGGAGTTTCATCCTTGAACTAATGAGAATGCAACAGAGGTGCTGGGCCGGATCATGCGAAGTACTTCCACAGAGAGCCCCAAACAGAAGAATGGGAAAGGCAAGTGAGAGCTGTAGTCAAGAAGGGGAGCCAGGGATCAGCGCTGGGGCCTCAAGGCCACAAACTGAGGCTCAGCAGAGCCTGAGACTCTGGACCTGGCCACAGAGTAAGTCAGGGGGTCAGGGACCAAGCACACAGATCTGGGAGCTGAGACAAACTGCTCAGGATAAAGGTCATGAAAAAGTCAATGACATTAGGGCCCAAGGCTAGGCCAGGCCTGTTTATTTAAAAGACACTAAACGAGATTGGACCTAAGACTTGATATCTGTTATCCTCAACTAGTCAGTAAATCATTCTCCTTGTCATAGAAGCCTATGGAAAGGGAGGGGATGGAGAGGGACGGGGGGAGTAGGTCCCAGGGAACTGGACGTGATTAATCATCCCCACCTCTCCCTGGACACTGCTGCTCCGTGTGCAGCAGTTGGGGGTGGGAAATCCTTTCTTGAATATTCTTCATCTCCTTATCCCACAGTCCAACAGTCCTGCCAAAATGTTGCCACAGGATAAATTTAAAAACAAAATGCAGTGATTTGTTAGATGCAAAATTTCTGAGATGGGAGGGATTTTTGCTCAAGAGTTGAAATTGTTGCATTGACAAATGCTGGTGTCTGTTGCTGTCTGCTTTCTCGGGGGGCTGGGGGACAGGGAGAATTTGATCCCATGAAGAAATCCCCCCTAGCTGTCTCTTAATCTATTCCATGATCAATACCAACAGTGTCACAGTACTTAAACTTTTCTCCCTTATTGTCACCCATCTATGTATGAATTCATTACCAAGGCCAGACGCAGGACAATAAAGCACCAGCAAGATAAAACAAGGGCAGACTATTTTATTATAATCCATAGAGAAGGTATCTGGCCTCCATAATAAACGGCACTAAGCACCTTCACTGCAAACAGTGGTCGATGCAGGTTTTCCTGCACTCTCTCACAGAGATAGATCCATTTCCTCAAAGGCCATGAGATCCTGAGGCAGAGGCAGGCACATATGTTTCTGCTTAGGGCCTGCTTTTCCAGTGATGTCCAGGATGTTTCCCGGGGACCTAGCCAACACAACTTAGTAGAGTTTGGACTCACAACAGCAGACATTTCACATTTTAATAATTTCTCCTTTCGGGAGAGCACAGTGTACCTCGAGACAGAGGCTGAGGTCTGGAGCCCGCCGGGAATGCAACTATAACAAAGAGCCTTGAAAGCCTCTGGCTGCTGGGACGATAGTGCCAGGGTTCTTACTGGATGGGCTCCACGGCCTGATGTACACATTCATCTGCTCCCTGACACTCTTACCCACTTACTTCTACAAACTTAGGTCCACACACATGTGCACATCCATGTGCATATAACATGAGCATATATATCTCACACACTTATATAAACATTTACACGTATCCTTGAGCACACAATATTGAAAATATACCACATGCACAGCAATAAAAACCCACAGATGCCCATGTGCATGTGTACACACACACACATCCTTCATGCACATGGACCGGTAGGTCGTCATAGCTACAGGAAGGACTGGATGACCAGCTTATGGTGTCCAAATTATAGCCATATTTATAGTCTTCCAGACAACTGCACCCCACCATAGAAATGACATTTTTTCAGGAGACATAATAAAAACAATTACAGCATTTGCTCCACCACAAGAAGTCAATAAATCATTGTGCCTTACTCCCCAGCAAAAAGCAGCAGCAAGCATTGTCCAGAACATACCCAACTGGGACCAGGTATTAACGATGGACAGACCTTGGAGCAGAAACACCAACGTGCTGATATTAATAAAACCAGTAAATAAATCGAGGCTGATCTGCCCATCAGCAGCTTCTGAAACCATTCTTATGTGAGATGGGTGAGGACCTGAGGATGACATTCTCACCTGTCAACCCACAGGCACCTAGGTGGCTTTCAAATAGAGACAGGCTTCTTGAGTTCCGTCCGGTTCGGGGATATTATTTTTGCTAATGGTGTCTTTAGGGTTCAAACAGGCCATTTGCTTACACAAGAAATTTAATGGAAAGAAACAACTTTTTTGTTGTCATTTTCCAGTTTGGCAAAACCACATCTTGGAAGTAAAGCAAAACTTTGGAGGCAGTTTGACTAAGACCCCAAACCAGATTTCCAGACAACAGGATAAATTCCTTAATGGGGCTGTATGTGTTCCAAATAGTTGGCAATAGGATTTACAGTTTTCTTAGGCTCAACCCTAGCAAGCATTGACTCTTCCCTCCCTCCCTCCCCATCCTACAGGAGATTTCCCACTTCCCGATGCCCTTCTCAAACCCTAATAAATCATTTTCTTACACGTGGGCCTCAGAGAAACACGAAGTGAGCAGGTCTCCTGTAGAGTGCACAGCCACTCTCGGGCCACAGTCGTGTGCTGCAAGAGCGGGTAGGCAGGCCGGTGGTTAGAGAAAGGGGAGTGAGTGGGAGGAGATTCGGGGTGGGGTTAGGATGTGGGGGTGGGGGAAAGTTGGGCCCAAACTGTGAGTCTGAAAAGTCAGGGCCCAGGGTGCTGCCTGGAATTCCAAACTGGAAGGGAAATTCTCAGCTGCTTTCATATGGAAATTGGCCTGGAAGCCGACTTTGTCTCTGGTTGGAACTGAAGCCAAGACCAAGTTCAGTGAACCTAACACATCCTTCAATCAGCCATTGAAACCCCGGAGAAGAGAAGGCAGGAAAGGGAGGGCAAAGGGTCAGAGAGGCTCGCCTTTCGCTTGGACGTGGTTGTGGTGGTGGCAGTAAGGAGGCATAAACTCTGCAAGAAACTGAAGGCAAAATCCCATCTCTCCCCATCCATCCGGAAGATGATGCACTCATTGGGCCTGAAGTGAAAGAAGAGAGAAGGCAACAGAGGAAAGCAAACAAGTAAGCGAACAGGCAAGAGAGAGGGAGGGAGGGAGGGAGAGAGGGTGGAAGAGGGAGGGAGGGAGGGAGGGAGGGAGGGAGGGAGGGAGGGAGGGAGGGAGGGAGGGAGGGAGGGAGGGAGGAAAGCAATGCTAATCATTCAAAGCAATGATTGTGAAATTGACAAAATAAATGCAAATACATCATATGACGGGTGTAACAGAAAGAAGGAAGGACCTTGCACTTGCCTGTACGCTGCCAAGGTTTTAGCCCCCTGCACTGCCACCCTAGATAAAGTCCTTCAGAGATGTGAAGGTTTACTCTTGGACTCCTTTTTAGTTTGTTTTGTTTTTAGTGCATCTTCAAAGGAAAGTTAAAGAAGCATCCACTCCTTGCAAAAATAAGCTAATATAGTTTCTTTCTAGATACTTCTTTAGGGACTAGTTTCCTGTCTTTTGTCCTTGATTTATTATTGCCTTTATTTGTTCTCCCCCATTTGGTTCATTTCATTCTTATTTTAAAAGAACAGCTCCAAAGACCCCTCTATTTTCATGGAAATTGCTCAACAGTAACAATTTCAGATAGCTTCCCAAGAATAATCATCGTGCTGGCTGTTTCACCCAAGATGCTTTGCAGCATTTCACATAACAATTTACTAATTAATGACAAATTAAATGGAATTTGGTAAGAAGAATCAGAGGTTAGAGCACTGGTATATATTGTGTGTAAAAAGGTATGCAAATATCTTCAACCCATTTGTGGTTCATCAGTGGGAAATAATAGCTATTCTACTTGGAAAATTTCAAATGCAGAAGGGCTGCTGCGTAAAAGCAGAATTTGGAAATTATTCATCGTTTTAATTTTTTAACAGTTTCTGAGATTAGACACTGTTCCTTCATTTTGCAGGCACAATGAACTTAGTTCTTTTGTTTTAATAACTCTAAAATTATAGAAATTCAGCTATACTTTGCTTTTTAGGTTAATGTATATTAGGAGACAAGAAGCAGTTTTTGGACATCGCTGCTGAGGTTTTCGTCCTTTCGAGCAGAAGAAAGGCATCGGCTCCGTTCCCCTAAAGAAGCCATGGGCAAACCGCGGCCTGCAGACCAAATCATCTGCCTGTTTTGGTAAAGTTTTGTTGGAACACGACCACACTCTTTCATCTACGTATTGCATACGCCAGCTTACACATGACTATGGCACAATCGCAACAGAGATCTTGTGGCCCAAAGCTTAATATTTATAATAGAGCCCTTTACAGAAAAAATTTGCCAACCTTTGTCCTGCAGGGTAGAGCTGGGGAAAGAACACGTATCATGAGGACAGGATAAAGGTTTTAGCTGAGAAAATGATGAAGTTGTTTCTAACGTGTCCTACCACTACTTAATATCAATCCAGCCAACATAAAATGCGCCCATGTTCTCGTCTGCTTGGTGCACATGGAGGGCTGAGCTTTCTTTTTAGCCAGTTCTGTTTCCCAACGAGCAGGCCAGTGATACCTCAGGGAAGCACTGGTCATTCCTAATAAGAAAAGGCTTCATAAAGGGGGAAATGTGTCTGCCCTCTGTGGAAGTTCTGGGTGAACACAGGTTTCCTACATCAAATAGGGTGATTGCTTTGACCATATGTCAATTTATTTATTTTTATTGTTTCTAATTTTGAGAATGACACAAAATATCTTTACCTGTCTTTATTTTTCTTAATTTATATTCTTTTCAACATATTAATGTCTAAAACATCTTTGAGGTCGTGCAAATGTCTTATTACATTTTATAATGTCCTGCCCTGGGGTATAGGGTGTTACAACCACACATCGATTCAATTCCTGAACATTCCATTTGTGCTGACGGGGCAGAGGCAAAGCCCAAAACAGAACACTCCTCACACGCCCATAACTGTTACCACCCAACAGCACCTGTCACAGCCTGGCCAAATACCAGCTTAACACAACAGAGTTTAAGGAAACCTTGACTGGTCAGTGTTTTCCCCATCTGTCAATCATGTGTCTGAATTTGAACTGACTGGCTGCTCCAGCACATCTCAGTCTCTCAGCAAAGTCTCAGCCCCTTTCTGCCTGGAGTTTACAATCTCTAAAACCCACCTGTGTGCATCGTAACTGGTGGTTTAGAACAGCCCTGGACCAGGAGTTTGCAGTTTGACAGACCATGTGAGCAAACAGTGTGGCCTAACTACTCCACACTAGAAGACTAAATTGGATGAGTTCACTTTATCCACATTTGGTATCTGTGTTATCTCTCTCATCATTTCAGCAAACAATACTAAGTACCTGCTGTGCCCAGCACTGTGCTAGATGCTGGGGAAAGAGCTGGGGAAAACAGGCCTAGCCTTGCCTTCGGGAAGCTTGCCATTATATGATGTACAGTGAGAATGGGGCAAGAAAGGATGATTAACAACAAATACACACACGAAAACATATAATGACAAATGCAGTGAAGAGACATTAATGTGGGTGGAGAGAGTTCTACTTTAAGCAGGGAAGGCCTCTCCGAGGAAGGGGCATTAGAGGTAAAGCTACAAAGACAAGCCAGCTAGAAAAGCAGTGGTTGGTGGGGGAGCATTCCAAAAAGACTCTGCAGCATGGCTGAAGGTGCTGAGGCTGCAAAGAGTTTTGCGCAATAGAGTAACTGAAGTAAGATCTGCACCCAGGGCAGACATCACTAATCAATCACAGCCCTCTTTTTCATTGAAAATAGGCAAAGCCTCAGAATTCTCAGCACAGCATTCCAGGCAGCCAGTACTAATCAATTGAAAAATGATGAAACTGATTTGTCATCTCTGGACCAGAAGCTCCTCCCAGCCCTGAAATTTCCTTATTCTGTAATTCTCATTTTACCCATTATTTGAATACTAACTCTTGGTTAGAACATCTTCAGGTACCTGATTTCTTCCAACTTTACTGAACTCCTGGGATAATGAGCCTCTCTCATCCCATCCCATTTGTTCCTACAAACAAAGCCCGCTTCCACACCTATGTTACAAAGGATCTTCGAGGCCCCTTTCCCCAGGGGAATCCCATCTGTGTGTATTAGTTGGCTTTTGCTGTGTAGCCAACAGGTCAAAACCTAGGGCTTTAAAGCAACAATTTCCCTTTCTCTAAGGTTCTGTGGGTTGACTATGGTCAGTTCTCACTCCCACAGCAAAGTTCAGGGAGGGCTGAGTTCAGCCCCAGGCTGGTTGGAGAGCGGAGATGGCAGGGCCCCCTTCTCTGCTTGGTCCTTCACCCCAGCCCCCCAGCAGGGCAGCGTTGGAGCAGTCATTAGAGGGAGAGGCAGATGCTGCAGGCCCCTTGAGGCCTAGTCTTAGAACTCTTTGTTTCCACATTCTGTTGGTCACAGCAAGTTGACAAGGTCCACCCATATTCAAACACCCTCTTTGGTTGGAGTAGGGTGGGGTGGGGTGGGGAAGGCAATCAAAGATCCATTGCAAAGGGACATATCTACAGAAAGGGGAGAATTGGGGCCACTTTTTATCCAACCCAACAAAATTTTATTTCAAAATTGTTGAGCTAGAACAAAAAGCCAGGCTGCCTAACTCCTAGCCAATTGTTCTATTTAATACTCTAGTGATAATAATTCCTAGAAGCCTGGCGGGCCCAGCTAAAGACAAACACTTTCCATTTGAATAGTTCTGTTTGTTGCTATGGTGATACAATATCACCGATAGGGAAATTCCAGATTAGCTCACTCCCTGAGAGTGAGCAAGATCACTGACCTCAGAGTCACTCAGTACTCTTCCATAGTGACTTATCTACTTATCACCTTCTACCTTGTAAGATAGCATTGAGTTTTTTAGACTTCATAGTAGAAAGAGCTTGGACTCAGGGCAGACAGATTTGGATTCCAAATGCACACCATACAAGCTGGGTAACCTAGAGTAATCTCTGGGCCTCAGTTTCCTCATCTGTTCAATGAACTAGTAACTTGCAAGGTTGTGTGAATTAATGGAAATAAATGCAAAACTTGTAGTGAACTTGCCAACATACAGTGGGTAGTGAATAACTGCTGACTACTATTCTTATTAACCAGGTTTGGTCAGGGAAGACGTCTGGTAAGAGGCATGCTTGGTCTGAGATTTGAAGGATGAGTAGAATTCAGGTGTTGGGAGCAACCTGATAAAGTAGCTGACAAAGAAAAACACAATGTGGCTTCTTTAGATGAAAATAACTGGCCCAACCTGGTGAATGGCTCCATCCTTAATTCCAGCCTCTCTCCACTTATTTTAGGAAGTAAAATAAGGAATGAGGCTGAGGCCAGTTATGCAGGGATTTTGAATGTTTAGATGAGGAAACTGGGCTTTTTCTAGCAGACAGTTGAGGGCCATGAAGGAGAAAGTGACAAAAGGAAAAAAAGAGCAAGATTTGGAGGATTTGCCCAATGGCCATGCTGGGTAGCTACACTAACTAGCAGGAGACCAGAGGGAGGGGAACCCATTAGGAGGGGGGATGGTGAGCGGAGGTAAAGTGTATTTGATAACTTGACAATGTCTTTCAAATGAATGCTTCTTATCTCTTCGATTGTGGAGTTGGGTGGCTTAGAAATAAGTCTACAGATCCTTTGTCACTTCTCCTGTGGAAAGATTGGGTTTATTTCCACTCCCTTGAATATGTGTCCACCTCCGTGATTACCCTCTAGTCAATAGTGTGCACACGAAAGTGTGTAGGATTTAAAGTCTAGTTTATAAGAGGCAATACCACTTCCACCTGGTTCTCTTTCCCTTAGGATGCTTGCCCTTGGAACCCAGCCCCCAGACCATGACAAGGCCAAGCAGCCCCTCAAAAAGGCCAAGTATCCCAGCCCCAGCCCCAGCTGAGGTCCCAGCTGACAGCAAGAAGCAGCCTCTCAAGTGCAAATGAGAGACGGCCTTGTCCCAGCCTTGATCCCCCAGCTGCTGATGAGTAGAACAGGGATGAGCCATCCCCACTGAGCCCTTCCCAGATTGCTGGTCCATGAGCAAAACAATGATATTTTAAGCCACTAAGTTTTGGGGTGTTTTGTTTTGCAGCACTAGGTAACTGGAACCATCTGTCTTAGGGGCTGGCTACGGGTCACACACACACTCATTCTCACATTTGTTCAGAAGGTCAGTTATCCAGAAATGATAGGGGTTTTGTGGAACGCCCTCTATCACATCACTCTCTCCATTTCCTTCATGGAAGAAGGGGCATTTATCACAATTTGCAATTATAGTCTTTATTTACTCACTTACTTGCTTTCTTTCCTCCCCTACTCCCTCCTAGAATCGAAGCTTCCTGAGGACCCCGGTCTTGTCTTTATTGCTACTGCTATACCCATCTCATCAGTGCCTGGCCCTTGGTGAGCACACTAAACATATGTGTGGAAAAATGAATGAGCAGAGCAATACCGTAAAACTTGACTACATTCATTTTCGTTACACAGGGACCGCTTATAGAAGACACGTGCCAAACTTTTAAGTAAAGACAAAACATGCAGTTTAAGAATTTTAACAAAATTTAAATTTAAGCCAAAAAAATAATTTGAATTTTTTTTCTCTTATGAATTAGTAGCAGGCAGCTTGTGACCCATTGTTACTACACACACCTCACCTAGCTCACAGAAAACAAATCCCCTTGGAACTTTGAGAACCATTAAAGTACAGCCTCTCATCAGACCCTCAATAGCTCCATGTGGTAGGGATCCCCATTCCCAATGACGGGGTAAGGAAACCGAGGCTTAGA
This sequence comes from Miniopterus schreibersii, assembly GCF_964146895.1. Taxonomy (NCBI): domain Eukaryota; kingdom Metazoa; phylum Chordata; class Mammalia; order Chiroptera; family Miniopteridae; genus Miniopterus; species Miniopterus schreibersii. Next base: position 75,133,610 of record NC_138108.1, on the reverse strand, counting down.
ATGGCTCAGTATTTCTCTCAAGATACACAGCTACTCGGTGAAGACACCAGGGCCCAAACGCAGGCGGGGCTCCATACCGGCACCAGGACTGGGAGCTAGTCAAGTTCAAGCGGACGAAGCAAGTCCCAGGGGATCTTTCTGTCTGCCTGAGTGCAATCCATGGATGTGCTTTATGTAGTCATAGGCTGTTCTTAAGCGTATGCAGAGAGTGTGGGCAAGACTATAATGCTGTCCTTTTATTCTTTTAGTCATTCAACAAACCCTGGAAGAGTACGTACTGGTGTCTACACTGCAGAGGCCAAAGCCTAGGGAAACAAAGCAGCTCTTGTCCTCAGAGAGGGCCCTGTCCAGCGAGGGAGGGAAGTGGACACAGGCCCGGTGAGTTACAAGGCAATGTGGCAAATGCACACCAGACAGGCAGGAGGAGTGAGGGACGCACAGAAGACGGTGTGCAAAGGCCTAGCACACCATCCCCCGCCGCCTCCTGCACAGACTGACGGCTCTCCCCACTTTCGCCCCCTTTCCCCTCAGATGACTTCTCAGGCAGAAGGAGACAGTGTGGCTAAGAACAAGGCCCCCTGAGAAGGCCTCCTGAGCAGAAGCCAGCGCGGCCAGCCCCTTCAGGGCGCCCTGAATCCCTCCCGGCCGCGGCATCACCCTGCTCCCCGCCGGCCTCAGGCCTGGGGCAGGACCAGCGGCCCTGCGAGCGCCCCAGTCCTTAGATGCGGCCGACCCAAGCGCCCACCAACACCAACGAGACGGGCGAAATCAATTTTAATTGGGTCCCAAGACAGGATAAAATGTTTTTGTTATAACATCGCCTCGATAAAAGGCATTGTAATATTTAAAATGTAGTATTGATCCTTCTGCGAGGACCCATAAATCCCTGCGGATTTGGGAGCCTGACTGCAGAGGATGGGCTGGCTGCCCGGAGGCTGAAACCAACGCGCTACCCGGGGTCCCCAGCGTCGCCCGGAGAGGGGGGGCCGGGGCCGGGCGCTCCGCTATTAAAGCCGACGCTGGAGAACCGGAGAGAGGCTGTTTAAACACCGGCATCAAAACACGAAACCAGATCACCTGCTCGTGTTTTATGAGGCCTCGTTCTGAATCAAGGCAAGACCCGGGGCCCAAGATTCCTCCCGCTGAAAGGGAATACTTTTCATCCTAAAAGTGAATCAGGCCGCTTAAGTAAAACAGATGTTACTGCTGAGCGCCGCCTCCCCATTCCTCCCCCAGCCCCCTCCCCAGCCCTCTCCCTCCCCCTCCCCCAGCCTCCTCCCCCGCCCTCCCCCTGCCCCCTCCCCCAACCCTCCCCAGCCCCCTCCCCCAGCCCCCTGCCCCCTCCCCAGCCCTCTCCCTCCCCCTCCCCCAGCCTCCTCCCCCGCCCTCCCCCTGCCCCCTCCCCCAACCCTCCCCAGCCCCCTCCCCCAGCCCCCTGCCCCCTCCCCAGCCCTCTCCTTCCCCCTCCCCAGCCTTCCCCCTGCCCCCTCCCCAGTTCCCTCCCCAGCCCCCTCCCTCAATCCCCTCCCCAGTCCCCTCCCCTAGTCCCCTCCCCCAACCCTCCCCTAGTCCCCTCCCCCAACCCTCCCCAGCCCCCTTATCCAGCCCTCCCCAGCCCCCTTCTCCGGCCCCCCAGCCCCCTACCCCAACCCTCCCCTTGCCCCCTCCCCAGCCCCCTACCCCTGCCCCCTACCCCTACCCCCTACCCTTACCCCCTCCCCAGCCCCCTACCCCTGCCCCCTACCCTTACCCCCTCCCCCTGTTCCCTTCCCAGCCCCCTCCCCCAGCCCTGGGGAGCAGGGAGCCTCCGCGTCGTCCGTCCCTGAAATCCAAGTCGGGGTGGAAAATTCGAAGCCTTGGAATTTCTCAATCCTTGGCCCACTAAAGTTTTCTGTTTACCGGGGAGGGAGGGAGCCGGGAAGGCGAGTCTGTTGGCGGAGGATTTGAAGATACAGTGGCGTCGCCAAAGGCCGAGGTTTTCATTTCCTGTGTTACGGGGTGCAAATAATATCAGCATGAAAAACCTGGCAGCGAGATCGGAGATAGCAGTTTTTACATTGATAAGTATTTGTTCATTTCCTGACAACAAAAAAATATAAATCTCTCCAGAAATTAAATGCCGCGGCTTGTTGGAGCACTTTTGTGGCTGCGCGCGGGCCGGCTCGGGCCCCCGCGCGCGCCGCGTAATCGGCGCATCAGTCATTATCCGCGGATCGCGGGCGGCGGCGCGGGCGCGGGGCGCGCGGCCCGAGGCTCCCACTTTTTGTGTCACTTATTTTCTCGCCGGGCCCGATTTGCATTTTAATGGAAGTAGTTTATAGACTTCTCCGCTGCCTTCAGAGTGCCACAAGTGGCATCATTAAGTGAGCTAAGCCGGATTAATGCTGATAGTAAAGTCAGATAATACAATAACAGAGGCCTCCATTCCATTTGCATTAGGTGAGGAGCGCGGGGCTGCCTGGTGCCTGGCGATAATTTGTAAGCGCGATATGTTGTACTTGAGAGGATAAGATTAAATTTAGTGGGTTTAACTGTCATCCCAGTAAGTCAATTACTTCATCTTTTCAGCCTTTGAATTTCTTTTATAAATAAAATAAATGGAATATTGAGCTGCTCCGCAGCCATTTCGAGCTCCCATGAAGAAGAATTACACAGGCTGGGCCAAAAAAATAAAAGGCTTCGGATTCAGCTCCATAAACAAAATATAAACTCCATTCAGGTGCCCGCATGGCAGCAGCCCCGAAATATTGTCCATCTCTCATATCACAAGCATGACAGATTCCATTGTGACTTTAGTTTCTCCATAATAGGAAATATTTATGTCGCGCCGGGGCCTTTCTGTTCCCAGCCCTCCCGTTGTGGGAGGCGAACGCCCCGGCGCGGAGCCGGGCCCCGCAGCCCCGCCGCGCTCCCGCGGCGCCGGCGGATATTACACAGCCTCGGCCCGCGGAGAAGGGCGCGCGTCGGCTTCCCGCAGGTCTCAGATAAACAGAGGGGGCAATTTCTTTCACTCGCCCTTCCTCTCCCCCACCCTGGCGGTTGCCGCTGAAGGTGACATCCGTGGGTGGAAAGCTCAGCGATCCAGCGTCCGCCAGCAGCATCTTGATACAGGAATGTCAACATCTTTATTTATTCAAAGAGAGAGGGGGAGGGGAACTCAATGAAGAAAAAAAAAAAAGTCAAGCAGTTACACCCTTACAGGTGGCACCTGCCAAAGCAAGGCACGTCTTAGAGGCCCCTGACTCTGCTGTCTTCTCCACTGATTAATAAGCATACTTTTTTTTTAAAGTAGGTGGTTTGTGTGACTGCCATTCTTAATCGTGGATGGGTGGATGGGTGGGTGAGATAAAGATGGGGACAACAGACATAATCTTTGTCAAAACCCTCTAAAACTGGTGGTTATAAAAGCACAGCACACAGTATAAGTGACTCTCCCCTGGTAAGAATTAGGAGCCCAGCCAAACAGACTGGACTGTGTGTGCTCTGTGCCCTGACCTGCTCCTTGCTGCTGCACAGCAGAGGAAAGGCAGGAAAGACCAGCCTTGGAGAGACACCGGAAAATGTGAAAACAATCAGCCTTTAGTAAGCGAGCCCACAGTGATGCACAGGTGAGAACTGGGGGCTACGTGGCTGCTGGGCCCCTGCTCATTGCCTCCACTCTTCTTCCATGTAGAAACTCTCTTCAGATCACCCCTCAACATGCCGCCCATCACCTGGCTAAATCATAGCCTTTCCCAGGCCCCCTGCCCTGCGTTTCTCCCTCAGCCTTCCTCAGCCCTCACAATCAGAGGAAGACTTTCCCCAGCACTCCTGGTACCAGCACCACGTGTACTGTTCTGCGAACGTTCCTTGATGTGCCACCTCCCTGCAGGAGACAATGGCACTGCGTCTCCCTGGTCCATTCGTTCCCTCACTCTTTCATCCACTAAGCGCCGAGTGTAGCCCGATGTTGTGCTGAGACTAGGGACACAAAGAGAGACAGGACAGTTTTTGCCTTCAAAGAGCTGAGTGCAGGAGGCGAAACAGACCTATAAGCAAGTCTAATACAAAGCCTGGATAGGTTTCCCTGGCGTCTGGCACGATATATTTGCAAGAGAAACAAGTTGTTAGTTGAGTGAATAAAGCTTCGATGAGATGAGAGGCTTTCCCCGAGATTCTGAAAAGTCTTTAACGTCACAGCTGTGAGACTGTTATCACACCTTTCCTGCGCCCTTCTTGGTCTCAAGCCCTCTCCATCTTCACTATCACTGTCATATATTTCAGTCAGAGAACTAGACTAACCGCTCCAGAAGGGGCCATGAGCCTTAGAAGGTAAAACCTGAACACCGTCTCAGATGAAACGGACCCATTCCTGGCTTTCTGAGAGTCCTGTTGCCCAAGGCCACGTGCAGCACTCACCCAAACTCTCCCTAAAAGACGTCAGTTCATGCCGTGAATGCTTTCTGACCTCTCACTATGTGGCAAGCGCTGTGTCATTAATACTGTAGAAGGATATAAAAGTGAATCATGTTCTATCTTTAATCAGTTCAAAATCCTATACCAGTGGGTGGCGCAGAGCAGCAGACAAGCACAGGGTCAGGCACAGGGAGTGTCAGTAAAAACAGCTTGCGTCCTATATTCTGATTTACCCCTTTAGTCGACTGTCAAAAATCAGCAAGTAAACTATTATTAATAATGATAATGACAGTTTTATTTGTATGTACTATGTATTTTTAAAAATTTTAACATGCTTTATATATCCTTTATCTGCTTTGTAAAGTGCCAAATATCCCTAGAAAGGCTGATAAGGATTCCAGTTGAGAAGCTTTTGCCAGGACAGAACGTGAGGGGTGTGTGTGTGTGTCCTTCTCTGACTTTATTCCAAAGCCAAAGGTATAAGTGACTTTTAGATTGCCCCTTGTTTTGTATCATTCACGCCTGTGCCCTTCACTCATGCAGATAATCATGAGTTCACTGCACTGTGATTAATTGTACGGCCAGGGCTGGGAGCCAAGAGCACCAAGTGCTAGGGCCTTCAGCAGAGACCCTGTTTACTCCTTCCTTTAAGAGGAGCAAGGATTTTGTTTGTTTGCTTGTTTACTTGTTTTACCTTTACTGGTGTTGGTTGCGTCCCCAGGCTGTGCCAAGCACTGCTCGAGCGCTTTTATATACGTCATTTCCCTCAGCATCCTCACAGCAGCCCTGGCGGTGGGTATTATTTTATCCCCACTTCGAGCTGAGAAGACAGAGGGTAAGAGAACTTAAGTGACTTTCCCAAGGTCACACAGCTAATCAGGGCTAAAGCCAAGCTGTCTGCAAATATTTTATAAACTACGATTACTGTCTTACCAGTAACTTTGCTTTATTGTCTAAGAATCACACACACTTCTGTCTTAGCCTAATTGCTCTAATTATTTCCCTCTCACATCTTCTCTTTAAGGTGGAATCCAAAACACTTTGCAGGATTCCGTGTAAACTTTTCCTGAGCCCACGAACAGTCCAGTAAAACAGGTTCTGATCTTGCAGAGCCTGCTCGAGGCATGAGCCTCAGGGTGAGACTGAGGCTTTGGCCAGCAGCGTAAGCGATGGTAACATATCACATTCTAAGTTCCCTTACACGTCCTTTCTCCTTGAAGTAAAGAGCAAGAAGAGGCGCCCGCAGGTGTGCAGTGTGTGCCAAGGTGCTGCACACACGTGGCCGCATTCATCACGGCAATCCTGAAATGTTAGCGCTGCTGTTTCTTACACAGAGGAGCCAGGGCTGCGGGGGAATAAAATGCGGAGTCACACCGATCAAACCCGCTCTGCTTGGCGTCGCAGTTGATACTCTTCCCCGCCCTCTCGGAAGTTAAACTTCTAAAACTGTAAAACTGCATTATTAGCTCCACCACGTCAGAGAACGTGATGAAATGTTAGCCTGTGCGGGTGGGAAGTGACACATTTCGGGTCAAATTAATTTCAGGCTATTATCCCTAAGAATAATGACTGATTTCAGCTCTTTGCATGTGAATTATTCTCCGTCTTAGTCAAAACAAACAAACAAACCTTTGCATTATTTATTCCAGGCCTAAACACTCTACTGTTTATCTCCAACCCCGGTTCATTTGGGCCCCTCAACCCTGTTCTGGCTGATTCTAGTTCTGGTTGTGGTCTTACAGTCGTCTCACTGGTCCTGCTCCCAAGCCACCCATCCCCAGGCCCTCTTTTCCCCTAAGCGGCCTGTGCCGACCAGACCTGCGCTCGCCCCCTGCTCCCAAGTTTGCCTACACAACTGTTCCGTATTCTTCCCCTTGCAGCTTCCTTTCCTTTTTAAAAATTTACTTTCCTGCAACAAATGGGAAATTCTATAATCTCCCATATTATACAGTCCTTCATGGATTTAAGAAGCTCAATTATAGAGCTATGTTTTACTAATTTATTTTTACATTTTAGCCCAAAAGAATGTGCCAACAAAAATCAGGCTTCAAATGGAATTCCTCATTTCAAAGCGCAGTTCCATAACCAATTTGACTCCAGTTGTTTTATTATTCCAATTAATCTCTTTAAACCTCTCTAAAGAGCTGGCATTTCCATTTTCCATTTTCATCTTTGGAACATTCCCTTAATAATAATATTTCCCGATGCCTACACTCTTTCTGGGTTTGATTCTGCGATATGTGGAAGCACTAATCAGCAACCTGAGCCGCGCTCTACAGATATCAGTGTCCTATTTTCTCTAAAATTAGCAATGTCACGCAAGCTTTCAGATACTGTAATTACAACCGCAACAGAGCAGGAAAGCTCCGGCAGCCACCCGGGCTCCAGCAGCTCCGGGATCAGCCCACCCCTTCTGGAAAGTCAAGTGTTCTTTCTCTCTTTCGTCTCCAGCTCTCAATATTGCTCGCTTCTGCTTGATCCCTGCTCCAACCCCCTGAAACAATCCAAGTTTTGTTTCCAAACTTGTCATAAGCTTCTCCTGAATGTCTGTGCATGTCAGCATCTGGACCCGCCATGGGTCCCCATCTGAGGCCCCAGCTCACGAGATGCACAGTCCTTAGAAGCATCGGCAGGCAAAGGCCTGATCAAGTCCTGAGAGGCAGGAGGGGCAGCTGTCTGCACAGATCATGTGAGGAAGGCTGAAAAACGTCCTTGCTCTCCGACATCTGGCTCCTTACTCCTTCCCATGACCAAGGTTGCTGGTTACTCGAGTTGCAGTGGAGTGGGGACTCTTGACCCCCTGCTTCCCAGAGCCTACACCCAGCTTCCTAGGACAAATGTACCGCCTCCCCCGCTTGAGGCTCTGCCTCCCATCCCTACAGCCTCTTCTTGGCAGGGAGCGGCCCTGGGCAGCCAAGAAGAAACCCATTGCCCCTCTCCTGTAGTTCCTGCCCCCATCACTCCTCCTTTGATGAGGGCAGTACAGGGTGACTTCCCCCCTCCAGGTCCCCTCCCACAAGGATGGAAACCTCATGACAACATAGGACAGATGGGATCAGATACCGCGGCTTATTCAGCACTGTATCCCGGCCCCCAGCACAGAGCCTGAAATATCACATGCCCTCAAAAATATGTGTTGAATAAATAAATGAGCTTTGTAACTGAGAACAGTACCTGTTACCTCGTGGAGTTTTGCAGGGATCGTTGTTTAAGGATTAAATAAGAAAATCTGCCTAACATGAATTTGTTCCCACCTCCCAAAATTAATGTTGCCTCTAAGCAGAAAACACATATCCTAGAGAGATAAGGTCAGTGTGATCAAGAGAGCAGGTTTTAAAAAAAAGTTATCAAAGTAAGCCCATTATATTCCTTCCTTCGAAGGTGAAGCCAAATTCCCTTCCCCATGAGTAACCTGAATTTGGTGATTCGTTTCTAACAAGTAACTAAAGCAGAAGTGCTGATGTTTACCTTGGAGACTAGGTCACAAACGGTACCACAGCTAGCTTACTGCTGTCCTGGATCACTTACTCTGCACGTCATGGGACATTCTCACAGCTGAGGAGCTGAGGTCTCCAACCAATAGCCAGAGAGGAGCTGAACTCTCCTACAAACAACCTCGTGGGTGAGCTTGGCAGTGGGTCCCTTGGCCCCCCAGGAAAGCCTTCTGATGGACTGCAGCCCAGGCTCACCTCTGGCCTATGCCAGAGACACTCAGCCAGACTGCTTCAAATTCCAGGTCCACAGACTGAGATGATGAGTATTTATTTTAAGCTACTAAATTTTGGGGTAATTTGTAATGCAGAAATGGATAACCAGTACAGCCTCATATAACCTCACGCCAAGAGGCCTGTCCAGCACTCTGCGGCTCAGACTCCCTCACTTTCTCTGGCCGGTTAAGTCCTAGGTCTGCTGATATCAGATCCTGGTCAGGGGAGCACTCACTGTCCCTCTTCCCCCTGCAGAGTGGCATATCTGTCCTCCCATTCCATATTTTTCCCAATATTTCCTGGTTTTCCTGATACCTCCAGGTGCCATTGCTATGGTGCCTTTAGACCCCTGTCTCTGTTTTTGCCTCTATGATAAGCCCTTAGCAGAGATCAAAACATCTACAGGGAAAAAGGGCCCTAAGAGTTTTTTGTTTGACTTACATTTTGTTTTGTTTTGAGGTGTGAGCTGTGATTTGAAAATTGAAAGAGCTGTGATTTGAAAATTGATTTAACATGATGGACAGACCCATATGTATTTAGTTTCTCTCTTACCCACTAAAAATAACAGCCAAAGAAAATATTTTAAAAGTTTTAGGCCACAAACAGTGAAAGACCTGAAGAGAAGACAATAGCAGACAAGAGATTTTGTAGACATTAGAGGCAGATGGAAGAGAGAGAACTGATTTGGGAGGAGGAATCTCACCTCAGGGACCGATAGAGGATCGCACTTACTCTGATGGTCCCAATCTGCTCTGAAAGCCCCTAGAAAGGCTCAGAGCCCTGAATATGAAACTTCATGATGAAGACATGAGGTATAAGGCTGAGTACAGGATAATTGATTGGGCAGTTGTGTATGGGACAGTTGGAACTCCTGCCTCCAAACACTGAGCTGCTGGGCAACTAGCCTTTTTTCCTTGCAAGCCCCTTGGCCAGAGACTGTGGCTTTCTCTTTGGGGAAACTGAATCTGAGAATCTTCAGACTTGAGGACACAGCACAGTTTGGTGTGAAAGATGCTGGGACACTGGCTGAAATAAGGGAGCTGAGTGAGAATCTGTCCATTGATGAAAGTAGTCTCAGTATTTTTTCCCTGCCCCATTTAAAAATTTCAGTAGCTTCATTTATAATTACAAGGTAGGAGGTTTGAGGATAATTCTTGAGATGAACTGAATGGTCTCACCGAAATGCCACATTAACAGGCTGACATCAGCAGCCTCCCCTCAATGAAAACGGTGACTCACTGCTTAACTGCTCTGCAGAGAAACCCACCAGTTAACAAGTCTCACCTAATGCACAAAGCCTCCAACTCACTTTCCATGCCCCACTCTTAACCGGGTTCAGCCAGACAAGCACCACCTGTAATTTGAGGAAATCACCAACAGAAAAGTTAGAGCCAGAAACAACCAAACAAAACACAAAAATAAAAAAATAGAAGAAAGGGAACCCGGAGGAAATAGAGAGAATGCAGGAATCAGAAGTAAACTTGAACAATATACTCAATAGCCTGAAACAAGAAAAGATACTGTATTAGTTTCCTACCACAAACTGGGTGGCTTACAATACAGAAATTTATTATCTCAGAGTTCAGGAGCGGGAGCCTGAGTCAAGGTGTCAGCAGGGTTGATTCTGACAGCTGTGAAGAAGAGCATGGTCCATGCCTGTCCCCTGCCTTCTGGTGGTTGCTGACAATCCTTGGTGTCTCTGGTTTATAGCAGCATCACTTCAGTCTCTGACTCTGTTGTAATATGACCTTCCCCGCGTCTCTCTCTGTGTCTTCGCGTAGCCTTCTTATGAAAACACCAGTCATTGCATTTGGGGCCACCCTAGTCCAGCATGCCCTCATCTTCACTAATTACATCTATAAAGGTGCTATTTGCAAGTAAGCTCACACCCTGTGGTTCCAGCCCTGAATTTAGTGGGGACACTATTTAACCCAGGAAAGACATTGTTATCAGAAACAGCAACGGCAGCAAAGCAACAATCAGAAAGTAAGGAAGCAGCCCTGGAAACTGAACCAAAACTAGCCAAAGAAAAGATTCAATAAAATGTTCCCTTATTCAGGCTCCACAGAGGGAAGCAGAAGTGCTGTGAATATTGTGGAAAGGAAAATTTTAATAGGAATTTAGACTTCACACATTGAGGAAGGAGCTGGGGAAGTAAAGCCTTGGAAGGAAAGTTAGGGGCTCCAGAAACAGCCCCCAAGCAGCTCTCCCGCAGCCCCGGGGCAGGTGGACAAAGTGGAGACCTGAGGCACGTTCGGCTTCCGGAGGGGGCGTGGAGGCCGCGGCTTCATGCTTCCAGGCATCTGGGTGGGCCTGGGGTGGCTGCTGGACGGCAGAGCCAACAGCAGGGAAAACGGGCCTGACACAGGGAGGAGGGTGGTCCATGACGTGGAGAAGGGGACACTTGGGAGCCTGCTGGCCCCTCTGTCTGCTGCTCGCCGCCCCCCCCCGCGACCCTGGGCCCCAGCAGGTGGCGGCTGCTGCTTCGTGTCCACCGCCCACAGTTCACACGAAATCTCTCCGGACCAGCTGTAACTCCAAACCACGCAGAGAAGGTCACTTGAGAAAATGAAGTTCCCGGGGAGCCAAGTTGACATAGTAAAAAATAAAAAATGTGGAGCCACTCATGCTAGAGGATTCTAGAAAACATAAGCCAGGTTACCCAAGCTGATACAGGATGAAATCAGCATAGAAATGAGGGAATCGTGCAGAAAGTAGGATAAAAGGGAGAGAGAAAAGCCTAAGAAAATTTGAGATTTAGTCCAAGAGGTTCAATATTCAAATGATAGATATTTTGACAAAGAGAACAAATAAACTAGAGAAAAGAAAATTACCAAGGAAATTAAGAAAACATCCCAGCAGTGAAGAGAGCTAGTCTCCATATTGAAAGGGCTTATCTGGTACAAAGTACAATGAATGCAAGAGAACCAAGGCTCATAACTGAAATTTCAGAATAGCGGGGGCAAAGATAAGGTACCCAAAGTTTATAGGAAAAGGAAATGCCGGATCCATGGTAAAGACTGGGAAACAGAAATGACAGCACTGAAGATTCAGACAATGGAACAGTGCCTTCAATATTCTGAGGAAAGTTATTTTGACTTTTCAAACAAGAATTCTACACCTAGTCAAAATAATCGAGTATGTAGATAGAATAAAGGCATTTTTAGACAAGTAAGGATGAAAAATTTACTTCTCATCCACCATTTCTGGGACAGCTACTGGAGTCTGTATTCCAGGAAAACAAAATAGGGGATAAATCAAGAAAGCACACAGGTCTACAGCTCTTTAAAGCCACAAAGGGAAGTCTCGGGATGGCAGTTATGTGGCAGGCTGAAGGAGTGATTCATTCAAATGGGGAGCAGGAAAATGGATAGTTCCTCAAGGCAAAGTTGGAATCAACACATTTGGCAGTACCAGAAATATTGATGGGTGTTCGAGAGAGCTCTTGGAACATTTCAGGGGGAAAACGACCCACAAAATTACCCCCAAAAAATAAGGAAATTAAATCACAAGGCAATAGTTAATTCCAGGAAAGATTTAAAAATAAAAGTTGTTTGAAAAAGAGCAATGTAATCATAGTAAACTACTTAGCCACTATTTTTTATACAGTGATAATAACATAAATTTTGACTATTGATTTAACCAACAATTATGACATGATAGTATTAAGATAATGAAGAGGAAGTGGGAGAGAGAGTTCATCTAACTACCATATTTGAAAGTTAGAGGTTGGTAGATAATGCTAAAAATTGATCAATTAAGAAACATGGTTAAATACCAAAACAGCTAATAAAGTTATTGGTGGTAGAGAAGAACAAGGCAGGATAGTACTGTGCTTTATCATAAACTTTTAATACTATTAGAGTTTTTTAAACATGCATAAATATTAACTTAATCAAATATTTGAATGGAAAATTTATATAAAAATTCAGGTTTCTGATTTCCCTTTGAAAATCAGAAGAACTGGCCTCACAGGGCCTCCATTTGGCAGGCAACATCTGAAGATGATGTGCCCTTAAGTTTGCCTCACTCCCCACCCCCCCCACATGTGTGCCTAGCTGCTGTCCAGACACTTAGTAGTCTAATTTGGGGCCTGCTTAACCTAAAGTATAAGGACGGGGGGGAAGGATCTGGAAGAACAGGGCAGCCTCAACTTGGAAGTCCAGGCAGGACAGATAACAAGGAAATTTGGGAGCGCTTTCAAGGAAGGAAAGTGTATCACGGGTGGAAGCTGGAAAAAAAGGTGGCTGAGGAGCAGAAGAGACCTGAAGGTGAGTACATCTGAGGGGGAAAGCAGTCTGCACCAGAGGGGGAGGATGGAGGGTGAAACGCAGGAGCTGAGTGTGGGTTAGAGGATCAGCAGTAGGCCTGGAGGAGAGCTCAAGCTTGGCAGAGCCAAGGGTCCAGGACACAGGTCGTGGTCCAGAAGAGCGAGCGAGCATTCGCCCTTGGTGGCTGCTGCGCCCTGGCACAAGTCAGGGTAACCTGTTTAAAAGCCAGGCTAGACATTGATCAATTGTATTAAGAGCCCGAAAGCTCCGATGAAAAGCCCCCCATGCTATGCTTGCTCGGATAAATGACCAGCTTTTGTTTTTACTTAATCTTGCTTTATAGATCACATTTCTCTTCGCTAAGAGATAGAAAGCAAGGATCTGAGTAACATCCCAGATGTCTGAAGCATGCGCGGCATCTCCCGGCCTTGAGAGTTGCCTGGAAGGGGCGGCACTGGGTGGGCCTCAGGGACCAGATGTCCTGGGATCCAAAGCTCTCTGGGAGCCAGGCTCCTCTTTAAAGCATCCTCTCCTCCAAAAGTGACGCCGAGCCATCATTTTCTGCTCTTGGCAGCAGCACAAACCTTTCACTTAGATCTGATGTACTGTGTGAAAACAGGAGTATGCAGGCCATTCATTCCCAGCCTGTCAGCCCGAGAGCAGCGCTTCCCTCAGGAGCCATCCGGAGGGAAGTCATATGTTCAGCTCACCAAATGGTACCAAGTCTCCAGCTCTGATCCCTTCTGCTGGGGGTTGGCTTGTTTCTTCTTTGAGACCAGCTGGTGCATTCTTCTCTGTCCCTCGATGTGACCAGATTCGCACAGGTTGATACTGCTGTGTGACCCACGGAGAGACTGGGCCTGGGGATCCCCACAATCTCCTGCTCTGTTGCTACGTTAGGAGAGGAACCAACCGAGCTGTAAGGAGACAGGCCCTACGAGGAACGAGGGCAACTCTGGGACACTGTCATGCCCTGTGTATACGGCATGCTCAGTGAGTGCTTTTAGAGAGTTTTGGGGAAGACATTGCTCAGAAAATGTTGCAATCCATATTTTTTCCAGATGTGAGGGTGATCTGGCTCCAACATCTGCCACCCAATACATATTTGCAATGTTTTATGGCACTTTTGTTTACAAGTCAGATCTACTCCATTGGCTGGCTAGTCCCTCATGGGCCAAGATCATGTCTTATCCTGAGCATATGGTAAGTAAGTACAGTTTGTAGAATAAATGGGCCATGCTTACTAATTGATTTATTAAGTGTAGCAAGGGTCAGGGTTTCCAAGGGGAAAAAAACAACACTCAATGTGCATTCCCATCTACAGAATTCTGGGAGATTGGGGTAGAAATCCAGGGTCATCCTCCTCTATACTACCCTTGGCTTCCTGGAAGAAATAAAGAGGAACTGGAGATGCACAATTTGATTCCAAGACTTTGAAAATAAGGAGGGAGCAACGGAAGGAGGGAATATTATTGAGCACCTGGTGAGTACCAGTCACTACACTGGCACCATTGTCCCTGTAAAGTTCTGTTTACAGAGGAGGAAAGTGAGGCTGAGAGGATAACTCTCCTAAGTGAAGGGGGGAGAGCGGTGGTTTGCACTGACCTCTTCTGCCAGTGGCAAGCTCATTCTTTGTCTCTTTTTGCCAGTGGTGTTGGCCATTAAATCACAAGTGAGACCACCATGATGAGAGGCAAGGACCAGGAATATTGATGCTAACTGGAGGAACCATCTGTGTGCTGGGGTGTGATATGCTCCAAAACTTGGAGGAGGGAATAAAAAAAGGGTTTAGATATCACCTTAAGTCAAAAACAATTGGGTTTATTACCCACACCCTTAATTGTGTCCCAAGGCTGCTGTGACCTAGCGGTGCAAAGATTTATATATAGATACATATGCATATACCTGATTAGCAAATGTCTCTTCTTTCCAGGAATGTCATTCTTTTCACCTGAGAGCCCAGTTTAAAGGAGGCCTGAGCTGCCATCAGGAAGCAAATAGATGTTTGCCTGGTTCCTCAATTTGTCTTGGTATCCAACTAGACCTCACATATTCAGAAACCTTCCAGAGTATTCTCCAGAGAAACATCCAGAGACCTTCTCAAGCCTCCAAATTTGTGCCTGAAAATTTTAGCTAGGTTGCTGGCTTTTTCCTGAATCACATTTCCAACTGGAACCATATGTTATCTATACAGAGCTCCCCAACCCCGTGTTCACGTTACAACTTAAACTAAAACTATATGCAGCCACTCCTCACAAAAACACTGCGTCTACTCTTTGTGCTTCACAAGATCACACATTGCGATGAACAGAGAACTACAAAGTCCTGTTGCAACTAAGCTCAGTGCTTAGTTGGAGTCACTCACTAACTCTCCCAAATTGAGACTGTGATTCACATTTGCATCTCAGGACAATTATAAATTTCTCCATGTCATAGAGCTTCCAGGCCACCCCCTTCCATCACTAATAATCCAAACAGCTAATGTTAAATCTGATGCCTTCAAGGGTTTGTGTCAGAGGCTGCAGACTAGGAGCTCATGGGCTGCTCCATCCACTGACATATTTTATTTGGCCAACATAGTATTTGAAAACATTGGCTTGGTTGCCAACATTTAAAGGGTTTCCCATAAATAATCTGGATTTCTGGCTTCTTTGGAAAGCCCTAGTGCTTGGCACCAATCAGCTGGAGGAGTAGAATGGTAGCTACCCATTTGGGTGAGTCATACACACCTCTGAGATCCATGGTCTTCACCATTCCTTGTTGTATCAGAGCCAGCCCTCTTCTCTCAGTTACCTGCCATGCCTGGCATAGGTGAACTTTTAAGATTTTGACCCCTTATCTAAGCAATTTATCTAGAGTTTCCTTGGGTATGATATACACACTTGCACTGCATTCAGCTCAGTCCTGGGCCACTTTCTTTTCTCTTTCTACACTCCTTCTCTAGGTTAGCACATTCAATCCCATGAGTTTCAATACTCTTTGTGTTCCTGACTCATAAATTTATGCTCAAGCCTAGAGTTCCACTCTGAACTCTAGACTCATATACACAACTACCTACTTAGTGTGTTTATTTGAGGGTCTCATAGGCATCTCATCCCCAACAGGCCCAAAGCAGAACTCATTCTCCTCCCCCACAAAAAATCCAGCACACCCAGTCTTCTGTACTTCAATAAGTGACACCCACACCCATCCAGCTGTTCAAGCTGGCAGTCTCTGTCATCTTTTATTATTCTTTCTCCTTTAACCCTTACATATACTCCATCCTATCAATTATGCCTCTAAACTATGTCTCAAATCTGCCTGCTTCTCTCCATGCCCACCACCTTGAAGGTCCAAGGCACCATTATCTCTCACCAGTATTATTTAGAATAGTCTCCTCACACATTGCTATTCAAGGTCTGCTCCACAACCAGCTGTATGTGTGCCATTGGGAACTTGTTAGAAATTCAGAATCTTTATTCCATACATTCTGAAAAAAAATATGAATTCTAACAAGATTCTGCTAAGGTAACTATGCTAACTTTCCCCTCACCCACCAATGCTTTTCCATCCAATAAAGTGATTCTTTAAATGAAAGTTAAATAACTTCACTTCTATATTTAAAAAAATACTTTATTGATATTTTGTAACATTAAAATAATGTCCATATTCTTTACTATGGCCAATGAGGTCCTAGATGTCACCGTTCTTGCTATTTCTCCAATTCATTCTATTTGAGTCCCTCATATCTACTGCCATCACTTATATATCTAATGGGCATCTCATACATAACACATCCAAACAGAATGCTCCATTTCCTCTCAAGTGAGCTTTTTCTCCATCTCAGTAAACGGTCCCACCGCTCATCCCATTGTTCGCACCGACGTGTCTTCATTCTCTGTACCAAACCCAGCAGTAAGTCCTGCTAGCTCCACCTTTGATATAGGTCATGACTTCAGGCATTTCTCCCAACCTCCACTGCGTCCCCTGGTCTGAGCCTCTATTACCTTTCACTGAGACTCCAGCAATAAGCTCCTCAGGCATCCTGCTTCCACTTTGCCTTTCTACAGCCTCTTCCCCAGGTAGCATCAGGAGTTCTGTTATTAATCTGATTGAGCCATTCCTCTTTATAACCCTCCCATGTTCCCCATCACACCCAACTGAAACCAAACCTCTGCCTTCAAGTTGTTATCTATCAGATCTGGCCTCTCCCTGCATTTTTTATCCCATTTCCTGCCACCCTTCCCTCCCACACCAGGCTTTGGTCGCAGGGCCTTCTCACTATTCCCCACATATGCCAAGTTCATTCCCTCCCAGGATCTCTGCACTTGCTTGGGTGCTCTTTGCCTGTAGCTTTGAGTAGTTCACCTTTACTTTTGGATGTCCGCTTCAACTTGTCTCCCCAAAGAAGCTTTCCCTTCCACCTTTATAAAAATAAGACCAACTCCTTATCACTACTTCTTTACCTAGGTTTATTTGTTTTCATACTTACCTTATTTATCTGCTCACATCTTTGTTGTCTGCCTTACTCCGTGGATGAATGGTGCCTGGGGGCAGGGACTATTACAGTCCCAGTTCATAGACAGCTTTGCCAGATTTAGGAAATAAATATACAAGATGCCCAGTTAGAGTTGAATCTCATATAATCAGCAAATAATGTTTTACTCTAAGTATGTCCCATGCAATATTTTTTTATTTTTTTTTTTAGATTTGGCCAACATAGTATTTTAAAACATTGGCTTTGTTGTCAATACTTTAGGGATAATTTTAAGTATGAGTATATATTTAAAGTATAGCTATTATACTTCAAATCTTTTTCATTATTTATCTGAAATTCAAATTTGTCTGGCAATCCTAATGTAAAGCATTGCATGAATCTTAGCAGTCAATACAGTTCTGTGAAATACATGACTAAAGAAATAAATTAATAATCAAAACCTTAAACTTATAAAATTAGTTGTGATGAATAACCACCAGGAAACACCTTTCAATCTTTGGGGGGAAAAAAATGTCTTCTTTATATATTGAGGACAAGGTCAATGCCCTAATCAGTGTCAAATACAGGGAGTTAATCTTTGAGAAACCAGTTTCCTTTATATTTATGCTTCTCTTTTCACAGCATTAACTGGTTAAATAAGGTCGGATACTCTGATTTGAAATTGCAAGCATTGTTGCTATTTGAAAAGTTAGTAAAAACAAAACAAAACAGAATGGCACGGTAAGACCATGCATTTGGAACAGTGATAAAGCACTTTGACACATATCCCTTCCTCTGGGCCTCTCGCAGCTCTAGAGGGAGGTGGCAAGGCCGGTTAAACTCATTTTACATGTGGTGAAACTGAGGCTTCAAGACACTAAATGATTTGTGAAGATTACACTACTTGGAACTGATAAAGCAGAACTTCGAAACGAGGTTTTCTAGCTCCAAGGCCCAAATGCTTTCCAGAGTATCACATTCCCCCATAAATATGAACTGCAACTGCAGTCACCAAACAGAGCCTCTGCGTCGAGCTACGGGGCCGTCACATGTGTAAACAGACGTCCAGTCCACACGCTCGGTAACGACCCTTTCTCCCCATGAACATCAGCCAACCCGAGGTCCTCAGCTACGAGAGTTCCGGGAGTAAGAGGGTCATCTCTTTAAATATTTTGTATTATTTATCTTTTCAGTGTAACAAGCAATCATTTTAATGTTCAATCAGTTTCAAAGACATTTATTTCAAGCTGTTGGCTCTGCGACGAACCAAGAAACTGAAGGCAGAGTCTAAATTTGGGCTTCAAAATCTGTTTCCAAGTATTAATTTTGAGTGGAAACAATTTTGGTTGAATTTGGGGATTATAAATATCCCCCAAGAGTTTTTCAGCTCTTGGCCGCCTGTCTCGAAGTTTCGCTCTGGTTTCAACCTAGGGGGTTTTGAGATTGGAAGTAGACAGCTTTGGCATGTGGTTACTCCAAACGCCTGTAACCGTCTTTAAAACATGATCTAGAAATGTTGATATTATAAATGACCATTTTCCAAAATAAGGTTTGCAAGAGTTGAAAGTGGAGTTCGATGCCAGAAAGTCTTCGAAGGAGGATTTTCATTCAGCGAGATCTGGTTACCTATTTCATAACAAAGAATAAAGAAAAATCTTGGAGCTGTAATTCATACACTTTTGGACTAAAACAATGGGCTCAGAGGGGACACGGGATTTATAACTCTTTGGGTGGGGGCACTAACTTTACCCACCCGTGCCGGAGCCGTGGATAATTTTAGACAGACAGGCACTGGAAAGAATTCCTGAGATATTAAGGGGCACCAAAAGTCACTTAGAGTGGGGTGGTGTTTCACTTAGAATAAATAAGACAATAAGAAAAGCCATGCCTACCAAACCCTGTGGTAATGTTATACCAAGAGGCGGATCATTTAAGGAAAACTCAAAGTATATTTTTAAGTCAGTTATGACCCTCTAAGCCAAGGGTTCAAATCTAAATCCATCATCATGAAAATATTATCATTAAAAACCACAATTGTTGCACTTTCCCTATTGTTGCACACTGCTCTGAAGGCCAGTGTGTGCACATGAACTCAACCAGAGTCTAAGGAAATGACCCCATTACTGTTGTGAGTTGCCCATAATTTCACGGTTATTGTGTCCTAGTCTTTAGTGTTTTCCTTCTAAAGCTGGCAAGAGCCTCACCACTGGCTGAAGGGCATGCTGTGTGATGTGGGAGGGAAGGTCATCCCTGATGTCACAATGGAAGGAGTGGGAAAGGCAGGCCCTTAGGTTACGTCCTGGTAACTGAGACTAGAATGGAGGGGATTTTTATGGGGGAAAAGCCAGAATTGGTAGGGGCACAGGAAGCTGAAGCCATCCAGCAGTCCAAATGGAGAGAGTGAAACGAGATACAGAGCCAAAGACTCAGAAATTGGCAGAGAGATAATGGAATTGAGTGTAAGTACAAGGGCATAATCAGTATAAACTGTTGATTCTGCAGTTGATCTCTGCTTTTAGAGCTAAAGAGAGCTCCTTAGATCTAGTTCCCTGGGAAATGGACATTGAAAAGGCAATTGGCATGCAGGCAGCTTACTGAGGAGTGAGAGAGGCAGAGCTGGGCAGAGGGAGGGGTTGAGCTGTCCCTAGGGAGCTCAGCCCATTCCCTGGGAGCTTTGCAGCTCAGAGGGACCTTCAGAGCTGCTCTTCCTTGAGGCACTTAGAGTCCCCACTGACTGACCAGTCACTAGACAAGGCTGCCCCAGGAGGAACTGTGACCTTGAACACTGCCCAGCAGCCTCCATGCTAACTGGGGGTCTGGGGGGCCCACTGCAGCATCTGGGCTTCACTCTGGCCCCAATTTGATTGGGCATCAGTGGCATATCTATTTGGATTATTGGTCTGGTTCAAAGGAACAGGTCAAGGTAGGCATCTTTAGTTAAAATGGGAAATTCCACCAAGAAACTGAAGCTTCCATGTGCTTTTGGGGCATTCATAATCTTTAATGCTACCTTTTGGGATCCCTAAACCATTTTTCTTCTAAACTGCCTCAGCTAAGTATAATCAACCTAAAACCAACTGATTATTTAATTCTAATTAAGGCTACTGATTATTGTCTAAAGCAGAAAAGAATAACTAGTAAAGTAATGAATCGAGACTTTTTTCTTATATCTTCATTTCATATGTAAACTCTAAGAAGTTGGCTGTTGACACTTCTCTGAAGGACCTATGCATAAAAATTCCAGCTTATTTATGGAAATGCAAATTAGCTGCACATTCTCATGGCAACAGAGGCCTTAACTAAGCAAAACACTTTATTCAAAGCAAATATATTTTTTAAAGTTTCGACAACAAAAGTGTAATTCTGTTTAAAATTGCAAATCTTGTTCTCCCACACCCTTGATTGATCTCTTTCACTCGGTTCTTTCCTGTTTTACCCAGCATTTCCTGTTTTTTTACCCAGTACCTACTAATTCAGTACATTGTTTACCTTTTTAGTGTCTGTTCTGTTTCTCTAAAATTATGAGCTTCACGAAATGGAGATTTGTGTCTGTTTGTTCACAGATATATACCAAGTACCAAGAACACTGCCTGGCACACAGTTGACCCTCAGTTAATATTTACTGAATACAAAAATGAACCCTTTGCAATTGTTCACCCCACTTAGGATGTCACTGTTCTGTCTTCTACCAGACAGGAGTTTGCTCTCAGCCCAGTATCATTGGGCCTGGGAGATACAGTTTATCTCATCACAAATTCCAGTCCTAATGCCTGCAACATATTACAACAGCTCAGCACAGCTCTGAGGAGCCCAGGCCGTAGGTCAAAATTCTGTTCTCTCACTGTCATTGCCTTGGAACCTAAGCTTTAAGTACACCCTCAACCAAGCCAGGGTCTGGACCGGAGGTGTGGTCTCCTTCTGGGCCTGCAGCAGGGAGATTGATGTCTTCCATATGTGCTGTCTCCTCAGACTTCTGACTCCCATTGTTATGACTACATCCCTAATGTCCCCATGTTTGTTCTGTCAAAGCTACTAGATCTTTTGGCTCTGGCCTAGGAAATCTTACTGAGTGGAAGATGTTCCTGTGCTACTACATCCTGAGCAGGGGTGTGAAATCTGCCCAGATAGCCCTCATCAAATGTCTTTACTTGGGACAGTCAGCACTTGAGAAGAAGAAAGTCACTAACGCTCCAAACCAACTGGTCAACCATGAAAAGAGACCACCCATCAGCCACAGTGAGTCATGTTCAGCTCTGCCGCTCCTTTTCTGTTAAGGAGTGATGGCAATCAAGGATGGGGAGCAGCAAGGTTTCACTTTTAAACAATATACATGGAAAACCATAAAAAGTTCTACATGGCGATAGTTTCTAGAAAACAATTGTTTATTGCCCAGCTCAGTGGTTGAGCATCAACCCATGAACCTGGAGGTCACAGTTTGATTCCCGTCAGGACACGTGCCTGGGTTGCGAGCTCGGTCCCCAGTAGGGGGCGTGCAGGAGGCAACCGATCAATGCATCTCATCATTGATGTTTCTGTCTCTCTCTCCCTCTCCCTTCCTCTCTCTGAAATCAGTAAAAACATATTTTTTAAAAATTGTTTATTAAGCAGTATATGACACTCTCCCTTCCTTCTGTCTTTCCTTTCTTCCCTTCCTTCTTCAGCTGTATCTCCAAGAGAGCAAAAAATGCTCTTTTACAGTTGCAACCGATGCTGGCTCGTTGAGGGGGAGGCTAATCGATTTGTCCACTGCGCCTTGTGTTCATATGTGTGTGTGAGCACATATTAAGCTGTTCAGAAGGGGGGCTGCTTTTCATAAGTGTTTTTATCTTTTCTTGTCTTGGCAGGTCAATCTAATCAAAGTAGAAAGGCCGGGAGAGAACCCCTGGCATTTGTGATGAGAATGATACTTTAGGCATAATCTGAAGCAAAACTGGTTTACAGGTATTTAAAGGCATGCAAAACAATTTGAGAACTTGCAATTATACTGGGGTTTACAATTTACCACAAAAGATAAACATTTGTTTAAGTCAACCTGTACGCCTGGTGCGGGGGTATGCTTATGGAAAATGTTGACAATGCAAACAAGGCCAAGAGGTGTGAAATTCAAGCACATTATCACTCACTGTCAGATGCTAATGACTGTCGTCAAGGTAGAAGAGATTGGTTTAAATGCAAAAATGATTATCCTTGGCAGTAGAAGCACAAGCGAGATCTTGGCCAATTATTTGGGCTCTTGTTTTTCCTGACAATACTCCTCATTAGTTTTTGGCTCTGATGCACATGTAACGGTGGAGATGCCTGCGCCCCTCTGGATGGCGGCAGCTGGGGCCATGCTCCGTCCAAAGCACACACATTTCCCACTATTGCTGAAGACAAAATGGGAAGTGATACTCCCAGGAAGCTTCCTGACCCTATGGAAATGGATAAGTCTGAACACCTACCGATTGGCAGAATGACAGTAACTCATTTATGAAAGATTTCCTGGAAATCGCTCATATATAAAATCATGTCATATTTGACCAACCAAAAGATCCAGATGGAGAGGGGGGGACTTTCACTAATTAAAGTCCACTCTTTAGAAAAAAAAAAAAGATTAAAAAAAAAAAAAGGTTAAGCTAATTTACTCCTAGTATTTAGCATCTATGGATCTACTCACATAATGAGTAAAATAAAATTGAATGTATTGTCATCTTTATTGGGATAAAGGCTGCATTCATAAGCTCTGCTTGTTTTAATAGGTTTATTGTACAGTTGTAGACATGTGCTATTGCTCGGGGATGGATATGCTTTGAATATTTTTATAATTGTGGATAGTATAAAAGTCATTTTCTGTTAGATTGCACAAATCCATTACATTAGGAGAAGGGTACATTTTTGTAACAGGATTAATGGGCAACACATAAACATAATCAGTAATATTCTGTTTGATAAATTATCTCATTTTAATCGGAACGTAAAGAGATTTCGGGATAGTTTCTCCTTTGATTTGCATAATTGTATTACAGACAAGCAAATTGCATTATATTCTTCATTAACAATAGATGGCTTGTATAACTATTGTATTTTTGAAGGCACTGCTTTTAGATTCATCCTGCAATTTGTCATTTTCTGACATTGCTGGAGAGCTTAGTGGGGAGAGAATAGAGCCTGAAAAAGATTACTTGATTTTCGCTGAGTCCAGTAATATCTTGGCATCCGATTGCTCTGTGGTTATGCTATTGTTTGTTTTAACAAATTGCAACCCAGTGGTAAAGAACTTCTTTTAAAAATCTTCTAATTCGAGGACAATTCAGCCCTTATAGATTTTCACAGTGAAATGTCAGCTCCTCTAACGAACTCCACGTATAAAAATGTGAATTAAAATTAAATTAGAACCATACGATTGATTTTATGTTTTTACTATGGCAAATGCTCTCCCTGAGGGAAGTTCCCCAGCCCAGACAAAAGCTAACAAGTTGCCTGATGCTCTGGATAGTCTTCGGGGACTCCAGGTGTTTATAGTCACTCAGTGGTGATTATCACAGCTCTCTTCTAATGCTCAGCTAATGACAGCTGTCAGCAGCCCTTAAAAAGTGCAGTGCGCCACCATGCAGCATTGCAGTGGGCATAAACCCTAGGCTTTCGGGGCCTGAGAGATGCCCTTTCTATGAGACACTCTTAGGCTGGGGCCCTGCCTCCCCAGGTCCCCACTGCCAAGCAGAGAGGAAATCCTTGTGGGGCAGACACCGTGTCAACCACATTCCCAGTTCAGCTTCACATCTGGCTCAGGGCCTGACCCTCAGCAGAAACAGCGAGCAGGTTGAATAATCCCTAATAATCCCCATTTGCTTTACCTGTGTTTAGCACCTGACAATTTCCAAAGCACTGTGATCTTCATTTCATTTGCATCTCACAATAGTCTCTCAACACAGATCGATCCAAATAACCCCCATTTGAGAAATAAAGGTTGTGGGGGGGAGTGGGGGTGCAGGGAGGGACAAGGGAAGATATTACAAAGGCTGCTTCCTTATTGCCCCACTGGGAGCTGTGCTCTGCTCTCAGGGCCCCTCCCGCCTCTCTCCCACTTCTCCCACCCCCACCTGCATTGGACCGTCCTGATAGCTGGTGTCCACCACTCCAGCCCTCGGGTCCCCTGTCACACCTCCCTCAGCTCCCTGCATGGATCCCATACCCTTGGGTCCCTTGAAGCTACATTTTTATTTACGTGTTTATTTTAGTTTGTAGGCCTTTTGTTCCTCTACATAACAAACACTAACAAGGTGGGGAGATCAAGGGTGAGTTTAAGAGACAGGTGCCTGCTGTTCTGGGAACCACTGCTCCCCACCAGCTCCCAGATTCTGAGGCTCCAGCATCGGATTCCTGCGTCCCCCATCGTGGGCTCTGCCCCAAGATCCTGCAGTCCCCTTGAAATCTGGCTTCCGGGTGTGTCTTCACCCCTCATCTCTGGCATGTGTGGACTACCCGAGTTATTTCCAGTGGCTCCTAATCCCTGTGCAGTTAACTCAGCAGACAAAATCATGCTCAAGGGAGGTGTGTCACCCCACAAGCCCAGGGTTGTGTACTTGGTTCAACTCTGGCCCTCGCCTTCCTCAAGCCTCACAGTCAAATATTCATAATCTCTACAGATTCTGCCTGTGAGGTTTTCGATGGACTCATTCCACAAAGCCTGCAGATCTGAGCTCTCTGCTGCACGCAGGCTGAGCCCTCTGCAGGGACTCAGGCATTAACAGGCATAATGGGGGACCTGGAGGCATGCTCCGGAGGAAGAGCTCCGAGGGGGCACAGGCACACCTGGAATGAGGAGAGAGAGGCGTGGTGACATCTCCTGACCACTCACATGGGGAGGAGAGCTGGGGGCAGAAATGCAGGCCTGAAAAGATGCTCTCATGAGCAGCAAGGCCACAGCAGAGCTGGGTGGGGCCTGGGGTGGTCCAGAGGGGGGCAAACAGGAGTGTCCTCTTCCTGGGCCATGGGGACTGAGCATTGGGAACTGGAGGGAACTCAGAAGGGTCCTGGCTTCTCTAGGATTTTACATCTTGGGAGCCTCAGGAAGTAGCAGCATCCGAGGTGGAGATCACTGTTCCCATGAGGCCCCAGTATCAGGGCCACAGGCAAGATTCCATCCTGAAGGGGCTACGCAGGCTCTGGACCCCTGTGGAAACGACCAGAGGCTCATTAGTGAGCCCGTGTGCATGTTGGATATGCTCAGGAGCACTGAGAGGTGAGCGGGAAGGCTGCCTTCTGCAGGTGGGAGCTCAGGGTAGAGCTCAGACTGCAGTCAACAATGCAACATCTCAAAGGCTAATAATTGGAGGCCTGGGGAAAATGACATCTCCATCACTGATCTCTTTGTTGAATTAGAAGTTGTATATTCATAGGTAAATCCCTCTGGGCCAGTTCAGGCCCTCCAAAGTCAGGAAGCAGTGGAAATCCTTTCTAGCAAGTTCTTCTCAAAAAACAACCTCACCACTGGTAGAATAAAACTAAACGTGAAGCCCGGCCAGGCATGGCTCAACGGTTGAGTGTCAACCTAGGATCCAGGCGATCAGGGTTCGATTCCCAGTCAGGGCACATGCCCGGGTTGCGGGCTCAATCAATGACTCTCTCATCATTGATGTTTCTCTCTCTCTCTCTCCTTTCCTCTCTCTGAAATCAATAAAGATATATTTTTAAAAAAAAAACAAAAAACAAAAAAAACGTGAAGTCACGAGCTCTCTTAATACCCATCAAACTTGCAGATGAGGGTAGAATTTTTGACATCTCAATTTTCTTTGCTCAATAATTAACTGTGCCTTAAGAGCCTTGCATTCAGGTGGCTCACAGGCAGACATGGAGAGCAACTAGCTCACAAAACCATGAGACACTGGGTGTGGATGACCTCAAGTGCTCAGGCGTGTGGTGATAGCAGCTTAAATGTAGGGGTGTCTCCTGCCCACTGAGCTCTCTGCACTGGCCCCCTTTACAGATGTGCAAACACTAGGTACCAGCAGGTCAGGAGACTTTTGGCCCTAGGTAGTCCCACTGCGGACTCTGACCTCTGCCCGGCCCCTTAAATGCTCAGCCCGGAGCGGATTCAGAGAGACATCGGGGAGCTGGAGCAGCTGAGGAAGGCTTGGGCTGGGCAGCGTAAAGGCACATTCAGGAAAGATAGTCAAGGAGAGCAAAGGCCCAGAGGGAGGGAGTGGGCCTGTGCCCCTCCCACAAGCACACCAGGTCAAGGGCAGAAGTTTGCCTGTCCCACTTGATTTTTCTAAGGTGACACAGCAAGTTGGTGGGGAAATCCTGCCCCCTGGTGTAGGCTGGCATATACCCCAGATCAGACATTTCCCACCCCATCTCATTATTCAGACATCACTGTTACAGAATCATAGAAAACCAAGCATAGGAAAGTCCATCTCCAGGTATGTGGGTAACCTCACCCACTTGTCTCATTTCAGAGGTCCCACGTGACCTGTGCACGAATGTCACTCCCTGCGTTTCCTTTGCTGTCTCCCCACATGCCATCCACCTGGAAACTGCCTCAGCCTTTAAGAACCAGCTCAGGGGATTCACTGCTCTGTGACCCCTTCCCTCACCTGTCACCAAAGGTGATGTCCCTCTTTGTCCCTCTTAGGCCTCTCTGGCGGCATTTGCCACTCTGCACTCACCCCAGTTACTCTTCACCGGCCACCTCTGCTAGGCCACGTGACGAGCTCGCGCTGCCTCTGTGTCTCCAGGCCTGCCACCAGCCTGGTACAGAGCAGCTGATGGCCAACACGTGCCAACCGAAGGAGCGAAGTGATGAATGCACCCGCGTCTCCCTCCTGCGCGGGGAGAGCTGAGCTCTCACACCATGGCACCTGTTCGCGGCGGCTTGGTGAACCCAGGAACCAGAATGGCCTCCAGGAGCGGGAAAGTAGGTTCTTCCTAGGAGCACGGTCCTGCTGGCTGACACCTTGACTTTGGCCCACAGAAACACAGTGCAGACTTCCAGTCTCTGGTACTGCAAGAGAATAAATGTGCGCTGTGTTGAGCCACCAAGTTTGTGGTAATTTGTTCCAGTAGCAATGGGAAGCTGATGCAATATTTTAAAATATTGCACCCCACACAATCAGTCCTGGGCTTCTCCTGCTCTACCCTGTGCTCACTCTTACATCTCACCTGAAAACCTCAGGAGTTGCATTCTGTCCTCAATCTTGCACACACATGCACTTATGGCCAGTTCTGGGTCACCTTTGCTACATTTGCGTACAGCCCTATGTCCCTGCAGAGCGAGCAAGTTCTGAAAGGCTGGTTTCCAGAGCCCACCCAGGAGCCAGTGAGTCTCCTCCGGGCCTGTGTGTGCAGCCCAAGTGCAAGCGGCTGGCTCACTGCACCTCCAGCAGGAATGCGCACCTCACCGTGTGGTGGAGGCTCTCTGGGTGATCTGGGAGTGCAGCTGGTGACCACAGGCATTTCTGCACGGAATGTGAGCCGGGGTCCACAGTCAATAAAAAGGGAGAAGTTATCTTATATCAGCACCAGCCCTATGCAGCACCCAGGAGAGGTTATGTGAAGGCCTCTGGAAAGCCCAGTGTTTCAATTCCCTCATCTGTCAACCTCTCATGGTGCCTGAGATGCCACTATTCATTCATTCATACAACAAACAGGTATCTGGCACTTTCTGGGTATTAAACATCAGACTAAGATCCATATCAGTGGGGCTTTTGAAAGACCTTAATTTTATCCAAATAGCTGTTTTCTTCTTTTTTTCTCTAGTCCCTGATCAGTTGAATCCTGCCCCATCCCTCTCTCTAAATGTGAGAGGAATATTTTTCCTACAGGGTGCTGCTTCACTAAAGGACAAGGTAAGCTTGCCTGGTGCTTTTGTAACCACCGCTTGCCTCATATACAACAGTAAGACGAATTCAGAAGAGAATCAGTCCAGATAACAGTTTCTTTCAGCATTGGCGCTTCCACAGAAACCACGCGTGAGGCGTGCTCAGCCTTGTGAATTTCCTATCAGTTCTGGGAGTTACATATTTTAACCCAAATAAATATATTTGGCTCAGTATCAAATTTTAAAAATCATTTTAAGATATTCCTCTTTTCTTTTTTTTTTCTGCAGAGCAAATGAACTTCACACACAGAAAAAGGGCACCAGCTCAGTGCAAAACTCCTAATTTCCTACACTTTAGATGAATTTAATGTCAGAGGCCTCAAATAATTAACCGTGAAGGGAGGTGTTAACTTTGAGAGAAGTCAACAGTTCAAGTCTTTGGTCTTTGGTCAGTCTGGGTGTTGCAAGGTCTGCAGGTGACATGAGGGACAAGCGTAAGCCTCCCATATCCGTCTTCTTCACTCCTACCCAACAGGCAGCCCTACAGCCAGTCTCCTTTCCTGCCAAGGCTTCCAGTGGCTCCAGCACCACTGGGCTCAGGGCAAACCCATCCTCAGGACAATAGAAACAAGTCGAAATCACACCTTTCTTGGCCAGCACAGTTAAGTGAAACTGTTTGTAGGACTGACTACGAATTTTCTCCCCCTCATACTTTCAGGAATGAGTTTAAACCCCCGCCCTCCATCCTAACACTCCTTCTCAAAAAGGCCTTGGGAAGCCCAGCCGGGTGTGGCTCAACGGTTGAGCGTCGACCTAGGATCTAGGCGATCGGGGTTCGATTCCCTATCAGGGCACATGCCGGGCTGAGGGCTCGATCAGTGACTCTCTCCTCATTGATGTTTCTATCTCTCTCTCTTCCTCTTCTTTCTTCTCTCTGAAATCAATAAAGATCTATTTTAAAAAAAAAAAAAAAGACCTTGGGAGTTTTCCACTACTTAGATCAGTCGACTTCTTAGCTTGCTATGTGACTCTCTAGCTGATAATAAACCTTAAAAGTATAATAAAAACTGCTGGCACTTGCCGAGACATTGCCCTTGTGCCCGGCACCGTATGATGATCTCAGGTAACATTAACCTCTGCACTGCACCCAGGGAGGAGGTTGTATGACCTCTATTATACAAAGAGAGAAACAACCCTAACGTGGTGAAAAGCCTGACTTCCAGTAAGTGTTGGGGCCAGGGTTCAAACCCAGACTTCTCTGATTCCAGAATCTTCCCTCTTAGCCTCCCATTCAGCTGGAGCTTACCAAGGGGCAGCTCAGACGAGGGGGAGGCGGCAAGGAGGAGTGAGGACAGGATGGGCCTTTCTTCTCCGTCAGTCCTGAGCAAGAACAATGCAAGGGAAACGCGGTCTTTCATTTTATCAAGCAACGAGCATAATTAGGAAACAATGAGGAGTGACAACTAATAATGAACCTCTTTTCTTCCTAATTAAAATTTAACGACTGTATTTCTGCCATTATTGCCCAGAGCAGCAGTGCAGGCTGTTAACAAGGCCAACTCTCAAAGCAGGCGGCCTGACTTCACAGCGGCCCAGCACGGTCCTGCCTGGGCCTGCCAGGAACGGACCGCTTCTCAGTGGCGGCCCCGCCTGGGCCCATGGCCCAGCGGCTCTGGGAAAGACACTGGACGAGCAGGAGGGGCTCAGATTGAGGAGTTTCCTGTCATAAACAACTGGTAGGCACTGTAATTCCATAAATGCCATGGAGAAAGGAGGGGATTTGGTGAGAGGCAGAGCTGGGTTCAAATACAGACTTGGCCAGCTGCTGGCTGGGTGATCCTGGGTGAGCTCATTGGCCTCTCTGAGTCAGTTTTTTCACCTGTGAGAAGGGAACCACCTCCACTGGCACTGTCGAGAGCTGTACATGATATAAGAGCCACAGGCTGCCAGAGTCTCCACAGGGTAGCAACTGTCGCTGTGGCTGCCCCAAGTCTTTAGAACAGGGTCTTTGCATTCTAGTTGTTCTCATGGTGTAAAATCTACCTTCCCCCCAGACATCCCCAAACGCCACTGTCCCAGCTTCCATTGACATGATGCGATTTTACTGCACAGATGCCCCTGCACTAGGCTTTGACTTGAGCTAAGTCACAGGGGTGGGAGGGGTGGGGCCTGGGTCATTTGTTCTGCTGGAACAAGTGTGGCAGTGTGGGGTGGAGGGGACAGCTAAGGTGGCAACTCCGTGGTGAATGAAAGCCCCCAGGCCACACTGGGAGCTCCTCCAGGAGGGCTGCCCGGAGTTGGTTCCTTCAGTCCTCTCCGTGATTCTGCACATTTTCTCTACCCTTAAACATATCCTTCCCTGCTCAAGCCGGCCAAGTGGGCTGTGTTATCTGCAGCTCAGAGCCCTGACCATAGAGGGAGCGCCATGGCGACACCATCCCGTCTCCTGGCAGAGGTGGAAGAGGTAGAGGAAGGGCGGGAAGTGATGGAAAGAACGCTGCTGAGAGGCTGCCATGAGAACCCAGGCTGGAGGGACCAGGGCCCAGACCAGGAAATCCAACAGGCACTTCTAAGGAGTCTACCGCCTCCACACGTGTCTCCTGAATCCCACCTCTTCTCTCCATCCCTCCGCCAGCACCTTAGCTATGTATGGCCCATGGTCTCTCCCCAAGATAACCACAATGCTCCCCACTGACCTGCCCACCTCCAGATCACACCCTCACCTGCAGCCAGAGCAACTTTCAAAGTGGCAGTCATCTCACTTTGCTGCCGAGTTTTCCGTAGCTTCCGTCTTCACACAGAGTTTCTGATCGTGGCCTACAGGATCCCTGTGCTCTGTCACCCCACCCGCACGCACCCGCTCTCCCTCCGGCACGGTGCGCTTGACCACACAGAACTCCCTTCTCTTCCTCACCTTCCCTGAGGATGATCAGCCAGTCCCCTGCCTTCCCCTTCCCGTCTTCTTATACCTGGTTAACCGTTTGCCTCCTCGGGAGGCTAGCTCCGTCCCCAGACGTGGTTGGGTCTGCTGTGCCCCTCGGGCCCCCTCTCTTGTGGCCCCCAGTGCTCCGTATGGAAAGTGCTCATTTCCATCTGTCCACTGACCCGCGCTCCCTCCCTCCTGGGTGTTGAGCCAGTGCCCCTGAGTCGGGATGGGAACCTGGACTCATGTGGCACAAGGTAAAGAGAGCCACCCTTAGAGCTGAACTGGTCGGGACTGGATGGGCATTCTCCACTCACACTGTGTCACCTACCAGAAGGAAGGAAGGGACATGCAGCCCTCAGGCATGACAAGGCCACGAGGTGGGAGGAACTTGGGTCCCTGAATGTTGATGTTGATGTTAAAGGCCGCCTGCCAAATATTCACACGGAATTGATAGAAAATAAGCCAAGAATAAGCTTCTAGTATATTAAAACGCCGATTTGGGGTAGCCAGCTTGAACCTAACAGCCCTGCTGGAGTACGGGGAGAGAGCACTGTGCCTGTCCTACTCACTGCCACGTCCCCAGCACTTAACACACTTCCTGCCACAATGAGCATTTGTTGCATGAATGACAGAGACAGAAACTGACAGGCCAAGGAAATAGATACTAGTTGAGGGGTACAGGCCTGGGAGGAGTCAAACCAGTTCAAATACTCGGAGAGCTGAAGGCCAGCTGTACCTGAAAGAAGGGGCCACATCTTTTACTGGCACCCATCAAGTATTTCAAGAGGTACCTGGAAATGTAGGACTACAGAGGAGACTATTTTCTCTTTTTTCCCCTCTCTGAACATGAGCCTTGCATCCAAGCGGAGTTCCTGGCACGGTCCTCCCGAGAGGAAAACAGTGCGCATATTTCTCTCCATCATAAATACCTGAGTGACTTGATGGCTCAATTGAAAGCACTGAGGTGTGGGGACAATTTCCTCTTTCAGTGCCTGTGTATATATACGCTCATGTGTATATTTATAGTATGAGTATGTATGTGTAAAATGAAGCTTGGCTCAGTAAAACTAAACTCATCTCAAATATACAATGTGGGCACATTTCCTGGAAGGAAAAAAATCCTTCTCAGGGTTATAAAATTTTATAGCTGGAAGAAACCTTAGAAACTATCCAGTTTAAACTCATTTTATAGTTAGGGAAACTGAGGCCAGGACAATCAAGAAACTTGTTCCAAGTCCAACAGCATCTTGTTAGAGTTGGGCTGGTCTCCAGATCCTCACACCAGTGCCCTTGGGCGTTTCAGTGTTTAGGATTTTATTTGTAAGTTAAGGAAGATTAAAAAGATGAGGCCAGTATTCATTCACCCACTGGCCAAGGCATTACACTTTGTGGGATGCCTTGCACGTGATTTCAAGACTTGCCACATAGGGATTCTGTTCCTAGTGGTCAGCAGGCTGTCCAACAGCCACGGCAGCCTGACCTTGGGCCCACATCCCAAGTGCCTTTGTTTTAAGTCATTTCCCCAAGTCCATCTAAAGGTAGCTGAACCCCACTGGAGACCTACATGTCAATAATTCTAGCTACTATTTCGTGAGCACTGGAGTGAGTGTGGTCCAGACACTGTGCTAAGCACTTTACCTAAACTACTCCACATATTTCCTAACCACAGCGCGGTGAAGTGTGTTTTGTTCTGTTTTACAGGTGAGAGTACAAGGCTTAGAGAGGCTAAGTAACTCGCACAAGTCACAGAGAAGGGATTTGAATTCAGGTCTCCCAGGTTCCAAGGCCCACCTCCACCTTACCACTTGACACTGCCCCTGCCACATAAGAATGGGGAACAAACTGAGACTCAAAGGACAGACACAAGAGTCTCCCAGAAGATGCTGGGGCTAGAAGATGGCGTCTTTGGTGAGTTGTCCTATTGGGCTCTGACACAGCAGACACTGTGTCCACACTTCCCTCCCCAGGTGGTGGGTGGGCTCTGAAAGCTGGCTCTCCTTCCTTCCCCAAACCTGGTGGGACTTTATACTATTTACCAACCCACCCAGCCCAGGCTGCCACAAAGCCCATGTTCCTATGTGAAATGCTGAGCTTGGAAATTTTTACACGAAGTGTAGACTCAGCAGTTCCCCAGCCCTGGAAAACATCTGCACATCTGTACCTGCCACCCAGGCTCCTTCACACCACCTGGAAAAGGGCTGGACTCATTGTAATGTTGTACAGCAGAGCGCATAGCACCAGCCTGGGGAGGTGAATATCCAATGTCATCCAGAAAAATATTTCTAAAATATCAGTAGGCAGAGAAGTGTTTGCACTTGTTCCACTACGCGTATGGGTTCTCTGCAGCAGAGTACTTTGTCTCCCCAGAACCATTAGTCTAGTCCTGAAGGCTGTGTCCCTTGGCCAATGTTCCTTCTCCCTTGGCCTCTCCACATACCCAATCCAACAATCTGCAGTCCCGGCTGACCCAACTTTTCTGGCTTCCAAGATTTTTGATAAGTGATGTTTGCATCTGCCAGGACTGGGATTTTGGCGGGCTTCCAAATAGCTTTCAGAGATCACTAGGTTGCAAAAATATCATTTGGCCTGTAAACTGCTCATACAACATGTTATATTTCCCAGAGTCCCCTCTACTCACCCCTACCTCCCTCACTAGACTCAAGGACACCGAGCGTCAACCTGAAGAGCGAATCTTTCTGCAGTAGTATGCAGAGTTCACACACACACACACACACACACACACACACACACACACACCGATTTCCAGACCAAGATAAACAGTCATAAACCACATTCATTTACTGGAAGGTAGATGTCTGACATTGTCACCTTACCCTCATTTCATTTTTCAGGCAGGGAAGAGACTCGAGGAGGACAGGATGCTTTAACCACAGTCAAGGTCTTGAGAATATCATAGCTGTGTGTTTCCCTGTGAGGACATGTGTTGGGATCTTCAGAAGGTTGTCTGGAGGAATGAATGAAGGACCAAGGACCAGGTGCAAAGCAGTAGCAAATACAGAGTGTCGTGTAGAGATGAGCTCCTGCAGCCAGGCCGCTTCTGCATCGCGAGCGGGCTCTGGGCCCTGCTGACTTGTCCAGAGGGGCACATAACTCAGGGAGAGCAAACACGGTCTCTCCATGCTCCGTGTCCCATGCTTTCGTCACCATAAAGGCTTTAAGAAAGGCCGCCCCACAAAGCAGTGTAAAGCAATCAAGCAGGCATCCTAGGGAGGGCTACATGGCCAGCTACCTCTGGTTTTTAATGGACTGCAGTCTCCTAGCTGCTGTGAGCTCCAGTGCCCATGAGAGCAGAGAGCACATGGGCCCCCAAACCTTCTTGACCACAGGACAGCCTACGAGGCAGTCATAGGAGAGTGTGAGGGAAGGTAGATTATGCATGTTAAAGAAAAAAATTAAAAAACAGACACCCCCTTACACTGTAAATGTCATATTACGTTGGCACCTAATCAACACTTTGAAGCATTAGCATTGTTTTAATCACCCTCCTTTTGGGGAACAAATGTTGCATGTATAATTACGCTGCTGCATTGTGCTGTACAAATAACCATGTAATGACATCGCTGGAATTTCTTGGTTCTTCATGGTAATGCCAAGTATAATTACCATGTAATCTGCCGAGAGCAAACAAGGTTGTAATTATTCCGTAATTCAATCTAATTATGGGGCAACTGGATTGTTATTTGTGTTCAGGAGGAAAATATACACACAAGGAGAAGAAAGAGAAATACATTCTCCCCAACTGTGGGTGTCACGAGGCAGGAGGTTCAGAGATAGCCCTCGGCACTGCTGCCATCTGCCGAGGCGACGCGGTGCGTGCTCGTTGGCCGGCCAGGGCGCGGGGCCCGTGGCCCTCCACGCTGATCGCCGCGGCTGCGGGCTCACCGCAAGGGCCGGTCAGGAGAGGGGTGGAGGAGACGTGCGGCAGAGCCCCTGGGGGCAAGCGCCTGTGCGCTGGGGCTGGGAGGCTGAGGAGGGACCAGCTCTCACGAAGCATCTCGGCTGCCACCTCCCCTGTTCTTCTGACAGGCACCTGGGATGGCAACCGACAGATGTCTGTGAACAAAAGGTGGGGCAAGCAGCTTTATAGTTGTGAGCACACGAAAACAGTTTCTCCTTCTTCTATTACTTATTAATTTTTATATTATTTTCTGCATGAACAATTGTAAACCTACTTTTGTCCCACCCTGTATGTTCTCGCTGGATTTAGACCAACAACTCAACCATGTATTGTTGCTCCTACTCTGAGCCCGTATGGTGGATGGCTGGCTGGGTGTGGGCCTCCAGAGGAGCCAGGCAGGGAAGACCGAGAAGGGGCGCACAGACGTAGCTGGCACTGGCGAGACGCGCTCTGTGTGGGGGTCGGTGGGGGCTGGATCAGCTTTGTAGGGCTGCTCTAACAAAGTACCAGCCTGGGTGGCTTGAACAACGGAAATGTATTGCCACTCCATTCTGAAAGCTGGAAGCCAAAATCAAGGTGTCAGCAGAGCCGCACTCCCCCAAAAGGCTCGAGGGAAGAAGCCTTCCTTGTCTCCTCCTATCCCCTGGTGGTGGCCGGCACTCTTTGGTGTCCTTGGCTTGCAGCTGCATCACTCCTGTCTCTGCCTGTCTTCATTTGCCATCTGCCTGTGTCTCTGTATCTTCATATGGCATTCTTTTTATAAAGACATCATTCATTGTATCAGGGGCCTACCCTACTTAAGTGTCACCTCATCTTAACTGATTACATCTACAACAAGCCTAGTTTCAAAGGTCACATTCTAAGGTGTTGGGAGTTAGAACGTCAACAGTCTTTTGAGAGGACACAATTCAATCCATATCAGGGACCTTTTATTTACGTATACACTTGGCACACATTTATTTATTACCTACTATGGGCCTGGTGTGTGACAATTGCTCAGCTTTTCTTTTCTTAATTGTGCGACATGCATTATTTCGCTTAAATTTCTCACAATTCTGTGAAGTTGGTACTATTATGGTCTTCATTTTACATATGAGGAAACTGATGGTAGAACAGGTCGGTTGACTCAAGCAAGGTTGAGCTGGAATCTGAGTCCAGGCAGTCAGACCCCAGGGCCTGCATTCTGAGCCCCATGTACAGCTTTGCCAAACCCAACATGGGACTGGACAGACAGAAACAGGAGCCAGGGGACCTGAAGGATCTCTGACCCAGACCAGGCCAGGGGCTCAGGAGGAGACACTGCACTGTGGACATGGAGGTTTCTGAAACTGAGCATGCAGGAAGGGAGTTGAAATTGGAAGATGAAAAATGTGGGTAAGTGTTAGGAAGGGACAAGGGCAGGCACCGTGTCATCATGAGGGAGCTCACCGGGTCCCACCAAATGCTTCCAGCGCCATCCGAGGGCTGCTCCTAGCAGTGCTGGTTTTGTGCATCTTGCTGGGCACCTTTAAGGGGCTCACCACTTCCTTGTCCCTCCATGGGTGGGGCTCCCTCCTCATGACACCCATGGAGGGGAAGGTCCACCCATTCCACTGCCTCCCCTTCCTCACTCCAAGGCCTGCCTGTGAGCCATATGGCCCCCTGGCCTCGTGAACTCGTTCCCTTTCTCAAGGTACTGAAAGCTTTTGGAGAAGTTACAGTTCCACAGCCTTAAAACAGATTGTAAATTCTTTATTTGGGGACTAATCTTGTCAGGCTGGTCGACCCTAGTGTTGACTGCTTTTCTAACTTGACATCAGTTAATCCCCACTGCTCAGAAGTTAATCCCTTTGAGAACAAGATGAAAAGTGGTTTTGTGAGGCAATATTTAAAGACCTACAAACAATAACAGGCCTTTGCCTCTGCTTCTGCAATTTCTATTTCTGGAAAGAGTTCAAAAACCTGTTGTGTGAATGAATGTGAAGAACTTTTTATGGCTGATCTTGAGAGATGATACTTTTGATGAATAATTGTAGAAGTGTTTGTACATTAAGGCAGAAGGCACATGGCATAAGTATGTGTGTTTATCAAATGTGGCACAGGCAAAGGGCAGATCACAGCCAGTGTGGGGATTTCAAAGGCTGCGGAAATGCTGGAAGAGATTCCTTAATTGTGAAATGTCTGGGGAAGAGGGTGGAAAGAGGCCTTCATAGGGGTGCTCAGGAAAAACCACTCTGTGTTTCTAGCTATTACATTCTAGGCAGTTGAGTCACTGGAACTGTGCTGTGGGATTTAATAAGAAATACTCTTCTCATTCTCTTCACACTCAAACAATCCATCATGGTATCACTGGCTCTAGTTTACAGAAAAGGAAACTGAGGGTCAGAGAGGTTAAGTGATTACTGAAAGTCACGTAGTTATTAAGCAATAGAGGCTAAGACGCAAACCCACGTGTGATTCCCAATGACAGGGTCTCCCAGCACCCGCATGAAGCCACATACTTATAGAGCAGAGACAAATACCGTGTACCCCACAGCCGGAATGACTGTTTTGCATTTGGTTGCATTTTGGCTTGTGTTTATTTCATCAGTCAGAGTTTAGTTCAGAACCCTCTGCTTCCAGGAAGGCTTCCTGGACTAGATAAAACAAAAGAATAGACTCATAGAATTCAAAATGTTAAAACTCACACAAATCTCACGGGTCACCCTGTTCATGGTTCTCAACTATTTTTTGAAGAGTTCTTGAGGTTCTAACTAGGAGCCACGAGGGGACGTGGCTCTGAACAAATGAGGAGGTGCCCAGGAGTTAGGGATTCAGAGCCCTGTACGATGCTACAGCTCTGTACAGGTACTTGTTACCTATTTACACTTTACACATTAGGCTTTTTACATAAAATTTCACTTGAAAACGGGCTCTTTAGCTAAGATAAAATTAATCATGATGAATAGATGTTAAAGTTTGAAATGCACCATTATTGTTCAGTGTTCTCCTTTCATAGACAGAAAAGCAGAAACCCAGAGGAGGTCAGTTCCTTATTCAAGGTCACAGGACTGGATAGGAGCAGAACTAAAACTGGAACCTGGATGACTAAGTTCCAAACCAATATCTTGTTAATAACCCATTTTCTGCCTGACTCTCAGATCCAACCAGATCTTGACACTTCCGGACATAAGCAGATATACGTCCAGGTACATAGGAATAAGGACATGAAAAAATGCATAAATCATGGGGTTGTGCATATTTAACCAGCTCCTGTAAACTAAGCTGTGAACTTATTGAAAGCTTGGACCACATAATTTCTGAAGCTTTGGCCCTCATTGCCTATGAACTCCCTAGCTGTACCTTCTCTTGTGAATCTTTATTTTCTCCATGCCTACCAGGATGCCAGGCACACAGCAGATCCTCAACAAATGTTTAGAGTAAGCAACTCTAACAACTAGTTTTTAGGTCTCTGCTTAAATAATGTCAGTGACAATAAACTTATTACCTGTGAAACACCCATGCTCTCTTGGGTAGCTCCAGGTGTTATGTGGAACCAAAACTTACCCCCCGATATATTTAACACTAGTTGGGCCTGGTCTGTCCTTTTGGATCCAAGCTGAATTCATTTCCACTGAAAAGCTTAACATATATTTTAAAAGAGATATGAGGAAACTTATACACTAAATCTTCTCTCCCTTCCTCCCTTCCTCCCTCTCTCTCTGAATAGACGTTGAAGTTTGAAATGAGTCTCTCTCCCTCTCTCTCCTTCTCTCTCTCTCTCACACACACACTCAGAAGAGATGTGCGTGTGTGAGCATCCTATTTTTCCCTTGTTTGTTCTTCTCTGTCATTCTTAGTATAGACATTAGTGCCGTGGGTAGGTACTCTGGCTCTTGATTCAGACCCTCTGGATTTAAACCCTACCTGTATCACACACACGTGCACACGTGCACACACAGGTCTCCTGTTTCCTTCCCCCGGCGAGTTCTGTAACTTATTCATCGCAAGAACCTGTTTTGCACAGTGACCCTATTAAACCCCTCATTCAGGAACATCCCAGCGAATCCTAAAGGAGGCAATATTTTCTCTACTTAATAGCAACTTTGGAAATAAAAGACATGAGAATACGATCAACTAATTTATGCCAGTATGTTTGAAAATTTAGAAGAAATGGGCATTTTCCAGAGAAACAGAATTTTTCAAACCTGACTTACATGCAATGTTTGCATAGTCCAGTAGTAAGTATAGCTACAGACTGCTTCCCACACAATTTCCCACAAGGAAAACACCGAAGGCTTTACCACCATTTACCACATAAATCCCAAAAAACACATCATTCTTAGGACACACAAGTTCTCTCCCAGATAGTTCCCCAATTCATTCCATGAGGCCTTTATAGTCTTGATGTAAGAGGAAGAGAAGTATCGCATGACAAAGAAAAATTGCAGGTTCATTTTACTCAAAATACAGATGCAAATATTTTAAAACTATTAACAAACTAATGAATCCGACATTGTATAAAATGTTAATGCATTATGACCAAATCAGATTTATTGCTTTAATGTGAAGTTGGTTTAATATTTTAAAATCTAAAATATTCATTTCATTTGTAGACTAAAGTGAAAAAAGTTATTAACTCCCTCTGCTCAAGAAAGGCATTGAAAATAATAATTCCCATTACTGGTAAAACTCTCAGTAAATTAAGAATAAGGTGAAATACTAAGCAGGTAAAGGATCCCTCCAAAAGGATAGCCTTACAGCAAACGTCATCCTACCTGGGGAAACATTAGAAATGTTCCCTTTAAAATCAGGAATAATATAAGGGTCCCCACTTTTAATTCTATTCAACATTGTTGCAAGACAGAGCGCTAGCATATTATAGGACTCAAGAAACATTAAGATTGTGAAAAAATAGAAAGAACTCGTGGACACGGACAATAGTGTGCGGTGATTGCGGGAAGGATGGGGTAGGTGGAGGTGGAAGAGGGTTACAGGGGGTATAAATGGTGATAGAAAATAAAAATAAAGAAAAAAGAAGTCCTAAAATAAAAGACTGTGAAGGAAAATGTAAAACTGTCTTTAATTTAAGATATAATTAACAACATAGAAAATTCTAAGAAATCAGTGAAAAATCTGAAATTAACAAGTTAGCAAGGTTGTGGGACAGAAAAACAATACACAAAAAATAATTACATTTCTATGTACTAACAATGAACACTTAGAAAATAAAATTTTTAAAATACCATTTATAATATAAAATATATTTAGAAATAAAATTTATAAAAATTATTGAAGACCTTCAGACTAAGATCTATAAAATTGATAAGAAAAATCAAAGAAAAATATACTTATATTCATGGATTGAAAGACTCAATATTGTTAATGTGTCAATTTCCTTGAATTGATCTAAACACAATTCTAATAAAAATCCTAGCAAGTTTTTTTTTTTAGAAATCAATAAGCTGATTCTAAAATTTATATAAAAATACAAAGTATCTAAGATAGCCCAAACAATTTTGAAAAAGAAAACTAATGTTCCAATTTTTTTAAATGGCAAAATATTTGAACAGACACTTCCAAAGAAGATATACAAATCTTCAATAAGTACATAAAAAGATGGTGAAGATCATTAGTCATCAAGAAAATGCAAGTCAAGCCCTGGCTGGTGTGGCTAAGTTGGTTAGAGTGCTGTTCAGTGCACTGGGGTCTCAGGTTCAGTTCCCAGGCAGGGCACATACCCAGGTGCGGGTTCAACTGTAGGACAATGTTTCTCTCTCACATCAATGTTCCTCTCTCTCTCTGTCCCTCTCCTTTCTTCCCTCTTTAGAATCAAATCCTCAGGTGAGGATTTAAAAAGAAAAGAAAATGCAAATTAAAACTATAATTAAATATGATTTCACATTCACTGGAATGACTAAAAGTAAAAAGATCAATAAAAGGCAAAACTAATCTGTAATGACAGAAAACAAAATAGTAATTGTTTAGAGGTGGGAAGGGGCATGCGGCAACTTTAAGGGTTGATAAAAAATGTTCTGTATCTTGGTTATGGTGGTGGTTACATGGGTGTATACATTTGTGAAAACTCATCAAACTGTCCACTTAAATGGATGCATTTTCTTGTATGTAATACACTGAATTAAAATTGTTTAAGAAATAACTGATCATAACAAGTGTTGTATGTGGAATTACAGAAAAATTCATACTTTGTTGGTGGACATATAAAATGCACAACTGCTTTACAAAATTATTTCTTTTTTGTTTTTTGTTTTGGAGGTTATTGTGTTTTGTGTGTGTGTGTTTCATAAAATTAAACACAAGCATATTCTCTGACCTAACAATACCACTCCCAAGTATTTACCTACAAAAGATGAAAATAGATGTCCTCAAAAATACTTGCTCCAAATCAGAAACTACTCAGAAGTTCATCAACAGAAGAATCGAACCACAGAAAGTGATGTAGTCATTCAATGGAGTACCACTCAGCCGTAAAAATGCACCAGCAGCAAAAACACAAATCATAAGTTACCCTCACGGACATAATTCTGAGTGAAAGCAGCCCCAGAACAAAATGTTTCTGTCTAAGCCATCCCCTTCCTGAAGATAAGCATCTACTTTGAGCAAAATGTCTTCATTCCTCCCAATTCACAGCAGAGCTATCCTTGGGGGACACTAAGGGCTAAATAGTGTTCCCCCAAACTCATATAAGAAAGTCCTCAGCACCTCCGAATGTGACTGTATTTGGAGATAGGGCCTGTAAAGAGATGATTAAGCTGAAATGAGGCCATTAGGGTGGGTCCTAATCCAGTAGATTGGTGTCCGTATAAGAGGAGATCCGGGCACACAGAGAGACACCAGGGGCGCACATGTAGAGAGAAAAAGCCATGTGAAGATGTGGTGAGAAGGCGGCCATCTGTAGGCCAAGGAGAGGTCTCGGGAGGAATCAACCCTGCCGACACCTTGAGTTTTCAAAAAAATTTCTGTTGTTTAAGCCACCTAGTCT
This sequence comes from Miniopterus schreibersii, assembly GCF_964146895.1. NCBI lineage: Eukaryota > Metazoa > Chordata > Mammalia > Chiroptera > Miniopteridae > Miniopterus > Miniopterus schreibersii. The sequence goes on along the minus strand of NC_138108.1, from coordinate 75,092,177 downwards.
GTGGTACTTGTCATCACAGCCCTAACAGACAAATACAGCCAGGAGTCATCCTGGCCTCTCCCACCTCACCCGCAAGGGGGGTAACATGCTATCACGCAGGAGATAGAAAGCACGCAGGGTCAGGGTCAAGGTCAGCAGATGCAGCAGGTTGGCACGGGAGCCCTGTTATTCCATTACCTTCTTGTCTTTAGCCTCTTGTCCCCTTAGTGTCTCATCTATTTGGTCCCAACACTCTTGCTTTCTCTCCTTCCCATCCCCTACCCCTCGGGCATGAAAAATTAGGTTTTAATACATGCCTACACTTTCTGTCTTGGACGAGGCTGGCTCCCTGGGTGGCATCATCACAGAGCCCTGGTTCCAACATCAGTCTCAGGCACAATATTTGCTCAGCCTCCCACCTGCCTGGCTGCAGACTTGCCATTCTGCTGAAATCATCACTATCCCACAACCTAAAGCTACTGCTTAAGAGGAGAGGGCGGAAAAGAAAAGGCCAGGCGGGTTCTTGACTGTCCCCCTTGACAAGCAGTGTCCTCTGTCCTCCAAAAGCCTGATTTATGGCAGCCTTTGTTCCCGTCTGCATGTGTTTACTAACCAGACGGGACAGGGGGATGCAGTGTGACAATCGCAGCCTTGCCTCATGCTTGGAAAATAAGAGCAAGCTTGCCTGTGCCTCTGGGTTTACGTGTTAGAGGGCTCTGAGTTCCTGTCCTCTGAGCTAAACTCTCTACAAATGACCATTTTAACACAAAAGAGTAGAAAGCAGTAATGAGAGAGGAAAGCAATGGGTTGCCTCTGGTTTCTCTTGATCTGAATTGCTTTTCAGGGCCCCACGCTGAGATTACTCTTTTGTTTTTTGAGCCTTTGGGTTTGAATGAAGCTCTTCCTTGCATCTCACAAGGGACTGGAGGGGGAAGAATGAAGTAAAGGCCAGTGGCAGGGTTGATAATCCTATAGCCATTGACTTGAGGAGCTGGCCGACAGGGCCTAAGGCTGCCTAATCTGCTGTGTCAATGCATATCATTAGCAGCCCTTAATTGATGGATTATTGACGGAGCAAGCAGGGGTGAGTGCTGATAGTCTGCAGAGCGAGGGCCTATTTAGAGGAAATTAATCTGCAAGTGATAGGCAGGGTGGAATGTAACGGTTCCTCCAAAGCCCTTATCTGGCAGTGGGTCAGGCCAGGAGAACTAGCCTCAGAAAGGCCCCACACCCTGGGTTCCTCCTGCTCAGTTGGTCCAGTGCTTTCAAGGCTGAGCGCCCGCACACCCTTCCCAGGCCCATCCTCTGGCCTCCAACCCATGCTGCTCTCATGCCTACAGCCTGCACAGCCAGTCTCAATCCTTATATCTTAAATTCTACCATCACTGGGAGGAGTGGCAGGGGGAGAGGAAGGGATGGTAGAGGGGAAATTTAAGCACTGGTATTATAATTACTATTTTTTAATGAGGCTCAGGAACTGTCCCCCCGCTCAGGGCCAGGAGCAGGTAGACAACTGCAGGTGGACTTTCCTGTTGGCCTGCACCGTTAGTGGTTTCCCTGGAGTCTCTCGGTGAGCCCTGGCCTCACTGCAGTGGGAACCAGACAAAGCCAGGGAGAGGGGGAGGCCGATTTAGAAGGAAGAGACACAGCACAGAACCCACTTCGGGACAGATAGAGAGCGATATGCCTCAGAGTAACTCAGGGCACCCGGCCCCCTGACCAAAACTCCAAGAAGGGCTGGTGGGATAACATGACATATTTAGACTGAACGTGGGGACTAGGGAGAGTAAATCCTGTGCAAATCTTTTTTAAAGACCCACAGTCCAGCCTTTGTTTAGCTCTTTGCTTGGGTTGCTTTTTCATTGTTTCAGGTCTTCATTCCTCTCTTCCTAGACTGCACACGGGCAGATATCTGAACGTTCTGTGTCCCTGAGTCAAGTTCAGCAGGGATGTGGGTCCACGGGGCTGGAATTCTTCCAGGTCCAGGAGTCAGTGGAGCAGATTCTCCACCCTCCAGGTATAGAGATGGAGTAAAACATAAGTAATCTTGAGAGCTGTGTCTCATCCACCTTAAGATCCAGAAGGGCAAAAAAGCAGGAGGGCCAGAGCGAGGAAGGCAGTGAGGGTTAGAGTTGCTCCCCACAGCAGGCAGATCCGGCCTGGTGCCGCCTCCTGTTTGCTGCCAAGGAGGCAGCATGACCCTGAGAGCCATGGCTCCCAGAGACCCGTCCTTTCCTGGCCAACGAGGAAGGACCACACAGCCAGCAGAGGTCCCTGCACTGCAGCAGCAGCTCAGGCCCCGAGAGCCCTGCTCCCCGGGGCAGTCCCACTGCGCCTTTCTTCTTACAGAGTCAGCAGGTCATGCCTCTGTGTGAGTAGGATGGAGGGGACCAGCAGGAAAGCCAACTGCATCAAGGACAACTGCATGTAAGAGGGTGTCAGTCCCTGAGTAAGAATGTGCCCTTCTTTCAACGGTCAGGCTCCCCAGGGAGCCAAAGCCAGAGACCAGGCATCACCTGGATTGATAGGAATGAACAGAGGGGCAGGGTTTGAGTCCTGAGGCACATCAAGGTGGTCAGGCACTCAGGGGTTGGGGCATTCCAAAAATTAAGTTACATTAACCCTTTTAAAACATGTAGCTAAAATCAACTTCCATTTAAAACAACTTTGGCACCCAGAGTCAGTCTACCATAAGCCCTAGGTTTGCATTAGCCAGTTTTACGGTGAGAGGCTGAAAGCTCTGAGAGGGCGGTGTGGAGCCAAGGTACTCTTGTTAGGAAGTGGTGCTGACTTGCAATGATTAGCTCTGTGCAGCTGGAGGCATGTTAGCTTTCAAGGAGGGCTTTGCTGAGCAGGGTAACTAACTACCTTTAGATTGCTAGTGAGGAACCAATGTGCCAGCCCTTGTGCTCATGACAACAGGGGCATCAGCACTAATTTTCCAGTTTAGGCTAAAATTACTCTGAGAGATGGAGATCGAGAACCAACTACTGTATAACTTAGGGAAGGAGTTTTCCACTCACTAGAACCCAGTTTCCTCTACAGTAAATTAAGACATATTCAGGGGATTGTCAATAAGACCATGTGTCAATGACTAATAAGTCCTGAGGTGTTTTTCAAATAGTAAGGAAATTTCTCTCTGTGCAACCTTGGGACTCTAGCAAATACATTTTGGAAAAGGGAAGGACAATAGAGGGTTCATAAGGCAGGTGCCATTTATGATTTGTTCCTTGTGGTATCTTTAGTGGTACAGAAAAAGTGCACAGTAAAATATTTGTTGAGTGAATGAATTCAACAGGAGCAGAAACTGGCCCACAGTATGTAGACTACCTTCCTATTTGCTGCCTTTCGTTCCAAATGTTTCTTTTCCTTGCCCTAAGCCATTCAGGCCACATTCAGTCCCTGCAGGTTTGCTTGCTGCCAGAATCCTTCTGGAAACTTCCAGTAAAACAATGGTTTATTTAAACACCATCATTTTCCTGAAGATCGTGAAGACAGGAGACAAGCAGGAACAAATACAACACTTCCAGAAACTGTAGCAGAGCTTGATGACTAGTTGTCCCTGCCTGAACCATGTGCTCATTCCGTGCCAGCTTTGGCCTCCCTCCCTGTCTGCTGTACAAACCCCAAGAAACCCCATCTCAGTCTCACCACTCACATCCTAAAAATAGGCCAAACTTCAGAGAAAGAGGGCCTAGCAAGGCCACTGCCACATACAGCTGGACCTGATTCCAGCCCCTCTCAGCTCAGAGCTGCACCTGAGGACTCGAGCCCAGCCCCTCAGTTCCTTCCCTGCAAACCAGGGGATGCCTGGTCTCCAGTTCTGTTCCAGCTGCCTGGACATCAAAAGGACATGCTCTTACTCAGAACTGAAAAACTCTCAAAGTCAGTTATCAAGTTGCCAGGCTGAGGCACTTATGGGCAAAAGCTCAGCAAAAAACAACTTCTATGAGAAAATCAATATTTCCCTGAAACTAAATGGAAGTTCCAGGATGGAGGCACACTCAGCATGAGAGCCAAATAGAGAGTTTAAGGAATCAGGAATATTTGTGATTAGAAGGGGGGGAGCAGAGGGGCTGAATTTAGTTACTTGGAATAGCATGAGCTGGGTAAGGAATGCTTCCCTTCAAGCAAGAGTCAGCCAGCCAAACCAAGCCCCAGGAGGTCATGGAAACAGCTGTAATGCAAAAGTTAGGATTCGTGGCCCGGCCAGCGTGGCTCAGCAGTTGAGCATCGACCTAGAATCCAGGAGATTGAGGTCTAATTCCCAGTCAGGGTTCACGCCCCGGTTTCAGGCTCGATCCCCAGCGGGGGCGTGCAGGAGGCAGCTGATCAATGACTCTCATCATTGATGTTTTTATCTCTCTCTTTCCCTCTCCCTTCCTCTCTCTTAATTCAATAAAGACATATTAAAAAAAAAAGGTAGGGTTCGTGGTTCTGCCCCATTCTATAAGCAATTAGCCACCTGACCTCGAGCAAGTCATTTCACTTCTCATGTGCAAAATTAAGGGAGAAAACCAGGTGACTTCAGCGGTCCCTTAAACGTCTATTATTTATGCTGGAGTCAATCAAATAATGAGATTATTACACGGTGAGAAGAAGGAAACTAGTGTCTACCTGGAACCTGCTATTTGCTGAGCACTGTGCTGGGGTTTTCAGGACATTGCCTTATATAAATACTCTGTAAGAACTCTTAGGTTGGTGCCATTAACAAATGAGAGAACCAAGCCTCAGATAAGTCAAGCAATGCGTCTAAGGTAACACGACGGAGGGTGGCAGGACAAGATGGGGACAGTTTCCAAAACCTCCCACCCCTCCACGGTGCCGTGCTCCCTCACAAGACACACAAAGGACGCCAGCGTCACTCTCCGCAGTCATGCATGTCACTCCCCAGGAGAAAGCCCGGTGCCCGACCACAGGACTGCACGCAGGCCCCGAGCGAGACACACGGGTGCCAACGCGTCTGCCCTGACGCCCCTCAGCCTGGTGACGGGTCGGTGGTAAGTGACATCTACCGAAAATGGCTGCTGGGAAAAGACTGAGAAGCCACCCTGACGTTTCCCATGTCCCAGTTTTCATTCTTAAAGGGACCACCTTCAGCCAGAAGAATCCGGGCCTTCTCACTGCCCCGTTAGAGTGTTTGTGGCACCGGGACCCTCACTCCTCCTCACCTCCTTTCCTTCATCCCTCTAAATTCAGTCTGGATGGGCCGGGGCGTGGGGGATGGGCACCTTCCCCTGTCGCCATGTGGAAGTCCCACGCAAAAGTAATTAAACCTCGACCGTTATCTTCCATCCCCAACTCCAGCCCATCGTTCTGAGAGTGAGTGGGACGGTGCGCTCCCCCCACGGTCTAATTTCAGACTGAGTTCACACTCAGCTAGCTTTGCACTGTCGGGGATGCTCCAGGGGCACAGTCCCAGCCTCCACGAGAGCAGCTCTCACTTGGAGCTCGGGGGGGGGGGGGGGAGCGGGGAGCTGGGGTGGCGGGGACGTCGGCGAGCCCCGGGCTGACCGGCTGCGTGGTGGCCCAGCGGCTGCAGAGGTGAGCGCGTCCAGATGCGAGCAGCAGTGCCACGGCGGGGAGGCCTCAAAGCCCTGGCGTTTCAAAGGGGTAAAATCAAACAAAACTGGGACATTACATTTCTTTTTGAAGCTACTTTTTGGTGTCAGTGCCATTACCTGATACACAATATGGTGGCTCTGATGAATGTATTCAATCTAATCTTCATAATCATGACATCTCTAAGGTAGAAAATTAATTGGATGAAGCTAAATATCCCCCCTTTCACGTCAACAAAATTGGTTTTTCTAGGGATTAAAGGATTAACTTGGTGTTAGGTCCCTAAAGAGGTTAAAATACTTTATTCATTACAAAACACAAAGATGGGGCTGTTATTTTTTTTATGTCACTGCGACTCATTTCATTAAAGTGGAGCACCAAGGCGGGCTGTTAATCACAATTTCAGAAGCTTTTAATGCTCTTCAGCATGCATGTCTTCTCTGCTTACAAACTCTTTCTGGGTAAAATAGCCTGAAATATATCGAATTGAAGGCTTCTACAGCCTATTCTCGGAGACAAATGACCAGCGGGCAGGGATGAGCTTTCAGTAAAGTTGTTGAAGCTGTAAAATGTGGCATTTCATATTGATGTTCTCTCAGCTTCTGACCGAGAGCATAATTTCCCATCAACAGCTGAGAAGATGTTTCTCCAGTTTGGGTCACAGGATGGAGAAAGCTGAGCTATGGCCTGTTACCACAGGGCAGCCACTTTTCCAATTGGGATTTACACACTTTTCCTGCCCCATATCAAAAATGAGTGACTTCAGCTCTGTTTCCTTCATAGTTTGTAAAATTTTGAATTGAAGAAATTCAATGCCAACCTTTTGCACCTGGGGAATAGACCTGTGATGTGGCTTGCTCGAGGTCACTCAGCTGTAAGTGGAAAGGTGGCACTGAGCTCCCCGCTTCCTGATCCCAAAGCCTTTTTACTTCCCTATTAAGTGCTGTCCCAGCTTCTGCATTCTTCTCCAGGTGGCCGGATTAGTGACGGAGGGCCCATGCTTCAAAGACGATGTTGGAAGTTGGGGCTGAGACTGAGACCAGAGCACATGGCCAAGGTCACTGAGCCACGTGGTGTGGTGACCATCCATGACCTCAGCCTGCTGAGTTCAGGTCCTAAGCTAACTGGACACAGGCCCAGCAAGCTGGCCCCACCTTCATTCAAATCCATCCTGAGTAGCTCCTGGCCTTCTGGAAGGAGACACAAAGGCAAAGCAATGCATTCAAGTATCATCAGCACCATCCTACACAACTCTGTGCCAGAGCAAAATGAGTGAAACATCAAACTGGGGGCTTGAGATAACAATGTCAGGCAGCTATTATAAAGCAGAGTGAGATAAGATAAAGAGGCACGAGAGGTAACTTACAAAATACCGTCAGGGTCAAAGGAAGGAGGTCTCTTCATGTTGGGGAATCCAGAAATGACCCATGGGGAAGAAATGGCACTTGAGTGAGTCTTAAAGGGTGTGTACACTTCAGGAAATGTAGATAAAGCTGGACACTCAGTCTAAAGGAAAACTTGCATGAAGACAGAGGCAGAGAATGCTGTTCGGGAGGCAGTAAATGATGATTTTCTTCAAGAGCAACTGATATCTTCTTCTCCTCAATCAGGAAGCCCTCCCTGATTGCTCAGGCTGGTTAAATACCCCTCTTAAGTGCTCCCTCGCACCCTAGACATACTCCCACCGTAGCACTTAGCCAGACACCGTGTCACGTCTGCCACAGTGCAGTTAGGTGGCGGTGGTTGGTGGGGCAGAGCTGTGTGTGGTGGGGGAGGGCAGGAAAAGTTGCATTGAAAGAAGGGATAGCTTTTCCACCCATATCTCTGTTCCTTGGTTGGCAAGGATGGGGATGGCAAGTTTTCTAACATTTATTTTTGGAGGACGGTCCATAAAATACCTATTGCCTATAAAGTGCTTTTAATTTTTCAGATGCAATAACCACAAGAAGGGGAAAGAAGTGTTATTTCTGGACCTTCACTGGAGAAAACTAAGACACACAGACCTAAAAGGATTAACCCAGAGAGACAGCCATAGGAAATCAAACTCATGACTAAAATATTGGAAATTTGCTGTCAATACAAAATCTGAGTTTTTGGTGTTGCTCCCCATATTCTCGCACACACACACACACACACACACACACACATTCACTCACATACACCCCAACTCTCCTTTTCTTCAATTAACATTCAGTTATTTCTTCACAAGAGGCAAAATTTTCAATTAATACTAATGTGTTTTACCACTTTTATTATTTTTTAAATTTCTTTTTCTTTTTTAAATATATCTTTATTGATTTCAGAGAGAGGAAAGGAGAGAGAGAGAGAGAGAGAGAGAGAAACATCAATGATGAGAGAGTCATTGATCGGCTGCCTCCTGCATGCCCCCCACAATGGGGATCAAGCCCTCAACCCGGGCATGTGCCCTGACTGGGAATTGAACCATGATCTCCGAGATCCTAGGTCGACCCTCAACCCCTGAGCTATGCTGACTGGGCTTTTACCATCTCTTTAAAATGCTGCATGTTTCGTATTTGCCTCCAATAGAACAAACGTTTTCAAAGCTGCAGAAGGGCCTGGGGCTGGTGGGTGGGACTACAGCGAGCTAAGGCCCGGGATGGCTCGCGAGTCCGTCCGTCCGTGGCCGCTCCCGCAGGTTCTCTCCTGCTGTTCGTTAGGGACTGTCTGTGAGATGCCCAGCCTTATGGAGCACACGTGGGCTTTAGGCTGTTCTCAGCCCACTGTCAGAGACTTGGCTCTTGCCCTCAAAACCTGACATAAGTTGGACTGGAAAGTCAACACACATGTGTGTGCACGTGCATACCACATCCACGCCCATACAAAACACACACCATAAACACATTCATACACTACAGACACAACGCACGTCACGGACACACACATCACACACACACATGTACCCCCCCACACACACACAGAGCTTGCCCCGACCATCTCACCACCAAACAGCAGCAACACCAAGGCCAAACTATTACTAAGAAGTCCGTAACCTGTCGTTACAGGATCATGAGTCAGTGGGGGAGCAGGAAAGACCAGTGGTTAAAGGAGACATCTGCAAGTCAGAATCTCGGCTCACAACTTACCAGCTGATAGCTTTGGGCCAACTGCTCAAACCTCTCTGACTCAGTTTCCTCATCTGCAAAATGGATGTAATAACACTACTAAATAATACACAGTGGATTTTTCTGAAAACTGAATAAGAAGTTATACTGCATAGCATTATAATATATAATATGTATACTGGCAGGTATGTAGTATGCATAGTATGTATATCCAGTATAATATATAGTACATATATGACATACTAAATATTATATATTACTATATTATTAATGTATTGTTATAGTATACTATATTGTTATAATAATTATTGTTATAATATATTGTTATACTTAAAGTTTTAGTGTTGAGTATAAAAAAGAATATCCTGTATTCTGAGGTGGAAAGGAGAGCTGAGTGGCGCTGAGACAAATGGGATTTCTCTGAGCAGCAGCAAGGAGCTGGGCAGTGTCTCTGGGGCCGCGAAACAGGAGGACAGACGGAGCTGTGGCCTCTAGTGTCTGCAGGAGCAGGAACAAGCCATCTGGTGAGCAGGCAGGTGTTCCGATGACCTGTCTGGTATGTGCCTAACATGAGGGCCAGACAAGCTCTCAAGACAGGCCTCAGGTGAAGGATGTGGGAAGACAGGTGTCCCAGGGAGCCCGGAGAGCAGGTAAGGCAGATACATGCTCGCTTCATTCAGAGGGGACCTCCTCGGTGAGCCTCGCAGCACTGCCCAGTGGCGAGCAGACCCCCGAGGTGAGCCTCGCAGCACTGCCCAGTGGAGAGCGGACCTCCGAGGTGAGCCTCACGCTACTGCCCAGATTAATTTCTCAGGTAATATTTGTAAAATCAGTAATTATTATGTTACCAATAACCAATTTGCATTTCCACGCAGCCCTTTCCCCTCCCGTAACGCACTTTCACGCGTGGTCTCCCTGCCCCTCACCTCCATCCAGTACAGCTTCGGTTTTGTTTCTTTTCCTGCCTTTTCAAGATGAGGAACCTGCCAGCGAAGGATCGGCCCGAAGTGACACATGCGGCCCGAGGCACAGGCCTTGCCCCACGCTTAGCCGGCCTCCCTACCGGGCTGCGTGGCCTTGGACAGTGCCCAGCCTTTCTCCAGCCCCTATGAATGGCCCAGAAGGCCCAGGCCTGTCCCCTTTATTCCTTTTCTGTCTTTCTCGTTCCTTCTCCTCCCAGTTTCCCTCCTTGACACACGCCCAAGCGCCTCTGGAAGTTTCTTCTAGCGGATGCTCAGGGAATCCTCCCGGCGTCAGGGGCCCAGAGGCCTTCGTGCTGGGGCACTTGCTCCCCTTTCACGATTCCCAGCGGCCCTCAGGGCTGACCTCACATCCCCAGCCGTTTCCCCGAGTGTGAGACGGGTTCTGGGAACCAGAGCAGCCGATGCTCTGACACACTGGACACAGCGGAGCTGCCGACCAAAAACAGGTCCTACTGGTGAGTGGCCGTGCCCTGGGGGCGCCCCTCCGCAAACAAGCTGCTGGTGGCGCAGAGTGTGCCCGCTGCAGACACTGCCCCTGGAGGCACCGCTCCCCCAGTTATTCCCCAGGGCGCAAAGGGTGTGGCTGCCCGATTCTCTATGAGCTGCAGGACCTTCTGCACCGTGTTGCAGCTCCTGGTGTTGGGGAGACGGCAGGCTGACCAAGTGCGCACCTCTCTTACCCCTGCATCAGAGCGAGCTCTGAGTTGACAGCAAGGTATTTTAGAGACGAAGAGATCTTTCTGGCATGGAGACTAAGTAAACTGAGCTCAAGGCTCTCTGGAGATGAATGAAATTTGGGAGAAAGCGTGTATCAGCCACTAGCCTTTCTTCTCAGGGTTCTGGGCTCAACCCCCGTTCTCAGCCTGAACAGCAGAGCGTAGCAGGGCTGGACATGGCTACCTTGGATCGCCACGGAGAGCCTGTGCTGAAGTGAGGCGCAATGCTGTGCCCTTAGAGCTTACGGAGGGCCCGTGGGGGAAACACTGGAGGAGTGTTTCTCCGCCTCTGCAGGACTGGGGCAAAAGACAGTGTCCGCTATCCTACCTGCTGTCCTCACGCGGCCCTGACGCCGTAAATCCTCCTTCTACACAGGCCAGGGAAGCCTCTCTCCCCACCTGTATTCTTTCTCTCTGCAGATAGTGCCGACTTGGTTACGAAGAGTTCGTCCTGTTTCTTCCTTCTTTTTGCCTTAGTTTCTACTTTTTTATGGATTGATTGATTTGAGAGAGAGCGAGAAACATGCATGGATTTGCTGTTCCACTTATTTATGCATTCATTGGTTGATTCTTGTATGTGCCCTGCCTGGGGATCGAACCCGCAACCTTGGTGCATCAGGGCGACCAAGGCTCTTTGCCTTACTTCCTATTAATCCTGGCACTGAGGTCAATGCTCGGCTGCAGTAACAAATTCTGTCCCTGTTGCTGCCATCTGTTTCTCTCTTCTTTATTTTTATTCCTTTATCTTTTAGTTGCCGTTTTATGTATGGCTAATTCTGTAGGCTGCTCAAATCCTGCCCTCCCCCACTTAACAAACGAAAACATAATAGCTGATTGTCAGATAGAGCTAGATGAATGATAGGCAGGTAGGTAAGCAGAGCAAGCTAGCTTTGGGGGAATGGGTGGAAGAGATGGGTGGGTGGATAGGCTGACCTGAGTTTCATCATTTCATCCACAAAACAGAGTTAGGATCCCAAAGTCAGCCCCATTATTGGCATAAAATTTCCATTCCATCCAATTTAACAAAAATATCTTGAACATCTATAACCTGAACACAGGTTTTTTCCAGGCTACAGTTCATGTTTTATTCGTATTTATACCCAGCACAAGGCCAGCATACAGCAGGTGCTCACGAATGTTTCAAGCAAGTGGAATTTAATTAAACCAAAAACTTACTCTACCAGGTGCAGCATACAATGCCCAGAGCCCACCACATCCTTGGGGAGATATAAATCACAAACCTGAATAGATCACAACGGCCATATAATCAATACAGCCCTCCTAGACCATTCAGGCTGAGCGCCTCAGACCTTGCTCAATCCTGCTGTGGGCCTTTCTCGTGCAATTTAAGCATCCACAGTGCCCCCCCATCTATTTAACCAGCTGCTACCAGCCTTTAAGACTTAAATCAGGTCTCTCCACCATAAAACTTGCTTCCAATTCCAGCCAGCCCACATTGATTTCCCTTTCCCTACAAACAAGACTTCCTAGATACCCCCAAATGCCCATGACTCACCCCCAAATGTCCCACAGGTACCTCAATTTCAGCCTGTCCAAAGCAGGACCCCTCTCCTACCCCCATGTGAGCTGAGTTGCTGAGAGTGTGTGCAGGTCCTGCATTGCAGCTACCTGAGATCAGCTCCTGGCTGCACCGCTGTGTCCGTAGTGATCACTGCAGGCTCAGTCAGAGAAGCAGAATCACTGGGAGATATAAATGCATAAATGATATGCATGTGTGTAAATGTACACACACACATATGTGCATATATCTACATATCCATATGTACACATGCATCCCTGTATATTTGTATAAGGAAATTTTTACAGGATTTGACCTTACACTGAGAAGTGGAAGAACGGGCCCCTCTGAGATGTCTTTGCACCTGATGCTGGAGCTTGAAGCCTGCAGGGCTGGCAGTTGAGCAGGGAAGACGCAGAATAAGAACCAGCTGGACCCACAGGCACAAGCTCCAGCCCTCAAGATGGACTAAAACCCACATCAGTTCAACATTTCCTCCACCCTAGTGTGTGGGCGTCCTGCAGAAGCCAGAGTTTTTGTAACAGACCTAAATACACACCTGGCTCAAGAGTCAGGCCACCTGAAGGAGGATTTAGGGGGAAGGCGAAGTGATTGCAGGCCTAGCAACCGCCCCTCACCACTGCGGTGACCAGCAGGTCGGCGACAATATGTGTGTGAGCAACAGAAGGACCGCTGCTTCCCTTCCAGCTTGTAAATCTCCCATAAGAATCTCTCCATGGCACATCCTCAACCCAGAAAATATAAGCAAGGGAATTTTGAGAAATTTCTCTAGCCTAGCCAAGTTTTAAAATAACTCCACATGAAATATGTTTTGACACATTTCAAAACAACCCCAACCATGTATAATTTTCATGACCTTGGACAAGTGACTTCCAGGAGAGGGAAGCACAGGTTTGCAGGTGGCCAAAGTCCTCTAACTCATGCCTTATTCAAAATGAAAATTCAGAATATTGTATTTTCTTCAAGGTGCTTTCTGTTTGTTTGTTTTTGCTCAATATTCCTTATATAAAACTGGAGCCTTTATTTATTCATAGTTCCTGCTGCAACAATGGATAAAAGCTCCAGGAATGAAAATAAACAAATAAACAAACAAACAAATAACCTAGGCTAAGAGTCAGCCTTGAACTCTCTCTCTCCTCAGCCTTTTAAATCCAATCAATTGCAAGGTCCTGCCAATAATCCTCTGGGTCAGCCTCCCTCCTTCCGTCCTGGTTATCACTGCTTTAGAGCCTAAGAAAGCGTCCTAACTTCAGTCCTATTTCTCCATGTGAACACAGTGATCTACTCTCCCCACCGCACCCCCCAAAAAAGGAAAGGAGAGAAAGGGAAAGGACAAATAACTCCTAACTGACAACACCATGCCTAAATGCCCCTCATCTTCACATCCCCAACCACAGGTAACCACCCATGAAGCCACCGAAGTAACATGATTCTAGTTTTATGCTAAGCCTCCCTGCCCCCAAGACCCCCACGCCCCCCACCCCTTGAGTTTTGAGGAACAGCTGGCAAGAGGGAGAGTCTGGAACTGCAGAAGGCACACACACACACACACCCGCCCCCCAGAAGTGCCACCTCCAACTTCCCAGTGTGGAGAGAGGAGAAAAAGCAAGTCCCTGATGCTTCTAGCCTTTGCTCCGCTCGACTGAGCAATGTAGAGGACGGCATCAGCCACCAGCCAGGTGACCTAGTCTTCCCCAGGAGGCAGAGCAACACCAAGACCATTACTCCAGGACAAGAGTGTCCAGGCCATGGGGAGTGGTCTCTGGAAGAAGCTCAATTGACGGACTTGGGGTGGATAAATTCTCTGACATTTCACGCAAGCTTATGCGTGAATGTACGTTTTGGGGAGGAAAGGTCCAAATTTTTCACCAGGTTCTGAAAAGGACTCATGACCCCAAAATATTTTAGATCCACCCTACATGGACACATGAGAAGCTAGAGAGGCAATTGTCCCCTGACATGCTCAGGCGTGAGGGGTAGAGGTTGAAAGGCTAAGGGAGCCTTTAGATCGAGCTCTGCCCCTCCATCTCGCAGAAGGTTGGAGAGCAGTGTGGCTGACGGCCGGGGTCGTGGGTCACTGAGGGCATTTGTGCGCCCACTGGTGCGCTCAGCTCTATGAAAGCACCATCGGCTGGATGGCGACCTCTACATCCCTCAGCTGAACACTGTAAGCAGTGAGCCACCTGCTCGACTGTCCATAGCAGCCCTGGGAGGCTGCAGTGCCACGTCCAACCTAACCAAAGAGAGGACGTTTCTCCCTCTCCAGGAGGACACAGCCTGCAAGGCACTGCCAGGGTCTTCCATCTCAGATACTTGTCTCAGACCCTCTGCATCCTAATTACTCACGCTCCTGTCCGTTGTTTTTATGACAGAGCTCTGCTATATTTCATCATTTGTACTGGAATTCCTTTGAAGAAGGTGCGTCCATTCTTTTGTCCCTTGCCCCAAGGCACCTAGTGCACCAGAGGTGATGAGTGAATGTTTGCTGAGTGATTATGTGGCTCTCTGGCCAGAGTTCCCACGCTTTCATCCAGCCACAACACATTGGTGGCCATGCAGGACACACTCAGTGGCCATCCCACTGTGGTCTTCCATCAGCATTTTGCATAACTGGACAAAATCTGCTCAGCCTTTGTCTCTCCTCCTTTACCCCAAGCTTCCCCCATTCACAACACCATCAGACCTTCAGTGGCGAGGATCGAGCTGAATGGGCAAGAAGAAGGTTTGTTTTGAATGAAGGGATGAGAAGAGGGGGTGACTGAGGGCAGGGTAAAGCAATAGCACTAGTGACTGGGAGAGACAGTTCACAAAGGAGAAAAGCAGGGAGTGAGTCCTGCACTCAGCAGTGGCTCCAGGGCACCCTCAACACGGCTCTGCCGGGACTCTGAATGCTCACCGTGCTGGGCCCTGTGCTCATGCTGTTGATAAAATTCAGCCCTTCCTTGTGCAGCTTGCTGACTTGGTTCATAGAGGTTAAGACACAAGTTCCAGATTATGAAGTCAGCAAGAGACAAGCCAGACTCAAGTCCTGGGTCTCCTAATTCCAGGCCCTGATTCTTTTTAGCAGCAGCAGCCATTGTAGAACATGATCTAAACCTAAGCAATCACCACCACCCTGCATGGCCCAGGGCCCCCTTCACCTGGGCAGGAGTGCACCTTCTCTGTTTAAGGCCCAAAAGCTGGTTAGCGCCACCATTATCTCAGATATTTGGTGGCGACTGTAGTTGTCAGCCCAGCATTCCAGGGAGATGGACTGCGGTACCTGAGAGAATTCCCTCCTGGGGTAGCTTGGCTTCCTATGATGTCCAGAAGCCTCCGTTAAATGCCCTGTCCCCACAGGAAGTCAGCCATAAAGCGATTTCCTGAGTATTCCTCCAGGAGGCAACAAGTGTATGGTTTTACAGCTCGGCCTGTCAGGTAAGGACACTGAGTCACAAGCAGGCTGAGACCAGGCCTCCGTCCCTCCTTCACACTGGGGTCTGCAGGGCTGAGCGGTGCCCGCGCCGGGCCGTCCCGGGATGGAACCGAGGCCTATAGAGCTGCAGCGAGAGCTCCACATGGACCCCAGACCAGCAGGAGCCGAACAACTCGGACGAGACACTTCCCCGGAGTCTCACCGTGCGCTTTACTCATGAAAAGGGGTCAGTAAGATCGGCAGCTACCAAACTGTTCCTTTAGTCCCAGAGCACTTTCTAAAAGAAAACAATACCAAGAGGGATAAACAAATAAAGGCAGTAACAGCAGAGCTCCTCTGTTTGAAGGGGCCATGGGCTGAGAGGGAGGCCTAAAACCCCACCTGCTCAGCCAGGCGAGCCTTACGGCAGCTCCCCGGGGCCCCTGGGGCTCACAGAGCCCAGCTGGGAGAGCCATGGGGTCCCCACAATCCTTTCCTCCTCAACATCGAAAGTCCGATGGTAAAACTCTACCTGTTAGTAAGTCCTGATTCTCACTTGGCTGTTGTTGACTAGTTACCCATCTTCTTAATTCCAATGACAGAAATGAAGGCCACTTGTTCAGGCAGTAATAGGGGACATCTGCACTTATTTCTTCCCTGAGGGATTTTAATCCAGAGATGTTCAGTGTCCCCTACAACATACTTTGCTGCAACACTATACCCAGCACAGGTACAACCACTCTCCTCCCCAGATATGGCTTAATGCCACTGAGCACCCCAGTTGCCCTTCTATGTGTATTGGTTGGGGTCCCTGCACACCAGCCTTGAACACGAGCTTCTTGCACTGTTCTAACGCCTGGGGCGGTGCTGGCTGGGCCTCCTTCTCTGGCAGTAGTCGTGGTCTTTGTTGTAGTTTCCATTCTTGGCCTCCAAATGTCCCAGATCATATTCCATACATGTCAGTCTGCGGTCACTAATCTCTCCTACTACCTGTCAAAACTCTTCCAGAAGTTGAAGTCTTTGTTTAACTTTGTCAAATATTGTCTATTTTGATAATAAAATGAGCCTGCTAAAACTAGTAGTTTGTACTCTAACAAGTACAGTAACGTTATAGACTGAATGCTTGTGTCCCTCAAAACTCATGCACTGAAATCCTACCCTGCAATGTGATGGTATTAGGAGGTGGGGCCTTTGGGGAGTAATTAGGATTAATGAGGTCATGAGGATGGAGCCCTTATAAGAATCCTCTTTCTGTTCTCTGTCATGTGAGGACACAGCAGGGAGTTAGCTGTCTGCAGCCCAGAAGAGGGTCCTCACAGAGCCTGGCCATGCTGCCATCCTGATCTGGGACTTCCAGCCTCCAGAACTGTGAGAAGTAAATGTCTGTTGTTCATAAGCCGCCCCTTCTATGGTACTTTGTTACAGGAGCCCCAACAGGCTAAGCCAAGTATAAAAACAAAACTTGGCATTCCCTGCTGGCCATGAAAACACAGATACCTAGAAGAGCCAGGCAGGTTAAAAAAACACACACACACAAAAACAAAAACTGGTGTCTGGGCCATATCCCTGCATACTCAGTCAGTAGGCCAGGTGCACCCTGAGACCTGCATTTGACCAGACCCCTCAGGTGACTAGGACGCACAGCAAGCTTGCAAGGCCGCGTAGTTTAACAAGAGTCCAGCTTACACTCACCTCCTTCAGGGAGCCCTTCTGACCTCCCCACCTTCTTCCTAAATCCTAAACTGGACCCTCCTCTTTCTCCATGGCCCCAAAATATACTTAGGTTACCTCCGCCTCAGGACAAACCACACTGCACTGTAATTATGTCTACCTCTCTTCCTCCTCTCCAGGAAAACCGAAGCTCCTCCGGAATAAACACGAGCCATTCACCTCTGTCCCCAGTGCCTAGTATCTGCCTTTAGAGTGCCAAGTCAACTCGGTGCAGAGTCTGCAAGGTAGAAATTAAGCCTAAAGAGGTTTACATAGCAGTGCAAGATCAAGTGGCATGCCGTCATACAAGTACCACATGTTGGAAATAATATGGGATTCATTACCAATAAAAATAGCAAAAATAACAGCTAACATTTATTGAGGGGCTCTGGGCTCCACCCTCATAATATCGTGGTGCACGGGAACTTCCTGGGCTGAGAAGGCGCATCTGTTACATTCAGCTTTCTGGCCAAGGTCAACTATAGGTGGATGTTTCTTAATGATCATTGAAAGTTAGTAACTAACATAGGAGCGAGTTCCACAGAAACCCATTCATGAAAACTGATGGGTAAACGCAGTTTTTGCCAATCAAGTCACTTGAAAACCACTGATATTTAAGAGCCAGAGAGACAGCCTTTGGTTAAAAACAAGAATTATCTTGCAATACAAACTGTGACTTTCCATTCTCTTTTTTTCCAGAATTACTGTTTTTGTACATGGGTTTTCTTACAGCAGTGGATGCCAGAATTATTAGTGTCAGCATCACTGCGCTAAGATGTTTGGCCACCACTAAGATACATAACTTCAGACACAGCATGATAAGGTTTACAGGGGCTAATTCCCCGGTGTCTTGGTGGAGACAGATCTACACGGAAGGGACGCGGCCCATCAAATCCAGTAAATTTACCTACCTCTTTAGAATTTCAATCCCCTCCTCACTGTCACATTAAAGCAGCCCCCCCGCGACACTGGGACACTGGATTCTTTCAGTCCTATATCTGAATCTTACTTGGCCAAACAGAAACAGTCTTTAGTTCCCAGAGGACTCCCACCGGAGCCAGTGGAGGTGTGTTCTGAGCGTGCTGATGATCAGAGAGAGAAACCAACTTTTGTGCCTGCAACTCCTGATTATTCGGGGGCGGATGATCCAATTTGTGGATTAGCCAGGCCTCTTGGCTTTTCCTGATTTCACTGATCATTAGCCCATGGCCCCCTCGGGCCAGGAAGATAAAAGGAGTGCCAGGCAAAGCGGTCCAGTGGCTTCTTGGCTGACCCTGTGAGAGGGGCAGGGCAGAGAGGCAGTCACATGTAATGGGGAAATGAGGTTTGGGGATTAGCAGGATTTCAACGTGCTGGCTCCTCCACCGCTCCCTGGCCCTACTGCTGCACAATGGACACTCTGCCTTGGGTGGAGTGGGGCGCACAGACAGGGCCAGTGGATTCTGAATATGATATTTCAAGCGCCTGGGGGCAGGGTGTGAAGCTGCCCTTTACAGGCCTGAGCTGCTCAGACATCGGGCTCCTCACGATTTCTGTGGTGAGCGTGTCAAGGCTGGTGGGGGGAAGGGGGGGTGGCTTTTACACAGAACATCTCTGCACCAGGAGCTGCAGTGCTTTTAGCCCTGGAAGAAGATTTCATCCTCTTAGAAAGCACTTTCTGGGGCTCCACAAGCTTCTAAAGGGAAGGCGGAGAGGAGAGAGGAGAGAGGGAGAGAGGAATGGAGAGGTAAGAAAGAAGAGGGAGAAAGATGGGAGGAAGGGAGGGGGGACGGGAAGGGAGAAGGGAGACCAGAAGGGGGATGGAGGAAAGAAGAGGGGTGGGGGAGGGGAGAGGAAGGAAAGAAGAGGGTGGGGGAGAGGGGAGGAGAGAAAGGGGTGGGGGAGGGGGAGGGAGGAGAGAAGGGGGAGGGAGGAGGGAGGAGAGAAGGGGAAGGGGGGAAAGGGGAGGGGGAGAAACTGCAGTTCAGCCTGAAGGGGTTTTGATTCCAAAAGTCAGTCGTAGAACAGCCTTCTCAGTGCCTGGGCCACACTCGAGAGAGCTAGATCCTAAATCCAGCCCCTGAGCAAAGTCTAGCCATCGGGAAAGAGGGCCAGAGGAGTTTGGCAGAAGCAGAGTCAGGTCTTCAAAGGCAAGACCCTCCACTTATCTGCTGTATTTTGGTGAGCTAACCTCAAAGCCTCAGTCCTCATGTGAGCAGTCAGAATAAGAAGGGTGCACATTTCTCCTAGCTGCGAGTAAGAACTGAGACCTCCAAGTACAGGAACCAGCCCAGTAGGGGGCACGTGGAAAGCACTGGATGGGTGAATAGAGGTCCAGAAGGGGTAGGTAAGCCTAGGCCCCTGCAGAGAGGCCCGCATCCATGCTCCCTGCATTCTGTTCCCGGCACCCAAGTGTCTGGCCGGCTCCACCACCTCTTGGTGTTTCAATTGTTCATGGTCATAAGGCATCCAGGACCCACTGGGCTCATTTATAGATTCTCCCAGGCCCACGGTCTGTGACAAGGAGTCTGGTCTAAGGATTTTGAGATTCAGGTCCTGGATGACACTGTTTCTTCTGTGATATTGGAATTCACATATTCACATATGTTCTCTTAATCTCTGTTGCTTTTCTTCAAATGGGAGCAAGAATTCCTCCCTTACCCATGAGGAGTTGAACAGTGTGAGCTGAAGAGTGAAAAGTGCTATAAATGAAAGGATAAGTCAGGGGCTGGGGATCTAAAATGTTTTTAGTTACACAAAAGGACTTCCTAATTTTCAAAGTTATTAGCAAATATTTGAATTCCGAGGCTCTATGTGAATGCATGAGCCAAAGAAAGGAACTTCATGGAGCCAGATGCATGAGGAGTAACCCCAGGGCACCCCCCACTTGTCCTCAAAGCTGAGGAGGTACAGGCGGTCCTCACTGGACTCTCAGTAACCGAGCACCAACAGTAAGCTCAGCTCAGCGCTGGAAACCAGAGAGGCCAAGTCAACACTTCCTACCCAGAGGCAGAAAGATCAAGAGCTGCAGTTTCAAACCTTCCAGTGTCAGGATCCCTTTACTTAAAAATTATAAGGTGGGCTATATCTAATTATATTTATCACATCACAAATTAAAACAAAATTTTAAGACATAAGAACGCACAAGCACACATTTCAACACTCGTCAGAAGGATTCCATTATCATAGGTCATAGGGCTTCTGGAAAACTCCCCTGTACACTCATGTGTGAAAGAGAGTGAAAAAGTGAATACAGCCTTAGTATCAGTATGGAGTCTTGATTTCTCAGAACCCCTTCAGGAATTTCAGGGACCTGCAGATTCCCTGGATCATACTGTGAGAACCACTGCTCTGGTGCTACTCAAATTTTGATGTGCCTACAAACCACCTGGGAACCATGTTAAAATGCAGATTCTAATCAGTAGGTCTGAGATGGGGACCAAAAGTCTACATTGCTGACAAGTGTCCAGATGTTGTTGCTGCTGGCACTTGGACCACACTTTGAGTAGCAAGGCCATAGAGATCAGAGGGAGAGAAGCTCACCTTTGACTAAAGTGACCATAAGTTGGATCTTACAAATTGGGAATGTAATTTTAAATAGTGGGAGTGGATAGGAAGGTCATTCTAAGTGGAGAAGATGACATAAGCAAAGGGGCAGATGTAGAAAAATACAGGTTTGGCCAAAGTGTAGGCTTCATAATACCCTCAACCTGCCCACCATTCCATCCCCAAGGCCACAGCACTCTGTGTAGCTTCTGGTCTGGGCAGAGAAGCCACTGGTGTTGGCGTCTCAGTGCAAGTGGTGTTAGACCTATTTCCACCCATCTTTGTCATCAACAAAATCTGTTGAGCACTGTGAGAAACAAAAAACTCCAGTGGGCATTGATAATCTTGCTTTTCCATCCCCACATCAATTTTTCCCTTGAGAATCATCATTTTTCCATAATCAGTCTAAGTCATTTGGGTGATGTTGATCCAGGAAAAGCACCTGGTCCTGGTCTGACCAATCAAAGCACAATCTCCCTCTGGCCACAGTGATTGATTCAAGAGTGAGCACAGTATCCAAGCAGGCTCCTGAAAGCTCCCTCTGGTCTTCTGCTGGTTTTACAGAGAGACCAGGTGGGGAGACCACCATTCTTGAAAGAGAGATGCCCAACGAGCCCTAGCTGTCTGAGTCTTCCTAGCCCAGGCTCAGACACATGAACAAAGAAGCTTTCTAGATAACCCCAGCCCCAGAACCATGTGACTACAATTGTCTGAGGAGCCCCAAGCTGGAACTGCCTGGCTAAGTACAGTCAACCCTCAGATTCATATGCAAAATAACTAAGTGTTGCTTTAAGCCACTGTTTTGGATGGTTTTTTTTTTTTATTTTATTTTTCAAATACAGTTTACATTCAACATTATTTTGTATTATTTTTCTGGTGTACAGCATAGTGGTTAGACATTCATATACTTTACAAACTGATCTCCCTAATATTTCAAGTACCCACATACCACCATGAAAATTGCAATATTATTGACTGTATTCCCTATGCTGTACTTTATATCCCATGACTATTTTGTAGCTACCAATTTATACTTCTTAATTTCTTCACCTTTTTTCATCCAGTCCCGCAACTCGCTTCCCCTCTGGAAACCATCAGTCTGTTCTCTGTATCTATGAATCTGTTTCTATTTTGTTTGTTCATTTGTTTTGCTCTTTGTAGTCTACATATAAGTGAAATCATATGATATTTGTCTTTGTCTAACTTATTTCACTCAGCACAACCCCTCTAGCACAAACCCTCCATCCACACTGTCATAAATAGTAAGATTTCATTCTTCTGGGTCAAAATGCTGTTCCATTTTTAATTTTTTTAGGAACCTCCATACTGTCTTCCATAGTGATTGCACCAATCTGCATCCTCACCACCAATGAACCTCTTTACTCCACATCCAATAAACCAATACTTGTTGTCTGTTGATTTATTGATGGTAACCATTCTGACAGGTGTGAGGTGATATCTCATTGTGGTTTTAATTTGCATTTCTCTGATGATTAGTGATGTTAAGCATCTTCGCATCTGTATATTGACCATCTGTATGTGCTCTTTGGAGAAGTGTCTATTCAGGTCCTCTGCCAATTTTTTAATTGAATTGTTTGTATTTTTGGTGTTGAGTTGTATGAGTTCTATAAAATTTTTGGATAGTAACCCCTTATCAGATGTATCATTGGTCATTATGTTCTCCTGTTCAATGGGTTGTCTTTTCATTTTGTTGATGGTTTCCTTTGCTGTGCAAAAGCTTTCTAGTTTGATCTAGTCCTATTGGTTTATTTTTTATTTTTTTTTCCTTATTGCCTGAGGAGATATGTCAGAAAAAATATTGCTACAAGAGATATCAGAGATTTTGCTGTCTATGCTTTCTTCTAGGAGTTTTATGGTTTTGAGTCTTACATTTAAATATTTAATCCATTTTAAGTTTATTCTTATATACGGTATAAGGTGGTGGTCTAGTTTCATTTTTTTGCATGTATCTGCCCAAATTTCCCAACACCATTTATTGAATAGACTGTCTTTACCCATGTTCTTGCCTCCTTTTTCATATGTTAATTGGCCATATAGATATGGGTTTATTTCTGTGCTTTCTATTTCTGTGTTCCATTAACCTAGGTGAATGTTTCTTGCCAAGACCATACTAATTTAATGACTATGGCCTTGTAGTATAGTTTGATATCAGGTAGCATGATACCTTCAACTTTGTTCTTCTTTCTCAAGATTGGTGTGGTTCCTTAGGGTCTTTTGTGGTTCCATATAAATTTTAGGATTATTTGTTCTAGTTCTGTGAAAAATGCCATTGGTGTCTTGATAAGAATTACACTGAATCTACAGATTGCTTTGTATAGTATGGACATCTTAACGATGTTCATTCTTTCTGTCCATGAACATGGTATATGCTCCCATTTATTTTTATCTTCTTTAATTTCTTTCTTCCAAGTCTTATAATTTTCTGAGTACAGGTCTTTTATCTCCTTGGTTAAATTTATTCCTAGGTATTCCATTTATCTATTTTTTTGATGCGATTGTATAGATTGTTTTCTTAGTTTCTCTTTCAGATAGTTTGTTATTGGTGTGTAAAAATGCAACCAATTTCTAAATATTTATTTTGTATCCTGCTACTTTACTTAATTCATTTATCAGTTTTGGTAATTTTTTGGTGAAATCTTTAGGGTTCTCTATATACAATGTCTTGTCATCTGTAAATAATGACAGTTTTACTTCTTTCTTTCCAATTTGGATGCCTTTTATTTCTTCTTGCGAGATTGCTGTGGCTAGGACTTCCAGTACCATGTTGAATGAGAATGGTGAAAGCTCACATCCCTGTCTTGTTCCTGATCTTAAGGGAAATGCTTTCCATTTCTCCTCATTGAGTATGATGTCAGCTGTGGGTTTGTCATAGCCTTTATTATATTGAGGAATGTTCCCTCTATTCCTACTTTGCTAAATGTTTTTATCGTAAACGGGTGCTGGATTTTATCATACTTTTTGAGTTGTTTATTATGCAGCAATAAATAACCAGAACTGGGTCTGTTTGGCTTTCCTATTAATTCCAGGTCTAAAAGACCAAGAAATGAATAAAACCCCAGGGCAAGGAAAACATTGGACAAATAACAAATTCTCCAAGTGTCTTTATTTTGACCCAACATGTTATTTATAAGATTTGTCAACAGGATCTCACTGTATAGCTGCCTCAGGTAACTGTCATTTTCCTGCGCATCTGTCATGGGGCCAGTCATCCTGTCAGACATTTCAAATGTCATGTCTTAAATCTGAACAAAGACATATCATTACCCTATTTCCAGACAAGTAAACTGAGGTGCAGAGAGATCAAGCACAGCTGATAAATGATGGGGCCAAGACGCGAACCCTGTCTTCAGACCCAAAGCCCATCTTTCTAAAATTCCAAGCTGTCTGCTCTTTGCTTTCTTCTCTCTCCTGCAATACTTTCAAAATTCCCCACAGAATTAGCACTTTCCACTGTGAGGCAAGACCATAAAACAGTGAGACCCTTTTTCTGTTCAGCATGTCCTTGGTGGTCTCATCACACCTCCAAACCCTGCAGTCTCTTACTTTCAGAGGCCTGTGCATCCCACCCTGCCCCTCACATAATGCTGTTGAGAATGAGCAGCTGTGTGGCAGAGGGAGGAGGAGGAGGGGTTGGTGGTCAGAGGTCTTGAGTAAAATCCTGGCTTTGGCATTCTTAGCTGTGGGACCGCCAGGCAGTGACTGAAACATGCTTTCTGGATCAACATCCTTCTTCCTAAAAGAGGTGTAGAGTGTGCCCACTACGTAGGCTTGTCATGAGAGTGGGAGCAGAGTGAGCATCCTGTAAAGTGTGATAGTTTCCATTATGATATTGAACACTGTCTGTTCACTGATGTTTTACTAGTTCATCTCAGATTGTAAAGTCCTCATGGAATGAGACATTTTTAAGAGTTCTTCAGGGTCCCAAAGCCAGTGGTAGTGTTAAACATGTACTGGTGCTTGATAAGTATTTGTCAGCAGCCTGTCTAGTTTAAATCTTGGCCCTTATATTTCACATGGGAAGACCATGGACAGCCACAAAGGCCATAGAAAGTCACACTGGTCAACAGTGCTCTTTGATGATATTGATCATAAAAGCATACAAGAGACACTGTGTAGGAGAGGGAGACAGTTCGCAGCCCTTGTACTACTTCCCCAGGCCTTAGAGAACATGGAGCTGGCAGACCTGGACTCCAAACCTAACTCAGCCGTAATGAGTGGGAAGCATTCAGTGAGTCCCAACTCCTGTAAGCTTTCTGATCTGTAAAGTGGGGATAGCAATGCCTACAAGGTATTGTGGTGATTAAATGAGACATCTAATGAAGGCATACGCTGGCAAATGTGGGCACTTATAAAAGGAAATGATTATTATTCACTGTACATTTGGGGGTAAAATCCCTGGTTTACTCACTTTACATGGCAGTTTTGTAGATCAAGTAAGAATGGATGGCATGACGCTTTAAAATATTTATAAAGTTCAATGCAAATGAAGTTATTAAAATCCAGAATAAAGTCTAAATCATCTGACATAAATATCCTTTATGTTTGCATATGCAAAGCAGAACACAGAGTAGAAGGAATAAACTGTGGGAAAATTCAGAGAAAAAGTTGCATCAATGATCCATTAGCCTAGATCTGGATAGGACCTTCTAGATCATTCAACTCACCTCATTTTCAGGTGAGGAAACCAGGAGTAGAGGGTGGCACACTGTGTGGATGGACCAAACCACCTGGTTGGCATAAACAGGAAGGGAACTCTGGATCTAAGTGCTTTTCACTAGTTTCCATCCTCTGGGCCTCATGGCTGCGATGACCCAGGTATCTTCCCTCTGGAGCATTCTCAAGTAAAACATTGTGTGCAATTGAAATTAAGTAAATAAATGCCAGATCAGTTTTAACACCGGAACATTTTCTCATGCCTGGATGTTGCAGAGAAAATGCCTCTGGGATAACTTTCTCTAACTTCTTTTCTCAATAATTGTATAAAAATTGAAATCAGTACTAAGGAAGAATGATATGTCTTGGGGAAAATATGCTTTCTACAGGCTGCTTCTCTGTCTACCCCTCACAGGCCCTGAGCTCCGACATTCCTGCTTTAAATCTGGCCATGAGCCCAAGTGTCTGCCTTGGCAAAGAAAGCTCTTCAACGCTGGAAACAACTCATCAATGTTGGTATCTGAGTTTCTCTGTTTTCATGCAGCTCTCAATGTTTTCATCACTCTGCACGCAATGCTGAATTTAAATGTTATTTTAATCCCTTGCACATAACAGGGCTGCCTATTTTCCCTGGTCACCCAGGCTAGAAGGCCGTCACCTCTGACCCACTGCTCTGCTTTGAGCCCTAAGTCCATCCAATTCTGGTACAATCATCTTTTTCTTGCCAGCCCTGTGCCACTGGTCTGCAGCAGCCCTCACACCTCACGTCTGCCATCACCTCCCCCCGGGATCTCAGAATTCACGCCTTTCCCTAACCCCAAACCTGCCTGGGCATCAGCCCTAGATTTACCCTCTGCAAATGCCCCCTTGAGTTGTCACTTCAGGGCTCCCCTTATCTGCAGGCTAACGTCTAAATGTCTTATTAGCCTGGCAGTAGCTCTCTCCTCTTTCAGGCCTGCCTTCATCTCCCTTCATCCCCTGAAATATGAACTCGCCCCCTGCTTGCGATGGTGACTGCATTACATGCTGTGGTCTGCATCTCCATGTCCTCTCCCACCTCTGCTTATCAACCTCAGCCAGCCTTCAGCTCCCAGCAACTCCAAGGCTCCTCTTCCCTGAAGTCTCTGCTGGTTACTCCACCAGACTGCATGTTCCCTTGTCAGACCCCCTGGTAGCCTCAGTCGGAGCTGCATCCACACCTTGCCTGCCTCAGAGCCCCTCCCAGCACACATTCCCTTGGGGCAGAGATGGCGTTTCATTCTTTATTCTTCCACAACACAAAGCATTTGCCTTCCACATTCTAGATGCTCAATAATTATCTTTTGATTGAATGAAAAGGGAAAACAAACAATAAAAACACTCACTTTTTTTTTTTGTTTTTTTACACCCGGTGATTTCCAAGACACCTAACAGAATCCCATAGATTTCAGAGTGAGTTCATCAATTCTGATTCTTCTCTGGATATTAATTTGAAAGTTCCCTGGCTGCCTCTGTGCCTCAGTTTCCCCATCTGTGATCACATGACAAAAACACTTCTTCCTACCTACTTTACCAGGCAAGCCTTATTTTCACGGAAAAGGCGGCAATGCCACACTTGTTTTGTGCTTTATTTTTTAGGCAGGCTAAGTGCACGGAGACCTGGGGGATTCTGTTTGGAAGGGAAAGACCCTGGGTTCCTTGCTTGGAGTGCACTGCCAGCCCACGGGGGAGAGACAGGTTCTCTCACCAACCAGAAAAGAAACAGCTGTGGTGACAGATGTTGGTGGCACTGATTATTCCAGGGCTGTTTGCATTCAGATTTCCCAGGCAGTCTTGGTTTTTTGAAGTCGGTCTCCTTTGACGGGTTTCCTCAGGTCTTGGGGGTGGCAGCAAACCGCCCCCTTGTCCCATGCATTTCATTTGCTTCCTCTCTCCACTGCACAAGCATGCAGATAAAGGACACCCACCCACCCCAGGCAGGCCCCACGCCCCAAGCCCCTGTGACTTCAGGTTGCATTTTCAACATAAATGGCCAGGGGCAGAGAGAGCTTCGTTCCTCTTTAGGTGAGGGTGCTTTGTGTTTTGATAGGTGTGTGCAGGGGACTGGGAGCTGAGGGTGTCGGACTAAACTACAGCAGAGGCCCATTTCTCCAAAAGATGTGCAAAGTTGTGATCCCACCAAGGACTTCAACTGAATACCAAAAAGGGGTGTCTTTGTTCCCCTAAACGGGGTATTTACTGGAGCTGGTAAAATGCATTAATGAAAGGAAACGACACCTTCAGCTTGGGGGGGAGGGGTGGTGAGTGAAGTCTGGAGGGAAGGGAGCTCCCCTCCCCCGCTCCCCTCCCAAAAGGGGGAAATGGGCAGATGAGCGGAGAGGGTGGTGAGGGAGGGGGATCCCACAGGGTTTTCTCAAATAGACTCTGCTAGAACACGGGCCGCTCTCCCGGGTGAAAAGCCGCCCCCGACAGCACCGCAGGGCCCATGTGCATGCAGCGGCGCGGCGCTCTCGCGGCCTAAAGCAGGAAACCGCTCGCCTGATCTTTCGCTTCAATCCTATTAGCGGCCCCCCGGAGCTCGAGAGAGATACCAGCCTGTCATGTCCCTGTTGCTGTGACGACCCTGTTTTTACCGAACAAGAAAGAGGAATGGGAGTGATTGGCAGACCTTGCTTGCCCCCGTATGTAACACAAAGGGCGACAAAACGGGGAGGAAGTGAGGCCCCGGCCGCGGCCCCGCCGCTGCGCCCGGTCCACCTGCCCGGCGCCCCCTCCGCCCGCGCGCCGGCGGCGCTGCTGCGCCGAGAGCGCGCCTTTTTTGTTTAATTGCGAATGACACCATTTTTTTGTAAAAAGCCTGTCTAATATCAACTTCTGGGGGGGGGGGGACGTGAGAGGGGCCTGGGGGCGAATGCGGGAGCCGCTGGGCGTTCCCAGCCCGGGCGCGGAGGCACGGTCAGCGGGGCGCTGTTTGCCCGTCGCGGGGGGGCCGGGCCGCGCGGGTCCCACCATCTGGTGCCGGAGCCCCGCTCGCCGCCGCCAGGAGCCGCCTCCCTTCTCGGGTTTTTCTCCCCGGGCTCCCCGGGCTCCCCGGGTCCCCGCTAGAGGGGCAGGAACGTGCAAAAGGCTGTTCTCGCCCCTTCTCCCGCGGTCTGCGCGGGAAGGAGACGCGGCGCGCAGGGGGCGGGGCGGGGCCACCCGCCGAAACCCCGCGCTGGCCCGGTGGCCCCGCGACCCGCGGACAAAGGCCGCGCCCGCGCCGCGCGCTCCGGCCCTGCCGCGCCCCGGGGAGCCCCGGCCCCATCGGGTCCGTGCCGCCAAAGTAAAGCCCGGGACCCCCGAGGCGGAGGCGGAGGCGTCTCCCCGGCCGGGCCCGGAGCCCGCGCCCCGCGGCCCCGCGCGCAGGTCCCGCCGCCCCCGCACCCCGCCCCGCGCGGCCCCTCCGTGCGGGGGCCCCGACGCGCCCTCCAGCCCCCTCCAGCCCGGCGGGTGAGCACCCCGGGGAGCTGCACCCCGCTCGGCGGCCCCGGCCCCCCGACAGCGACGCCGCTCAGGGGTTAAACGTGATTTCCGGGGCTAAGGGGGGGCTTTGTGCGAGCCCTTCTCTCCCCGGCTCCTGGGGGAGGGGGCGGGAGGGAGAAAAGAAAAAGAAAAAAAAAAAGGGAAGAAAAGTTTCTTTGGGGGGAAGCAGTGAAATAGGAAATGAAGATCCGCTCCGTAGTTCGGCTGAAAGGAAGCGCAGCCTAATCCCGACACGCAGCGCATTGTAAAGAAAACTCTTTTATCTGCGGGCGCGCCGAGCCCCCGAACGCTGTTTGGGCGCCTGCGGGGGGAAGGACGTCGGAAAATGGGAACCTGCCTCTCGGCGGGTCCGGGCCGGCAGGAGGCTGTCGGAGGAGCGGCCGACGAAGCGGGGCCGGGGGCTCCCAGGTGAGCGCGCGGCCCCCCCGTCCCGCCGGCGCCCCCCAGGCCCCGTCGGCGCCCCCAGGCCCCCCGACGCCCGCCCGCCGAGCAAGTTCAGCGCCACGGACCGTCCTGCTCGCGACCCCGCTTCCCCCCGAGACCCCGCCCGGCTCCCCTTCTGCGCCAAGCGCCCTGGGCTGCCCAGTGACCCCCGATTTTTTTTAGAGAAGACGTCGAGGTTTGGGGACCGGGAGAGCCGGGCGCGCGCGTGACCCGCGGCCACCCCGGGCGCCCTGGGCTGGCGCTTTTCCTGCCAGGCGTGAAAAAGGAAAATATTTTAACTGCAACCTACAAGCGTGTGTGTTAGTCTTTTTCTTTCTTTCCACTTTTTTTTCCCCCCCATCCAAGAAATAGATCAGGAAAAACTAATTACATGGCACGGCCCCGAAGTTAAATGAAAATGTAATCCTGCAAAACGGAGAGCAAATTAATTGTTTGAAAGATAGATTTTAGTTTGGAAAAAATAAAATAAAATAAAACGCGTCGTTCCCCCTGTAACACTTTGCTAAAACTCTGCTCGATTTCGGGCTGGAAAATCAGCCCTAAGCCGGGGCTCTGGGGTCACGCTCTAGGGGCGTTGTGCTTGGAAATTCTAATCTGAAAATGTCCGAGCCCTCATTTGGGTCCTTGTTTTGTTTTCTGTATAACAAGGTTTGGGGGATTTTGTTTTGTTTGTTTTGTTTTTATTGAAAAACACTCCCTCCCTGTTCAGACCGCATGGTCTTGGAAACTAGAAGGATTTAGGCAAGGGCTTTATGAAAGTGGCCCCATTGGTATTTTACTGAATCATAAATAATTTTTTTAAAAACTTTCTCCCTTCCAGGCGGATGTCACATCTCTAAAAATGCTCTGGGTCCTGGAGGAGCGAGCGGTCACCCCCACCAACACCTGATAAGTTGTCCAGGCCAGGGCTTGCTTCCCGGGCTCCCGCACGCACCTCAAAAGGGTTTGTTATTTCTGTTGTTAACGATAAGTTGTCGCTTTCTTTTTTGGTTTTTGTTTGTTTTAAAACACTCTTGTTGGGTCTTTTGCTCCTATAATATCTTCCTGGTGGAAAGTTTCATTTTCATCTAAAAAGTGCACAAGCTGCCACACAAAAGGGAAACCGCAGTGCTTCATCCTAAAGGTATTTGCAAACGCCCAAAGATCAAAATACAATAATGAATATTTTTAAATGGAATGAAATGTATGTCCCATTAACCACTTCTTTGCTGCTGGCTAGAATCTCCAACAAGGCCGTTTCCTCAATGCAGTGTTTGTCCGAAGCCATTACAAACCCAACCTTGTTAATGTCCTCACATTAAGATATTTAAAATGATCTTCCTCAGATCTTCGTCCCATGCTGGTTTTGTTTTGCTTGTTAGCTTGACCCACATCAACTGAGTCCGGCAAGAAATAAGTTGACAGATGTTCTACGACATGAAGGGGAGTTATTTGTTTTTTTAAAGTTGAAATCTTCAGTCTGTTTAGTTTATTTTTGAATAGGGGAGGGTGTTGGGTTTGGTCTTTTTTCTTGCCTGTGTTACTGTACTTGCACAGGGCAGTGCCAGGGAAGAAAGCCACGCAGCGGCAGTGAGTTTGCACCACCCTCTGGCAGGTCAGAGAATGACCAGAGCCGCTGCTTCCATAATAGAATTCTTTTCTTCACCCCGCGTCTGGGATCATTGTCCTATCTGTATGTGAACTCACATTCAAATGAGCTTTCCTGAGAACGCGCAGCGGATTTCCTGCAGCCTGATTTTATATAGATCCTTTGAACCAGGACACCTTTTCTCTATCACATCCTTGAAAGAGCCCACAAAGTCCCTAACGGACCGTGCGTGTTAATGTACTAAAATGCCTGGCAGGGAAGTAAGGGGCGGCTACAGAATAGTCCTATTCTATTTTGGATTGCCTCCGTAGAGTGCTTGAAAACAGATCGGGGGCTGTAGCTGTAGCAGTAGAGAAACAAACGCTTCTCTTTCTTGGGTTCGGAAGACCCTCATTACCCACAATTAATCATAATGACATGCTGTATTCAGGCTTCTTGCTGAGGTCTGGCGAGGAGCACACAGATGTGGCTTTCTGGAGATTCCGATCCCTTCTGCAATACGGATTTCAGGATACAAAGCTCGTTAGTACCCATTACCAGCTCCCTGGGTCTGCTGATTCTCTCAAAAGTGCAGATCAGCACTAGGTACCGAGTATTTTCGTGGCCTTCAAAGAGCAAGCATTTTTCACGGCCTTCCTGCCTGGCCATGAAGACCACAGGAGCCAAAGGTTGATACTTTTCCCTCAAAGGCAAACTGGGTTTTTAAAAAATACAAAGTCTGTTCAATATTGTGCAAATGCACATATATGTGTGTTACATCTATCTTCTTATGTGAAGGTCTCTTTTTCAAGGAGATTAACCTGATGATGTGCTTTAGAGAGCGTGTGGAAAATTAAGACCGTGTTCCAGAAAAGACAGGCCCAATGTTTTGCCTGCATAACCAAGCTCAGAGAGAGAAAGGCGTGCAACTGAGTGAAATTAGTGAGATCATTTGCCGAATTATTCATCTTACGTAAACTGGAGAGCATTGACTGAGCCCCTGATATGTGCCAGGTCGGGGAAGCTGAAACAGCCGTGCCGTGGGCTAGTTGCACAGCAGGTGAAAATGGCTTTCCCTGGATTAGCAGGGCTCTCCAGCAGAACTGTGCTTGAGGCCTCTGCCCAGACAAGCCTGTATGGTCATTTGCACACCGCTAAGGCAAGCCCATTGAGGGAGACCAACAGTTATTTGTCATCAGCAGAACCTAAGAGCTTAATTACAAACTTAGGAATATTCCGAACTAAGGTAGCTGTTGGAAAACCATGCCATCCACCTGCCAAAAATAAATGTCCTGTTGCTAAAGACTTACCTGTACAGATTAAAATGTAAAAAGAAAATGAGCCAAAGATACAAATAGGCATCTTACAGCAGAGAAAACATATAAGCCAATAAATACGAGAAGAGACCAGGGACATACACAGCAAGGGCATCGTGAGACACCATTTCTGTCCACTACTCATACTGATACTATTTTACATATACTATAGCACTATTTGGTTGGGGGAAAAATAGATGTCTAGCAACAGCAAGTGTTGAAGAGGCTGTGGTCCCCCAGAACCTCTTAAGCAATCCTTCTGGAAGGAAAATACAGATAATGCAGTAATTCTACTCCAAGTGTGTACCCAGCAGAAACGTTTCACCTGTACACATGAAAAAAATGCACATGTGTATTTAGAACAGTGCTAGGCATAACAATGACCTGAATGTCCTTACAGGAAAAAGTGCTTGAGAAGCACAGTGGTAAATGGACACAACTGAGTCTGTAGAGCAGGCGAAAGAAAGTGCAGTGAGGCGCAGGTATACTGATTAAGCTGAGCCACATGATGTTACGTGGGGGGAAAGTAGTGTCAGAAGATTACATGCAGTATGATATTCTTTTATAAGGATAAAAAGAACTTAAATATGCTATGCACTTCAGAAAGCATATAGCTAAAATAAAACTGTACAAATAAAAAGAATAAATAGACTTCTGAATGGTTTACTCAAGTAGAAAGAGGGAGGAGATGGAGGGCAGATCACATAGAAGAAACTAAATTATTTCAAATCCTGGTTATTGGATACTCATTACATTCTTAAAACCAAAGGAACGAATGCATGTAACAGGAACGAGCATGCGCCAATGAAGAGAGTATCTTGATCAAGCTCTTTGCAACTAGGAATCAATAAAAATTAAAGAAAATAAAACATGAAAAAATAAAGGGGAAGTTTCTTATAGACATATTATCAATAGCAAATCCATGTAGAAATTTTGGTTAAGTATGACTTTCTAAAGCTTTTAATACTTTTTGTATCAGGAAGCATAATTTAGAGAGTTAAAAGCCAATCAAGATAATGAATTATTTTCACCATATATAGTAAATATTTAAAAATTCCTTCAAAGCAGCAAAGAGCTATCCTAATTGAGAAATGGGCAAGGAATATAAACAGGTAAGACACAAAAGAATATCTATAAATGGCCAATAAGTATATGAAAAATGTTTTCCCATCCATTAATAATCTAAGAAATGCAAATCAAAATGACAGCGAAACATGGCGAAGATGGAAACAGTTGATTGAAATGAATGCCTGGTGTTGGCAAGGATGTGAGGCAATGGGCTGCCCCCTACAGGCTGGTAGAAATCGCTGTGTCATTTCTGGATCCAGTCAGAATCATAATCATAACGGCAGCTAACATTTATCCAGCCTTAATTATGTGGTGAGCACTCTTCCAAGTGCTTTCCAGGTGCCGAATTCCCACAACAGCCCCAGAAGGTAGATACTATTATTATCCACATTTTTCAAATGAAAAATTTGAAATGTGTATTGAAAGTCATTAAAATGTGCTTATTGTACTGCGCTGGCAATCTCTTGTGCCTCATTTGCCCAAGAGAAATACAGAGGGGACTGGTGTCTTCTTAAAGTTTTCTTTCCATAAACATCTTAAATGCTTACATAACTTCAATGCCTCTAAATATTGACTCTTTCTATATTTTGGATGCAAAGGAGTCCTGAAAGTGTGAGAAAAATACATAGCCCTTGAGCAACAATCCCCTTCTAAGATCTAGTAGAAGAAAATAGTAAGGATATGGGCCAAAACTTACCTACAAAGGAGTGCTTTCTGAAATAACAAGATTATAATAACCTAAACGTAAGACCGTGAAAATGGGCTGAATAGATTGTAGTATAATCATAGCATGCAACACTCTGCAGTTCTTTTTAACCTATCAAATTGTATTTTAAGTAGACTTTTCATTTTGAGGTTATTATAGATTCACAAGCAATTGTAAGAAATAATACAGAAAGAGCCCATATGTCCTTTACCCAGCGTCCCTCAATGGTGACATCTTGCAATGCTGTAGAACAGCGTCCCCTGATACAGAAAGTTTCCAGCACCACGGGGATGTTTCCTGTGGCCCCTTCATAGCCACACCGACGACACTCACTTCCTTCCCCTTAACCTTGGGCGATCGCTAATCTCTTTCCACATTTCTAAAATTGTGTCACTTCAAGAATGTTCTATAAATGAAACTATGCAGGGTACAGCCTCTTGGGATTGTTTTTCTCACTTAGCTTAACCTCAGGAGGCTCATCCAGGCTGTGGCCCATGCGAACAGTGTGCTCCTTTGTCCCGCTGAGTAGTATTTCATGGCACAGACGTACCCCGATGTGTTGAGTCGTTCACCCACTCGAGAGCAGCTGGGTTGCCTCCACTCCGGGGCTATCGCAAGTAAAACTACCGCTGTCCCTCTGTGGGGTTTGTGTGAACATATAGGTCTTCATTTCTCTGGGATGGATGCCCAGGGTTGTCTGGTGGTTTCATGTTTGCTTTTTTAAGAACTGCCAAACTGTTTTCCATTTTCCATTCCCGCCAGCAGTGTATGAAAGATCCATTTTCTCCACATCATTGCCAGACGTTGATGTTTGTCATTCATCTCTATTTTAGCCATTCTGAGAGGAGTGTAGCGATATGTCACTGTCGTTTTAACTCGCATTCTCTAAAGGCTAATTTAGATGTTGATTACATATATATCCATAAAACCTTTTAATAGGCTTTACTTTTAGAGCAGTTTTAAGTTCACAGAAAAGCTGAGAGGAAAGTACAGAGTTCCCATGTCCCCCCTGCCCTGCCCCCCGCCCCCCAGACATGCGCAGCCTCCCCCACTATCAGCATCGCGCACCGGAGTGGCACGTTTGTTACAATCTGTGACCATATACTGACACGTCACCACCCCCAGCCCAGTGTTAAATCGCATAGTTTACGCCCAGACCCCATAGTCCACTCCAGGTCCTGCGCGTCCTGTGGATTTTGACAAATGTCCCCTTACAGTATTACACAGAACAGCCTCGCCGCCCTCCGAAGGCTTGTGCTCCCTGCCTAGTGCTCCTTCTCTCCCCCTCCAACCCTGGAAACTACTGGCCTTTTCAGATCGTCTTCTTTCACTTAGCACTGCCCATTTAAGGGTCTTCCAGGCCTTTTCATGGCTTAATAGCTCTTTTATTTAAGCATTGAATACTATTCTGTTGTCCGAGTGGACCACAGTTTGTGCATCCATTCACTTGCTGAAGGACATCTTGGTTGCTTCCAAATTTGGGCGACTTTGAATAAAGCTGCTATAAACGTATATGTGCCCATTTCTTTGTGAAGTGGGGTTTCAACTCACCTGGGTAAATGCCAAGGAGCTTGACTGCTGGATCATGGGTAAGACTATATTTAGTTTGATAAGAAACCGCCAAGCTGTCTTCCAAAGTGGCTGTGCCATTTTGTGTCCCCAGCAATGGATGAGAGGGGCTGTTTCTTCACATCTTTGCCAGCATCGGGTGGTGTCAGTGTTTGAGGTTTTGGCCATTCTAATAGGTGTGTAGGGGTATCTCATGGTTCTAATTTGCATGTTCCTAATGACATTGGATATTGAGCATTTTTTCATTATTTTCCATCTGTATATTTTCTCTGGTGAGATGTTTTTTCAGGTCATTCACACAATCTCTAATTGGATTGTTTGGAATTTTTACTGTTGAGTTTCAAGAGTCCTCCATGTATTCTACATCCCAGTCATTTGCTGAATATGTAGTTTGCAAATATTTTCTTTCATTCTGCAGCTTTTCTTTTTATTTTTTAATAGGATCTTTCACAGAAGTTTTAAATTTCGATGAAGTACAACTTATCTATTTTTTCTCTTAGGTACATGCTTTTGGTGTTAACTCTAAGAACCCTTTGCTTAGTCCTAGATCTAGATGACCTGTCCTGCTTTTTAAAATAAAAGTTGTATAATTTTATGTTTAACATTTAAACTCATGATCAGTTGTGTCAGTTGTCCTTCCTCCACTGAATCGCCTGTTCGCTTCTCCCCAATATCAACTGAGTGTCAGTTTGTCTGGGTCTATTTCAGTTCTTTATTCTGTCCCATTGATCTGTGTTTATTTGTCTGCCAGCACCACACCATCTATAGCTACATAATAAACCTGGAAATTAGGTAGATTGATTTCTTCAATAGTGTTTTTTTTTCAAAGCTTAGCTGTTCTAGTTCCTATGCTTTTCCACGTAACTTAGAGTCATTTTGACTATATCTACAAAAAAACTTACTAGGATTTTATAGGAATTGCATCAAACCTGTAGATCACTTTGGGGAGAATTGGCACCTTAGGTTTGTTGAGTCTTCCAACTCATGAACATAGCACGTCTTCCCATTTATTTGGAATTTCTTTAAGTTTTTTTTATTACTTTTGTGTAGTTTTCAGCATACAATTCATGTACAAATTTTGTTACACCTAAGTATTTCATTTTTAGAGTGATTGTAAATAGTATTCTATTTTAATTTCAATTTCCACATGCTTATTGTTAATATATAGAAGTGCCGTTGGTTTTTGCTTATTGATCTTGTATCCTGTGGCCCTGATGAACTTTTTAGCTCTAGGTATCTTTTTGTTTTGCATTCCTGGGGATTTTCTGTACAGACAATCGTGTCATCTGAAAGTAGGGACAGCTTTATCTCTTCCTGGTCTGTAGGCTTTTATTTCCTCCTCGTGCCTCGTTGCCCGGCTAAAACTCCCACAGTAGCACCTTGGACACGAGTGGTGAGAGCCGACATCCCCATTTTTCTCCCGACCTTAGCGGGCAAGTAGTAAGCCTTTTCTGACTAAGCTTAAAGTTAGTGACAGTCTTTTAAAAATGCACATTCTTTATCAAGTTTAGGAAGTTTCTTTTATTTCTGCTGTCCTAAGAGTTTAGTCGTGATTGGAGGCTGAATTTTGTCAAATGCTTTTCCACATCAGTTAATGTGATCATGTGATTTTCCCCTTGACTTGTTAATATGGTGGATGACTTCGTTGATTTTTGAGTATTGAACTAATCTTGTGTCCCTGGAACAAAGCTAAATTGGTCATTGTGTATAATTTTTTAGCATATTGCTGAATTCTACTTACCAATATTTTGTTAAAGATTAGTAATTTCTAACAAAATATTGGCAACCTAATAAATTCAATTAAAAAATAAAATTAAAAAGTAGGTTAAAAAATGATTATTACACCTTTATTTATGAGAGGTGTTGAACTGTAGTTTTCTTGTTTTACATGCATTTGTTTGGTTTTGGGAGCAAGGAAATGCCATTCTCATAAAACAAATTGGAAATGTTGCCTCCTCTTCTATTTTCTGTAAAAGATTATGTGAAGTTGGTACTAACTCTTCGTTAACATTTTATAGAATTCTCCATTGACACCACATGGGCCAGAAGGTTTTTTTTTATAGAAATTTTAAAATTATGAATTAAATTGTGTATTTCATATTGGATGAGTTGTGATAGTTTGCATATTTTAAGGGATTGATCCACTTCAGCTAAGCTGTCACATTTATGTGTGTCGAGTTGTTCATAATGTCTCATTATTCCTTAGATATCTACAGGATCTGTAGTGCTATCTCCTGTTTCATTCTTGATATTAGTCACTTGTGCTGTCTCCCTTTTTTTCTTGCTACAGGTTTGCCAATTTTATTGATCTTTTCAAAGAACCAATTTTTTGTTTTATTGGTTTTCTCTATTTTTTTTATTTTCTATTTCACTGATTTTTTTTATCATTATTATTACCTTTCTGCTTATTTTTTTTGGTTTAATTTTGCTCTTCTTTTTCTAGATACTCAAGTTAGGAACTTATAAGTTGATTAAAGATGTTTCCTCTTCTGTAATGTATGCATTTAGTGATGTAAATTTCCCTCTCAGGGCTGATTTATTTGCCTCCTTCAAATTTTTATGTTATATTTTCATTTTTATTCAGCTCTGTGTTTTTTTATCGCTCTTGAGACTTTGTCTTTGATTTATGGATTATTTAGAATTGTGTGGTTTAGTTCCCAAGTGCCTGGATATTTTCCTCTTATCTTTATGTTAGTAATGTCTAGTTTAATTCCATTGTGATCAGAGAACACACTTTGTAATATTTCAACTTTTTAAAATTTGTTTTATGGCCTAGATCTATATTGTCATATGCTCCTTGGGCACTTGAAAAGAATGTGTATTCTATTGTTGAGTGGAGAGTTTTATAAATGCTGACTTGACCCATTGGTTGATGGCTTTGTTGAATTTTTTATATCCTGGCTAATTTTCTGTCTACTTGTTCTATCCATTCTTGTGATAGGGGTATTGTGTCTTCACCTATTATTGTAGATTTTTCTTATTTCTCCTTTCATTTCTCTCAGTTTGAGCTTTAGATTTTTTCAGCTCTATTGTTTGTTGCATACACATTTAGAATTGTTATATCTTCTTGTTAGAGTAACCCTTTCATCGTTAGATAATTTCCCTCTCTGGCTGGCAATTTTCTGCATTCTGAAGTCTACTTTATGTAATATTAATATAGCCACTTCTGGTTCTTTTATTAATGTTTGCATTATGTGTCTTCTATTTTACTTTCAACCTGCCTATATCATTATATTTGAAGTGAGTTTTTTTTAAACAGCAGATATTTGGGCCATACTTTTTAATCTCCTCTCAATGTCTGCCTTTTAGTGGATGTTTTTAGACTATTTACATTGGACTTATGTATTGATATGTTAGTGCTTAAGTCTACCAATTTAATTTTTGTTTTCCACTTGTTCTTTTAGGTCTTTATTTCTCAGTTTTATATTTTCTGCTTTTTTCTGGGGTTTACTTAGACATTTTCTAGAATTACATTTTGATTTAGCTATATGTTTTTAAATGGACTTGTATAGCTTTTGACTGATTGCTCTAGATATTACACTTATGTATATATAACACGTATTCAATGCTTTAACTCATCTTTGGGCCCTGTGTAGAATCCATTATCCATTTAGCAAGCAATTAATATTTGTTAAATATGACCAAGTTAAATGCAAACTAATACCAGTTATTTCTAGTTTTATTTCAATTTAGTCTCCCAAATGTCATTTCACAAGAAAGTAAGTCACTCTAGAGCTAGTCATGAATGTAGGATGACAGGAGGAAATTATTTGATAATGTAACACTCCTGGAACAATATAAAGTATTTTTGAAGCAGAAAAAGAAGGAAGGAGGGAGGGAGGGAGGGAGGGAGGGAGGGAGGGAGGGAGGGAGGGAGGGAGGGAGGGAGGGAGGGAGGGAGGGAAGGGAGGGAAGGGAGGGAGGGAAGGGAGGGAAGGAAGGGAAGGAAGGGAAGGAAGGGAAGGAAGGGAAGAAGGAAAGGGCAGTGAAAATGGGCATTGCACTAGACTATTCCATGTACGGAATCGATTGTTTGGTTAGTCAGAGGTCAGTTTTAGACAGAAAAGTTCTCAAGTTGGTGGTCTGTAGACCTAATCCAGCCAGACAATTTTACATCAAAATTGGCATTTTCCAGCTTCTTTTGAAAAACAGAAGGATCTAGAAATACTGAATTCTCATTCACAAATGTCCACGTTGGCTGGAGCTGAGTAGTGCTGCCCATTAACAGCCATGAGCATGCTCTGTGTCCCAGAACCCGGCGCTCCCGCTGTCTTTCACCACCCTCTTTACTGAGGTTCATTTGCCACCTTTACTGGTTGTTATGGATATTTAATTCGCATTTTCTGCTACAGAAAATTCTAACACTCAGCTACTATAAAAGGTAAAACATTAAAAATCTCAGAACAGGGATATTTCAACCAAAACATGCATTCAACCAGTATTTTTGAGCTCTGGGTACTAGGTCCTCAGATTGGAGAAACAGAGGTACGTACAGTGTGGAACTTCCAATTTCATAGGGAAAAAGTGTAAGTGCACAACCAATCACCATAAACATTCACAGTGATCGGGGCTGCTCGAGATGCACAAAGGAATGGCCACACCCTCAAGGGGCTGATCGGTCCTGCCGTCCAAGGGACTGTAGCCTAAGCATTTTAAGTACTCCTCTGGGTGACACATCAATGGGATGCCCAGACACCTGCTTAAAAACCACTGTTCTTGGCAAGGAGGTTTCCCTTCCCATCCAGACATTTGCCAGAAGATACACTGAGCCTTCATGTGCCTTATCCATTGAAGGGTCTAAGAATAAAAATCACAAAGGAGAGCAAGGACAGTCCCCCACATCCGGAATGCTATGTGGGGCTTTTCCCACTTTCATTACTCCCTTTGCTTATTGGAAAATGATATCATTAAACTCTACACAGAGGTGACTAGGATAAAGTTATGAAGTGCATTATTCTAAAAGCTCATACAGGAACACACACCCATATGCATATCTGTCTACATGTGTGTGGTTATATAGAGGTACATACATATGGATAAAGAACCCTATCTATCCATTATCTATCTATCTATCTATCTATCTATCTATCTATCTATCTATCTATCTATCATCTATCTATCTATCTATCATCTATCTATCTATCATCTATCTATCTATTGGAACTAACTGGGCCATGCTGATTTTTAAAAGTAGGTTAGGATATTTGGGCACATTCAGAGACACCATAGGGGAAGACTTGCCCCTCACAAGGACACGCTGGGCGTGGTGACCTATGGGACTGGCCAAAATCGTATGTTCCCTGGTACTTTATCCCAAGTTAGTTCTTGTACTTCTTTTCTGACACTGGTTCAATTTAGAAAGAAAAGGTTAAACCTCCTAATCCCTCCCTATGCAGAACCAAAGGGATTTAGGCCCTCTGCACATGAGGACTGTAACCTTCTTTGGATTTATTGAACTGCATGATTACAACCAAGAAAAAACGTGTGGAGTACTTGGGATCTGAGTAGTTTGAATGGAAAGTAAGACATGAATAATTAATAGGATTAGAAGGCAGGAGCACCTACATTACTTTAAGGTGCCCCTGGCAGCTCACAGGGGCTTTGAAAATCCGGCAGACTTGCAGGAGGCTCCATCTCTGTGGAAAGTAATACCAGCTTTTCATGTATTAGTTCAACTTCAAAAGTCTTGAAATAACCGACAACCTGTCTGACTTTTAGGGTGGAAAATACAAGTGCTGAATCTTTGTCTGGCATTTTAGATACCACCGCTGAGCCTACACGGCGAAGAAACACATCAGAGCCCGGATGGCTCAGAGGAGCAGCGCCGTGTGTGGGAGTGGCCCGGGGTGGAATGCAGTCCCGGCCTTGCTCCCAGCGGCAAATGACCATGGGCGAGTCGTTCCCTCCCTGTGGTCCTCACTTCCCTGTGTCTGCAGCAAGGAGGCTGGACCAGAAGAATGTCTGGCTTCTCTTAGCTCCATCCTTTCCTCTGACTCTGGTCAGCCAT
Organism: Miniopterus schreibersii; assembly: GCF_964146895.1. Classification (NCBI taxonomy): domain Eukaryota; kingdom Metazoa; phylum Chordata; class Mammalia; order Chiroptera; family Miniopteridae; genus Miniopterus; species Miniopterus schreibersii. The sequence goes on along the minus strand of NC_138108.1, from coordinate 75,050,833 downwards.
GGTGTGGAAGGCTGAAGACTCATCCCCGGAGATGTTCTGGTCCTAACTGCAAACCTGGGGATGTCACCTTACATGGCAAAATGACTTTGGAGATATGATTAAGGCTACTGAGATGGGGAGATTATCCTGGCTATTTTGAGTGAGCCCTAATTGCAACCACAAGGATCCTTACAAGGAGGATACTAAGGGAGATTTGACACAGAAGAAGAGAAGTCCTGTGACCACCCAGCCAGAGATTAGAGTGATGTGGCCACAAGCCACGGGGCACCAGGAGCACCAGAATCTGGAGGAGGAAAGGAATAATTCTCAAGAGGAAACCGGCCCTGACACCACCTTGATTTTAGCCCTGAAGACTCAGTCAAACATCTGGCCTCCAGAACTGTAAGAGAATAAATCTCTGTTGTTTTAAGTCATTAGGCTTGCGGTGATTTGTCACAGCAGCAACAGGAAAGTAGTGCACACACAGACACTGGCCTTCCAAGGGCTTCCATGGATGTGGCGCCTTCTGCCTCCCGCATGGCCTGCTCCATGCAGTGACGTTACCCGCCCGACCCTGAGGGCACCGCAGTCAGCAACCCTGGAACTGCTCCCGCAGCAGGACTCTGATGCTATAGTCACCACTTATTGGCTCACTCAGTTATTCAGCCAGGGTTTCCTGAGCACCTGCACGCGAGGCACTCTGCAGGTACTGAGGGTGTAAGAATGGGCACAACACAGCCTTCCCCCCCTCACAGTCTATGGTGACGGACAGACAGGAGCGTTGGGATAGTGGGAGGAGTAACGCAGATGTGGAGAGGTAGAGAGGAAGGGCTTTGCCATTGTTGGTCATCAAAGGGGGCTCCCAGGGAGCAGCACGAGGATCCTGGGTGACAGACAGGGAACAGAATGGGAAGTGGAAATATGCCAGGGCATTCACCCTCATCATTGCTCACGGCCACAGGAGGGCAACACATTGCCTCCAGGACCCGATACCTCCTCACTGACCGCGGCCTCTACCAGTTCTCCCCAGTGCCTATCCAAGGACAAGACTCATGTTGGCCCACTGGCCAGTACTTCCCCTGAATCCTGCCTCTTGGTGATCTCAATTCATGTTTGTCAAACTGAGGGCCATGACCCATTAGTGGGTTGTGAAATCAGTTTAATAGGTTACAACCAGCATTTTTAAAGAAGGATGAAATAGTCTTGGATGAAATAGTTTGAGAATCACTGATTTAACTACTTCAAAATGAGATATGCTACCTTAACCTTTTCTGGAAAAAGGTTGGGCAAGAGGTGGTAGATAAAAACTTAAATGAAATAACTAGTGAGTATAGCGGAACTTGCATGAGCGTCTCCAGCCCGGTGGGCACATGCTGTGCGTCTCATTGTGCAGATGGCACCACCCTCAGCAGTCCAGACAGCATGGTAACAAGCAGGGCCAGGACCCATCACTTCCACTCTTAGACAAGATGAGATATGAGCACACTTACTACTCATTCTGGGCGAATCCAGTTCAAGTACTGAACAAGTGCCTCAAAGACTTCGGGGCCCAGAAATTATAGATTCATGTTCTCATGGAGAAGGCAGCACTTGAGCTGGCCCTTAAGCTTGGGTTAGTTTTCAATTGAGATGTGAGAAAGGCATTTGGGAAAAGGGTCCGGCCTGGGTAAAGGCATAGGCGCAGGACAGGACAGAGCCTCTCCAAGAAGCAGGGAGTGATGTTACTTGATTGAGTGTATTATGAGTTAGGGGATGTAGGCTCCTGCAGGAGGCAGCACTGTAGACTGGGACTTCCGGCAGGCCACAGGCCTCTTGGACCATCAGTTTCTTTTCTACCCGATGGAGTTCATGGTACTTACCTTACTCACCTCTCCGGTGGCAGAGAATATAAAGAGAGAAGACACGGGGCTGTGCAATGAAGAATACTGGCCAATTCTCCCACCCCTCCTGCTGGGTGGCCAGGACTGGTCTGGAATATGTTGGTGAATGAGCAGTGCCCAGCCCTGTGGCACATGCAGAAACTCAAAAACAGACCACTCTTTCTGCCTCAGAAAGTCAGAAAGCGTCACCAAGGGTGGGACACTTGGGGTGAGTCTGGAGGGATGAGTTGGAATTTGCAGAGGGAGGCAGGAACCCCAGAAGGAAGGAACAGCACATGTCAAGGCTATGGAGTGTGGAAGGGGGTGATAGGCTGGAGCCCAGTGGGCCGCAGACGAGGTTGCCTTGCTCTGAGATGCCCTGCTGAAGGCACCAAGGGAATCAAAACTTCAGTCATTTGCCATCGATTTTTCCAGTTCACGCAGAGGCGCCATCTGCTGGCCACACTTTGTTCCTGCAGGGGCGGGTTGGCCCCGATGAAGCATTTCACTCACTCGCACCAAGGTTCTGTATGGGCTAGATGATGCCTGCAAAAGGGGGGGCTGTGGGAAGGGCAGATGAGATCCAGGGGCAGAAGAAATTCACTTGGGCAGCAAAGGGAATATAAGCAGGTTGGTCACCAGTCCTCCCCGGTGTGGACTTCAGAACTCTTCTTCCCGTCCCCAAACTTGGCTCCCTGCTGACACTCTTAGCTCCAGCTCCAATACTTAACATTCTCCCTTCTCGACCACTCTTGACCACTCTCTTCTCCCAGCTATTGTCTGCCCCTCTGCCACCTCCTCCAGACAGTCTTCCCAGATTCCACCACCAGGTCCAATCGCTGCCTTCCATTCCCTCCTTCTGCTCCCCGCAGGTCTGCACTTACGCACGTCTCCTGCATGCAGGCGGCATGTGCATCCCTGTGTTTCAGTCATTCGTGTTTCTCATATCTGCTCAGCCCATCATCTCATGGACACACCTCAGGTCACAGGCCCCACCTCCCAGACCTCACCTCAGAAATTGCCACAGGGAAAGAGCCCTCCAGGCCTTAATCAGAGAGCAGAGTGAGAGCAGAACCCCGTGGCTTGTCGTGGCACCGAGGGCAAAGAGCTGAGTGTCTTCTTTCTCAGGAGAGGTTTAGATACAGGCCCTGGAGCATGAAGACATGAAGGGCCTGAGAGGAAGAAGAGGCACCAGTGACAGGGAAAGGGGTTTCAAAATAAGAGCATAGTCAGAGTCTACACCAGCACACAGGAGGTGGAACTGGAATGGCACCACCGTCCCTCCAGCAGGGAGCCCCAGCCTCTTCACCCAGACATCAGCTACTCCTGCCAGTTACTGGCCCCACTGTGCAACGTCAGGCATTGGCTGGGGAACAAGGAGGTTCTGGGAGAAGACAGAATGGGAACCAGCTGGGTCCAGGGTTGAGAAAGGAGCCCAGGAGCGGAGGCCATGTGACAAAGGTCAGCATGCAGGAGGAGTAGAGGTGGGCAGAATGGGAAGAGGAAAGCCTCTCAGGGCTGATGCCAGGCACTGAATGTGTGTGTCCTGGCAATGCACAGGTTGGGGCTCTCCTTCCCAGTGTGATGGTATTTGGAGATGGGGACATTGGGGTGATTAGGTCATGAGAGTGGAGCTCTCTTGAATGAGATTAATGCCCTTATAAGAACAGACATATCAGAGATAATCTCTTCACCACGCGAGGACACATCGAGAAGGCAGCCATCTGCAAGAGAGCTCTCACCAGGAAACTAATTGGCTGGCACCTGACTTTGGACTTCCAGCCTCCAGAACGGTGAGAAATAAATGTTTGTTATTTAAGTTTCCCCAGACTATGGTAATTTGTTATAGCAGCAGGAGCTGACTAAGACAGCATACAGAGCTGGACTCTCTCTGCCACAGGTTGCTGTCCCTCCCGCAAGAATGTCTGCACAGAAAGACACGCTCACACACACACCCCAACATAGAGCACTGGTCAGCACCACACAAAATCTGGGGAAGCCTGGCACTGTTATGGACACAGAAGCCTCAACAACTAATCAAACAGATCTATATTTGAGAATAGATTAAATAATCTTACCCTAAATATCTCACCTGAGAGATTGCTAGCATTCACAACCAACCACAGTGCAAAGCAGATTATAAATTATATGATACAGCTATAAATAATGTACCGGGAAGATGGAGAAGAGCTGGATTAATCTGTGCCAGGCTACACAGAAGCTCGAATGGCATGGCAAGGCCCATGGTCTGCCCAAGGACGTAATTACATCAATCTATATTGACTGACCTACCATTTTAGCTACATTGGAGGGCAAGGATTAGAGCTGGAGGACAAGTTAGAAAGAAATCACAATTAGAAATAATAGTTCCTGCCCGACTGGGCGTGGCTCAGTGGTTAAGTATAGACCTAGGGTCCAGGCGATCGGGGTTCGATTCCCGGTCGGGGCACATGCCCGGGTTGCGGGCTCGATCAATGACTCTCTCACCATTGATGTTTCTATCTCTCTCTCTCCCTCTCCTTTCCTCTCTCTGAAATCAATAAAGATATATTTTTTAAAAAAGGAAAAAAAAGAAATAATAGTTCCTAACTTCAGCACTTCCTTTGTGTCAGGCCCCGGTCTATGTATATAACACATTTGAAAGCATGGTGGTGTGGGACCAGAGTCAACGGTTGAATTGTATCCCTCAAAAAGTCATCTGTTGATGTCCTAACTCCAAGAACCTCAAATGTGACCTTACTGGAATAAATAGGACCCTTCATCCAGTGTGACTGGCATCTTTATAAAAGGGGAAATTTGGACACAGATACGCACACAGGGAGAAACTATGTGACAATGAAGGTAGAGGGAGAAGTGATGCACCTTCAAGCCAAGGAACACCAAGGATCACCTTAAATACCAGATGCTAGAGGAGGAAAGAAAGAGAGGGAGGGAAGAGACAAGCGAGCCATTAGAAAAGCCAGCTTAGAGGGGACACAGCTGATTGTGACAGAGGTTAAAGTTCATCCTTGACCAGACACAAAACCCAAGGCTCCTTTCTTTCCGCCTTGCTCACTTGGCCTCACAATATAGCCACCCCAGGCACCAGTGAGCTCTTCCTGTGGTGCTATTTTATGCAGATGCATTGCTACAGGTGGGAAGAGCACTATTGAGAGTTGAAAACTGGGCTCCTGCCCGCAACTCACTTGCTGAGTGATCCTGAGCAAGAACTACATGGCCTCCACCCTCTGGACTGCTCCCTGGGTGCACAATGAGAGCCTTGGGCCAAAGGCTGCTGTCATCCTTCTCTCCTCACATCTGTAGGATTCCACTGCTATTGTCCTCCTAGTGTGACTGCAGGACACTTCTGCCCCTCACTCACCTTTCTGCCTCAACAGCATCTCCTCCTGAGACACCTTCCCTGGGTATCCCAGACCATGGTGGGCCATCTTCCATGGGTGTGTACTTCCTCTAGTTAGGAAATTTCCTGAGAGCTGAGAATGTGTTTTGTATCTTCTGTATCACTCACAAGAATAAACAAAAAGTTAAGGATAACACAACAACAATAACGATGATGATGGGGATGATGATGGGGATGATGATGATGATGTCCAGGATGATGGTGATGATACAGTGATTATGATGACAATGATGATGGAGATGATGATGGTGGTGGTGATGAGATGATGATGATATGAGATGATGGTGATGATATGAGATGATGATGGTGATAATGGTGGTGATGGTGGTGATGATGATGGTGGTGATGATGGTGGTGATGAGATGATGACGATATGAGTTGATGATGGTGATGATGATGGTATTGATGGTGGTGATGGTGGTGGTGATGATGGTGGTGATGACGGTGATGATGAAATGATGATGATATGAGATGATGATGGTGATGATGGTGATGATGGTGATGATGGTGATGATGCTAGTGATGGTGGTGGTGATGATGGTGATGATGGTGGTGGTGATGAAGATGGTGATGATGGTGGTGGTGATGGTGGTGGTGATGAAGATGGTGATGATGGTGGTGGTGATGATGATGGCGATGATGATGATGATACTACCCTTTACTGACGACTTCACACACATAGGCTCCTCTCTTCCTGAGAAGCACCCTAAGGAGTGTTACTTTCTTATTTTGCGATGAAGAACCTGAGGCACAAAGAGGTTACAGGACTTGCCCAAGGTCCCCCGGGAGGAGAAGTTTGGAGTCTGGGTGGCTCTGGCACAGAACCCATGTGTTTAAAAACTACCTGCTACTGCCTCCAAAACAAAACTCAGTCAGGTGCTGAGTGCTCTGTCCTTGCTGCACATGGCACTTCCATGCACACGGCTGTTCAAACATTCTCAGTCTGTGACAGGCTTACATTTCTGTCTGGTTTATCTCTGTATTCCCAGTGCCTGGCATACTATTCAGTATATGAATGTCTGAATGAATGGAGATGCTCTGAAAAAGAGAAGTAATCCCCCCCACCCCAAGTCTTTGCCAACCATTCACAGGTCCTGTATTGTTTATCCATCCATGGCCCCAGTTCCCCCCCTCCCCAGACCATTACATACCCATAAGGTTATTACAAGCAGCTAAGAAAGACCCCACTCACTTTAAATTATCTACTCAAATGGTATTTATCCAACCCTGCATAGGTAATTTATCTTTCACGTTCTCTTTTAGTACATTTTAGGACTTCTTAATAAACTCTGAGCAGCAAACTAATTTACATATCTGATGGCACAAAATGCACATTTATAGCAGCTTCTAGAGAGAACTTGCCAAAAAATTCTTCAGTTACTTCCTGCTAAATCATTCCACTGTTCAGTGCACAACAGACTTAAAAAGGATTCAAATTCTTTCCCTCCCATCCTCAATGCCCCTGCCCAGATTAGTTTAGTCCCACATTTTTCTGAAGTCTTTAGGTGCAGTGTGGATACAAATCACCAGGGACCTTATTAAAGTGCTGATTCTGATTCTGCTGGTCTAGAGTGGAGACAGGGTCTATATTCCCAGCAAGCTCTCAGATCAGGCAGATGCTGATGGCTCCTGGACCACATTTGGAGAAGCAATTCTCTAATTTTCTCCCTCCTTCAGCAGAACCCCTCTCCCCACTCCTAAGCCCACCCTCTCTCCTCCCAGTGGCCTAACATGCAAACTGCTCCCATCATGTCCTCGCTTGCAACTCTTGGGAGCTTACGCACGCTTCTTGTCTGACTCTGGTCATGGTGATCATCTTGGCACTCAGCCCATCTCTCTACCACCCCTCCTTTCGCTTGCCCCATCATATTAATTATTCTCTCCCACTGTGTCCAGTGTGCCCAGTTGAGTCACAGAGAATGTGGAGTTGAGCAAGACACGGCTGGTCCATATCCCCGGTGACTCAAATATTTATAGAATGAACAAACGAGAACCTCTTTGAACGGTTCTTTGACCTGTTAATAGAATTTCTAGAAGGAATAATAGCTACTTGGTTTTTAAGAATACAAATCATTGCTGTGTGTATAACTAATTTTTTGAAGCTAATTAGATGTTTGCTTATATTAATATATTTGACTCTGCCATTTGCTCTGCAGTGCGCAGGTGAACATTCTAAATGGCGACTGGCACTAAATGGTCTCTTCTAAGGGTGAAATGCGCCATTGCATCCAGCCCACCACCCACACAGGGGATCATGCTTCTTGAAGTGGCCACAGCACAGTCTTTATTCAGTAGTGGAGCCATTGTTTATAAAGAATGGTTTCTTTTTAAAATTTTTATTAAAATGTATTGGGTGAGATTTATTAATAAGATTATGTAAGTTTCAAGTGCACAATTCTACAATACAGCATCTGTATATTCATTGTGTGCTCGCCACCAAATGTCAAGTCTCCTTCTGTCACCCTTTATTTGACCCCCTTTGCCCTCTTCTGCCCCCCCAACCCCCCTCCCCTCTAGTAACCACCGCACTCTTGTCTGTGTAAGAATGATGTCTTAAGAGCTTATCATGGAAAGCACTAGGAATATCTGACACAGATAGATGGGGAGCTTTCACACATTAATAATAAAAATAACAACCACAAATAATAATACCTATAGCTAAGCACACACTTACTCTATACCAAGCACAGAGCTGACTCTTCACACCTACAGTTGCGTGTAGTCCTCAAGCTAAGCCTGGGAGCTACTCGCCACCGTTCCAATGGGACTGAGGCTCAGAAGGACTGAGTGACTCACCCATCACCCATGGTCCCTCACTTAGTGTCAGAGGCTTCCTTCACTCTCATGACACTAAGCAAACCTGCCTCTCTCGAGGGTTCACAGTGGTTCAGAGACATGTGAGCCAAGAGCCCATATGACTGAGGTACAGAGAAAGCGGAACAGAGCCTCTGCCCCCTGTGAGCTGCCAGCTCCAAGGCCAATGCAACACCCAAGATGCCCCACTAGTGGGGGAACTACAAAGAAAATTCATTCTGGATGCAACCCACTTGTAAGGGGGAGTATAAGATAATCTAAATGAAAATTTAATAATTAGGCATAGAACCCATAAGAGCTGCATGGAGCTGATCACACAAGAGCCACATAGGAGCAGCCTACAGTGGGGACCAAGGTGGCGAAAATGACAGGAGAGAAAGTGATAAACATATAGGGGGAGCCCTGTGTGGGCCAGCTCTTACCTCAGGCCTTCATACTTGTCATCTCACGCATTCCTCATGGTGTCCCTGTGATGCCCTTATAATTGCCACCATTCTACAGATGCGCAAACTGAGGCTCAGAGAGGTCGAGGGGTGCTGCCCAAGCGGCAGAACAGACTTCTGAACGCAGCTCTGTCTTGTTTGCTGTGTAGATTTGTGGAGTGCACGCACCCCCCCCCCCAATTTCCCTTATGCTGCCATTTCTAATGAATTTTCAAAGTTATCTAAACAGTCCCTTGCCAGTAGACTCAGCCTGAGGCCATGGCAAACGCAGCCCTCAGCAGAGGAGAGACACTTGAAATTTCAGGAAATCATAGAAAAATCAGTAACTTGAGAGCATTGAGACCTATGGAAAGGGCAGGAGATTAAGAAAAAAAAACCTATTTTATTATTGAAAACTTGACAAGATGAAAATATGACCTTTTTCTGCTTCTTTTGCTTCTAAAATGTGACAAAAGTGTTTCACATTCTTAAAATCTATATTAGAAGTACCTCCGAATGCGTGCTGCCTCCTGGGAGCTCTGGGTCTCAATCCTTCCTTTTCTTTTGTTCTTAGGCAAGAAGAAAAGAGATGCTGTCCCAGTAGAGGAGGGTCCAGTGGTTTTGATGTGGGCTGGGCTCTGACCAAACAAACCCCACTCACTCCCCATTCAGAGATCCCTTTCCCATGGGCCTCTGAGGAGAATCCTCAGGTCAGAGACCCCAGGGTTTGGGCCCCATCCCTGAGGAGAGGAGACCAGAGAGTGCTGGACAGTGTCTCCCACCAACTCTTGCTTCTCTGGGCCTTAATTTCCATATCGGTGAAATCGGGAGAATTGGCCTACTCCATGGAGACGTGCGGGGAGCAAAAACCATTGCTAACTAAACACTAGCGTTAACTCAGCACTTGCTAAGAGAAACCGCACCCGGCTGCTACCCTCTACAACCATATTGGAGCAGGAGGGCCATCCGCTGAGGATGGATGCCAGGGTATGACATGGATGCCATGAAGACGACAGCCTCTGTCAAATGACAGCATGTCTATGGGACGCAGGCAGCTGTGTCACACTGGGAAGGTGCCCGTGACCTGGAGCAGACCAACGGCAGGGGCTTCTCTAACGGGAGAATCCTGGGCCACTTCGACAGCACCGTGAGTCAGACCAGCGCCCAAGCAGCCTACCCTGCACCCTCGGCGCCTTTCACAGCATAAGTCTGTGCAAGACCTTGAGATCGTAGCTTTACAGACACTGACTCTGAATTTTGTGGCGATCTTGTAGGGCGGTGTCTCATCCCCAGTGGACAGCTAAGAACTTTGAACTCAGGGGATGAAATCTAAGACATGTCAGCGGATGCAGAAGGAGCTCAGGCTGCCTGCGAAGCCAGTCTCCCCTGCTCCTGGGGGTGGGGAGGGCAGAACCTCGGCCTCGCCAACACAGCCAGGGTCTCAAGTGCCACACGTGGGCGAGGTTAAAGTCACTGGCACGGGACCAAAGCTGCCATTAGCACAGTGTCTAGAAAGCATTTGAGGAGCTGTCTGCCCCTCTCAGCCCAGGTACCTAAGGCCTCCCAGTTAATTAAACAAATCTAATCAGGGAAAGAACTGACCCAGGTGATGGGCACAACACTCAGCCTCAAGTTCCTGGTGATTGTCAGAAAATCCAATTACCATAGAGCTGAGCCTACCAAGCTTCAGAAAGATAATTGGGGGCAAGGGTAGGCGTTAAGGAGAAGCTAAGAAAGAAAATCAGATCCTAAAATCTATTAAGTAAACCTCCCTCTTAAGCAAAGCTTCTTGTGCCAGGGGGTCCAGGAGGACTTTAGTGGAAAGTGGGCACCAGCCTAGTACCGCTTTTCCCATTTTCCCGGCGGGGAGGCCTGTGTCAGGCACAGGAGACGGGACACAGGCCCGTGTGTCGGGCAGAGTGCTGGGTTGGGAGGACAGAGGCCCAGGGTAAAGTCTGGCCTGGGCTCCGCCATCGGTGGGCCATCTGACCTTGGACATGGTACTGGTTCGCTTTAATAAAATGGAAAGCTAGAGCTGGACCAACGCCACCTCAGATGGTGGCTTCGGAGCCACAGGGGCGTAATGGAAATACAGGAACTTGAGAAAGTAAAACCTACCAAGCTCGACATAATGAGCTTGTGTTTTAATAATGAAAAGCCAAGAAAATATTGGCGAGGTCGCTCCAGAGGACGGGAGCGGCCTTTCTTTCACCCACCCACTGGACACGCACCGGGCATGTGTGCGGCCAGGTTACAGAAACATACCTGGGCCCCGGCCATGTGCCGGCTTCCGCCCGTTATATGCCCCGCACTTCGCAATACTTGGCAGAGTAGATGCTCAATAAGTACTTGTTAATTAAATGACTCTACCAGTCCTGCAGGGCTTCGAGGCAAGTAAAGGCAGTTTCGGGGAACCATGGTAAAGCTGCGAGGGAGCTAAAGGGGCCCTGGGGGGGGGGGCACCTCACCCGGCTCTGGACCGGGAAGGAGGGAGCCACGGAGGAGTGTGCGGTGAGGGAGAGGCTGTGTCTGCATAAAAGACGGGAACACGGCCCGAAGCGGGAGTGGGGGGCCGTGGGGAAGGAGGGCCCAAGGTTGGGGAAGCCAGAGGTAGCCCCGCACGGATGCCCCGCACGTGTCCAGCCAGGCGAGAGGGGAGCCAGCGAAGGGAGGCGGGGGCGTGAGAGGGAGACGGGACCTGAGCCCAGGGACGGGCAGCGCCCGCCAGAAGCTAAAGGGGGAGCTCGGAGGGCCGGCCGGGAGGGGCGCGGGGAACTGGAGAAAGAGGGGTGCGTGTGACCTTCAGGGATGCGGGCAGGGAAATGGGCAGAGGGGTGGGTGGGCGCATGCGCGCGCGTGTGTGTGCGTGTGTGTGCGCGTGTGTGTGTGTGCCCGCGCGTGTGTGTGTGCGCGTGTGTGTGTGCTCGTGCGTGTGTGTGCCCGCGCGTGTGTGCGTGTGTGTGCGTGCGCGCGTGTGTGTGTGCGCGTGTGTGCCCGCGCGTGCGTGTGCGCGTGTGTGTGTGCGTGTGTGTGTGCGCGTGTGTGTGTGTGGTCATGCGTGTGTGTGTGTGTGTGTGTGCGCGTGCGTGTGTGTGCCCGCGCGTGCGTGTGCGCGTGTGTGTGCGCGTGTGTGTGTGTGGTCATGCGTGTGTGTGTGTGTGTGCGTGTGTGTGCGCGTGCGTGTGTGTGTGCGCGTGTGTGTGTGTGGTCATGCGTGTGTGTGTGTGTGTGCGCGTGCGTGTGTGTGCCCGCGCGTGCGTGTGCGCGTGCGTGTGCGCGTGTGTGTGTGTGGTCATGCGTGTGTGTGTGTGTGTGTGCGTGTGTGTGTGTGCGTGCGTGCGTGCGCGTGCGAATGGGGGTGGAGAGCGCGAGCCGGCGCGCAGGTGAGAATCCGCCGGCGGAGCTGACAAAGGCCACGCGCAGCCCCGCGCCCCGAGCCGCCCCGCCGCGGGGCCCGGGGCGGGGCAGGGGCAGCGGGACGCCCGGCGCGGCCACACGCGCCAAAACAAAGCGTCTCGTGACCGTCGTGCGGCAGACGCGCCGGGGACGCCCCAGACTCGTGAGCCGACGCGCGCGAAGGGGAAAGGCACCCCCGGCGAGTCCGAGCGCTCGGTGCCGGGTGGGAGCGCCCGCTGCCCCTGTTCTCCCTCCCTCCCCGAAGGAAAATAAACCCTTGACCAAATGCGACTTGACGGCGGGGACAGAAGGACGTCCCCAGCCCTCCAGCTGGCTCAGGCGAGGCCTGGCCGGAGGTGCCGCGACGGCAGCGCCGCATTGGGGGCTCCGCACAGTCACCCCGAAACGCCCCCCCGCGCGCCAGGTGCAGAGGAACTCGGGCCTGCAAAGAGGTGGGGCAGGAAACCTTTGTTTTCCTCGCCAGGCCTCCCTGCCCCGCCTCGGCGCGTCTGCGGGGTGTAGCTCCCTGGGGTTCCCGCCCGTAGCACGCTCCCCGCTCCCCACCGGCTCCCAGCCCCGCAGCCTCTCGGCCCCGCCCCACCGCCCGCCGGGAGTCGCCGCCTCCCTTCTCCCAGCCGCCGCATCGCGCCCGAGGCCCTATTGCAGTTGCCCGTCAATGCGAGGCGCCACCAATACCTGTTTGAGGAGATGGCATTTAATTAGCGCGCTCCAGCTGCCATTAACCCCCTCCCGCCCCGCCTCCCCCCCCTCCCCTCCCCGCCGGCGCCCTCGCCCTGCCGCCCCGCGCACCCCGTCTATGTAAAAAAGCCATAAAGCCTTTCTCCAATCGCCTGCTGGAGTTTATGCAACCCCCAGAACACAGGTTGATTGGAAAGGTCTCTCTCCTGGATAACAACAATTCAATGTGCCCTGACATTTTAATAGCCTGCCATCCCGGTGAACACAATCGAGCAAGGCAGTGGAGCAAAAATCATTAGGTAAGCAAGATAATCTAAACGGAATCTGCCGCCTGCGCTCGCACATGGGGCAGGCGGCCCAGCTGGGGCGCCCGCAGAGCCGCGCCTTCTGCCCCGCACCTTTGTATGAGCCCCCAATACAAGCAGTTGCTCTGTGAGACACGCAGCTCTGCAAACAGGTTTTGAGAGATAAACACACTCAGGCAAGTATAGTCTCATTGAACCCCGATATGAAATAATAGCTTGAGAGCATACAAATTTACAATGAATCAAAATACCTGCCACACATCAAACCACCACCAAATTAAGCTCACTGCTCTGTCTGGCTGCATCGAGAACAAGGCCAATATGTATTTTCGTGCATATATATATGTATTCATTTATATAAAGGTTTTGAGTAAAATGCCATAGCTAAACATATCATTTCAATATAAATATATAATATGAAACATTTATGCCTAAGGTATGCAAGGCACTACTATAAATGCTTAATCTATGAACTCATATAATTCTCAAAACATCTGTAAAACCCATTGTACAGATAAGGTAACTGATGCACAAAGAGTTGCAGCAACTTGTCCAAAGTCATCTTCTAGCAAGTGGTAGAGCCAGTATTTGGATCCAAGCAATCTGGCTCCAGGGTCCAGGTTGTCATTTATTGTGATATGGTGTCTCGTAAATAGTAAATCACACAAATATAAAATGTGTTGCCGATCTTTTTGAGGTCTGCATTCCTTCAGGAATGTGTATATTTATACACACATAACACGGGTATTTATGTGGATACTCGAAAGGTGCAAAGCAGTATAAACTGACTTCTTTTCGACACAGACGCCTACATTGATGTATGCAGCCAGGGTCACATATTGAGTCCCAAGATCATGTGTTAGTACTGACGATACAACAATTAATTAGACACGACCACCACCCTCAAGTAGCTCATAGCCTCTGGGGTAGTCAAACCAGCGAACAGATGCTTGACCTTGCGGGTGATAGTTAGAGAGTGACATGGAGCTGCAGAGGCTGAGAGGACCCCCAGCCCACCCATCACCTGCCTCACATGCCCCTCCCCCTCCCAGAGGCTTCTTGGGAAGCCATTCACCTACTCCCAGAGGTTGCCATCCCTCAAAACACCTGAAGAGCTCCATCTGGGAATTGCCTTCAAGACCAGTTTCTAAGCTGCCCAAGAAAATGAGCCTTGTTACTTAATAATTACATAACACACAGACTCACACCCCTTTCTTGGGAAGGAGGCAGGAGTGACATCACAGAACCCGAGCCAACAGATGTCAGAAAATTCTGTTGGATTCCAGCCCTCCCCAGTCACCTATGCTCCTCCCTGCTTGTGCAACGAAGTCCCCACATAGATCCATTTCCCAGTGCTGACTTGGCAAGCTATTCGCTTTATGAATATGACCCTCAGAGGGGAGCCCCTCTCAGCAGCCCCCGAACTATGTTATCACCGTTATTAAGGAGCTTAAAGAGGAGCTGGGAGGACGAGACACCGCTGGAATTGCAGCGTGATTGTGATTGATGTGTTCCTATTAGCGCCTCAGTGTTATCTCTCTGGATGGCAAGACCAGCCAGTGGCTTGTAACACAACAGATTACCTGAGTTCTCAGCCTTAGAAGGATGTTTAAATAAAATATAGTCCCTCTTAGCAAGAGGCTCATTTTCTCCACGAGGCTCCAAGACTATTTCATGTCAGCTCTGATTCGCTGCAACTCTCCTCAGTAAACATGTCTTATCATTAATAATTCTTTACAAGCGCAATCTCCAAGAGTCCCCTCTCTCCCTCGCCCTTTCTCTAGGTGGCTGGACTCAGACACATCACGCCCCAGTTTGGGTTCCAAGGTGCTTCTCTCTGGATTTTCACCTGCCTTGCCAAAAATGATTGATTACGCCGGGCCGACTGGGTGTCCGGCAATACCCAACAAATGACTTTGGCCCCTAACAGCAGGCCTTGGCCAGATAGAAATCAATATTTCACCATTAAAATCTATCAAAGAAGAGTTAAGGCACCATCTGTCCCTGCCGCCTCTCTATGGTGTGTGAACATTAAATCCGACACTTGTACTACATGGGTGATCAATATATAGTGGTTCACAGATCATTTGTGGTCCCCTTTTAGCAGTGATGGATGTCTGGAATCGTTGTGATTCATTTTGTCAGACCATTAAACAGGATTCTGTCCAGTTCCTTCCTGATTTCATTTAGAGGATCATTCTTCACAGTTCATGAGAGGGAAACGGTTTTACCAATCTGCTTCTATTTCAATAAGTCACTTTATAGAGATTTTGTGTCCTCCAGACTGTAAAAATTCCGGAGAGATAGTACAAACAGACCTCTAAAACTATTCACTGCGTGACATATGCATAAAGTGTGAAGAGAGGAATGTAAATATGTTTACCTCTTTATCTGCGAATGTTGGTTTTAACCCCCTCCTGGCTGGAGTGCTGGCTGTGGGCGCTGCAGGAACAGTGTGCCTGCCCCAGCAGCGAGGCTGGTGGCCGGGGCTAATTTACGGAGGCAGGGGACGTCCCCTGCACCCTCTGTGGCTTGGCCAAAAGCAAATGGGAGGGGCTTTTCCAGATGTCACCTTTCAGAGACTTCGATTTCTACAGTCAAGATGAATCGCCTCTTACCCAAATGATTGGCAGTGCCCCTCTGTGCTCTCACGCAGCATGCCAGCCCAACAGGAGAGACGCTGGCCGGCCCTTGAGGGCAACAGTGGGCGAACGCAAGCACCTGCCCTACAGTGGCCACCGCCGTTGGTGAATGCCCACCTGTGCCGGGCCCTGGATGCACACAGGTCTCCTCAATGATCTTACAGCATAGGTACTGTTCTCCCCACTTTCCAGTGAGAAAACTGAGGCTCAGGAAAGTTAAATAACCTGTCTAAGATTACTCTAGCCAGGGACTGTCAGACCCAGGCCTGTCACAAGAGCCCACGTGACTGTGGTCGGCTCTTGGCTGGTGGCCATTATTTTGTGGATGATTTTGTTTTAATCCAAGTGAATTTCATTCGGTCCTCCTAGGAGTACACCAACCCATCAGGGCACTATTAGAAAATAAAATTGTATTTATTATTTTAAGTAAATCTATAGGAGGATCCCTAAATAGTGCACTCCAAAGCCAAACAATTAATATTAAAGTATTTCTGGTTTTGGATTATTAGACAATATCACTGTAGCCGATATTAGTGTAGATAAGCAGATGTTGATTTAACTATTAATAGAAGCATATTATATATATGTATGCATATATACATATATACAGACATATACACATATATACTTTATATATAATTATCATGTTATATAATAAATACATAATTTGAAAGACTTTAATGATAATTAGCTTTTCCTTCTTTCCTTTCCTTTTAAAATTAAGTAGCTGAGTCTCAGAAC
This sequence comes from Miniopterus schreibersii, assembly GCF_964146895.1. Lineage (NCBI taxonomy): Eukaryota > Metazoa > Chordata > Mammalia > Chiroptera > Miniopteridae > Miniopterus > Miniopterus schreibersii. The sequence goes on along the minus strand of NC_138108.1, from coordinate 75,034,576 downwards.
AAACAAAAGCTGCCCCTGGGATAAGAATCTTGTTCCCTGAATTCCAAGTCAAAAAACTGTAAGTAATAAAGTGTTACTCAATTATTATTTTGGGGGGTGATATAGTTGTTGAGGGTCAAAAGGATAGTAGCTATTTTGCATTTGAGCAGTGAGGTTCCAATTCACTAACCACTCTGTACCCTGCCCCGAGGTGAGCATCTCTTACGAGAACAGCAGGAGGTAAGGCAAGTCACACTTCAGACCCAAGGCCACCTGGCCAGAGCCATGCTGGACAGCAGCACCCGGGAATTCCCAGGCAAAGACACTTTCCAGAGGGGCATGGCGAGGCAGAGGGAGCTTAGGGTTAGGCTTCAGAAAGACTAAGCAGAAATCCATCTGTGCTGCTAATTAACTGTGTCACTTCAGATAAGTCACTTAACCTCTCTGAGCATCTGTGCCCTCATCTGTAAGAGTGACTAATCACATGAACCTCCCAGGGTAATTGTGAGGATTAAATGAGACAATACACCTAGCACGATACATGTTAGTTAGCGTCCTTCTATCCCTTCCTCCTTCCCTTGCATTCTCCTTGACATTACTCCATAAATTTGTATTAGACTATATTTCAACCGCCAATAAGAACTTGTAATGGGATCTGCCACATAAGAATTTATCTAAGTCCTTCTTGATTCTAGAAACATAAAACCTAGGAATTGAATGGAGAATTGAGAGGTCTTTGGTCCAACTGTTGACCCAGTGCAGGAATCACTTTCACTGCCTGCCTGACAATTCATTTTCAATGACCAGGAGCTCAAGGTGTCGCAGGAAGCCTGCCTCATTGCTGGACAGCCTTCTAATGATAAATTTCCTGCTAAACCTGCCTCCACGTAAATCCCACCCATTAGTCCCGGTAATAATTCCAATCCATAATCACCTCATGTTCCATATAATAATTTAATAGAATGAAAAGAAATGTTCCTTTTAATTTGTGATAAAACTGCCTCTTGAAGCATTTTAGTTATTGGACTAAAATCCAAGAGGCTTGAGACTGTGCCCAAGGTGGCTTTATGCACGTCTTCCGATTTTAGCTCTGAGCACATCCCAGCTCATTTTGAGCGTTATGAAGAGTTGTGGAGTTTTATTCTTTTTCTGTTATGAATCCCTGTGGTCCTTGTCACTGTCTGGGTTTCCTGTGTCTCTGTATTTTCATCTTGAGCATGAAACCCAGAGCAGCACAGAGCACTCTGACTCAACTTTACACTTCGGGTTTCATCCACTCCTTCCTTCCTTCCTTGTCCCTCCTACCCACTTTTCCTCCACCTACCTGCCTTCCATCCACCCATGCTTCCATCTCAAATATTTCAGTCACAATGGGAAAGCCAGTATATACCCCTTAATAATGGACAGTGATAAACTCCAGCCCTAAGAGCACCGGCGGCCTCGGGAGCTGTGGAAGCACCTGCTGCCCACCTTCACCAATGACCCAGACATTAGCATATGCCTCAGGTGGGCAGACACACACCCATGCCAGGGCCCCAGGTCAGGTCATTATCTCTCAGCTATTCCCACCATTCACACCCTCCAAAATCACAGGATCAAAGTCAACGATTCTACATTGAGCATTCCTAAGACTGCCACACTCGTCTCTCACGGCCATTCAAGCCAGAGAGGCCGTCGCGAAGATCATCAATGCTTTGCTCTGCCAGGTTGCCCAGTTTTGTGATTACTCCTCACACTGAGGTTAACCTTGTGGACCCCACTCAGTTCCCACTCCTCCATGTAGGTCCCACTCCATGCTAATGTGTCATGTCCTACATGTTATCTTGAAATGCCCATTTTTGCTGCCAGATTCTTTGCCTGTGTGCAGACCTCTGCATCCAGCATCTCCTGCCAACCATGGGCATATACAAGTTTCTTCTTTTATGTGTGGCCTTATTAAGAAGATGGGCCGCTGCACTGGTTCTCTTAAAAAGAAAGGTCTATGCATGTCCACTGGGGTCAGATTGCATGGGTACTTCCTTGACCGAGGGGTTCTGGAGCCAGATGCAAATTTGATGCCAGTCAAGACCCACACATGCCTGCGCCCATCAGATGTGCAGTGGCAGGTGAGGACCAGCCATCATATACAGTCATCTTAGGTAGCCTGACCTCTCTCCCTCTGTTGGGTTAGCCAGTGATTTTCAACCTTTTCCATCTCATGGCATACATAACCTAATTACTAAATTCTGCAGCACACCAAAAAACATATTTTTACCAATCTGACAAAAAAAATAAGGTATAATTTTGCTTCATTCACACCAGACAGCTACACTTGTGTTGGCTATTGTCATTTTTTTCATTTGACAATCTAAGGGAAAAGAGGTCAGTGCCCCCGACTAAAGTCAGGTACTTCACGTTTTAAAAATTCTTGCTGCACACCAGTGTGCCTGCCGCAGCACACCGGTTGAAATCGCTGGGCTAGGCCATAGCAGAACTATTTCTGATGGAATAGGTCATATATTCCTGAAGATTTCCAGGAATTCCAGACATTCTCCTACTCTTCATTCTAAGGTGAAATAGTATACACATCCAAGATATTTTTCAAAGCTGCCTTTGGCCTATCTTGCTCTAATTAAAGCCTATTCTATGGGCTTAAGATTTTTATCTTTTCATAAGCTATTCTTGCTAATAACAGCACCATTAAATGCAAACCTACCACGTGCCGGGCATCATATGGGCTGCTTTGTGACATAATTTTATTCTCACAATGGCCCTCTGCAAAATAGGTTTTATTTTCCCCATTTTCAGATGAGAAACTGAGGCTGCAAGAGGTTTAGTAATTCACATAATATCAGGCTGCTGATAATGACAGAAATTGGATTCAAACCCAAGCCAGACTCACAGCCAGAGCTGCCAAACACACGGCTATACATCGTCTATCAGAAAAATATGGTTTAATAGACTCGCCTTATAATTGTAGTGAGATTTACAGAGCTCTGAAAACAGAATCTAGGCCCAGTTAGATACCCTTATAACTATAAACATCTGCTTGCCTTACCCCCAATGGTATCCTGTTGTCTAAACATCAATAATACTTTTTCTAATTTCACTTTTGACTCCTGATCAGAGGGGTCAGCTAGCCTAAAAGACCCCGTGCAGAAGGGACACAAAACTTAAATCCTCTCTTTCAACCCAAAGCCACACGGGGACAGAGCATCAAGGAGATGTCAGGGCATTTCACCTCTTCCCACCCGTAAGGTCCCTCGGCCCGCATGTGATGGGTGGGGATTTGGGAGCCAGGCTGGTATCTGCCACCTGTGATGAGGGAGGAACGGGGGTGGCTGGACCAGGTCTCTATCACAGGTCATCTCAGACCATCGGAGACTGTTTCCAGAAAGTCTGCCTGGCTCCTGGTGCCCCCACACTGTGGCGAAAGGGCTGAGGGAGCCACCAAGGAAAGTGACACCTGAGGACCTCAGGCCGGGGTGTCCTCAACTGGAGTGGGAGTGTAGTATCTCCCTGGGGCACTCAGAAATGTGACTGAGGGTGCTGTGCGTCATTAGTGAGCAGGGCAGGTTATGCTAAATGTGCCCTAATATGTGAGACAGTCCCACGAATGACAAATTGCCCGTTCAAAATGCCAGCGGAACTCCACTGAGCACAACTTCCTCACTTTACAGATGAGGCAGGATTTGAATGATCTCCCCCAAGGAGACCTAGAGAGAGCTTCTGTGTCTGCCCGGTGGTGTCAGTGTAGACTCAGCTCCCCCAGAAAAGAATTTCATGAAGGTTGTTGCTTCTCCTTAAATCCATCGGGAGGGGCCACCGTCCCTGGAAATGGCAAAGGAAGTGATATTCAGTGATGGCGCCAAATCCTGAGTTAAGCGCAGTACCCAACACAGATGATCTCATTTCCTCTCCAAAAAACAAGCAAAACAAAACAAAACCAAACAAACAACTGGGAATCGAGTGGAATTGGAGGAAAGAAGACCGAGGCCCAGAGGTTGAGGAAGCTGACGAGGCCGCAGACTCACCCCTGCCAGAGGCAAGGTTCCAACTCGGGCCTCTCCCTCCCGCAGAGACGCGCCGCCTCAGAACCCCGAGAGCGGCAGCGGGGCCCCTAAACCGGGTGTCTCCCTGAACATGCAAAACACACTTCAGTCTTCCAGAGACTCCACCAACCTGGAGAGGCCAACTTCACTGACTGATTGACTGACTGATTGACTTCAGAGAGAGAGGAAGGGGGGGAGAGAGGGAGGAGTATGGATTGGCTGTTCCCCTCCCTTATGCATCATTGGCTGATTCTTGTATGTGCCCTGACCCGGGATCGAGCCCGTCACCTTGGCATATCTGGATGACGCTCTAACCAACTGAGCTACTGGGCCACGGCCACCTTCTCGCCTTCTCATGTGGTTCCTTCAACCAAATCCCTTCACCACCCGAGTTAGCCAGGAGAAGCTGGCAATGGGTTACTGTTGCCAGGCATTTTTGCTTTTTGTAAGAGTCCCTGTGCTGCGTGAACAACATAAAGATCTAAGAAAGGAAGCTCTCACTGTGGACTGAATGGAGAGGGCGACACTGCTGAGAAGTACATCTCTCTAGAACTGCTACCTGTCACTACTTTGCCTTCCATAAACCAGCCTCTGGGACCTGGCGAAGAAATAACAGGCTTCTGCCTGGCGCTTCTGGCCAACTCTGAGGGATTCCCTTTCTTTCTAATTGACTTTGACCCATTCAGTACAGGGAGGAGGGAAATAACAGTGAAAAGAGAAACAAAGGCAAGGGAGATGGCACTTCGGTTCCCGCTCCGAAACCTGCAAAGGAAGGGGAAATGGAAAAGCACAGCAGTGCTAACGGCCCATCTTGGCAATTTTTGGTTTTTTGTTTGTTGTTTTTTTTTTAAATATATCTTTATTGATTTCAGAGAGAGGAAAGGAGAGGGAGAGAGAGAGAAACATCAATGATGAGAGAGCCATTGATCGAGCCCGCAACCCGGGCATGTGCCCTGACCGGGAATCGAACCCCAATCACCTGGATCCTAGGTCGACGCTCAACCGCTGAGCCACGCCGGGCAGGGCCATCTTGGCGATTTTTGAAATACTTACATATTGACTCAGAAAGTGGCCAGACCGGGATCCCCATTCCGTCACTTCCTAGCTGGTGATCTGGGCAAATGCTTCAACTTGGCTGAACAGGGGTCACTTCCACCTCACAGTAAGGATGAGCACAGTAGGCCCTCAGTAAGTGAAAGCAACTGGGACTCGTTCACTGGAAATGGAGGGCATGGGATGGGTTCGGATAGTTGGCTGCAAAAGAGATTGTCACCTCCAGAGCTCTGACCCTGCGATTGTCAATCTCTTTTTTCTCCTAGAGAGTGGGCAGGGGGTGGGAGAGCAAGGAGGGGAGTTCAGGGTAACAAGACTAATCAGGATTTCACCATCAAAGCAAATATATCCAATTAACAGCTATTAGAGAAGCATTTTCTGGCACTGTGCACAACGAAGGCCACTCTACCTAGTGGAAATTAATCTTAATTATTGGTACCTGCATACATACGTGCAAGAGGAAGCAACTCACATTAATCTACATTAAACTTAATAGCAGCCCGTGTATTATCTATTCTGAGTCAGAATTGACTGCTGGCCCCTGCGCAGATATCTGCAGTGCTAACTCAAGTAATTACAGAGCAGCGGGTCTCAAAGACACAATTTGTTCCCTATATAATAAATCAGCTGCTAGAGCTTTTATAATTAAAAACCAAAAGGGAAAAAAATAGAACTGTATAGGCAAATGTCATTTTCTTCTAAGGGAAATTAGGAAAGGGAAACACGTCTTCCTGGTGCCCAGCCTGAAAGGAGAAAGGTCCCCACCTCTGGCGGAACCCCAAACAGAGAGGTAAGCACAGTGGCAGGTTTTCAGAACTTCTCGGCCTCAAATGTAAGGTTTCTGGGAGGCCTTCATGCATTTCTGCAGAGACTGGCAAGGCTGTGTGAGAGAGAGGTCGCCCATTCACTGGGATTTCCAATAGTCTGGGTCAGGGTGGAGGCCAAGTTGATTTTATTAAATTCTCTGTAGGAGGGACCCCTTTCCCATTAAGCGGGCCCCCTTTCCCATTAAGCACGAGAAAGGGGAAATGATGACTATGTCCTCTCTGCTGCCCACAGCCCTTCGTGTCAGGGCCTCCCGCACGCATTCAATAGATCCATTTTTAGAGGTCACCTTCCCTTCTGTAGATCTCTTTCACTCTTGTCATCTCTGTCTCCAGGGACCATGGGTCCACCCTCCACCTCAACTACTCTGCTTAGTTAGAGCTTTTCTTAGTTGCCTAGAATCACACACCCACTGGTGTTCCATGACCTCCGAGGCCCTCTAGTGCAACGTGCACTGCAGCCAGCATTTCCTAAAGTGGGGCCCGCCTGCCCACCACTGGAGCAGGGAAGACTAAGCCTAAGCCACGCTCAGGTAACACAGTGACTCCACTTGTGAGGTGTTGACCTGTAGGCACATGTTCCACGTCAGGCCCATATAACCTCTGCAGCTGGGAGACAAGCTCACCCAAGCCAGATATTCTCTCCTGTAAATGAATTCTGCCATCTCCCCTCACCACCCAACCTTACCCATAAGTGGCCCTTTGGACCTACTCGAATACCTCTGATGATGGGGAACTCACTTCCTCAGCAGGTAGCGTTGGGTGGTAAGGTGTAAGGTTCTCATCCTGAGCCTCTCCTTTTCTTGTTGGACTGAAATCTCTCCACCAGTTTCCCAGGTGCCTTAAACCCAGGGATCTTATCTTATAGGAATTCCTTAGCATTTAAAATCTATTCTAGCCGACTGGGCGTGGCTCAGTGGTTGAGCGTCGACCTGGGATACAGGCGATCGGGGTTCGAGTCCTGGTCAGGGCACATGCCCGAGTTGCGGGCTAAATCAATGACTCTCTCATCATTGATGTTTCTGTCTCTCCCCCTCCTTTCCTCTCTCTGAAATCAATAAAGATATATTTAAAAATAAAAATAAAATAAAATCTATTCTATCCATTTAGACACTGAATAGCTACTGTTTGGCAGTGTTTCTTAACCATATCACAGGAGGCAGAGAATGGGGCTTGGCTTTCCCTTGGGTCCCCTCCCAGTGCCTGACACAGTGCTTTCCACATGGCCCTTAAAAAACATCTCCTCTTCTAGATCTCAGCAAGTCATACTTCCCCCAGAGAGCCCTTCCCACACTCCAGCCCCAGAACTCTTCTAGTCATTGTAATTATTTGTGATCTGTATCCCCAGTGATCTAGCAAAGCCTGCCTTTGGTTTTCAAATATATATATTTGGCAAATAAATAAATGGGCACATGACTACTAAGAGGGTATTCAACTGTAGCTTTTTCCTGAAAGAAAACAAAGGGTAGTGTTCAATTACTCAGGGTGATCTTGTGGAATTCAAATGCTAGGGACACTGTCCTCCAGGACCCCGTGAACACTGATGGGGCCACCACTTGCCATGTCCAACAGTCCTAAGGCTCTGTTTACCAAGCAGCCAAATCATCACAGAAGCTCAGAAACACAAAGTGGGAAGCTAACTTTCTAGGCTGTGCAAGTTCCAGGAACCAGGCCCCTTTGAGAGTTCTTACAGAAATTTCATAAAAGTGTCTGAGAGCCAGAGAGAAGAGAACTACCACTTACTGTGCCCGTGTTTTGTGCCAGAAGTGGAGTTTGAGGTTAGAGACAAACTTTTCCTCTTGCAGGGATAAAGGATAGAGTCCTGGAATGAACCCTGAAAAACACTCCTCTTTCCTGCTCCCCACACAGAAACTGCACCCAGCAATAAGTTAGAATTTTCAGTCAACCTACCAACAAGCATTTCTTGAAACTATTCAGTTAAGAAAAAAAAAAAAAGGGACCAGTTTCACGTCTCAACACTCTAGTTAGCAACACACAGAGAATTCACATGAGGAGCTAAGCAATCCTGTGAATAAAGTGCCTCTTTAAAACACTCATGCAAGATTACTGTGGAGGAAGGAGCACGGCGCTCAGAGGACAAGCATCTGGATCCCGGCGTTGCCACTGTCCAGCACTGTGACTTCCAGAAGGTGGCTTCGGCTTCAGAACTTTATCTCAAAAAAAAGTCGTAACGCCACCTCACAACGGTCCTAGGATTAAACAAAACTTGGTAAGATTGCGTGCAGGAGGAAATGCACATGGACTTTAGGGGGAGAGCGGTCGGAAGTGGGGCACAGAAGAGAGATGTGCAGGAGGGGGAAAGGTTGTGCACTGGCAGAGGAGAGGTGGCCTGTGCGGAGGGATGAGGGACCCTTGACAGGCCCGTAGCTGCCCATTCACCCTGTGAGCCCCGTCACCCGCAGGTTTTCCATGAGCATCTACAGACGGAGAACCAGTCAGACACAAGGTCTGCCCTCATGGAGCCTGCCGTGGAACAGGGACACGGGCACGAAGAACTGACTTGCACTCAGGGGGCTCGGTGCTCCCAGGTGGGCGACTGTGAAGCGGGAGCGGCTTTGCATCCAGGCAGTTGAGTGAGGGGAGACTCATTAGAGGCAGGCGGCCTCTCAGCTTTCAGAGGCAAGGTGTCCTCCAGGCTGGGGCGGGGTGGGTGGGGCAGAGGGGGTGGGCGTGGAAGGTTCTAGAGGATGGAGGCTGAGGTCTGCAGTCCCTCAGAGAGCATGAGAGAAGTGACGGGAAGGCAGAGCCAATACAGAGGTTTAAGCAGGAGAGTGGCGCTCATGGTCGGATGGCACTTGAGAAAGCAAGGCTGGCTGGGGCAGGGCAGGACAGAGATGGGAGACAACCGAGGAGCGGGCTGCAGGGAATGAGCCAACGGAGAGGTTATCGGGGACCTGGGCAAACAGGGAGGTGTTGCGGGAATGTGACCCCCAGCGTTCACGAAAAACTGGCGTGAGGCTGAGGAGACACGTCGACGGTGACTCCCGGGCGCCCGACTTAGGCAGCCAGGTGAAAGGAGGCATCATTGACTAATGGGAGATTTTGAGGAAAGATGTTAAACTTAATTTTGGATACACTGACTTAAGAAACATCCAAACCCGGAGAGAATTTTTGTAGGAGTCTATTTGGGCCAAACCGACGACGTGTGCTGTGGGGCAAGCTCTCAAGTGCTCCAGAGAGTAACAGCCCCACAGCCTCTCCGCGCACTTGACCTTAAGGAGGGGTGTCAGGGAGAGCGCGGGGGGGGGGGGGGGGGGGGGGGAGCAAGGGGGACACTGGGCCACAGCACAGCGAACTGCGCTTCCTCCAGGGCCCTTAGAGCTTATTTCAAAAGCGAGTTGACCTAAATGACAGAAATAATGGATGGGGCTTGCTTAAGACAAAGATAAACCTTTTACTAAAAAGTTACTTGCCTGGGGCATGACTACCCACCATGAGCCGCCCAGGTAGGGGTTTATGATCAGATCACCCTGTGACGTTACTTTCCATAGAACCTCCTTTTTTCATCCTCTCCTGAGGACATGTTTATAGATTTTAGAGAGAGGGGGTGGGGGGGGGAAGGGGAAAGGGAGGGGGAGGGGAGGGGAGAGGGAAGGGGGAGAGAGGGAGGGGGAGGGGGAAGGGAGGGGGAGAGGGAGGGGAGAGGGAAGGGGGGAGAGAGGGAGGGGGAGGGGGAAGGGAGGGGGAAGGGAGGGGGAGAGGGAGGGGAGAGGGAAGGGGAGAGAGGGGGAGGGGGAGAGGGAGGGGGAGAGGGAGCCACCGTGAGGTAAGATGGGAGACGTTCCTGGGTAGGGCAGGGCCCTGGGCGGGTGCGGGGAATGCAGATTGCCCGAGTGAGAGCAGACGGGCAACCAGTGCGAGCGAAACTCACCCAACGTCCTGGGACAGTTAGGATGAAGAAGATGAAGGACAGGGAAGTGCTTGGAAGGGGGGGAGTATAGGGAGTGTTTTGGAATAATGCTGTTTTTAATGTTTTTAAAGAAAAAGCCAATAGGAAGGAAAGGTTAGAAATATATAGAAGAGAGGGAGGAAGCAATGATAGAAGGGAACCTGAGGGAAATGGGCAGAAATAGGATCGAGGAGGCCTTTCACCGGAACGGAATGAAGAAGATGCTGCGTCTGTTAGAAGTTCTTTCAGGCTCAAATAACTCAACCCCCTGAGATCCCGGTCCTCTAGGGTTGCAGCTGGAGTTCAGATTTTAGACGTCAGGAGGTCGCTTTCTGCTACTGTTAGTGGCGGAAAAACAGCGCCAGGTGTTACCCTCAGTTCAGCAGCCCGTGGCCTTGAGTTCTGGCTGAGAGGAGAATTCAGAGCCAAGATTCCAACTATCAGAGAAAGTTTATTTAGAAAGTCACAGAGGGAGAAGTGAGCGGTAGAAGAAGCGGGCTCAGGAAGCGAGTTAGAGCAAAAGAGGGGCGCCTGGAGCTTAGGGGCGAGGGAGAAAGAGAGAGAAGGAGATGCACCTGAGAGACAAAAGAGGGAGGGGAGTTTCAGGGGTGCTCCATAGAGAGAGCTGCCCAGAGCCCCCCATCCTGAGGGCTTCTGTCTGGAGGTCCCAGGGGAGGATCTCAATAGAACATTCGTCAGCTTTCCAGGTGTGTCTCCTCAGGGTCATGGCCTCCACCGCTTGGTCAGTACCGGGGGTCCTTAGTCATTGCAGCTGGCTCTGTTGTCAGGCTTGGCGTCACTCTGCCTGGTTTTGCTGCTTTTCTGGGCCAGGAGCTGATACGCAGCTGAGGCCTGGATGTCATCTCCAGGGTTTAATGCTCAAGGGAGTGGTCATGCAAGGGCTGGCAGGCACCTGGGCTCTCCGCACCTGGCCCACCGTTCCTGCTCTGCTCATGCCTATTCAACCACTTACCACGCTATCGTTAGTTAAGCAGCGCAAGGTTGGCAGAGCTCAGAACAACCCTTGTGATTTGCTTCACCTTTGCCACATGCTTGCAAGATGCCTGCGGTAGCTCTAAGCATCACATCTTTACATGACCAATTTATAGGCAGGAAGCATGGTTGGTACAAAGCAGAGTTTCTCCTCACACACCCCTCTTAAGTGAAAGAAAAATATTTTCCAGAAGCCTTCTAGAAGACTTCTTGATATGTCACATTACCTAAAATCGGCACTTAAAGTCATCTCTAGACCAAAGCTGGACCCACTTTTCTGAGATGAAGACATCTCCGCCCAGCACCCACAGATGATCAGGACTCCACTGGCAAACAGGGGTGGCTTGAGGTTGGAAACAGCAGTGTCTGCCTCAGAGGTACAGATAAAGTAGGTCAGTGTGCTTCGGGGCAGAAAATCAAATGAATTCTCATCAAATGTGTGTTTTGTTTAGTTTTTTGAAGTTTGTCATCTGCTGAAAGTGAGAGGAAAGCGCTAATGGGATGTGAGGTCTGACAGGACCTCTAAAACAACTGCTGTGGAGAAGGGGAGAGTGAACTCACTGAGAAAACATCTACAGTTCCAAGGGGGTTCTCAGCAGGGGGAATGCATGGGGAAGAAATTATAGACCAAGGAAAGATGAGAGGGACGGAAGATGGGCTAAGTGACAGCTCTGTCCCAAGTATTCACCAGGGTTTCCCAAGCTCAGCACCATTGGCATTCTGGGCCTATTCATTCTTTGTTGTGGGAAGCTATCCTGTGCATTGTAAGATATTTACCAGCGCCCCTGGCCTCTACCCATAGATGCCAGTAGCACACATGGTCCGCCCACCCCAATCTGTGACAACCAAGAATGTCTCCAACATTGCCCAATGTCCCCTGGAGGTGAGGGAGGATGGTCTCAGCTGAGAACCACTGATGCGTACTATTTTATTTAATCCTATAGAGTCGGGATTGTGGTTCTTCTTTCAGGGATGAGATTAAATGCCCAAGGACACACAACTAAGAAGAGATGGAGCCAAAATTCAAACAGATGTCACTTGGAGACATTCCTTCCTCCAGCCCCGAGCTCCCCAGCCTGCTTTGTACCACTAGCACCACCAGTAAATGGGAACTCGGCACCTTTGGTCTTGGTCTCAGCCTTCCCACTGGACTCGATACCCACAGAGTCACTTTGAGCAGTATACTGTTTTTCCGGAAAGAATTAGAGAACTCATAAAAATTAAATCTTTGCAGGACCTCTATATGCTCTTTTCCAGGATGTCAATCATTCGGGTAAAAAAATGTGGCAACATTTTCCCAAGGACTTGGAGGAGGAAACCACCGTCTAGGAAGGAAAACCTTTCAAGCTGGAATGTGCTCTAGGCTGCCTCTTTAAATGAAAAACAAAAAAACAAAACATTATATGCTTGGGAAACATGGTATCTGCCAAGGCAATATGAGGGTCTCGCTGTAACAATGATAGCGTCAACTCCAAGCAGCCTTTCATCCTCAGGACTCCAAGAGGGCCTTAAAGATGAAATTTTATACAAGTGCACACAGACACACACACTATTGGAAAAAATTCACACATATATCACTTTGTCTACCTCTCTAATGAAGGTGGAATGCAGTGGCAGATGTTTCACAGCTGCCCGACCCTCACCCTCCAGCAGTTTAGGACAGGAAGCCGAGGACACTCGATCCAAGAGGGATTGCAGGGAGAGTCCAGGGAGGTAAAATCCAATCCTACAGACTGGGATTCAGCCAAGTACACGGAGTGCCCTTCAGGTCATTGCCTCGTCCCTTACAACAAGAGCCTGAATGAAGAAAAATGGCAGGCATCTAGCTGCAGCAGGAAGGCCACGCTCCCCCGGGGAAGGCCGTTGGACCTAGAGAAGATCCCTAACACTTGAGACATATGTGCTGTACATGCAACGCAGCCCGGCCCAGGACAGTCCAGGATACAGGTTCGGCCCCAGGCTAGTCAGACGTCATTATTTTGTTGAGTAGCCATTGACTGCCTTTCTGTTGCATCGAGAGCTGCCAGCCCCATGGCAGGAAAAGTCCTTTTATAAGGAATGATGTACAGTATGTGGGTGGCAGGGAAGAAGGGGGGGGTAGTGTCTTGTCTAGAAAGGTCAGGCCTTTGTGTACAATGTGAGGTGGGAAAGCTAGTATCTGTGTGTGGAGCAGCTGGCTCAAGGCCGGCCCTGAGCAAGGAGCTTTGCTAATGTCATTTCATTTATCCTTACTAGGTCTTATTATCTGAACTTTACAGAGGAAGGACAGACTTTGGAAAGGTTAAGAAATTTGAGGTGTATACCCCCAGTAACCCAGGATTCAAGCTCAGGGCTGCCAACGCCAAAGTGAACACATCTTTATTACCACCACGCCGGGACATAGAATACTGCTGGCTCCTCAGAAATCACCTTTATGCCTCCTCCGGATTATTACCTCTCTTCTCCACTATTCTTCCTTTAATCTATTACTATAGATTAAATTTTGCCTATTTTTTAAATCCTTATCCAAGGATATGTTTTTATTGATTTTTAGAGAGAGAAGAGAGAAAGAGACGGGAGGGGGGTGCGGGGAGAGAGATATCAATTGGCTGCCTCTTGTACAAGCCAGGACCTGGGATTGAACCTGCAACCTAGGTATGTGCCCTGACCGGGATTCAAACCCACAACCTTTTGGTCACAAGACGACATTCCAACCAACTGAGTGACCCCCTCCAGGGCTAAATTTTGCCCACTTTTGAACTATATCTACCCAGTGGTACCTCGGTTTTCGAACGTCTCCGTTGACGAGCATTTCGGGTTATGAACGCTGTGAACCGGCAGGAAATGCTTCGGTTTTCAAACGCGCCTGGGAAGTGGAACCCGCCACCCGGCTTCGCTGAGGGCAAGATCCTGAGGCCCAGCTGTGGGCTGTGGGTCCCTCCGTTTCCGAACGTTTCAGAACCCGGACGGGCTCCGGAACGGATGAGATTTGAAACCCGAGGCACCCTGCAGATGGAACCACGGCGTTGATTCTGACTTCCTCTCCTCAGAGATTCACCCAGGGTTTTGTGCAGACATTAACTTGTTTATTCCCATTGCCCTATAGAATCCTACTGTGTGAATACATTATTATTTATTCATCCATTCTACTAGCCATTGGTATTTAGGTTGTTCGGTTGAAGGATATTATATATGAACAATGTTACCACAAATTTTCTTGACATTTCTTTTGATGCCCACGTTTGCACATGTTCACCTAGGAGTAAACTTGCCGAGCCATAAGGTGTGCCTTTGTTCCCTTCCAGCAGATAACGCCAAATAGTTTTCCAGAGTGTTGTGCAAATTAACACTCCCACCAACAGCATGAGAAAGTTCCATTTTATCCCCATGCTCCAAAATTGGTATTTTGAGTTTCTTGTTAAATTTTAACCATGCTGATGACTGTGTAGCTGTATCATGTTGCGGTTATAATTTCCTTGACAACTAACCAGCCTGAGGACATTTCCATATATTTACTGGCCGTTTGGACTAGTCACTCTTCTGTGAAGTAGTTGTCTGTTTTTATATATTAATCTGTAGGAGATCTTTATATCTGTACAAAAGTTCTTCTTTGGATATATATATTGAAAATACCTCCTCTCACCTGTGGCTTGTTTGTTCATGCTTTTGGGGGGTTTTAGTTCTTAATTTTAATGATTTTAATCAAGTCTAATTTATTAACCTTTTGTTATGATTTTGTATCTGGTTTAAAAATACTTGCCACCCAACGTGATACAGATATTCTCCTATGGCTTCAGAAAACAAGCTCTGAATTGTTCCCTTTTTCTCAAATCTCTAGGAGAGTCTATGACCGATCGATCTTATCTTTTTAAATAGTTGAAAGAATCCACTGGTGACACTATCTGGGCTTGGTGATTTCTTTGAGAAAAGATTTTTATTTGCCTGGGGGAAAAGCAAGAGAAAGAAATAAACCATAGAAGCAGACCCATAGGTACCCAGATATTAAACTTATTTGACACAGTCTTTAACTGTGATTAATCTGTATCCACTAGAATACATGGGAATATTCAGAATTTCTGTTTTGTTTGTTTTTTGTTTGTTTTTGGTCAGTATTGGCCTCAAGTTGTGTTTTTCGAGGAACTTATCTACTTAAATTTCCAAATTTATTATCATAATGTGCTTCATTGTATCACATTACTTTTTTTTTTTTTTTTAATATATCTTTATTGATTTCAGAGAGAGGAAAGGCAAGGGAGAGAGAGAGATAGAAACATCAATGATGAGAGAGTCATTGATCGAGCCTGCAACCCGGGCATGTGCCCTGACCGGGAATCGAGCCCCGATTGCCTGGATCCTAAGTTGACGCTGAACTGCTGAGCCACGCCCGGCCGGGCTATATCACATTTCTTTTAATGTCTCTAGAATCTGCAGTGATTTCTTCCCCATGTCTTCACATTAACACCTTCTTCACCTTGGTGCTGTGTGCTCTCTCTCTCTTTGACCACTTCTGTTGGAGCTCTATCCATTCTCTTAGTCAACTCCAAGACACAGCTTCTGGCATTATTGATTTTTTTCCTATAATGTGCTTGTTTTGTTTAGCTAATTTCATACCTTATTTTTATCATTTCCTTCTTTCTACTCTTTTGCATTAAATTTGCCATTGCTTTTCTAACATCTAAAGATAGATGTTAAAATAATGGATTTTAATCATTTCTTATCTTTAATACGTACATTTTAAGGATATTCATTTCTAAGTATAACATTTGCTGTATCCCACAAGTTTTGATACAATTTATCTTCATTATCATTCACTTCAAAATATTTTCTAATTTTTATTTGGATTTCTTCTTTGAGTCATGGATTTAATTTACATATAGTTAAACTTCACTATGGTCACTTTGAAATTTGTTGAAACTCACTTCATTGCTCAGTTTATGGTCTATGCTGGTAATTATTTTATAAGCACTTGAATAGAAAATAAATTCTGCAGTTATGGGTTGCAGTGTTCTAGAAATGTCAATCAGGAGGTTTGTTAATTATGTTGTTCAAATTTTCTATAATTCTACTAATATATTTTTCTATTATCAGCTACTGAAAGAACCCTATTAACATCTCATAAATTGTTAGAATTTTCCATTTTTTCCTTTTCTGTCATTTTTTCATATTTTTAAGGCTATTTAAAATCATAATTCCTGTAATATTCTCATAGTTTCCTCATTTCACCTTTTGAAATGTCCCTACTTATCTCTAGGATAGCTTCTCCTAAAGTCTGCTTTGATATTAGTAGAACCACACAGGCTATTTCAGTTAATGTTTCCTTGTTCCCTTTTTCATCATTTTACTTTCAATCATTCTGTATCCTTGTATTTAAGATGTGTCTTTCATAAGTAGCATTTATAGAATGAAGTTTGCGTTCTATCTATTTTGACAATCTTTATCTTTTAACTGGATTTTTTTTGGTGCATTTATATTTAACTGACTAGATATATTTAGTTTTAAGGTTATGCACTATATTATTTGTTTTCTAGTTGCCTCATTTCTTCACTCATTCTTTATTTTCCCTTTCTCGCCCCCTTTTGGACTAACCAAGTGTTGTGATTATGCCAATCTCCCTCTATATTAGTATTAGGCTGCTATAAATTCTTTTCTTATTCTTTCAGTGGTTAGTCTAAAGCAGTGGTTCCCAAATTTTAATGTGCATCAGAAATATCTGAAAGGCTTTAGAAAATGCAGGTTTCTGGGTTTCACTTCAGAGTTTCTGCTTCAACCGGTCTGGTGAAGGCCCAGAATATTATACTTCTAACAAGTTTCCATGTGATGCTGACGCTGCTGGTCCAGGAATCACACTTTGAGAAACACTGCCTTAGAGATTGCATTGTAGATCCTTGATTTACTAAGGTGTACTAGAGATCGACATTTTTACTATTTCCCAGATAGTGTAACAACCTTAGATTTATTTAACTCCCTACTCTTATTTCTATTTTTATGTTTTAATTTTCATGCATTGTAATTCTATCTACTTTTAAACCCCCAGGACACAATAAACATTCATTTAATTTACACACACATTTACCTTTTGTACTGATTTTCATTTCTTGCATTTCTGCACTTTCATCTGAGATAATTTTTCATTTGCCCAAAGAACTCCTTTTAGTACTCATTTAAGTGTGCTAGTTGGTAGAAAATTCTCTCAACTTTGGTTGTCTAAAAAGTCTTCACTTTATCTTAATTTTTAAGGAATATTTTTGGTGGGTATAGAATTCCAAAATGGGAGAGAGATTTTTGGAATGACAAATGCACTATGTCATTGTCTTTTTG
Source organism: Miniopterus schreibersii (assembly GCF_964146895.1). Taxonomy (NCBI): domain Eukaryota; kingdom Metazoa; phylum Chordata; class Mammalia; order Chiroptera; family Miniopteridae; genus Miniopterus; species Miniopterus schreibersii. The sequence continues at coordinate 75,017,489 of NC_138108.1, read as the reverse complement.
CTTCCAGCATTTCCTTTGAGAACTCAACTGTAAGTTATTGCTGCTTCCTTGAGGTTGAGGTTGCTTTTTAAAATTGTCTATTTTAAGGTTTTTGTCTTTGTCTCTTTGTCTTTGATCTTAACCAGTTTGACTATGTTTTGCCTGGGTATAATTTTATTTGTATTTACTCTATGTGGTGTTTGTAATGCTTATTACTTTTCTAACTGGGTGATTTTCATCAGTTCTGGAAAGTTCTCCGAGAACATTGTTTCAAATATTGCTCTTGTCCCATTCTCTCCCTTCTCTTTCTGGATTTACCCATACAGGTTGTTAGAACTTTTCACCACATCTCATATGTCTCTTCTGCTCTTTTATGTGTGTATTTTCCAACACTTTTTCTCTTTGTGTTTCATTCTGATATTTTCAGTTACACTTAAGTTTTCTAATGATTGTTCTTGATATTTCTATTGTGCTGTTAACTCTTTCTATTGAGTTATTTACTTCAAGTTCAAAAAATTCCTTTTAATACTTGTTTACAGATTCCAGCTCTCTGGTGAAATTCTCTACCTGATTATCTACTTTTATAACATATCACTCACAGTTATAAACCATGTCAAATAACTTTAATATTTGGGTTACCTATGGGTTTGCTTCTATTGTCTGTTTTCTTCCTTCATCGGGATTTTCATCTTATTCTGGCTGGTAGTTAAAGTAGAAAAAATTCACTTTGAGTAATAATTGAAATAATTCAAGACTTGATTATGGTTTTCATAAAAGCTGACGTATTTTAGGTTTGCCCTGAATCTCAAAGTATAGCCTTTATAGGTCTCAGTTGAAAGCCTCAGTGTTTATGGGAACTTCTTTATAGTGTCTTGAAATCCAACAATTATCCCCTAAGCATGGTGAGACTGCGGAATGTTCGGCCTTACTTTATAGTCTCTTTATGTTGGTCCATGCAGAAATTGACAAATTTCTCAAGGTAAAAGCAAAACATAATATTGGGTTAACTTCTCTGAGGTTGTTTCTTTTCTGGAATATTGGTCTTCCAAGTCCCAGCTGATTTAGTAGCTCTAAACTCCTATTTTTGTATTGCTAGCCCCCCTAAACTGCCAAAAGCTTTGATTCATTGCTTGCCTCTCACTCCCCAAGTCCCTCATAAAGTTGTTACTTTTAAATTAGCAAACTCTTTAAGAATAAAAACATCTTTGGCACAAAATATTCAAAGTAGTGAAAAGCAAGGATAAAACCAAGACTACTCTACTCAGCAAGGCTATGAGTTAGAATTGAAGGACAGATAAAGAGCTTCCCAGACAAGAAAAAGCTAAAGGAGTTAATCACCACCAAACCAGTATTATAAGAAATGTAGAAGATATTTCCTTAAGCAAAGAAGAAAAATAAAAAACATAAATATGAATAATAAAATGGCAATAACTGCATACCTATAAATATCTCTTTAAATGTAAATAGGCTTAATGGTCAAATCAAAAGATGTAGGGTAGCTGAATAGATAAGAAAACAACACCCATATATATGCTGTCCACAGGAGACTCACTTCAGATCAAAAGACATACACACAACTGAAATGAAATGATGGTATAAAATAGTCTGTGCAAGTAATAATGAAAAAAAACAAACAAAACCTGAGGTAGCAATACTCATATCAAACAAAACAGACTTTAAAACAGAGGCTATAATAAGAGACAAAAATGGACATTTCATAATGAAAAGGAGATCAATCCAACAAGAGGATATAAACTTTGTAAATATTTATGCACCCAATGTAGAAGCATCTAAATATATAAAGCAAATATTCACAGACATAAAGGGAGATATTTACAGTAATAAAGTAATTTCAGGAGACATTAACACCCCATTGACATCACTGAATAGATCATCCAGAGAAAAGCATCAGCAAGGAAACAGCAGCCTTAAATGACATATTAGACCAGATGGATTTAAATGATATTTTTAGAGCACTTCACCACAAAGCAGAAGAATATACATTCTTTTCAAGTGTACCTGGAATAGTTTCCAGGACAGACCTCATATTGGGCCACAAAACAAATCTCAATAAATTTAAGAATATTGAAATCATAACAAGCATCTTCTCTGACGGCAATGGTATAAAACTAAAAATCAATTATAAGAAGAAATTTTAAAAATATACAAACATGTGGAGGTCAAATAACATGCTACTCAATAATAAAAGAGTTAACAAGGTCAAGAAAAAAATCCAAAGATATCTTGAGACAAACGAAAATAAAAACACAATAACCCAAATCTATGGAACACTTCCAAAGCAGTTCTAAAGGGAAAATCATAGCAATAGAGGACTATTCTGAGAAATAAGAAAAATCTCAAATAAACAATCTAACCTTTCAACTAAAAGAACTGGAAAAGAAAAACAAATCCAAAAGTGAATAGCAGGAAGAAAATAATAAAGATCAGAACAGAAATAAACTAAATAGAGTCTAAAAAATAATACAAAAACATCAATAAAACCAAGCTGGTATTTTGAAAAGATAAAACTGGTAAACCTTAAACCAGACTCATCAGTAAAAAAAAAAAAAGAGAGAGAGAGAGGAGCTCCCGAAATAAATTCAGAAATGAAAGAGAAGCAACAACCGACACCACAGAAATAAAAAGGATTATAAGTAAATACTAGGAAGAATTATATGCCAACAAATTGAACAATCTGAAAGAAATGGATAAATTCCTTTGGAAGAGTGTATGGAAACACTTTTCCAAGATCTTCTCAAGAAAAAACAGAAAATTTGAACAGACTGGTAACTACTAAAGAAATGAAAGCAGTAATAAATAAAAAAATTCCAAACAAACAAAAGTCCTGAATCAGATGGCTTCACAGGTGAATTTTACCAAATATTCAAAGAAGAAACTGCCCTTCTCAAACTATTTCAAAAAATTCAAGAGTAGAGAAGCTTCCCAAGATCATTTTATGAGAGGAGCATTACTCTGATTCCAAAACCAAAGACATTTCAAAAAATTATTGGACAATATCCCTGATAAACATAGATGCAAAAATTCTCAACAAAATATTAGCGAACCAAATTCAGCAACACCTTAAAAAGATCATACACCATGATCAAGTGTGATTTATTCCTGGATGCAAGGTTGGTTCAGTATTTGCAAATGAGTGAATGTGATACATCACATAAACAAAATGAACGATAAAAATTATATGATCATATCAATAGATGCAGAAAAGAATTTGACAAAATACAGCATCCATCTATAATAAAAACTCTCAGCAAAGTGAGAATAGAGGGAACATATCTCAACATAATTAAGGTCATATATGACAAACCCACAGCCAACATCAAACTCAATAGGGAGAAGCTGAAAGCATTTCCCTTAAGATCAGGAATAAGACAAGAAGGTCAAATTTCACCACATTTATACAACGTAGCACTGGAAGTCCTAGCTGCAGCAATCAGACAAGAAGAAGAAATAAAAGGCATCCAGTTTTGAAAAGTAAAAAGTAAAACTCTCATTATTTGCAGTGACACGATACTATAGAGAGAGAACCCTAAAGATTCCACACAAAAAATATTAAAATGGATAAATAAATTCAGCAAAGTAGCAGAATACAAAATAAATATTCAAAAATAGGTTGTACTTTTATACACTAATAATGAACAATTAGAAAGGAAAACTAAGAAAACAATCTCATTTAGAATTGCACCAAAAAATAGATAAATAAAATACCTAGGAATAAATTTATCCAAGGATGTAAAAGACCTGTACTTGGAAAACTGTAAGACAATGAAGAAAGAAATTAAAGAAGATACAAATAAATAGAAGTATATACTATGCTTGTGGATTGGAAGAATTAACATTGTTAAGAGGTCCATGCTATACAAAGCAATCTATAGATTCAATGCAATTCCTATCAAAATACCAGTGGCATATTTCTCAGAACTAGAACAAATAATCCTAAAATTTATGTGGAATCACAAAAGACCCTAAATATCCAAAGCAATCTTGAAAAAGAAGAACAAAGTTGGTGGTACTACACTTCCTGGTATCAAACTATACTACAAAGCTATAACAATCAAAAGAGCATGGTACTTGCATAAAATCAAATACATAGGTCAATGAAACAAAGTAAAGGGCCCAGAAATAAACACACACCTATATAGTCAATTAATCCATGACAAAGTTGGTAGAATATACAACAGGATAAAGACAGTCTTTGCAATAAAAGGTGTTGGGGAAAATGGACAGATACATGCAAAAAATAAACAAAACTACACCACTTTCTTATACCATATACAAGAAGAAACCCTAAATGGATTAAAAACTTAAATGTAAGACCAGAAATTATAAAACTCCTAGAAGAAAACATAGGCAGTGAAATCTGGGACATTGTTTTTAGTAATTTTTTTGGATACATCTTCTTAAACAGGGCAATAAAATAAACAATAAACAAATGGGACTATGTCAAATTAAAAAGGGTTTGCACAGCAGAGGAAACCATCAACAAAATGAAAAGGCAACCTATTGAATCGAAGAAGGTATTTACCAATGATACATGCAACAAGGATTTAATATCCGAAATTTATGAAGAACTCATACAATTTAACACCAAAAAAACAAACAATCAAATTTAAAAATGGGCAGAGAACCTAAACAGACACTTCTCCAAAGATGATACACAGATTGTCAGTAGACATGTGAAAAGATGCTCACTGTCACTAATCATCAGAGAAATGCAAATTAAAACCACAATGAGATCACCTCACACCTGTCAGAATGGCTCCATCAATAAATCAACAAACAGCAAGTGCTGGTGAGGATGTGGAGACAAGGGAGCCCTCGTGCATTGTTGGTGGGATTGCAAATTCTGGCAGTAACTATGGAAAACAGTATGGAGATTCCTCAAAAAATTAAATATACAACTATCTGTGACCCAGCAATTCCATTTCTGGGTATTTATTCGAAGAAATCCAAAACACTAATTTGAAAAGATATATGCACCCCTATGTTTATTGCAGCATTATTTACAACAGCCAAGATATGGAAGCAGCCAAAGTCCCCATCAGTAGACAATTGGATAAAGAATAAGTGGTGCATATATGCAATGGAATATTACCTGGCCATAAAAAGAATGAAATCTTACCATTTGCGACAACATGGATGGATTTGAGGGTATTATGCTAAGTGAAATAAGTCAGACAGAGAAAGAAAAATACCATATTATTTCACTTATATGTGGATTCTAAAAAACAAAATAAATGAACAAACAAAACAGAAACAGACTCAGCTACAGAGAACAAACTGATGGTTGCCAGATGGGAGATGGGTTGAGGGCTGGATGAAAAGGGTGAAGGGATTAAGAAGTACAAATCGGTAGTTAAAAAATAGCCACAGGGATGTAAAGTACAGCACAGGCAATACAGCTAATAATAATTGTAATAACTATGTATTGTGCCTGGTGGGTACTGGACTTATTGGGGGAATCACAGAAATTATATACATGTCTAACCACTATACTATACACCTGAAACTAATATAGTACTGAATGGCAACTGTAATTAAAAAATAATTTTTAATAATTAAAAATACATATATATTAAAAAGAAATAAATGCATCAGGAAAATATTGAGCTCGAATTTTCCTTAGAATTTTGGACCTGCAAGGCCTGGCTGCTTGGCTTATTCTCTGATGCCTTCAAGGATCTGTTTGTTTTTTCCTGTGATAGAGCTCTTACAGTTATCGTCACTGGCAAATATATTGTCATACAAGCTATTCAATCATAGCCAGAAGTGGAAGTTGATCGGTTATTTTTAAAGCCTATAGATGGCTCTAACATGTGGTCATAGTTAATACCCACAGACCCAACATCACACCCTCTCACGGCATGCACATGTAATTTCCTGCATCAGGTCACACCCTCTACCTGGCTAACCTTCAGAGGTAGCCTTCCTTACCTAAAGACAGATGTGGGTCATGGCCATTCTACATAAGCCTGTAAAACATCATGTCTACTCTATTTTATCATTTGTCCCACTATGTTCTAACCTGTGTGCTTTTAGACTTAGCTTCTCCAGCAGATTGTGAGTTTCTTGTGGATAGGGGCCGTCTCATTTTTTGTTGCGTCTTGTAAATATTTGAATAAATGATTTTGAGTGTCAGAGTGCTCTTCAGTGCTCACTCTTTTCAAACAATGGTCCTCTCTCCTCCTCTCCAATTCCATGGAATGGCTTTTGGATCCATCCTAACACATCTGACCTTTTGATCCTCTGGGACTAATTTAATTCATTGTCACATACACCTGACATTATCTTTCTGCTAAATATATATGCATATGATTTTGGTGTGTATTAATTCAATCCGTCAATAACTAGGTATTGAGGTACTAACATAGGCACCAGCGGTGATGGAAGGTGTGGCAGATTTCATTATTCAAAGCTTAGCTCAAAATTCATTAGGCTTGGAAATGTCTCTCTAGGTATGTTATTTGGGGGGATGATGGTACCACTTTATCCAGAGTTCACGGCCTGGCTGGAAAAGCAAAAAGACCCCATCCTCCCACTCAGAAGATGATGGAGAATGCTTCCTGCATTACACTGACTGTTTAGCTAACTGCTGAAATAGCCGTATCACATTGGAATTTTTCAGATATACCCTGGGAGAATGGTCAGGACCATGATCAAAAGTTGTTGACAGCCCAAAGAAAATATCTTCCCACCAGAGCAGCTGTTGCTAAGTTTGGTTAATGTGTGTCCTGTCAGTGAGAAAATAGGAGCCTTCCTTAAACTGTCTTTTTTGTTTGATCGCTTGCTTCTTCCAGCACTGATTAGCTTGTTTTACAGGTGCACAGTTTGCAAGAGGTGCGTGTGTGTGTGTGCGCGCGCGCACACGTGCGCTGGGGGCAGAGGGAATGGGAGGGAGAATGTCTTTCTCATAGTTGTGACTCCAGCTAGGCTCCTTCAGTGTCCTTACTACATTTTCCCAATGCTATTGCAACGGTGCTGTGGACAGTAATGAAACAGGAAAGCATCTAGCCTCTTGCTCTTCCTGTATTTTAAGCATCTGCCATCTTTGTGTGATCCCCTAGGTAAAAAAAATATATATATATGGACCCTGTGGCTACCCAATGACAATCTCTCAGAAGTCAACCTTAGATTCAGTAAAGACACCCTGGCAGAGAGAGCTACAAGATTTCAAAAGGAAAGATCCGAGCAAGTAGTATATTTCTCTTTCCAGAAAGCAGGGGCACAATTTATTTACTTTTGTATTTCTAATGGTACCCACTGCCATGATTCCCACTGAAAAAAATTGGGAAACAAATCCAGACAATGATGGAGATAAACATCGACTGTCATTTGTGTAGGGTGGATGAGGTTTGCCCCTGGCCAGAAGTAGGGGAATGGATCATATGAGCTTCTAGATTCCCTTTGGCCCGAGAGACAACAAGTAACCCAGATTCTCTCTTAGACTTCACCTGCTTCCCCTCCCCCTCCTTAATCCTCTGTATTTTCAGTTTTTTGTAGATTGACTCCAACAACCATATTTCAGACGAATTTTTACCAGTGATTGCAACTATAAGACACCTTTAAAAAGATAAAAACATTCCCCTTACTCATGTATATTAGAAGCTGTACTTTTAGAATCTACTGCTTGAGAAAAATACATGACAAAATCAACTATGAATTAAGTATCATTTTTTAAAGATATTTAAATCAGTGTAACCTCTGTACATCTTTAAAATTAAGGATAAATGTTTGTGTGTGTGACATTTATACGATAAGTACACAGATAACATTTGACATGTGTATGGACTTGCAATATATTTAAAATAACTCCCACTGTTTGTTTTCTAAACCTCCCTCCACCCACGCGCTCACACTTCATCCTATGACACACTTCTCAAGGCTCTCATCCCCCTGCTTTCAGAGGCCTTAGCTCGTCTCCCTCCTTTGTCTGGCCAGCCTTCCTGCTCCTTTTTAATACCCCTTGTTTAGTCCTCCCTTCCTTTAAAATCAAATTACTTCTTGCACTCTTGTGGGGACCTCTCACACTTTGTTGGCCTCTTGCGAACTTGGCCCTACTCCCGGCCATCAGCACTTCTCACTCACCATGGGTCACCTGAGCATAATAAAAGGTCTCCTTGCACTGTCTTCCTTTTTGTTGTTTTCCTTTTCTGTCTCTAATTGGCTTTGCTTTATAAGTACCTTTTATTTGGGGGGAATTTTTTTAGTGAACTTGTGAGACCTTTGTGGAGAGCTCAGGTCTTGACCTTTTAGCTTGGAGGGGCCATAATATTTGTTGGAAGGATGACATTTTGAAATAGATGCCATTTGTATTCTCCAGTGTGCCCTACTTACAAAATCTAACCAATCTATGCAAATTGGATGAGAAAATTTTGTGACTTGCAAGGGAGACTGGCCTGACCTTATTGTCTAGGCCAAGCCAGAAGAAAGAAAAAATAACAAAGGCCTGAACTTTGCTACCCTATAATCTTTATTCCTATAATTTTTATTTTGCTTCATGGGTCCCACAGAACAAGCCTGGCCCCTCTTTCAAAAGACAGCCCCCCATAAATTAGATGGCAATTTTTCTGCTCCCCTCTTCTCTTCTTGCTGTAAATTGAAGAATCCCAGTTCTTTTTACTGTTCACCTTACTGGTATGGCTGCTCACCTGGTCACTCCCCTACAAACCTACCTTCATTCCTCCTCGCCCTCCTTAAAGCACAGTGTGCAGAATGGAACACGCTACCCAAAATGCAAGGCGGTGACGCAGAGCGTGAGGAGCCGTTGCCTCCCCATGCTGATCGCTGTGGCCTAGACCCACGCCTCAGTTTGGAGAAGCAGTGTGGATGTAGTGTCACGAGACTTGTCATTTACAATCACTATTAGTCGTATGTCTTCGAAGAGAATTTCTAGCTTCTCAAGGCCACAGATTTCTAATTAAAAAGTGCCCAACTTCATTTGTCACCAAGTAAATGAAAATTTAAAGTCACAGTTCAGTACACTAGACCCACCAGAAAAGTTAAAATGACAAAGAGACAATACCAAGTGATGGGGAAGACATAGAAAAATAAGAATTCACATATATTGATGGGGAGAGTAAGTTGGTACGACCACCTTGGAAAACTGTTTGGCAGCATGTGCTGTAGCTGACCCGGTAATTCCATTCTTAGGGAGATACTCAAGAGAAGTGAGTGCAAGGTCCACCAAAAGACAGGTTCAAGAATGTTCAAAGAAACACATTCATAACATCCCTAAATTGGAAACATCCCACATACCCGCCAACAATAGAATGAATAAACTGATATATCCACCTGCGGAACACCATAGACACGTATTTAGGGTGAGTAAACTTGAAATACAAGCCGCGGTATGGATGGATCTCACAAACAAATGGTGAGCAAAAGAAGCCAGACACAAAAGAGTATGTAATATACGATTTTATTTACACACAATCAAAACAAGTAAAACTGGTCTCAGGTGTTAGTAGTCACAATCGTGGCTCCCTGTAAGGTAGGAGTAGTGACAAGAAGGGAACAAAACGGGGATTTGGGGGTGCTAGAGTGGCTCTGATCTTGATTTGTCTACTGGTTAATGAGTGTGCTCAAGTTGTGAAAATTTGCGTTGTCTGTTATGATTATGCACTTTTCTGTAAGTATGTTATACTTCAACAAAAGGTTTCATAAAATACACCATAACAACAATAGCAACAAAACTAAAGCTGGTAAAAGTTCTTCAAAACTACCAACAACTGAGGAGGGAAAAAACAGCTAGCGCATGTCCGCTCGATTTTTTGCTGTAAGAACACGGGCCCAGGGCTGTGTCCAAAGGGACCATCTCTTTTGTGTCATGTTCGACCATCAGCCTGGTCAGTTTTGTACCTGCTCTGTGGGCTCAGGCTTTCTCAGGTTCATCTCTGCTCTGCCTTCTAAGGGAGCACTTTATAAACTGGAAAGGATAATCACTACACCATATTAAGCGCTTACTGTGTGTTAGGCAGGAGATTGAGTTAACATTATTTTCTTGTATCTACCCAACAACTCTGTAAGAAAGGTGCTTAATCTCTACTTCACAGGAGAGGAAAGTGAGAAAGATTAAGCTATTTGTCCAAACAGACATTGGATCTGTATCTGCTGGGACTGACACAATACTTTTAATCACTAAACTTTTGTCTCTGAATCGGGTCACGACACATTGTTGGGTTGTTATGTGAACCTCTCTCGTGTGCCTTCCAGGATTTCTGAACTTTGGTTTGCTTTACGCCCATATATCTGCCCGACCTTCAACCTGTGCGCTGCCTACCTGGTTACGCAATGGCACAACTCCAGGCTCCTGGAAGGGCAACCAGAATGGCTGTGCTCTTCCAGACAATGTACTGGATGTTCTGATCCTGACACTCATCTGATGGCCTCTGCTCCTGGATCTGGCATCGACAAGACCCATGATGTCAACCAAGAAACCAGATGAAAGGAGAAGGCCATACCCCAAAAGAAGGTCTATGCATCCTACAGGAAGTTCCAAGTTTAAGTCTGCAAGTCTCTGTGGGGTCTTCATCCTTCGTGGCTCAGTCCAGGGAAGAAAGTGGACTGACATCTGAAGACCACCCCTTGACAAAATATTTTGTTTTAATAAAAAGCAAGTTCTCAGGTGGCCCTGTTTTAGGTTTTTAGCTGCATGGTATTTTAGAGATTTCTTGTTATTCTTAAAATCTGTTAGCAATCCCTGAATCTCCAAATAGGCTTTAGAAGACGGGGGTGGGGGGTGGGCAGTGAGAAAGACTGTTTCAGGAGCAATCCCTCTGTAAGGAAAGCCAAAACCTAAATTGGATACAGCTGAAAATATCTCAATCCTGCAAGATTGGTCTTGACACAGCCCTGCAGCAGGAGCATTCTGCGAGTTCAAGGAATTACTCCAAAGGTTTTTTCTTTCTTATCGCCCACTTTATTTTTCTGAAAAGCCCTCTTCTGAAACATTGTGTTTTACACAAAAGCAAAGCCCTTTGAGTTATAGCCCTAAATGGATTCCAACAGGAGACGTCTTGCTGGGGGCCGTGAGTAACAGGCTCCCTGAAACCCGGGCGGACCTGGGCCGGCGCGAGGCCTGGACACTCCAAGGAGAACCAGCCCCTCCAGGGAAACCTGAGTGACCACAGTGAAACCCAAAATCGTGCACAATAAACGTCAGCAGGCCCAATTAAATCGTCGCTTTGTCTTCCAGGGAGCAGTCCTGGCGTCCTGCCTCCCCTTTGGGTGGTGATGGTCTAATACCGACCCCTCAGCACTTCCTCTTTGAAGCCTCTCCGCGTGTCAGTGTTTTGCACACAGCGGCGATGTTTGCTGGGTCCTGATTCAGGTCAATGGAATGATCTAGCCACACTCAATCTCAAGAATCTTGGTTCTTGTCTCTGTTTGGATGTCAGTTTTCCAGCTTAATAAACTGGCAGGAAGCTAAAATGGACGTGAATAGAAAATGAGAGAAGAGAACTTCAGTTGATCAGGCAGGATATCCGCTCTTATTTCAAAGGTCTCGTCCATACCGGTGGCCTGAAAACCAAGTGGATGCAGGACATCAGCAAATGAACAAACAGTGTTTGAAGACACAGTCAGACTCAAACATTCCCACAGGGCTTAGTCCCCCCAAATGCTGGCTCACTTCCTCCATACACCCCCAAATTTAAATTTGCAAAGCCAGCCAGATCTAATCTGCACTCTCCCGGTTGCTCCAGCTATCTACAGTTATCGGGCTCCTCCAAAAAGGCTCTTCCTCGGGCACACTCTTGAGGAGAGTCATATAATCTATTGGCATAATATGCCTTTTTCAAGAGAAGTATTTCATTTTAATAAAAATGTGTACGGCCATATTTAATCAATCAGGCTGACTGACACCAGCAATGTGCAGCAGATGCTTCTGCTACCGCATTCTTATTCCAGTTTCATTTCTCAATCAAACCCATGTGTAAGAAACATAATGTGGTGCCAACGCAACGTAATAAAACCTCCACTGAAATGCACACCAGCGCGACAGAAACTGATAACTCCAAGTATGGGAAAAGTTAACTTCAGAAAAATCGCTTCTGACACCCAAGTATTCAAGTTTTATGGACAGGAGATGCATAGTCTCACTATAGCTAACAGGAAGGGGCCAAATTCATGGACTTGTCCTGAAACAGAAAATAATAATCTCTAAAGCAACATTTTCCAAAGGCTGGCAGAAGAAGCCTTTTTAAGCAGCCCAGAAATCATCCTAAAATTGTCTGAGTTTGTTTGAGATGCACCATTTGTGTCATGGAGCAATAAATTAGTACCTGAGCAGCACTTTTTATGGTGGTGCACAGTAGTTAAAGATGATGTATCACTGGTTGTCACAGGTCGAACCAGCAGTTTTTAAAGTTAATGAGTCAGAGAGGAAGAAAGGTAACCTAATTATAGCAGTACCAGGACCAGAGCCCAGTTATGGTGCTCAGATTCTGAACTCCAAATTTCAGCCTCGGGGAATTGCAGGTACTTCTGTGGGACTTTATTCTTATAAGAGACCCAGTCAGGGAGCAGAAATGGGGGTCCTTGGAAAAAGAAATGGATCCATAGTCCAGCAAATTGACTAGTGTGTCCCCAAAGTTCATGTCCACCCAGAACCTCCAAGTAAGACCGTACCTGGACACAGGGTCTTTTCATATGCAATTAGTTAAGATGAGGTCAGATTGTATTAGAGTGGGCTCTGTCTACATCCAATAACTGGTGCTCTTATGACAAGGTCATGTGAAGACACAGACACACACACAGAAGGAAGACAGACGTGTAGACAGAGGCAGAAACTGGAGTGACTCAGCTACAAGCCAAGTGATGGCAAGGATCTCCAGCAACCACCAGGAGTTAGGAAGAAGCAAAGAATGTTCAGACAATGCGACCGCGCCAACACGGGAGCAAGAACATGGGAGGAATTTCCTCCAAGGAGATCAGGCATAACTGGGCACAATATGGCCCAACAGGCCACGTCACAAAAGGATTTGGCATCACAGAATGGCAATAGTCACAGGTAACATTTAACAATGAAATACAGGAATTCACCAGAAAAAAAATTTTTGTTTGAGTAATGATGGGAGATTTTTTTTTTTAATATATTTTATTGATTTCAGAGAGAGGAAAGGAGAAGGAGAGAGAGAGAGAAACATCAATGATGAGAGAGTCATTGATTGGCTGCCTCCTGCACCCCCCTGACTGGGGATAGAACCCACAACCCGGGCATGTGCCCTGACTGGGAATCGAACCCCAATCGCCTGGATCCTAGGTCGATGCTCAACCACTGAGCCACCCGCCGCCAGGCATGATGGGAAATTTTTAAGATGGTACTCAATACAGGAGTTGTTCCTGCCAAAAGTGGGGGAAATACACAAAATCATCGCAGCAGGCGCGTGCACAAGAAGACCAAGCTTAGACGCTGCAGCAGGCAACTGCACTCACAGGATTTGCTCCGCTCTGCCCATGCCTAGTGGGGCAACCACGGCTGGAGCCCCAGGACAGGCTGTCTGCGGGGCACTCTCAGTCCCCGTCTCAACAGCTGCAGCCAGGGTGAGAGGCCTGTGCAGTCAGCACATCCACCTTTACAGAGGGATATGGCCAGGCACTGAGAACTGACCTGGTGCCACGTGGGATGGAGAAGAAATTTCAGGAGAGGCGCGCTAAGTACACAGGATCTGGGGAGGCACAATGGCAGCAACCCCAGGGCCCTGCCGGAGTAACTTTTGCATCCAGTTACTGCTCATGAGTACTTGTCTCAAGCTCATTGTTAGTAAATTGACCAGGGTTCCTCCACACTGTGGGTTTGGTTCGTCTCAGCTCAATATGTCTCTTAACTTTATGAAGTCCTCAGAAAAAAGCCTTTTAAATGTAGTGAAAGAAAAACATCTGGCCCACGGTCTGGATGAAACCACAGTCAGGACACCCACGGCTCAAGGGAGCAGACCTTTTAGAGAAGAATGCAGCCTCAGTGAGAACATGCCGAGTTAGGGAGCAGGAATGCGATTCCCTGGAAAGGGAGTAAATCCATAGGCCACCAGGGAAATCTACAGATCCCACCTGAGCTGGGGTCCCTTACACACTGCCTGTCCACGCAGAAAGCCACAGATAGAGATTTACTGTCTCCCACCTCAAAAGGAGTTATCAGAAACTAGCTTTTACTGAACCCTTAACTGGGCACCGAGTAAGGCAGCTTGAACTTTCTAGTACATTTGACAGTGCTAATTGTCTTCAACCCCATTCTGGGCCAGCACTATTTCTAGTGTTTAGAATAAGCATCTAGCCATCTAAAGATTGCCTCAACTCTGGAGACCAATGGGAGCAAATGGGTCAGCCCATAAAGATCCTTGAGCGCACAAACCAGCAGGGTTGTGAGACACGTTTTGGTTGTCCTGTGCCTCCAGGTACTGATTTCTTGGGTCTCACAGACCTATTATTCAGGGCACTGGTTACCCAAGAGGTGTAGTTTTCTCATCTGTGAAAATGGGGTCATAACCAAACACAGTGAATCATGGGAATGAAGTTTCTGGCTTTACACAGTAGGCACTTACTAATGACAGCTACCACTGTCACCAGCCTCAGAGGAATCATTGTTATAAACAGCAAAGAAGGTGGTGCATGGTGGGTGGTCACAAAGGAGTGAGGCTCACTTTGTATGTTGATGTGAGCATTGTCCTCTCAACAGTGGCATCGTGGAAAAGTACACACTTCTTCAAATGCCGCTGCAGTTGCTCACAGAAACAATAACAACAAAAGAACCTCCTCTCTCAGGGTTTTACTCCTAATCAGTTTACAATCCCATTTGAGATCTGCTTTATCACATGGTTTTGAGCACAAAAATAACGTATCATTCTGAACCTAATGCCCATCAGCAGATGAGTGAATAAAAAGCTGTGGGACATTGACACCATGGAGTACTATGCAGCTGTAAAAACGAAGGATCTCTTACCCTTTGGGACAGCATGGAGGGACCTGGAGAGTATTATGTTGAGTGAAATAAGCCAGGCAGAGAAAGACAAGTACCACATGATCTCGCTCATATGTGGAATCTAAGGAACAAGATAAACTAATGAACAAAATAGATCCAGAGACACAGAAACATGGAACCGACTGAGGGATCTGAGAGGGAAGGGGGGAAGAGATTAGCCAAAGAACTTACATGCATATATGCATAACCCATGGACACAGACAATAGTGTGGGGAAGGCCTGGAGGGAGGGGTGCAGGTATGGGATAGAGGGGGTCACTAGGGGGAAAAAGGGGGACATCTGTAATACTTTCAACAATAAAGATAAACTTTTAAAAAGAGAATCAATTCCGACTACTATTTGGCTATTTTAGAAAATGAAATATACCTTCCAAGACTAAAGATTTGCCCCCACAGAAGAAACTTTAAAAACTGTGCATGGGGTCCAGCAGGAAGTTCAAAACAGAACCTGAAAAAGTGCTCATCAGTGAGCAGTCTCAGAATGTGCGTCGCTCCCAAGCCAGCTGACTTAGAAGTCAACACTATTTTAACATATGTTTATTTACATCCCTTTTAAAGATCAATCTATCTCCATTCATATCTATACCTCGAAGGGAAATGTATCAAAAAATTGAATGCACAAATATATAAACAGTTCCGTGTATTTTTACTGAACTTACCTACGATCCACTTCCTCATGCTGTTTATCAAGGTAGGGGGTTAGTCATTCATCCGCTTCATTCCTCATCTATTTGTTCAACAGATATTTATTGAAGACCTACTGTGTCACCTGTAACACAACACTGCAAAGTAAGAGCTCAGGTAAACAGCCGGTTATTTGGTCTGCAGATTTAAAACTTCCAGCTGGAAAGTGTCTTCATCAAATTCCTGAGGGTTGTTTTGGTTTTTCCTGAGCCGCCTCTGAGGGATACTTGAGAAGCCCAGTGGAAGCCTTGAGGGGACGCTCCTGGGGAGCAGACCTTGACTGCTAACTGATGCCCCAGAGGCTCCTACTTCAGGATGGTGAGCTGAAGCTGGGAAGCAGCCTTTTCTCCCTCCCCAGAACCTTCAACATGATAGGAAGGAGTATTTTGATGATAAAATCAATAACAGTGAAGAGAATAGGAGGGGTGCTGTCTGTGAGGAGGAAACTCTGCCAGGGCTCAGGGAGCAAAGGCCTGGCTGACTGTGCGCACAGCTGCCCACAGCCTGAAGTCCATGAAGGGGTGAGGCCCCAGCACAGTGGAGGAGGGCCCGCGCCTCTGGGCAGGACTTCAGGCTTAACCCCGGCCAAGCCAAACGTTTCCCCTAAGGAAAAGCAGTGATTTTGTCAGGAGATGAGCAGGACGGTGGTGTGGGTGTTGACACCCCAAAGTAGGGCCTCCATGCCCAGGAGAGCGGGTGAGAGCACCCGGGTGACGTGGCCCGATGCTGGGCCCCTCACCCTGAGCAGGGAGCTCACAGCTAAATGTGCACAAGCACTGAGGGGAGGAGGCTGGCGAATAAGTCAGAAAACAGCATTTCGCTTAATCTCTCATTAAGATTAATGGACAATTAAAAATGAACAGATACGTGAGGGGAAAAAATAAAAAGTACACCGGAAGAGAGTGAAAGAAGTCAAGGAAACAGAGACTTGAAATGACATATCCATAAGGTGAAATGGGGGGGGGGGGCTTGTTTTTATGACAGTGAGAACAGTAAATATTTCTGAGAAATTAAATTGCCAAAATAAAAAAAAATAACTAAAAATTAATAGGAAGATTAGAAAATATAATTGAGGAAATTTCCAAAACATTAAGCAAAATGACCAAAAAAAAAAAAAAAAAAAGCATAAAAGCAAGGATGGAGATTGAACCCGGGAGGTTCAGAAGGCAATAAGAGAGAAATTAGGGAAGAAAGTTATCAAACAACAATACCAAGAGCTGAAGAGAAACACAAATATGGATCAGAACTACTTAAAGGAAGAGCATAACCTTGACCTACCTTAGTAAAATATCAAATCACCCAGGAAAGCATTGCTGAAATTGCAGGGGCAAAATGTGAAAAGTAACTAAAAGGGAATTTCAGTCAAAATGAACCAGAGTTCTCACCCACAATGAAGGGTGCTAGAAGATACCAGAATAAAGTTTTCAAAATATGCAGGTAAACTTATTTTGGACCTAGAGCTCTGTACATAGAGTTCTAAGGAGAAGAATGGGGAAAATACATCATTTTTAGACATTCAGATGTTCGGAATATTTTACCTCACCCATGCATTTCTTAAAGTGTTTATCTGAGGACGCACTCCCAAAAAAGAGAGTGGAGCAGGGTAGAGTAGGCAAAACCCAAAAAGGGGGAATTGTGGGATGTAAAGAATTGTAGCGCTAACTAGGATTCGAATGAAAAGAAGCCCCTGGGTAGTTCGTTGGCCACAAGTCTTGAACGCAATTATAAAAAGTCACCGAGTTTCAAGAATATTGTCTTAACATGATGCTCTCGAGATCCGTCCCTGTTATCACAAATGGTGATATTTCATCTTTCACGGCATTCTTTTGTGGTACATTGTGCATTTGCACCACACCCTTTTATCTAACCATCCGCCAAAGGACACTTAGGCTGTTTCCATGTCTTGGCTGTTGTAAATAATGCTGCAGCGAACATAGAGATACACATATATTTACAAATAAGTGTTTTCAAAATTTTCAGGGAGATACCCAGCAGAGGGGTTGCTGGGTCATATGGGAGATCCATTCTTAATATCTTGAGGAATCTCCATACTGTTTTCCATAGTGGCTACACCAATTTACATTCTTACCAACAGTGTACCAGGGTTGGCTTTTCTCCACATTTTCTCCAACACTTGTTATTTCTTGTCTTATTGATAATAGCCATTGAACATGTGTGAGGTTCTGCAAATGAATGAAACTAGACTGTTACCTGACACCATACATGAAAAGTTAACTCAAAATGGATTAAAGACTTGAATTTAAGACCAGAAACAATAAAATACATAGAGAAGAAAACATAGGCACTAAACTGTGGACCTTGGCCTCAGAGGGGATTTTGTGAACTTGACCTCAAAGGCAAGAGAAGTAAAAGCGAAAATAAACGCATGGGACTACATCAAACTAAAAGGCTTCTGCATAGCAAGAGAAACTATTATAAAACAAAAAGGCAGCCAACTGAATGGGAGGATATATTTGCAAAGGATACCTTTGATAAAGGACTAATATCCAAAATATATTTTCTTTTTTTTTTTAAAATATATCTTTATTGATTTCAGAGAGTGGAAAGGAGAGGGAGAGAGACAGAAACATCAATGATGAGAAAGTCATTGATCGAACCCACAACCGGGGCATGTGCCCTGACCGGGAATCTAACCCCAATCGCCTGGATCCTAGGTCGACACTCAACCGCTGAGCCACGCCCAGCCGGGCCCAAAATATATTTTAAAAACTTATACAGCTCAACAATAAAAAACAATCTGATTTTTAAAATGGCCAGAGGACTTCAAAACACACTTTTCTAAGGATGACCAACAGGTATATTAAAATATGCTCAACATCCCTAGTTACAAGGGAAATGCAGATCAAACCCACATTGAGATACCACCTCACACCTAACAGGTTGATGGTGGAATCTTTCAGGCTTTTACATAAAAGATTATATCATCTGTGAACAGGCTGAAAATTTTACTTCTTTCTTCCAGTTTGGAGCTTTTTATTTCTTTTTCTTGCCTAATTGCTCTGACTAGAACTTCCAGTACAATGCTGAATAGAACTGGCAAAAGCGGGTATCCTTGCCTTGTTCCTGATCTTACAGAAAAAGCTTTGTCTTTTGCCCTTGAGTGTTGTGTTTGCTGTGGAATTTTTTATATATGGCTTTTATCACACAGAAGTAGTTTATTTTTATTTTGTTTATGTTTTTATCATGAAAGAGTTGATTTTTCTCGAACGTTTTTTCTGCATTAAATGAGAGGATCATGTGGTTTTCATTCATTTTGTTGACGTGGTATATTACACTAATTGATTTTCATATGTTGAATCATCCTTGCATTCTTAGAATAACTTCCACTTGATCATGGTGTATAAGCTTCTTAATATGCTGCAGAATTTGATTTATAAACATTTTGTTGAGGATTTTTGTGTGAATGTTTATAAGGAATATTGGTCTGCAGTTTTCTTTTTTTTTGCAATGTTTTTGTCTGGCTTTGGTATCAGGGTAATGATGGCCTCAGGAAGTGTTACCGCCTCTTCAGTTTCCGGAAGAGTTTGAGATGGATTGGTATTAGCTTATTTAAAAATGTTTGGTAGACGTCTCCAGTAAAACCAGCAGGTCCAACACTTTTTTTGTTGAAAGATTTTTTATCATGAATTCAATGCTCTTACTGGTTCCAGGTCTGTACAAATCTTCTGTTTCTTCATAATTTAGTCTTGGTAGGTTTTGTGTTTCTAGGAATTTCTCCATTTCATCTAAGTTATCCAGTTTGTTGAAGTATGATTGTTCATAGCATTGTATTAGTCCTTTGATTTTAGTCATTTGAGTCCTCTCTTTTTTTTCCTTAGACCATCTAGCTAAAGGTTTGTCAATTTTGTTGTTTTCAAAGAACTAATTTCTTGGTTTTGTAGATTTTCTCTAGTCTATTTTTATTTTCTATTTTATTTATCTTGGCTCAGATCTTCTTTATGCTGGCTCTGAGTTAAGTTTGTTCTGTTTTTCTAATTCTCTAAGTTATAAAGTTAGGTCATTTATTTGAGATATTTCTTATTTTTTAATGTATTTACAGCTATAAATTTTCTCCTTAGCACCACTTTCACTGTGTTTGGTAAGTTGTATTTTCATTTTCATTCATCTCTAAGTATTTTTTTTATTTCTTCTGTGATTTCTTCTTCGATCCATTGGTTCTTTAAGAGTATGTTGTTTGCCCCAGCTGATTTTGCTCAGTAGTTAGAGCGTTGGCCTGCGGACTGAAAGGCCCCGGGCTGGATTCCCGCCAAGGGCACGTACCTCAGTTGCAGGCTCGATCCCTGGCCCCCCGTCAGCTGGAGAGTGTGCAGGAGGCAACCAATCGATGTGTCTCTCTCACATTGATGCTTCTCTCTCTCCCTTCCACTCTCTCTGAAAAGCAACGGAAAAAGTATCCTTGGGTGAGAATTAAAAAAAAAAAAAAGTATGTTGTTGGATTTCCACAGTTTTGTAAATTTTCCAGTTCCTTTGTTATTGAAGATACTTTGTATGATATCTATCTTTTAAAATCTACTGAGACTTAATCTGTGGCCTAACATGGTCTGTCATGGAAAATGTCCCAGGTGCTCTTGAGAATGCATATGCTGTTGCTGTTGGGTAGAATGTTCTGTATTTATCTGCAAGAACTAGTTGATGTGCTGTGTTGTTTATATCTTCCATTTCTTAATTTATCTTCTGTTTAGTTGTTCTATTCATTTTGAGAATAAGATCTTGAAGTCTTCAATTACTATTATGAAACTGCCTCTTTCTCCCTTCAACTCTGTCAGTTTTTGCTTCATTTTTTGATGGTCTGTTATTGGGTTCATAAATGTTTCTTCTTGCTGTATTAAAATTTTATTAATACATATATAATGTCCTTTTTCTCTCATGAACTTTTTGATTTAAAGTTTATTTTGTCTGCTATTAGTATAACCACTCTTTTATCTTTGGGTTACTATTTAAATGAAATATAACTTCTCATTCTTTAATTTCCAACCTATGTGTGTCTTTATCTAAAAAGAGTTTCTTGTAAACAGCATATAGTTGGATCATATGATTTTATTCATTCTGCTAAATTCTGTCTTTTCATTGGAGAATTTAATCTATATATATTTAAAGTAATTACTGGTAAGGCAGGACTTACTTCACTCACTTGCTATTTGTTTTCTATATGCCTTATAGTCTCTTGTCCCTCATTTCTTACATTACTGTCTTCTTTTTTGTGTAGTTGATTTTTTTAGTGAAATGTTTAAATAATTCACATTTCTTTTTGTGTATATTCTACAGATATTTTCTTTGCTGTTACGATGGGAATTTCACTTAACATCCTAAAGTTATAACACTTTATCAGTTTAACTTCAATAACATGTAAGAACTGTGCTCCTTTATAGCTCTCTCCCCACTCCTTTCAGTTGTTAATGTCACAAAACTGCATATTTATACATTGTGTGCCCCAAAACATAAACTTATAATTTTTACAAATGCAGTAGTTTCACTGTGGCCAGTTCGGCTCAGTGGTTAGAGTCGGCCCGTGAACTGAAGGGTCCCAGGTTCGATTCTGGCCAAGGGCACGTACCTTGGTTGCAGGCTTGATCCCCAGCCCTGGTTGGGGCAAGTGCAGGAGGCAACCAATTGATGTGTCTCTCTCATGTCAATGTTTCTTTCTCTCTCTCTCTCTCTCTCCCCCTTCTACTCTCTGAAAAGCAATAGAAAAAATATCCTCGGGTGAGGATTTAAAAAAAAATGCAGCAGTCTCTTAAACTACATAGAAAAAAAAATGCAGAGTTACAAATCAAAGTTATAATAATACAGGCTTTTATAATTGCCTCTGTATTTTCCTTTATTGAGATCTTTATTTATACATATGACTTCCAGTTACTGTCCAATGTCTTTCATTTCACCCCACAGGATTCCCTTGAGCATTTCTTGCAGGGTAGGTCTAGTGATAGAGAACTCTCTCAGCTTCTCTCTACCTGGTAATGTCTTAGTTTCTCACTTTTATTTTTATTTTTTTTAATATATCTTTATTGATTTCAGAGAGAGGAAGGGATAGGGAGAGAGAGAGAGAGAGAGATAGAAACATCAATGATGAGAGAGTCATTGATCGGCTGCAGCCCGCAACCCGGACATGTGTCCTGACCGGGAATCGAACCCTGATCGCCTGGATCCTAGGTCGACGCTCAACCGCTGAGCCACGCCCGGCTGGGCAGTTTCTCACTTTTAAAGGGCAGTTTTGCCAGATTTAGGATTCTTGGAAGCTAGTTTTTCCTTTTAGCACTTTGAATATATAGGGTATCCCAAAAATATATATACACACTTTAACAGCTGATAACTCACTTAATTTTCACTCCTTTTTATGTTTAACTGATTTGAAATAATGGGTGAACCCAGACTAAGCTTTGAACAAAGAAAATTTATCTGAAAGTGCCACTAGATTTTTTTTTTTTATGGAGATACATAAAAGATAAAGTTTACATTACAAAACCGGCAACAGTCTATGAATTGAGGACCCACAAATACCAAACAAAATGATTCTTGATGTTTGTAATTCCATTGTTTCATGCTATCAGCAGTGCCTGGAGCAGAGCTGTCATCAGTTTGAAAATAGGCATTGACACAAAAATTATTCATTTCTGTAGATTCTTTTAAATTTTGAAAACGAACTGTATGTTAACGAATACTGCTTTATAATCATTCAGAGTGTATATATGTTTTGGGGGACACCCTGTATTGGCCCACTGCCCTCAGGCCTCCAAAGTTTCTGATGAGAGATCTGCTGATAATCTTTTAAGAATCCCTGGTAAGTGATGAGCTGCTCTCTCTTGCTGCTTTCAAGATTTAGAAAGTTTGACTATAATGTGTATTATATTTAGAAAGTTTGTATTTAGAAAGTTTGACTATAATGTGTCTCTGTGTGGGTCTCTGAGTTCATCTTAGACTTAATTGGGCTTTTTGGATATTTATGTTAATTTCTGACATCAAATTTGGGAATGTTTCAGCCATTGTTTCTTCAAATATTCTTTTTGCCTTTTTTGTACTCTCCCTCCTTTCTTTCTCTCCTACAGTGCACATGTTGGTCTGCTCTGTGGTGTCCCGCATGTCCCTTCAGCTGTGTTCACTCTTATTCAGTCTTTTTTATTTCTGTTCCTCAGACTCAAAAATGTCCATTGGAAAACTAATATTTCTTTCTTGTGACTATGTGCCAGTCATTGTGTTGGGTGCTTTACATCTGTCATCGGTTGATACAACAACCCTATGGGGTAAGTGCTTTTTACTTCAATTAGAAATTCGGCAACAGCCCTAGCCAGTATGGATCAGTAGTTACAGCGTCTGCCTGTGGACTGAAGGGCTGAAGGGTCCCTGGTTCAATTCCGGCCAAGGGGGTGTGCCTCGGTTGTGGACTCCATCCCTAGCCCATGGCAGGACAACCAGTCGATGTGTCTCTCTCATATCGATGTTTCTCTCTCTCTCCCACTCTCTCTGAAAAGCAATGGAAAGAAGTATCCTCGGGTGACAATTAAAAAAAAAAAAGAAAGAAAGAAATTCTTGATTAAGGTCACTCAGCAACTAGCCAGGCTAGGCTAATACCCAGGTTGATTAATGCCCACTCTCATGTTATTGGGCAGCTAGAACTGAGATCAGTGCTAAGATAGGATAAAACATCAATACGAATATGGCTTATAAATTTTATAAAGAGCATTCAAGAGGAACAAAGGGAGACTTAGATAAACAAAGTTGGTACATGGCACAATTTCACTCAAAACAATATTTTCACAAAACTTCAAAGAGAGACAGTAACTAATTAAATCTGAAGTTTTATTTGCTGGAGACTAATAGACAAAGAATTTATAATAATTTTTCCCAAATGAATAGTGAGACACATGATGTGTACATGTTGGATAAGAGAAGTATTTAATCCCTTATCTTAGTCAGCATTGCTCTTTAACACTAATCATATGATAGCCCTCCAAATACAAATAGCAAGTGAGGGAGAGGAGAGGAGAGGACAGACACAAGACAAACCCTGATAATACAGGGACAGGGGTGATTCGCTGATCTCGAAACAGGAACTCTTTTACATACACTTACTTTCTAGTACTATTTATCGCCCAGCAACGCTTCTATAATCACAAAGCTTATTTGAAAATCTAACTTTATACAGGCAAGGTCTCATACCAAAAGGACTAAACCTATAAACACACTTATGGTGATCTGTTTATAAGGCCCTGTGGGTCTTCTGGACTACTCATGCCCTAACCAGCCGGGCTCTCAATCCCAACATTGTTCCAAGTGATATGACACATGATATCAGGTATCAGGCAGCTGTTGTTGCGTAACAACAACAATGAAAAGAACACAAAACCTCAGAAGCTAAAACAACAAAAGTTTATTTCTCAAGCGTTGGCAAGGCCCAGCAATCATCCAAAATGGGCTTGACAGGACAGCTTTGATGATCTCGGCTGGAATCTCAGCTCGGTTAGAGTTTGGTGGATCCAGGCTGGCCTTTGTGGGAGTGACTCAGCCCTGCTCCATGTGTCTGGCACCCTCTGGAATCAGGGGGGCTGGCTCAGGCGTGCCCTCATAACAATGGAAGCAGAACCGGAGGGAATGTGAAACTTGCAAAGGCTCTTGAGCTCCAGTCTCAGAACCAGCACACTGTTCCATCGGCCAGTCAGTCACAGAGTTGAGCTCAGAGTCACAGTGGAAAAGCATTACAGGATGCATGGAGCGGGACAGGTACGGTGGGAAGATGGGAACCATTCATACCCCCCACCACACGCCCCAGTCACACTGATCTGCCAAAGGCTTGGCTCTCCGGCTTGGCTGGAAAGAGGTTCCTTGAGGGCAATAACAATATTCATTTTCATCACTTTACCTTTACAATTACTCTGCAAAACATTAATAGGGTCTTCATTTTATAGATGAGGATATCAAGGCTCAAAGATTAGTTAATAAAATTTCCAAAACTGCTTAAAATGATCTGTCCCCTCACATTGGATAGCCCTGGAAAACGGAACTATTAACACCAGTGTCAGTTGCTAACGTGCTGTAACCATGACAGAAGGAACCAGTGGCTTATTCGTGGTCCGAATCCTAGCACACATTACCCTCAGGATCGCACTGAGGGAGAAGTCCCTGGTTTAGGTCACTGGGACTTGTAATCGATGGAGAACCAGACTTTGAGGAGAAGAAACTATTATGAATACAAACCATTTCCTTTGCTTCCTGTCAATAGATTACGCCTTAGAGTTTGAGGACATACACTCGCCATGGAGGCTCAAAAAGAGGTTGGCAGCCTTTCAAAAGGGCAAAGCAAGTGTTCCTTTTCTTTTTTTCTCTGGGAAAGATGGGGGTGGAGGAGTTGCCCTGACCACTGCTCTTGGCTACCTACAGCAGAACCAGCTCGGACTTGCAGCTCTTCCTGCGGAGGTGGAGGCCAGGATGGGTGCTAGAAGGTGGGGCGTGCGGGCTGTGCCCAGCTCTCCAGCAGAGGTGCCGCTGTGGCCTCCCTGGGGAAGGGCTGAGAAACTACGAGAGGAGTGAGGACCAATGCCCAGGAACTTCAGTGGTGGGATCAGACAGGAGGGTGGGGTCCTGGCCAGCCCCCAACATCCACAGTGCCCCTCTACCTACGATCCACATCAGATCCCACCTCGTTAGCACATCATGTGCTGAAGAAACCAAGTTTCAGTTCATTTTAGTGCCAGCACCTTCACCGGCCAGTGCCATGCCAGGCATGGGAGATACTGAGGTGAATCATAAATGGCCCCTGCCTTTAAAGAGTTCAGGGTACTGGATACATCAGAAAAAGAGAGAAACACAGAGAGAAATGCCACGTGTGGCACAGATCACACAGTCCGGGCAGCAGGCAAGGGTCAGGGAGGCTCCCCAGGAGCAGCGACTTTGAAGTTGAACTACAAGCGAGAGTTTGCCAAAGAAAAACTGGAAAAGGGACTTCTAGACAAAGAGAAGATGCTGACCAAAGCTTGGCTATGGAAACCCCCAAGTTCCAAGAGCATGAGTCAGAACAACTGCTTTGAATTTATCTCTACTGATTACTCCTCCAACAAACTGGTCATCAGCTCAGCACCAGGGCTCGCATGGAGATGGAGATTCAGAGGTGACTAAAACAGAGCCCTGCCCTCAAAGTGATCACAGCCTAGTAATAATAAACAGTTGTGCAGGGGCGACTGTGTGGCACTCTGTTCCCAGAACTCTCCACGTATTGGCTCATTTCATCTGCACAGCATCCTGAGGAGCAGGTACCATAATTACTCTCTCATTTTGTAGATGGGGAAACTGAGGCACAGAGGGATTGAGAAACTTGTGCCAGGCCCCACAGCTGATGGGTGGTAGCATCAAGATGTGAGGTGGCTCCAGAGTCCCCAGTTTTCAGCACTGCCTCATACAGGGAGATGGACAGTTGGGAGGCAATCAGGGCGTGGGTGTTATGACACGGTTAGTGCGCTTGACATCTGGGGACAATGAGGGCGTGTAAGTTGAGTGAGGAGTGAGGTGTTATCAGCAAAGCCTTCTTAGAGATGGTCCTGAGCTGGGTGCTGGTGAGGAGGTGGGGGAAGCTGTGCCCAGCAAGAGGAGCAGGTGAAAAAAGACTCTGAGGGGCGGAAGCAGAGCTCCTGTCCTGCGGTGCGGGAGAGACAGGGAGAGAAAAATGGGAGGGAGCGGGATGTGGGTGGAGAGCTGCACAGGAGCCGGGTCTTGAAGGGCCTTGGGCACCATACTAAGGAGCCCTGGCATCTCATCTGAGGGCAGCAGAGACTAGCTGCAGGGTGAAGGACATATTGGGGGAGGGGAGTGGGCGAGAGCCAGAGGCAGAGACACAGGCCGGGGCTACCGCAGGAGTCTAGCTGCTGTTTACTGTCACTGTTGTCTGAAAGTAGACTGTGCTGGTGGGGACGGAAAGGCTGAGAACCATTAAGATATAGACAACGAAGGAGAAAGAAGAGGGATGGAGAGTGACTGCTGGGTCCTGGGTGACGGGTGGGTCAGGCGGCACGCAGCGGGCCCGAGAGGAAGCCCTGGGCAGCAGCAACAGTTAGGAAGGGGCACAGGAGGCAGGGCCCAGAGACACCCGATGGAGGGCGAGCAGAGACGCAGAGGGAAAGCAGCGGGTGTCTGCCCGAGGGGCCAAAGCAAGGCGAAGGTTGAGGATTTAGGTCGGACACCAAGAATTTCCTTCCAGTGGAGTCCTGAGCACTTAAACCCCAGCTGAGGTATCTCAAGGATGGTGCTGATCCTTGTGACTAAAAATGCCCTTGGTTTTAGTCTTATTGTTTCCAGTCTTCGTTTTCCAAGATTCCTATTTCACTGCCCCACTCATTTAGTATGTTCAATTAATTTCTCAATATCTCTGTTTACTCATCACTACTCCCTGCTGATTGGTATTTGTAATGTGCTGAGGCTGATGAATGAACCGATAAACACACCATCACCATCACCAATAATAATAGCAACCTCTGTTATTAAATGAGAGTCTCATCTCTCATTTATTGAGCAGCTATTATGTACCAGGTGTTATGTTATGAGTTTTATAACATGACCAATAAACAGAGTAGAAATGACATTTCTCTTTTATAGAGGGAGAAACTAAGGCTTGAGAAGTTAAGCCTTAGCAGCTGGAGATCACACAGCAAGTAAACAGCAATAGGATCTATGAGTACTACCTGCCAAGGGGAGAGCCTTCAGGTAAGTCCTTTGAAATGTATTTGCACCTAAACAACTGACTTCCTTGATATCCTCGCTGTGATTTATGGGGAGAGGAGAAGTTTTGTGTGGGAAGTAAAGAGTAGGGAAAAAGCAGAGCAAAAGAAACCGAAAGAATTAAGTGGACTCAGGTCAGGGCATTAGTGTTCCCAAGCCCAGTATTTTACCTTTAGTCCTGCCTTCCAACACTCCGTCCCATGCATGTAGTCTCTTTCGGAAATGAGTAAGCCCCGGGATGGTTTTTCATGCTGGCCATAGAGATGTATCCAAAGGAACAGGACATACTAAGGCAAAAATCGCCGGCCAGCTTTCCTACAAGAACACAGCTTACAACTCACTCATTTGTTCATTTAACAAATCTTTACCAGGCACCAGTTGGTTGCCAAGCAATGGTCTAGGTCCTTGGGGCACACGCGGGCATAATCAAGCACACCAGCCTGTGTGAGAGGGGGCAGAGGACGCCCTGCTTGAATTATCTTTGTGGAGGGGACTTGATGGATAGAGTGGCCGGAGGTAGGGGGAGGCTCTTTCCAGCAGAGGGGAGGCTTGAGCCAAGGCCTCTTGCTCTCCCTCTGTGTTCTCAACACTCCTCCCTGCCCCTTTGTCTTGCCAGCTCCAACATCCCCATTAAAACTTGGAAAGGTTTGGCCGGCAGGAGCTCCCTGGCTGGGTCCCTCCTCTGCACCCTTTGTACATGTCTGCAGGAGCAAGTATGAGAAGGTAACCCAGCCTGTGTCTGCTTCTAGGCTGAGCTCTCTGCAGGAAGGGGAGGAGTCATTTAGCTCCACGTCCCGGTGCCAGGACAGAGCAGGTCCTTGATAAACGCAGTGCAATGCCCGTAGCATGCTGGAGTGGATTTCTAAGGTCCCTGTAGATAGTCCTGAGCAACACTGCCCACGTAACCACTTAGCAGTTCCTTTTTGAGGAAGGTAGTTCCAGGTAATGGAAAGATTGGAGGCCCCGGATCTGCCAGAATGGCTTGAGTGTATCACTTAGGGTTTCGTTTTCCTCTCTCATCAGCGACAGGTTAGACCAGCAGTCTGGGCTTGGGCCAGACAGGACTTATCAAAGCCCACGAGTAGGGTTGTTTGTGCTACAGCAAGTCCACGGTCAGCCTACATCCTGTAGTTAAGATGGCTCAAAGAGAGACTGTCAAGGAGAGTGACAAGCACATTTGGTCTTTATTTTAGTTAACTCTGACCTAAAAGCGATTCACTGGAAGCTTCATTTTTCAACAAAAACATAGCTCTAAGTGCCTGGCATAAAATACATTGATAGCTAAAATAATAATATTTAACAGTTATGAATAACTTTAATTTCTGATAGTTACAATCATCACATGGCTCACCAAGAAAAATGATGTAAGATGTACACTGAGACCCTTGCCCCACCCATGCTTGCATCTGCCCCATTTCCTACCCCTGCTCTCTGCCCCCATGATCACCAGTTTCATTAGTTTCTTACCTGTCCTCCCAGTGTTTCCTTATGCAAATACAAGCATGTATGGAATTTTGTCAAATGAATCTTCAGTATCTATAGAAATGATCATGTGATTTTTCTCCTTAGATCTACTTTGATGAACTGTCTTTGTGTTTTTAAAATAAGCTGCACTTGACCATGAAGTACTGTTCTTTTAGTGTTCTGCTGCATTCTGATTGCTAATATTTTATTTAGGATTTATGCATCAATATTCATGTGTGAATACATTCATCATTTCTTTTTTGTACAGCCTTGGTTATCAACACTATGCCTGCTGGATGACAAGGATTTGGAAGTTGTTCTTCTTTGTCTATGATCTGGAACAATTTAAATAACGTTGAGCTGAGCTCATCCATCCTTTAAGGGTTTGGTTCAATTTGCCTGGGAAACTTCTAGCCCTGGTGCTTCTTAAAAACCAAGTCCTTTATAATTTTCTCTAACTTTTTCTATGAAAATTAGTTTATTTAGATATTCTAGAGTTGGTTTCAGTAAATAATATTCTCCTGGAAAAGTATCTGCTTCTTTCAGATAAAGTCGTGCAAAATTGCTTTTCAAATTTCTGCTTCCTGCATCATTCCCTTCTTGTCATTTGATAGGTTTCGCGTTTGTTCTTTCTTCCTTGGCCTCTGAGAAAGCTGACCTATTTACTGCTTTTGTCCCAATGATCCAGGTATTCACTTTTTACTTTGTCTCCCCCATCCCTGTTATCTAATTCATTATTCCTTTTATTTCTATTTTATTCCTTTCGCTTTCCTTGCATATATTTTATTTTTATTTTTTCATAACTTTTTTTTGTGACTTTCAATTTCATTCCTTTTATGCTTTGTGTAACTATTTATTTTAAATTTCAGGCTATGGCATTTCCTATGAATGCTGCTTTAGTTCTGTCCTCTAGATTCAGAATATACTATGTAGTGTTTTCATTATCAATGATTTTTTAAAATTCTGTAACTTGGATTTATACTTTCCCTTTAACTCAGAAGTTGTTTAAATTATAACTTTCTTAAGACTCAGATTTTTAATTTATTTTTAAGTTTACTGCACCATGGACAGAAAATGCTGTCTACATCATCTCTAATTTTGAAATTTATTGTCGTTTCCTTCGTGGTGGTCAATGGTCCGGTCAATTATTGTGGCTGTTCCATGGGCATTCAAATCAAAACTATATTCCTACCGTCAGGGCACATAGTTTGATTTATATTCATCACATATACTTTTATGTTTATGTTTCTGAGGTCTTTAGAGTCTTTATTTAATTTTGGTTTAATTGGTCTGAGAGACTGTGTTGTTATCTCCTGAGATGTGGAAAGGCTGAGGAGGAGCCAGTTCTGCGGGGACAGTGGGGTGCGGAGAAATCATAAGGTCTGTTGGTATCCACCAGATCATCTCCAACCAAAATTCACT
Source organism: Miniopterus schreibersii (assembly GCF_964146895.1). Taxonomy (NCBI): domain Eukaryota; kingdom Metazoa; phylum Chordata; class Mammalia; order Chiroptera; family Miniopteridae; genus Miniopterus; species Miniopterus schreibersii. The sequence continues at coordinate 74,987,225 of NC_138108.1, read as the reverse complement.
CTTACCATAAAAAGGGGCTCCCTAAATTTGAATAAGGTCTATGTATTTTTTATTTATTTCTATTGATATTACTTGAAAGGAGGAAGAATGAACTTTTAATTTAATCAGACAATTTTGTATTGTTTTCTAATTTTTTCAGACATAGATGTGGTTTCTGAAACCATGTTGGAGAAATCTAGTTCTTCTTTTATATTTCCATGGTGGGTAGGACGAGGTCCTTTCATGGGTTGGAGGGGTTTTAGATGGTGATTTTGCTAATAACAACATTTTAACTCTTACTGTGAGCCAATGTCTCTTCTAGACCCTTAGTATGTCTTAGATTAGTTAATCCTCAACATCAGCTCACAATATCCCATTTTATGGATTAGGCAACAAGGCAAGTGGAGGTAAGTAACTTGCCCAAGTTAAAACTGCTATTGAGTAGCAGAGCCATGATCCCAACCTTAGTCACTATGCTCTGTTGCCTCATTTAGAGACCAGTTCATCCAGGGGCTTCATTTTATAGGTGAACTTAAGTTGTTGAGTCAGCCAACAAGTAACCAGCAGAGCTAAAACTCTATCCCTGATATTTGGACCTTTAGTTAGAGCCTTCCCACCATACAGCACGGCCCCTCACTATGCATAGAAGCAATATCTTGTAATAAAAGAGGTTGTAATTTGCTGAATGATATGGGCTAATCACTGAATAGCAACCCATGCCTGCCTAACTTCATAGGGCTGCAGAGCTAACACCACAGTCAATGCAAATATGTTTTAATCTAATGTTACCTAAATAATGTATACTTTTTAAAAATATTATTTGTTATTTTTCAGTGACAGTTGACATACAATATTATATTAGTTTCAGGTGTACACCCCAGTGATTAGATAAATCTCATACCAATCTGACACCATACATAGTTATTAGAGTATTATTGACTATACTCCTTATGCTGTACTTAACAGCCCTGTGACTATTCTGTTACTACCAATTTGTACTTCCTAATCCCTTCACCTCCTTCACCCAATGCCCCAACCTGCCTCCCATTTGGCACCATCAAAATCTCTCTATCTATGAGTCTGTTTCTGTTCTGCTTGCTCGTTTATTTTGTTTTTTTAGATTCAATTGTTGATAGATATTTACTGTCATTTTATTGTTCATATTGTTTATTGTTCTTAAAGAAGACCCTTTAACATTTCATGTGATACTCTTTTGGTGGTGATGATTTCTTTAGGTTTTTCTTGTCTGGGAAGCTCTTTATCTGTCCTTTGATTCTAACTGATAGCTTTGCTGGGTAGAGTAATCTTGGTTGTAGGTCCTTGCCTTTCAGCACTTTGAATATTTCTTGCCAATCCCTTCTGGCCTGCAAAGTTTCTGTTGAGAAATCAGCTGACAGTCTACGGGATTTCCCCTATAGGTTGCTACTTTTAAAATTCTATGTCTTTAACCTTTTGCATTTTAACTATGGTGTGTCTTGGCATGGGCCTCTTTGGGTTCATCTTGTTTGGGACTCTCTGCACTTTCTGGACTTGTGTGTCTATTTCTTTCACCAGGTTAGGAAAATTTTCTGTCATTATTTTTTCAAATAAATTTTCAATTTCTTTCTCTCTCTCTTCTCCATCTGGTACACGCATGATGTAACTCTTGATATGCTTAACGTTGTCCCAGAGGCTCCTTACACTATCTTCAATTTTTTTTTTTGGATTATTTTTTCTTTTTGCTGTTCTGATTGGGTATTTTTTGGTTCCTTATGTTCCAAATAGCTGATTTGATCCTTGGCTACATCTACTCTACTGTTGATTCCCAGTAAATTATTCTTCATTCCAGGTAGTGTATCATTCATTTCTGACTGGTTATTTTTTTATGGTTTCCATGTCCTTTTCATGCTATTGAAGTTCTCACTATGTTACTTAGAGTTCTCACTAAGTGAGCATCCTTATAATCATTGTTTTGAAGTCTGTATCTGTCAGTTTGCTTGCCTCCATTTCATTTAGTTTATTTTCTGGAGATTTCTCCTGTTCTTTCATTTAGGACCTGTTTCTTAGTCTCTACATTTTGGATTATTCCCTGTGTTTGTTTCTATGTATTCAGCAGACCTGCTATATCTCCCAGATATGGTAGAGTGGCCTGTGTAGTACGTGTCCTGTAAGATCCAGTGGCACAGCCTCCCTGTTCACCCAAGCTGGCCACTCCAGGTGCAACCCCTTGTGTGGGCTGTGTACACCCTCCTGTTGTAGTTGAACTTGGATTGCTGTTGGCATGTCAATGAGAGGGATTTACCCTAAAGCCAATCAGTTGCAAGGACTGGCTGCGACCACTGTGCAGAGGCCCACCCCATGGAGCAGCACTTACTTCAGTGGGTCTCTGGTGCCCACTGAATCTGTCCCGTGAGTGTGTTGCTTGTGGAGGTGCTTGGATGGTGCCTCAATGTGGTCTGGAATTGTCCACCAGTTGTGCAACCTTTGCGAACTTTCAGGAGGTACAGGCCAAGGTCAACCACTCTTTGTATTCTGCCCGGGACCACCTGGCATGAGCTACAAAGCTGTCTATAGATGACTACTACTTGTGCTGGGCTTGGAGGTACCCAGGAGGCCAAGATTTGAACCAAGGCTGGCTGCCACAGTGCTGGGTCTGGGGCCACTTAGCAAGAGGTAAGGGACACACCACGGCCAGATGCTGCTTGTTTGAGAGACTTTAGGAAAGTCTGAAGCATGAGCCAAGACAGGCCATTCGTATGGAAAAGCCACTGGAAACAGCTTGGGTGGTCCCACAAGTTGGTGGGGTAGAGTTTCAGGACCACCAGGGCAGGGCGAATAGTGATAGCCACGTTGATGAAGACTCAGATACGGTGCCCATCTGCCTGCTATGTGGGGGGAGGACTCAGAAGAGGAACAATGGTCTCTGTCAGCACTTCTGTTTGGGAGAAAGCTGCCCCTCCAGCTGTCTCCCTGATGTCAGACACTTCAGTTCCTCCTCATATGTCCATGGTGCCTTTTGAGCTGCTGCCCCAGTGTTGGAATTTAGAGGGAGTGAGTCCAAATAAGGCCATGAGTGTGGGCCTTTTAAGGGGAACGCCTGTGACTACAGCCTCCATCTCACTCAGCCACAATCCCTGCTGGGTTTTATTATTATTATTACAATTATTGATTGATTTTTTAGAAAGACAGAGGAAGCGGGGGAGAGAGAGAAAGAGAAAGAAACTGCAATTTACTGTTCCACTTATTTATGTGTGCATTGGTTGCTTCCTGTATGTGCCCTGGCCAGGGATCAAACCCACAACCTTGGTGTTTCGGGAGGATACTCTAACCAACTGAGCTACCCAGCCAGCTGAGGACTTCTCTTCCTGGCACTCAAACGCTGGGATGGGGGCCCTGCTTTGGGACAGGGACCCCTCATTCTTCAGGGGCTACCTCCACAAATGAGATATCTCTTCCGATTTTTATCTGCCACAAGTGGGTGTAGAACCAGCCTGTTCAACATCTCCGTCCCTCCTACCAGCTTCCATGTGGCTTTTTATTTATATCCTTAATTGTTGTACTTCTATGTAGCTAGATTTCAGGCAGTTTTGAATGATGGTTGTTCTGTAGTTTAGTTGTATTTTTGATGTGGTTGTGGGAGGATGTGAGTACCACATTTGCCTATGCCACCATCTTGACCAAAAGCCAATAATGTACATACTTTTTGATTCTTGAACAAATCACTCAGCTATAGAATAAGTCCACTTATATTATGATTAAGATATCAAAATAACAGAAAACTAAGATTCCACATGGGATTTATCCTTCTAGGCGGCTGTATTTTTAATAGGCATCTCCTGTGCTCTCCAATTCCCATGCACATGACCTTCATTCTTTGTTCATGGATCGTGGGTGTCAGGCGTGGAAACAGACACTTTCCCAGGACAAGTGGGAACTAAAGATAGCCAATGGAAAAGAATACTAATCAATCCTCAGGGGAGAGGAGGATCATTAAAAGCCAGCACATAAAGGGGTGAGTTTCATATATTTCCTGTATCTAAGTCCAGCTCTGAGGGCCTTTCTCTCCTGCCAAAAGTGATCTAACATCTCCCTACATAGCTTGGCTTCAAATGATAAGATTTTTTTTTTCTTCATTCCATACTTAATCCAGTAATTATGAAAAGAGAAAGGAGTTTATGACATTTGGAGGGAGACTGACCCAGTGTATCAACTTTACTAAGAAAGGACATAATGGTTTTGGCAAGATAAGAGAATCTCATTCTGAAACTGTAAAGACATCCTATCCCAGTGGAATTATTTGGCTTGGCAAAAATCAAAGTTGTGTAACTTGCTAGGTCAGGGACCTAAGCCAAATGATTAGATGTGGTACTCCTGTACAACTCCACACAGAGGCTTTCGAAGACTCAGGTTAGGGAACCTGATTCTGATGCTAGAGATAGTGGTGTTCCACTTGGATTAATTTATGATGAGCAGGTAGGATGGGGCCAACCAAAAGCCCTGGAAACCTGTCCTCTAGTTGTACAGAATCTCTGTAAAGTATGAGAACAGAAACACTGACCTTTCTCTCAAATCAGGGCATCATAAAAAGATTTGTGAAGGGAAGGTGGTGGCCCTGTGAGAAGCAGCAGAGCGCTCCCGCTCCCAGCCACAGACTCGATTTACTCCTAAAATCCTACGGAGCCAGCTTGGAAAAACCAGAGAAACATACCTGAGTGGACAGAGTACAAGTGGGGAGCACTGAAGACACATCATGGAGCCCGGTAAGAGAGGGGGGCGTAGAAAGGGGGAGTCCCTCCTGAAGCCTGTGCTAGGTTCCAACTCCCGAGGCTTGGAAGCTGCAGGGCTCCCTCCTCTTGGGAGTGTGGACTGGCCTCCAAAACTGGGGTCTCACACCCGGAGCGACTAGAGGGGAAGGAGCGCCCCTCGTGGAGGGCAGAGGGACCCAGGGGAGTGGTGAGTCCACTAGGAGGGAACGGCGCCTTCCTAGCAAACGAAGCTTCTAGTGACTGATGGCGCCTTCCTAGAGAAACAAAGCCTCTAATGTCGGACATGACCATCATCTAATGCTCGGGGTGCTGAACATAGGAAGGGTTGTCCCAAGGTGTGTGGCACCCGACTAGTGAGGGCTCAGAGATCAGGACTGAGAAGCCGCACACGTGGACCCCCTGCCTCTCAGTGGGGCATTGTGTTGAGCCCCAGGAAGCACTGAATCTGCGTGGTGTGGGTGGGGGGAGGAACCTTCCCGCCCTGAGCTCCCAGTGCAGGGAGGCTGGGATCTGTCACCAGCCCAGAGGGGCGCCATGGTGGCACATAGAACCACCCCAGCTTTGCTGAGAACAGCGGTGGGGGGGGCTGTGTGGAGCTGTCTTTGGGTCCCCCTCCTGCTGGGTACCTTGCCCTTCTGCTGGGGGCCTTGGCAAGCCAGTGGTGGGGCCTTGCAGGGTGGACTTTCTTCCTGTGTGTTGCTTTGTGGGTTTCTGAGTCTGATCCCGGAACTGGCTCCCACCTTCCTGGCATGCACTGGGGGACAGACCAGCCAAGGCTGGGATTGGGGTCTACACAGTAGACTGTCGGAGGGGCGGGCCTGGCATGACCAGCCAACCAGAGCTGAGCAGGAAGGGGTGGAGCCCGCCAGCCTCTCCTGCAGCCGGGAGCACCACCCCCAATAGGAAAGGGCGGGTCCCGCTCACTGAGGCCCCAGACACCCCCACAGGGCACAGTCCTGAGGGGGAGGGAGAGCAGCTCACAGAGGACTTTACAAGAATAAGACTCTCAGGGACTGTTGTTTGGGAACTGGAGGAAACGCTGAAAACCCCTGCTGGGGGCTGGGCAGGCAGAGGGCTCACGGGAATGTTCTTTAATCAACCCACTGAGCCCAGGCTGCTGAAACGGCCCAGACAGAAAAGGCAACAGGCTGAAATCAATCTGAAGCTGCAGCAGGACAGAGCCTGGGGACCTAGAATCAGAGGACAGGGTAGGGACTGAGGAGGTGGCGGTGGAGCAGAGACTAACTCCTGCAGAGTGAGCGCCTGCCAGCAACACCTCTAAGGGGAGTGACACCCTGAGCTACACTAGCCACCCTGCACCCTAAAGACTTTACAGAAGACTCTGGAGTAAGACCAGGCAACTAGAAGGTTGCAAAATAGCTGACAAGAGGAGGTGGTCCACGGAGATACTCAGATCAGCCATCTACCTAGCGACACCACAGCCAAACCTAGATGGCTCCTCACATTGGCGGATACACAAGTACCTCCCAGGAGAAGGGAAATCAGCCCACAAAACAGTGACCGGCAGACAACACAAGAAACCCACCTGATTGTCTTTTTTGGTTTTTTTTAATTTGTTTTGTTGTTGTTTTTTGTTTGTTTGTTGTTGGGTTTTTTCCCCTTAGGAAAAAAATTTTATAATAATTTTTTAAAATTTTTTAATTTTTAATTAATTTTTTTTCTTACTTTATTTTTTAAAGAATTTTGTTTTTCTTAGCTTGTTTTTGTTTTGTTTCTCTCTTTTGTTTTGTTTCTTTGCTTTGTTTTATTCTATCCTTGCTTCTAATATCAAGATTTTCCTGATATTCCTTCCAAATATCTGGGTCTTTATCATTATAACCAATAAGTTTACTACTTTTCTCTATAGTTTCCCCCAAATCTCTTACTGGATTCCCTCCCTGCCCAGGCTTTATCTCTCTCTCCTCTCAATCCATTGGCATAACTTTTTTTTCTTTTTTCTTCTCCTTCTTTTCCTTCTTTCTTTTGTTTTCCTCCCTTCTGTCTTCCTGTCTTTTTGTTAGATTGTTCGTTTCTCTTATTCTCTTTATTGTATTTTTAGTTTTTCATTTTCAACTATTATCCTATTCGTATTCTCTCCCTCAATTGTTTGCTGACCCTTCTTTCAGAATCTTTTCTCTGCCTCTATTATCTCCCAGTAGCTTCTCTATTTTTTACACTTTAGTTTATTATTATTATTTTTTAAATTTTAGTCACTATTAACAATATACTTCTCTCTCTAAGCTTTACTTTTCTTTTTCTTTTTTTTAAGCTATTTTTTTCCCCCTCTAGAACTTGTGTTCTCCCTTCACTCTCTCATTTCTGTTTTCACTTGGGTTATCTTCATTGTGACTGTCAAGATATTTTTGTAAGATACCCCTTGTTTCCTGGAAGTTTAGTTGTGTATTGTCCTGCCTTGCCAGCACCCATACAACAGCTTACACGATGAGGTGGGGGCTGAGACACACAGTTAGCCAACCTGAGAGGAGAGTCCTCCCAAGGACTGGTCAATACACTCTAGACCCAACCACAACAGGAGAACACAAAGAACCCACAAAAGAGGCACTCACAAAAGGGACATTCCTAGGGCAAAGAGCTCAGAAGTATAAGAAAAACACACCTCTGGGCTCCACTGGTCTCACAATACAAAATCCCTTCCCACAAGACTGGGAGACAGCAAATATACCTAATATATAGATACAAACACTAAGACCTACCAAAATGGGGGGACAAAGAAACAACCCCCAAATTAAAGAAAAGAAAACATCATCAGAAAAAGACTTTGATGAGATGGAGTTAAGCAAGTTATCAGAAACAGAGTTCAGAGTATTGATTATGAAGATGTTCAAGGAACTTAAGAAGATGCTAGATGATAAGATCGAGGACCTTAGTGAAAACATGAAAAAAGAGATACATACCATAAACAAAACTCAGACAGATAAAGAATGCTGTATCTGATATCAAGAATGCACTGGAGAGAATAAAAAGCAGGCTCAATGAAGCAGAGGATAGAATAAGTGACTTAGAAGAAAAGGTAGGAAAAAAATCACTCAATCAGAGCAGCAAAAGGAAAAAACACTTAAAAAGCATGAGGACAGTCTAAGGGAGCTTTGGGACAACATGAAGTGAAACATCATTCGCATTATAGGAATGCCAGAGGGGGAGGAAAGAGAGCAAGGGATAGAGAACTTGGTGGAGGAAATAATGATAGAAAACTTCCTTAGGCTGGCGAAGGAGAAAGCCACACAAGTTCAGGAAGCACAGAGGGTTCCAAACAAGAGGGACCCAAAGAGACCCACTCCAAGACACATCATAATTAAAATGGCAAATGTCAAGGACAAAGAGAAAATATTAAGGGCTGCAAGATAGAGACAAGCAGTGACCTACAAGGGAACCCCCATAAGGCTGACAGCTGATTTCTCAACAGAAACCCTTCAGGCCAGAAGGGAGTGGCATGAAGTTCTCCAAGTAATGAAAAGCAAGAACATGCAACCAAGATTGCTTTATCCAGCAAGGCTATCATTTAAAATTGAAGGTGAAATAAAGAGCTTCCCAGACAAAAAAAGACTAAAGGAATTCAGTACCACCAAACTAGCATTGCAAGAAATGCTAAAAGGACTGCTCTAAGAAAAAGAAGGAATAGTGAGAGAAAGATACATCACCATAAAGAGGGAAAATGGCATTAAGTAAGTTTATATCAATAGTAACCTCAAATGTAAATGGAATAAACAGTCCAATCAAGAGACATAGAGTAGCTGAATGGATAAGAAAACAGGACCCAAATATATGCTGTCTACAAGAGACCCACCTGAGAGCAAAAGATTCACACAGGCTAAAAGTGAAGGGATGGAATAAAATATTACATGCAAATGGAAAAGAAAAGAAAGCTGGAGTAGCAATTCTTATTTCTGACAAAATAGACTTCAAAATAAAGACAATAACGAGAGACAAAGATGGTCACTACATAATACCAAAGGGATCAATCAAACAGGAGGAAATAACCCTTATAAACATTTATGCACCCAACATGGAACAACTAAATATATAAAAAATTTCTCCATGGACTTTAAGAGGGAGATTGACAGCAACACAATCATAGTGGGGGACTTTAACACCCCACTGGACAGATCATCAAGACAAAAAATCAACAGGGAAACACAGACCTTAAATGACTCAATAGACCTAATGGATTTAATTGACATTTACAGAACATTTCACCCCAAAGCAGCAGAATACACATTCTTCTCAAGTGCACATGGAACATTCTCAAAAATATATCACATGTTAGGGCACAAGGCAAGTCTCTACAAATACAAGAAGATTAAAATCATATCAAGCATTTTCTCGGATCACAATGCCATGAAACTAGAAATCAACCACTATAAAAAAAAAAAACTCAAAAATATTCAAATACATGGAAGCTAAATAGCATGCTATTAAATAATCAATGGGTTACCAACAAGATCAAGGAAGAAATCAAACACTTCATGGAAAAAAATGAAAATGACCACACAACAACCCAAAATCTATGGGACACAGAGAAAGCAGTCCTGAGAGGAAAATTCATAGCATTACAGGTCTATCTCAAGAAACAAGATAAAGATCTAATGAACCATCTAAAGAAACAAGAAAAATATCTAATGAACCATCTAAAGAACTGGAAAGAGAACAGCAAGAAAAGTCCCAAGAAGTAGAAGGAAGGAAATAATAAAGATCAGAGTAGAAATTAATGACATAGAAACTGAAAAAAACAATACAAAAAATCAATGAAACCAAGAGCTGATTCTTTGAAAAGATCAATAAGACTGATGAACCTTTAGCCAGACTCATCAAGAAACAAAGAGAAAGGACCCAAATAAATAAAATCAGAAATGAAAGAGGCAATATAACAACTGACCCAACAGAAATACAAAGAATTGTAAAAAAACACTATGAGCAACTATATGCCAACAAACTGGACAACATGGGGAAAATGGACAAATTCCTAGAAGCATACAACCTTCCAAAGCTGAATCAAGAAGAGGCACAAAACCTGAGTAGGCCGATAACAACTAATGAAATTGAAGCAGTAATCAAAAAACTCCCAGCAAACAAAAGTCCTGTACCAGATGGATTTACAGGCAAGTTTTACCAAACATTCACAGAAGAATTAACACCTATTCTATTCAAACTATTCCAGAAAATTCAAGAGGAGGGAAAACTCAAGACCTCTTTTTATGAGGCCAGCATCATCCTAATACCAAAACCAGATAAAGATACTACAAAGAAAGAAAATTACAGGCCAATATTCCTGATGAACATAGATGCTAAAATCCTCACTAAAATACTTGCAAACTGGATCCAGCAATACATTAAAAAGATCATACATCATGACCATGTGGGATTTACTCTGGGGATGCAAGGCTGCTACAACATCTGCAGATCAATAAATGTGATACATCATATAAACAAAATGAAGGACAAAAATCATATGAGCATATCAATAGATGTAGAAAAAGCATTCGACAAAATCCAGCACCTATTTCTGATAAAAACTCTAAGCAAAGTGGGAATAGAGGGATCAGACCTCAACATAATAAAGGCCATATACGACAGACAACATCATACTCAATGGTCAAAAACTAAAATCATTTCCCTTAAAAACAGGAACAAGACAGGGATGTCCACTTTCACCACTTTTATTCAACATAGTACTGGAAGTTCTCGCCACAGCCATCAGACAGGAAGAAAACATAAAAGGTATCCAAATTGGAAAGGAGGAAGTAAAACTGTCATTATTTGCAGATGACATGATATTGTACATAGAAAACCCTAAAGACTCCATCAAAGTACTATTAGATTTGATAAACGAATTTGGCAAGGTAGCTGGATACAAAATCAACATCCAGAAATCAATGGCATTCTTATACACCAACAATGAACTTTCAGAGAGAGAAACTAAAAAAACAATACCATTTACATTGCAACTAAAAAAATAAGATACCTAGTAATAAACTTAACCAAGGATGTAAAAGACCTGTACTCATAAAACTACGGGACACTGAAAAAAGAATTAGAGGAAGATATAAACAAGTAGAAGAATATACCATGCTCATGGATTGGAAGAATTAATATCATTAAAATGTCCATACTACCCAAAGCAATTTATAAATTCAATGCAATTCCTATTAAAATACCAAGAGCATATTTCACAGGTCTAGAACAAACATTTCGAAAATTTATGTGCAACCAAAAAAGACCCTGAATAGCTGCAGCCATCTTGAGAAAAAAGAACAGAGTGGGAGGGATCACATTACCAGACTTCAGACAGTATTACAAAGCCACTGTAATCAAAATGGCCTGGTATTGGTACAACAGACATATAGATCAATGGAACAGAACAGAGTCCCCAGAAATAGACCCACGCCTTTATGGTCAGTTAATATTTGACAAAGGAGGCAAGAGCATACAATGGAGTAAAGACAGTCTCTTCAATAAGTGGTGCTGGGAAAATTGGACAGATACATGCAAAAAATTAAACTAGACCACCAACTTTCACCATACACAAAAATAAACTCTAAATGGATAAAAGACTTCAAAGTAAGTCATGAAACCATAAAAATCCTGGAAGTAAACATAGGCAATGAAGTCACAGACATCCCACGTAGTGGAATTTTCACTGATACATCTCCTAGGGCAAGAGAAACAAAAGAAATAATAAACATATGGGACTACATCAAACTGAAAAGCTTCTGCACAGCAAAAGAAAACAGCCTCAAAATACAAAAGAACCCCACAGTCTAGGAAAACATATTTGCCAAAGATGCATCTGATAAAGGGCTAATTTCCAAAGTGTACAAAGAACTCATAGTGCTCAGCAAGAGGAAGACAAACAACCCAATTTAGAAATGGGCAAAGGGCCTGAATAGACACTTCTCCAAAGAGGACACACAGATGGCCAAGAGACACATGAGAAAATGCTCAACATTGCTAACCATCAGAGAGATGCAAATTAAAACCACAGTGAGGTATCATTTCACACCTGTCAGAATGGCTCCATCAACAAATCAACAAACAACATGTGCTGGCGAGGGTGTGGAGAAAGGGGAACCCTAGTACACTGCTGGTGGGAATGCAGACTGGTGCAGCCACTGTGGAAAATAGTATGGAGGTTCCTCAAAAAATTAAAAATGGAGCTGCCTTTTGACCCAGTGATCCACTTCTAGGAATATATCCTAAGAATCCTGAAACACGAATCAGAAAGAATATATGCACCCCGATGTTCATAGCAGCACAGTTTACAATAGCTAAGATCTGGAAACAGCCCAAGTGCCCATCAGTAGATGAGTGGATGAAAAAGCTGTGGGACATTCACACCATGGAATACTACGCAGCTGTAAAGAAGAAGGATCTCATACCCTTTGGGACAGTATGGAAAGACCTGGAGAATATTATGCTAAGTGAAATAAGCCAGGCAGAGAAAAACAAACATCACATGATCTCGCTTATATGTGGAATCTAAAGAACTTAATAAACTGATGAACAGACTTGATTTGATGACATGGAAGCATAGATCACACTGAGGAATCTCAGAGGGATGGAGGAGGGCGGGTGGGTGGAGGGGGAGAGAGTAACCAAAGAATTTATATGCATATATGCACAACCCAAGGATACGGACAATGGTGGGGAGAGGAACTGGGGAGGGGGATGGGACGGGGTGGAGAGGGTCATTGGGGAGAAAAAGAGACATCTGTAATATTTTAAACAAAAATAAAAATTAAATAAATAAATAAATGAAAATGAAAATATTTGTCTCACAACGTGTCTTCTTTGGTGTCTGCAGCTGAAACTGAATAAAATGCATTCCTATCATCTTAAAGAGCAAATTGATCTCTCAAGCTTCCAACCTAGCATTTGGCAAATGCCAAATTAGGATAACTGCAGCTGAAAAATTGGAATGGATTTATTCGAGAAGTTCTAGGCTCACCTTTCCCAGTTTTCCTAGTTTTCAAGAGACTGAAATGATTTAGTTGCAGCCTAGCTCAGGTTCAAGGGAATTGCTTCAGTGGTGTCTCCAGGTTCACTGACCTAACTAAATGTTCTGATTTGCAAAAGAAGATTCTACTTAAAAGGAAGTGTGGGCAATTCATGCTTTACAACATAGGTTATCAGGAGCCTCCTATGACAGCAAGTGCGAAAGCTGAGCTGGGAATTTTCTCACTTGGTTTAAATTCAAGTCATAAATGACAGTGTATCTAGTAAAAGTGATGAAATGGCTGGAAAAAAGGGTGAATTTTGCATGAAACTGAGAGTAGATATATTGTGAGAACCAAACACCCTCAGAACCTCAGGTTTCTTGGGGCCTCCAAGATCATTTAGTTCAAACCATACATCAAATTGCTCCAAATAAGCTTTGGGTGCTCTGTTTGTGGGCAGGCTCCTCTTCCCATTGAGGGACACAAGTTATCTGTAGGGCATCTATTGCTTACATATTACCAAGAGCCCAGCCTGACTCAGTGGAGGGAACACTACCATGTTATCTCAGCCTTGTTCATTTAGTTAAGAGAACAGAACAGCACTCAGTTTAAATCCTTTTTAACAGGGTTTATTGGAGGGAAAGTGTCGGTTTCAAGGGAAGTGGGAAGACATCAGATGGATTTCCTCTCTCTTCCCTTTCTTCATTGTCTGCTATCCCTTACTTTCCCTACAATTAGCAACTTTCTCTTGCTTTTGCAGCTTCAATTTCATTATGACTTTTTGGCTCTAATAGAGGACACCTTTTATTTTACATTTACCCTTATTTTTGTCATAGTATCCTGTCTTCTCTATGGAGAACCAGCCATGGTGATTGATTTGGCAATGGATCTGACGTGACCAGAGCCAATAAGATATGATGAGACTTTTGCAGAGACTTCTGAGAGATGGGACACGGGTGGGAGAGCATATGAGGCTGGAGCTGCCAACGCCACCCTGTCTCTGGGAAGCTGGGACAAATGCCACACAGCAGAAAGGGCAAAGGGATGGAAAGAAGCTGAATCCTGAGGGCAGTTTTTGCAAACTGAATCCCAGCTATATTGGAAGCCAGTCTCACTCTTTAGTTTTATGAGCCGATAACTTTCTCTCTTCCTTAAGTCATTTATGAATCAGAGATTCTGTCATGCATAACCCCTAAAGTCCCAACATATAGAGCTGTGATCGATCAGTAGGATTCCCACTGAGCCAATCCTTCCCTCCACGTGACCTTGTGGCTCTAGTCTCCTGACTGGCCTAGTTATGGAGGGTGTGGTTGGGGAGGAGTGGAGTTTAATATGGTACATAGGACTATCCTTTTCAGATCTAAAGGTGGGGCAGAAGGAGAGGAAATAATTAACCTCTTGCATTTATATTCATTAATTGGAGTCCTTGATCTGATAATTAGATTAATCATATTTTTTCTGTCTTGTCTTCACTAAGGTTATGAACTTTAAAATATAAGAGATAATATGTAGCAATTACTTCCAATTTCATAAATAATGCCCATGATGTTTTTTCATATGCAAGTCTAATGGAAATTTAGAAAATAATGGGTCCATTTTATTTTTATTCATTTGTGGACATTCTAACAACATTTTAAATTTTTTAAGTATGCCAACTTTAATTTTAAAATTGAAGAAGACAGAATGGCTTAGAGGTTCAAATTTAAGTCACACATGAAAATGTATCTGGTGCTTTACATCCTATTTCTTCATTATGAGAATATTTAACCCAATTCCTTGATTTAAAAAGTTCTTCACTTTAATGTCATGATGCAAATAATCTTTCCTCACACCCTTCTAAGACATCCAACTTATTTCATCAAAAAAATAATAATTCTCAGGCTCAGAACCCATTCCTTAGCCAAGAATTGTACAGTGAAGTTGTTCATTGCTCCAACTGAAATTTAAAATTGCTTAGGAAGGGCATGGGCATGATTTTCGCATATATGTTTAAGCTTCACACTCAACATTTCATAGGAATAAACCATGTTCCACCAATATATTCCTGTGTTGGCGTCACAAGCAGTGCAGGTGCAACCTAAGGAGAGCGAGGGCTGGGCTCCCTCCCCAGCTGTGGTCTCCTGTGTGACACTGGCAGGTTAAGTTTGATCTCTGCAGTTCTGTTTCTTCACATACAAAGGACTGACTTTATACTTTTATAATCATATTTACCCCATAGTTTAAATGGGTTATTAAATAAGGTAGTATATGTAAAGCATATAATAAATACTCAAGGTCATTTACTAGCTGTTACTTAAGGTAACAAATAATTGTCCTTAAACATTCACAATTCATGAATGTTCATAGCGTACCAGTTGTCAACATTGCCATAAATATTCCATAGTTATAAAATTAAATCTACCTTTCACAAGAATTGAAATGTTAATGCCCTGTTAAAGCTACTAAAATGTCTCTTTCTGCCACTAATTGGCTCTGTGACCAGGGATGAGCACTTAACCAATGTGAGTTTTGCTTCTGCATTTGTAAAATGACAAGACTGTGTGGCCCTAGGTGAAGTTAGGGTCCCTTCCAGCTCTACCATTCTTCTCTGTGAATCTCATAATTCATTAAGTGGCTGTGTGATATATATGAATCGGCTTGAGCTAACTACATCCTGATTCTAAATGAATTCATAGTCTTCTCAGTACAAAAACTTAAAACCAGTCTCTCAAACAAGTATCAGCCTCAGGATAAAGAAAAGGGGGGGGCGGTTGGAGAGAAAGAGAATGGAGAGTTCAAGAATTCATATGCTCAGATTTTGTAATTTTGGAATCTCTAAAAATTATTTCTCAAAATGTAAAGATGAATTTTGTAACACAGATGTAGTTAAGGAAAAGTGTGTCGCAGGGCATGGTGGACACCTGCCCACTAGGCTTACAAGCTACTGCTCCACTAGAAAGCTCCAAGCCCAAGTCGCCTCAGTTATTGGAAGTCCTAATGACTGGTATTTTTCTAAACCTGCAAAACAGACTTGTCTAATTAACCGTTCCTTTGGTATTTATTTTGAAATCAACCACACATTTCTTGGCATCTTAACGTACTACTGATGCCAACTGCGACGCAGTTCCACAGAATTCTCATTCGGTTCTGCCTCTACCCAGTTTTTTTACACCCCCTCTGTTACCTCATAAATGGTGACATTTCAGAAACGATGATCCCATTGGAAAGACGTGTCTACATGTTCATCTGTGGGGCACTGGAGGAAAAATTCAAAAGATGCCTTCACGCAACAGTAGAAAACAAAGGTGCAGAGTTAAGTTTCTAATGGACAGGGCGCCAGAAGAAAGTGGTGCGCAGGAAGGGCCCGGACCCTCTGGCAGACGGCACGTGGCGCACACGCTGGCTGGGCAGTGCTCGGGAGCTTGCTCCATCGCAAATACAGAAGCAAGGAAATGCCCATTGATTTTTCAGAGGTCAGTAATTAAGTATGACATTCTAACAGACAAAGGTTCACCGGGGCAGAACAGCCGGGTTTAAGGGGTCTTAAATGAGATACCGCTTGATACAAATGTCATCCCTAGGATGGCAAAACAAGAGCTCCGACTTGTGTGTGTGTGTGTGTGTCTGTGACTACACACATGCGCACAATGAGATCTAGGGCGTTTCGTGGTGTGCGCCCGTTTGAAATCCTGGTGAGCTAAGAAAAGCAAAGGTCGCCGCCCTTACGTTCAGCTGCCTTGGGCAAGCAAAAAAAATATGTCAAGACCCAGGTCTCGCTGCTAAGGCTGGAGTTGAGAAATGCCCTCCAAATGCCTTCAAGTCAACATTAGCTATGACAGAAGCAAGACTATTATTTAACAGTAGCAGCAAATGTCAAAAACAAACCGTGCCTGGCGTTTTGACAAGGCGCTATTGAAAGAAGCACTTCCTCAGCGCTGGTGTAACCGTGGGGAGAGCCTGACAATTACTACCCTGAGGTCTGGTAATGGGATTTGCGGGCTGCTGGGTGGTTTCCTTCTGATACATATGAAAGGAGCAGGCAAGTGGCGGACGTGGGCAAAGGAATCCGAACGGCTGAGGCCTCCAGAAAAGAACTGCTACGTTAGAAACAGGTACCTCGTGGCTAATTAAAACGTAACTCTCTTCAGGAAGCAGCGCTCTCACGGTGGTGACACTGTAAAGGACGTGGACAGGGCCGTCATCCCCAGTCAAAAACAAGATGCTGACAAAGCCTGTCTCCTCTTTCCCACCCCTTCCTTCCCTCCGGTGTCCTCATGCCATCCCGTGGCGCCTCGCCTTCCCCTCCGGGGGAGCAGGCAGCCTGGCCTGGCCGAAGCTCCAGCCCCGTCAAAGGCTCGCATAGGAACACCCAGCAGTTCCCTCGCCTCCCTGCTAACTGACCTGGAGAGGGAGCTGCGCCAGGAGCGGGGCTCGGTGGGTCCACGCACCCCTTCCTCTCGTTGGCACGGACACATCGGGAAGTGTCCTAATACAAGGGAAATGCCAATGTGCTGGCTCATGCCCATGCTCTGAAGGGAGGGGAGGGGAGGGGAGGGCAGCGGAGGGGAGGGCAGGGGAGGGGAGGGGCAAACATTTCACTGATGTCCACTTACAGATCATCGCATTTAATGCTAACAGCCCTCAAAGAAAGGTGGTTAGTGGGTCTCCATCTTATAGATGAGAAGCTGATGTTTAGAAAGCTTGGGAGACCGGCCCAGGGTCCCAGTCTGTAAATAACTCATCCCATGTTCCAGTCTGGAGTCCTCTGATTCCAGGGCTGACTGTTCCCTGCTAAACGTCAGGGTCTCATCGTGATCAGTAGCAGAAGGTTCTTTTTCAGTAAAAGCCTGACGACAACGTCAGTAATGGGAGTGCTATGGACTGCGATCATGCGGCAGCCCCAGCCTGCGGGCTCCTAAAGGGGCCCCCATGGGCGCTCTGCACCCTGCTTCCAGGCTTGATGGGAGCCTGTCAAATCCCCAAAGAGAAGCAAACCCCGCTAAGTCCTACCTCTGCCACCCCCTCCCCACAATCTTCACTACTTCAGAGTGGGCCATGGATCCTTCAGAGTGCGTCCACCGGTCTGTCTGTGTGGTTTCCTGTCCGTCCCACACCAGAGCGCAATGCTCTCACGTCCTCCAGCTGAGCCTGACCCTCCCTTCGAGCCCGGTCAGCACCTGCGCCCGGCCTTTCGGAGGCCTCTCCTGACCACCGCGTCAGCACCCTGGCCTTACTCCTACAGACGGCCCATCGACACAACCCATTTGCGTGGATCCCAGAGGCCAGTCCTTATGTCTTAATGGGCACATCCAAACTATACCCAGCACAATAATTCACAGACTTCTCTCACACTGAACTTTTTAAAAGGTCAGAAGTCAAAACCTGTTTAAAAAATTTATCTCCTTCTCTTCTGTCCAATTTCCATATGGGACTGTGTGCGTGGAGGCCACTGCAGACATCTCTTATGGGGAGGCGTGAGATCCAGTCCAGGCAGTCACAGCCCGCTGAAGTCGCTGGTATTAACTTTCTGAAGAACCCAGACTGCAGAGTGGAGTAACACATGAGCCCATGTCTGTGAAATCAAGGTGCATTCGTGTCCGCAATGCCCACAGTGCCAAGTCACTCCCCTCAGCAACAGCTTTGGAAACACGTTGGAAATGCACATGAAAAACCACTTGCAGGAACTTGCAGAGATGGTACAGTGTGGTCACAAGGAGAGTCCTGCATCACCGCAGCGAAGTCAGGCCAGGCTTTGAAGCCCTCTCCTGTGTTCAGAGAGGCGTGGACCCTGGCCGCTGTAAACTGGCCAACATCTGCAATATCGGCAGGGGTTGGTGGGTGGGGATGTTCGTAGCAGGCACAGAGGAAACGCCTGAGTCATTCGTGCCCCCTCACTTCCCTTTCAGATGATAAAAAACAACAAAAGTGAGCCCTTTCCTTCTTTCCCGCCCCTCCAGGGTTGGAGTACAGAATTTACATTTTATGTATTTTAAAGACTGTAATTTTAAATTTACCACCAAAAACTATTTTCTTTCTTTCTCTTTTTTTTAATCCTTACCCGAGGATATTTTTTCCATTGCTTTTCAGAGAGAGTGGAAGGGAGAGAGTGAGGAACATTGATGTGAGACACATTGATTGGTTGCCTCCCGCACACACCCCAAATGGGGCAGGGGATCGAGTCTGCAACTGAGGTACGTGCCCTTGACCAGAACTGAACCCGCAACCCTTCAGTCCACAGGCCAACACTCTAACCACTGAGCCAAACCACCTAGGGCTGTACTTTATTTTCTTATAGTTGTGTTCACTATGCATCACTTAGGTAGGAAAATAGCCTAGTGCAAAAGAGATGCTATGAAACACTACTCCAACTGTGTGTGACATTCCCAGCGACCATTTATACGCTGTGCTCCTGTCCCTCAGTGAAGGCTGACACATCTCTGTCCCCTGGCAGGGAGTTGGGGCATAAGACCAGAACTAATCCTAACCAACTTGTAAGGATCACTAGTTTATTTTTTCTGGGATAAAAAGCTGAACTTGACTCAACTTTGCTTTACATTTTATGTATGTCTTGGAAAGAGTTGCTTCAACATATGCTGCCCGGCTTTCTTTTGTACAGGCATGTTGACACACGCTAGGTCTCAGGCATAGGAAATTCCATGTAGATTTGTCTTTACACACGTCCTTACACTTCACTTTCCATTTGTCAGTCTGCAGGCTTCCCAAGCCGAGTACGGAGACTGTGAGCAGCTGCTGCCAGCTGATGCTAGGACGGTGTTGGGAGCACTGTGCGTTCTATAACAGCCTGCTGGAAAATCCCAAGCTTTTGTAAAAGCAGAAAGAATTGTTTTAAAACAGAGCTGCCACTGTCATACTTTAGCTGAGCAGACACTCCCAGAAGATCTAGGAGTGACATGTGATGACTGTAAAGGGAATAGAAATGAATTTCATTCAATGGCAGAAATTCCCAGGGAATGTATTTTAGAAACTTTTCTTCTAAAACAAACAGATCCAGCCCTTGAGCTCTTTCTTTCCTGTCTACTCAGTTGCTCATCACAATGAATCAGTCCATGATCACATTCCTCAAGAAGTGTTTCTGAAAGAAATAAATCCTGCAAATGGAACAATCTTATAGAAACACAGTAGTGCTGGGTGAACTTGTCTTCAGAACAGTAATGAAACAGGATTATTTTTAAAAGGTGATACTTTTAAGTGCTCATTGCCTATAAAACCCACCTTTGGGGAAGCCACAGCACCACGAACAGCTACAAATCCGGGTATGGGAAAGCAGACTAGGACCCAATAGTACCAGCACACAACTTCAATTTGGAATCAAAACTGCCCCTTGTTCATGAAAAGCTTCACAGAGACTGCAACCAGAGACATGGTAAAAGGAAAAATTGCCCATATATGGCAATCAGTTTTGACACAGGGCTCATCAATAGCCCAGTCTCTCCCAGGCACATCATTATCTATCTGATCTGCCAAATCTGATACTTAACAACATTGTCTTCAGAACAGTTGACATACCCTGGAAAGTCTGTCTTGTAAATCACAAAGAAAGATGACAGGTTTCACAGATTTCATCAGTGATAAAAAGAAGGGAGGCATATAGGAACAGATAATGGTATACTTACACTTCCTGCCACAATGAACTCAATGAACGAAACGTATGTCAAGGGGGGGAAATCACTATGCCCCGATTTTTATTGAAACCAAGTAAAAGAACACTGACTTCACCTTTTTATCTTAGCTCTCAACTAAATTGAGTTTTTGAAGTGTAAAGACAAATGACCAGGCAAATGGCATGATTTGTGGTGGGGAAGGTTGAACCAGGGCAGCAGACTAGTCAAGTTGTGGATCCTCTCTCCTATCCCAAACCCATAGAAATAACAACAACAAAAAATCAATTTTTAAAAAGAAAAGAAACCCCAACTATTCTGCCAAACAAAGAAAAGAATCCTCCATAGATTAAAAACTACAAGAAATGCCTGAAAGTAAGAAAATTGCGAGCACATAGGTGGAGAGAAACTGCATCCCACAACACTCAGGAGAAGACTTGCTAAAACAGAAACCAGGGACATTCAAAGCTCAGAGGTGGTTGGTGCCCATAGCCAGAAATGTCAAGGGCAAGCTATCTGACAGTTTTGAGCAAGCTCCTGCAGAAGCAGCTCTCTGGCCAACCTTCTGTACTTCTACTGACTCATCTTGGACTGGGCAGAGACAACACAGTATCTGCCCGCAGATGCGAATGTTCGTGTGAGCACTAAGGTCAGAGAAGCATGGCAGGTGCCCAAGGTAAGCCAAGGCCCTCACACCCTGAGACAAGGCCAGTCAGGTTCATCCTGCCCTTCCCTACAGTGGTTCTTTAAAAGATTTTAGAACTTTAGAAGAAAGATGATTAATATCTTCAGAAAATACAAGAAGAACAACACACACACACACACACACACACAAGAGAGATGTTGAAAATTAGAATTCAGATTACTGAAATTAAAAACTCAACTGATGGTCTGAACACTGAATGTATACAGTTGAAGAGCAACTCATGGAGCCAGAAGCTCCACTTAAGTAATTCTCCCAAAATGTCACATAGCAGAGAAAAGCTAAGGGATATATGGAAAACAGAAACAAAAGCTCAAAGATCTCTTGAATAAAGAAATTTTAGGGTTTTTGGGAAACGATGGTGGCAGACTGAGTGGAAGCTACGTTGACACTCTCCCAGGACCAAACTGGAATTACAACTAAAATACAGAAAAAACATCCTGCATAATCAATTGCAACTGAAGATGAGCTGGAGAGCACCCCCATAACCAAGGAGGAAAAGTGGAGACCACATAGAGACTGGTAGGAAGTGCGGACACGAGAGGGCTGACTGGGATCCCACAGGCAGCAGCTGAAGGTCCAGAGGAATATCTCAGCTGTGGGGGGTTCCCACTGAGGACTCTGGGTCCTAAACCCCAGACTGAACTTCCCAGCCAAGAGCACCAGAACTAAGAAAGGTGCCCAAATAACATCTGGCTGTGAAAAGCAGCCGGGTTTCTGTCTGCCAGGGAGAGACCACTGGAAATGCAGGCACCCTCTTAAAGACCCAAAGCAAAAAATTTCATGTGCAGCCACTCACCTTGGGCTCCAGCAAAGGGAGGGCAGAGTGGAATGGAGCTATGTGAGAAGAATCTAAGGTTGTGGGCTCTGGAGATAGAGCTCAGAAGGCACTCATCTGGATTCCTGTGCCGAGTCATTCCCCCATACTGCAGAGGCAGACATTTATCTTCCAAGCAGCTTTTGTCTGAGGGGGAAGCAATGGCCCCACCCTGCTGGAAAACCTCTCACCCTACCCGGTGGAGTTTCTACAGCCTAAAGCTCATAAAGAGAATCAGATTAGTCAGCCTACAGGCAGAGGAAGACCTCAGCATGCTCTGAGTCTTTGCCTGATTTGCTGCTGGACCCCAGCCTTGGAAAAGCAGACTTTGGCATGCATCTTGGTCCTGTCCAAATGCACCCAGCCCCAACAGAGAGTTGTGATAGCTCCAAACAGGGTACTCGAGGCCAGTCACAAACAGCGTCTGATATTGGCCTGCACCACAGACCTTCCAAAAAGACTGAGAGTCCTAGCAGGCCTACCTAATATGTATAAATAAACCCAAATAGGCAGCCAAAATGGGGAGACAAAAAACAAGCCCCAAATGAAAGAACAAGAAAAGTGTTCAGAAAAAGAGCTAAATGAAATGGAGATAAGCAATCTATCAGATGTAGAGTTCAGAATACTGATTGTAAGGATGCTCAACAGCATGAATAAAGATATGGAAACTATGAAAAGTGACCAGTCAGCAATGAAGAATGACATAGCAGAAATAAAGAATACATTGGAAGGAATAAAGCAGATTAGAGGAAGCTGCGGATTGGATCAGCAGATTAGAAGACAGGGTAGAAAAAAATCACTCAATCAGAGATCCAAAAAGACAAAAGAAAAAAAAAACAGTTAAAAAACAGGAAGACAGCTTAAGGGAGCTGTGGAACAACATGAAATACAATACTATTAGCATCATAGGAGTGCCAGAGGAGGTCAAAAGTAAGCAAGAGATAGAGAATTTGTTTGAAGAAATAATGGCAGAAAACATCCCTAACCTGGTGAAGGAAAAACTCACACAAGTTCAGGAGGCACAGAGAGTCCCAAGCAAGAAGAACCCACAGAGGGCCATGCCCAGACACATTATAATTGAAATGCCAAAAATTCAAGACAAAGAGAGAATATTAAAGGCAGCAAGAGAAAAGCAATCTGTTACCTACAAAGGAGCTCCCATAAGGCTGTCAGCTGACTTCTCATCAGAAACTCTCATCAGAAGGAAATGGTATGAAGTATTCAAGGTAATGCAAAACAAGGATCTGAAACCAAGAATACTCTATCCAGCAAGGCTATCATTCAAAATAGATGGTGAAATAAAGAGCTTCCCAGACAAAAAAAAAAGGCTAAAGGAGTTTATCGCCACCAAATAAGCATTGCAGAAAATGTTAAAGAGACTGCTGTAATAAAAAGAAGAAATAGAAAGAGAAAGGTAGGCATAAAGAATTAAAATGGCAATAAATAAGGACCTATCAATTATAACCTTAAGGACTTTAAGGGAGAGATGAACCACAACAGTCATAGTCATGGACTTTAACACTTCACTGCCTTTACTGAATAGATTATCCAGACTAAAGTCAATACAGAAACAGTGACTCTAAATGGCACACTAGATCAGATGGATTTAGTTGATATTTTTAGAACATTTCACCCCAAAGCTGCAGAATATACATTCCTCTCAAGTACACATGGGTCATGCTCAAAGATAGGCCACTTGTTAGGATACAAAACAAGTTTCTACAAGTTCAAGAAGATTGAAATCATATCAAGCATCTCAAATCACAATGGCATGAAATTAGAAATCAACTACAGTAAAAACACTCAAAAACATTCAAACACATGGAGGCTAAATAGCATGTTATTACAATGAATGGGCTACCAATAAGATCAAGAAGGAAATCAAAAACTTCCTGGGAACAAATGAAAATGAAAACACAATGACCCAAAATCTATGGGACACAATGAAAGCAGTTGATTCTGAGAGGGAAGTTCATAGCACTGCAGGCCTACCTCAAAAAGCAAGAAAAACTTTTTGTGAACTCTATAACCCTACAACTTAAAGAGTTAGAGGGAAAGGGAAGATGGGGGCCCTGTGAGAAGCAGCAGAGCGCCCCCACTCCCAGCCACAGACTCAATTTACTCCTAAAATCCTAAGGAGCCAGCTTGGAAAAACCAGAGAAACATACCTGAGTGGACGGAGTGCGAGTGGGGAGCACTGAGGAGACATCACAGAGTCTGGTAAGAGAGGGGGGTGTAGGAAGGGGGATCCCCCCTGAAGCCTGTGCTGGGCTCCAAGTCCCAAGGCTGAGACTTGGAGGCTACAGGGCTCCCTCCCCTTGAGAGTGCGGACCAGCCTCCAGAAGCAGGGATCTCACACCTGGAGCAACGAGAGAGGAAGGAGCGCCCTGCGCAGAGGGCAGAGAGACCCAAGGGAGCGGTGAGTCCCTCAGGGAGGGACAGCACCTTCCTAGGAAACAAAGCCTCTACTGGCAGACGGCGCCTTCCTAGGAAAACAAAGCTCCTAGTAGCGGCTGCGACAGGCGTCTAGTGCTCATGGTGCCAACCATAGGGAAGGCTGTCCCAAGGTGTGTGGCACCCAAGTAGTAAAGGACCAGAGGTTGGGACTGAGCAGCTGCACACAGGGACCCTCTGCCTCCCTGTGGGGCAGTGTGTTGAGCCCCAGAAAGAGCTGAATCTGCATGGCTTGGGGGAGGGGAGGAGCCCTCCCGCCCTGGGCTCCCGGTGGGAGACTGGGATCTGTGACCAGCCCTGAGGGGTGCTATGGTGGCATGTGAAGCCGGCCCAGCTTTGCTGAGACCAGTGGGGTGGGGAGCTGCTTGGAGCTGGTTTTTGGGTCCCCTCCCGCTGGGGGCCTTGGTGTGCCGGCCGCGGGACCTTGCAGGGTGGACTCTCTGCCTGTGTATTGCTTTGTGCGTTTGTGAGTCTGATCACGGAACTGGCTCCCACCTTCCCTGCATGCACTGGGGGACGGGCCATCCGAGGCTGGGATTGGGGTCTGCACAGTACACGGTCTGAGGGGTGGGCCTGGCACGACCAGCCAACCAGAGCTGAGCAGGGAGGGGCGAAGCCCGCTGGCCTCTACTGCAGCCGGGAGCACCGCCCCCAACAGGAAAGGGGCGGGTCCGGCTCACTGAGGCCCCAGACACCCCCTGGAGGGCACAGTCCTGAGGAGGAAGGGAGAGCAGCTCACAGGAGGACTTTACAAGAATAAGACTCTCAGGGACTGTTGTTTGGGAGCTGGAGGAAACCCTGAAAACCCCTGCTGGGGGCCAGGCAGGCAAAGGGCTCATGGGAATGTTCTTTAATCGAACTCACTGAGCCCACGCTGCTGAAACGGCCCATACAGAAAAGGCAACAGGCTGAAATCAACCTGAAGCTGCAGCAGCACAGAGCCTGGGGAACTAGAATCAGAGGACAGGGTAGGGACTGAGGAGGTGGCGGTGGAGCAGAGACTAACTCCCGCACAGTGAGCACCTGACAGCAACACCTCTAAGGGGAGTGATACCCTGGGATACACTAAAGACTCTACAGAAGGCTCTGGAGTAAGACCAGGCAACTACAAGGTTGCAAAATAGCTGACAAGAGGAGGTGGTCCACGGAGAGCCTCAGACCAACCATCTACCTAAGGGCACCAGAGCCAAACCTAGATGGCTCCTCACATTGGCGGATACACAAGTACCTCCCAGGAGAAGGGAAATCAGCACACAAAACAGTGACCGGCAGACAACACAAGAAACCCACCTGATTGACTGTCTTATTTTTCTTCTTTTCTTCTCTTTCTCACTTAGGAAGAAGAGAAAGGGAAAAAAATCATTTGTTTTTTTTTCTTCTTTTTAAACTTTATAATTTTTTTTAAAAAATTTTTAATTTTTAATTATTTTTTTCTTATATTATTTTATCTTTTCAAAGAATTTTGTTTTGCTTAGCTTGTTTTTGGTTTTGTTTCTCTCTTTTGTTTTGTTTCTTTGCTTTGTTTTGTTCTATCCTTGCTTCTAATATCAAGACTTTCCTGATATTCCTGCTTAGGGCTGGGACTTTATCATTATAACCAAGTTTACTGCTTTTCTCTATAGTTTCCCCAATCTCATTGGACTCCCTCCCTGCCCAAGCTTTATCTCTCTCTCTCTTCTCAATCCTTTGCCATAACTTTTTTTTTCTTTTTTCTTCTTCTTCTTTTCCGTCTTGCTTTTGTTTTCCTCCCTTCTGTCTTCCTGTCTTTTTGTTAGATTGTTAGTTTCTCTTATTCTCTTTATTGTATTTTTAGTTTTTCATTTTCAACTATTATCCTATTCGTATTCTCCCCCTCAATTGTTTGCTGGCCCTTCTTTCAGAATCTTTTCTCTGCCTCTATTATCTCCCAGTAGCTTCTCTATTTTTTACACTTTAGTTTATTATTATTTTTTAAATTTTAGTCACTATTAACAACAAAATACTTCTCTCTCTCTCTAAGCTTTACTTTTCTTTCTCTTTCTTTTTTTCAGATTTTTTTTTTTTCCTCTAGAACTTGTGTTCTCCCTTCACCCTCCCACTTCTGTTTTCACTTGGGTTATCTTCATTGTGACTGTCAAGATATTTTTGTAAGATACCCCTTGTTTCCTGGAAGTTTAGTTGTGTATTGTCCTGCCTTGCCAGCACCCATACAACAGCTTACACGATGAGGTGGGAGCTGAGACACTCAGTAGCCAACCTGAGAGGAGAGTCCTCCCAAGGACTGGTCAACAACACTCTAGACCCAACCACAACAGGAGAACACAAAGAACCCACAAAAGGGGCATCTACAAAAGGGACATGCCTAGAGCAAAGAGCTCAAAAGTATAAGGAAAACACCTCTGGGCTCCACTGGTCTCACAATACAAAATCCCTTCCCACAACACTGGGAGACAGCAAATATACCTAATATATAGATACAAACACTAAGACCTACCAAAATGGGAAGACAAAGAAACAACCCCCAAATTAAAGAAAAGGAAACATCACCAGAAAAAGATATTGATGAGATGGAGTTAAGCAAGTTATCAGAAACAGAGTTCAGAGTATTGATTATGAAGATGTTCAAGGACCTTAAGAAGACACTAGTTGATAAGATCGAGGACCTTAGTAAAAACATGAAAAAAGAGATACATACCATAAACAAAACTGAGACAGATAAAGACTGCTGTATCTGATATCAAGAATGCACTGGAAGGAATAAAAAGCAGGCTCAATGAAGCAGAGGATAGAATAAGTGACTTAGAAGAAAAGGTAGGGAAAAAATCATTCAATCAGAGCAGCAAAAGGAAAAAACACTTAAAAAGCATGAGGACAGTCTAAGGGAGCTTTGGGACAACATGAAGTGAAACATCATTCGCATTATAGGAATGCCAGAGGGGGAGGAAAGAGAGCTAGGGATAGAGAGCTTGGTGGAGGAAATAATGACAGAAAACTTCCCTATGCTGGTGAGGGAGAAGCCACACAAGTTCAGGAAACACAGAGGGTTCCAAACAAGAGGGACCCAAAGAGACCCACTCCAAGACACATCATAATTAAAATGGCAAATGTCAAGGACAAAGAGAAAATATTAAGGGCTGCAAGATAGAGACAAGCAGTGACCTACAAGGGAACCCCCATAAGGCTGACAGCTGATTTCTCAACAGAAACTCTTCAGGCCAGAAGGGAGTGGCATGAAGTTCTCAAAGATAGATCACACGTTAGGGCACAAGACAAGTCTCTACAAATACAAGAAGATTAAAATCATATCAAGCATCTTCTCAGATCACAATGCCATGATACTAGAAATCAACCACTATAAAAAAAAAAAAACACAAAAATATTCAAACACATGGAGGCTAAATAGCATGTTATTAAACAATGACCGGGTTACCAATGAGATCAAGGAAGAAATCAAACATTTCATGGAAAAAAACGAAAATGACCAGACAACAACCCAAAATCTATGGGACACAGCGAAAGCAGTCCTGAGAGGAAAATTCATAGCATTACAGGCCTATCTCAAGAAACAAGATAAAGATCTAATGAACCATCTAACAGAACAACTAAAAGAGCTAGAATGAGAACAGCAAGAAAAGACCCAAGAAGTAGAAGGAAGGAAATAATAATAATAAAGATCAGAGCAGAAATTAATGACATAGAAACTGAAAAAATACCAAAAAAAATCAATGAAACCAAGAGCTGGTTCTCTGAAAAGATAAATAAGATTGATGAACCTTTAGCCAGACTCATCAAGAAACAAAGAGAAAGGACCCAAATAAATAAAATCAGAAATGAAAGAGGCAATATAACAACTGACCCAACAGAAATACAAAGGATTGTTAGAAAATACTATGAGCAACTATATGCCAACAAACTAGACAACGTAGGGGAAATGGACAAATTCCTAGAAGCATACAACCTTCCAAAGCTGAATCAAGAAGAGGCACAAAACTTGAATAGGCTGATAACAACTAATGAAATTGAAGCAGTAATAAAAAAAACTCCCAGCGAACAAAAGTCCTGTACCAGATGGATTTACAGGCAAGTTTTAGCAAACATTCACAGAAGAATTAACACCTATTCTATTCAAACTATTCCAGAAAATTCAAGAGGAGAGAAAATTCCCAACCTCTTTTTATGAGGCCAGCATCATCCTAATCCCAAAACCAGATGAAGATACTACAAAGAAAGAAAGTTACAGGCCAATATCCCTGATGAACATAGATGCTAAAATCCTCACTAAAATACTTGCAAACTGGATCCAGCAATACATTTAAAAGATCACACATCACAACCAAGTGGGATTTATTCTGGGGATGTAAGGTTGGTACAACATCCGCAAATCAATAAATGTGACACATCACATAAACAAAACAAAGGACAAAAATCATATGAGCATTTCAATAGATGCAGAAAAAGCATTCGACAAAATCCAGCACCCATTTCTGATAAAAACTCTAAGCAAAGTGGGAATAGTGGGATCATACTTCAACATAATAAAGGTCATATACGACAGACCTACAGCCAACATCATACTCAACGGGCAAAAACTAAAACCATTTCCATTAAAAACAGGAACAAGACAGGGATGTCCACTTTCACCCTCTTATTCAACATAGTACTGGAAGTCCTCGCCACAGCCATCAGACAGGAAGAAAACATAAAAGGTATCCAAATTGGAAAGGAGGAAGTAAAACTGTCATTATTTGCAGATGACATGATACTGTACATAGAAAACCCTAAAGACTCCATCAAAGTACTACTAGATTTGATAAACGAATTTGGCAAGGTAGCTGGATACAAAATCAACATCCAGAAATCAATGGCATTCTTATACACCAACAATGAACTTTCAGAGAGAGAAACTAAAAAAACAATACCATTTACCATTGCAACTAAAAAAATAAGATACCTAGGTATAAACTTAAAGAAGGATGTAAAAGGCCTGTACTCGGAAAACTACATGACACTGAAAAAAGAAATAGAGGAAGATATAAACAAGTGTAAGAATATACCATACTCATGGACTGGAAGTATTAATATCATTAAAATGTCCATACTACCCAAAGCAATTTATAAGTTAAATGCAATTCCTATTAAAATACCAACAGCATATTTCACAGGTCTAGAACAAACATTTCGAAAATTTATGTGCAACCAAAAAAGACCCTGAATAGCTGCAGCCATCTTGAGAAAAAAGAACAGAGTGGGAGGGATCACGTTGCCAGACATCAAACTGTACTACAAAGCCATTGTAATCAAAGCGGCCTGGTATTGGTACAACAGACATATAGATCAATGGAACAGAACAGAGACCCCAGAAATAGACCCACGCCTTTATGGTCAGTTAATATTTGACAAAGGAGGCAAGAGCATACAATGGAGTAAAGACAGTCTCTTCAATAAGTGGTGCTGGGAAAATTGGACAGATACATGCAAAAAAATGAAACTGGACCACCAACTTTCACCATACACAAAAATAAACCCAAAATGGATAAAAGACTTAAATGTAAGTCACGAAACCATAAAAATCCTGGAAGAAAACATAGGCAGTAAAGTCACAGACATCCCACGTAGTCTAATTTTCACTGATACATCTCCTAGGGCAAGAGAAACAAAAGAAATAATAAACATATGGGACTACATCAAACTAAAAAGCTTCTGCACAGCAAAAGAAAACAGCCTCAAAATACAAAGGAACCCCACAGTCTGGGAAAACATATTTGCCAAAGATGTATCTGATAAGGGGCTAATTTCCAAAGTGTACAAAGAACTCATAGTGCTCAGCAAGAGGAAGACAAACAACCCATTAAGAAATGGGCAAAGGACCTGAATAGACACGTCTCCAAAGAGGACACACAGATGCCAAGAGACACATGAGAAAATGCTCAACATCACTAATCATCAGAGATGCAGATTAAAACCACAATGAGGTCTCACTTCACACCTGTCAGAATGGCACCATCAACAAATCAACAAATGGCATGTGCCGGTGAGGGTGTGGAGAAAGGGGAACCCTAGTACACTGCTGGTGGGAATGCAGACTGGTGCAGCCACTATGGAAAATAGTATGGAGGTTCCTCAAAAAATTAAAAATGGAGCTGCCTTTTGACCCAGTGATCCCACTTCTAGGAATATATCCTAAGAAACGTGAAACACTAATCAGAAAGAATATATGCACCCCTATGTTCATAGCAGCACAGTTTACAATAGCTAAGATCTGGAAACAGCCCGAGTGCCTATCAGTGGATAAAAAGACTTTGGGACATTTACACCATGGAATACTACACAGCTGTAAAGAAGAAGGTTCTTGTATCCTTTGGGACAGTATGGATGGACCTGGAGAATATTATGCTAAGTGAAATAAGCCAGGCAGAGAAAGACAAACATCACATGATCTCGCTTATATGTAGAATCTAAAGAACTTAATAAACTGATGAACAGACTAGATTCAATGACATGGAAGCATAGATCAGACTGATGAATGTCAGAGGGATGGAGGAGGGCGGGTGGGTGGAGGGGGAGAGAGTAACCAAAAAATTTATATGCATATATGCACAACCCAAGGACATGGACAATGGTAGGGAGAGGGACTGGGGAGGGGGATGGGACGGGGTGGAATGGGTCATGGGGGAGATAAAGGGACATTTGTAATATTTTAAATTAAAAAAGAGAGAATGAATTAGAAAGCTTCCCTATGAAGCTGTCCGGACCAGGGCTTTTGTTTGCTGGGAGTTTTTTTTATTACTGCTTTGATTTCATCAGTTGTTATTGGCCTATTGAGGTTTTCTGATTCTTCCTGATTCAGTTTTACATAGTCTCACTCATATGTGGAATTTAATAAACAAAATAGTCTGAGGAACAGAATAGATCCAGAGACAGAGAAGCATGGAACAGACAGGAATCTCAGTGGGAAAGTGGGGGTGGGGGAATGGGCGGTGAGAGATTAATCCGAGAACTTACAGGCATATATGCAAAACCCATGGACACAGACGACAGTGTGGTGAAGGCCGGGGGAGTGGGGAGTGGGGTGGAGGGGATCAATGCGGAATAAAAGGGAGGATATCTGTAATACTTTCAACAACAAAGATAAATGTTTTTTAAAAAGAAATTTTAGAAACAAAGAATAGAGAAGATGAACAAAGAAGTAAGAGCAAAGACAGAAAAAAACTGCCCAGAGCTAGAGAGACGATGTCTGAGTGAGCAGGATTAATAGAAAAAGCCCCACTCCTAAACATTCTGTGGTGAAATTTCTGAACACTTAGCAGTGAAAAAAAAGACAAAGTAAATAAGTAAAAGGAGGTGGAAAGAGACTCTAACTAAAACCCCAATACAGGCAGACCTCGTTTTGTTGCGCTTCCTTTGTTGAGTTTCAGATACTGCACTTTCATCAACACTGAGGCAGGACCCTCCACCAGCAAAAAGATTATAACTCGCTGAAGGCTCAGATGATGGTTACCATTTTTTTTAGCAAAGTGTTTTTTAATTAAG
The DNA here is from genome assembly GCF_964146895.1 of Miniopterus schreibersii. Lineage (NCBI taxonomy): Eukaryota > Metazoa > Chordata > Mammalia > Chiroptera > Miniopteridae > Miniopterus > Miniopterus schreibersii. Next base: position 74,955,468 of record NC_138108.1, on the reverse strand, counting down.
GAATGTACTTTTTTTTTTTAACATAATCCTATTGCGTACTTAATAGACTACAGTATAGTGTAAACGTAACTTTTATATGCACTAGGAAACCAAAATATTCACGTGACTGGCTTTGTGATACTGACTTTATTGCAGTGGTTGGAAACCAAACCCGCACTACTTCCAAGGTGTGCCTGTACCATCGGGCAGCTGGGTAAGAAGTTCACAGAAATGGTTATAAGACTACAGATGAGCCTCCCTTTCCACCTGACCTCTGAATCATTCCAAGGAAGACTGATACTGGTGTTAACAGTCACCCAGGCCTTGGATCTCTACTTCATGGCTATTCATCTCCACCCACTTCACTGAACCATGTAAACAGTTGTTAAGATCACACCCTGCACCTCAAGATCTGGAAATGTTGCCCGAGTTCCTCTCTGACTATGAATTCCAAACCTATCCCCCTTCCCATTAAAGAGGGTTTTAACCTCCTTAAGACTTGTGTCCTTTTACCTTACCTTATTATTTCATGCTGTCAGGTCAGCTCTGCTGATTCAACTTCCTTCTACAATTTGCCTGGATCCTGTGATAAATCTCTTGATCTTTCAGTGGATGCTCCATTAATTTATCACATAGCCTTGTGTCATGTCTACCAATGAATCGACAACTAGACACAATCTACTTCATCACAACTGGCCTAAATTTCTGGGCTACTGAGCCCACTTAGACAGATGGGCACAACCATGCCAATTGGCTCCAAATTGATCTGATCTCTAGCTCCACCTGGATCATGGATGGCCTCAAAACTGTCTGACAATTCTTTCTTCATCTCCACATATCCTGTGTCCATTCTTCATAGATGTTGTCCAAATCTCCACCATTCTTTCTAAATCTCTAGCTGCCTCTAGTTCCTGTCACTCACAATAAATGACTTAGTATACGATCAGGCTTTTCTTAAATATATTTTGTAAGCTATTCGTATACAATGAAGTATTTTAAATGTTGATAAAATAGGTTAGAAAAAGCATTTTCAACATAAGGCATCAGATATCACCTCCTCTATCTCCAAGAGTGATTATTCCTTCCAACTGCACTTCATACCACTAGTTAGGCTTTACATGAAATGCCCTCCTGCCTTGGCTACATCCATAGCACTCTTCTGTTTTCCCTCCTACTTCTGACAAGCCAGTAAGCCTCTGATCTCTTCCCACTGTAACATGCTCCCTAGGTGACTTCATGCACTCCCACAGCTTCATTTATTACTGTCACATGCTGATGACTCCCTCATTTATAGCCAATAACCTTGACTCAAATATGTAGCTCCTAATGACTCATCTTCACCAGATGTCCCCCACATATCTCAACTTTAACATACACCCAACTCATTAACTTTCCCCATTCAACCTACTTCTCTGCATATTTCTTTTGGCTTATGGCAATACCATTCACCTATTTTCCCAAGAAAGAAAAATTAAGTTAGCTTTAATACTCCTACCTTAATATTCACACTAAAGTTGCCAAGTTCAGATAATTTAATCCAAAATTTAACTCTACGTGTCCCTCACTCTTCATTTCCAAAGTCACTACCCATCTTATCTCTCTCGCTCTCCACCTTTTGTTACGTGTATCTACACCAGTGATCAGCAACCTAGGCTGCACATTAGAATCACCTGGGGAATTTTGAAAATCCTAATGCTTAGGGAACATTCCAGATCAATTGTATCTGAGTCTCTGGGGATTGAAGCCAGGCATCAGCATATTTTTATAGGTTTCCATATGATACCAATATGCAACCAGATTTAAGAATCTTTCAAAATTGAGGACATGAACCCACAGATTGAAAGTGCATACCAAATGCCAAGCAAGAAACAAAAAAACAAATATACAAGTCAAAGTGAAACTGAATAACCTTGAGAATAAAAAGGAAGTCATGTAAAAGTTCCTGGAGATAAAATACAGATTGTCCACAAAGGAAAGAAAATTACACCAGTAGCAGACTAGTCGTCTGCAACATTAGATGGCAGAAGACAAAGAGTTAAAATATTCAAAGTGATGGGAGTAGGGAGAAAACTGTGAACCTAGACTTCTATGGCCTGCCAAAGTGTTCAAGAATGAAGTAGGCTTTTTCAGACACACAAAGGTAAGAGTCTACTGTTTAAAAATCACTACTGAAAGAATTACCTTGCAAAGAATATACTTCATTATGCAGGTAAGTGAGCCAATAAAACCAGGGAGGTATTTAATGATGTTGACTTAGAGTCTACCTAGAAAATGCAAGATGTGTGAAATCTATGCACCACTCAAAGGTTCCAATGACCTTAAAGATGGTAACATGGTTCAGTGCAAACAAATTTTATAACAAAAGTATTAGCAGGGTTCTGGCTAATTTTAATTATTTTCCTGTGTTTTTGTAGAACTTAGTCTCAATTGTCAAATCCTCAATTTCTATAACTATAAATAATAAAAGCAAGAAAGCACTGCAGTAGAGATCATCGCTTTACCCAGGCTCTGGTGTCCATCTCGGCTCTAACTGGAGACCCGGGCCAAACCAGGCTGGAGAAGACCCAAGAGTGTGAATATTGCTCTTGGAGCAGTTGTGTGTGCAGAAAGTGAAATCAGGGCTGATGTAACTGTAGAACCTAGGACAGTGATCCACCCTAAAGCAGGAATCATTTTGGAGGCCAGGCCAATAGTGATTGGTAGAACAAGAGCTGATCATGAATGCTCACCCTATAATATCACCTTGATACTGAAGACCCAGAACCGAAACCCATGATCATTGCACCGATAATGTGTGTGAAGTTGGCTGTTATTCCCAAGCCATGAAAACGGAAAATCACAGTATTGAACGAAAAGCATACGTAGGCAGAAACATAATATTGACAAGCAGTTGCATCATCGGAGCTTGCTGCAACGTAAATACATGTGAAATCAACCCTGAGAATGCAGTGGTCTATGATGTAGACTGCCTTTGTCGAGAAATATTGGCCATAAACTTTAGTTATACAAAAGACTACCCGTGATAAGGACATATTGTTATGTATTTACATTCTGCCATAAACTAAACTAAATAAAAATGTTCAAGACAGGAAAGAATAAAAGAAAGTATTGCAAACAGAGTAATGTTAAAAGATGTGTACTACTTACTTTCATTGCAAAAAAAGATGTAATATATTTATATATTTATCAAAATATCAAAACAATTTTTTGCCATCTTTTTGTTTTCTAGATGATCTGAAAATAATTTAAGAACCCCAAAATGACATCATTCAATTCCTGTAATACTAAACTTAATTTCCTGTCATCAGATCTTAGTAAATTCAACCAAACATCTTACTTTTACTAAAGTAATCTTCAGCACAATAGTCTATATGACTTAACACAAGAAAGAAAAGAAAGACTCTTAACCAAGAATATAATTATATATTTAATACACCTTGCTTTTAACAGCAATTTTCAAAGTAAACACATCATAGATCTTATAACTTATTAAAGATTTATAGTGCTTACAAAATTGATTCTAAAAATATACCTTATTTGTTCTAAATGAATAACATTATCTGGAAGATAGAATAATAAATTATAGTAGTATGTTTACCACCACTATAGTTAAGATTGTGTACATATATTCATGAAATCCTCTTAGGATTTTAACACTTTCAGCCTTAAAATGTAAAAAGCACATTAACGTTTGGTATACAGGATCTCAGTCTGACAGGAATGGTTTTAAAACCAAAAATTAAAAAAATCTCTAATTAACATGTTAAGAGAGCCTGGGCACATGCACATCCATATACACACATACATTCTCTCTCTCTCTCTCAGTTCAGCAAATATGTGTACACACACACACACATACACACACACACACACACACACACACACACACAGTAAGTAGAGGATTTCATTCACCCTTGTATATCAGAAAATTGCCATCAAATGCAAAACTAAAAGTCAGGAGAAAAGTCAACTAAAAATATGTCAAGCCATATTTAAATGACTCTAGTTGTTGAAAAGATATGCACAAAATTGTTATCAAGATCTCTAATATGCACAATCCGCCGTCTCAGCACACTCTCAAACAGGTTTGGGCTACTCACCAATGGGCATATGAATACACAAGGAAGTACGTGCCCATCCATTCCCCAGACGGCATTCCTCTGACGTCAGTCATTTGACCAAGCCCAACTAATGTGCTTTAATTTATATAACCCAATAGGTTATGGACCCCAAGAATAGAACCCAATAGAATTAGAAACTTCATTTAGATCTATTTGGGGGTTTTTTAGGTGTTCCATGTGCAAAAGCAGCAGGATTCTATGTTGCAAATGACAGTTAATATTACTTAGCACTTTGTGGCACTGAGGAAGATCATTTCGTATTTCTAAAACATACATTTATTCTAGGTAAATTCCCCAGTGGTCCTTATTTTTAATTATATATACTCTTCTAGGTTAAATGAAAAACAATTAAATGCTGATATAGCCTTTTCTGCTCATCACTTTTACCTCCAGTAAAATCTGTCAAAACAGAAAATTACTCTTTGGACTCTCTCCAGTAATACAGGTTTGAAAAATGTTCTATGGAAGCTCATTTTCAACACATATTAAAACATCCAAAGTTCTTTAAAACAATATTAAAATACAGGGTGGGGCAAACATAGGTTTACAGTTGTAAGAGAGTTTATTCTTGCATTATTATTTATTAATTATTGTATTATTTTCCATACCAACAACTGTAAAGATACTTTTGCCCCACCCTGTAGAAAGTAACTACACATAAGGGCACCCATTACCCATACTGCTGTGATGAGAAAAACAAACAGGCACAACAGCAAGCAAAAGAGAATATACCAGTTTTCTATTTGCTTTTTTGGCTTTCCTCTTATTTTATTACACTAAGTTTATAATTGTTCTAAGCATTCTTATACTCTGCATGACAGTAACAGAATATTTTGGCACATCAACATTGTGATACAATATATGGTATGTTTAAAAAATTAATTAAAAAATTTCATCTATTAATCAACATTTTTAATGTAGTGCATATATAGCTTACAGTTATTTAAGTCAAATACACAAAGGTTTGTAGATGATTTACAGAGGAAGCAATCACAGATTGCAGTAATATATGTGTGTGTGTGTGTGTGTATATGTATATACATACATACATACATACATATATATATAAAACAATCACGGTAAAAACTGCATCCTGGCAATTTTATAGTCCGTAGTTTCATTGGTATATCATTTACATGCTCTCTTCATCTTCTTTTTCTGTACAAAAAATATATTTTTGCCTTCTCATTCCTGATGAGACTTTTCTGCGATAACTTTACATTCATACTGCAATTGAAAAGGTTAAAAGGTTAACAGATAAAGGTTTATTTTGAATAGCAATTTAAACTAAAAAGTTCTAAAAATTAATACTTTATTAATCTATGCCCACTCTATTCCTCAAAGAATCTCAGAGTTATACAACTATTAGGATAAAATGACAAATATAATAAGGAAGAAAAAAATTCACATTCTAAAAGTGAAGGAGGCACAGCCAAAAGCAGAGGAAAGATGGGTTTCTGTATTACAAGCAAATAATGACCGCATATGGTTCCGATCAGTCCTAGAATGTGAAAGAGAGCGAAGTAGGTTCCTTTGAGGGCTCAGTAAGGTGAAATCGCAAAGGAAAGGTCACGAACTTAAGAACAGGACTGACACAGTGAGTTCACTTAATATTTTTCAAATCACTTTGTAATTTAAAGGATAAAAATCGATTACAGTAGCAAAAGCTTCTAGTCAAAACAATATTTCAAAAGTACAACTATGAAAACGTACACCTACAATTCAAAACAAAGGAAACCAATACACTGAATAATTGAGTAGTTAGATTATAAAAAAGACAGCAACATAAACCACTCAATTCTCCTACTGATTAAAATGGCAAAAATGACACTTGTTCGTGAAACTGGTGTGGCCTCTAACCCTTGCCACACATGACTGGGGTTCTCAACAATGTCCCTTCCTTCTCAACTAAACTGATCAAACATCTCCATTTGCTGGAAATAGCTCTAATTTATATCACTATAGCAATGTTGTTATTAATAAAGCCTCTTCTCACTGTTAAAATTGTTCATTGTTGAGGAGGAGAAACCTATAAATTAGTTTACAAAAAGGGAGGGAGAATAACTCCTATCACTCTGTCCACAGCACATTTTAGCTCTCCTGTCCAGTGCCTCCTTCAACTTTTAATACACTTGTGATTAAATTCTTCCAAATAATTTATTTCAATGGAATTGTGGAAAGAAATCAAAGAATGCTGTCTTCACAAATTGCTTTCCCTTAAAGGACTGTCATTTGGAGAAAACTTGTATATATCAATAACATAAAAGTGATTAAATAAGCATCAGCTTACCATTGCCAGTTGTCGACCAATGTTTCCCATTGTTATGCCTCCAGCAAAAAATATACATGGTAACCAAGAGCGAACATAGAGAAAATCTGGCGATGTATACCTACAATAAAAGAAATGTTTTTAACTGTACAATGATACTTATTAAAATAATTACAATAGAAATAAGTTACTCTTCAGACTAATGTGGCTAACCCAATTTGAAAACCTCCATCTGAATTCAGTTAACATTTCTCTATTTTAGCAAACAAGAACCAAAAAGAATACTTACTGATAAACACCATTATAGACTAGCAGTTGAGTGACCAAGGTTGCCAAGAAAGCAATTCCTACTCCAAGGCCAAAGCCAGTTCTAGATCTATCAAAAGTCCACCACAGTCCAATGGAGAGTGCAGCCAGTGTGAGAGACAATTGTATGTTGTTATCAAAGTCCACTTTCTGAGATCAGTGTTAAAGAGTCATCTTAAAACTTACAACCAAATAATATCACCTGCTAATTTTTCTAAAATAAGACATACTACTGTTAAAAAGGGAATTACCTGCTTATTCTACAGTGCATTCAGTCTTTTAATACAATGTATGAATTAGGTGGGATTAAAACTGTCTCTGGTATTTACTAAAGACATGAAGAGGACACTATACTTCATTAATAGAGCCTACCAACCTGTAATTCCTTAAAAAAAACACCACTTTATATACATTCCCGATTATAAGATCAGATCCATTATATGAGAACTGCTTTCTTTGCTAAAAATGTTAACAGGAAGCCTGAGAACACAAGTTTTACTAAAGAAACACTTTTGCTAAAAAGAAAACCAATATTACTTCTCAAACGGGTCGAGAATCATACAGGAACTTGAAAATAGAAGAGCTGACAGCTATTTAACAGGGTCCACATTCTCTATATGATTTACTGACAGACACATTTTATAATAATGCAGCTCAGAAACAAGAGTACCAAGGACACAGTATCCCTTTCTATTATGTCAACTGTTCTAGTTTTAATTTGTTGAGGATAAAGCCTTGAAGTGAACATTATCTTGCAACCTGCCAAGCTATTTTGGTGCCTGAGACATTCTGGTATAGGACAGTTTGCACAAATGATATTTTATTTCCATCACCTACTTAAGCAGCGATTCACAAATGTACAGCCCTTTTCTATTCCAAAATCTCTGAACAAAATGAAGCTTTACACATTCAATTTTCTCATTTCTTTGCTAGAGGATTACACTAAAGGAATTAATTTCAAGTATCATTAAAAGGACATTATCCCTGTCCCAAAGGCCACATCTTGGCTCTATATCCAGCTCCCCAGGGGAGACTACATTTCTTGCCAAACTAACTGGCCATGCTACAACTACAGAGAAGAGAGCAGAAGTTCAAAAACCGGACCCGAAACCATTTCCTTCTTCCTTTAACACCCTGTTGTTTACCACCTTCCTCCTCCCCTCCCAACCAGCTGGCATCCTAGCAAACACCCATTGTGCTTATTTCTCGGCGGTTATGGGCCACTCCTTCAAGGTCATTCCCTGTTGAGGCTGACTTATCAAGACACTACAGGTTATGAGTATGCTTTCTGGAAAAGCTTTTCTGATTCTTTAGCAGGCATAACACCTAAAACTCCACAAAGAAAGCTTGTGAGCTCTGATTTCTCTACACAATAAACATTCTTGTAAAGAGTAGGCTTTGACATTAACTGGGTTCTATCTTTGCTAACTAAACTAACTTCATTAAGAACCAAAGCAAAATAAGGAGGCTTCGAGGGTTAACAGGTAAAACATCAACCTTAAAAACAGTACTCTGTGATTTTAGGAAATCAAATTAATCTAAGTCTATGCTATAAATTTGTAAACACTCTGGGTTTTGCTTAAAGGATGTCCAGCTAAGACTGCCATATTTAATTATTTGATTGAGAGAGAAAGAAAAGAATGACCAAAGGAAAGAATTTAAATTAGATATATAAACATTTTTAAACTCCAGAAAAAAGGCTACTTAAATTTCTCAACTTAAAAAGAGCTGAACTGTCTGAGATAAAAAGGTCTAGTCCATGTGATGGAGCGCATTCCCACACCTATGGAGCTCCTGGGGTGGAGGAGAAACGTCCCTAGACTAGAGTCAGGGTTTCTGGGATCTGGTCTCAGCTGTGGCACAGCCTTACAGTATGGATGAACTCCCTGACTTTCATTTGTCCTACTATCTTTATAAATAAAATGTGCAACTAGGTGATTTCTAAGTTTTCTTCTAGATATAATATTCCAGGAGTCTGTCTTTTTAAGCCCTCCTAACCACTAGATTTGTTTGTTATAAAATCCTAAATATCAAAGATTTTCCCCAAACTAAACATGTTGGGAAGTTCTTTAATACAAACGGAAATGGAAAACCAACATAATAACAGCCACTGAGGGCCTTCCAAATCCACAGATCTCCAGGGGCCAGCACAACTGGAAACAGGAAGGCAAGATGTGTTTTTAGCATATAGAACCCTGCTCTTTCCTTGGTTCTTCCCAAACATCTCCAAAAATACTGCAATACTTTCTGTAAAAGGCACAGCAACCTACTTGCCACATGACCCACCCTCTCTCCAACCAAAGGCCAGCCCTGAGCCCAGCGCAGGGTGACAAGAGGAAACGTGGGCAGCCTGAGTCACACTTCCTGATCCCACAGGCTCCTGCCACGTCCACTCTCAGACACATCTTCTAGAAAAGGGAAGACTGAGCTAGCAGTTCCCAGATCCTCTTCTACAAAGGAAACTTGGGGTGGGGGAGAAGAAAGTAGGGAGGATCACAGAATGACAACCTTATAAGGGCAAAAACTTTTGTTCTGGGGATAGACATTTTTTTGAGGTAGAAGGAAAATAGAGGTTTTCTTGCCCTTCTAGACAGGACACTATAAAAATGATCATTAATCATCAAATAAAATGTCAGAATCCTTAAATGATCAAACTATAAAAAAAAGTACCTGGCCTGGCTGAGAGGCTCTGTGGGTTGGAGTGTCATCCCGTACACCAAAAGGTTGCAGTTTGATTATGGTCAGGGCACATGCCTAGGTTTTGGGGTTGGATCCCCAGTGGGGAGCATACAGGAGGCAGCCAATCGATGTTTCTCACATCGAAGTTTCTCTCTCTCTCCCCGCCCTTCCTTTCTTTCTAAAATCAATAAACATATCCTTGAGTGAGGATTAAGAAAATAAATAAATTATAGATATAGATAGATTAGAGATAGAGATAGAGATAGAGATAGAGATAGAGATAGAGATAGAGATAGAGATAGATAGAGATAGAGATAGAGATAGAGATAGAGATAGAGATAGAGATAGAGATAGAGATACAGATATATGAAGTTCTTTTTGACCAAGGTCTAAGCTGGATATTTCTACCATGCTACCTTTAAAAACATTTATGTAGTTTGCTGGTGTTGATTAAAACCAATAAATGACAGTCTTTTTTTAAAATTATAGGTTCTTGAAATTAAAAACAAAACAAAACAAAAACCGAACACCTGAAGCCACCACATGTCCTTACTGGCAAACCTTAAATGGAGAAAGAGGAAAGGAATCCTTTGAAAATTTACCTACTTCATTGCTAGAGTTACCAAAACTATATGTAAGTAATTTAGTAATCTAATTTAAGAAAAACATAAATGTTTTAAACATGTAAATTTTCTAAGTTATATTTGAAAAATAGGATTTAAATGAAAGGCTAAACCACACACATATAGATGCTACTGTGATGTTTCCACAATACACGGCGCATTCTTTTTATGACTCAGTGGGCATATCACAATTTGACAACAGTGAGGTTGCAAGGGATCGTTAACCTTTGGTTTGTCGGGAGCTGCTTTGTTATTATGCGTTTCATTACGGCAAAAAGGATACAGCACTGGCATGATTTATACCAACAAAGACGGCTACACACCGCATTACACTGGACCACTCTCTTTTAAATTTATGTGGTTCTCCTAGATGCCTGTCAATGCAGGGGTATAATAACCCAATCACCGCTGTGGAAAAAAATAGAAAAAAATTAAGTCATCTCCAATGCAATACTGGCAAAACTTAAGCTAAATCACTACAACCACCATACCATTTGAAAGATTCTTTTAAAAAGCTCTTCAAGTTACTTAATGTCAGTTGCTGATATTTTAAACTTACCTCTCAAAAGAAAAAAATAAAAGAACACCACTGAAGAAAGCATTATAAATGATTGCAACAGTATTCTAAATTATAACAGGCAAAACACTGTTTCAGTCTATGATTCAAATTTAGCAGAATGGACAAGGTGATTCATGCTACTTTTCTACTACTAATGTCTCTGAGACTTGAGAAGCATCAAACCAGTTGGCAGTTAAGCAATGTTCTCTCTAAGCTATATAACCACAAAACATTCTATTAAATGCCACAAATCTACAGAGAAGCTGGAGCTAACCATGTACCACCTTACACACAATATTCAGATGGCTATGGCTGTCCTGTTCCATGGATCATCCTTGCCCTTCCAGCTTCTTGTCTCAGTCTCCTGAGTCTAGCCCTTGATCTGACACTCCTTTCCACCCTGGCCCTCTAATAAGACTCTAGGTCGTATTGTCAAAGCAGGGAAACTCGCAACAGAAATCTACACATAAGACTCATTCTGCACAGAAAAAATGGAGGAAACATGGTCATTAAGAATTACTATTTTTGGTAAAAATTTAAATTCACTGTTAAAATATAAGAAATCATTTTAGTATATTTCTTACTTTTGGAAAGAACATCTTGACTGCTAATGTGTAATTAATTATGAATAAGTAGATGTACAACGTCCATAATTGAGACTCAAAATATTCTCACCCAATTTTGAACTTAAATACTTGTCAAACCTCAACTTTTTATTCCTTTAGTTGAAGAAGATTTAAAATGCTTAGTCATAAAAAAAAGACTATTTAATGAACCAAAACTTCCTTCAACAAGTCATACGGAAAATGTATTTCCACAGATTAAAGTTAGCAAATCAAAGCTGCCTAGCTACTTCCTGTTAATCTCCCTAAAAACAGAATGGTTACGCTGCCTCTAGGAAACAAAGACACAACTGTCACATGAAAAGCATGTTTAAAATGTCCAATACTACCTACGGCAGAGCATGAAACTACTGTACCAAAATCTGTGTGCCCAGGAGTGAGAAGCTTCTGCCTGGCCTGCCTTTGGCTAGCTATACCTCACAAAAGGTCATTCAATCTTCAAGGAAAGTAGAAATCAATTAATATCAAAATCGCAGGTTAGCAGACCAGGGGAGCAACATGAAGAGAAGGTTGCAATAACATATGCATTTTCTCATCCACAAAACACCTGAATGTGCCCTTTTGAGTTAGGCCTTTGCTGAGTAAAGATTGTTCACAGACCATCAAGTTTGTTATTAACAGCAAACTTTAGTAACTCAGACGTCCAAAACCTACTAGTAAATTTAAAAGTTTTACTTTACAACAGGTCCTTGAATAATGTCACTTCACTCACTGCCATTTCATTATAACATTGTAGGAGCTTAGACTCTTGTTTATATCAATTAGCTTACGATAAGCTTGGTTTTGTGGTCTGTCATTTCAATTAAAGTTGCAGAACCTACTGATGACCTCCATGAGGACTTACTGCACATTCCTATTTCAAAGGCTATGCTCTAAAATCCTGTAAGATTAACTAACAGCATTTCAAATTTCTACAAAATTAAAGGGGGAACAAGCATGCCTAAGAGCTGAAATATATCTAAACAAATAGCACCTTTTTTCCGTAAGGGGTCATGAAACTAACAGCTCACGTGCCACTCCTCACTCATTCCTGCTCTCCTTCTCCCTTGGCCTGTTGCCTTTTACTAGTCCCTTAGTAAAAGAGACTAAGATCAAGCATTTCAGGCCAATTTTCCTCAGCAGCTGATGCCGCAGGTGAAGAATTATCACAGAGGACTGACATGTGTGCGAAGATATAAAGTAAAATTGACTATATTTTTATGCATGTGATGTCAGGTTCGCAAGTGGTAGACAACTGAGGAAAGAGCAAAAACACAAAAGGAATTTAAACTGCCACGCTGCCAACCTTGGGATTTGCCAATAAAAATCAGATCCATTGAGTATGCATGGTTCTCGGGAGCTCAGGAAGAGGGAGGATCCGAGGAAGCCTGTCACTTCCCATTAAATGTCTTCTTTCTCCTCTTTAAATAAAGGCCTGGCAGAGTCTGATGGCAACAGCGGAGCTCCGCTGCTCAGCTCAGCACAGGGAGGTCTGGTCCTCTCTGCCTCTCCCTCCACTTGCGCATTCTAACAAGACTGCGATAGGCATGTCTGTGTAAAATCCTGTGCAAGCAAGTCCTTAATCAGATGGTTCTCTGGTGCAAAACCATGTTTCTTGGGATACCAGCACACCTCATTTTATTGTACTTTGCTTTACTGAGCTTTGCAAATATATTTTTTTTCCAGTTGAAGGTAAGACCCTCCACCAGCAAAAAGATTACAACTCACTGCAAGCTCAGATGATGGTTAGCATTTGTTAGCAATGAAGTGTTTTTAATTAAGGTATGTACATTGTTATTTTAGACACAATGCTACTGAACATTTAATAGACTAATGTATAATATAAACATAATTTTTATATGCACTGGGAAACCCAAAAATTCATGTGACTAGCTTTATTGCAATATTTGCTTTACTGTGGTGGTCTGGAAACAAACCCACAATATCTCCAAAGTATACCTATATACTTATTTCCCAGTGACTAGTTACAGCCTACCAAGACTATAAACAAAAAGAGTTTGTAAAACATCAATATTATCATCACTTTTACATGGTAATGTGTTTAATGCAGTGATGCACTAAAAGGAACAGTTAAATCAAACATTCTGCCAGGAAAAGGGGCTAAAAAACAAAACCACTGAATGAGATATACTTTCATGGAAACCTATTACAGGAGAGGCAATGTTTTCATTCAGTATTACTTAAGCTCCCACACACACAATGTGTCTGGTTCTTGGTCTTTGCTGGGGATTTAAAAAGAAAAAAAGAGTAAGATATGACCCCGGTCCCAAAGTGACCACAGCAACAATTAAACACAGTAATGTGACAGAGGTAGACTGACAGGGCCCCGTGAGGTCTCAGTTTTCTCCTGGCCTGTGCTGAAACGGGGAGAGATGCTAGGGTGTCAGGAAAACTTCACAGAAGAGGTGATCCTTGAAGCAGGAGCATGTAGCAGGTAAATGGTGTGGAAAGAGCTTTCTAACCAAAGCAAAGCATTTGGGAACAGAAAACACCCAGTATCACCTGGGAATTGGAAGGGTTAGGCAGAAAAGGGGCTCAGGAGCCAGAAGGGTTCTGAGGAAGATAAAGCAGGCAGGCCATATCACACAGACTTTACCCTGCAGATGTGGGGAGTCAGGAAAATAACGCTGTCACACACGCACGGGATAGAGAGGCGACCGCTCTTACAGCAGTGAGAATCCAGTACGTGGCAGGGGAGAGGAAGCTGGAGGATGGTACAAAATTAGAGGCAGAAAAAGAAAAGACCTGAAAATTCCAAGCAGAGTAGTTGGGGGTACGGCCCAAGAGAAAGACAGAGGAAAGATGTAAAACTTGGAAACTGGGGTGGGAGTTGAGAGAAACAGGAGGCTCGAAGGGCTCTCCAGAAACTGGGTAACTGACTGCATGGCTAAACAAGAAAGATTTGTTTTTCCTTTTTAAATTAGACATGAGTTTCATAGATAAGAATGCAATCTGGTAACTTGTAATTTTTGAGTCAGCTTCTCTACTTACTTTACCCACACAATTAGAGTTGTCTTTTCTCTCCTATTTATTCTTCAGGAAGATTCCTTGTGGCCCTCAGTAATGTCGAAGAGGTTCCTAACTCCAATTCTAAGGCACTGCACATAAAGAAGTTAATCAACTTGAAACACTGGTCATTATTAAACTAAAAACAGAGAAGGGAAATGAGATCAAAAGCAATTTACCAGAGTTCTCTACCAGTTGACCCCCCAGAAGCACCAGCAGCAAATTCCCCAACCCTATGTGTTATACAGAAAGGTAGAAATAAGCAGGAACCCTTCTGTTTACGTGAAGAGAGGTGAGTGCAGGGACCCTCGGACGGTAGCTGCTCAGTCCAGAAGGTAGCTACTAGTTGTACAGGAAAATCAAAGGACAAGGATCGGTTTTTCTGATTTACACTGGTGAGGGCCTAGAGTGCTTTGACATGCATACCAACACATACACAAAAATACGTGCATGCTGCATATACACACAGAGTCGCACACACTGTTTCTTACATCGTTTACTTTATTTTCCTTTACAGTTTCCCTAAAATTGGGGGGGGGGGGGGAGGGCAGCAATTATGCAAGAATCCATTTTCCATCTTTGGCAACTTCCCCAAATCTGATATCTTACCCTACAAAACCCGTAGCAGAGGTGACTGAAATATAGATTTCCTAATGCCTCTACTTTCTCCTGCCAGGTACCACATGGAATGCACTGCTTTCAGAAGAAACAGTTAAGCAAGAAATGCAAATCCCCAAATGAAAAGCTGTGATGCTGAGTTTGCCAGGTGAGAAATCGTGTGGCTGGGAAAAGGAAAGCAGGGACAAAGGAAATAAAACGTAGTTTTAACATTCGGCATTTTCCTTTCCTAAGTGTGTTTGTGGCAGGCGTGCCCACACCACCCTGTTCTTCTCCCTAATGGAGGGACAATAAGACCTCGGTTACGTTCTCCTGCCCCAGCCCAGAATGTGCAACGCACACCAGTGATTCCTTCCAAGCCTGGCACTTATGAGACGGAGGCCTTGAAAGAGGCACCCTGAGTAGAGGAGGTCCAAGTAGCTCCCTCTCCCCTTCCCCAGCATGGGACATTTGGCCCCACTGCACCATCATGGCTCTGGGACCCTGGGCTCACTAATATCCTCTCCTCATTTCAGCTTCCTCACCCCCCAAAATAGGCACAAGGCTCCCAAAGTTGCCCTGCAGATCCTTGGGGTGAGAGCATGTGCCTGGCACATCAGCAGACATTCAGTAAGTAATCGTTTCCCTCCTCTGACCTCCCTCTTGTCTATTCCTAAAAGACATGTTCTTCCAAGTCGCCAAAAGCTTCCATTGGTGGCCAGACAGCAGCTACACGATAGCAGAAAAACAACAAAGAGCTAGTAAAAGTGGTTGGGAGCACTTTTCAGAACTTTTACATGATACAACAGAAAATGATGAAATATAATGTATGCTGCCTTCTCTTTGTTTGGCCTATCTTACCTATTCTCTCCGAGAATAATAACTCTGTGGAAACTAAGAACAGTCACCTTTACAACTTCTCTCTTGATGTGAATGTTATACTAGTGAGACATCAATACACAAAGCACACTGGAGCCTCATCACCGTGACAATGCCCTTCCACCCATGCAATGGAACTGTGTGACTGTCTAGCAGGTGTCACCAGGTCATTCAAAATGCCTCACACCTAATGCCTTACCCTTCGAACTCCAGCTTCGGATATAAGTCAAGAAGGACCTATATTATACTGTATTCATGTACATTCGGTGTGAGATACCAAACAGACACTTAAGAAAAGCAATTTTCTCCCTCATTAGAATCCCCTTCTACCACACAATTATGGCTTCCATTACATTATATAAAATATTATTAATCCATTGGTCTCAGTCATTAGAAAAAGCTAACCAGCTACCAATTATGACATATCAGCATCATCAATAAGGCTTCTGAAAGCTCCACTTTATCCATTACACACTGTCCACCAAAAAAATAACAGGAAGCTTTTAACTTGAACAAAACTATTCTGTCTTTCAAGTTTTTATCTACTTCAAAAAGACGAAAACACACCCTTAAAACCAAGCCCTCCAAACAGTGGTGATCGTTACCAAAATAACCTAAGATAAGACTTACATGAGATGGGTTGAAGACAGGGAAAAATTAAGAGGTTGAAAGCCTCAACCCTAAGGGAATCAGGATTTTAGGATTACACTTTTGAAAGTCATAGGTCAGATAGAAATCAGACACAAAAGAGTACAGATTCTATGCTTCCTTTTATAATACATTTTATAACAGGCAAAAATAGCCTGGCCATGGAAGATCAGCAGAAGCCTGAGGCTGGAGCTGGGAAGTGGGCTGCAAGAGGGCACAGGAGAATTTGTGGGGAATGGCAATGGTCTATAACTAGATTGTGGTGGTAATTACATGACTGTATGCATTTGTCTAAACTCATCAAATTGTCCATTTAAAACAGGTACACTTACTGTATTTAAATTACACCTCAGTAAAGTCGAATTTAAAAAAAATATTGCTCAGACATAAGTCCACACTCATTCACCCCATTTTCTTCCTAAGCATTACGGAAACGACCCACATACCTGAAGCTGTGCCACAGCACGGCGGTACCCACCATGCTGAAGAAAAGATGCTTGCAATCACATCAGGTGGGAAAAGCGTCACATTCCTCTGAATCTGAAGTAAATTTAACACTAATGCCAGAAATACTCCAATAAAAAACAGCACTATTCCTCGAATCATCAAATTTATGCTCCGGCTAGTCACAGATGGGATATAGGGTCCACGCTTTTTGGGCCCAGGTAACTCTGTCTCTCCTTCCGCCATGGTTTCATAAGTTCAGTAAGCCAGGGGGAAAAAAAAAAAGGCTTCCCACTGAAGAGACAACTGTCCGTCTGTGAATTAAAGCAGATTGGTGTTTCAATAGTACCGCATCTTGCCCTGAAATAGGCCTACCAGAAATCCTGCAAGAGATAAGAAAAAAAAATTAATGTGGGTCTAATAAATGATTATATATTTTTCCTGATTTCAATACTAATTAGTTTAAAAGGACAAACAATGAAATAACAATCTTATGTATTTATTTAAATTAGTTACTTAATGAATAAAAAGAGGTTTAAAAGGCATATTTATATGAATAATTTTTAAAAAGTGCAACGCTTAACATTACTAGGGCAGAATATGTAACCTAAAAGACTTAAAGGTTAGAATAATAGTAAGAACAGCTTGCCCCACCTCAGAGAAAAGTGGAGCAGCTTATAGGAGATACTTCCATTAGAATCTGAAAGATCAAAATTCAGATTTCTGTTCCTTTACCTGAATCTTTATACTTTACAGAAAATAAGTTAATTTATACTTCACTGAAAATTAACCCCTTCTTTACAGAAAATAAATTTATACTTTACAGAAAATTAACACTGAAAATGTTGAACTGTTCACAATAAAATGTGACTTGCTCATGAGGACAACCTTGAATGGGGAACAAAAGGACATGTTTTATTGTTTAATGTTTATATATTTTAATTTCTGCACAAAAGTGCCTCACCAAAAGCAGACCACCATTCAGTTACCTACACATACACCAAGCACAGAAACCAAGCCTGACCGTTCTCTCCAGAGCCACAGCTGTGTCCCACCCCTGCCTGGACCCAACCCACACTTGTTGTAACCATGGGAGCTTTTGTAAAAAAGCTGGAGTAGGAAGCAGAAGAAAGGAAACTAAGAAAATGAAGAATGACCTAGATTCTAACGAAGAAGCTAGATTCTAATGAGTTTTTATCCACATAGATCCTCACTCCTAAAACCTAGAACTTTGCTAGTGCCATCAGTGTAAGTATTTGTTCACTCCTCTAACCAAAAGGACCTCTCCTTTGTGTTTGAGACAACATCTGAGGCTTTCTATGAGCTGAACACCTGACATATTGTCACTCATAGAACTCACAATAACTCTAAAAGGTAAGTGCAATTATTATGTCCATTTTACAGGTGAGGCAAAAAAAGCAAAACAGAGGTGAAGTGACTTAACCAAGTTTATACCCCTAATAAGAGGCCACTCTGGGATTCAAATTCATGCTGTCTGGCCCCAAAGGCCTCGTTCTAACCATGATGCTCAGCCTCCCAAAGTGTCACACATTCTTCTATGTGTTTTCTATAAATATTATCATTTTTAAATGGAAAAATGCTATACAGACTATTTTTGTAACTTACTTTTATGCCAACCAACAATAATATATCTTGGCCATCATCAGAAGTCAGGTCATAAATGATATTTCCTTTGAACCTCAAAGCAATTTAAAAGGCTAGGATGGCACCTCTAGGGGCTACCTTCTAATAACATGGATAGCTGCCTCATGGATTATGAACTTCTTACGCAGGCCTTATTCACTATCAAGTCTCAAATATGTCATGCAGCCAAAAGGGTGCCTGCCTCGCCCACAGTGGGAGTGCATCGTATTCCTACCTGTTTAATAAAAGTGGGTTAACTCTTTTGGAATCAAACTACACTGGGTTAAAGAAGCCTTCTGGAAGGCAAACTGAGCATTTAACCATCATTTAAAACACATTTCCTCTGAGTTACCAAGTTTCAAATTACCTTATAAATGAACTTTGGAACAAAACCCACGTCTAAATTGGCACAAGTGGGTACTGACTTTAGAAATAAGCAGCATGAAAATGAGAATATTTATAAGTACTAGCAACTTTCACAGCCTACAAGTTTCATGTGATATTTTACTGAGCCTCTGCCACACCCAAGGCTCTGTGCCCAACACTCAAGGGGGGAATTCTGTCCTCAAGCCAGTCCTCACAAACCTACTTAGTCTCCAGCATAACTAAGCTCTACAGCTTAGAGGGCTAGAGAAAACAGTACATGCTACAGCTAATTCATGGGCTCTAAACACCAACTGGAACTGCCTGGAAAACACCCTCCTGACCTGGTTTTGCAGACCATTCCTTGCAGTAGTATGCAGCATGCCAGCACACCATGGGTTCTAGTCATTCAGCAAGGTGTCCAGCAGCTACACAATTCTTCTTCATGCTCGTCATCACAGGGACTACTGACACAGCACCCATTTATGGAGAACCTATTCCATGCCAGACATACAGTAACTCTAATCTTCTAAATTACCCTAAGGGTAGATATTATCGTCCTCATTTTATAAATGAAGATATTAAGTCAGTGAGATTTAGCAACTTGCTTATGGTCACATGACACGGACTATCAGAACTGGAATTTTTCCTTACATCTGACTGATTCCCAAACCCTTCTCTTTCCTCTAAACCAGAGTCCCATTCCAGCCTAACTCCTCAGGCTTCTCTTTTGGCACTGGGTGTATAGAAGAGGATTTGGTTACTGAAAAGATGGGTATGAGGCAGAATAGTCAGAAGCCAGGAAAATCCCTTGGCAAGTGGGATGGGGAAGCAGCCAGATAGCTGATTCAAGCTGGCCTCCTCCAGCTCCCTGACCCCCCTGCCTCCTTCTCCCTGGCACGACCACTGCCTTAAGGAGTAAGCCCTCAGGACAATGAAGTTCTGATCACCATCAAATAACCTCAGGAACAAAGCCTCTGGTCTGTTGACCATGTAGACAGAGTTTGGGTCAAACTGGAGGTAACATCTAGGCCTCAGTCATGTTCACAGCTACAGGCCCAGAAAAGCAGCAAAACCAGATGAAGCAACACCATGACTAATATCAGGACCAACTGCAATGACAAATGACTCTCTACCCTAGTGCTGACCTTAGAGACCAGGATCCTGAAAGGACACTCCTGGAAAGCTGATGAATATTCTATTGAGATCCTCCCCTGAGACCTCCCCTAAAATGCCCACCTTTAGAAAACAAATAAAAACCCTTAAGACAAAGGACCCAGTGTGCTCTCTCTCTGGAGCAAGCCCATGCATTCCCTCTTCTTTCCTCCCTTAGGCGCATACCTTTGCTTTCTTTCTCCTAAGCTCCAAGGCCTTTCAAATTTTGCCTCTATAACTTGTTTCCTGAGTCCACACAGCCCAGCTGGCTCACTTCTTCTACTTCTGTGACTTTCTAAACAAACTTCTTATGCTAGAGTTCTTGGCTCTGAATTTTTTCTTTGCCGAACTCAAGAACTGAGGTCTAACACTGCCGCTAATAGGTAGACATTAGAAAACAATCTCAACTATCACATATTCTCAAGGTATCAATGCCAATACTAGTAGGTGACTGTATAATAACACAAAGACCATGAGAATAAATGTACAAACACCTTGAATTTTATTTAAATGTACTAGATCAAGGAGTAAAACAAATGTTTTAAAGAAAAAAAGTCATATTGCCAACTTAAAGTACTGCCTTAGACCAATAGCTGACTCTTCACTTCCTAAACTTCAAGTAGACACAGCAAACCCTCACTTTTGCTGTTAAAACAGCTACTAGAGGAAAAAGAGTATACCTGGACCTTTGAACAAGGCAGGGGTTAGGGGCACTGATGCCCCTGCAGTTGAAAATCTGTGTGTAACTTCTGACCCCTCCACAAAGCTTAACTAAATTGGCTCTCACTATCCTGGAGGGATTGGTTCCAGCACTGCTCACACATACCAAAATCCGCAGATGGTCAAGTTCCTTACATAAAATGGCAGAGAATAGCGCATACAATAGGTCTTACCTCTGTGGATCCCAACCAGGGATTGGAAATACTGCTTTTGATTCAAGGTCGGTTGAATTTGTGGATGCAAAACCCACAGTACCAAGGGCCAACTATATTTATTGGGGGGAAAATCTGTATATAAGTGGGCCCACACAGTTCAAACCCATGTCATTCAGGGGTGAACTGTATATACATTTTTAGTAACCCAAACTGCTCTAGTAAATCATTTATTTAAGTTTGTGATTTTTTCCCAAACAGGAATTAATGGAGGATATTTTATGTACAATAATATTTTTAAGAGCAAAATAACTTCAGTTTTAGAACTTGTTTCAGTTGTGGTAGGCCCCATTTCACAATCGCTCACCAGTGGTTGTCAAAGGGCTTTGGTATTTGGGGCTGGACAATTCCTTGCTATGTGGAACTGCCCTAGGCATTGCAAAATGCTTAGCATCCCTGGCTGGTGCCCACTAAATTCCATTATATGCCTTCTCCCCAACTTGAGACAATTAAAAATGCCCCTACACATTTCCATATGCCCCCAGAGAGGCAATGCCCTCCACTGAGAGCCACTGATTGCTAGAGACTCTTTCCTCATTCTATTTCAAGGCTGCTAGAGGTTTTCTAAACTGTTTGTTATTCTACCACAGCTGTTTATTCAACTTTTCCAGGAAGTGCTTGTTTATAGTTTCCTACTTCACTCCAAAAGTTTCCTTTAAAAATAGGAAATTTGGCCCGGCGGGGAGTGGCTCAGCGGTTGAGCATCGACCTAGGATCCAGGCGATCAGGGTTTGATTCCCGGTCAGGGCACATGCCCGGGTTATGGGCTCGATCAATGACTCTCTCATCATTGATGTTCCTGTCTCTCTCTCGCCCTCTCCTTTCCTCTCTCTGAAATCAATAAAGATTTTTTTTTTAAATAAATAAATAAAAATAAAAAGTAAAAAAAAATAAAAATAGGAAATTTGTTTGACATTTATTTAAATGAGGTGTTTTTTAAAAGGTAATTTTTAAAAGTCCAAAAATCTAATTTTATGATTACATAATAATACAATAGTATATAATTACTGTAGCCAAAAATAAAAGTTAAAATGCTTTAGGATCACAGTGTCATAAAATTTTAAAAATGGCAGGGAAATGAGAGATCATCTCTTCCAAGGGGTATGTGAGCCTAATGCAAAACAAATCCAAAAAGGCTGTGCATATGTGCAATTTCCGGGAAGAGTTCCACACTTAATATCAAGTACTCCAAAGTCCACGATACAAAAGAAGGTAAGAACCAGTGATCTAACTGTTCTCTCATTTTACTGGAGAAGCAAATGAAACCCAATGTGGTCAAGTGAGGTGACAAGATCAAGATTGTGTTCTACTGGATCTTGCTGCCACAAACATGTAAAGTGAACTCCTGGAAATGGCCAGACTCATCAAAGAAATAAGAAATTCCACATGACCATTCACTCCCTACTCTGGAAAAATTATGTTACTAAAAAAGAATGTTGTTTATGATATTAGTCACACACTAAGGAGTGTGTTCTGTTAAAGTGAAAGCTCATGGAATAAGTATCCCCTAATTTGTTTGCTTTAAAGTTTGGTTTTCCAATTATGTGTTGAAATTACTTTCTTAAAACAGAGTACCTATACCCTTATATATTACTCTTATATCAATGATAAATTTGATTTTCCAAAATTAAAAAATAATCTATATTTGGAAATTTTAGATTACTCAAGAAATAATTTGCTGATCAGGGAAGAAGTCTCTGGTATAAAGATACCCTTTACAGGACAATATCTCAGCAGATCCTCAACAAAATAGTCTTGGTAAATAGGCAGGTGTTTTTAATCCCCATTTTATAAAATAAAATAGGCTAAGTAACTTTCTAAAATCATAAAACTGTTACCAGAGAGCACCGGTCTTGGCCCCAAACATTCTGACCCCCCGTCCAGGGCACTTGCCATTCCACTCCATTGCCAAACATGGTACAAAAACAAGTCACATGCCACACAAGAAACAGTTTTTAAAGTCATATTAATAAACTACTAATACCAAAATAAGCTTTTTTTTTCCTTTCAAAAACTGACAAAGAAAAAACTTTCACAGGACGTGAAAAATTCTACCTTGAGCCCTGTCCTACAATTTCTATAAAGTTCATTACTGAACAAAAACAACAGCTCAAATAGTTTGCATAGATAAATAACAAATCATCAAAACTGGAAAGACACATGACTCCCCATTAATGGATTAATATTATTACTTCTAGATGAATAAAAAGAGGGTTATAAGTGACGCTGGGCTTTGTGAATGAAAATCAAAGTTGGTATTTGCCGCTGAAACAAATTTGGGCAACAGGCAATTGAAAACACACAAACAAAATCTCTTAGTGACCTTAAGAACCATTTGCATTCTAACAATTATAACAACCCGTAAAACCAAACAAGAACATTCATCTTCCAATGATTAGTAGTCACAGAAGTATGTTTGCTCCCTCACATTAACCTGTCTCTTCAGGTGCTTAGGTCACATTGGCTACTAAATATTATAAAATTAAATTACTACCTCACACCTTTTTCATTCATGTGCTCTCTTAATTAGAATGGCATTCTTGAAATAGAATAAGCATTAACATTAGGAAGAACACACTTAAATCAATGAAAAAGTTTAACTCTCCTTAAATATAAGCACACACGTTTGAGTCATAAGCTAAAATCTTTCAGGAAGAAAAATACTTGGCTTGAAGACACTGAAACTCACCTTTCCTCTTTACATTAAAACCCAAACACAGATACCATTAATCAAGCAGCATTCCCATCCCATTACTGCTTTTAAATGTCAAATCTCAGTCTCTAAAAAGGTTTAGGAATAATTTTCTGATAATAAAAACAAGATGTCTTTAAACTACTGAATTACATTGTATCCAATCCTTTTTAGCCCACCCTATGTAAAAGCAACAGTTGTCAGTTTTAAAAGAATCAGCCTGTTCCCCAAGTGTACACGATTCACAGTTAGTCACTTTATATCAGGTATCTGCTGGGAACTCTAACACACTACTCAACATAATGTCCGGAGAAAGAATGAAGGCAGAAAATACAAAGAATACATGGCTTTTTCTTTTTTTTTCTTTTTTTCCTGTGAAAACCCTATTAGAGGCAGCATCCTCTTCATTCATTTTCACAAAGTGGTTTGCTATCAAGGCCAAACCCAAAAGTTGGAAAGTGCAATCTAACCACCGCCCGGCTGCGTTCATGCCCCTGCACCCAGGACTGGAGCGTGCCTTCCCCGCGGTCCTCAGCTCCGCCGCAGCAGTGGCCCGGCCGCTGCCAGCTGTCACGCCCATCCATCCCTTCCTAAAGCAGTTCATCGCGCCTGCGAAACAGTGAGCTCTTCGAGGTCTATTTTCCTAAGCTATCGAGCTAACACCATACTTCAATAACTTTTTACCAACACTAACTGGGCATGGGTCGTTGTCGGTTTTTCAGCACCCGTTCCCTGCCCACCCCCAACCTGCTTTCCACGCTGCCTCCCTTTTCCAGGCTGCTCCTCCCCACCGACTAACCCTGAAATCCCATGCGGATAGTTACCAACCGACTTCTAGGTCCTGACAGGCGTTCTCCAAAGGCTTCTAATTCCAATCCAAATGCCCAAGTCCCACTCCTCAACGCAGTATCAACACAGCTTTCGGTAGATTCTAAACTCGCTTCAATATCTACCTTTTTGGGTCCACAGCCCTCCCGAGCCCGAGTCCGCCCGGCTGCAAGCCACCCGAGTCCTGACAGCTCTGGCTTGACAGCTGGTCGACCTCCACCCCCTCAGGTCTCCGGGGTCGCCCTTCCCGCCATCCTCCAGCCTTCTTCCCTCTCGGACACTCTTCCCCTGCCCGGGGGCCTAGGCCTCTCCTCGGGCGTCTCCCCGTCCCCGCCGTCCCTCCCGGACCTCGCCGACCCCTCTCCAGGTGAGCGGAACCCCTCGCCCTTCAGGCCCCATCCGCAGTCCCGACTCCCCGCACTTGCCAGCAGGGTTCCGAGGACGCTAAATCACCAGCACCTCCTCCTCTCGAAGGCCCCCCCACTTCCTCAGGCCGCTTCCCTCAGCACCAAGTCACCGGCGCTTCGCAGGGGGACCCCAACTCACCCCCACCTCCGCCATCTTCTGGGCCCGGCCCCGCCCCCTCCGCCTCTTCCTTTTCCCCGCCCACCGCTGGACCTGAGCTCCACTGCGCCTGTGCGGCCGGCGCAGACGCGCTCCGAAGGTCGGGGCAGAACAGCTTCCGGTTCACACCAGGCTCGTCCGCGGGCTCGCGCCCTGGGGCAAAAGGGCTTCCGGTCCGGCCGCAATCGGCGGGGGGTTGGAGGCGTGGTCCGTCGCGGCGGTGGGCGGGTGCCAGGTCAGCTGCTGCTGGCCGGCGGGCGGTGGCGGGTCGTGACGAGTGCCCGGCCTCTGCGGGCGTGGGCGAGGATCGTGCGCTGACACACGCACGCACTGGCCGAGGAGCCGTCGCGCGCCCTCGCCTCGCCGCCGGCGCGGGGCTCGGAGCCAGGCCGCCGGCCCCTCCCGCCGAGGGTGCGGCCTCTACCTCTGTGCTTCTGCCGGGCTTTCCTCTTGACCTCCTTTCCTTCCCTGCTAGGTCATCATCTCTTTCAGGAGGAGAGCACAATTGGTATTTTTGTCACCTCCATTCTACAGCACTTTATGCGGTTTTCATTGATGATCTATTCACCAGGTGCGACCGCTGACGAGGTTTTCGTGGAAAGAGCTTGAGAGGTTTACAGCAAAGTAGAGAAAATACAGAACCTTACAGTTAGAAGCAGTACTCTGATATGGAGGGGGTCAGATTACAGTTGTCTCGAGGAAAGTTTCCGATGCAATTGGGGCCTAGAGTAATTGCTTAAGAACTTTGCAAGGGAGTGTCAATTGGTGAAATTCCTTTGTTGCTTTTCCTTTGACCTGGTAAATGATAAGGTGGAGTTTTATGTTTCTGACCTTTGCATAGGTACGTTTATTTATGAAAATTGAAGGAGAAATTCAATTGCAACAAAATGCATCTAGGCAAGTATTTATATGACCTTTCTTGTTTTCTCTAATGTTCCCTATAGCTCTTAAATTTCTTTCCTGTGGGTTTTTACACTACCAGTAAATATATGTATCTGGGCCAATTATACTGAATAGATGAGGCATTATTCAAGATAAGAGAAAAACCACCCAGAAAAGGCATAATGTCCTGAGATCAAGACTCCCTGTAACGCAGTGTGAGTCTTACTTATCCAGCTCCTGTCTCCCTAACCCAGCTTTTTCAAACACTTAGGAACTGCTTTCAAGAAAAACCTTAGGGAGGATTTTAGCCTAGATAGGCATTTATTGTAGTTTAAATATTTATTGATTGCAAGAAGGTACAAGACTTAAAAAAAGCAAGAGCCATGTGGCACCAGTTCCTAAGGTTCTTACACCCGGTGCAGTCATTCCTGCTGCAGCACAAGGCAGAGTCCAGAATCCTTAGGGGAAATACAGAGCCAGTGTCCTCTTCGGACTAGGTTTGAGAACAGCTCTTGGAAGATGTAGGCTTTCAGCAGGCATTAAGGGTAAGCAAGCAAATATAAGGAGAACATGCGTTCTGGTGGGAGCTCAGAGTTGGAAAAGCATGAAACATTGCAGGTAGACCCTGGAGTGTAGAAGCATGTGTCCTGAGATATATGAGATCTGAGTGTCAAGCTCATGAATTTGTGCTAAATTTTTGTTATTATCATGGAAACTAAAATCTCAAATTAATTGATGCCAGTGTATGAATTGACTAAGAGCTTTGAGAAGTCAGAACAATTTGGATTACTTTGAAGTTGGTGTAATATGGTCGATAGAACACTGGTGAAGGATTCTTGAAACCTGGTGCTATGATAGCAAGTGCATATTCATTTCCAGTAAATTCATGTTTAGGCTTTTTTTCTCATTTGTAAAATGAGGGATTGGTCTAGATTTCTAATGTCCTTTTCATAGTCAAAAATATCAATAATTTGATAAATCTGTGACTTCAGAGAAAAGTTTTTCCATTACCCTTACTGAATGGAAGTTCTCCCAACTGAATGGGCCAAAAGGTAAGCTACAAAATAAACAGAAATTCTTTACTTAGCTAATACAAACACCCACAAGTTTATGTGCCTTACTGAAGTGAGATATTGTTAGACTAGCATAATTGCCCAAGAGTTGATTACGAAGCCTTTACTAAGCGTCTAAGAACCGTGGACTTGGACACTTTCCCACATTTAAAACATCTAGGGAAAAAAAAGTATGGAGATGATCATCATCTTTGTAGCTCTTGTCTCAATTTAAAGTCGTATATTGCCCTGGCCGATTTGGCTCAGTGGTTAGAGTGTCTGCCTGTGGACTGAAGGGTCCCAGGTTCGATTCAGACCAGGGACACGTACCTCAGTTGCAGGCTTGATCCCCCGCCTGGTCAGGGTGTGTGCTTCTGGCAACCAGTCAATGTGTCTCTCTCACATCAATGTTTCTCTCTCTCTCCCCCTTCCACTTGCTCTGGAAAGCAATGGGAAAAAATATTCTCGGGTGAGAATAAAAAATAATAATAATATATTAGCTGTTTACAGTGTGTTTTCCCAACTAGACTGCAAACTTCACAAGACCAGGCACCTTGTTTTGCATTCCCCCTGAGGTCCAGTGCCAAATGCTTAGGATGTGCTAGATGTTCAGGTGATAGCTGTTAAGGGATCAGTAGATTAATGGTCCATCCTGTAATCTCAAAAAGGCAAATTCCTTGACCTTTTGTGTCCCTTTATGTATGCCCTCATCATAACACTACAGCAAAGACCAAGCCAAATAAGTAGGATTGTCTCTAGTGTTTGGGGTTCTACCATGGTTACAAAAGTATTTTTATGAAGCCTTCTTACATTACTAATATTTGTCCTGACGTATTATAAAGAAATTTGTCTTAGAATCTGCACTGTCCAGTGTGGCAGGCACTAACCACATGCAGCTATTAAATTAATTAGAACAAAATAAATTTTAAAAATCACTTTATCACATGAGCCACATATCAAGTGTGCAATAGTCCCACTTGGACATTTCTACCATCACATGAAGTTTTACTGGAAAGCACTGTATTAGATGGTTTATATAAATTTCACTTTCTCAAAATACTGATAAGGTAAGAAAAAAAAATCAAGAAATAGAGGTTAAATGAAATCATTACCTACCAACAATTTGGCCACCTAAAATTTAAAGTCTTTTAGCATGTTGGAGACAGAATCAGATAATGCAAAGGAGTCCTGTGGTTTTAGTTTTACTTTAGGAAAAGTTTGAGTTATGGCAATCTAAACTTTACCTGGTACCAGCCTCTTCCAGAGGGACGTTTCCATTTCAAAAGCCAGTTTGGTTTTTCAGCAAGAATCATGAGTAAGTGGCCTGTAGAAAGTCTATAGCATGTAATATGGGCCAGATTATAAAGAAAAGTCCTCCTGCTGAAAACAAAAGTGTTTGTTGGAATATATTTCAAGTATCATCAAAGAACTGAAAAAGTAAAGAGGGATTACCAGGCCAAATTCTAAGGGAAAGTGGGGCCTTAGAGTAGTAAGCATAGCAAGGAAGCCACTCTTGCCCTGAAATTTTTTACAGGTTGGAAACAGAATTCTGTTATGACAGGTTTTTCAGACAAGACAATTATAAAATCTTTGGGCCTGCTAAACCTGGGAGTTTGAGGCCTCAAATTTAAAAGGTGGGACCCCAAGGAACAGCACCATTGGCATTAGAATAATATGAAGTAATACCACTTCTCACCCACAGGGGAATGAGCAGAGCAAAGGGAAATAAAAAATAAGTACCTGTGGAAATGTAGCCACAAGCTGACCCTCAGGCAAATTTGCATTCCAAATTCACCGCACTTCAGAAAATGCAAAAACTTCCTGTCTTTAATTTTGTTTAAAATGGTCTCACTGATAGAGTCCAAAATGCCTGTGAAGTGAACCCTTCTGAGTCCAGTCTTATACCAATGTCTAGCTCACATTTAATACATCTGCACTTTTTAAAGTAACATTCACCTTAACCAAGACGGTAGCTTTTAACTTATTTGTCAAAGACATAAAACTTCCCTTTTATATTTTCATTTCATCAATTTACAAATTTTGTATTGCGTTATGTAATTACAAGGACACAACTGGCAACAATCACAGCAGACTCTTAGTGGACACACAACTACTTGCAGGGTTCGACATGCATGGCGCAGCTCGCCCAGGAATGAAGAGGGCTCTACCAGGGAAAGGAGACTGCCATTTTACTCTAAGTGCAGGATCTGCTTACATCCTTTGTCAGTTACCTGAGGTAGACAGAGAGGCTCACAGACAGGATGCATTTGTCCAAGGTTTATGAGTAGTTGGGTCAAAATAGATATCAGATCTTTTGAGTCCTAATCTAGTGTTTTGGTGTGTTTTTCAAGCAGATCTAAGGACCATGTTTTAAATCTTTTAGATCATGTAAAAGACATTTTTTTCCACTGTTATTTAAAAGTCTTTGAGATGGTAATGGTTAATTCTTAGTATATTTGTAGAAAAGCTTTTATACATTTCCTTGATAATATGCCCAGACTATTCAATATGTTATTTATCACTTTGTAAATCACTATACTGAGGTTACCCACTATTTAGTAGTAGTTAACAAATGTGAGGCAACTTCATAATAGGGATGCTTATCTTCTTGGATATAAATTCATTAAATGTTTTCTGCAATTACTGACCTGATTTTAATTTTTTAATCAGTGATAAACTCTATACACCATATTTAAACAAACTGAAATAAAGGGGGGGAGTGGCAAAGGTGCTTATAAATCAATCTAGTCACAGGCAGGCAAACTAACCTGAATTCTCATTGCTGCAGTCTGTGATTATCAGTAAGACCAATACTGGTTACAGAAAAAAAAATATATATATATATGGCCAAAGAGGGGGCTCGATGGGGAACAGGAAGGTTGAACTTCCACAGTTCTGAAAGAAGCGGCAGTGAGAAGGGCATTCACCATTTAGAGGTGACATTGGTATACTCCTTTCGGGTGCTTTTGGGGTCTGTAAGGAAGCAGTGATGACTAAAGTCAATAAATTGAATGTATATAAAGTCAATGGTCCCTGTAAGGCTTGGTATGTATCGTCAGGCAACAAATAAACTAAACAAAGCTCAAACAGGGTCACCATGGATGAGCAAGCAAATGCAGAACAACTCTAAGACACAGTCACTGACGTATAAAACACAGGGTGAAGAGACAACTGGAAAGATTATAGACTATAAACTATTTGTCAGAGAGGCAATAATAGAGACCAAGAATAAAGAGGCAACACTAGCTATTATTACAAGGGCCCACACAATTCGAGGTCAAAAAGCATGACGAGGTGCCTTGGCCAGCTGGCTCAGTTGGTTGACAATTGTCCAGTACACCAAAGGTCTGGGGTTCGATTTCCGGTCAGGGCACATACCTAGGCTGTGGGTGTGATCCCTCATCAGGGCATGTTCAAGAGGCAACCAATAGATACTTCTCTCTCACATTGATGTTTCTGTCTCCCTTCCCCTCTCTCTTAAAATCAATAAAACATCCTTAGGTGAGAATTAAAAGAAATAATAAGATGTTTTCTAAGAGATTTCTCTTATGCTAATTTATCCCACTGTTGTTTCAGCTCTGTGACACTCATTCAGATTGAATTTCCTCTGATTTCCCCAATGATATATATATATGTGTGTGTGTGTATGTACAGAGAGAGAAAGAGAGAGGATTTCATCTGATAGTAGACTAAGGACACAAATGATCAAGTAGTTAAGAACTTCCCAACAGAAATATGTATAAGGCTAGAAACTCTAGGACTTGAATTTAGATTTCTTCTGGGACTCGGATTTGCCAAAAACTAACAAAAGAATTTTCCATAGAAATAGACAAATTGTTTGAAATGACTTTAAATCTAATTTCTTTGGAATATGAAAAGCATTGCTTTATTTATTTATTTTACTTTTATTTTATTTCATTTTTTTATTACCATTTATCCCCTCTATGCCCTCTTCTACCTCCACCACGCCCCCTCCCCTGAGTCACCACATGTTGTCCATGTCCATGAGTTCTCTCTCTCTCTTTTCTTGTATGCTCAAATCACCCAGCCCCAACCACCCCCAGAAGCATTGCTTTTTAAATTTTTATTTTTATTTATTTTTGTTAATCCTCACCTGAGGATATTTTTTCTATTGATTTCTAGAGAGAGTGGGAGGAGGAGGGGGGAGAGAGAGAGAGGCATCAATGTGAGAGAGACACATACACATCGATTGGTTGCCTCCCAGGGCGATGATAGAACCTGCAACCCAGGTATGTGCCCTTGACCGGGAATTGAGCCCGTGAACCTTAGGTTCATGGGCCAACTGTCTAACCACCGAGCCACACCAGCCAGGGTAAGCATTGGTTTTTTTTTAAAGTCTAGGAATTAATGATCCAATAATGATTAGAATTAAAAGAACTTAGACTTTTCAGGAGCAGATCCTAGATTTATAAAATTAATTTTAGTACTGAAGTATGATAGAACCATACAAGGCATTCCAAACTGAGAAACAATATGAGCAGCTCAATGGCGGCCTGGAGAGTCCTGGCGATGCTTAATATTCTCAGGGGGTTTGTTAGACACTTCAGCTCCAGTAGATCCCATAGCCCCTCTGTTATTTTAAATATTGATACAGCATCCTCTCCTAGAGCTCAGTTCTATTTTAGGAAGCCTGGGGAAGTGGAAAAGCATGTGTGCTATTTAGAATGAGGCAGACCTGGGTTCCAGTCTCTGCTCTGTATTATCAGCTGGGGATTCTTGGGCAAGCTACCTGACTTCTTTGAGCCTTCATTTCCTCATCATTAAAGTACTTCCTATTGTAAGGAATACATCTGATAAAGTCATAAAAGGTCCTAGTTTTGTGGGCATTAATAATCACTTTGCTATTCTTGACAAATGGCCTTCCTATTTCTATTGAATGCCTCCAAGATTAGGAATTTCTCACCACTTGAGGGAACTTCTTTTGTCTTTACTAGCTCC
Organism: Miniopterus schreibersii; assembly: GCF_964146895.1. Lineage (NCBI taxonomy): Eukaryota > Metazoa > Chordata > Mammalia > Chiroptera > Miniopteridae > Miniopterus > Miniopterus schreibersii. The sequence continues at coordinate 74,923,664 of NC_138108.1, read as the reverse complement.
AGATACAAGAAAGGTTTTCCTAGGATATACTCAGCTCTTTCCGGCCCCCACCCTTTGGCTGCATTTCATGCGATAGCCTTACATTCTTTAATCTCCTCCCACCCACTCTGCACTTACCACAGATTCTTGTCCTGGCTAAATACACCCCATTTCTTTGGTCATTTTCTGTATGGCAGGTTCTCCTTCCCCTCCCTGACCATAATTGTTTTCTTCTGGATGTACTTTAATCTCTCAGTATCCCCTCCATAGGGTCACTTCCAGGACAAACAACAGAGCTGCTGCATCACGTCCTTTGTTCTGGGCCCTTCTTGTAGCACAACATCCCATCACAGTAGCATTTTTGGCAGCCAATCCCACTATTAAGTTGTATTGAGTTGTTAAATTTAAACAACTCTTAAATCCTTTTCATGTGCACAAACCACATTTTCTCTATCCTATTCTTTCATAGTTGTGGGTAGAATTTGGGGGTGTTTGTATTTTTCCATGTTTTCCCTTGAGGTTGAGGGGTGGATGCCTAAACAAAAGGGTTTATTATTTTCCTGTTGAATTTCTTCTTAAACCATGCCCATAGTTACTACCTATCAAGATCTTTTTGGTGCAGATTCCACCATTCAACTTAATGATGGGCCCTCTTGGCGCTGTGTTACCTGCAGCCTCCTTCAGCATGCCACCATGCCATCAAAATCTAATTCCAAGTGCCTAATAAACATTTTGGGGAATACAGTGCCAAGCACAGAGGTCTGTGATGGGCTCTACAGGAAGCCCTGCCTTTTGGTTGACATAAATCCATTCATCAGAAAGAAATCTTTGCTTACTATACACCCAGCACACATTCAGAGTGATATCATTAGAGACTGATAAATTCATACAGAAATTCAAGCTAACCATCTCGTCTTCACTAACTTATACTGACTTCTTAGCTGGCTTACAAGTCATGTCTTTAATGATTGGTTCTGGAAGACTTCCCAGATATTAAGCCCATCTCCTAGAGCTCACAGGATTCACCTTTGTTTTGAGAATAAGACAATTATCCTTTTCCAGTCTTCCTTTATTCTTAAGATTCCTAAAAAATTATTGACAATTGTTCCTCTATTTTACCCCCAAGTTCTTTCAGTGTCCAAGAAATGTACCTCATCTAGGCCATGAGATTTACATGCATTCTGAGCAGCCAATGCTTTCTTACAGGTTCCTTACCTACCTTCTTTTTTAAAAACTAATGTTAGTGCTGCCCTTCCCTTTCTCACAATCTTTCAGTTGGGGGGGGGGGGACACACAAAGTTAAAGCCCTGGCTTGTGTGGCTCAGTTGGTTGGCCATCATCGGAAGGCGGCCTGCAGGGGGCAGCCAGTCAGTGTTCTGCTCGCACATTGATGTTTCTCTCTCTCTCTCCCTCTTCCTCTCTCTCTAAAAATCAATAAAAAAAGTCTTTTTTAAAATGGGAATTAAAGCAGTTAAGTGGTTCTACTTTCCTCTTCTTTTAACACTGTTAGTATCAGGCTCCTAAACTTTAGGCACATTTCTGTGCAACCTGTAAAAATGTGCCTTGCGTGACTCACCACATCAGTCCCAACCCCTTACATCTGTATTGTCCATAACTTCAGGCCTGAGTGCTTGCACTGCACAGCCCGACCTGTTTCCAGCCTGACCCCATGACTTATTTATCTTTCAATTCTATTTCCCTCCTTAGACCTGATACTTCTCTGACTTTCCTCTTTGCTCCTAAGCCTTGCCTATACTCCTTTGGTCTCTAATGGTAAGTGTCCCACCTCAGCAAATGGATTCTTTCCTTTGGGCGACACTCTTGGGTCTGACATTCTCACCAGGTGTTCATTCTAGTTTTATCCACTGCTGCGCTTCAAACCAGGTAGCAGCGGCATCACCTTTAAGTCATAGGGCGTCACTTCTGCCATCCTCTGTTCAACTGACCATGAAGGTCGGCCCAGAGTCAAAGAGATGAGACATAGTTTGCAGACAAGTTTTTCAAACACGACCTGCTGCATGGAGCCCAGCGAGCGGAGCCCAGGCACCGCGCAGCAAAGGCACTTGCTATGTGTTCTTCCTGCTCCACCTAAGTGTTCAAGTCCTTTTTGATTACTTACATTTTTTGCACACCTCCCTTCATTCTGGACATTAACATCTAACATTCTTATAGGCTTGTATTGCTGTTTTATCTTTGAACATGATGGCTTTTCTGTTTGCTGTTTGAATTCATCGAAGAGCTCCCTCTGAAATGTATCAGTTTATTAGGATCTCTTCCATTGCTTCCACCCCGCTGTATTGCTAAAAATTAAATTTTGAGAATATTGAATTCCTTTTTTTAGCTTCCCTATAAATGGAATGCTAGCAATCCTTTTATTCCTCTGTCTGCATAACCCACTTTAACATATACACATAGACACACTAGATGTTCGCCTCATGTTACTGCTTGTCACCCCTTTCTTAGGGTGGGCACGGTATAATGACATGGTTAAGAGTCAGTCAGACTTAGGCTTTAATTCCCATTCTCCATTGCTAGCTATCGGTGTAACCTGAAAACACTGCTTTACCTCTTCAAAAATTAGTAAAATTTCAGCGATAAATGGGATGGCAGTGGGTTAAATGACAGTGGGATTAAATGAAAGAATACATGTAAAGAATTTAGCACACAGTAGGCACTCATTAAACAGTAGCTCTTAATATTATTCATCTCATCCTTTTAACTGAAAACTGCAACCGTCTCCTCCATTCTGGGCTCCAGTTCTTCATAAAACATCACCTGTCTATTCCAAACACGCTGGCAGGCGACTATGACATCACGTGTTCTTTATGAGCTGTTGCCTGCATTTTTGCCTGGTTTTATCAGCAATTTTAGTAAGATTGCTAGTCATGGTCACCCATTTTTTCTCTTTTGGAACCCTTCTAGCCCCCAGCTCAGGCCTGCACTGCGAAGTCTAGAGGTGCATCCAGGTGATATAAGCTGCCCCTATGTTGGGCAAACGAATGTCAGAGCCAGGACTCGCCCCAAATTTCTCTGTGCAAATAAGTCAAAGACACCTTCTTACAGAGAAGCTAACTTGGAGGGATGCTGCTTGTCCAGGCGACTGCAGTGCTTGCTGGTGTATAGTCACTGGTCAATGTGTAAATACTCTGTCGGTTGCTTTATTTGTGAATGTGAAAAGCTCTGCAGGAACCCACAGTATTACAGGAACCAGGCTGAACACAGGCGATAAGGCGTTGTGGCGAGAGGTGTCAGTGAGTGTCATGTATCCCTCTGAGGGACGAAGTTTATAGGTGCTCCCCCCTCGCTTTCTAAGAACACCAACTCCCCTGGGTGAATAATTTAAAGGACAAATTACTACTCTTCTGAGTACCAAAGCCAGCCATAAGCTGAAATTAAATTAAATCATAAAGCCCTACAAGAAACTGAGGGAAGAGTCAGAAATATAAAACCAAGGGAATCCAGAGCTAAGCATGAAATATTAGATCAGTGCAATGTCCTTGCCTTCCTGTGCTGATGAAGGGAAAACTGAAAACCATCCTGGTACAGACGTAAAGGACCACCATCAAATATCCATTGTTAAGTACTTGGCAGTGGCTATTGCAATGATTTCAATTCCAATGGGGTATTGGAGGGAGGTAGGAGAGGGGACACTAGATCAACTTCAAGTCCTTGCACTTCAGCTAAGTAGCTGGGTGACCTTGAGCCAGTCACTACCTAATCAGGGTCTTAGTTTCCTTTATCTATGAATTGAAAAAGATAAAATCAGAGTTTGTGTTTCTAAAATATTTTTTTCCAAAATATTTTTATTAGCTCAAAGTTCATAGTGCTCCAGTAAAAACATGTATGAAATTTGCCCATTAAAATATAGAAAGCTCTTATTTTTTTTCATACCACCAGCCCTAGTATCACCATTAAAATTCCCTTATACTCCTTAGTAAGGGGCCAGGAGACATAGGGAGCAACTTTAGAAACATCAAACCATAAAGTTTTGCACTAAAACACTGTGTCCACACACTTATTTCCTCCAGAGGGAAATGAAAGTTTACATGGTGGTTAGAGGGGTGGACCCACCCTGTGTGCGAGGAGTTAAGCAGCACTTTAAACACCCAAGATTGGCTCCTGAGAAGGGAAGTCAGCATACCTGCACTAAAGTAAAAATCCAACCTTCTAGTCATTCTACATCGACAGTGAGAAAGGGCTGTGAAAGAGTTCCTTTGTTCAATCGATACAAAGCAGGGACTTTGACAAAGCTGGCAGCTCTTCTGCTGCCAACGTGGCATGTGGCTCTAAAGTCAAGTAACAGTCTGCAAAGCAGATGGTGTTTTCTAAGGTGCTAGTATTGTTGAAACACCTGGGAGATGTCCTAGGTTGAGCCCATCAAGCTTAACTCTGTCATCATCACGGCTCAGCCTCACCAGGATTTACTGCCATGCCAGCGTCACCAGAACAGGGAAATAAAATGCTAAGATGCGGTGGTCCTTTCCCTTGCGGGAAGGCTGTACTTGACCTCTTTGGCCTACATGGGTCAGGGCTGCAATGAAGGCCAAATATCAGGAATGATCCCCTAAGTGGCGCTGCCCAGATCTTGAATTTCATGGTCCAGTAAAATTTCAAAGAGAAAGAGAAAGACTGTCACATGGACCCTGGCCGGGGAGCTCAATTGATTAGAGCATCATCCCAATACACCAAGGTTTCGGGTTCAATCCCCAGTCAGAGCACATGCAAGAATCAACCACTGAATGCATAAATAAGTGGAACAGCAAATCCATATCCCTGCCCCCCTTCCTTCCTCTCCCTCTCTCTAAAAATCAATCAATAAAATAAAATAAATTTTTAAAAAAGACCATCGTATGCAGGCCAAATTTGACTCCATTACTTCACACAAAAAAAGCATCTACTATCCATGGCCACTATCATTTTATTTTTATAAAAGGGTATTTTAACAGTAAAATGAAGGAAGGATGCTGTCTCAAAATAAAGAACAGTTCTTTAAATTGCTTACAATTACTTTTCAGACACTTACTATATTGCTCTTTACTTTGTTTAGTAGTCATATATCAATGTCCTGCTCTTTGTAAGATAGCATTAGAACTAAAAGCCTCTTTCTCAACAATTCCAATCTGAAATTTCCTCAAGGCCAAACCGTAAGCCCCATTTCTACTTTGAAGCTTTCGTGATTACCTATGATGATTATGATGTCACTACCCTCTGAATCCTTAGAGCACTTGTAATTTTAATATATAAAATTAGCACTTTCATTTTGTGGGAAATTTTTTGCAATTTACAATGTTCTGTAGATAACACTTTCATTTTTAACTGAAAACTTTAAAACTTTTGTTAATGCCCTGGCCAGTGTGGCTCAGTTCGTTGGGTATTGTCCCAGGCACCGAAAGGTTGCTTGTTCAATTCCCGATCAGGGGACACGCACATGCCTGGGTTTCAGGCTCCATCCCTGGTGGGGGGCTTGGTGTGAGAGGCAGCCAATCCATGTTGCTCTCTCACGTAGATGTTTTTCTCTCCCTCTCCCTTCCTCTCTCTAAAATAATCAATAATTTTTTTTTTTTAATTTTATTACCAACAGAGAGAGCCACACTGACATCTCTGAAGAAGATTGCAGCTTAGGAAAGAAAAAATAAATATAGAATGTAGAACAAGTATGAATCAGCCATGACTCAAAATGCATCTGAAGTTGGCTGAAGCCTTTTACAGTTGATAGTATAGAATCCAATATATTTTGATCAGTAAGCTGATGTGTTGAAAATGCTCTAGTTTACATTAAGAAAGGGTTACTAAGCCTCTGATTTCAATACTGTCCCTTCTCTTCACCAAGCTAAGTAAGCATCAGGACAGTCACTCCCCTACTTCTTGTTCCAAAGGATCCCATATTCTCATTTAAATAGAATGCCTGGGCGCTGCAAAATAGAAAATTGTCTTAGAGATTACCTAGTCCATCCCTTGTTTAACAAACGGGGTACCGAAGCCCAGCAAAATAAAGTGACTGGCCCCAAATCCCAAGCAGATCAGAATTAGAAGTGGGATTTCTACCAGGATGTAGGATCTTGTTGGCATTTAAAACATAATAGTCTCATGTCCCCGTATCTCGTGTGTTCTTGAAATCACCACAGACAGGCAGTAGTTTACTTCTGAAGTCAGTCAAGCCCTTCGGAGTTGGAATCTTGCTTTTGTCTGGTTCTCTCACTGCAATTACCACAGTCCTAGATGGTTAGTAATATTAACAAATCTGTATGAAACACAAGGGACCCTTCTTCCTTTCCTTTTTCAGGACTGATGTTTTCTTCTTTAACTAAAACCAAAGCCTTCACCTTTCCACTTCAGTACATTTTTGAAATATCTGAAATATTTTTGGATGTTATTATCAAAACCACTCATACCCAAACCTGGAAATAAGGGCTCCCATTTCTGCAACAAATATACCATCTGACCTCCGCCAGCTCTCACCTTCTCTGGCCAGTGTTCACATGTGGGAACTGGAGAACGTCCTGGAGAGAGACCGAGGCACGGCAGGTTGGGACCGCGCCCTCGAGTCTCCTGTGTGCGGCCGGCAGAGCCGGCCCTGGGCGCTGCCCGCAGCCGCCGGGGAAACGCTGGCCCTGGCCGAGGTTTCGTGCTCGCCGACGGGAAGGCGGCAGAGACGAAACGTGGATTTCCCCTCGCCCACGCTGCCCAGCAGCACCGTTCTCACTCAGAGACGAGCACATTTCGGAAAGGGGGTTTCATGAAACATACAATTTAATGAAGCCATCTGGGAGGATGATCGTCGGACAAATGCGAGATCCTGGTATTATCTGGCTACTTGAGGAACTACCAGGGAAATGAAGGTGCAGCCCAGCTCGACAATTCAAGTCAAATATCCATGTACAAGATCTGTGGATAACGGACTTTGAAGACTGATATTTCTCACAAATCTGAGGCTACTTTTCTCCCCTCCTTCACAGTTTTGCTATTTTTGCAGTAAGATTTCATTTTAATTGTTGGAAAACATCTTTTTTTTTTTTTTTTTTTAAACAGGAATCTATCAGTGTCAACTGGGAATCTTGAAAGAGAAATGTTACATGTCTCTATCGTTTTTTAAGCTTCTCTTCTGAAGCGAGAAGCGATGCAAAGGACACTGGCCCCCTGCTCTGCTGCAGGCGCCTCAGCTGGCCCTCCCCGCGGCTCTGCTGCGTCTGGCTTCTCCCAGCACGAGGATGCCCGCTACCCCCAGGCATCCCCAAGACTCTCCCGGGTGAAGCCCCTTCTCAACCAGTGCCACCTCCTCTCTCCAAGAGGCAACTGCTGAAGCAATGCCAGGTTCAGTCGTGCCAGTGGCCACAAACCCGACATTCTGCTGGGCTTGGCGTGCCCGGCCTTTCATGTGGTCAGGGAGGGACAGAGCATTTCTTCCACGCTTACGATCTGCCTCCTACCTCTGCTGAAGGAATTACTCCTGGCACTGAGGCAGCAGCTGCCCACTGTGTAACCCAAAGTTCCCCTGGGCTCCTCACAGTCTTCACAGGAAAAAAATGGGATCCAGGGTTCGTGACCACTTTCTAGAAATCAGGAGTCCATTTGGCCCTGGCTACCCCCAACCTCCCCTCTCACCACACACTCACCAAATCATACAAAATACAGTCAAGCACAACACTCCTCCCAGAGGGGGCTGGGTTCATGAGCACTGCCTGGGGGAGAGGGGTAGGTTTGCTGGTCCCGGGGCCACACATAGTGTCCATCTAGTGAATGTGCATGGCGGAGGGGGAGGGGGAAGCGGGATGGAGGCAGAGAGGTGGTTCTACAGGCTTTGACTGGCTGATGCCTGGGGTGGGACAGGTAGGGAGCGGGCGATAGTGCCCTGATCTCTAATCCTTTTATAATCACTGAAGAAACCATTTCTCCCACTGCCCATCTTCTTGCATCTCTAAATCACAGCCTAGCAAGCAAGCGTGCCCAGAGCTAAGGGCCGAGACACTTGCACGCCCTGTATCCCAGGGACTAACCTGCACACTCACAAGCAGGGTAAGGAGAATCCGCCCACCCATTTTCTCCCAGTTCTCTGCCAGGCACTGTCACTGCCCATCCCTGATGGAAAAACAATATTCTGAGCTTCACCTTAATAAGGCTGATGGTCTAGAGTCTTGGAAGCTATGCCAGCAAGCTCATTTAGCGAGTGCTATGGGCCAAACAGGGTAGGACGCATGGGGGTAGACGAAGGAAGAAAATCCAGTTTGTGCCCTCAGAGAGTTCTGTCCGGGAGGGAGCTCAGAGTAAATTTGACTATATGGATCTGTTAAGATTCTCAACATTCGTCTCAATTTTAAGAGCCTCCCAGTGTATTTTTCATGTAGCAAAACATTAAACTAAATTGCCAAGTGATGACAAAAATTGTCAGAACTATTTTTGACAATAATAGTCCAGAACCCGAGGGACTGGAACTCTGACTTCAGAGATCGCAAGCAGAGAAACCACCACATCCAAGTAGCTGACAGTAATGTATCAACAACAAGCATGTCGAGAAAAACAGCAGACTTGCTGTAAATAAAAAAATACGTGTCCTGGGAAAAGCCTTTTAATTTCTCATAAAACATTAGGCAGTTATGGGAATTAAACATTTATTTTAAAAAAGTGTCATTACATAGAGAAATTAGTCTCTCAGATAACCACGTTTTCCTAGCATTGAGAGACAGGGAAGGTGACAGTCTTTTTCCTTGAGTCACAATATTGGTGAGAAGATGAGGCTTTGCGCATGAAATAATTAAAGGGATATTGATTCACACTGTAAAATACTTTCCAAACCTTTGCCTGATATCTGAAGATTCTATGGGAGAAAAAGATGTATGACCATAACCAAGAGGTAAAAAATTGAGTTTAGAGGCTTTTTGTAGTTAATGGGGTGAGGGTGGGGGGACAATGACAAAGGATTTGAGGTTAGGAGTCTGGGAAGAGCTGGTAAACTGTTTTTCTGTGCAAATAAAAAAGCTAAATCCTTTCTAACGATTTTCCCCAAGTGATTTTCTATAAGCATCAGAAACAGAAGACCAGTAGGATTTCATACTCTGCCACTGAAGTGTTTGAGAAATTCTGAGTCAAATATAGATTTGTTTAAAAACAATAAGTAGAAATTGTTTTCTGATTATTTTTGTTCTTCATAGCAAAACATTCAGACTATATGGAAAACGGTAAAGAGAAAAGCAAAAATCACTCCTAATCGTGCTACACAGAGATAATCAATATTAGCATTTTGATGTATACTCTTCAGAAATACTTTTTTAGGCATGTATACACATGTTTTTTCATAAAAATGAAATACTAGTCATACTGCTTTATAATGGGTTTTTAGTTAATAATATCTCATTTTGCACCTCAATGAATATAGGTTTACTTAGTATAGTGAGTTGAGTAGTATCCCCAAATAATTCATGTCCACCCAAAACCTCAAAATGTGACCTTATTGGGAAATAGTGCCTTTAAAATTTAAGGCTCTAGAGATGAAATCATACTGGATTTAAGGTGGGACCTAAATCCAATGCCTGGTGTTTGTAATAATGGAAGGGAGAGGAAGATTTAGATGCAGAAAGACAAAGAGAGGGCCATGGGAACACAAGACAGACTGAAGTGATGCCGCTACAAGCCAAGGGACACCTGGAGACACTAGAAGCTGAAGGAGGCAAGGAAGGGTTCTCCCTACAGCCTCCAGAGAGAGTTTGGCCCTGCTGACACCTCTGACACAGCATAGGGACTTGGGCCCAGGAATGGAAAATACCGGTGGTCAGGAAGCCAAGTGGCTAGAAGGAACACAAAAATGTCATCACCCCTCCACTCCTTACTTAAAAACACAGAGGTAGCTGATTTTGTCTCCCTTCTAACTGCCTGCTTTAACTACTGACCCGCATGTGCTGCTGATCAAGGTGTGATGGCTATAGGAGTTTCCTAGGGTGGTGGTCACAAGCACTCTGCCATCTTGCCCCCACAGCATAGGCGAGGGAGTTGGAAAAGGATGTCACCTAACCCTGAAATGGAAAACTGCACAAGGTTGCCCTTCTCAAAAAGCCTGCCTTTTCAAGCATGCCCACTTTGTCCCAGCCCTCACTGTCCCCAGCAGCCAAGCAGAGCCAGCCCCCCAAGCCAGTTCAGAGGACCTCCCTTTCCTCTGTGCTGCCTCCCTAGTGCTCAAGCACAAGCTTAATAAAATCTGTCTGGAAATTTCTCTGGAGTTTTCTCTCAATTTCTGTCTTGGGGAACCCCAGAACCCTAACATTGGTAACTCCTTGATTTTGAACCTCTGGCCTCCAGGACAGTGAAAGAATAAATTACTGTTGTTTTAAGCCAGCATGTGTGAGGTAATTTGTTATGGCAGCCCTAGGCAACCAATACAATTAGCATTTTTATTGGCTGCATAGTATTTATTGTATTCCATTCCACATGGATGTACCATAGGGAATGTAGTATAATGAGGACATTGTTGATGGGCATTTAGGTTCCTTCCAGTTTTTCTCTATTACAGACAATGCTACAATAAACATTCTTGTCCAGACAACTGTATGCCCTTTTATTGGGAGGGAATATAGCCTAATGGTTAATAGCATGGGTTCCAAAGCCAAAGTCAGACTACCTGGATTCAAATATTGGCCCCATCACTTACTAGCTATTACCCTGAGTAGAAACTTAACTGGATACTTGTTGTTATATGGGAAGATTCTTTTTCCCAGTGTCTGACATATGGTAAGCACTAAGTAAATGTTTTCTGTTTATGATAAATTATCAGCGATGAATAATTCTTTCAAGACCAGAGAGATACATTTTCAAAAATCAAACGCAACTATAAAGGCTTAAGAATAAATCTAATAAGCATCACAGTTCACTTTTGTTCACAGACATACACATTTTCATAGAAAAGTTACAGTGCAAAAGGCTATGAACACTAAATTTCTAACATCTTTAATAAACCAAAGAGAGCCCATCAGTCATTTATTTTCATTGACTTTGAAAAGGCAGTTGTTAATTGTTCAACACATTGATTTAAGTTGTACTACATCTGATTTCAACCCTGTTTCTGCCACTTTTTAATCTGGAGAAAATTACTAAATTTCAATCATATGCTGGGATAGTTATCTCAACCTTACTAGGACTATTATTAGAGTCAACTGAGGTACTTTAGGCAAAAGGCCTAGTACAGAACCTGGAACACGGTAGAGACATAAAGTAGTGTGTTATTATTACTAAAAAAGGTCAAAGAAAACTCTGAGGAATAATTTATTGAATAAAAAAGACAAGCCTTAGATGTTTGCAATCACTTCAAGGATGAATAATAAATACATGTGGTCTACAAAGTTTTTTTATCTTGCACCCCGTAAGTAAAACAATTTGTACCATGCACCCCCCAATATATGTATATTTGCTTATAAATTATAAACATCTACAATGGTATTCATATGCATATTACAAAACTCAAAAATAGAAATTTCAAAGGGATGAAATAAAAATTTTAAAGTTCTGACATTTTTTCTTCACACTCTAGTGGATCATTTTGAACACCCCCCACCCTGGGTTCACATGCTCCACTTTGAAAGTCCCTGAAGACACAATATCTCAAATACAGAAGGGTAAGGGGTGGGCTCAGGGATCTGCTGATCATCCAAGTGTACATGGAACTAACCAGCAAAATATTTCTGGGGGATGTGAATGCCTAGCCGTCTGGTACATGGCCACTTGCTCACTTTTCCAGATTCGGTTCCCTGCGTGAAGCTTCTCCTGGCATTTCCAGGTGGAACTGACAACTGCTTCCTTTGGATTCCCCTATCCCTATGCAGATATCTAACATAGCATCTATAACATTTTATTGTATTTATTCCTTTCGGTGACTCTCTCCCCATCTTAACTGTCAGCCTCTCAAAAAGGCAGAGATCATGTCTTACTGTTCATTGGTTTGCTGCTCCTTAATACCTACCAAGAGCCCGGCCAGATGTGGCTCAGTGGTTGAGCACCAACCTAGGATCCAGGCGATCGGGGTTCGATTCCCGGTCAGGGCACATGCCCGGGTTGCGGGCTCGATCAGTGACTCTCTCATCATTGATGTTTCTATCTCTCTCTCCCTCTCCTGAAATCAATAAAGATATATTTTTTAAAAATATATATCTACAAAGAGAATGAACTGACAAAACTAGATAGCAATACAGTGCATAAAAACTAGAATGTCTGGGAAGCACATGGAAGAAACAAAAGAAAATGCTATAAAATGCTAACTAGAGCCTCTTCACCATAGAATTATGTTTCATTAGATTGTAAAGTCTGACTTGTCTGCAGCAAATTCCACACCATTTCCCAGTGAATTCTCCAGATACTGCGACAGAATTCTTGGTTGCTTCGCTCCTCTGCACAGCTCTGCCTCTGCTCTGCGGAGGCGGGAGCTAGGCCTGGATGGGGACGGTTATGTACTTGCTAATCATATGTTTGTTTTCCCTCTCAGCTCACTTCTGCCTGCCAAGAATAGCTCAGGATGACAATCATTTTCATGCTTTCAGTCAAACAAAGGCTCCAGAAGGACATGGAAGAAGGGAACAAAGCCAGAAGTTTAACATCAACGACAAGGCAAAAGAGGAAGAAAGTAAGTTTAAATATCCTGCTCCCCGTTTGCTGCTCCCCCATCTCAGCATGTTGGCTCCTGCTCGCCTGCAGTTGGAGCATGGCAAGTGAGTTGTGGAACAGGCAGACTTTAAATAGTTACAATACATAAGAAGCCGATAGGGGCACTTACAAGTTCCAAAGATTGAGCACCTGAATTAATCTGAAACATAATTATATTACTTATAAATTGTAGAACACATATACTTATGTGAGCAAGGGTTTAAGTTTCTTTTTCCTTAACTTTCTTTCTCCTAGGCCTTTGCACCCACACACTCCCCTTGATCCCGGATGAAGCAATTAAGGAGGTGACGCTGCTGTGGACAATGCACCATTGAACAGGCATGGTTAGGCCGGCCCAACCCGGAGTTAAGATATCATCTTATCAAGATATCACCAGACGACCAGGAACAAAAGGATGACGCTTGCAGACCTCCAGGGCTGTACATAGCTGCATTCCACTCCCAGCCTCAGTTTACCCCATTTCCCTCTATAACCCTATCCCTCAGGCCATTCCTTAAGACAGGTTTGGGGTGCTCATATGCTCCCTGTCTTCTTGGTTGGCCGGCCTTCTCAATAAAGGCCTTATATGATTCAACCCTGCCTCCGTTGAATTGGACACAGTGACAGGCAGCCTGAACCCCACTGGGGTTTCCCTGTAACAAAGCCACAATGGCACCCAATACTTACATCCCTCAAGAGTCATTTGAGTTTTTAAAGCTCTCTCTCATCACCCCCTCCCCTGTTTTTCATGCTAACTTGAAGCCACAACTAGAAACCTTTAGCAATATTTACATCAACATCTGTTTCTCTAAAGCACTGTTTTCCAAAATGGGTTCTATGATGCTGCATGGAAAAAGGTCCTGTGGTTAAATGTTTGAGAAATTTATGGTTATACAAGTTAAACAGATTTCTCTGCAGCAGACCTTCTCATGTCCTTTAATATTCTAATGTACCTGGTCGATCTCTGTGAGGAAGCACAGTCTGTACCATAGAACATCTGGCCAGACTTGTATTCTGATTAATACACTTTAACAAATATCACCCATTTGACTTCGGGTTTGGCTTAAACTAGGAGATCTTGTCATCAGAGACAGACCTTCAGAAGCAGTAGGTCATTTGGGCTGGTGTGGGGCTGTTGACAACACAGAGAAAACGTCACAAAGGAGTCCTCCCGAATACTCACACAATGCACGTCCTTCTTTCTGGGGGCTGACGTCGCTGTCCCCTGGGGCCTGAAGTGCCAATCCTGCAGCAAGAAAGGCTAGAAAAATAGCCTGATAAAAAGGAAAGAACCTAAATTGGGCTCCGTGGTTTTAGGGATATGCATCTCAGGACCTAATTTGTGCATTTAATCTCTAGGCGGTTGATTGCCAGGAGAGAAATGCCCCTCCCTCTTGGGATACTTTCATGAAGAAGCCCTTTTTTCTATTTTTACACAGAGAGCCACACAGAGCCTTCCTAGTATACATAGCTTTTGTGTACATTGTGTTCCCACCAAGGATATCACCTCTCCGACTCACTCCTACATAATCTTTCTCCTGCTACTGCGTGAAGACGCCCCTTCCCACCTGCTGCAACACTCCCTCACTTTTCTGAATGCCCACGCTTCTCAATGACTATGCCAGAGGTCAGCAAAACATGGTCCTCCATCCAAATCCAGCCTGCCATCTATTTTTGTCAATACAATTTTATGGGAACATAGCCACCCTTCATTCATTTATGTATTGTCTATGGCTGCTTTCTGCATACAGGAGCAAAATTGAGTAGGTGAGCCAGAGACCATATAACATGCAAGCCTAACATAATTACTATTTTCCTTTACGGAAAAATTTGCAAAACCCTGGTCTATACCATTTCTTCAGTACTTATCACATAGCCTTACTTCATGTTGCAACTCATATTTGATGTCTTGTATGTCTTTTGAGTTTTAACCTTTTAAGCCCACTGAGGGCAGAGCCTATGATTTGTACTTTTTATGAATCCTTTGTAAAACCTATCTCAAAATAGGTTATCAATAAACGTTAGTTAATCATCATTTTTTTTAACTGATCTTATTTGAAAGAGCACAATTTATCCAAATTCTCTGTAAGATGTTCCTGGTACCAAAAAGGAGAGGGTAAATGATATTGCGTTATTTTCAGACCATTCAGTCCTGTGGTTTGCCATGGGTGTTTAAATTGGTTAGCTTTGAATATTTTCTGAAAGTAAAATAAACCTCAAAGGGACAGCCACATGTTTCTTACAGGTAGCCTGGAAAATATTATTTTTTCTATACGCAAATACAGAACGTTAATACTTTCCTCATCTACCATATATTGATAGCAACTACCCCCAAACAGTTGCAAAACACACACACACACACACACACACACACACACGGAGGGCTCTGTAATGTGGACTGGTGAAAACTAATCAATACAGCTCTCTGATGGCCACCATGCTGATCTTCCTAATGGCCTCTTGATGGAATGAGTGGCCTGGCTGAGACCTGTGGTCCCAGGCAGGGCTGCTCTGCAATGGCCTGCAATTTAATACTGGAGGTCGCCTGCATAAATGAGCCTCTGGTGGATCAGACTGGAGGAAACAAGAAGCTCTTTGCATGGCCACATTGTCTGTTCTGAAGACTCTGCCCGTAACATTTGTTAGGGCAAGTGAGAATCCTAAGCTACAAGCGACGAAAGAAGCCTCTTTACAAAAGCCAACAAGGAAATCCTCCTCATAATTAGCAGCTTTTATACACTCAGATGGGGTTAAATCGGCCACTCAAAATGCTTATTTAGTTTGTTCAGTGCCAAAAAGTGGTTCCTAATATGGTATGCATGGTTGACACACGTAAGTCTGCCTTTCTCATGGCTCCAGGCCTTGCATGTGCTGGGCTGAATTACTGGTTTGTGTAAATCTACTTACAACTTGTTCTCTACAAATGCAATTGCCTGAAGAAAGGAAAGGAAAATTCTCCGAGCTGTCCTGCAGCAGGTCTCCAGCTCCCCCACTTCCATTCAGGCTGACCTGAGTAAATGTGAGGACTGACCTGGGGTTAGATGTGATGTGATCTTCCCTGGCTCTGGCCTTGGTTGGTGGCCCAAGCGGAAAGAGACTGATTTTTCTATTGTGAAACTGCAGCAGCAGGTATGTCTGAATCTATAGAAAGTAGTCTTTTTATAATATAACAGTTTTTGTAGTTCTAATTTTCATGGTGTCTGCTGGTTGAGAGATGATAGAACTTATTCATAGAATTTACACTCTGGTAGTTTGATAAACATATAACATGTTGAAAAGGAGTTTCGTGGAAAAGTAAACGTTATTCATCCGGGTTTTGGTTTCTCGTACATTTTGTTTTCAGCTGAGCAATATCATAAGTTGTTTGATTTTTATTTACATTTTATTTATTTAGCTTTTTTCCTAGATCCTTTACCTAATCAAATCCACCTAACAACAGCACTTAAACAACCCTAAATATGGCATAAGGGGAAATGTGTATATTCTTTTCTTTATATTATCTTTTGTTCACTCACTGAGGGCTATGGAAGGGAAAATGTGGTGAGGTTCTATTTTATAGCATGTTTAATGCTTATCAGTAATTTTTTTCCCTCTGACCTTCTGCCTCAGACAATTAATTTTCTTGAACTGCTCACACACTAGAAGAACATTAGGGGGAAAAATAATGTTAGTACTAGCGAATATAATCTTGGAAGAAAAGCTGTGCAATTATTCAAAGACCTAATCTTATCTCTTGTTTCATTTTTATATCACAAGTCTACATTTAAAAGTATTAGATATACTGTCCTGCTGTCCCACACCTTCAAACCCCAGTAAATAAATGCTGCTAAGTGCCACCAGGAGTGAAAGAGCTTGTAATGAGAAGTGTGAGGATATGTGTGCTCCATTCATCATTCTGTTCAGTCCAATATTGAGGCTCTTGTTATCAGCAGGACTCGTGGCGGTGTCATCGCGGCTGGCATAAATCTTCTGTCAGTGTGGGTCGGACTGATGCCCTATTAAAACTCTGCTTTCAGCTAATCACACAATGACCTTTCGATGTCTTTAATTAACCTCTGACCTGAACCATGCCAGTGTCTTGTTGGTAGGTAAATCTATGGCATGACATTTGCTTATGACACTACATTTGTCTTGGTTTAATCATCCTACCTTTCAGATCATGGCTTGAATGAAATACAGTTGGGATCCCTGTTAATAGTTGGATTAATTTTTAAAAGGTTAGAACATAATATTTTCCTCTGAGCTCCCAGTGATATCTTTGCAGACATTTCCCCCTGGGGAGTTGGGGTCCCCCATTAAAGTAAATTCAGGTGAGCTTTCAATTTCACCAGTAATGTCATCTTTTCTATCCAAAGTTATTCCTTTTGAATGACCTGGGGAGCCAGAAGCATTCGAGATCCTACAAATGACCAGAGAACAAAAGATTTAAAATATGAATGTGACCTATCCTGACTTGTTTGAGACAATAGACTGCAGCAGTGGCGAGGGATTGAAAGAAAGAAAGAAAAAAGGAGGGAGGGAGGAAGGGAGCAGGGGAAGACTTCCCTCTCACTTTGGGACGGTGCTTTTCTTCTCTAATATGGGTGTGCCTCAGATCCCGAGACATTTTTGAATAATAAAAATCTCATTCATATCTCAGACCTCCACAAGAGGAACCCTGCTGGTGATCTGCTATCTAAATTAGTAACTATTACAAATGTAAAATATTTGTAGAGAATTAATTACACTTTTCTTACATACGAGCATAGTTATCAATTGATTGAAGTGGTTGCTAATTCATTTAAACTGAGTAGGTTTCTAAAATGGCACATTGTGATTGGTCTATAAATCATAACATTATACGAATAAAATAAAAGTTTTGAGCTACCTAAGATTTCTCTAATTTTAAACTCAATCAGAAGCCCCATGAAGAGCTCAGACTAGATGATCTCTAAGGTTTCTCGGCTATAAAGTCTAAGATTCAGTGCCTCAGTATTACATATCCTGGGTTTATTGGATCTGAATTCTAAAGGGTTTCCTGCCTTTAAAATACAACTTAAAAGTTATAAAGACTAGGAGCTGGAAAGTTTTCAAGCATCCCACCTGCTTTTTGCCTCTCCCCTGGCTCTTCCTCCTACCTGAGCCATTGTTGACTCACCTGTAAAAGGAGGCTAATGATACCTACCAGTAAAATCGCTCTAAATATTAGAGAAAATCTACCCATAGCACCTCAAACAGTGTCTGGCATGCAGTGGTGCTCAATTCACTGTAGATGCTGGGAGAACTAGTAGTATCTGCAGCATTTGCTGATAGATATTACCTCTTAGGTTGAAGCACCAGCCACAAATAATCTCTTGTCTTCAAAAATTAAACAATTTAATGGCTAACAACTTTGGAGTCTCTCCTGGGTTCAAATCTGTGCTCCATCAGTAGCAACTTACTGGCTGTATGATCATGAGCAATTTACTTAAGCTGCGACATTTCTCATCCATAAAATGGGAAGATAGTTGTAGCTAATTAATGGGCCTATCGAAAAAGGTAGTGCACGAAAGGCACCATGGCTGATTTTGCTCCATATCTTATCCCCATTACCTAACATAACACCTGGCATACAGTAAGCACTCAATAAACACTAAGATTTAACTATTAGGTACAATTGTTCTATTATCTAATTGCATATTAATATTACACAGTATCATCACAATCGTCATCATCAATGAGCCTGTTCCATTTCTATCTAACATCTTCTTTGGTTTAGAAAAGGTAGTCACATCTTTTTCTAAAAGTGGATTTGGGTCCTAAGCTGAAGTAGGAAAGTGATGTTCACTAATGACATCATTTATTTGCTTCATTGTTAATTTATTTAAAAAGTATTTTCTGAGCAGCTGTTATGTGGCAGGCTCTGGGGATACATGGGGAGCATCTGTAACACAATACCTGCCATTGCAGAGCAAAGAGTTTATGAGAGGGAGGCTGATGTTAATCACAGAAGGACATTCACAAGCAAACAATTGTATAACTTCCCCGAAAGCCATAAAGGAGAGAGACACAGTTCTGAGGGAGCTTTGACGTTGTCAGGGGAGGAGTTGAAGCCTGAAGGAAGAAGAGCAGAGGGTGAAGGAGCCTAACCTCATGGGGATTATAGGCCATGTCATGAAATTTTGTTTTTATCCTAAATTGATGTAAGAGATAGAGCACTTGTCTTACAGGAAGTAAGAGATAGAGCACCTGAGATCTGTGTTTCCAAAAGCTTACATTGATGACCATATGGGGACTGAATCAGAAGGAGACAGGGGCACACAGGGAGATGTTAAGTGCCAATGATTCACACTGTATAAAATCCCAAAGAGGCAGCCTCAATTGTGATTCTTTCTTTGACTCTCAGAAAAAAGTTAAGCTGATGCCTTCTTCATAGGCACCATAAAGGTAGGAGAGAGACCTGTCAATATGCAAACTTTCCTTTCACAATTAGTATCAATACAAAGGACCAAGAGATGCCACATAGGCCTGTGAATTTATTCTACTCTACTGCTTTTGCTGTGACCACAAGAAAATAAGGCTGTCTGTGTTTATTGCCTTATATTGTAAGACAGTCACATGCCCTCTAATTGGAGGGCTGCATGCCAAGCCAATGACCTAGGCTCCTAAAACCTCACTGGCTATTATACTGATAGGGCTAGGCAATAATGCAATTAGAGTTATGAAACTCACCTTTAAACCTTAGTTTCAGCAAGAACAGAAAAAAGAAAACCACCTCTAACTAGAGAGTTCTCACGGTAACCAGCCACTCAAAGAGATAAGGTAGCTAGTTTATTCATGCTTCCTCCTACAGATATTTATTCAACTTTTATTCTGTAGTAGGTACCTCCTAAGTATTAAGTGGGGAACTAAACCCAGCCTTGAGGGGAGATATCTGCTATATCATGTGATTTAAAGGGAAGGACTAACATTTACGAACCTACTGTGTGCTTGGTATTTTATATAGATTATCTGATTTGGTCATCAAGACAACTTCACAAAATGGAAATTATGATCTCCACTTCGGGAGAGTTGGGGTTTGAACCTAGATGCATCGGCCACAAAACCTTGCCCTACACCATGCTGTTCATCAAGAAGGAGCCTCCTTTTCAGAGACAGCTCCCCAAGAAGGGGGAGCTAAAAAGATTCACCCTCTCTCCAGTGCCCTCTCTTTAAAGCCACACCATGGTTTCTAAATCTCAGCACTATTGACAGGATTGGATAATTCTTCGTTTTGTGGGGCTGTCCTGTGCATTGTAGGATTTTTAGCAACATCCCTGGCCTCTACCTACTAGATGCCAGTAGCACTCTACTTGTGATATGCAAAACTGTCCCTGGACATTGCCAAGTATCTCTGGGGAGCACAACTGTCCCTGGTAGAGAGCGCTTTGTAGACAATAATGCCAAGAGGACAAAGGACTGGACCCTGAGGTCCACCCACATTTAAAAGGAAGGCAGAGGAAGAGAAGCTACTGTGAATAACCAAGAGAGGAGAGTTTCGGAAAAGTTGAGCAAAGTCAGCTGTTCCAGAGAAGTTACGTAAAGTATAGATAGAAAACAATAATCTTTGAATTTGGTTATGAGGAGGTTCTTGGTGACCTCAGGGAAGTAAGTTTCAGAGAACTAGAGAAGGAAGGTGCAAGAACCTGGAGGGGAACACAAATGGAATGCATGGGATAGAGCTAGTGAGAGTGAACTTTTCTTTCAATATTCTGGAAAATACTGTGGTGTTGTGCAAACTCTGCGTCAGAACTTAAGACATTGGAAGCTTCTACTCTCTGTATCTTGGAATACCCTCTCTGGGATCCCTGAGTAGCTGTATAAGAAGTATGACCACTAGTCTGTGATCACAGTCTCAACTAAATGAAGCCTTCCACCCATCCCTGTCAAGTGGAAGACATGCAATGCAAGTGGTCTTGGGGACTCTAGACCAGTCCACCTACCAACTGAATACCACTGAGTGACCTAAGTCAAAGCTACTCAGAGCAGAGCTGCCCTATTACTGCCTAGGTTCCTGAGCACAAAATCATGAGATGCTATAAAGTGGTAAATTTGGGGATGATCTGTTACCCAACCGGACCAGACTGCAGTATGAATCTCAGTTGCCTTCTTCCAATCATGAGATTTAAGGAAAAGGGATGTTAGACGGTCATCCTGTCCCCATTGCTCTAAGAGTAACTCCCAAGGATGGGTTCTGTGCCATTATCATGTGATGGTCAAGCACTCAGCCTCTAGAGTCACACATATCCAAGTTTAATTCTTAGCTTCTCTGCTTCTTAGCTGTACAAATATAGGTAATATTAAAGGCCTTAGTCATAGAAGCATTGTCAAGATTGAGTGAGATGCAGTTATAAAAGGACTAACCTAGTGCCTGGCGTAAGAAACGCTTGCTAAATGTTAGCCTTATTTAAACAATGAACTTTTTCCATCAAGGATAGTAAATCATCACATTCTTTATAAAATGACCCTAACCTCAGCCTCATAAAAGCCTGTACTGACTCCATGCCTCTCAACTAGCAGGATTAATGAGATCTTCCCTTAACTTCTGCGTCCCACAACCACCACCACAACTGTTGGTTCCTGTTGGTCTTTTTTTGGTTTCCCACCTGTGATTCTCACTGTTTTATCCACAAACCTTACACATACACAGACACACACACACACACACACACCCAAGAGAATGTCTCTAAACCACAAGTTCTCCTGTGGGAACTATGAGTATTAAAGGATTGACTTCTGCATGTCTTTTTAGCAACCATGGAAATTGCAGTTCTAATCTGTGTGACGTGAATCACTCCTGTTGGAAAAATAGAGAGAACTAGGTGTTACGAATAGAAAAGAAAAATGAAGGTAGAAGATAAAGGAGGAGAAGAGGTTTGAGTAATGAAGCTTTGGAGACTCTGAAGTAAATTGAAAAAAAGGAGACACCTATTTCTACCAGGAAGCAAAGGGCTGAGCTGTGTATGAACAGGGTCCAGGGCAGAGCTGAGACCATAACCTTGGCTACTGCACAGATATTTCAAATACAACAAATTAGCCATGAAAGTAGCCCAAGGCTTTTTCCATCTCAGGCACCTTGGAAACTACTCTGCATTTTTTAATCCACGGGGGACCCAGGATCTTAGAGGTGAAAGTTAATAATTCTGAGTCATAGTATTCACCAACATTGAACATTCTGGTAGAGGACAAGACACAGAAAGAAAATGCCTCCTGGCATACATGTTATGTGAAAAACAAATTTACAAGCATCACATTGATCTTCTCCAGTAGGGAGCTCCTGCAAAATTGCTCATAAGCAATGTGTGCTAAGATAAAATTAATTATATGACACCCATCATAACTAACTTAAATGGGTGAAATGTCACCAGAAAGTAGTTTAGTGTTCCCTTTACTGTTTTACCTTCACAAACATAAAAAATATAAGGCGGGTGACAACCTCTGACCCTTAATCCCAATTTTTGTATTGTCATAAGTGCCTTACCTTCCATGAGCTTTTTGAGAACTGAAGGTTGATAGTGTGTGTGCAGGGCGATACCAGGAAGAGAGAGCTGGTAGCCAGGTGCTCCATCAGGATCCTTCCAATGCCATGGGAACAGGCCACCTTTGTAGAAACAAAATGATCTGATGCCTTTTGAGTCAAAGTACTTCAGATGCGTCTGCCCTGCTAAGAACTATTCCTGTGACCACAAGGCACAGAGCCATGGACCAACTGCTTTATATTTACAGAGGTTCCTCTGAGCATTAAAATGACTCCACTCAGCCCCATTTAGACTGCCCTCCAGCCTACCCGGGTTTTTCTTGGCAGAGGGTAAGTGTGAGTGGGGAACACCAGGGAGACGAGCCAGATCTCACATTCATAAAGGGCTGAAATTTAGACTTTTGACATTTTCTCCAAATAAAGTTATACTGACACTATATTTTAGAGTGTTAAACTATTAATTTTTAAAATGTAAACTTTTAAAATCTACCCCATATGTATAGATGTTTTGGCAACTGTTCATTCTTAGTATATCTAATCCTTTAAAAGTAGGGTGGTCTGGGTTCTTTCTGTCTCTGGGAGGCCCTGCCCTACCCAACAATCACCTACAACTCTTCCCCTCAAATACTGACACTTCTCAAAGGAAAGCTTAGATGGATGCTAAGCTGGAAATGGGAGTGATAAGTGAATATGCACTGGGCACATGCAGGTCCAGAGGAAGATACTAGAAATTAGTCCATTAAGTCCCTCTAGTATGTATATCCCTCAAGAGCTGGGGCTCA
Organism: Miniopterus schreibersii; assembly: GCF_964146895.1. Taxonomy (NCBI): domain Eukaryota; kingdom Metazoa; phylum Chordata; class Mammalia; order Chiroptera; family Miniopteridae; genus Miniopterus; species Miniopterus schreibersii. Next base: position 74,900,810 of record NC_138108.1, on the reverse strand, counting down.
ATCTTTCATCTCTATATCCCTAATTCATAGTACAGTGCCTAGAACACAGTAGGAGCTCAATGCATGTGAGTTAAATGCATGAATGAATAAATGAATGAACAACACTGGCCTAGACAGATGATTCTTTATGCAATATATGATACTGTCAAATTCAACTGCCTGCAAGGGAATCATTTGTCTATGGAGTAGGCAAATTTTCAATCTGAAGCTGACTTCAAGCCATTGCTCAGACCAAGTGCCCAGCTAAAGGAACATAAATGATTCTTAATATCCTACCAGGAAAAGCATAGTGGGGAAGGAGATCTACAGCTGGAAAAATCAGAGCATATTCCAAAATCAAAGAGAAATTCCTTTTGAACTGTCAATTATTTGGGATTACCTGAGCCTGGGTCACAGACCACTGATGTGGATAATCAAGAATTGACTGCACATGAGGATGCAAAGCCTGCTTGGACTCGGGTGTCCCCCCGTGGCCTGATCGCAGCCTCCACACTCCCTTCCACACAGAACCTACGGTAGGAATGGAGATATAAATCCACAGCAAGCCTGGGGGCAGGGACCTTCTGCTCAGACCCCCAAAGATTAGAGTTTCCCCTGGGCTACAGGAATGAACTGGGGTTTGTTATGAACTCTTGCAACCGGAGCAAAGATTAACTGGAGCAAGAGAGTCATGGAAGAGAGAATCAGGAATTGTTCACGTCGGTTGCATTTCCAAAGTTACTACCACCTCAGAATTGTCTAACGTAATACATCACATGGATTAAAAGCAGGGACCACTATGAACAAAGTTGAGGAGTGGCTAATTCTGCTTCGGGCACTGCTGCCCCTTGTCCTTACTGCTTTGCCCCTGGCACCTGGGTCCATTAGCTACCCAAGGTTTACCCCAACAGCTTCCCTGGGGAGATCTGCATGCCCAGCCAGAGGCCCCATAACCAATTTCCTCTCCATACTCTGCTCTGCCAGAGGCCTACCCTAAGCTCTCAACGACTAAAGCTGGAACTACTTTGATAAATTAACCTGGGCTTTCAGATTAATGTGGTTATGGGCACTTCTGCTAACAAGAGTTTTGAAAAGCCCCTTCCCCATTTGTGTTGATTCATCTAATGCTGTGGCTCAGAGGGAAGGCAGCATGGGGTGGGGTGGGGGGGTCAGCGAGAGGTAGAATATTTTGGGGTCTAAACTGAGAGGCTTTCATGACATTTCCGGCTTCCTATGGCTGGATCTGTCTATAGGGGCAGGTGGTGCTCAGGATTTCCTGTACTGGGGGGCAAGTCTGGGATGTAACTTGCTATTTTTCTATCCCAGGGGGCTCCTGAGGGCATGTTAGAGGTTTTCCACTTTACTATTCTGGCTTCCTGAGAGTATTTAAGCAAACACAAAGGGGGATGATTTGAGAAATTATAATAGTGTTATAATCAATACAGAGGAAGGGACCCACCATGAACTGAAGATTCTGTGGCCCATTCTAGTGTGAGGAGGTGTGGGGAGCACAGAAACAGAGCCTGCCCCTCAACTGGGCTTTCTGAGAAGTCCTTAGCCTCACCAGGAAGAGGGGGATAATTTATAGGTTAACATTTTCTTTTAATGCGAATAGCATTTTCCTCATTTATAGTTAATTAGGTTAAGCATGCATGGGGAGCAAGGGAGAACGGCTTTTAGTGATGCTCTAAGTGATTAGTAATTTGAATAAAGTAAAGAACCTCTGAAAGATGGAGCACTGGCCCATGTTAAACAGGCTCTCTTTTAAGTGCCAGAGCCAGCGGCCTGCACTAGTTTCAAAGATACTGTGGTAATTAAAGTAGTACAATAAAAAGATATGGAATGTGCTAAGTATTTCAAACAATTTTCAAGCCATATGTATGTGTGATATAAGTGACATGGAAACAAATGGCTGAGGAATGAACATATTGGATACTTGGTACCCTGGGGACTGCCATATTGAGCTTTGGCCCCTGAGTCCCACCAGCGTGCCAGGACCCAGGGAGAAAGTGGCCGTGATGAACAAGAAACATCCCAATTTGACCTTCAGATTTCTCATTTGTGAAATGAGAATAATAATAGTGCCCCCACCTCCTTAGCGTGGCTGTTACAATTAGAGATCATGTATGTATTTCACCTTAGTGAACAGTCGGCACACAAGAGGTTAATAGCCAATATTCTTACAAAATCAAAACCATCCCTCCTTTGTTTGTCTAAATCCAACATTTTAGGCATTGCTTGTCTTCTTTGACCAAGTCAGACCTCTGGTTTAAGGCGGCTCTCATGGATAGCTTTTCCCCAACACTGATCCAGTCAGAAGAGTTCCAAGTCCTGCTTCCTTACCGATGATTTTCAACAAAAATATAAGCAACAGAAAGTCGTTACCACCGTTTCCAGGACACCGTTTCTATCACACTGCATCTGCTTTAGGCGGTCCTTGCATATCAGTAAACTGTCTTCTCTGCACAGACAGGTGAGTGAGTGTGGAGTCAGGAGAAGAGCCCAGGGAACCCTGGTCTGGTCCTGGCTTCATCCCTCCTATCTGTGTGGCCTGTGGCTCGTTTCCAAACTCTGTGGATCCCTGTTTCACTCTCCACAAGTTGGGGACGGTCTTCACAAAGTAAATAAAATAATTTAAATGAAAGAACTATAAAGCCCAATCCATGGGTCAAATGATCCTTTTTCTAGGCAGTTTTCATGGCTTAAAAGGACCACTCACTGCCCTGCTTCTCTGGCTGGCTTCTCATTCAAGCCTTTCTCCTCCATGGGTCTCCTGGGGAGGAAAACGATGAGATTTTGAGTGGAAAGAGCCTGGCTTTGGGGCCAGGTAGACTGAAATCTGAATCCTAGTGCTTCCATTTACTGGCCGTGAGAGCCTCAGCAAATTGCTAAGCACACTTTGTTCCCCTGTAAACAGGCTAAAATAGCACAGAGCCCCCTCCCGGTGTCGGCATGGGGATAAAATAAGGGTAGAAAAGGGCCTAGCATATAGTTGGTACAGAGCAACTTTCAATTCCTCTCCCTCAAACAGGAAAAGCGGTGGGTTTTTAAGACGCCCCCTCCCCCTGCGAAGACTCCCTGCCTCCCAACTCTCACACAGGCCCCTGAAAATAGTAAAACATTCGTTTTAACTGTCTGCTACACACACAAACGCACATGTACACACACACAGACAACCCACCCCCACCCACCACAGCCCCGACGGCACTTCCTTCCCCTTCCCCACCTTCCCCACCTTCCCTGAAGCGGCCCCGGGACCGTGAGGCCCAGGGGAGGGGCAGCCATTGAGCAGCCAGGTCCAGACCTCGGTGGGGAGGGGTCCCCGCCTCCCAGAGCCTCTGCCACCCCACCCCCTTCGGGCAGCTGGCCTGATGAGGAGCAGTTCTTTTTTCCATTGTTTTAATTTAATTCTAATTGAATGTATGGCTGAAGATGCCTTTAATGGACTCTCTTTTTCCCCAGTTAAATTTCCTCAGGGAGTGTACCCCAAGACCTCTCTCTTTGTGATAACTTACTCTGGCCAGCAGAGCCAGGATCTATTTATTACCTCTCCCCACCGTCCCCTCCAAAGCTCTGGGAGGAGGGGCCCTCTGCAGTGCTGATGACTAGAGAATTACTCAAGTGTGAACTGTTTCACTGTCTGTCACTTTGCTCATTAGGCAAGTGAGAAAATGTATCTGTGGCTCTGTCTCATGGTCCTCATTAGCTTAGAGGCACGTTTTACTTCCCTTATTTGTTTTAAAGATGAATGTATACGAAACAGTATTCACGTGGTGTTCCGCAGTATAATTTTAAGAAGCAAAAGCCTGAATAATCTTATTATCTTCCCAATAATTGTGTTGTTCAGAAGAGAGGGAAAGGGTAATTGCCTCCACTGCATTCCAGCCAGGGTTGGGGCAGAACTGCTTTGGTTGTAGTAAGGATTGAAGGCCTCAGCATCCGTATAAGATCATGGTGTTTTCAGAAAGATGATAAACAGATACTCCGATAAGGGCAGCTAAATAAACTAACGAGCCCCAACCCTGGGGATGCTGTTTTATTTCCTTCCAATATTCTAGTTCCTTGTAGGTAGAAAAATACTATCATCACTATCTTTGTGTTCAATGTAATTCTATTTCCACCAAGAGATTTAGCAAAAGGCTTGTCTTGGAGGGAGAGAGTGATATGGGAGGGACATGTGGGTACAGTTAAGATTTGATTTTTATGGAGTCTTCTTTACAGGTATTTATGGTTGTTTATCACCTCTAGATTTATTTACTGAGATGATAAAACAGAGCTAAGATCGCCCAATATCATTCAGGAGTTTGACATTCTGGTTGCCTTCCTGATAGAAATGTGTCAGCCTATTTCTTGTTTGCTGCGCGTGACTTGGGGTGTTTAGGATCCATTTTTGTTCAGCCACATGAGTGTTGTTCCAAATTAATTAGCATCTGTATGGAGTTCCAGCCACACACACCCTGTGGCTGATGATTTAAGTGGGGAACGTCCATCTCACAGGGTTAGAGGACACAAAATACCGTGTTCTTTTCTTTACCAAAACTTAAAACTTCTAACACACATAGAGCATGTTAGCGTGGGCATTGGCTGCTGGCATGGGTTTCCAGGTAAGTCTGCATAACAGAACAAACAGACCCACTAGGCTGGCAATATGCAGAACAGGTTTCTGTTTATTTGCATTTTCAGCTCTAGAGTCTTAAAATCGAAGCAGTGGAAAGAAAGACGCGTTCTCCTTTTTTTAAAGCTTCATTCTTTTAGTAACAATGCCAGCTAAAATGCCTGATTTCCATCACCCTCAACCATTTTCCTCATTCAGAGAAATGAGAATGCACGTAACCCATTCAAGGGAAATATAATGCATTATTATAATGCGACTTGGCCTAAGTAGCTAATCACTTTTTATTAACACTTTTTGGCCCAGGGAGTTGGGATTTCTCCAAGCCGACTGTCAGGCAGGGATTCTGGGAGTCTATATTAGTAATTAGCATTACAAGATCTCGACTCCTGGGGTGATTCAAATTAATACAAAATAAAAGTGCAAATTTTCAAATAGCTTTGAAAGCCATATCTATTATTAAATTTATGTTATTAAAACCCTTTCCAACCAGTATGACAGGGGTCCAAAGCAGAGTTTCCTTAAATAACTTCACATCTCGTCTTGGACTCTTTGAAATTAAATAAAAGAGCATACGATGGAAGATCAAAGGAATTTTCTGTACAATTGAGTTACGCCTTGGCAGTCAAGTTTCCACCACACCAAATCCCTACAAAGCAATATTACTTTCATGGTCACAGTTGCTTTTGGACTTTCCTTAATACATTTCGCAGCTATCTTGAGGGCATCCAAAGAACTGCTGGAAACATCAATCACTCATTTCATAAGCAGACACTCAGAGGTGACAGGAATTGCTGGGTCATCAGGCAGCTCCATTTTTAATTTTTGAAGGAAACTCCATACTGCTTTCCACAGTGGCTGCACCAGTCTGCATTCCCACCAGCAGTGCACTAGGGTCCCCTTTTCCCACATCCTCACCAGCACATGTTGTTTGTTGATTTATTGATGACAGTCATCTGACAGGTGTGAGGTGAGATCTCATTGTGCCTTTAATTTGCATCTCTCTGATCATTCCTGACATTGAGCATCCTTTCCTATGTCTCTTGGCCATCTGTATGTCTTCTTTGGAGAAGTGTCTATTCAGGTCCTTTGCCCATTTTTTAATTGGGTGCCCGTGAGTGGATGAGTGGATAAAAGAACTGTGGTACATTTACGCAATGGAATACTATGCAGCTGTTACCTTTCGCAACAGCATGGATGGACCTAGAGAGTATTATGCCAAGTGAAATAAGCCCGTCAGAGAAAGACAAGTACCAGATGATTTCACTTACATGTAGAATCTAATGAACAAAATAAACTAACAGAATAAAAATGGACTCATAGATACAGAGAACCAGACTGACAGCTGTCAGAGGGAGGGGTTTGGGGGCTTGGTGGAAAAGCTGAAGTGATTAAGCAAGAGAAAAGAGGAACTCCTAGACACAGGCAACCGTGTGGTGATCACCAGAAGGAAGGAGGGGTGGGGAGAGGTAGAAAAGAGTAAAGAGGGGGAAAAATTGTGTTGGAAGGAGACTTGACAGGGTGATGAACACACAATACAGTGTACAGATCATGTATTCTAGATTTGTACAGCTGAAACCTATATAATTTTATTAACCAATGCCACCCCAACAAATTCCATAAAAATAAAAAAGTAAATGAAGAAGCAACAGGAGGGGGCCCTTGGCACATTACTGTCCCTCCACCCGGGGGCGCCTCCCGGGCAGGCGGGGAGGGCCACGGCCGCATAGAGACGTCGGGGCGCACTCGCCTTTGACTAAGCTTCTGCTAATGTGTAAATAACCTGCTTTCTCTAACCATGTCTTTAGCAGACTAAGTGGTTAATTGTTATTGATCAGTTCTGCCCACTGTTCCAATATCAGTCATTATTGAAAATAATCTCAGTACCCTTCATTAAGCATGCATCTGTTTCCATGGGAATGCACCTTGAACGGGGGAGCTCGGGAGCGCTATTGGTTTCACTGGTTTGCGGCCCAGGGCTGCGGTTGCCCAATCTGTCATAGTTAATCAACTCTCATCTCTTAACACTGGCTGCGGTTATCAACGAGGTAAGGATTAATATTCTGGGCGAAGCAGATGATAAATCATTTGTATATAATTAGTGTACAGCAAGGTTACAGCTGACATGAATTTTTATCTTAATTATGAGAGAAATTTGTTCCATTAATTTAATTTAGTTTGCATGAGTGGCTAGACACCTAACAAAGTTAATCTTACACCTGTCATTACAACATTAAGGAGAGAGCCTCGCGTGGAGGCGGTAGTCCCGGGTCCTCCCTCCATGAGGATAATCTATTTTCACATCCCGATGTGAAAATAGATGGTTGCAGACAGAAGATGTAAAGTCGACTCTTCTGTGAGTTACCCCCGGGTATTTATGGAGAATAGTGAAGTGACTCGGCTGCCGCTGTTACACTTTGGAAGCCTTGGTCCCCTCTCAAAACGACCTCACTCCTGCCTGGTAAACCAGGTGGGAGACGCAAGAAGAGATTTGTCCTGTTTTCAATGTATGTATGTTAACTTCAGAGCTTTTAGCCAAAAAACGCTTTGCCTCATGACAAGCTATTGCATTTTTATCCAATGCATTGAATTAAGAAATGTGTGCTGTTCAGGCTGTCTATTCGAAGAGCTTCGTGTTTATGTTATAATTGAATAGAGTAATTCACATAACGCGATCTACTGTACAAGTGGTAATTATGCAGGCATCCCAAAGGCTTCAGAGCACTGCACAAACCCACACCCGGTACTCTAGCCCGGTAATTACCGGGCCTGATCAATCATACGTGATTGATAGGTTAGGTGGGGCTGTTTATGCAGAGGAATGTCAAGCTCTTTCTTTTGTGATTAGCTGCACACTTAAGGTTAAAAAAATAAACCTTGCTAACTCGGCTTGTTTAAAATGATTTCCTTATAGACTTACCACTGTGATAATTATTTTGCCCTGGATGCCTGACCCGGTGCAGGGGAAACCTTTAAAGGAAAAGAATGGGAAGTCACAATGCAAAATCCTTGTATTCAGTATGTCCAAGGAACAGTTCCAGTGATGTTGAAACACGACTAAAAATGAGATCGTGGACCAGCCCATTTCTGAAGCGGCATGTTCGTAATATTAGTTCCAGCGTCCAGAGGAGGAGGCCTTTGCATTTAGGAGACCCCAAATCAGCCTGCGACTGAAACGCTAATTGCACAGTAACTCAGATTAATGTATTGTAATATTAGTCCACAATTATCACTTGGCAATAGGGTCAAGAAGTGTATAGTTGGCTATTCACAAGAAATGACTGATTTAAAAACAAAGAGCTCTAATGGAATTCAATAGTGCTTTTCAGTCATTCTGCTTGGCATCTCTATTACCTGAGATGATTCACAGTCCATTATGGGAGCTTCCATGCTAATAGAATGTCTATCTTCTGTAATACAGACACATCAGAGCACTAACTGGGAATCTGTCACAATGAATTTCATCTAGATTTCACTTCATCTCTTCATGGACTGTAAAATTTGCTCTTGTACAATGCCTAAATTTACTGTGGGTAATTGAGAGAGATCTATAGATGCAGCAGCACTCAGTAAAAAGCAGTTTTCCAAAGATCTATTGTAAATTGTGCAGCTTTGCCTCAGCTGGGGAAGATTATGGTGAGCTGAATCCTGCCTTTACTAATGAGATGTTTTGGTGAGTTCAAAAGGGGGGGGGGGGTGTGCTTTAGGGGATTCTGCCACGTGGAAAAAGGAAAACAAGGAAGGCACCTATCTTTCATTCCCAGGAAAGCTTTGCAAAAAGGACAAAAATAAGTTTGGACACAGGCTTCATTACCTTCCAGGGGAAATATAAATCAGGGCTACAATAACCATAATATTTTCCAAATCTGCCTGCATTTCCTTGGCAGAGGAAGAATGTCTCATGCACGGCCCAGCCTTTCAGGAGCTTACGTTTGCCTCCTCTTGCAGCTGCAGGTAGAACAAATTCCATCTCTCATTTGCTAAACCTTCTGTTTCACAGATTGTTAATCCTACCTAAAATGTTTGGTATTAAGCTATCCGCATGAATTGTTGATAAAGAATTAAGATAACATTTGAGCTATTAAATATAATGTGTGCTCATATTTTTTCAATGGATACTTGGGTTACTGCTCATAAAGTATACACGCTAATCTTTTTTTTTTTTTTCCTTCAAACCATTTCCCTTTCTTTATTTTACTTAGCCCCATCAAAAGCTAAACAGAATCACTGGGTGCCCTTAACAATCGTAAGGTTTAATATTTGTTAGCCAATTAGAATTGTGCTATATTCTATAGCTTTTTTCCTAAGCCAGGAGCTGAATAATAGCATCATGCTTCACTGGCAGTGAAGTGAGCTGAGCCTTTACATTAGGAGAGAATCAGAATGGTATGACTGCAGTTCATTACTGAAATAGGTAACTGATGAACTGAAAAGACAAAGGGCATTGTTAAATGAAATGTCATTATTAGAGGTGCTCATGTTTAACAAATGTACTGTAAGTTAATTCAGTAGTGTTTTCTATAAAGTTCTTCCCTGAATGTTCGCTGCTCGTTTTTACTGTCTCTGCATACCTAACATCTGCTTTAAAACGTTTTAGAGGAAACCACGTCAGCTCCCAATCACGGGAATAATTAAGCCAGGGTCCCCGCATCTTCCCTGGCGTCGCTTGCACCGAAGACCCGACCTGACGCAAGTGTGCTTCTGCTCCGAGATTTACATGGATGGAAATAATGCCAGAAAAACAAACCCATGATCATTTTGCAGAAGACTTGAGAAAAATGTTTTCAGCTTAAGGAGAAAAAACAAAGCAATGAAACCCCTTTGGCATCTGTGCAGAACTGTTTGCTTGGCTCTGGAGGTGATAAAAATAATTTATGAAGCTCTGCATTTTTCGCAAGAGGAAATGACCTCAGCTTTTGGCAATCTGATGCAGTGAGTGAAGCCTCTCTCTACTACTTTATGGATTTCCTTGAGCTGTGTATTCTGTGACCTGTATTTCAGATTTATTGGCAGATATATAAGCCACATTAAGTAATATAAAATGCAGTGATCGCATCAAACAACTCAGCAGGGACCAACTGACAGCGGGCAAGAGGCCGCCTTTGGGAAGAAGTGACTGGGAATCTGATACCTGTTTATGCATTTGTTTAACAGGGTTCTGAATTTCTGTTTTAGATAGAGACGTTATTTCAAAACAAAGAGTCTCCTGCTGAACACATAATGTATTGGGTGGCAGGAAGACGGTGCGTGGCCAGCTTTAAAATCTAATCAAACCCTCAGGATTTTGAGTGTGAACACTCTGCTTCCTGATTGGGGGGAAGCATGACTTTTCAGTAGGAGAAAGGGGGCCCTCAGCATATTGTATCTGTTTGTAAGCAAGACAATAGATATCATTTTTATGGAGGAGATGCAGACTGACCAATGATGTCTTTTGGTAAATACCTACTGCCCTGATAGAGAGGAGTATCTGGGAGGAGATGTGTATTAAGTAAGGCCAGACACCAAGCACTTGAAGCAGAGCTGGAAGAATTTTTTTAATAAAATCTGCACCTCCATACCTGATGCCACAAAAGGCAGGGGCCCAATGCAACCAAGAGAAAGAGGGCAGTGGGCAGTCATGGTGTCTGCTTTCTAGCCGGGCCATCTGTGTCGTCTTGGGCAACTCACACCCTCTCTCTGGAGCTTATAGTGGGACTCCTGGCATCTCTTCCAGCTCAAAAATGCCTCGATTCTTTAAACAATGAGGTCCAAATGATTGATGTAAGAGAAATGAGATCACAGGATGCAGGGGACACCTTGACCAGCACTGAATTGCTTGGGAAGATTCGGTCCCTGGCATAAACCCAAACAGAAAAATGATGGACATGTGGCCTCATGGGGAACTTCTAAATCACCTTCTTGTGACTGTTACATTTTGCCATTAACTATTACCATTTAAAGATAGCCTTGTGTGGTGCTGGTGAGGCTGTGGAGAAAAGGGAAGCCTTGTGCACTGTTGTTGGGAATGTAAATGGGTGCGACCACTGTGGAAAACAGTATAGAGGTGCCTCAAAAAATAAAAATAGAACTACCGTATAATCCAGCAATTGCACTTCTGGGTATCTATCTGAAGAAAATGAAAACACTAACTTGAAAAGATACATGCATCTTGGCCCGGTGGCTAAAGTTGGTTGGAGAGTCATCCCGTACACCAAAAGGTTAAGGGTTCGATTCCTGGTCAGTTGTTTCTCACATCGATGTTTCTCTCTCTTTCCCCCGCTTCTCAAGTCAATGAAAGCATACCCTCAGGTAAGGATTTAAAAAAAAGAGAGAAAAGATACATGGGCCCCATGTTCCTGACAGCATTATTTACAGTAGCTAAGATATGAAAACAACGTGTCCGTTAACTGGTAAACGGCTAAAGAACACACACACGCGCACACACACACACACTGGAATACTACTCAGACATAAAAAGAGTAACTTTACTTATATGTGGAATCTAAAAGGCAGAACAAACAAATAAAACAAAACCAGACTCATAGATACAGAGAACAGACTGGTAGTTGCCGGAGGGTAGGGGGATGGGATGGGGGAAGAAAATGGGTGAAGGGGATCAAGAGGTACAGATTCCCATACAAACAATAAACACAGTCCTGGGGATGTAATGTACCGCACGGAGATTATAGGCGGTAATTGCGTATTAACTTTGTATGGTGACAGATGATAACTGGACTTACTGTGGGGACCCATTCTGTAATGTATACATATGTAAAATCACTCTGTTGTACACCTGAAACTAATGGAATATTACATGTCAATTACACTTCAATAATAAAATAATAAAATAAACATAGCCCGTAAGACTCAGATAAAGTTACTCCCCTCCAAAAAACCGTTCAGGTGAATTCCACCCTACAGGGTCTCTCTGTTTCGTTTGGACCACTGACTGCTGCCCACGTGAATATGGAAACAGAGTGGCTAAAGGCTCGGGTTCGAGTCAGGATGGCCCGAGTCTAAATCCTGGTTCTACCGCTCTTAGCTGTGTGACCTTGACCTTGGGCAAGTCTCTTAACCTCACTGAGCCCCACTGTCCTCGCCTGTATATAAGGAGGACAATAGGAGTGTTTGTTCAGTGGGTTGTTGTGATAATGAAACGAGATCCAATTTTTAAGCATTTAGCACAAAGCATGACACAGAGTAAAATTCTCAGTCTATATTAGAGATGATTATTATTACTCTTTTTCATGCCTCTTCTTAACCAGAGAACAAGTCCTTGAAGGCCGTCACAGCAGCACATGCCATTTGTGTGCTCTACAGTGTTGGGCTCACATCTTTTCAGAAAATAAGCGCTGACGGATAAAGTCCTGTGAAGGTGGAGAAAGGAGAATGAAGCATAATAGTAATAGAATAAAAATACCTGCTCCTGCTGCCCGGAGAGCAGTTCTAAGAATGGCTCCCATTAAACACTCCCCTCATGCCAGATGCTTCCCAGGAGTTATTTCTAATCACTGCTCTGCGAGATCTGTATTATTATCTCTGTCTCACAGAAACAAAAATGAAAGTTCAGGGAAAGTAAGCCATATTCACAAGGATGCATCACTGAAGTGCAAGAATGAGCTTCCGACCTCTGTCTGTCCCCTGCCAGCGTCCATTCGGGTCCTCCAGCCCTGCGGCCCACACGGCACTGTCCCATCCGAGACACTCGGCCTCTGAACCGGCCGCACAGCCGCCCCCTGCTGGTGCGGGTGCGAAGGAATTGGACATGAGGCAGCCACAGGGGCCCTCAAGGCTGTCACAGAGCAAAACCGTGGCAAACCCAGTTAGTCTCCAAACACGCACCGTATGAAAAGAAATGCAGATCATAGTATTCGGGGCTCATTCATAGCAAGCACCATTGCCAGGTTCTCTCTGAACCTTAACTGAAACAATGGCTTACAGACAAAAGGTGCTAAATAATAAAGACATTGAATATGGATATTAACTAACAATAAAATGAGCCCTGTTACCTAGAAATAACAGTCATGCCTTAGCTTACAAAGCTCTTTACCTTCCTAGAATGCTCATCAGCATGAAGTTCAGGGTAATAAAACGGGGGAATTCACATTGACTAAGTTGGGACATGGCCTCAGGAGAAAGGGGATTAGGAGAGGCAGCCAAGACCAGCCATTAAATCCCAATTGGAAGTTCCAGGGCAGGTTGAGGCTTGGACAGGGGCCAGTGGAAAAACACACGGGCGTGTTGGGGGCCATATTGTTTGGAGAACACGGTATTATGAATGTCTTTGTCTGACCGAAAATCTATGGTCTTTCTAAGCAACCATTTCCAGAACTGAATGCTGTCTACCCTTTGGAAATATCTCATCCTAGACCCGAGTTATTCTCATTGTTTACCCAAATGCTAGGTAGAAATGCTTGGGGTGATGAAACAGAGAGCACAGGAATACATTTGCCTTGGGCACATGCTCTTAAAGTGCTTCGCAGCAAAGGAGTCCAGAGCTCTGCTAGCAAATTTAATAAGAGAGTTGAGGCAAGCACCACCTCTAATAATTCAAAACTAAAATTAGACATTCACCTGAAAAATTCAGGTAACCCAAACAAAAGCGAGGGGGACTTTGTTTATTTAAATTATGAGGATAATTGCCTCAATTCTCCAATTCCCCTCACTCGGGTAGACTTGGCTTGACTGCATCAGTATCCATGGTGACTCATCTAATAAGTAAACTGCATTAGCTCTGCGACTGGCAGAGAGGAAAGAAAAGGTCTTGAAATCTATCTTTCGTGGCTCCCTTCCAGAGCAAGGGATTTCATTATATCCTGAAGACATGAGGCAGTTCAAAGAGATGTGACATATGGAATGAGAAGGAGGAGGAGAAGTTTGGGCTTATACACTTGCTTTTTTAGTTTTGTTTTTATATATGAGAATCAGACGCTAGAAATCGAGACTCGAGGGGGAGGCTTTATTCCTCCGGTCTAGGATTTTGTTTGGGTTTGTTCTATGGTTGAGCTCTTTCCAAAGAGTTTCCCCACATGAGGAGGCTTTCACATTTACCTTTATGTACTTAATTTCAAATAAGTAAGAGGATCCTTTAAAAATACACATACATGATTTTATATTTCATGGCTGGAATGCAACTTGATGGAACGAATGCATAGTGGTACCTGTTTAAGAAATGCAGACGGTGAGGAATGACAATAGAAATCTTCCTAAAAGAGGCGCCGCAATAGCCTTGCAACAGCAGAACAGTGACTTGCCTTGCATTTGCATCCACCCACTTTTGAAAACCATTTTATGATTACAAGCATGTAAGCTATTCTAATTATTACTGTAAATAATTAATCATTTCTTTTGCAATCATTTATTAATTAGCTGTCATAACACTGTCATGAGTTAGGTGGAAGACCAGGATTCAGCGTTCAGTTATTAACACCTAATTAAAATATTCATTGTTTTCCATATGCTGTTTATAGCTTTGCTTCCTCACACTCCATCCGCAGAATCTCTCCAACAAGGAACAGTGTTCTCCATTTGCTTAGTGACATCGCCATCTGTTGTTGGAAAGTGGAAAACACCCTTTTCTGTTTTTTCACATGAACAATAGCTTAATCCTTACCGCTCAGCTTTTATTTGAATTTCAAAAAGTTTGATCTACAAATTTATCTTCCTAAAATGTTTTTCTTGACTTTATTTGTCCTGCCACTGACTAAGTTCTTCTGCTAATTTCAATGACATCATCTAAGTGGTAAATTCAGTGAGCCCATTAATAAATTACAGTGAAATATTCATATTACACAGACAGGAGAAGTCCAAGATAGGAAACTAGTTAACTAACTTGGTTTACATAAAGTCATAATTGAGGGAAATTTAAGTTTGATCACCAAATCACTCACAGATCTTCTTTATACTAATTTTTGTAATAAAAGCTCACATTTGTTGAGTGATTACTGAGTGCCAAACACTGTTCTTCCTTGAGACAATCCAATGTTGGAGACATTTTTTGTGCCAATTTACAATTAAGGAAACCACAGCTCTGAGAGGTTAAGGTGGCTGCTTAATTCACAGGGTCCAGTCCAGGGCAAAATGAAAATATGGGGTCTCTTGTTCCAAAAGCAGAAAAATGCCCCATTATGGACACTACACCTGCCTCTTGTTGTGATTTCAAAAAATAATGATTTAAGTTATTAGTATGAATTTCACCATTCATTTTTATATTGTGCAATGTCAGTTTTAAATGCAAATATAAGAGCATCTAACGCTTATGCAAAATAGCCAAAGTTACAGTTTGTTGCTTTGTAGCTTATCCGTGCATAGCGGTGCATTTTGCAGAACAGTGGAAATGCTGCACAAAACTAGCTCAGCTGTCTTTATTTCACTTGATATGCGTACATTCCAGCAACACTTTCTTCCTTTGACTTGCTGATGAGTAAAGTAGGACTGAAGGGAAAAGGAATTATAATTTCCTTTCTTTCTATGTCATCATTTGCAGTGTAAGTGGTCAGATAATACAGAGAAATGATAGGAGAAAGAACTTTGTAGGATTCCCTGCCACTCATGTTTCTTAGCATGCCACTGCCTTCTTTCTGCGATCAAAGCAAGTTCTGGTTCAAATGAAAAGTCAGGTACAGACACAGAACCACTGACCTTGTGTGCACTTTGAGTCTCGCTGACTCCCACATATCATGGGCTGACCAGAGCTCCGTGCTCAGGAGGCACTGTGGACTCTAAGGGAACGAGGTGACGGGCACAGTGGACACCCATGCTGACCTCTTCTCTACTAACATGCTCTAACGTTTTGTCAGACTTCACGTACAAAACATTAATTCACAGATAAAATCATGAAGAATTTCAAGACAGCCTGGTCGGGCGTGGCTCAGCGGTTGAGCGTCGACCTAGGATCCAGGGATCAGGGTTCGATTCCCAGTCGGGGCACATGCCCAGGTTGTGGGCTCGATCAATGACTCTCTCATCATTGATGTGTCTATCTCTCTCTCTCCCTCTCCTTTCCTCTCTCTGAAATCAATAAAGGTATATTTAAAAAAAAAAAAAAAAAAGAATTTCAAGACAGCCCTAGCTGGTTTGCTCAGTGGTTAGAGCATTGGCCCTCGGACTGATTCTGACCAAAGACACGTACCTCGGTTGGGTTGCAGGCCTTGCCCCGGTCGGGCCACAAGCTGGAGACAACCAATCGATGTGTCTCTCTCACATCGATGTCTCTCTCTCTCTCTCTCTCCTTCCACTCTCTCTGAAAAGCAATGGAAAAAATATCCTCGGGTGAGGATTAAAAAGAAGAATTTCAAGGCAGTGACAGCAGAGCATTAAATCAAGTGCAAAGCTCCCTGCAAGTGGGGTCCCTTGAGACTGCACAGGCCACGCTGCCACAAGGAACATGCACAGAACCCAGGCGATCTGAATCCAGGGCGCAAGCTCTTAAACAGCAGGTTCTCCTGACTCGCCCTACAAAGGTTCTGCTCTGTATGTCCATCATATAGAGAATTAAAATAAAGACTGTGGCAGCCAGAGGGCCTTAGAGCCCAGCTCCTCTTTTTGCAGGCAAGGGGTAAGCAGCCAGAGTGAAAGCCCCTGCGCCCTGGGTGCAGGCTCCTCCACCAGCTGTTAACAGGAACGCACCAGCTCCTTCCCTTCCCCAGCCCTGCCCAGCCCACCTGTCCTTTAGACTCCGCTTCCTCTCCTGTGTCACAGCAGTCCCGCTGGCCTGTGGTTCAGGGGGGAGGGCTCTGCAAGGACCTGCCTCAGCTGCAGGGAAGAGACGCCCTCCTCCTCTGGACCCTTGGCACTGGGGAGAGTGAAATCATGGAGCACCCAGCGGCCACTTGTTACCGAGTGGAGAGGGGCTGTCTGAGAACAAGGTCAATGTGGAGGGAAGCGGAGTTGAGATGCAGAGAGAAACAAATCCCTAGCAGAGTACAGCTTTTGAGCATCTTGGTTGAGTCCTCAGTTGCATAAATGAGCTAGTGAATTCCCCTTTTATTCCTAAGCAAACTTAAATCAGGTTTCTGTTAGCTGCAACAAAGAAGCCTATCCTAACACAAATGAAGACAGAGATTTACAAACCGTCCTATAAACATGGTAACTGAGGCCATGGGGAGAGTGAGGGGTAGTGAAGAGAGGTCCAAAAGGTAAGGACTGAAAAGAGCGCACTTTTCAGAGGACATTGGAAGAGCTTCTCTGCAGAAACAACACAGTACCAGCAATGGGGGTTTTACTGAGGCACGTTAGCTAAGTGGGAACTACACTGAGCAGAATCCCCTCTCCTGTGTGGTTAGGGGGACAAGAGGAATCTGTGCGAAGTTTGGAAAGAAAAAAGGGGAAGCAGCCTCTACTGTGCTTGCATATTGGTGTAGGGCACCAGATGCCATTGCAGCCCTTGCCACTGATCCCCACGCTCACCCTGGTGGTAAGGGGCAGTTCCTCCAGCCCCCACAGATTTTCAGCCTTTCTGCATTCTGAGTCATGCATGTGTGCAGTTCTGTGGCAAAATGCACCAACTTCTTTGGTGGGCCACTTGCATCATTGCGGTTGTGGTGACCATAGCACCCATTGCAACCACCCCACCCCCTTTTCCCAGGTCACGAAGGAAGTTAGACAGATGAAGGAAAAAGTTCTCAAGTCAAAGCTGTCCCAGAAGAATCCCAAATGTCCTTTCTGGCTCAGTCACTGGATCATGGGAAGCATGGCCCTGATGCAAATGCACTGAGGGATCAGACCACAGCACCTGGGCTTTTGGAAAATTGCACTCACTGCGGTGGGAGATCTGAGAGGCACATTTTCAAGGGCACCACCAAGGTGTAATCAGCCAGCAGGATAGTAGGGAGACCTGGGGTTTTCCTTCTTCCTATGCTCTGTATTAGTTTCCTAGGGCTGCCATGGCAAAATGCAACAAGCTCAGTGTCTCAAAACAACAGAAATGCATTGTCTCACAGTTCCAGAGGCTAGAAGTCTAAGATGAAGGTGGCAGCAGGCCATGCTCCCTTTGAAACCTGTAGGGGAGTGAGTCCTCCTTTCCCTCTTCCCAGCTCCTGGGGGCTTGCTGGGGCCTTTCCTGGGGTGTGACTACATAGCTGTACATGGCTGGATCTGAGAACCTGTTTTAACAGTAGCATCACTTCCTTATGTTTCAGGTCCTGATTCTTCACCCATAAAATGAGGGGGCTGCATTAGCTAATTAAATGGACCCAACACCCACACCAATAACACACAAAACAGTCAATTTCTCAACAAAAAGTACGGTTCCTCCTCTTTGCCTCTCACCTTACGAGGCCCAAGGACATTCCAGTCAATAACACAGACATATTCTCTGAAGCTTCATGAAGCTTACAGTATAGACAGGAAGAGAGTCAAAAATATTCAGAATAAATAGATTATGGTACATTCATATAGTGGAATGCTACAGCAATCAAAATAAAATACTGTTACATGCAACAATCTGGGTCCATCCCACAGTCAAAATGATAAGCATCTGTAAAGTCAAGAACAGGAAAACTAGCTTATGGTGATAAAAGTTAGGAAAATGAATCATTTATGTGGGAAGGGGCCCTCTGGGATGTTGGACACGTTTTATAGCTTGATCTGGGTAAAGGTTCCTTGGATTTACACACATGTAAACATTCTTCAGGATCAGGCACTTTACTGGGTGTATATTATGTCCCAATACAATGTTAACAAATGTCCCCACATATAATTAATCATTTGCAATAAATGCTACCAAGGAAAACTGCCGTGTTCCACAAGAGGACCTGATCTGATCTGGGAACTACAGGACAACTTCCCCAAAAAAGTAAGAAGTGGTAAAGAGGGGTTCACAGAGAAAAGCCTGTAGGAGGCACCAAGGTGAGGAAAGCTTGAGCTCTGGAACATCTGAAAGAATGTTAGAAAGATAGGGGCACAGAAAGCAATGGAGGGAGCAGTGTGAAACAAGCATGCAGAGATGGGCTTGGGCCAGAGTGGGCAGCCACTTGTAGCCCATGTTAAGAATGCTGCACTCAGCTCTGGGACCTATGGAGGAACCTTCAAGGAGGGGGCACATCATAGATCACATAGAAAAGAGTGGATGTTCCATTTTTCTACTGGATGCGTTGACAGCTGAGGGTCTCTCTGTAGCGATACTTTATTTTCCAATTTTCATTTAGGAGATCCTCACTTTTCTTGCCCATTCTGCACCAGACAGCATTGCCTCTGTGTCAGTCTCTAACATACACACAGGACCATGCATGTACTCCTCTCCCAGATACAACCCTGGAGAAAGGACTACACCTAAGTGTACAGTCCAAGACCCTTTTGTATAACCAGCCAGCATAGTCACCTAGTGCACCCCTGCCCAGAGAGGCTTCCTTGGGAACACTAGTGCTCCACAAGGTACCAAATGGTATCTATAATCAAATACCTTGGTGAAATACTTAGTCAAAATTACAGTTTTTCTATTGCAAGATTTTTCAAAGTGTTCCTCAAGTTAATGTGCATTATAGTTTTCTAAGAGATAGAAACAATGTGCAGTATTTAACTGATATTTTTAGAACATTTCACCCCAAAGCAGCAAAATATACATTACTTTCAAGCACACATGGAACATTTTCCAGGAGAAACTACATGTTAGGCCACAAAACAAGACTCAACAAATTTAAGAAAATTTAAATCATATCAAACGTCTTATCTGATCAAAATGGTATGAAACTAGAAATCAGCTACAAGAAAAAAAGCTGAAAAACAGACAAACACGTGGAGGCTAAATAACATGCCACTATACTATAAATGGGTTAACAATAAGATTAAGAAGAAAAACAAAAGATAACAAGAAACAAATGAAAATGAAAACCTACTACCCAAAATCTATGGGGCATAGCCAAAGCAATTCTAAAAGAGAAATTCATGGCAATACAGGTCTACCTCAGGAAATAAGAAAAATCTCAAATAAACAACCTAACCTTACACCTAATGGAACTAGTAAAAAGTGGGGGCAGGGGAGGGGGCACTAAATGAATACAAGGAAGGAAACAATAAATATCAGGGTGGAAATAAAATAAAGTCTAAAAAAATACAAAAGATCAATAAAAACAAGAGTTGGTTCTTTGCAAAGGTAAACAAAATTGATAAACCTTAAACCAGACCCCTCAAGATAAAAGAGAGGACCCAAATAAATAAAATTGGAAGTGAAAGAGGAGGAGTGATAACTGACACCACAGAAATACAAAGGATTATAAGAAAATACTACAAACAATTGGATAAATTCCTAGAAATATACAGCTGCAAAAAAGCGGAATCAAGAAGAAACAGAAAATCTGAACAGACTAGTAACTACTAATGAAATAGAGTAAATAATAAAAAAGAAAACTCCCAACAAACAAAAGTCCTGGACCAGATGGCTTCACAGGTGATTTTTGCCAAATATTCAAATAATTAACACCTATCCTTCTCAAATTATTTCAAAAAATTCAAGAGGAAGGAAAGTTCCCAAGCTCATTTACAAAGAGAGCATTACTCTGATGACAAAACCAAGCAAAATGAGAGATAAAAATCATATGATAATATAAATAGATGCAGAGAAAGCAGTTGACAAAATCTAACATTTCTACTTAGACAAAAAATTCAGCAAAGTGGGCATAAAGGGAACATGCCTTGACATAATAAAGACCATATATGCCAAACCCACAGGTTAAAGTGTTTTTCTTAAGATCAGGAACAAGACTGGGATGTCCACTTTTACCACTTTTATTCAGCATAATACTAGAAGTCCTAGCCACAGCAATCAGATAAGAAAAAGAAATAAAAGGGATACAAACTGGAAAGGAACAAGTAAAACTGTCATTATTTGCAGATGACATGATACTGTGTATAGGGAACCCTAAGAATTCCACCAAAAAATAACTGAAACTGATAAATAAATTCAGTAAAGTATCAGGATACGAAATAAATATTTATAAATTGGTTGCATTTTTATACACCAATAACAAACCATCAGAAAGAAAAATTAAGAAAGTCTCATATTTGATTCAAAAATTTTAAAATGGTAATAAATTTAACCAAGGAGGTAAACAGTTTGTACTTGGAAAACTGTAAGACATTGAAGAAAGTGATGAAAGAAGATATAAGTAAATGGAAGCACATATTGTGCTCATGGATAGGAAGAATTAACATTGTTAAAATGTTGATACAACCCAAAAGAATCTATAGGGTCAATGCAATTGCTGTCAAAATACTAATGGGATATTTCACAGACCTAGAAAAGATAATCCAAAAATTTATATAGAACCACAAAATGTGTGTGTGTGTGTGTGTGTGTACATATATATATATATATATATTTGTTCTTGAGAAGAAAAAGTTGGTGGAATCACACTACCTGATATCAAACTATACTACAAGGCTACAGTAATCAAAATAGCATAAAAACAGACATGTAGAGTAGTGAAATAGAATAAAGAGCCCAGAAATAAACCCACTCCTATATGGTCAATTAATCTATGACAAAGGAGGCAAGAATATACAATGGGGTAAAGACAGTTTCTTCAATAAATGGTGTTGAGAAAACTGGACAGGTACATGCAAAAAATGAAACTTCTTATACCATATACAACAATAAACTCAAAATGGATTAAAGATTTAAATGTAAGACCCAAAACCATAAAACTCTTAAAAGAAAATATAGGCAGTAAACTCTTTGACATTGCTCTTAGTAATACTTTTGGGGGTATGTCTCCTTGGGCAAGGGAAAAAAGAAAAAATAAACAAATGGGGCTACATCAAACTAAAAAGGTTTTGCACAGAGAAGGAAACCATAAACAAAATGAAAGGACAACCCACTGAATGGGAGAACATATTCACAAATGATATATCTGATAAGGGATTAATATCCAAAATGCATAAAGAACTCATATAATTTAACACCAAAAAACCCCCCAAATAACCTGATTAAAAATGGGCATAGGACCTGAATAGACATTTTTCCATATAGATGGCCAATATATAGATGAAAAGGCACTCAATGTCACTAATTATCAGAGAAATGCAAATTAAAACCGCAATGAGATATCGCCTCACACCTATCAGAATGGTTATCATGGTTAAATCAACAAACAACAAGTGTTGGCAAGGATGTGGAGAAAGGGGAAGCTTGGTGCACTATTGGTGGGATTGCATGTTGGGGCAGCCACTACGGAAAACAGTATGGAGATTCTTCGAAATATCAAAAATACAGCTATCATATGACCCAAAAATTCCACTTCTGTGTAGCTTTCCCAAGAAATCCAAAACACTAATTTGAAAAGATATATGCATCCTCATACTTATTGCAACACTATTTACAATAACCAAGTATGGAAGAAACCTAAGTGTCTACCAATAGAGAAATGGAAGTGGTATATATATAATAGAATATTAATCATAAAAAGAATAAAATCTTACCACATGTGACAACATGGATGGACCTAGAGGATATCATGCTAAGTGAAATAAGTCAGACAGAGAAAGACAAATAAATACCATATGATTTCAAGTATATGTGGAATCTAAAAAGCAAAATAAATGAAAAAAACCAAAACAGAAACAGACTCATAGACACAGAAAACACACTGATGGTTGCCAGATGGAAGGGAGGTTCAGGGGCTGAGTGAAAAAGGTGAAGGGTTTAAGAAGTATAAATTGGCAGATGCAAAATAGTCATGAGTATGTAAAGCACAGCATAGGGAATATAGTCAATAATATTGTAATAACTATGGATGATGTCAGGTGGGTACTAGACTTATTGGGGGGATCGCCTCATAAGTTATATAAATGTCTAACCACTATGCTGAACACATGATACTAATATAAATAATTGAAATTAAAATATATATATTTTAAAAAGAAAAGAACTTTATTGCATTCTAACCCCTTTCAGAAATTCCCATAAAAGTAATTGAACTCAGATCCCCATCCTAACTCTCAGTGTTGACATGTAAAATTGTGTTTTTCATATCTCAAGTCTAAAATCATGTTATCTGTTGTAGACAGTTTTAGTGGAACAGACTGCAAAGAACCTTAGAAATGTTAATTCTGTTACATATGACATATTGAGAATTTTTGGTATTCAACCCAAGCTTTGCATTTTCTTTGCAATTTTCAAAATGCACAGCCTCATGCTCTCTTTCAAAAGCTCTGGTATTATTCAGAAGCAATTACGAAGAAAAACGAAATTACCTTTCGTCATTCTATCTATTCAGGGCCTTAGAAATGCAGACTGACAATGAGCTGACAATTATTTTCAATCCACTTTCAGTTAATTTCACTATAAATTGAGCCTGAGGACTGGTGACAAATAAAATATATTATTCATCTGAAAACATTCTCTTTGGGGCTACAGATCTCCAATTTATTTCATTAGTGATCATGATCAAACTAAGTTGAGAATTGATTTATGCAATAGTTATCCCTCTGCAATAATTAATTAGAAAAATAATACTTTGGTAGAGCTTTGAAAAGGAGTAGTTTCTAAGGCTCTTTGATAAAATAGAAAACTTTAAAAATAATTGTGAGGCAGTGTTCCTAAGGGAGTAGATATGCATTGCCCTTGCCTATTTCCACATGTCACTAGACTTAAATCACAGTCAGGAAAAGCTCCTTGAATCTCAATTCAGTTCATCTAACAATTTTTAGTATGTACTACATGCCAGGCACTGTGTGCTAAGTCCGTATTACAGAAATGGAGCATCCTCAATGAGTGACCATGGGCAGGTAACCATTTACTGCCCTAATAAACACTGCAATAGACATAATAGCAAAATGTTTTTGTTGTCATGGAGGGTCCCAGGATCAATTCTGCTTGGATCACTGGGGAATGCTTCATGGGAGAAAATGGCATTGGACAATGAGCACATTTTCAACTGGCTGAACTGAAGGGCTGTGGGCTGGAGGGAATGGAAACACAATTCTAGGCCGAGAGAATAGTATAAACAATTACAAAGAACTAGAAAAAATCCAGGGGGTGTTGAGAAGAAGTGAGAAATCTAGAGCGGTTGTGAGAGGTTAGGAGAGGAAGACGTGTTGGAGAGGGGGATTGTGAAGGAGAAACTTAAAGCCCACAGACTACTTTTAATAAGCTGGTCTTTAAATAGGAGGCTGTGTCGTTCAGATAAGATAAATCTGGTGGTAGTGCCATGGGATTGTAATTTTTCTGGTGAGAGGCAATAAAAAGTTGTGGGAGAGGAAAATAAGGGTGCAAGGAGGAACAGAACTTGTGAATCGTTTAGTTCATCCCATGGGAAGTCAAGGCACATTGAGGTCAGAGGTTGGAAGGATCTATGGGTGATGATGTCACTGAAGTTGTGAGCAAGAGATGGTGAGGCAAATAAGGTTTGAATTAAGTGCTAAAACCTTGAAGGAGGGTGGGAGTGTCTTGGAAGGAAATAGAGGGGGAAGATGTTTCTTCACTCTTTGGCTCATTTATTTATTCAAAACCTACTCCAGTGGGCACTGAGAAAACAGACACCAGTAAGACACATTAAGTCAGCAGCTTTGATCAAAGGGGGAACATATACTGTCTTCCGTCAGAGGAAGGTTTCAAGGTTAGATTGCCCAACCAGAGAGTCGGAATTCATGGAATTCAGAATAATGCCTATGGATTAACAAGACCTTGTAAAGAAATGGGAGGAAAATGCTGCTACAACTCCAGCTTCATGTCATTTTTCCAGGCAGGAAGAACAGAAAAGGGCAAACAATGTGTATGCTGTATCTTACCAATTCTGAAGGATTTTTCCTAGAAAACATCCACTTACATTTTATTCCCAGAATTGGGTCACATATCTACCAGTAATCTGCATGGCAGGCTAGGAATTGTAGCATTTAACTGAGCACATTTTTAAGCCAAACATGTTCTGCTAGAAAGGAAACTAGGAAGAATGGACATTGTATATAAACAACTAGCAAGTACTGGAAGTCCTCGCCACAGCCATCAGACAGGAAGAAAACATAAAAGGTATCCAAATTGGAAAGGAGGAGGTAAAACTGTCATTATTTGCAGATGACATGATATTGTACATAGAAAACCCTAAAGACTCCATCAAAGTACTACTAGATTTGATAAACCAATTTGGCAAGGTAGCTGGATACAAAATCAACATCCAGAAATCAATGGCATTCTTATACACCAACAATGAACTTTCAGAGAGAGAAACTAAAAAAGCAATACCATTTACCATTGCAACTAAAAAAAATAAGATACCTAGGACTAAACTTAACCAAGGATGTAAAAGACCTGTACTCAGAAAACTACATGACACTGAAAAAAGAAATAGAGGAAGATATAAACAAGTGGAAGAATATACCATGCTCATGGATTGGAAGAATTAATATCATTAAAATGTCCATACTACCCAAAGCAGTTTATAAATTCAATGCAATTCCTATTAAAATACCAACAGCATATTTCACAGACCTAGAACAAGCATTTCGAAAATTTATGTGGAATCAAAACAGACCCCGAATAGCTGCAGCCATCTTGAGAAAAAAGAACAGAGTGGGAGGGATCACATTACCAGAGTTCAAACTGTACTACAAAGCCATTGTAATCAAAATGGCCTGGTATTGGTACAACAACAGGCATATAGATCAATGGAACAGAACAGAGACCCCAGAAATAGACCCACGCCACTATGGTCAGTTAATATTTGACAAAGGAGGCAAGAGCATCCAATGGAGTAAAGACAGTCTCTTCAATAAGTGGTGCTGGGAAAACTGGACAGATACATGCAAAAGAATGAAACTAGACCACCAGCTTTCTCCATAGACAAGAATAAACCCAAAATGGATAAAAGACTTAAATGTAAGTCACGAAACCATAAAAATCCTGGAAGAAAACATAGGCAGTAAAGTCACAGACATCCCACGTAGTGGACTTTTCACTGATACATCTCCTAGGGCAAGAGAAACAAAGGAAAAAATAAACACATGGGACTACATCAACTAAAAAGCTTCTGCACAGCAAAAGAAAACAGCCTCAAAATACAAAGGAACCCCACGGTCTGGGAAAACATATTTGCCAAGGATGAATCTGATAAGGGGCTAATTTCCAAAGTGTACAAAGAACTCATAGTGCTCAGCAAGAGGAAGACAAACAACCCAATTAAGAAATGGGCAAAGGACCTGAATAGACACTTCTCCAAAGAGGACACACAGATGCCAAGAGACACATGAGAAAATGCTCAACATCACTAATCATCAGAGAGATGCAAATTAAAACAACAATGAGGTATCCCTTCACACCTGTCAGAATGGCTCCATCAACAAATCAACAAACGACAGGTGCTGGTGAGGGTGTGGAGAAAGGGGAGCCCTGGTGCACTGCTGGTGGGAATGCAGACTGGTGCAGCCACTATGGAAAACAGTATGGAGTTTCCTCAAAAAATTAGAAATGGAGCTGCCTTTTGACCCAGTGATCCCACTCCTAGAAATGTATCCTAAGAATCCTGAAACACGAATCAGAAAGAATATATGCACCCCGATGTTCATAGCAGCACAGTTTACAACAGCTAAGATCTGGAAACAGCCCAAGTGCCCATCAGTAGATGAGTGGATAAAAAAGCTGTGGGACATTTACACCATGGAATACTATGCAGCTGTAAAGAAGAACCTCATACCCTTTGGGACAGTATGGATGGACCTGGAGAATATTATGCTAAGTGAAATAAGCCAGGCAGAGAAAGACAAATATCACATGATCTTGCTTATACATGGAATCTAAAGAACTTAATAAACTGATGAACAGAATAGATTCAATGACATGGAAGCACAGATGAGACTGACGGATGTCAGAGGGATGGAGGAGGGCGGGTGGGTAGAGGGGGAGAGAGTAACCAAAGAATTTATATGCATATATGCACAACCCAAGGACACAGACAATGGTGGGGAGAGAAACTGGGGAGGGGGGAGGGACGGGTTGGAATGGGTCATTGGGGAGAAAAAGAGACATCTGTAATATTTTAAACAAAAATAAAATTTAAAAAAATATGTTTTAATATACTTGTATATATTCAAACAAATTTTTTTCCTATATACCCCCCCCAAAAAAAATAAATAAATAAAATAAACAACTAGCAAGTACATTTTGCATGTTTAAATATATTTTTATTCTACCTTCTGGTTGATAAAAATCTTACTAGAGTATAGAATTCTAGGTTAAAAATACTTTTTCTTTAGAATTTTGAGTGCATTGATCCACTGTGTTCTAGCTTCTGGTGTTACCGTTGAGGAATGTCACTCTGATTTCTTTGTTATGTGATCTGGT
Source organism: Miniopterus schreibersii (assembly GCF_964146895.1). NCBI lineage: Eukaryota > Metazoa > Chordata > Mammalia > Chiroptera > Miniopteridae > Miniopterus > Miniopterus schreibersii. The sequence goes on along the minus strand of NC_138108.1, from coordinate 74,873,970 downwards.
CTTTCTCTGTAAAATCTTAGCATCATCTCTTTTCGCTAGTGTTGTAAAATGCCATTGTAATGTGCTTTGGTGCGACTCATTTTCCCACTCATTATGCATGGTATTTGGAGGGTCCTTTCAATTTGGACATTTCTTTATTATTTCTTTGAAAAATGTCCTCCCCTATTGTCTTCTATTGAACGTCTGACCTCCTGGATGTTTCCTTGGCCCTATCTTCCAATTCCTCTAACGAATTTTTAATTTCAGCTATCATTTTTTAATTTCTAAGAACTCTCTTTTTTATATTCTAATTATTATTCATTATAATTAGTAATTATAATTATGTAATTAGAGTATACAAGGGTGTTAATTGAAGTTTTTAAAAATAAATTTGGAGTTTTGACTGAGGCTCAAAGCCCAGAATGTAATGTAGTCCCATATTCCAAAGGAAGATGCTAGACCATGCACACAGGACTCACTATGAGACAATAAGACAAGTCCTGAGCCCACTTCCTATCATTAGCCCATACATAAAAATAAATAAATACACAAATAAACAAATAAAAAGACTAGACTCTTCAGAGTCTGCATTTTCTGCTTTTTTTTTGAAGAGTTACACATGGGAGTGTGAACATTTAAAGTGGATGCTACACTCCACCACTTGGGCCAGCAAGGGGAGGCTTCAAGACACACATTCAAGACCCCGGGATTCACTGCCACGGGTGAAGACCAACATCTCAGCCCCCAGCCTGCTTCTGCTGAGCTGCAGAAGCCTGTGGGCCTGATCTATGCTGCAACCTGGACAGCATGGAGGGGCAGAGAGATTCGCGCCTCCTAATCACCTGGGGCTGTCTGGTGATGCCTGTGTAGAACAGAGAAGGAACTAGAGTTGAAACGGTCTGAGCTTCCATAGTTAGATCGCACAGAAATTCATGAGTTTTTCAGCAACTCAGTAGGAAACCAGCAAAGTAAAAGTGAACTTGAAACGACTCCACCCAAGAGTTCTGAATTAGCAGGATGAGCTTGTATCAGGAGTAGGTGGAAGGAGAACTAAGGGAACATTATGAAATATCAGCTGCACCACAGTTAAGTGCAAGTTCAGACGTCCCACAAGACCGTACTCAAAATAAATCCTTCAAAAGCACGTCCTCCAGAAAGGGACAGCTTTGGCACACGTGCCACACAGAGGCCTCAATGCTAGGTCCAACAGCCTGCTCAAATACAATTTTCCTCTTCTCTTCTAATTCCCGTTTCCCTTAGCATGGCACTGGGGGTGGGGCAAAGCATTAATTAGTAAATGGGGGAAGGAGCTGGGTGAGAGAGACAAAAACAGACCATGACCCCTTCCTTCCATTTTGCAAAATTCAAGGTCAGACCAGAGAGAGGAAGGGGAGAAGGTGTGAATTGGATAAAAGATTAAAGACTAGAGTAGATTGCCCCTCTTAATATCTAAAAAGGAGATTATTCTAACCTACAAAATTCCCAGAAGAGCCTTAGAATCTGCACAAGATATCATCCAGGTGTGGAAGAAAGAAAATCTTTTAAAAAGCTTTAAAGAAGATGGATGGGGAAAAACAGGTGGCTTCCTGCTTGTATCTTAACACGTATAACCAACTCAATAAAATGGTTATAATAGCATTTTTGTGTGTTTTTCCTTCCATTTTCTTTGTCCTTGTAGATTCATACTTTTTCCATCATTTTATTTGGATTTCAGGATGGACACACATATTCAGTCAACACAACTGTATTTATTTATTTTTGTTTATTTTACCAAGAGCTTCTTTTCCAGGAAGAACTAAGTTGACTTAATGGTATTCAAAATGAGAAACCAATAGATGACAGGATAGTCACAATTTCCACCTAATACTGAGCATGTTCCACTTACTTAAGAGAGAAATTATAACTAGTAGCTACCACTTGGACTTCTCTGAAGATTGTCGTTGACCGTCACATCTGCCACCTTGTGGCCACTCTGATGCGCACAGTGTTTGAATGTTACCCCGCTTGACGCTTTTCACCCCTTCACACACCCGTCCGTCACCCACCCGTCCACCCGTCCACCCGTCCACCCGTCCATCCGTGGTGCACTTGTGCGAGGCAGGTTCTGAGCATGCAGATAAACAGGACACACACAGCCCTTGTCCTTTCTTGAGGAGCTGACACCCTACGGGGGCAAAACATGTTTTGTTTTTTAAGGGAGATTTGTAACAGCTGTGCTCTAAGGTTCAGGTCTGTATTTTCAATCTTTTATTTTATTTTATTTTATTTGTCCTTCAACTGGCTTCTTGCCTGTAATTTAATAGAAAATATTTGTCTTTGCCATCTTAAAAAAAAAAAAAAAAGCCGAAGAAAAACACTCTCCATCAATCAGGCTGCCCCCTCGACTCATAGTCAAACTTCTCCAAAGAGGAGTCTGCACCCTCTGTTCCTTCTTTCTTGCCTCTAGTTCACTTTAATGGCTGTTTTTCTTTATCTCATTTTCAACATATCTTTATTATAAAATAATTAAAATATGCAGAAAATACAAATGTTATAATTACTCATCTCTTTATCACATACATTTATCAAATATTGGCATTATATCATAATTGCCTTAAATCTTCTTTCCCCGAGAAATAAAACATTACAGATACAGTTGACACTCTCGGGTCCTCCTTCCTGCCCCTTCCCCAGGGAAAACCAGAATCACGAGCCTAACTCCCAGGCAAGCTTTCACACTTTTACTACAGTTTATGTATCCATAAGCACTGGATGTAAACTTAGCAAATCGTTATGAGTGTTGCTTTTCTTAAAAACTCAACTTTACATTTTTCATATTTATCCATATTCAGACATGTAACTCTAGTTCATTTTCACCACTGTACATTAATTCACTGTATAAAGATACCACAAATTACGTATCTATTCTTTTGATGACTATTTAGGTCATACTTAGTACTTTTCTATCTCAAGCAGTGCTTGCCATGAACACTCCTTGCCACATGTGCAGTCCTTGAGAACAGAACCCTGTCCTTCCTCCCATTCTGGAAAGTGAGGAAGAACCTCCCCAGAAGTTCTCTCCACTGAGGGTCTTTGCTGACCCATCACATCTTCCACTGGCAATAAGAAGTGTGGCCACACCAAGCACTGGATTCAGTCCTCGGCCCGCACAACCTGAAGACAGAAGTATTCACCTTCCAACTTGATCCCACCTTGTAATGAGTCCACTTCTGAAGATCCAGAACTGCAACAAGGTAACTTTTTCTCTCTCTACCAATGTAATTATGATTTATTTTTCTCTTATTTTTACTGGGTTTAAGAGATGATACAATGGTTCAAATAGACGCTTTTAGGATTATAATTTTAGGATGATTTTTATAATTTTAGTTTATTTAAATGCCAATCTTATAAATGAATGGCTTCCATGTTATTCTATTTGTTGGTAGAGTAATTAGAGTATTTTTGTTGATGTTAACATGTCTGATAAAATAACCCAGAAACATGTTAGTAATTTTTGTTTTTACCAAGAAATGTGAAGGTAAAAAAAAAAATCTGTAACATATGTATGAATCTTATTAGTAAATTATTTTTATCGTTTGATTTTGAACCAAAAGTATAATGTATCTTTATTGCTATTTAAGAAGTCTCTCCTATGGATCCAGAAAAACATGATTTTTCAGTCTCTCTTCTAAAGTAATTTTGGATTTTCTCTCATTTAGTTTCACATGGACACTTGAAGAAACTGGAAGTCCTAGGATAATGTTATATAAGTGTAAATTATTTCAAAGTGCGTTCCCTGATTCATTGTTTCCTTCCCTTCCATTTTCAGAGGGTGTAAGGGTTAGATTCTAGTTGTGTTGTTCACCAAGTCCCTGTAACATGAATGGCAGTAGTAGTTTTACATGAGCAACCTTGTCACTGGGGACATTTGGAACTCAAAGTTCATTTCTACAGACCAAGGGCAGACCTGACTCCAGTGATAGGACTAATATGTCTACAAATTTTTTTTCTTTAAGGCCTCTGATCGCTCTCACTGTGCTTAGGTGAAATCCAAGCCCCTTCCCATGGTCCCCAAGGTCCTGCCTGGGCCGGGCCCCACCGCCTCTGCTCGCTGTGCTCCAGCCCCAGGCCCACCCAGCCCCTCCTGCTCTGCCCACAGGCCCTTCAGCCTGCAGTGCTTCCCCTACTCTGAGTCTCACTCTTCCTCCGCCCCAGGTCTTGTCTTACACGCTCTCACAGCTTCCCATTCAGAATCATTGCTCCGCTCCTCTTTCTCACCCCACCTTTCAACTTGCCATTAATGGCACTTTTTCAACATACAATCATACAATTTTTGGTGTGATTATTTGTTGACTGGGCGCGTTCATCCCACAGCTCCATTTTTTTCCCTTTTCTGTAGCCAGTGTTTTTCAAGTGGAGCATTAAGGCGTTTGGAGGGACAATTCTTTCTTGTTCCCTGTATTGGTTAGTTACACTGTGATGACAGTGCTTAGCAAACACTCTCCAAATCTCACTGCTCACAACAAACACTGACACCCCACTCATGAGTCTGGCCTGGCTGGGTTTGGCTGGGTTCGGGTCTCTGATCTGCTCCCTTTTCTCTCACATCTGGTTCTCATTCACGGGCCCCGGCGAGGGGGCAGCGGCTGCCTGAATATGTTCTTGTGATGAATGGAAAGAGCATAAGAGCGTGAAGGAAACACAGAATAAAAGGTTCTTAACACCTCTGCCCCAAACTGGCATGATCTCATATCTTCCCACATTCCTCTTGCCAAAGCAATTCTTATGACTCAAAGTCAATGTAGGACACTTGATATCCATAACAGCTGGGTGCTAAATGTTGGTAATACCTCCCAGTCACTGTGAAAACTCCAAATGCCCCTGGGGTGCTGGATCACTCCCCCACCCCAATGAGAAACCTTCTCAGTGCCTGGCACACAGTGGGCATTCGATGAATATTTGCTGAAGAATTAACTTTGCCAATTTGCCCTCCAGAATCTTTGCAAAAACTTACTCAGTGACTAGGACGTGCTATGGCTTTAGTTTAATGTTCTTAAAACATTATTTCTTCCATGAAAAAAGGTTCCCAATTTTAATTTTTTAATGTAAAGCTGAGACTATATATTTTTTAAATATTTTGTGACAGTTTCTTTTAGGAATTCTCTATTCAAGTCTTTTGCTCACTTTTCTATTCATTTTTTCCTCATTTGTAATAATTCTTGTCACAGGCAACGAATATTTTTCCAGTTTGCCTTTTAAATGTTATAATGGTTTTTTGACAGGCAAAACATTGCTAATATTTAGATAGCCTCATCTCCCATCCTTGTCTTTCATGGCCTGCTGCAACGAATATTTTTACTGGCAGTGTGATGTTTCAAGTGGACATACTACAATGTAATGTACTTAACCATTCCCTTTTTATGGGCTATTTACATAGTTTGCAGGTTTTTCTCCAATAGATAACATTGAGATGAAGATCTTTATCCACAAATCCTAAAAGTGGAATTATCATATCCAGGGATAGTTTTTAAATTCTTGATACATTTTACCAAATCTCTACTGAGGTTCTAGTCTTCAGGCCCCATAACCTAGGTGTGTCCCCCCCCTCCCAAGATCCACACCCCAGATCTTCACACCTAGGTGTCCACACTCCAAACTCTGCTGATGAGGTCCTTTCTGGCCAGCCTTGTATAGCAGCAGGCAAGGTGAGAGGGGTGAGAATGGATCTGGAGGGGCAGAGGAAAGATGTCCAGATCATTCCAGAGGCACCTCCTGCCTGGAATGTATTTCCCTGAGATGCTCCCATAGCATCTTCTCGGGACGTAGGTCTCCCCTCAAACCCGAGAGCCCTTCATCTAAAGGAGCCTCTGCCTCTATCATACCACACTGGTTTGGTTTTTTCCTGCAGAGCACTTATTTCTACTCAACATTATCTTATTGGTTTACATGTTTAAACCAAGTACTACTTGTAAACTACATGTTTACAAGTAGTTATCTCGTCTGGTTTGCTGACTGCAGTATCTCCAGCACCAGAGAACAGTGGTTCTCAAATTGGCTGCTCAGTGGGATTACCTGTGAAGTTTTAAAAATTCACCCTCCCCCTCCCCAATAAAAAGTGTGTTGTCAACTTTTACTGTTTGAGAATAGATTGGCATACAATAAAGAATTTTCAGCCCGGCCGGGCGTGGCTCAGCAGTTGAGCGTCGACCTAGGATCCAGGCGATCGGGGTTCGATTCCCGGTCAGGGCACATGCTCGTGTTGTGGGCTGCAGCCAATCAATGGCTCTCTCATCATTGATGTTTCTATCTCCCTCTCTCCCTCTCCTTTTCTCTCTCTGAAATCAATAAAGATATATTAAAAAAAAAGAATTTTCAGGAAAAACTCTTTTAACTTAAGGACTCTATGAATTTTAAATTGTGTGTGCCACTGTGCTCTATAAACATTATAATAATGAGGTCACAGTTCACTACTGGCTTGCCCAAGTATATATCCCCCGTATTGGTTTATATATAAACAATATATATTGTCTTATGTGTAAAACAATATATTTCAAAGAAAAATAAATATTTATGTTCCTCCCTGGACTAATTAAATCAGAATTTCTAGGGGGTGGAACTCAGTCAGGCAATGGTAGCTTTTAAAGCTCCCCAGGTGATTCCAACATGCCACAAGTTTGAGTCAATGACAAAGAAAGGATTCAGAATATTTGTTGGTTAGTTGGGTGGATGAATGGATAGATGGATGGACAGATGATGGATGAATAAAAAGACACTGTAAATCAGACATTTACAGGGCCACTAACATGATATGTGACCTGAACTGTGTCACTCTACTTTTCTAAACACACATAGTTGCACTCCATGCCTCCTAAAGCCCCTTCCTGCTTCAAGACTTCATGATTTCCCTTCTTAGTCACAGCAAGAGCTCAGAGTGAAAGGACCAAGAGGACAGAATGATTGAGGCTTTATAGTAAACTTCACCCAGGATAAAGGTGATCTTAACAGGAAGCTCTTTACTATGCACCCTTTTACCCAGGAAAGAAAGTATTTGTGAGGCTCTGGAGAATCTTGCACTTAGAAGAACATCACATACCTCTGTGCGGGATGTGCAGAGGGACAGATGATCCCTAAGCCCCAAATATCCCACAAGGAAGACAACATGTGTGTATGGATACCCTGAGCCAGGGGAGAGGGAGAGAGATGCATTTATCCAAGAGAGTTCTCAGAAACCTACATTGTCTCCAAGGCTGTACAGGGTTTCTCTCTCAAAGGTGGGATGCTCAAGCATTCTTGAGCTGTTTTGCTGGGATCTTAGGAAAAAAACAACAAAACACGCTGTCAACTCAAGTCTGCTACCGTCACCTTACCAGAGAGTTAAAACAGGACAGTTTCTTACTGGGAAAGATAGCTGCTCATGTTTATTTAAAACGTTGCAAAAGCATTTACAATAGGGGAAGTCCTGTGTAGCCTACCCAAGTGCTATTATTCCGTAGCTCTGTTCCCTGGGCTACTTTATAGACAGCTATTTAGACTCCCCTGCTATGAGAGATTTTGCTATCTGTCCCTAGGCATCAATATCTGTCTGGTCATCCAAATGAGTGGCTACAAATGATCACCCTCCATTCTCCATTCTCCCTCATTCTATACCATCTCAGGGAAGGGTAATTTTAAAGATTACAAAAATAACACATTTGGAGAGTTATGAGAGTGGGTACCTTAGAAATTGAGTTTCATTGGCTTCACAATGGGTGAGAGCAAGAGGTCACTTCTATTTCATCATTTTTTAATACACATAAAACATAACAGTTCTCATGTCAATGCCTCAATTTACATATTCAATTTTATTTTTTAATTCTTGGGGACTGGGGGAGGTAGCACACAGTTTTGGGGTGTTTTTTAGTTGATTTGAGAACCTGTTGTTCCCCTCCTTTACGCATTCATTGGTTGATTCCTGTATGTGCCCTGAGCAGGGATCCAACCCAAAACCTTGGCATATCAGGAGGATGCTCTAACCCACTGAGCTACCCCGCCAAAGAGGGTGGCGCCAAGTTTTGCCAGCAATATTTGCTACCTACATTTAAGGAGGAAACGGCCGCACAAAGGGCCCTTCCGATCGCTGTGTGCTCTGGTTCCAGAGGCATCTCTGTGCTGTCAGGATACCTTCCAGAAGGAGAACGAACCGCGCAAAGAATTTCTTGAAGGACAAACATTTGCTGAGTAGACGCTCATGGGCCCCCACTCCTGCCCCTCCCCAAACACACGCTGAGGGGAGCCCCGAGTTCTCAGTGCTGCTCCGGCCGGGGGCGCAGTCGGCTGGATGGTCCCTGACGCCCCATTCGGGGCAGGCTACACACCCGGGCTGCAGGTTCCACGGGGGGAAGGGGAGGGGAGGGGAAGGGAGGGGGGAGGGGGGAGGGGAGGGGGAGGGCGGGGAGGGGGAGGTCAACACTGGGGTCCACTTCCCAGAGGACCTTCCCTTAACAAAGACCAGAAGCTGGGGAGGGGGGGATTATCCCAGGCGAATTTTCTTGGGGAACAAGATGCTCTGGCTCGGACCTCAGGGAGGCGGCGGGAGTGAAGAAACCTTTTTCGGGGGCCCGGTTCCTGGTGCGTAGAGCGAGAAGCTTGCCCAGGTGCACGTCAGCCAGGCGGCACCCGATGCTGAGCTAGACCCGGGCCGAGGCGAGTCGCCAGGCTCCCAGCGCTCGGGCTCTGACCCCGGAGCCAGGCGGCCTCCGAGGCCCGGCTCACGTTGAGAACCGAACCCGCTTGAGTCATGCCCGTGAGCCGCAGAGAGGGGACCCAGAACGGAAAAGTTCCCCAAGACGCAGAGTAGTCCCTTTTCTAAAGCGCCTGGGAGGAAAACGCCGGCCCGGCGCGAAGCTCCGGCGGGACGTCAGCCCGGGCGCGGGACGCGGCGCTCGGGTCCCCCAGTCGCGCCGCGGCGGACGGCCTCGCGCAGGCGCAGTGGCCCGCGTTCCCGCCCAGCGCGCATGCTCCGCGGGGCAGAGGCGCTCCGAGCCGGCGGCGGCGGCGGAGGAAGTTGCCGTTCTGCGCTCCACCCGGCGCCGCTTCACGGCCGGGGACGGCTTCCTCCGGCCGCGCCGTGGCTGTCGGTGCCGCCGCGCGTCAGGCCACCCGGACCATGGGGCTGCCCAAGGGGCCGGAGGGCCAGGGCCTCCCGGAGGTAAGCAACCCCGTCTTCCTGACACGTCGGGGTCCTGAGAGAGGGCCGAGCGGGCGGGCGGCGGCGGTGGGGATCCCGGCCGCCTGCGGGGCGCCCCGCCCCCTTCCTCAGGTGTGCGCGCGGCTGCGAGCCCGGGCGGGGTCCGCTGGGCCCGTGCAGGTCCTCCTGCGTGGGCGGAACTCATTTGAGCGGTCCCCCGGTGTCCTGGGACTGGGGTGGCCTTCCCGACCCAGTAACTGCCCCAGCGCAGCCCCAGGCGCCGCGGGCCCCGGGGCCCCACCTCCCCTGCTCCTCGGGGCAGTTTCCCCGGACCCTCGACGCCACAGGACTCGCCCGGAGGGCCGGGGCTGCGCCAGGAGTCACGAGACGTGCCTGGGGACTGTCTCGGCTCGGGTTGTGCTAAGGGCGGTGACCTTCTGGCGCCTGCGGCCGCCTTGGGGAACCCGGGGGGTGGGGGGACGGGCGGCCAGCCCCGCGCGCCTGGGTGCCCGGGGGACGCCCCCTGCAGAGCGCCCGCGCTGAGGCCGGGCGGCAGAAGGACGCGGGGGCCTCGCCCGCTGCCGGCTGGGCCGGGCCGGGCCGGGTCTGCGCGCCGCGGCGGCCGGTGTGCGGTGTGGCGGCGGGGCCGTGCGGCCGGGGGACGCAGCACCTGGCGGAAGCGTCGCCGCTTCTCCAGAAGATAACGGGTGCCCTTCCTCCCAGAGGCGCTTGTTATTAAGCACTCAGCCGTCCTAAGGGACGGGGTCGTCAGTGGTTTCCGGATTTCCACATTGGCTGGGAATAAAGGGGAAGTGCATTTCCTTCGGGGTGCAAATATCACTTAGCTACGTGGTTTACATCTGCCTTCTCTCCAGTTGATTTACTCGAGAGCTAGTTTATTAGGTTCTTGGGAGGAATGGAATCTCTCAACGTTCTGAAGCAGGCCTTTGGCAGGGGGACTGATTTCTGGGCAGTGAGTGGTTCCTTCGCTCCGAGCTGCCGGTCGCCAATCTTGCTTCTCTGCCCCCCACCCCACCCCAGTATTTTCATCTCAGGAGTACCCACTAGTTTCGAGAGATCACTGTTCTGCGCATAAAAGCTGGGGATATAGTTAGTGATGGAACCGTAGACGTACCTGTCAGTGTGTGTTCCCAGAATTCAAGTCCATTTTGTTGTTATCTTAGGAAATCCTAACAAGTGTAATATTGTTAGAACTCTCCTGTTAGGTGAAACCTTACATGCGAGTTGCTCTGATGGAGCCAGGAATTGTGAATGCTGGGCTCTGCGCTGTGGTAGTTTATTGGGCATTTCTTTTTAGCCACTTCTTTGTTTTAGGCTCTCATCAAGGTTTTGCTGGGCCTTTTGTTCTAGACGCCTGTCTGATGCCCATGATTCTACCATAAATTCTTCCAATTCAGTGTCCCACTACCAGTGGGGATCTTTCTGAAATAAACTTTGTTTAGCCCTTTTCTGCTAGGAGACTGGGTCTTATTTGTCACTTTTCCAAGAGCCTAGGACAGTTCTTGGCAATTAGGAGGCAGACAGGGTGACTCTATAATCAAGTTATCATTTAGTCAAAGATTAGTACATATAGCCCAGTTGGGCATGGCTCAGCAGTTAAGCATTGACCTAGGATCCAGGAGATCGGGGTTCAGTTCCTGGTCAGGGCACATGCCTGGGTTGTGGGCTAGATCCCCAGTGGGGGGCGTGCAGGAGGCAGCCAGTCAGTGGCTCTCTCATCATTGATGTTTCTCTCTCTCTCTCCCCCTCTCCCTTCCTTTCTCTGATATCAATAAAGATATATTTTAAAAAATAAAAGACGAGTACATATAGTCTGTGTCATTAAACTGTTACTAGTCCTATTCCTTAACTTCAGTTTTTAAACCACTTATGGTATGTATGTGGAGGGTAGAAAGATAGCCAGACTTGGCCCTCCCCTCCCCCTTACATGAACTACAATACAAGGCAAGTGAAAACTTAATGTGCCTGGTTTAGGAGCTCACAGTCATTCATTTTTACCAGAATTTTAGTTTTTCTAACAATTGGATGTATTAACCAGCCTGGTGGCTTTGTATGGCTTCAAGAGGGCATTCTGTCATGCTCTTCTCTATTTTGTTTCAGGGTTAATCTGTGAAACGAATTTGAAGTCTTATTAGCATTATTCATTCAGTGTCTTGTGACAAAAAGTATTTCACAGGTTATATTGCAAAAGTATATTTTCCATTCTGGGGCTGAGTGGCTGAGAAGCATGGGCCATGTGTCTTCCATGGGGTGCTCCTTGGATAGAAGCTGAGGCAAGGATGATCCTCCCTTGATGTTCTGTCCTCTTATTAGAAGTGTTTTAATGATATATGATGACTGAACAAATGAAGGCTTCCTGTTTTACATCCGAAGAGTTGTAAGAAAATACTTGTATTATTCCTTTTTTTCCCTTCTGTACCTGTATGAACCATAAATTGCTCTTTACCGTCTCTTTTATTTGAGTTTCTCCACTTGTAGCTGTTTTTCATCCATCGTAGGTCTTTTGCCAAGGAAGAGAAGGTGTGAATAATTAATATTACCTTGTTTTTGCATGTCCACTAATAACTGGTGAATGCTAACCTTCAAATCTTTGCTAGCTGGACCAAGCATCATTTGAGAGTTAAGTTAAATGAGTACTGGTGCATGGTTGTCACCCCTACAACCCCCATTGCAAGGGATTAACAGTCACTTTAATAATTCCTTGTTCAACTGTATGTTAATATGTATACTCCCTTTTCTGGCAGTTTGTACTGCAAAATAAACTTGAATTTCTATTATCAGTGTCATGACTATGAAAACATTTTGCTAATACTTGACTGGCTTAGGTCATGCACTATATGCAGTGATTGAGCATGTCACTCTATGATAAGTGCGTCTTTGAATTCCAGTGCTATTTCAGAACAGAGGAATTAACATGGGTAAATAATGTATGGGTCCCCTCCTGAACCAGCTAATATAGTAGTCTGTTTGGAAAGACAGGCATGTTCGTTAACACCAGACATGCCACTCAAAAGAGGGTGTTACTTAATTGTATGAATGATATGAAGTGTAAATAAAGTAGAAATTCAGAGAAATGACCATGTCAGGTTTGGTATCAAACCTGATGATTTTGAGAATTTGAGGATGATTTCTCCGTGATCAGAGAATATTAGAAGAAGGAGAGTGGTGTGAACAGTGCTTGTCTAGGTTGGCCAGAGCCATGTCTGGATTGTTTTGGGGGGGAGGTGAAGGATGAAGCTGAAAAGATAGGGTACCGCTAAAGACCTGGATGCCAAACTAAGACATTTGGAGTTTATCTTATAGACAATGTATGATGCATTAATGATAAGGGCCAGAGGATGAGCTAAAGAAATAATGATGTGAAAGATGTGATTTAGGTATGAATGAGCAAGACAAATTAACAGAGAAGAAAGATCGAGAAGCAGTTGCAATAGACCTGGCATGAAGTATAAATAAAAGGGAAGGGAGGATTAATGTGAGATGCTTAGTAAAGGAAGATTTAACAGGCATTGTTGAGTAAGGGAGTAGTCATAAGTGGTAGTACAAGGATATGAACCAGGCTATCTTGGTGGTGTTTTATATAGACAGGTGATTTTTTATTTTCTGCAGTGATGCAAGGGAGGAAAGGCACAGCTCATGAAAGTAAATGGAGGCAAAAGTACTAGGATATTTAGATATATTTGATTTGAAAATAAATACCTGGGAGTGAAGGTAGGATATAAATTAAAATTGCTAAATCAAATCTCTATTTAAATATATTAGGTGAATTTATTACTTTTTAAGCAGTCCTGTTTCATGGCAGCAGTCACCCTTTAGTATCTCTGGGTTGAAAGTCTCCTTTATATTTGCCTTAGAGATCAAACAGAGAAGTGTAGAAAGGCATACATATATGAATTTATTCTTGCCCCTCTTGAAAATAACTGGGACCAAAATGAATATGAAGTTTTAAAAAAACAAACCACCTTGTTCCTGTCTGTAAGGAATTTATAATCTACTTGAGAGGCCTGTCAGTATACCATGTGTTAGAGAACAGGGAGGTAATGTGCCTTAATCTTCTTTTCTCTGGATTCCTTCAGCACCTGGTGAATAGGCTGTGCTGCCTTTGTCTTCTGCCCCCACCTATGATGATTCACAGCTCGTTGACAACTGGGGAGTCTCTTCTGTGAAACTCTGGCAGCACTGTGTCCCCATGCTCCTTCATGACTGTAGTGATAAACCAGTGTCACCTGGCAGTGTTGTAGCATCAGGAGATACACCTGGTGTTTCTTTATTCGAGGTAGCTTTTACCGGCTTTTTGCCTTTTGTTTTAGGTAGAAACAAGAGAAGATGAAGAACAAAATGTCAAGTTGACTGAAATTCTGGAGCTCTTGGTTGCAGCTGGGTATTTCAGGGCAAGAATTAAAGGTTTGTCACCTTTTGATAAGGTAAGAGGAAATCTTTGTAACCATTAGGCTATTTTTTGTCAGGATGGCATGGTTAACCTTGGAAAGGAGGGAGATAATGTGTTTTTACTTTCTCCTTGTTCATGTTTCCATTTCTCCTTTATTCAGATTCATTATGGAAGTGTTCAAATTCCTTATTAAAAAAATAATAATATATCAATAAGCAAGTGAAATAGTTACTCATTTTGAGGAACTTAACAGTTTGGGTGGGAAGATAAAACTTATGTAAAATAAAATAATCTGAGTTAATAAGAAGCTATCCCAAGACAATTGCCAGGTTTTCTATGGATGGATGGTAAATGCTTAGTTTGGAGGAGGGAGAAGTCACTATGGGGTGACGTTTAATTCAGCAGAATCTTGAACAATTATTATGCACAAGGCATTGTAATAGGGCACAAAGATAAGACAGACACCCTGTACTCAAAGGGCTCGACCTCTGTAGCATAGGGAAGAGAGAGACAAGTAAACCACATGCATAGAATAAATGGCACAATGCACTAAGTACTGCTGCAGTGAACTGAACACAGAAATGAAGCCTCCAGGTCAGTCAGGGCAAGCCAGGAAAGCTTCTTGGTGGAAGAAAGTGTTGAGTGCTCAAGTGGGCCACAGCCCTGGCTACACATAACAGAATCACTGTGGGTTGTTTTACAATACAAATGTCTAGGCCTCACCCATTGAAATTCTGGTCAGTTAGGTTTGGGCTGAGGCCTGGAATCTGTATATTATTAGGCATCTCACATGAGTCTACAGGAGAGCCAGGAGTAAGATTCACTATTGGTTTGTTTTGTTTTGTTTTGTTTTGTTTTGTTTTGTTTTGTTTTTTAAACATCAAGCTGTGTTGGAAAAGGATTTTGTTTCAAAATGGATTTTTGGCATTAGTCTCATTTCCATCTCAGAGAAATCCTGTGAGAAAAGTAGAGCAGGGATTCACATCTCCTATAGGTAGATGGAAATTAAGTAATGAGCCACAAAATGTCAGTTTTGCTACTCACATGTCTGGTCCATTAAACAGATAATTTCTCTGGAATCTGGCGCTTGCCTGAAACTAGGTTAAGACTTCTCTCACCTAAGAATTAATGTCTGTCTTCTTCAGTATAAAATAAGTCTATGCATGATATTCCATTTAGTAATAAAAGTCAGTTTCTCAGTCACACTAGCCACATTTCAGGTGCTCAGTAACCACATGTGGCTAGCAGCTGCTGTATTGGACAGTGCAGATACAGAATGTTTTCATCACTGCAGAAAGTTTTATTCCGCAGAGCTATTTTAGATGAATTGTAGTTGATAGAGTCGGGACATAAATACTCTCTAACAGTACATAATTTTGTGTATTCATTGAGTCTGTAAAAAATATTTATATTTTTTCACACCTTCACACCTTCCCCTCCCCCAAACTAGAAAGAGAAAACACATATTTTCTTCATTTTGCAGGTGGTAGGAGGAATGACTTGGTGCATTACCACTTGCAACTTTGACGTAGATGTTGACTTACTCTTTCAAGAAAACTCTACAATAGGTCAAAAAATGTAAGTTGTTAGGGTTTGCCATGGAAGAGCCTAAAAGGGGAGGAGAGAGTAACTTTTGAATGCCTGCTGTGTGCCAGAAATTGTGCTAGATACTTTACATATTTTATTTTAATTTTCATTACAACAGGTAATTATAGATTATAAACAGGGACTGAAAGAAGCCAAGGTCATACAGGTAGCATGTAAGAGTTATTTTAATGTTCAGGCTATTTCTAACACTTTTTTAAAACTTTTTTCCAGTTTTATTGAGATATAATTGACACATAGCATTGTATTAGCTTAAGGTGTACAACATAATGCTTTGATGTGTATATATATATATGTATTGTTAAATGGTTACCACAATAAGTTTAGTTAACATCCATCATCTCACATAGGCATAAATTTTTTTCTCCTTATAAGAACTTTTAAGATCTACTCTCTTAGCAACTTTGAGATATACAGTGTAGTGTTGATAAAATAGTCAGCATGCTATACATTACATCCTCAGAACTTATTTATCTTATAATGGAACGTTGTACCTTTTGATCACCTTTACCCATTTTGCCTACCCTCCACCTCTACCAGCCACCAATCTGTTCTTTATTACTATGAGTTTGGTTAAGTAGATGTATAGTATTTGCCTTTCTCTCTCTGACTTACTTCACTTAGCACGGTGCCCTCAAGACTATCCATGGTGTTGCAAATAGCAGGATTTCCTTCTTTTTTATGGCTTAATAATAGTCCATTGTATGCATGTACTATATATTCTTTATCCATTCATCTCTTGATAGACACTGAGGTTGTTTCTATGTCTCGGCTATTGTAAATAATGCTGCAATGAATATGGGGGTTCAGACATCTCTTCAAGATAGTGCTTTTGTTTCTTTCTAATATACACCCAGAAATGGCATAGCTGGATCATATGGTAGATCTAATTTTAATTTCTTGAGGAACTTCCATACTGTTTTCCATAGTGGCTAGGCCAATTTTACAGTCCCACCAACAGTACACAAAAGTTTCCTTTTCTCCACATCCTCACCAGCCCTTGTTATCTCTTGTCTTCTTGATGACAGCCATTCTAAAAGGCTTGAGGTGCTGTCTCATTGTGGTTTTGATTTACACGTCACTGATGAGTAGTGCTGTTCAGCGACTCTAATACTTTTTCTTGATCAAAGTTTCTGGTAACTGCCGTGTATCTCTTTCTAATGGCAGCTGATTTGAATGGAAGTTGAATAGGGTGAGGAGAGGAGAACCTTTCCCTCCCTGTTGTCTCTGTGAAAGACAGAGCGTCACTTTGCCTCTCATTAGAGATGGCATGGTTCCTTGCTAGAGATTTCACCTGAGAGCTCCCTGGCTGGTCTTCCATAGCTCACCAGGGGCTTGGTGATCTCCTTAGACCATCTGGGATCCCCAGTTCTGCTCCCAGCCCTGCCTCGTGTAGCTGTGTGACCTGGGGCAAGCCTCGGTTCCCTTATCTGTAAGAATAGGGGTTAGTGATTTCCAATCTGAATGATTTTGTGACTCACGTATTTTTTTGAAGCCTGATTCTCCCTTAAGAAAAAACACTTGCATATGGGTTAAAGATGGCTTACAGATGGGCACGGGAAGCATGTGAGGGCATGGTTATCTTTCAGGCTCTCCCATACGGGCCCGCTGGGGCCTTGTTCTCCTTGCTACTTCTTTCTTGAGGGTTCCATGAGCTTCTCCCCTCCATCCCACCTGTCCTAAAGCCCTGTTATCATAGGGGCTATGCTCCAAGATCTAAAAATGAAATTTTAGGCTTATAATTGAGTTCATTTTAACAGCACACATTTGCTAAGCCCCTGTGTGCAGAGCACTTGCACATGCTTTTTATTATTTAACCTTCACAACAACCTTGGAGTAGGCAGGACATGGCTTATCCCTCGTTTTATGATGGTAGTATTGGACCAGAGGGACCGAGTGACTTGCCAAAAGTCCCAGAGTAAGTGATGGAACTGGAATTTAGACCCAGGTTTAATTCACTCTCCTTTAAACTGCTTGTAGTGGTTGAGGAAACAGTGCACTGAACACTAAAGAATCAGACTAATCACCTGCAATGACAAGTGCGCATGTTAAAATCTTAGACTAGGAAACCTGCCTGGTGACCTCTGCAGTTGTCATTTCCCTTTATTTTCAGAAAGTCAGAGGATTTACCTTGAACTCCAGGGAGAAGCCAGATGGGGACTGGTGGGTTTCTGTAGGAAATCTTCCTGATTTTTGTCCCCTACTCCCTAGAGGTGTTTTCCCCACCTCTTTACCTTCAGGCAGCTTTAGTGCCTTCAGGTTATTCCATGTGCTGCCAAGACTGTCCCGACGTGGCAGTCATTTCTGGGAGGCAGGTTTAAGAGGGTTGTAAACTCTGAGATGACCTGCAGTATCCTTTCCTTGGGGCTTTTATGAACTGGGAAAGTAACCTGTCTTTGAGGAGTAGCCAGGGAGAACCTTGTCTAAAGATAGAGGGTTGGGCTGGTTGTTGCTGGGGGTCCAAGCCTCGTTTTTTAAGCTACTGAATGGTTATAGGCAAGCAGTAATTCTCTGCAAACCCATAGACCTGTAGCCACCAGAGGGAGTTTTCCTCCTGCTGAACCAAAATATAGCAAAGAGGAAAGGTGGCCCCTCACGTGTATAAATAGTTAAGGCCTGCCTGGAGCAAGGACACAAAGCCAGGGTTGGTGATTATTTTCATTTGCTAAGCTTGGAGTTTGGAGAGCAGCACCAATTAAGTACCCATTTCTTCCCCTCTCAAGTTTCAAAGTATAGGAGTCTTCTGGAGATGAAAATAAAACATAAAGTTTATCAGAGAGAGAGCCTTAGATATTTTGCCAAATGGGTTTGTTAATATTTCCCTACTGCCTGGCCAGGCGTGTCTCAGCAGTTGAGCATCAACCTAGGATCCAGGAGATAGAGGTTCGATTCCCGGTCAGGGCACATGCCTGGGTTGTGGGCTCGATCCCTAGTTGGGGGCGTGCAGGAGGCAGCCGGTTAATGACAACTCTCATCATTGATGTTTCTAGCTCTCTCCCTGTCCCTTCCTCTCTCTGAAATCGATAAAGATATATTTGGGGGGGGGGGGAATTTCCCTGCCAAACTATCCAATTCGAGCCCCAGGAAAAGCTGGACAACCACAGGCTTTCCCAGTGAGAAAGATGCACATGAACCATAGACAGGCTGCTCAGAAAGGAGGGATTGCAGAAGTGGCTGAGAGGCACATGACAGTTTTCTTACATATCTCGAACCTTTTGGATAAATCACACCTCCTGTATGCTTCCATCCTGGGTGGATAATTCCTACCTTCTGTGAATGTGTACCATAGGGTATCAGTCTTCCTCTCTCCAAATTGTATTCTCTTAACATATTGGACTTAATGTTGATATTACAGATCAGTGGAGCTGGGCTGTGGCTGTTTCCTTCTGCAGTTTTAACCTTGGTCCCACCTTGTATAGCTACTTTCTGCATATAAATGTTTTTGCAGTTTGTTCTCCAGGGACCATTCCCTGGGGAGCCATTTAGCTTTTGTCCCTAGATTATTTAGTTTCTACCAGGTCTGAGGAGATGAAACCTACTAAGGGAACATAGGTAAGATAACTGCTCTCAGCCAGGCCTGAGTTAGATGTTGGCCTTAAGAGTGCCTGTCTCCTGCGAGGGCTTATGGAACTGCAAGAAGATAAAGATGTACAAGATTTCTTTGGCCAGGAGCACTTTTGGTGAACTCCAAACTTACTGAATTTGAAGCATCTGGTAAGACCTGGTGACCTCATTCACCAGGGCCTTCATCTATTAGCAAGGAGTTCTACACTTGTAAACAAGGCCAAGTGTTTGCTGTAACTGGCTGAGATCTTTCTTAAGGGTCCTAAATGAGGATATAACCTAAACTATCCACGTAGGCTGAGCCCCCATTTCTCCATCTGGGCCCATAGGTCCATGCCTTGTGTGTTTCTCAAGGTTCCTGGTCTGTTGCCATGGCTGTGGGGTTTAGCAGAACCCCTAAATAACCTTTATGCACTCCCCTTGAATCTGACTCAATTTAGACAGATGAAGACTGTTGGAGATCAAGTATCAGCAGATTTAGAGAAGGAGGCTTAAGTCTGTGGTGAAATGGGCTTGCACACAAGTCCTTCTATCACTCCTGCCATAAAACTGTCCCACCCAGGCTCAGGTTGAGCTGAAAATCTCTCCAGCAGAGGGAGGATGCCTCAGGACCTCAGGGAGCCTGAGTCCTCCCTCCTACTCCCAGCCTTTAAGGGGGAGGACTGAGGTAAAGGTTGGAGAGAGATCAGTGTCCCTCATAAGAAGCGGGAAATTTCTCTCTGGGAAAAAAAGAGTGAGAATACATGCTTCCCCCAAATATAGCATTGATTTTAGAGTATCAAAAAACTAAAGGCAACTTTTTTATTTTAAAAGTGCTTTTGTACCGGAGAAGTCCAATTTTTTTTTTAAATATATCTTTATTGAATTCAGAGAGAGAGATAGAAACATCAATTTTTTCTTGAGCTTGAAGCCTCATGTTTCATCTTAATATTCTGGGCACTTAGCACAAGTCTGGTAATTATTTCTTGCATAACTGATATTTACAACAATTTTTTTAAGTGTATCTTTATTGATTTCAGAGAGAGGAAGGGATGGGGGAGAGAGAGAGAGACATCAACGATGAGTCTTTGATAGGCTGCCTCCTGCACGGCCCCCTCCAGGGATCGAGCCCACAACTCGGGCATATGCCCTGACTGGGAATCGAACCTCCATCTCCTGGATCCTAGATCGATGCTCAACCACTGAGCCATGCCCAGCCGGGCTACAACAATTTTTTAAATGTGTAACCTAGTGGTTCCCAGACTTTTGGAAAAAGTAGGTCAGTAAAATGAAATGCAAAAGAATATGGGACACTGATAACTTTTTATGTTATGTAAAGATGTTATAAAATAATACTACCTCAAATATCACTATAATTTCATAGACAAACAAAATATTTTAATATAAAATGTAGGAAGCACACAGTCTTAGAATAAAGGATGAAGGCAGTTTTTTCGCTTTACATGCACACACACATCTAAATTGTGCTTGTTTTTTCTATTTTGCAGTAAGCCAGGAGAAACTTGGTCATGGTCTGGCATTGAGAAGCCCCAGAGTTTTCTGGGATGCTGCCCAGACTTGAGAGATGTTGTAAGGGCCGCTTAGTATGTTCTCACTCTTTGCTTGTTGTTTTTGCAAATAGAGCTCTATCAGAAAAAATTGTCTCAGTTCTGCCAAGAATGAAGTGTCCACACCAGCTGGAGCCTCATCAGATCCAGGGGATGGATTTTATTCACATATTTCCTGTTGTTCAGGTGAGAGCCTCTTCGTGGTTTCTTGTCCTCTGAACATTGAATTCCTGTAATGGGTCTGGCTCTTGGGCTGTCTGGCCTAGATCCTGGATCTAATGGGTGTGATATGGATTTGGTGGCAGCAGAACATGGTGATGTTTCCTGACGTCATCCTCAGAAAGTCACTGGTACTCCATCTCCCCTAGTTTCACACTGTCACCTGAACTCTGAATTTCCCCATTAGTTGTTTTTTATTGTCCTTCTGGTAAAGGTAGGACTCCACTGCCTCCATGCTCTGGCCACTTCCCACCTATCCAGCCTCATTCCTTGCTTTTCTTTGTTCTTTCTGTTTTAGTCCCTCTGACTTTCAGATTTTCCCATAGTTGTTATGCTTTCTTCTGTCACGGGGCCTTCCCCCCAGCTGAGAAGCTCTTCCCTTAGTTCCACCTTAGTTCAGACCTTAGTTCCACCAAATCTCCTCAAGAAAGCTTACCCTGACCTCGTATTCTAGAACAGGTTCCTTTGCCATGTCCACTCATATGACCACATTCGCTTTCTTCACAAGAATGTCCCCTGCTGTAGTTTGTACCATGTATATTCAAGTGTGTGGTTATTTTTCCGTCTCTCTGTCACACTGTAAGGTTCATGAAGGCAGGCACTGTGGCTGTCCTGCTCACTATTGTGATCCCAGCACCTCATGGACTATCTGGCACTTTGTAGGCATTCAGTCCTATCTGATGACTGAATGTCTGTTGGGAGGCTTATATCCACCTCAGCTTTTCCCCAAGACCCTGTGATTAAGTGACTCATGCCGTACAGCTCCCTGTATTCTCTGCAGTTCTTGTGTGCCTCCCGTCTGGACACCTTGAAAAGAGGAGCAAAGGAACTTAACCTTTGCTGCCTGTGCTATGAACAGTACTCTGCATCCGATCCTGAGAGTCTTTGAAGCATCTGTTATCCCAGTCTAACATCTGAGGAAAGTGAGACTCAAAGAGGGTAATTGATTTGCTTACAGGCAGAATAGAAAAGCAAATGTTCCAGTCTAAAGGCTCTGTCTCCAAGCCTAGTACTTTCCCACTCCACCGTTCATGGAGCCGCCAAGGAGAAAGCTGTGCAGCCCTGGCTAGAAAAATCTTTTAAGCCTGTGTCAAGATTATACTGTATAGGTGCATGGACTCCGGAGACTTCCTGGGTTCAAATCTTGGCTCTGATGTGTGACTTTAGGCAAAGACTTAACTTCTCATCTGTTAAATAGAAATAATAATAGTACCTATCTGATAAGATGAGAATTACTTGACTATGTGTAAAGCACTTAGCTGAAGGATGGGCACATTTAGTAAGTGCTTTATAAGTGTTATCGTCCCTGCATTAGACTTCACATCAAATACCATGAAATTTGTAAATTTGAGCCTAAGACTTTTACTCAAAATTTGATTTGTATCTTTGGTAGCCTTTCAGTCTCTCTGATTCAAGGAAATGGCACCTAATTCTCTTTGTGAAAACAGGAAGTAAGGACCCTGTGTTGATTGTTTCTGAAACCTCCAACACCATCACACTGTGAAGTTACTGCCTTTTCCCCGAAAGCCTGGATCTCTAGTGATTAGACCTACTCAACCCTCTTCTGGAACTTTGAGAGCAAAAAATCTAGTCCAAACTTGAGAAGGAGATGAAAGGAAGTGATCCTCTATAGTTTGGGCATTTTGAGTGTCTGTGATGAATGGTTCCATTTTGTGAATAGAATGCTGGAGGGCTTTCTGTCTGGATATGAGAGCCTAGGCTAGTGGTTACTAGATTTCTTAATTTCATGGGCCTGTAAAATTTAAAAGCAAAAATGGAGGTTAACTGACGGTTGTACCTGTATTTTGCCAGGCAAAGATGCTTTTTAAAGTAACAACTATCTTTCTTTCACCATCATTTCCTAAAGGAAATGTCATTTAACTCCAATCTCAGAATAAGAACAAGTCTTCAAATGTAATACCTTTAGCATTATGAAAAATTCACCACATGCCTGTAGTTTTTTCCTGTTTTGCTGGAGACCAGTGAAAGAACAGTCATCGACCATGGATTGTGAACCATTGAACTCACTGTCAGTGTGATTCTAGAGGCTCACCACCCACATTCACACTGTTTAGTGAAGTTGTAGTAATGCTGTCTGAATGCCAGCCAAGAGAAAAACAATCTACCTTCCAGCCACTGTTAGTTCTAGGTCACATCTTTTTCTCCCATGCTGGACACGTGAACCGTGTAAGGGTATTTTTTTCAAATGTTTGGGACCTGTGGCAGAGCTTGGTCATCTCAGAGGTTCCCTCTGTAGCCCTTCACAGTGGGAACTCCAAAGCAGTGACAAATTCTCTAAGGGAATCCTATGACTCAACAGGCTTTACTTTCCTCATCTAACCACACATTCAGGATCCAGCCAAATAATAACTCAGTATACATCTGATTAATGGAGGCAGATCTGAAAAGGAAACTAGTGTGAAAGCCTAGAAACTGGATCTCTCCATCTGAAGGAAAGCAGAGCAAAACTGAGTTGAGCAAGGGTCAGCCTCCTTAGTTGTCCTGGGCCATCGCGTTGCATGGGGTACAGTAAGGGACTAGAGTAATTCTGAATGCTGTCTTTCTGCCCTGCTTCTGGATTTTAGTCATTACCTGAGGTCATTGTTTGGAGTGATGGAAATAAATGGAAGATATTAACAACAAAAGAATATTTCTCATACAGTTACTTGCAGATACCCCTATCCTGGGCAACTTCCTAAACATTCACTTTCTAAATGTGACCTTTGCTAGAACTGACCCCCCTCCATGAGCAAGCATTCTTTCCAGCCCTGTGGGCACACCATGTTATGTGCCATGTGCCTACCTTCTTAGCTAAATTTTGCCAAGTGTGGCTGTGCTCTTGGGGAAACAAAACTACTGCCCCAAAACTGCTTGTGAGATGTAATAGCTCCCTCTGGAGAGAGAATGACAACCCTGACAGATGGGCTCGCCTTCCATAATGTTCTTCAGTAATAAAGGGAATGAATGAAGAGCCAGAGAGGAGAAGCAAAGGCTCTTTTTTGCTCTTTACATTCCCTCTCTGAGAACGTCTGGATCATCCGCGGGGTGTGGGGTGTGGGCATGGGCGTATGTTTTAATTAACTGGAGTTTTAAGTGGGGGAAAAGGAAGTGTGGCTGCTTCTGCATATCAGCCCAGTAGAACGGAGAAACATTTATAATAAACCTATACTTCCAGGCTTCTAGCGTGGAAGATCCTCACAGCTGTGACTCACAGCTTTGTGGCTTGCTAGCTATGGATCAGTGGGCAAATTACATAGCCTGTCTGAGTTTCAGGTTCTGTAAAATGCAGCCAATACTAACTGCTCTATAATGGTGTGTGGATTGAGGGAAAAAATGTTGTGAGTACCAAACTACCCCTAAGCATAGGGCTGTGTACTCAGTACACCCTATTCTCAAATCTGAGTATTTTGGGGATTTTTTAATCTGTCAGATGAAGGTGTTCTCTGTGGTTCTTCCCTATTCTCTGATCTGTGGTATAAAGCACAGGAGAAAGAGCTGCGTTAAGATCTGCCTAGAACCAACCAGGTGGCTGTGGGCAATAGCTCTCTTTATGTTGTGCTTCAGGTATTTACAAATCACTCTAGTACTTGTGATTTCATGTGCTCCCACAACAGCTCTGTGAGGTGAAAGGAACTGATAGTCTCATCTCCACCTTACCCAGAGAGGGAAACTGAGTCCTGAGGATCTGAGGTGATCTTCTGCACAGCTACTCAGCTTTAGGTCCCACTGGATCTAAGCATCCCATATGCCCAGCCTGTGGCTTTGCCTATAGGACAGTACACAGATAGTTTCTCATCACCTGGTCCATTCAAGTACAGTGATTTGGGTTCACGAGTTATGCCATCTCTGAGTTGACCTTCACCATGGTGGTATTTCATCCCTACTCACATTTCTAACTTTCTTCCCTAGTGGCTGGTGAAGCGAGCTATAGAAACAAAAGAAGAGATGGGTGACTACATCCGCTCCTACTCTATATCCCAGTTCCAGAAAACCTACAGTCTCCCTGAGGTCAGTTTTTTACTTTTCTTGTCCACTGAGACTATGAGTGCACACTTAGAGACTCCCTGGGAAGGAGCTCAGTAAGCTCAGGCTACCCTGCACTCCCACCCCCAATGTGGCATCTGTGCCTCTACTGGTTCAGCATTGAGAACTGCCTCTTTCTATGGGCACTGAGTGTAAAGCCCTATAATTTCATCCTTTTGTTTAAATTTTGGTACTCGATCCAGAACTTTTCTTAAATTATAAGAACATTGGGTATATTTTTGTATAGTCACATAAAGCTTTTTGAGAGACTACCTGCCTAGGACATTCCTATAGTAACAGGTTAATAATAATCCCAACAACAGTAGCTGGTAGCTGTTGTATTCTGACTGTATTCCAGTCCCAGCATATCACATACCTTCTACTCCTTATGCTCCCTGAGATGGATGGTGGTGTCCCATTTTACAGATGGAGAAACAGGCTTAGAGGTTAGGTAACTTGCCTGAGGTTTCAGAGCTCATAAAGATTTGAAACATGAACATTTGTCTGCACCTGTGATACCCCTTTTTCTTACCAGCTATAGGAATTTGTTTAGGAGCCATCTGCAGAAGCCCTAGCTTTTCCCCATATAGGATATATTTTAGTTTGTTAGAAAATTGGGACTTCTTCAGGCAAAGGTGTGATGTGAAGTCAGTTTATAAGACAGATTTCTGAGCAGTCCAGTTGAGTTTCATTCTTCACAAGATTTATTTAATCCCTGTGTTTTGTTGTACAGGATGATGACTTCATAAAGAGAAAAGAAAAGGCGATCAAGACAGTTGTTGACGTCTCAGTAAGTTCCCCTTCTCAGATAGGCTCACAGCCTCCAAACAGCGTTTTGATCTAAATCACAAAACCCTGGTCCCTGAGGTTTCTGTCTGCTGGGATTGCCCAGGAGCTGACCTGATATGTGTGATGGAAGCCCTGCCTGTCTTATGTGCCCCATATTTGGACACCACCATTCACAGCTAGACCTTGCCACAACCACTGCCCTGTGTTTTTCTTAGTTCCCGTTTTAAGGGAGAACTTTTCCAAACCCAAAGTCCTTCCTCATTTGTGTCAGTGTCAGATATAAATTATGAATAGCTCCCAAAAAAGTGGATGATGAACTGGAGATGGTAAACTGAGGTCACCACCCTCGTGGTGGCTTTGGAGAGGCAGAGTAGCTTCTGAGCTTTGTGTAGGAAACTCTGGAATGTTCTTTGTCACCATACACAGTGTTTCTTAACCATGGGGGACTGCATGCATGTGCCAGTTTCCCCAGTGCAAGGAACAGAGGAGAGCTTTGGGCGTTTTCAAAACACTCTGGGCCATACCCAGCAGAACCTTGTCAGCCCTCCCACCCCAGTCTTCCTACCTGAGC
The DNA here is from genome assembly GCF_964146895.1 of Miniopterus schreibersii. Classification (NCBI taxonomy): domain Eukaryota; kingdom Metazoa; phylum Chordata; class Mammalia; order Chiroptera; family Miniopteridae; genus Miniopterus; species Miniopterus schreibersii. The sequence goes on along the minus strand of NC_138108.1, from coordinate 74,848,117 downwards.
TGATGGGAGTGAAGCCTCAATGCCTGGGTGTAAATTCTTTTCCAAAAATAATGTATAGTGTTATTTTGCACATTTTTTACTTTAAGTATGTGGTCTCCCAAGGTGATTATTCTGAAACGAATAATAATCATTTGATGATGAAAGGCATGAAGTACTTGTTTAAAACAAAACAAAAAAAGTCTTTCTCACTTTATAGTTGTAAGTTGTAATTTGCATCTTTTCTCAATTCCATTTTGGAACAGGGAGGAGTGAAAAACCTTTAGGTTAGCTACACTTTGCAACCAGATACTGTTTTCAGAATTGGTGACAGTATTAAGTAATAAGAAAAAGAGCACATAATATGACAGTGGAGTAATTTTTTCCTCGTTATAAAATAGATGTTCAGTTTACAACTTCTTTACAGTTTTTTTTAAGGCCGATAAATGCAGGGGAAGAAAATCAACCTTAATCTCACAACACTGAAGCAGCCACTTTTGATGGTCAGATGTATTTCTTTCATGGTTTTTTTGTTTTTGTTTTTTTAATATATCTCTATTGATTTCAGAGAGAGGAAAGGAGAGGGAGAGAGATAGAAACATCAATGATGAGAGAGTCGTCACTGATTGGCTGCAAGCCCGCAACAGGGGCATGTTCCCCTCCCAGGAATTGAATCGAGATTGCCTGGATCCTAGGTCGATGCTTAATCACTGAGCCACGCCCAGCCAGGCTCTTTCATGTTTTTATTTATTTATTTTTTTAAATATATCTTTATTGATTTCAGAGAGCGGAAGGGAGAGGGAGAGAGAGAGAGAGAAACATCAATGATGAGAGTCATTGATCGGCTGCAATCTGCAACCCGGGCATGTGCCCTGACCAGGAATCGAACCCTGATCGCCTGGATCCTAGGTCGACACTCAACCACTGAGCCACGCCCGGCTGCGCTCTTTCATGTTTTTAATGTGCATTTTTATACCGAATTGGAATTTTACTTTAAATATAATTTTGTAGGTTTTCTTTTTTTCACTTACCTCTGTGGAGCAGGATTTACTTCATTGGAGCTTTGGTGTTCACCGTGTCTGCCCCTTGAGTGTGTGGTAGGATTGTAATTCAGCATGGTCGAGTCTGACCACCGGGTGCACTCTCTCTCCAGCCTCCTCGGAGGTGCAAAGTCAGCCTCTGCCTGTGCCCTGCCCAGGGCCACCCAGCATGAGCTACAGAGCAAACCGTAGATGGTTGCTACTTGTGCTGGACTTGGAGGTGTCCAGGAGAGGCCAAGCTATGAACCAGTGCAGGCTGACGCTAGTGCTGGGCCTGGGGCCACTTATTGAGAGATATGGGGCATGCTGAGGCCAGCTGCTGCTTGTTTGAGATATTTTAGGAAAGTCCTAAGCATGGGGCTTGAGAGGCCACTTGCATAGAAAAGCCATTGGAAATGGCTGGGATGAGCCTGCAGGTAGGGAGGGGCAGGGTCTCTGGGAATCACCAGGGTGGGGTGAAAGGTGTGAGGCAGATTCAGAGAAGGGACCTGCCTGCCTGCCCGCTTTGTGTGGGGAGGGCTCATCAAAGGAGCAATGGCCTCTGCCAGCGCTTCTATCTATGACAAAGCTTCCTTTCTAGCTCTCACCCTGATTCCAGGCAAGTTAGTTCCTTTCTGAAGGTCCCAGGTTCCTTTCAGGCTGCTGCCCAGTGCTGGAGCTCAGGGGGAGGGCGTCTGAGTCCATGCGCCGGCCCTTTAAGAGGAGCTGCCTGGGATTCCTGCAGCCTCTGTTCCTGAGCTATAATCCCTGCTGGTTTTTATAGCCCGAAGTTGTGGGGACTTCTCTTCCCAGCACTAGAACCTTGGGCTGGGGAGTCTGATGTGGGGTTGGGACCCCTCACTGCTCTAGGAAGCCTCCACCGCAGAGAGATCCCTCCTGGGTTTAAACCACAGCACCAGGTGTGGGCCCGGCCGAGTCCCTGTGGTTCAGCCCAGATTGTGCCTCTCATCTCGGTCTCTCCTCCCTGTCTTGATGCTTCTTCAGTTCTCGAGTTGTAGGGCTTCTGTTCAGCCAGATCTCAGGAGGTTCTGAGTGATGGTGGTTTTGTATTTTAGTTGTAATTCTGACGTGGTTGTGGGAGGCATGGGTACTGCAGTTACCTACACGCCTTCTTGTCTCTCAGTGAAACGTATTTTAATAAACTGCCTTTATAATTATTCAAAGTGTGTGTATACACATTTTCTGGGACACCCTATATTTCAGGTGTTTAGAGGCCTTATTTTTTTTTTTCATTTGTAATAGAGATTTTTATTAATCCTCTTCTTGATAATGTGACTGCGTAGAATTTAAAGACAATGATAATAACAAATACATAGTGCCCAGGTAATAATGTTCTAAGCATTTTTATCTAACTCACAGCAACCTTATGAAGTAGTAGTATTTTTTTAACAGTTGAAGAAACTAAGACACAGGTTATATAAGTTGGTGATGATGGAGCCAGAGTGCAAAACACTATGCCGTGAGTCTCTAGATAAAAAGGTGTTTGCAGCTGATTAGAAAATAACATCAAGGTAAAGGAAAATGAAAAAAATTTGCAAGTATCTTTGATAGTAGTTTAGAAAATAATATCACAATAAAGTGAAATGGAAGAAATTTGCAAGTCTCTTTGATAGTAGTTTATATTGCTTAGTTTATTTCCTTTTTTATGTATTATTACTCTTCAGTTGACTATCAATACATTTTTAGCAAGAATGGTAAAGAACTCCTGTAGATGTCTAGAGCCAGGCCTTGGGTTTATTTTCTTCTCTTCCTGTCTACTGAAAATACTCCTCACTTCCAGATTCTTAGGTTTCTTAGCTGAGCTTCTTTGCCGTTAATTTGCATCCCTCCCACCTGCACCTCTGCAAGGGCTTCCTTGCAGCCTTGAAATGAGTACCAGAAGCTCACAGGCAACTCCAGGGCTGCAGTGCATGTCCCTGGCTCATTCCTCTGAGTCAGTTTAAGAAATGAAACAGCTTGCTGCTTTTTGTTGGTTGTCACTGTCCCTGAAGAGAATCCTTCCCTCAGTAAAGGGAATGAAATCTTTCTAAGGTGACCAAGGGTTGTGGCTCTTTGGAAGTCTCAGATTCTAAAGCGTTTTTTTCCCCTCCAGTCTTTTGCCAGTCTCCTTTCAAGTGCCTCATTATTATTTCTTACCTGCTCCTTACCTGCTTCTTACCTAAATACAAACTTTAAATTGTGAATGGTAAATTAAGGATTAAAATCAGGTCTAAGGTACAGGTCCCTAGTTTCTAGACCCAGCCTTTTATGTAAAATGTATTCAGCAGCTATGTACTGATTGAGTGCCTTTTATGTGCTTGGCACCTAATTAGGCATTTTATAAGCATTATCTTATTAACTCCTCACCAACACTCAGGGAGTTGTTATTTGCATTTTATAATTAGGAAGTTGAAGCTCAAAAAGGCTAATGTTCCCTGCGTAGTTGCAGAGCTAGGAAGCGGCAGCCAGATTTTGATTTTACACCTGACTCCTCCAACACAACAGGTGTTTATACTTCAGTTTTCTCCCTCTTACCTGCACTCTGATTTCCCACATATCCTGGCACCAATTTTGCAGTACTGTTCTTGACTTTAGGACTCTGAGCTCTTATCCATCTGGGTCCCAGAGACTCAGACACTTCTAAGTGACTGGGAGCCCCCCTACCACCTCAGCAGTCGCTTATGGGGCATTTACTGCGACTGTTCCCATTTGAAGACCCTTTATCCAGCTGGAGAATGTTCGCCGCCAAGTGGAGGTTGTCATCTTTCCTTTTTTCATTAGTTAACATGATACCATTGTGCTTCAACCAGTAGGTTTTTACTTATTCTTGCTTAGAAATAACCTCTTTTTTAAAAATAAACTATAAACATTTTAATATTTTTCAAAACATGTAACATTCTTGTCATTAGCCAACCTTATAGGACTGTTTCAGTCTTTTACATTTGTCCTTGGTCATGCAGCCCATCCATTTTTTTGGTGCATGATTTTTATAACTTATTTTTCATTTATGCTAGTACCAATAATAATAATGAAAAATTAGGAAACAAAGGAAAAGTACAAAGACTAAATCACCCATGATACCACCAGCCAGGGATAATCACTGATATTCTGAGTAGGAAATACAGAGTTATGGATGTCAAAATAGAGAATTAGAAAATGCAAAGAAAGAATAACAGCATTATATTGTATATTCTGTTTTAGTGCAGGCTTGTTTTGATCAACAGTATAAGCTCAGCTCTCTCTCTCCACCAACAAATATATGTACCTCCCTAGCATTTTTAGTGTCTGTAGATTATTCATTGTGTGGTACTAATTTAACTAGCTTAGTTGGGGAGGGGAGGCATTATGTAGGACATCCTCATAGCTAAACTTTTTCTTTTATCTTTAATTATTTACTTAGGACACCTGCTCTGAAGGGGAATTGGGTCAAAGGTTATCCCTAAGGCTATTAGGACCTTTTGTCAGATTGCCAGGCAGAAAAGCAGTTGTGAACTAACTTGAGCTCATCACCTTGAGGTGCTGGCTCTCTTTTGGCTTCATTTTTCTTCTTTCTGGGGATTATTTCCAGTACTTCTGCTTTCTTCTTTAAAATGTATTACTTTCTTGACTTCTCCACACCACCTTTTCATACAGTAGCTAGCCGCTTTATAGAAGGTCTGCTTGATGAGAGGTAGTATTTTCAAAGGATGTAAGAAAATGAAACTGTTGCCACCCAGGTCAGGCCTCTCTTCACTGCCTTCCACTTTCAGAGTGGAATCGCTCATTTGTCTCACTTAGTGTGCTGTTGTACAGCCTACTTCCTCCTTTTCGGAGCTGGCAACTTTTCGTGTTCATGAAAATCTGTCCTGTGCGGCGAGGTCTGTGACTCCCTAGTAACCTTGAGTGAAGAGGGCCTGTGAATTGTTACCCAAAGCCGCAAAAGGTATTCAGTTAATGTTTATTGAGCATTTTTGGTAATACTTAAAATGTATGTGAGTATAGAAGGAACAGAAAAAAAAAAGACTTCTTAGAGCTTCCAGTCCAGTTGAAAGGAAATGCTTTGCTGAACTTATTGGATCACCTAAGAGACCATGTCATTTAAAATTACTCCTCCAGTGTGTTCTGCCAGAGGGCCTTTTTATGCAGCACATAAAATGTAAATGTGGCCCAACTGGGCGTGGCTCAGCAGTTGAGCGTCAACCTAGGATCCAGGAGATTGGGGTTCGATTCTTGGTCAGGGCACATGCCTGGGTTGCGGGCTGTAGCCGATCAATGACTCTCTCTCATGATTGATGTTTCTCTCTCTCTCTTCTTCTCCCTTCCTCTCTCTGAAATCAATAAAGATATTTTTTTTAAAAAATGTAAATGTGGCAATATAAGTAAAATAATATTAGCACATTTTATTAATAATAATATATTTGTATGTAAAAAATATGTACCTTAACCCTTACTGTGTGTCAGGTACTATTAAATAATCACAGCCACTCTACTTATACCTATTTTGCAGATGGAAAGCTATAGAGGTTAAAGTAACTTGCCCCAAGTGAGACAGGTAATAGGTTACGGAGTCAGGACTAAAAGCCCATCTATCTGACTCCATGTCTTCATTTAGTAAGACTAATTGTGGCCTCACCGCAAGCCAGACCATACTCTAGGGGCTGAGGTGAGAGAGTGACATTCCAACTGTCAGGGATCCCACGGATCAGGGGCTCATCAAGGAAAAAGACAGGACCATGAGGTGGCAGTAGCACAGGCAGGTATTGAATGCCTGGCACATACCTAGCATTCAGTAAATGATAGCCAGTACTATTGCTCCCCCTGTTAGTGGCAAAAGATAAGTTGATTTTGTGTACTTTTGTAAGAGCACAGTCAGGTGTAAAGCATGAGTGGTTGTTTTTTAATTAATCTTAGACTTTAAATTATTGATGGAATTATATTACCAAGTCAGGATCTTTACAGGATTAAAAAAACTTGAAGAATGAGAGACTGCGAGTCTCCTTCAAGACCTATTAATCCAGCCCTCATTTTACAGATAAGAAAACAGCCCACTGAGGGAACTGCCTTCCCAAGGTTATATAGCTAGTTAGTAGTAGAGACAGGACTAGACATCAGTGTTCCTGATTCCTATTGCTTTAAAGGGTGACTTGGCAATCGTTGGTTTTGGTTGACCTGGAAACCTCTGATTTTAGATCTGTATTACTATTAGGTCCAAGTCATTGTAATGATTCATGTGGCAGCCTCAGATTGTATAGGGAGTCTCATGAGAGGGCTCAGCTGAAGTGGCAGGTGGGTGACTACAGTGCCCATCAGAACCAAGTTAGTGTAATGGGAAATCCTTGGGGCCAGCAGCCAGAGTACTGAGGGCCAGGCCTAATGTTCTCCTAGCAATCCTGAACAAATTATTTAATCTCTGTTTCTTCAGAAGTAAAGTGGAGGTAATGGCATCTACCTTGCCTCTATCTCAGGGTAAGTATAAATTGCAAAATGTGAGGTGTTTATGAGGTGCTTTAAAGTATAAGGAGTAATGACACAAAAGCCAACATTGTCATTGTTTGGCAGAAGAAAAGGTCCTAGTAGCTGTTGGTTCAGTATGCTATTGTTTTGGAGTCAATCCTTTTTTTAAAAGAATCCAATTTCCTGTCTTGGGCCATTGACTCTATCAGTGGTAACTAAGGAAGATAGCAGTTAAGCTCAATTGTATAGTACTACTATAATTGTAGAGCTCAGTGGAAATTAAAGCATACGCAGTAACTGACATCATATGGCTTCATTATATTTTTCCTTTCCCCATAAATCTGTTTTATGTTATTTATAGCTTCCTATTCATGTAGATGCCAGTAGCAAACTAGGGGATATTTGTGGTAACAAGCTATAAGAACAATCCTCCAACATCATGTCAGACCCTATTCCATTCCTTTTCTACTAACCTGTTGAAATTATGTGTATGTTACAGAAAGAGTTTTTTCTCTATGTTTGAAATATTTCATAGTAAAAAAAATAATAAACTTAACCAGAATTATCAAGGGGAAACAATTCTAATTAGAATAAAAATGCCACTATCTGGAAAAACCTGATAGTACTGCTTGTTCTGACGTATCCAAGTAGAGATTAGATATGGTGAACTCTGGTAGTGCAGAAGAAAAGATCCAGGGACACACAACTAGAATTCCTTGCTTGTATAAACAACTGCCTGCTTGGACCCAGAGCCCTGAGCAAATATTACAAAGGTGGTATTTGACTGCCAGCTTGGCAGTCAAGGAGGACATTCATTTGGGGTAGAATAAATGCCCTTCTGGGTCATCTGGGGATTAATTGAGCACCTATTACATGCCATATACTTGTTTAGGAAGGCAGGGGAAGGACAGACTTAAATTGATGATGTTGGGATTCTTAATTTTTCATTCAGAAAAAAATAGCTAGATCCCAACCTTTCACTATACCCCCCCCCCAAATCTGAATAGATGAAAAGACTAAATATAAACTGTAAAAGTAACAGACAAGAACTTTTTTTCACAATCCCTAGATAGGAAGTAAGCTGTAAAGCGATTGATTGATTTGACTACATAAAATAAAGCAAAAAACACCAAGTTATAACAAAGTTAACTAGCAGTAGACTGAGCAGAGTCCTTAAAGGCAGCCACCCTGGTGGCCCCTATTGTGATGGGGAAAAGACTCATTTCCTGACTGGCTGTTTTTGCATTCAGTCATTCAGCCACCAGTTCAGGAGGAGAGACTTCTCACACTCAGTAACTCCTCTGTCTCACACACTTCTTAGGATGTTTACAAGCCCCGTCGAAAATACAAACGCCAGCAGGGAGCAGAGGAGCTGCTTGATGAAGAATCTCGAATCCGTGCTACACTTTTGGAATATGGCAGGTATGAATGGAACCCAGTCTAAAGTGCCTATTTTATAAAACCATTGAAAAGGAAAGCTATTTAGAATTTCTTCATTGAGATTAACTTAGTTGGCTTTTACCTGATTGCGTTTACTATTTTGGGCCCAAGATTTCCAGCATCTGGAACTTTTCTTCTCTCTGGTATTGAATTACCCAACTTTCTGGAGGTCGCTCCCTGATAGTGGTAGAGGCCTGATCTTTGAAACTGCTTTCTAGGAATGTGTGTAACCGTGTGTCCTGGTTCTACTCTCTTCGGGGGTTCAGAGTTTGGAGCATTTATGGAGGCTGGGGGTGGTCTGCCCTTCCTGTCTCTGCCATTTGATAAAATTGTCAGGTAAACTAAGGAGTTTTCAACAGTTTTACTTTAAGTGTTAGAATAATAGTTTTGGTTTCCTGTGAAGAATTGTCCTGACTAGGAGAGTAAAGAATTTAGAAGTAGTTTTGTCACTTTTAAAAACACCTCTAGTTATTAAAAAAACAATTCTTATTTTTATCTTCACATTTTACTTAGAACACATGTACATAAGGAAGTATTCCTTCCCATTGGATTTTTTGATTGACACTTGGTATTAACCTTCATTTATGTCCTGCATTTTCTACTTAGGGTAACTGATTCCTTCATGTGAGTATATCTCCTTGGGCTTCTTTCCTTTATGCTGAGAGTGTTTGCTGTGTGCTGCTCTGCCTCATAACCCAACCCTCATTGGGTGGCTGGAACTAACAGCACTACCACTAGCATCTTCCTGAGTGAGCATCTGATGGCTTCTCTCTCTAGGGTACTGGAGAGAACTAGAGGATACTAGGCTTAATTGGCTTAAGTATTCCATCTTTCAGATGGAATTGCTATCACTATGTTGTTGTTGTTGTTTTGTTGTTTTGTTTTTTTGAAGGGGTAGTGTGGGGTCAGGTCCTTCCTTCCTAGAATGAAGCTAGTCTGTTTCATTCAAAGTAAGTTGTTTGTTCTAGCCCTAGGCTGGGTGTGACGGCTGTCTGCACAGCTCACCAGTTGCTGCTGTGAATTGAACTCTTCTGATTCAGTCATCATCAGACCAGCTACATAATTTGCATGGCTCAGTATAAAATGAAAATGCAGGACCCCTTATTAAGAATTATTATTAATGGTTAATTATTAAGAACTTCAAGACAGCAAAGCAACCAAATGTGGGGCACTTCTGAGTGTGGAGCCCTTTGCGACTGGACAGGTTGCATGCCCTGGGCACTATGATGGGGTCTTTCCAGCCAAGCCCAGCTGTAGGTGGGCAGGTGAGGCTGCACTGCTCTGAGAGGTCAGAGATGGAGAGACAGCCTGCTTGTGTCAACATGTTCCAGAGCCAAAGAATACTTGGGAATGTTGCGGCTTTTGTTAGTTTGTATTGTTCATGCCTCCAGTTTTTCCATTATCATGGAAACCCCAATGTCCCTGGGACTAAAAAGAAGTCAGAGAGTCAGTAAATTGTCCACCTCACAAAGACCCTGCTGACAAATTTCAATATTTTGTTTTGTTTTGAAATTCTCAGTGTCACATTGGATCTTTTGCATGTGTCATAGATGATAGTAGTTATCACCATGTAACCATGTGATGGCTGGGTAAATTCAGGACATTCCTGCTCATCCTCAGGAGTGATTGGGACAGTGTGAGGCCAGAGTATGGCTTGACTTTATTTAGGGAAGGGAGCAAGGCACAGGTTTCGATTATGACTCCTTGAAAATTTGGAGTGTAAGAAAGAGCAGAGTGTCTCAATACCAATCCTGTTGGTGGGTCATGCTGACTTATAAACCTAAGTAGGTAGGGTGAAGGATTTGTTGGTTTTGTTTTTTAGGAGGGATTATTTTGCTTTCTTTTTCACTTTTCTGATAAGGAATGGTGAGTTTTTGAGAGGCGGGGAAATACTTAACTACATTCTTATAGTTTATTTAGTTTGTTTTCTTTTTTTGAAAATTATAAAGACAGCATTCAGAAAGGTAAAAAAATAATGCTCCCAAGGTCAACTATTAACTGTTAAGAACTATTAAGAGCCTCAAACTAGGACTTGAAGTCAGGTTTCTTAGAGTCCAAAAGGATGTCATTATCATTATCTACAAATACTGTTTGAGCCTCCAATGAGAGTTTGTCTCTTGGTTTTAGAAAGACAGGCCCAGTCTGTATTGTTTGGTCTGAGACTGAACAAGAAGAGAGTGGTTGTTAAACTGACAGAGCAAACTGGATAAAACCTGAAGGCCCAACAAGTGTGCGTTTTATTCCCTATTCTGCAGAAGGCCCCTCCCCTTCTTTCTGGCTATGAGACTCTCCTCATGGTTCTGTTCAGTACTTGCCACTGCATGGGAATCTTTACCATTAAACGAGGGTTATATGATCATGTGAAGAACTTTCAACAGTTTGTCATCTATAGAAAACAGTATATGTTAACTGTTAGGTCCCAGCAGTAGCAGTAGCAGCAGCAGGTTTTCACTTCTTAAATTCCCTTAAATATAACCTTTAGATTCAAAGGTGGATTCTTTCCTAAGCCCCCCTTTCAATTTCGTTTGTCCCTATGTACTCATTACTCCTAGTTCTAGGCCTCCTCCTGGCCCCTTTATGAAACATTTACCCGCTCTTCCTTCCCTTCCCCTATGAAGCAGGCTGGCCCTTTGCTGGCTCTGGGACACTCTGCTCCATCCTGCCTTTCCCCTCACTGTTGTGCACCCCTTAATTGCTCATCCCCACCCAGAAATCCAAATCCCCCATCTTTCATCAGTGTTCCTGTCACTCATCAGCATAGACCCACAGTGCACCTGGCTTTGAGGTCAGCATTCCAACTTTTTCTCCCTTTTTTACTTTAATTGCTCAAATAAGGCTGGACTTTGAGCCTGGTCAACCATGGCCTTAAGGATTGTGTCCATTAAAAATACATTTGGCTATATTTGTTTAAAGTTGTGGTGTTAGAAAAATAAGACTCATAGTTTTGATTTTAGACTTAAACAAAATTGCAACTCTATGATATTTTTATTTTGTTATGACCTCAGTCACCTTTTAGGAACTAACTTAAACACCAAACCACAATATAAAACTGCCACTGTGGAGAAATGCATTTATATGCAGTGTATTTGACTTGCAAGTGGAATTTTGAAGCACAGTCACTAGAATGCTGGAGTTAGCCTATTTCACACTATTTGAGGCTTGAAGTCATTCTGTACTTAAATGAAATATGACATGCCTCTCCCAACCTATGTCCCATATGATAGTGAAGCCTATATATTTAGTAAATGCTTGTTGAATAAACAAAGAACAGATTTCATAGTCCTTAGTATTTAGAGCTTTCTTACACTCCTCTTTTGTTCAGATTCCAGATAGCTTGATATGCCTTAATTTGCCCTGGGGCAATTGTTCTTGAAGGTTAGTTTTCTAGAACTGTGATGTCCAATAAGGTAGCCACTAGCCACATGTGGCTGTTGAGTACTTGAAATGTGACTAGTATGGCTTATGTACAGAATTTTAATTTTAATTATGTTAAATTTTAAAACTCATGCTTGATTTAGTTATTAGAATGTGTTTCATTATTGTCAGAGTAACATGAGTATATGAATCTACTAATTTTAAGCTATATACGTGGCTCTCATTATATTTCTTTTGGACTACACTGTTCTAGAAGATGTACATCCTTGATTTTGAAGACCAAGTACTAGGTTTAGGTAAGAGGGCCAGAGCTCTGTTGGTGCTGACAGTATAGGACATCAGCAAAGTTGGTGAGTCAGAGCTAACCAAGGGGAAGGCAGGAGCAGATTGTACCACATGGCACTGCATATCAGGCTGGCTCTTGAGACTGGGCAAGAGGAAAGAGAGGTTGTAGGGTAGAGCAGCATACCTAGGAAGGATAAAGAGAAGTAAATGCTTTTATAGTAAAAAGAAATTGAAAATCCCCCTGCTCTTTGAGGGATGATACGCCATAATGGGATATCATGTTCTGGTGAAGCTTAAACAACATTGGAAGAGTAGTGCACACAGTGAGGCAGACATTAAGACAGCTAGCTCTTTGTCATGGAAGCACTGCCATAATATCACATGGAGAAGGAAGCTGTTAGAAGAATCATCTGGACTCTTCATTTAGCAAACATTTATTGAGTACCTACTATGAGCCAGGCTGTACTTGGTGCTGGGGATACAAAAGCGAATGAAGCTGTACGTGAATATTCATAACAGTTCTATTCACAGTTGCCAAACGAAATAACACAGATGTGTCCATCAGCTGATGAATGGATAAACAAAATGTGGTTTATCCATAACGGGATATTATTTAGTTACAAAAAGAAATTAAGTACTGACTTGTACTTTGAAAACATGCTAAGTGAAAAAAGCTAGATATAAAAGGCTACATGTTTACGATTCTGTTTATATGAAATGTCCAAAATAGGCAAATCCCTAGAGACAGAAAGTAGATTACTGGTTGCCAGGGGATGAGGAGAGAGGGAGATGGTACTACTAACTGCTAACAGGTATGGATTTATTTTGGGGACAGTGAAACTATTCTTTTTTTAAAAAATATATCTTTATTAATTTCAGAGAGAGGAAGGGAGAGGGAGAGAAGAGATAGAAAGATGAGAGAGTCATTGATCGGCTGAAGCCCGCAACCCGGGCATGTGCCCTGACCGGGAATTGAACCCTGATCTCCTGGATCCTAGGTCGACACTCAACCGCTGAGCCACGCCCGGCTGGGCTAATGAAACTGTTCTTGAATTAGATAGTGGTGATGGCTGCACAAAATAGTGATTATACAAAAAAAGCTGAAGTATATATACTTTACAATGGTGAATTTTATGTTATGTGAATTGTACCTCAATTTAAAAAACGTGAAAAGAGAGTGAATGAAGCAAATACCCGCCCTCCAGGAGCTCAACAGGCAGATTGCACATAACATGATTATTCTGCACTGTGGGATGAGTGCTGGTGGTATAAACACAGAAATACTCGGCCCTAGGCCTAATCTAGTTTTGGATGTTTAGAGAAGTCTTCACAGAGTCTCTGTCTTTAAGGACAGAGTAGTTTAATTCTACCTGGTAATTAAATTGCTCAGATTTAGTAGTTTACTGCTTTATTTGGAAAATCTGTTGAGTTCCTGGGCCTTAGATAAGGGCTATCTGCCTGAGGGTATGTGTTCTGTCCTTAGGGTCTACATAGCCTATAGCCTGGAAAACAAAGAAATACTCAAGGTGCAAAGACAATTCTAGGAGCAGAAACTTGGTGAGATCTTCAATTGGTCAAGGCTCCCTGGTTGAGAACATAAAACCCTCCCGCTAGTTTCAGCAGAAGATTGATTACGGGGATCTGTGGGCTTAAAACATGGAATCTCAGCTGAGCCAGAGTAATTTCCCAAGCGTAACATTGGAACTGGGCCTCCAGGAATGCTAGTGTACTCCACGAATAGAAAGCTGTCTAGCAGCCTGAGGAATTGGGAAGCTGATGCTGCAACTTCTGACAAAAAGATCATACCACTTCTGCCAAAATCAGGAAACCACTGTGACAGCTGCTGGCCCCAAAACCAAGTTACTTCTGTCATCCACACCACACAGTGAATCTTTTATGACCTTCCTCTCTCCTCATAACTGTTGCACATTCAAAACTCCAACAAATGCATCTGATCAGTAGAACCTAACTAGGATTCAGAATGCTAGGAGCAAGGGAGTATGGAACAAAGAGTTTTTTGTTTTCCAGCCTCTCCACCATAGGAAGATGTAATAGGTATTGACTAAGCCGATCCACAGAATCTGCCATAAGGTCCTTTACAGAATGTGGTAGATACTCCACCTTTAACCTCAGTCTGCTGCACTTTGGCTTATACATTTATGCCTAGTGGATGGGCATATGCCCAGCAGTGACGTTGAGGTTTTTCCAGTTATATGACAACCTATTGCATGGTCAGGTGATACTATTGGCTTCTTGATTTCTTTGTTTTCTTTCACTTATTTTAGTTTATTTATTCTACATAAAGTGGAAATACCAAATGTAAAATAGCATCAGTGCCCTCCAGGAAATGGATGCGGGCATGCAAATAGGTAGTTGAACATGATTTCCACCTGGGAAGTGGAAGAACATGTACAGACTTAGGGATGGGTCATTCAGGACAGTGTCTGTGCATGAGGATGCTTTGGAGAAGAGGCAGTGTTAGAGCTGAGGTGCGAGGAGTGAATAGGAAGGTAGAAGGAGAGAAGAGGACAGCACAGTGTGTGCAGAGCTCTATTCAGGCAGTGGATGCACAGGAGCACGAAAGGTGAGGTGAAATGGTGGTTAGGCAGGGCCATAGATGGGAAGTCCTAATGAGAGTGCCCAGGACGTCCTGTTTGTCCTGAGGGTAGAGGCCTGCCATTGCCGATCAGGCGAATGGGAAGTTGGGTAAGAATGAGAAGAAAGAGGGAGAGTGAGGTTGGATGCTGGAGACCAGGGAAGAGGCCATCACACTGATCCATTAAGTGGGACCTGACATGAGGGAGGCTAGAGCAGGAGCCCTTAATTTTTCTTATAAACTATTTACAGGTAAGTGAGATTGGGTATTTTTCATTATGCTTTTTGTTTTGGGTTGAATGGTTTTTGCATTGTTATACTTGCTTTGAAAAAAAAGAGATATTAATTAGAGCCAGAAAATAAACTAATTTAAACTAAAGTAAATTCACATTTGTGAATTTCTTTGAATTTAAAGTTGAGTGACATGAACACATTATTGACAAAATGCTTCAGTTATGCTTGAGAAAAAATGGGCTGGACTGGAGTTGTGAAAGTCACCATTGGAGAGCATGTTTAGCTTTAGCAAACACATTCACATTTGTTTATACAGGTATTTTCAAGACTTTTAGCTTAAACTGTGAATCTGAAATACAGTTCCTTCAAAGAGTAATAATTGCACTTAAAGAGAATGTTGCACTATACACTGAGAATTCCCATGTAAGCATTTATATGGCAAATAGAGTGGCTGACCCTTTATTCAAACACAGTGGAATATATTTGTGGTTTAGGCACTAAAATATTTTCTCCAGTCATGAAAATAGCCCAAATTCACTTTTCATATAAAAATCCAACTAAAATATATTTGACAGACTGTATGTGATTTTTGAATAGTAATTGAACTCCCCTTTTTTGTGGCCTGCAGGAAATACGGATTTAGCCGCCAGAGCAAAACAGAGAAGGTAAGAAAAGCATAGATAATGGGGGAGAATATTTGAGAGATGGAAGTGACACCCTCCCTTTTGCCTCTGTCTGACACTGACAGGCTGTCCAGCATGGGTGAGAAGGCAGGGCTGCTGCCAACCAGGCTCTGGTCTTTGGGCAGCCCAGGGCTGCAAGGATGTGCCTCCCCAGGCCAGGGAGCTGAAGCAGTGGCCTCATCTGGGGCTGAAGTGAAGGGTAATTGAAAGTCATGGCCCAGGGTCAATCTGTGGGCTCTAATAACTCTAAAAGTGTGAAAGTGAAGTCCACTACCAGGGCCCTGAGCACTCCTCGAGTGAGGGGACCCTAGACAGCTGTGAACAGAATGCTGCAGTGAGATAGAACACAGCCATGAATTACAGGCCTGCCCTGTATTAAGATAATGAGGTGGGGCCCCGCCCAGCGTAGCTCAGCAGTTGAGCGTCAACCTGGGATCCAGGTGATCAGGGTTCGATTCCCGGTCAGGGCACATGCCCGGGTGGCGGGCTCGATCAGTGACTCATCATTGATGTTTCTGTCTCTCTCTCCCTCTCCTTTCCTCTCTCTGAAATCAATAAAGATATTAAAAAAAAAAAAAAAAAAAAGATAATGAGGTGGGAAAATCAGGTAAGTCAAGATGGGTTTTTCTAACTTCACAAAGCAGTCTCAAAAGATTTTTCTTCATTTATGTATTTGTTAATGGTCTTTAATGTCAGCAGCGGGGCATGCATATAAATCTTACAGTGCCAGAACTTTACTGTGTTACAGACCCTTTGTTCAGAGCCCCGCATGTGTTTTTTCACTTACTCCTCTGAACAACTCAGAGGAAGAAACTTATTCCTGTTTTTCAGGTCAGAAAGCTGAGGCCCAGAGAGGCTCAGTGATTTGTCCAAGATCACACAGCTCCTTAAGTGCCATAATAAGAATCTGAATCCAGGTCTGTGTGACATCAAAGCCTGTACCCTTAACCACTGCCTTTTAAATAATAAAGTGCTAACTAAAGTATTCAGTGACTTCTTAAAAAGTTGAGTCCTGCTGCTTGAGGTCTGTTAATCTTTTTTTCTGATTCCTCACTGATTCCCACATTTTCTTGAATGAAACACCACTCTTATTATTCTCCTTCCACTTTTCCCTCTGTCTAGGCTCCGCATCCTTCAGTTTTTCTTTCAGGAGACCCTCCCTGACCCTAGCCTCCCTCTGATTCCTGTGGCAATTGTTGTCTCAGTCATCGGAGAGCCCTGACAGTGACTAGGACCATATGTTCTAAAGCCAGACTTGCTGGTTTCAATTACTAACTTCATCCCTTCTCGGTGTGACTTTGGACAATATTCTTGTGCCTTAATTAACAGCATCTATAAAATGGGGGTAGTAATTGTGTACTACCTTGCAGCATTGTTGTGGAGATTAACATGTAAAAGACTTAGAATGATCCAATACATAGTAAACATCTAATTGTTATTATTTCATTAGCAGTCAGTCATGCATCGATTACATCTTTTTTTGTTTTCTCATTTTTTCCACATTTTTGTTTTTATTCAACTAAACAGTCATTTCCTCCAAAACAAGGTATTTTCTGGATTTAAGTATGTCATGTGGCATCTAGTATATAAGAATTTGATGCATGTATTTAATTTGATACATAATTTAAGTATGAAAACAATGCTTATGCATATGACTATATTCTGAAATAAGGCAGTTTGATTATGATCGAGAAAAATCATGAATTGCCCATGAAAGAGTATTCACATCAGGCTTATCTTACCATTTTTCTGTCAGGTGGCACATTTGAACTGGAAGCCTTGTTCAAATACTGTAGATTTACCCAGCAGTTGGGTCCTCAAGGTGTTCCCCATAGTTAGTTGTAGACTTGTTATAGAAAAACATTCTAGAATTGGGGTAATCTGAGAAGGGTGTTTGAGACCAGTCCTCCCTTTAAACCCTAGAAGACCCTGATATCCAGAGAAGGTAAGCCTGAGGTCACCCAGCTGGTGGATGGCAGAGATGGAATTAAAACCAAGAATTCAAGACTCGCAGCCCATGTTTGAGGAACAGTAGTTAATCCAGGTATCTTGAGTGTGGTGTGGTACATTTAGAGCCTGAGACTAGATGCTGAACATGGAGCTCGATCAGCAGGTGAAGCAGCTTAGAATTTTATCCTTTAGGCCAGTGGTTTTCAAACTTTGTTGACTTCAGGTTTCACAAAGCAATACTTAACCCTTGACTGCCTACAAAGCATTCTGATATGTTCTTTTCTGTAATTTTTATTTAATTTGTTTAGGTGCTTGTCACACCTAAATTATTTTCATTTCTCACTAATAGGTCTCAATTGGCAGTTTGAAAAACACTCCTTTAGGCAGTGACCTGCTTCTGAAGGCATTAAATTAGACTTACAAGGATAAGTCTGGCAAATGTGCATGACCTGGTAGGGATTTAATCAGCAAACAGTTCAGTAATGAGAACAGGCATTGGCCAGGGCATGAAACTCGACCTGCTTGTTCTGCAGTTGGAGTGGAAGCTCAGGTCTCTGGATTTTCCATTCTTTCTCAGGGACTGATTTGGCTCTTCAGATCTGTGTGTGTGTTTTTTCACAGTCTCATGCCTCTTTGCAATGTTGTCTGTTCTCCAACTCCGATGCTCAGCTATTTTTGCATCTTCCCTTTCAGGCTGAGGACAAGAAAACGGTACTTCCCACAGGGCTCTCGGCTGCGGAAAAAGCTGATGCTCATGAGGAAGATGAGCTTCAAGCTGCTGAAGAGGTGTGTGGCCTGTGTAGGTCCCCTGAGGTTTCTGTTTAAATCATTTGGGGAGAAACTTCACTTTCACCTCTAGCTTTCCAGACTGGCCAGGTGCTTCTCATAGCCAGCTGCTATTAGTTGGCCTTTTACACCCTTTCCAGTTTCCTTTTATCCCCTCTCATGAAACTCACCATAAAATGAGGTCAAGTACAACAACCCTTGGGTTTCAAAGACCTGTTTAGACATATTGCATAAGTCTTATGTGGCCTAATCCGCTCACTGCTACTTCTCTCCATTCCTCTCTTAGCAGCGTATTCAGTCACTGATGACCAAGATGACTGCCATGGCAAATGAGGAGGTGAGGTGGGAGTGGTCAGCAGGGAGGGCATGTTGCAGAGATGGGGTCTTGGAACCAACCTGCTTGGCTCTGTGGGGCCCTCTTCCCAGAGGGACCATCTTCAGAGCCCTGTCTTTTCAGCACTCAGTGTTTCCTGTTTCCTAGGGATCTTTCTTTTGGGAAGCTTTTTATAATGTTGCTTTCCATGGGAACCTGTAGGAAGAAGACTTGAGAGACCCTTGTGAAGGCAGGGTGTCACTGTTGGGACAGTACTGTATGGGCCTCAGTGGAAGAGCCATGGTTCAGCCCTGCCTCTCCATAACCACAAGTTACACCCCATGCCAAAGGAACCGTTGTCTTCTGTTTCCTTCCTATACCGTCTAGGTAGAAAATAGAATACCAGATTTAGAGTTGGTCTTATCAGAACTCAAGGCCTCTCCAGAAGGTTTAACCAAAGGTTTTGAAAGGATAGTTTCTTTGGGGAGCAGGAAAGGCCTGTAGTAGAGATATTTTAGGAGTTTTAGGATTCCTTTTTTTCTCCCATTTATACTTCTCTTTTCTCTGGGTCCTAAGTCCATGAAGTTCTCTGCAGGCTTTATGTAGTAACCCTTAGGAAGAAAGACCTTGGGATGGGACAGAAAGGATGAAGAATGATTTTCCAGAGGTACCCAGGATCCTGAGAGAATCTGGCCCAGTTAGCTAAATGACTCAGGAGGTGGAGAGGTGGCTTCACATTTGTCCCAAGGTTTGTTTTTTTTCTTCCTTGTTGATAAATACATAAACAAAATCCAGATTATTTTCTACCCTGGGTATATTATCTATTTTGCTGTAATACCCAGAGTGTTAGATTTTCCAGTTCTGTGAAAGACAAGATATGGCCTTGAGAACACACCTTCCCTGTGATTGCAGAGCCGTCTAACAGCAAGCTCCGTGGGCCAGATCGTGGGACTCTGCTCAGCTGAGATCAAGCAGATTGTGTCTGAGTACGCAGAGAAGGTACGTGGGGGCTCAGCTGGAGTCTTTTCCTCAGGTAACGCCCCAAGGACTTGTGCTCTTTCTCTACACCCTGCTCCAGCAGTGATGGAGGCAGGTTGTAATTCATTAGCCACGTTTGTCAAAAACATGTACGTCACACAAAGCCAGCATTTGCCCATTAGCTAAATTAATTTTCTTTACAGTGCCTATTTTTCTATAAATGTAAAGAGAAAACCTGTCTCTCAGAGCAATTACTGCATCTGATAAATCGATACCTGAGGTACAGCACAGGCATTTTTCCTTCTCTACCAGGCCACTTATGACTTGGGCTCAGTTTAGTGATTGGGCTGAGGAATGGAGCTTTGCCACTTAGGAGATAAACCCCATAACTCAGCCAAGCCCAAGGCAAAATTTTTTGTTCTACTTTATTAAAAGGATATAGAATGAACAGAAGCCTGAAACCCATATTTCAGTGTTAGATTTTTTTCATGCTGAGAATAGGCAGCAGGACCTTGAATATCTCAGGGAGACGGTGATTAATCATTTTGCACATAACTGATTCTGGTCTGGCTGAGATGTAGTATCAGTAAAATCAGATTTACCGGGCATTGTTTCATATCCTTCCTTCCCCACCATACTCATTGGGCCCCCCTAAAACGTTGATGTCTGTTGAAGCTTCCAGCTTTGCTTTCCCTGTCTCAGAAACCTTGACAAAAAATTAGTTCTGCTCCAATCTCTGTGCAATAAATATTCTTCTGAAGTGGTTACACAGATGATGTAATTGGGAAGGGATGTCGTCTATAATCTGGGAGTTCTAATCTAATGTAAACATAACAGATGGTCACCTCCCACCAAATAAATTCAAAAGACTTGAGGATGTTCTACTTGAGTACCTTTAGGATAACCTAAGTTCTTTTCTGTGCAAACCTCAGATGGCATTATGACCACTGTCACCTCTCCTATGTTGTAAATTGAAATAGAGGACACTTTGGAGTCTCTGAAAGTTGGATTAAAAAACCTATGTTAAGAAGCATTAAACTGGGTGGGGGTGGGGGAGGCGGAAACAAGAGAACCCTGCCGCCAGGTAGTCAAAACCAGCTTACTCACTGTCTTGGTCAGAAGGTCAGAAAAGAATGAAATTAGTAGTTTTGGACAAGTCTCTTTCCGAAGACATACATAATTAACTTCTCAGAGAGAATTGGAGGTCAAGAGTTCATTGCTTGATTATCTGTGTTGTTTGCATTGAGTAGATCATATAGCATTAAAGATGATAATTTTTAAAATTAAATTGCCTTTAATCCTAATCCCATCAGTTATTTCATATGTGCATTATCTTCCAGTGTTTGTCCCTAATACCATAGTTGTACCTAGTTGCAGTCATCATGTATGTCTAAGAGAGATGGAGCTCTGTAGTTGAAAACACAGCATTTAGAGTCATGTCTTGGTTCATACCTGTCTTTTCTACTCCCAGCTATGAGATAATGGCTAATTTATTTAACCTCTGCTTGCCCTAGTATCTTCATCTGCAAAATGGGAATATTATTACTTTCCTGGGAGGGTATTGTGAAGATTATGTGAAGTGTGAACACAATGCCTAAAATAGTGCCTGGCACATTATAGCTGTTCAGCTAATGGTAACCTTCATTTGCATTTTTATAGTCTGTATTTTTTTGTCTCATCAAATCCTAAACATTCTCTGTTTTAGCCTTCATGATTATTTGAATACTAGATAATCCATATGTTGATACCACACAAGTCATCAAACATTTCCCTATTGTTAGTCTTTTAAGTTGTTTCTGGTGCCATTGTAGATAATAGTGTTGTAAAATCTGAGCAGATAGTTTCTGCTAAAAGGTTTCCTAGGAATTGATGATTGGGTTATAACTCCTGTGTTGCCTTACAAATAAGTTGTAACTGTATAAAAGGGCCAAAGACCACTAGGAACACACCTGTAGTTGAACAAGTTGACAAGTTTATTGCTGGTTATAGCAGGAGAGGCCACACACCAGTGGGGAACTGTATAGCGTCGCAGTAAGAGGGCATTAGAAAAGACTTAAGAGATTTAGGCTTGTTTTAGGTGATTTAGGGGGAAATTCAAGAAAGTAGGGCTTTGCTCTGTGTTGGATGCTTTAGGAAGGGCAATTCAATGAATGGCATCTAAATAAATCTAATATATAAGATGCAGACTGAACCAAGGTTAAAGCTGTTTACTTATATTAGCCAGTATAGGGGGATGTTTAGTCATTTGGGGGATTTGAACAATATTCAAGTTTTTGTCCATGTTCAGACATGATTACAGAAAGGTCGCGTTTTGCCTCTATCTTCATGACCTTGTTTGATGTTGATTTTTTTTGGAATTGTTTATGTTTAACACCAAGGCCTAATATAAGTACAGTCCAGCGCCAGCAGCAGCAGGACTTTGCTGAGGTTAGCTCTCAGACATTGGGCTGCTTTTCTCTTTCTCTATTTTTTGTCTATTTAGTTACCTATTGCTACATAACAATATTATCACAAATGTAGTGGCTAAAACAACACACATTTATTATCACATAGTTTGTGTGGGTCAGCAGTTGGGAACAGCTAAACAAAAGCAGGGTTCTTTGTTTTAGACTCTCACCAGGTTGCAGTAGAGGTGCTACCTAGGGTTGTAGTCTCATCTCAGGCTCAACTGGGGAAGGATTCACTTCTGAGCTCATGTGGTTGTTGGCAGCATCAGTTCTTGCTCGCTGTCAGCTGGAAGCTGCCTTCAGTTCCTTGCCACGTGGGCCTCCCCAACATTGTCACTTGCTTCATCAAAGCCAGCAAGGGAGAGCACTTCCTTACAAGACACATTACAGTTTCATGTAACACAGTTACATACCTGTAGTCACATACATCCCATGGCCTTTGCTGTATTCTGTTGGTTAGAAGCAAGTCACAGGTCCCACCCAGATTCAGGGGGAGTTACTACATAAAGGCCTGAACACTAGGAGGGCAGAGATTATGGGGCTATTTTAGGATTGCCTACCACAATGTGTTAACTTTTCTCTTTAATCTTACTGCCATGAATTGGGCTAAAACCAGGCACTGATAGTTTATCTAAAATCCATACCCCTGCCTTCAGGGTCTCAGTTATGAAACCCTTGGAAGTAGAGATGGGATTGAGGAATGTCCAGGAGGGAAGCTATCAGTAGTACTTAAAAGAAATCCAGATTAGCCTGAGATCAAGATAGATTTTTGCTTAGTGAAGAAAAGGGGCAAGATAGTTTTGGAAGGGTGAAAGTATGAAAATTATTTTGTGACCAGGGAATGAATCGAACAGCCTACCTGGCACAAGTGTTTAGAAAGTCAACAGGCACTGGGATATAAACATGAGGTGAAAAATAGATATGGGCAGGCTTCTCTTTTATTTGTAAAGTTCAAAGGGTCTTAGAACAGTGTAATACGATAAATAATCCATGTTTCAAAGCAAGTTTCTGAGATACGTAACTCGATTTAATATGGTTCCTGCAAAGCATCAGGAAAGAGGAATGTGAAGAAGCTTCCAGATATATAATTCATGATTGTCAGTTGGCCTCGGCCAGGGAGCACTGTCTCCCTTTGTTTCCATAGGGTAACACCCTTCTCAGAGTGTGCTAGATGAGGCCCCACTGATATGCCCACTGTGTCTTAGCATTTATTTTCACAGGGAGGGAGGGTCTATTACTCTGATTTACAGAAAACTAAAAAGACTGACTGTCCAAAAGCTACTTCTACTCTACTGTCCCCCACTAACTTGAGCCAGTAGAAAGGGAAGGAAGCTAGGCCAGGGAAGGTGCAGGGTCCCTAGAAGTACAGGAAGGGACTCTCCCTAATGCTACGTACTAATCAACCGTACCATTTTGGCCACTTTAACCAAATCATTCCTTGGTCAATATCTCCCTGAGACAGAATCTTAGAACATTTTGTTGATCTAGAGGCAGAGATCTGTCTTGCGGAATCAGAAGAATTTATCATGAGTTTCTTTTCTGTGCCTGGTACTTTGTGTACCATCATCTTACTTAATTATAAGAACAGTGTTCTGTCTCCTTGTTTATAATCCTCTGCCTGTCTCCATCATTACACTGACCCATATGCAACTGAAACCTTCTGTTTATGTGTATGTGAACTACATTTCTCTATAACCTCGAGCCTTGCCAAGGACCTGACAGTGTTGGTGCTCAGTGCATAAGCATTTGATATTATATCCATTTTTTAGATGAAGATACTAAATGTCAGAGTGTTAAGTAACTTGGTCAGCACCATGTAGCTTATAGTTCCAGGTTTGTATACAGGACTGTCTCACATGAAACCTCTGTGGGGGGGAAGTGGAGAAGGCCTCCTTTGCCATCCCTCATGTCTGCCTTCCAGGCTTCACAGTGAAAGGGCTTCTTTAGACTCCAACCATCCGACAGCATACCTTGGACTAAATGGAGAGAAGAGGCCAGGTCATGTTGGGAACTAACTACAGAAACAAAAATAAAAATGGTGCAGCCCAGGCACTCATACACAGTCACACCTACACTGTTGCAAGCTATGGAAATTTCTCTTTGGGGGGTGTGGGTGGCTTTTATATCCAGAAAATACTACATTAAAATATGTAGTTCATTGGAAGCCTATACTTTGTCTTGAAATGATATCTTTCCGGAGGCACCTGGGGCAACTCAGGTCATTAGAGCTGGGTGTAGCCACAGAGCGCTAATGGCCAGGGTGTGGTAAGGGATATGCATATAAAAACAGAAAGGAAAGAAGGCTTCTGGAAAATGCAGACAACCATATTTGATTAGAGTAGGTTTTTGTCCCCCTCTACCATGATGATTTTTATTATACTTTATGGTGCAACCAGTAGAGTGACAGTGAGTGACAGAGTTCTGACACTTACTGACCTGGACAGTTTACTTTATAGTACCCTTTGGCTGCAAGTGATAGAAACTCTTCCATGAGTGGTGATATAAACAAAAGGGAGCCTTTCTCAGCAATCTGGAAGGAGCATGGGTGCTCCAAAGGCCTTGTTATAGTATTTCTTTGCCCTTGCTTCACTTTATCTCTGTTAGCACCTTGGTGATCGCACCACAGACTGTTCCAGTCTTACAGCATCCTCCCCGCATCTGTGCAAAATTCTAAGGAAGGACTCTCTTCCGGATGACATGGCTCAGGTCACATATTTCTCCCTGAGGCAGTTGTGGGGCCAGGTGGCCAGCCTCCTGATTGGCAGCTCCTCTGAAATGAAAAAGTGCAAGATGGTGATTCTGCAAAGGAGGGGATTGCTGTTAGGAAACCAAAGGATTCTGGGCACTCATGACGGCTAGCACCTCTGTAAGCCTTTGTCCATAGTAAGTCCTCAGGAGATTTGTCTAACTAAATTGGATGAAATTGACCCAAAAGAATCTATTGTTTAATACAATTTCACTTTCCTTGGTTTCAATTACTTGAAACAGTATTATAACAGTATTGTTAAAATTATTTTTTTTTTTATTACTTGTTGTTAACCTCTTACTGTGCCTAATTTATAAATTATAAGCATCACATGTATGTATAGGAAAAAACATGAAATATATGGGCTTTGGTACTATCTGTGGTTTCTGGCATCCACTGGGGGTCTGAGAACTACCTTATGTCATCTGCCCTCTCGAGGGAGCTGCCTTATTGTTGTTTTTTTCCTCTACCTTGGTTTTATTTTTTCAATTAGTGTTATGAAGACTTCTCAAACATTTATAAAGAGAACTGTGTAATTTTGGGGTATTTTAAGTCTTCAGCTTGATTTCTTTTTTTTTAAATTAATCCTCAAGGATCTGTTTTTTTAGAGAGAAGTGGGAAAGAGGGAGAAACATTGATGTGAGAGAGAAACATCGATCAGTTTTCTCCCATATGCACCCTGACCAAGGATCAAACCCACAACCTAGGTATGTTCCCTGACCAGGAAACAAACCCACAACCTTTTGGTGTATGACCCTCCAACCAACTGAGCCACCCAGCCAGGGCTCTAGCTTGATTTCTTTTCTGCCAAAGAACTGGCAGAATTGACCCTCTAGGTGGGATGATTTCTTTTTTCAAAAGACATCTATTGAGCGTGTGCTGTCTCCCAGGCAGTGTCAGGCGTAGGGCAGGGATACATTTGTGAGTGAGACATGCATACTGTCCTGAGGAGCTCCTGGTTAGGAGTCAGTCAACCCAAAAAAATAAATTACAGAATAATATCATCTGTGTGATCTCAGGTGGATGCCACTTGTTATTTGGTGTGTGTTGCCATTTGAAATGTCAGTATGTGCCCAAAGAAAAGTGGTTGGTATAGTTGATATTGAACTTTTTTTCCTATTAATAATTAGGCAGAGTAGATGACTTATAAAACTTTTATCCACTAGAGGTGAAATGTTAAAGAATTGTTTAAGAGGGCTAGGGACTGAGTAAAGATAACCACACCCCAGGGACCTCGCCTGGATCAGAAGGTCATGGGAAGCTTAGTAACCAGCAAGCCCTGGCTACTTAATTAGAGAATCAGGCCTGAGCTGGAATCAGGGTCATTTCTAATAAGCTTAGATGTGAATATTTCTAATCCCATCATCTGACTACACCCCAGAAAACAGTTTTACCATTTCCTAGCAGGTCTGGCATATGGAGTGCTGGAAGCAATGTGGGGAAAAGGAGGAGTTGACCTCTTGGAAACCTCTTGCTGTGGCCCCAGATGGGGAAACCCAGGTTGGGATCAGGAGGGTGAGAGCAGGGGTGGATTTTTTACCCCTTCTTTCTAGACTCTTTCTTCACATAAGGTCACAGGTGTTAGGCAAGTCATATCCTTAATCTGTGTACTTCTGGAGGGCCAGGAGTTTCATCTCTGCGTCTCTGTTGCCTAACGTATGAGCAGTACTCAGTAGAGGCTAATGGTGACTGAGAGGCTGGAGACTCGCCCAGCAGCCATGCAGATAGGCTCCTCGGTGGGGTGTGGATCCGCTCCTTGTCTCCCTCACAGCGCTGCTCACAATGTGCCATCTCATTTGTCTGCCTGTCTCCCAGGACTAGGATGCTTGCTGTTAGCAAGGGCTGAGATCAGTTTATCATAAACATTTGTTGGAGGAAGGAAGAAAGGAAGGAAGGGAGAAGGGGGAAAAGAGCTTTGAGAACTCTTTCCCTGTGGCGCAGTTTCGGCTTGGGGAGAAGGTGGAGGATGCAGCCCTCTGTTTATGAATGAGTTGGCTTCTGACCAGACAGAAGGCCTGGGGAAGGTCTGTGTCTCTCCGCACCCACCCCGCCTTCCGCTGTGCCCCACACTTAATAGTGCCTGAGTGAGGTTAGTTGAACTAAACCAAGGAAGGTAGGGAGTGAGGCTTAAAACTGTAATCAGAATTTAGAGATTAAGGAACCCAATAAATCTGCAGAAAATCGTGTTAAATATGTTTGCATTTCCAAACAGCTTCAAGATTTCCTAAATTCTGAGTGAATAATGAGATACACAGTAAATAACAGCAGGGAGAATGGTATTTCTAAAGAATTGTCAACCTGGTGGAGTTGTCTCAAGCTTCATAGCACAGCCTGTACCTTTCAGAGTCTTAACACTTTGGATAAAGACATAGGACTTGTTTTGTCGGATTTGAACATTATTTAAAGCTAGAAAAGAAAAGGTGGCGAGTACATTGGAAAATAGAATCAGTATTCAGAAATGTCTCAGATTGAAATTATGAGTCCAAACCAATAAATGCATTTTTTTTCTTTTTTACAAATTTTTTAAATATTTCAGTAAGAGGAAGGGAGAGGGAGAGAGTCATTGATCGCCTCCTGCACTGCCCCCTTGGGGATTGAGCCTGCAGCCCGGGCATGTGCCCTGACCTGGAATTGAACCGGGATCTCCTGGATCATAGGTCAGTGTTCAACCACTCAGCCATGCCAGCTGGGCAATAAATTCATTTTTTAAAGAAGATAAATGTGAACTATTTTATTTAGTTTCTGAAAAATCAGTCATGCCAATTCAGGATTTGATAAGGATGCTTTCTAACCGGACAGCAGGTCCTAGAGATGAAAGTGAAAGGTTTTGGATTTTTTTTCACACTTCCTAAATATTAAGTACATTCTGGCAGGGATGCTCTGTTCTTACCTGGGGACCCAGAGCTGTGCCTTGGATTCAGCAGTTACATGAATGTGGCTTTGAAATTTATGGGATTGCATTAGTGGGAGTCAAGAATATTGAAAAGAATGTTTATGTATCTGGTTTTATTAATGGAAGCAGAGTGTAGATCAGGGAAAGTGGATGGATGATCCCATCCTATCTGCAGTTCTGACTCCATCTGGAGTACTTGAAAAGGTCACTTATGAGCTAGGGTATGTTCAGAGAATAACAGCTAAGATGGCAAAGGATACTGATATCTTGTTATAAAAAGGAAAAAGGAAAGAGCTGTGGTCTTCTGGATAAAAATTGAACTGTGAAAGAGTGGTTACACTTAATCTCTGCTGCTTCAGGGAGGAAGCGGTGGGTACTTGTTTGAATTTTTGCAGGCCAGATTTTGCTGTCTGCTTCTACTAGCTTTTGCTCGTGATACTTTGACTTTGTGTGCACTTTTGACTTTTGACTGAGTTCATATTCCATAGAAATTTATCTGTAGAAATTCTTTGAGGCCTAGAGTTGAATCTCTGTTCTTCCGTAGTGGATTTGCTTTTGCTTCTGGCAAACACCTGGGGACATCCCAGTCCAAGTCTGTTGTACTTATAGTCTTGATTTGTGGGGTTTTAGACCATCTAGGTAGTGTGTAAATTTAGATTGCATATCCAAAAGTGGACCAATCTGTTGTTAAAAAATCTCACTGCAGATATTTTTCCTATTCCACTTACACCTGTATCAAGGTTTATGCACAGCAGGTGTTGAATTTTAAAAATCCAAGGTTGCGATCACCTGGTTTTGGCAAATACACTCAAGAAAAAAGCCAACTTCAGTGGTTACACGCACTTTCCTGTGTTTCCACTTTCACCAGCTTTTTGGCCTTCCAGGATTTTGTTCATTCTTGCTACTTACAGATTTTTTAAAAGATTAAAAATAAATATTTTATATTTACTGTTTACTTGTTTTTAATAGAAGGGTTCATCAAGATGTGAGAAACTGAAGTTCACCCATTCAGTAGAGAATTTTGGGCAACCTCCTGAGATAGGGATCTTTATTACTGACAGCTTAGTGACCATATTTTGGGAAGGGAGGGTGGTGATATAAGAGAGAGTTCTGTATTAAAAAGAAGGTGGTTATGTAGATAACCTTTTGGGTCTCTTTCATTATGAAAGTATATAGTTTTAGCTAAAGTAATCATTTTTTGTTTCTCTGAGGAATTTACTATTTTGAACCGGGCTAATACTACTGAATGACATTTAAATCTGATTCCCCTGGGAATAGAAGTTGTGCATATATATCAGTTATTAGAAAACATTTGATGACTTCTAATTTGCATTAGAGGTCATCAAATCCATGTTGTGGTTTTGAAAGCACGTTCTTAATCTGAAATTGTTGAACAAAATTAAATTGGTACTTTAGCCCTCACTCTAGTGTAAACACAATGGAATATTTGTACATGGTTGGTATTTTTTGAGAGATGTTGCAACTTTCAAGTAGAAATCAGTTAAGATGCTCCAGGATTTAAAATTTTTTCTGTCAAGGAATTACTGAAAAGCTCTCTTTCCTATTCTCCACCTGGACAATTTTGTGTGATCCTTCAAGATCCAACTTGGTCATCTTCAGTGTTCTTCCCACTGTGACTCTGGGGGAACAGAATGTCAAATGAGACATACTGCTTTAAAAACCCGTTTCTGCCTTCATCAGTCTCATGCTTTTGGTTGTGTAGAGGATATTTGAAAGAAATGAAAAACTTAGATTGCTTAATTAAAAGTATGTTTGAAAAATAGAGCAGTAAGCTTTCCATTGAGTAGGTTAAGGACTCTTTGCAGTTCAGCTCTGGAATAAATTATTTTTCGGTGCAAAAATAACTTCCCATTAAACAAAGCAGTTTGCATAGCACCATCTCTAGGCTCAAAAGCAAATGGAAGAAATTCACAAATTTATATGCACTGTGGGCCTGTTCATTGCATATTATTCATTTTAATTCAGCTGGAGAAATGTCAGATATGGAAATGGCACTTACTATCTCGATATTAGTGTACATTAATGCTTTGCAGATACAAATTTAAGGGACTCCACAGAGCAGTGAGAATTGCTACCTAGCAATAAGAGAAAGGATTTTTGAAAGCCTGTATTTGCTGAGAACATATTATATCATTAACGAGATATAATAGTACATTTGTATAGATACTTTGAGTCCTTCTGTGCATTACAAGTATTTTCCCTCTGCTTATATGGTTCTCTAAATCGCCAGTCTAGTAAAAAGAGTAGAATCAGAAAGAACTTTCCCCTCTGGGTGTTATATAAATGATGGTGGGCCCATTCCATTTATTGGAACTCAGTGCTAATGAGGCTATCCCAGTCAACAATTGGGGCTAATACATAACTTCCAAGTGAGTCAGACCTCTTAGGTGAATATAGTGGCTCTCAAAATTTTTAGTTTCAGGACCTTTAGAACTCTTAAAAATTACTGAGATCCCAATAGCTTATGTATTAATTCAATTACAAATGGCAGTAATACATGCAATGTATGTTATCATGCATCATGTAACATCTGGAAAATTTCACTGTAAAATCATGAGAATGGAAAAAAATGTTATCTTAATATTATTATGAAAAGGATTTTAACCTTGAAGACCCCCCTGAAAGTGTCTTGTGGGACCACATGGCTAAAATTTTGCAGATAGATAGATACATAAAAGAGAAAAAAAGCTAGCCAGAGAGACAAAAAGAAAGGCCAGCCTGGAAATGTTTCCAGACATATAAAATAGCTACTGGTTTTCCTCTATGGAAGAGCTCTTGGAAGTGAAGTCAAAAGTCATAGGTGAGGGCCTGGATCTCCGGTGGGGGATTAGGGGCAGGGGAGGGGTCAGTTGGGGAAAAAAGAGGACATCTGTAGTACTTTCAACAATAAAGATAACATTTAAAGAAAAAAAAGGTCATCATTTTAAAGCAAAGCTGGGCGGGAAATGCAGTTTTCATTCTCTGGGAACCTTGCCCATGGAATCAGTTGAAAAACCTGCTAAGAGTTGGAGACATCATCCATTCCATGCCCAAGGTGCAGAATAGTGCTGAATGAGTGTGTGCTCACTCCTTCACACTGGAGAAATCTGGGAGGTGAGTGAGACACTGATCCCCCAGAGCCTGCCTGCCCACAGCTTGGTCTCCTCCAAAGCCAGACGGGCAGCTGGAGGAGATGAGGGTACTTAAAATAATCCAAACATCAAACATAGAGACATACCATGTGGGGTAGGTCCTATGAATGGGGAATTAATTCTGTTTCAAATGTCAATAAATCATGAGATAGAAGGCTTATGTAATTCTACTCGTACAGTAAAATGCTTTGAGGCTATTCCAGTGACTCTTTAGAAATCAGGGTCAGGGAATGTAAGTTGGATGTTAAAACCTAAATCTGAAATTATCTATAAGAAAAAAGCTACCAAATATATAGCAGACAAAAGTGACCAAATTAATAACAGTTTAGGGTGGTGCAAAGTAAAACAGATATAATTAGTTAATTATAATTCTGTTTCTGACAAGTGATTTGGAAATTGAGAACTGGTCTTCCCCCTCCCCTTTTTTGTATTCAGATAATCTTCAGAAACACTTCTTTTCCCCCAGACTCCAGGTTGTGGATATCTTGATGTGTTTAATTGCATCTTTAAAAGGTAATGCCAATTCCAGATGATCTGGGATATGTCACTTAACATTTTCCAAAATGCCAGGTTTCAAGGCTAGATATGTTACAAAACCAGATGTTTAGTTTTTCTACTTCCTTTATGGCCTACCAGCCCACAAGATAGAAAATGATGTTCATTACTATTTTATGCAGCCATATCCTGCTGGTTGTTTCCTTCCATATCTAGAGTTGTTAAGGAACAAAAAAAAATCATCATCTGTTAATAATGCTGCTGAATTACTCAAAGAAGTCCTTAGCCAAAATAAATGATGACTGTGCCATCCAATTTCTCCTCCTCACTTCCCCATTTCTTCTCCCCATGGGTGAATCTCCCAGACTTTCAAGCCCATGAACACTGTTAAAACATACAGGGAAAGTCAAATACCCAAACTGTTTTGTTATACTTGGGCTTAAAATCAGTGATTTGCTTGGAATTGGGATGCTTCCAGTAAAAAAGGAAATGTGGTTAAAACGGGCATTTAACTGTTTAATAGAGCTATCTATGATAGTCCAACAAGCATTCCAAGTAAACCTATTACAACAAGGTGAACCTTTTTGTTTCTTTTTGGAGGGTTTCTCACTGGGATCTTGAGGCTTGTGTTTGTATTCAGTACCTACACCAGGCTGCTTCTTTCTTTGTGTGATTTCTCAGTAATGTTGCTGTGTTCACCCCATCACCTGATTCATAACTCTCTTCCTTACTTCCAGTCCTGACAGTCTCTGTATCCTGTCCAAACTTTCTTCTCCATCCCCTCCTCATGTGTATAATTTCAGGAATTTCCTACTGGCCTCTGTCAGCAACTTCTGTCCCTCTCAAACCTATGCTCTGTGAGCACCAGAAAAAGAGAAATAATAAATGGTTAAAAGTGCCCCAGGATGGGAAGAAATAAGTTGGGAGACTGTTGCTTTTCATTGTAAGTGCTTCTGAATGGTTAAACTTTTTAACCATATGCTTATAATTCTTTATGAAAGTGAATCAATTCATCATTCTTGATAACTCCAGAATGGTATTATGAAGATGTTAATGTAACGATGTTATTCCTCTTTTTAAGACCCTTTGATGATGCCCTATTATTGCCTTTATGACATCAATGTAACCATGGTTACATATTCCTATGCTTCTGCACTTGCCACTCCCTCTGCCAGGAATGCAGATCCCATTGACGGGGATTGATCATCGTGCCAGAGTCATCTTCTCTGGACCTGGGTCTGCACCAAAGCCAGTGGTGCCCTGCCCAGACTGAGCTGTCTTATGAGAACCCAGGTGGACTAATTAAGTCCTTTGGATTTGCCCTCCCTGTTTTCCACAGCAGTCTGAGCTATCAGCTGAAGAAAGTCCAGAAAAATTAGGAACTTCCCAACTTCATCGTCGGAAAGTCAGTTCCTTAAACAAGCAGATTCTGCAGAAGACCAAACATCTGGAAGAGGTTGGTGTTTTCTTTTTATAATTTTATTTATGTGAAATGAAACCATTCTTCAGGAAGGGAAAATTTGGGGAAGGAGTTAAGACTTTTGTGGTAGAATGGTCAAAGGAAGTTCCAGAACAGGGGTCTACATACTATAGCCCTTGTGCCAGCCCAGCCTCCACTTGTTTTTGTAAGTAAAGTTTTATTGGAATACATGTATACCTGTATGTTTGCATATTTCCTGTGGCTACTTTCAAGCCCCAGGGGTAGAGTTGACTAGGTGCAGCAGAGACCACATGGCCTACAAAACCTAAAATATTTATTATCTGGCCCTTTACAGAAGAGATTTGCCAACCTGTATTCTGGAAGGATATCATAGGGCAAGAGTAGCATTTGTTCACAAATATGTGCTCAGTACTTCTGTGTGCTAGAGCTAAACTAGGCTATAGGGATGAGTGAAGAACAAGCTATGATCCTGCTTTCAAGGATCTTCAGGTAGTAATGGGAGACGTACACTAAACCGTTCACACACCTCATTCAGTTACAGCTGTGATAAGTGCTTAAAGGAGAAGGCTAGAGAGATCTGATGAGAGACCTGACCTGATCTTGAGTCACAGAGGACTGCAGCTGGATAGATGGCTGGGCAGGAAGTCTGTATGGGAAGTGTGGGGCTTTGATGAGTACTTAGGCAACAACATGAACTAAGACTTGGGAGAGGAAGAGTATTGGCCAACTTCTGCTTTGTGGCTGGAGAGTCATGAGTGAGGCAGCCGGTCAGCAGAGTGTGAGAAGACAAGACCTCTGAGGTCATGTTAAGGACGTTAGAAGGACATTAAGTAGGAGAATAGCAATATCAGATTTGCATGTTTCAAAGACCATTCTGTTTGCTGTGGGAGCATGAATTAATTGGATTTGGGTGAGAAGGGGTCTAGGGAGAACCATTAGGAGGCTGACCCAGTAGTCCAGACATGAACTTTTGGTGGCTTTGACTAGAGGTGATAGGGGAAATGGAGAAAACCAGATCATTTTTAAGAGAGCTTTGAGATGGCATTCTGTGATACTTGATGACTGATGGAACTGTTTTAGAAAGACCTTCATGTATTCACCTTGAAAAGTAGACATAAAAGGAAGCTGGAGAGTTTGACTCAGGAACAGTCATTAGAAGACAAAATGTTACATGCTTCAGTTGCTTGGCAATAATATTTAATTAATTAGAAAAATACATGTAGCAGAAGATAATGGGAATGAATATGGCTTTCTAAAGAACAGTTCACCAGTAGTTCCTATAACAGTTGATTTTCTAAAAATGGGTGCCAGTTGGCATTTTGAACTTGTATATTTTTCATCTTTTCAAATCCCATATATTCAAAAGATAGTACTATATCAAATGGTCCTACCCAGTCATTTCTTTGATTGAATTTGTTCTATTAGAATTTGTTCCACAGCTGAACAGACAGTAGGTTGGTTTTACAAAATGCTCTGATCATAAGCAAGTAAGGATTCCAAGGTGGACTGTGATTTAGTTTTCATTTGATAATTTGTTTAGGTATTTTAATTTTCAGCACAGAAAGTATTATTATTTTTTTTTTAATACGTTTTTATTGATTTCAGAGGGAAAGGAAGGGAGACAGAGAGAGAAACATCAATGATGAGAGGGTCATTGATCGGCTGCCTCCTGCACACCCCCTACTGGGGATCAAACCTACAACCCCGGTATGACCAGGAATCGAACCATGACCTCCTGGTTCATAGGTGGATGCTCAACCACTGAACCACACTAGCCAGGACAGAAAGTATTATCTTTACTACTGACTCTTCCCAGTGAAAAGAACCTGAAAGTAATTGGTTTAAAAAGAACTCACCACAGAACAGAATGAGCATAAATCAAGGATGAGGCTTTATCCATCAGAATGTCTTTACCTTCTGAGGAAGGATAATTTTCAGGATATTACAGACCCTGTGAGCCAGATTTTCTCAGCATGAGTACATGTTTTCTTTTAACTCCTCTCTCAACTTGGAGAGAAGGAATGCTGTGCCTTGTTCCAGTGGCAGTCCTGGCACATTCCAGCTGAAAGGGCAAGCCTCTCTGAACCTGTTTACCAAGAGCCTATTACTTTTCAGGCATACTGCCTAGCATGTAGCAGGCTGTCAGTGAAGGACAGTGCTCATTATTGCAGTGGTCAGTGTTATTGAAGATGACCGGCATGTGCAGTAAACCCTGCCTATGTAGCTAGGCCAGCTGGGTGAGGACAGTGAGGTAGGGAGGCAGAGATGTGCCCAGGGTCACAGAGCACATTTGAGTTAGAGGTCTCAGATGATGGTAAACTTGTGCCTAGAGAGATTGCTTCAAGGATGAGATGAAAATATAAACAGACATGCACTTTTTATGAACCAAAGTTTTATGCAAATATAAGAAACCAAAGATGACGGTGTTTCCAAATGAGCCTAGACGTGAATGTTTTGTAAAAATTCAAAACTAACATCAACATTTTTGTTTTGTTTTGTTTTTTGCTAATCCTCATCTGAGGATATTTTTCCATTGACTCTTAGAATGGAAGAGGGTTGGGGGGGGCGAGGGAGAGAGAGAGAGAGAGAGAGAGAGAGAGAGAGAAACATCGATGTGAAAGAGACACATTGATTGGTTGCCTCCCACACACTCCCTGATTTCCAACCCAGGTACGTGCCCTTGACCGAGAATCAAACCTGCAACCCTGTGGTTCAGGAGCGGACCGTCTCACCACTAAGCCAGGCTGGCCAGGGCAACATCAACATTTTCATAAACATTTTTCCCAAACAGTGATTAGAGCTGTAAGAATACATTTTTTTCTAGGTAACTTGCTCTACCCATTTTAATTTGGAATGTTCTATCAAAAAAAATATGAAGCCCCTAAACTTTGTTACTGTCCCTAAATTTGCCCTGCTGCAAAAGCTTGCTCACCTCTAGGCTAGCTGGTCTACAGAATTTTTTCATCTTCTAGTATTGTCTGGTTCTATCTGTCAGAAATCAGATGGGCAACAAACAACAATCCTAACAGCAAGCCTTTTGTGTAAGAACCAGGTCTTTAGAGCTTCAACCCTAGCTCCTTCCATTCTCTCTTTCCTCGACAGCCTCCCTAGCCACCTCATCTGGCCCTGTGGGTCCACCTTATACTTCTTGGTGTGCACTGACTAGCAAGTCACAATTGCAAAAGCATATAGAACTGTGTGTGTGTAGGTGTGCTAAACACATATTTTTCTATCAGTTTTTAAATGCTTCAACTATATTTTTAATTATAAGGATCATAAAAGCTTACTGTAAATAAATCAAATGGTATAGAACTATATAAAAATAAAAATGCTCCACTTCTTAAAGCCAGCCTTTATTTTCTAGGCCTTTGCAAGCATTTATATATATGTCCATTCACCTGGGGACAGTGGGTTGCCTAGTTACAAAGTTGAATTTGTTTTCACTTATTCTATTACATAATTCTCTCAGAAATAATAACTAATAACTTTTTTACTGAGTAATTACAAGGTATTTTTAAAATTAACTCATTCAGTTCTTACAACATCCTTATGAAGAAGTTACTGTTACTACCTTCTTCCATCCAAGTTCTAACCAGGCCTGACCCTACTTAGCTTCCAAGATCAAATGAGATTGGGTGTGTTCAGGTTGGTATGATTGTAGACTATCCTCAGTTTACAAATAGGAGACTGGGACACAGAGAAGTGAAGTAATTTTCCTGTGGTCACGCAGCTTATTAGCAGTGGAACCAAGATTTGAACATATAGATCTACGTCATTCTTTCTAATGACTGCATATTGCAACATAGTATGTATGTACCGTAATTTATTAACTTGTCCCCCATTCATGGATATGTAGATTTTTCCCAATTGCAAATATATGTTTCCACAAATATCTTTATGCCATCTTCTTTGTGCAAATATAAAATATTTCCTTAAGATAGATTTTAGAAAGTGGAATTACTGTATCAAAACTGTCAAATTATTCATTATTTTACCAGTTTACTTTTCTACCAATAGTATATGAGAGAATTGAAACTTTAAGTGTAAGAACCTCTTCTACAAGGTGTAATGCAGGGGGAAAGCAACCAAGATGGACCTGTGGCCTTAGTGACAAGAACCCTGGAGAAAGTCTTAGCCCAACAGAGAAATGGGGGAGGGATAAAAGCAAGAGAAGGAGTAGAGGACATCTCACGGTCCAACAGGGATCGTGCTGCAATGGGACAGAACTGCAGTGTCACTCATATAGGTAGCTGAGGAGACACCGGAGACTGAGGAAAGAAAGAGGAATCAAGAAAGAAAGAATGAACCAGCAGCTGAATTGTGAGGGGGAAGGAGAATCGTGGAGGACCGCAGCAGGGTGAAAGCTGAGCCTAGCTCCTAGGACATTTCCTACTTAAGAAAACGTGGTCAGATGAGGAGAAGAGAAAAACACTTAGGAGTTAGAGAGGAGATGAGTCTTCCAATCTTTGCACACATCTGCTTCCCTGCCAAGATCCAGCTTGTATGAGTCTGTTGGTGAAACCACCTTTGAATTTCTAATGAGTAAGGGGACTGTTTCCTTGGGCATCCCCTGGGCCTGTCTCAGCTGCTGCTCTTCTCATACTCGAATCCCCAGTTTACTAGTCCAGCTCCTTGAGGGCAAAGACTGTGTGTCATGTTCGTAGTCTCCTCCCACTCACCTCATTTGAGCAGAGCATTGGCTAAATGTCAGATGGGTAGGTTGGTACAGGGGTGAGAAGTCGGCAGGAAGGTGGGTGAAGCAGGTGGGAAAGTGCCAAGACCTCTTCCTGGAGCCCCAAAGAGCATCAAGAGTTAAATCACTAGGATTTCCAGAGGGAAAAAAACAAAAAACTTTCTCCAGAAATACTCTCACCTACCAGTTACACAAACAGGTTAATAAAAGCTGTCATTGCATAGATGGCTCTCCTTGCAAAGGGAGCAGCCAGAGCCCACCTGCTTCCCTCCTTCATCACTTCTGCTCTCTACTGGAGTTGGCTTCCTGGTAGGCCTTGTTGAAGTGTAACCATTCATCAGTCTGAAGACTGGTAATTGGAGGTACGATTGAGGTGGAGTGATTTCTGAAGATGACATAGTTCTCAATAAGTTCTGTACAGGCTCAAGGATGGGACAGGCTACTTAGTTTTGAGATAGAGGCTAAAATATCTCATTGTTAATCTGTACACAGGTAAGAGAGTCTGGTGATGATTTTCTGCCACTTCCCCTTTTCCAAAGTCGAAATGTACAAACCCTTTGAACTTTTAATGGAGTGTTTTCAGATCTCTAAAGGTTTATAGACAGCACAAGACTGTCTTTTAGTAAGAAAAAGGGAAATGACATTTTTGAGATACAAGTTTACAATTTATGTAACTTTGAACGTAAAGGTAATTCATTTTTTTCTGTTAGTGTTGAAGTCCTGAATCCTTTCTTCAATCTTGTGTTATTTGCCAGCCATATCCTGTGCTAGAGTCTTGAGTGCTGAAATGCAGTTTGTATTCTGTGAATGGGCAAGTTGGTTAACTGAATTCATTGTAGCCATATAGAAAAGTTAGATCTGAATGTTAATCCAGGCTCTATCACTTATGAGCTATAAAGCTTTAGTCAAGTAACTTAACCCTTCTGAATCTTTATTTCCTCATCTGTAAAACAAAGTTAGTCTCTTCCATTGAATATAAGGTTCAGTGATAGGATTTATGCAGAATACCTAGTATATCTCCTAACATGTAGTTGATACTAATTATATATGTTTTTTTCTTCATTTGTTGTTGGCGACCTTTCTAAAATTCCCATGTTTGCTCAGTTTAAATCTTTCTAAGCTTCCATTTTCTCATCTGTGAAGTGGGGATATCACCCATATCTATGTTGTAAGGATCAAATGAGAGCAGATGTCTTCTGTCTTTCACTTACAGCTGCAGACAAATCATACCAACCTACAAGCCAGATACAATGAAACAAAGAAAACACTGACAGAGGTAAGCAGGTTTTTCTTCCTCCGTGGGCCTTAAGAATCATTTTTGACCTGCACTATTAATAGAATGCCATGTGTCATCAGTCTGTGTGGAGAAGTCATGATTCCCTTCTGAGGGCTCAGGTTTGTTTAGGGGCATAGGACAATCACATCACTGTGCCTGACCCATGCCACCAGTTTACCTATGCTTTCATGTTCTATCCGTCTGCGATTTAGGTGTTAGAGATCACTGATTGGGCTGCAAGGGCCAGGATAGGCTTGCTGAGGAAAGCGGGCCTGATAAGTGGAGGTGGGCCACATAGAAGAACATGAAAGGTTATTCAAAGTAAATGGCCCCTGCTTCTCAAGCCACAGGTTGTAGAATAGCTCCAAAATACTGAATTCCATGAGAGTGAGATGGTTTCTGTTTGTAATACGAGAGAATCACAGTGATATAATTTGCTGTTCAAAATTAGTGATTAAGCCTCAGTGGGATGGGGAGGAAGAGGGGGTTTACTGATATATTTTGAAGCATGCAATTCATTTTCTGATCCATTTCTGATCCATTTTCTGATGGTTACAAGCGTACCATCTCACTTCGTCATTAGTTTGTTGCTTACCTCCCACGTCTGATTGCCTGGGAAACCAGGAAAGGAAAACAAACACCTCTGATACCAGCTCTGTCGTGAGGGGAGTGAGATATTTCTGTCCCTTGCATTCCAATAGAACTACCCTCATCTGGATCAGAAAGGCTCTCATTGTGGTTTGGGAGCTATGGCTGTACTCTGTAGGGCCTCCCTATGAGTGCCCCACCTAATCCTGTTTGGACCTTGTGGAAACTGGACTGATCTTCAAAGACATTTCTGAAAGCAAACCAGTCCCTAGTTTTTAAAATTTCACATGAAATTTGCCTGTTTAAAATTCTTACATTTATTGCAATATGCAGGACTTACAAACTTGAAAACCTGACAAAGCTTTTTAATTCTGGCCTGGACTAAGACTCTGATTATTGTCAGAATGTTTAGAAAGGGCAGTTAGAGTAAATTTTTAAAAAATTCTTTCTAAAGATGCTTGCGTTGCAATAGATCAGCTCTCTTTCCACTCTTCTGTGACTACATTACTATGGATTAGATGGCAAACTCCTGGGGTGGAA
This sequence comes from Miniopterus schreibersii, assembly GCF_964146895.1. NCBI lineage: Eukaryota > Metazoa > Chordata > Mammalia > Chiroptera > Miniopteridae > Miniopterus > Miniopterus schreibersii. The sequence goes on along the minus strand of NC_138108.1, from coordinate 74,808,779 downwards.
TTTCTGCTGCTGTCTTACTTTTAATGCTGCAGAGTCCCTAACATGAAGCTTGACAAGTCATGGATCAGTCTTTCTGTAACAATCTGGAAAAGATTAAAGGCAAAACATCTTGATATCAATTTCCTAAAACACATAAATGCCTTAGGATATAAATCCTAAGTGGTATAAAGTGGCCTTTTGTACTGAACACTGTGAGTATTTGTTGATCCCCTTTCAGGTACTAGAAAGGTAGATGTGTGATTTAATTCGATAAGAGATAAGCTTCCTATCATCAAATAATAATGGCAGCCAGCATTACCATGTGCTGGGTGTGCACTCAGCACATCACTTGTATTAGTCCATTGAATCTTCCCAGCAGCCCTAACAACACAGTTATCATCCCTGTTCTGCAGATAGGAGACCAAGGCAGGAAGGTCATGCAGGGCGCCAGGCTCGCAGTCTGGCACCAAAGACCTCTCAGAGAGATTACTGGTAGGACAGTCAAACTAATTTCCATCCACAAAAATGGGAAGCTCTACGAAACCTAGTTCTGAACTACTTATGAAGAGGCCTAATTTGGTCAGAATTCTGAAGACCAGGTCCCTGGATAAGTCATGAACTTCGTGTTTGGACCTCAGTCTCCTTATCTATTCTAAGGCAAAGATTGGCAAAATGAATGTTCTGAATCCTTCAACCAGTATTCCCAGGTTTTACCTTTTCAGCAAAACCTGCCCTTCCAGGATAAGTTAGTGGCACTAAAAAGCAGGGGAGGCCCATCTTTCCAGTAAATTAGGGAAAGAAAAGTAGGGCATGGCAGATAGAGGACAGATGATGGCATAACATCTGTGGGGAGGCTGCACACCGCTGCCAGAAGGCAGAGACTGGCTGGCCCTGATTGGCCACCAGGGTCTAGCCTGTCTCCTTTTTAATTTCAGCAATCACAGCTTTAATTTCCTACGTGTGAACTTGATCCTTTCTAATATAAGTACTATCCTGTCGTGTCTCTCTAAGGGCATTAATTGTCTAAAGTTTTTCTTGACCTATAAACTATTTCTTCAGACCAAAATTCATGTTGATACATCTTTTTATGGTTTTATCTTTCTTCAGATGTTTGATAATTCTTGATGCTATGCCTGTTTTTGATTCTCAGATTTCCTGTTACCAACCATGTGGATTCTGTGTTCATTTTGTGCAGCTTGCTTCATATAATGATTCTGGAAGGGTGGGTCTTATTCTGCAGTGGGATTGGCCATTAGTAACTAATATTCAGGATTGGGGAACTCCTTCTTTTTCCTGGATATTGTCCACTCAGGGGCCTTGCCCTGCCTCTGTGACTCGAGCACTAGCTCTTGAGTTAGCTCGTGGTTTGAGGGCCATGTTGCTTAGCCCAGCTGGCTGTTCCTAATGCATATTCCAGCCCTACAGACCAGCCCTTCCTCTGTCTGCTAATTCCACACAGTCCATTCCTGTCAGCCATCTTTCTTGTCCCTTGTTCCAGCATAATAGTCTGGATTTTTTAGGACCTGAGGCAAGAAGGGGTGGCTGCAGCTTGTGCTTGGTTCTTCATTTTCAGATATAATCCTTGGAACTTTTTTTTAAGTTGTTTTTTTGAATAGGTAACACATTCACATGGTTCAAACTTCAAAAAGTAAAAAGGGTATACTCCTGTAACAACCACACAGTTACCTTCTCCAGAGGTGACTATAGTGTAACCAGTTTCTTATGAATCTTTCCAGAAGTACTTTATGTATATACAAGTAACTTGTATATTCTTTTATACATGTATACATTTAATGTATACATTCCTTTATACTAATTAGAAGCATATTACACTTGTGGTTTTTGTACCTTGTTTTCTTCACGTAACAGTAGATACTAGAGATCATCATAAAAACTGTATTATTTTTAATAGCAGGTTAGTATTCTATTATATGATATAACTGTGCACTTTATAATTTTTTAAATTTCTTTTTTAAAAACCTCACTGTCTGACTCAAAATGGAGGTGAAATTATTCCAGAACACAGAAGATTTAACCCTGTCCCCTATTCATAGCTGTGATATTGGCATTCTGAAATTCAAACTCAGTTGCTCCTTTTATTTTCCCCTTCCTACTGAAAGGCACTGGCTGTCAACATTACACTTGACTTCTTACCCATTTGCTTCTGGATTGGAAGTTGTTACCAGGGTTTTACTAACCAGCAGTATGTGTCAAAAAGGGTCTTGTTTTGACTTTTCCATGTTTTCCCTCCGCCCCATCCTATTTCTCTTGTTCACCTGTTTTCTCAACGTACAGCTAAGTCCTGTGGGCGCGGCCACCTGTCAAAAGTGGAGTACAGGTGGAACCAAGGGGCAGGAGGATAGAGGCGCTCACTCCTCTGTACTGCCAGGTCTCTAGCAACAATGCCTCCCTTCTCTCTTGCAGTTGAAAAACCATAGTGCGAAACTGGACAAGGAACAGGCAGCCCTTGAGAAGATAGAATCCAAAGCTGATCCAAGGTAGGATGTTTCAGCATGTGTTTATTTTCTCTTTGAAGAAAGTAACTTTGCCAGTACCTGGTGGCTTAATTGGTTGGGACACAGAACTAAGGAGCCAGGGGTCATGCTTCTGTCCTTGTACAGGTTGGTTAATTTCATGTGTTACCCAGAGTGTGCCCATTGCTTGGGCACATGCTGAGATGTGCTTGGGCTGCCTGTTCCTCCCAATTGCCCTGGGAATCAGAAGCAATATGTTTTGGATCTTTAATTGTTTTTTCATTTATCTTTTTTTAGAAACTAAGTAATACATTCACAGTACAAAAAGGCATATGGTGAAAAGTCTCCCTCCCACCCCCTCCCCCAGGCACCCAGTTCTCCCTAGAGTCAACCATTGTTATCTCTTTTAATTGCACTCGCTTTAGCCTTGTCTCCTTGGTGCAGTCTTTTCTGCCAAAAATCAGCTGCTAGGGTTTTGGTGGGGTTTTTTGTTTTGTTTTGCTTTTCATTTTAATTGTCTTTAAACAATTTAAATTATATAGAAGAAGCACTTGCATTTGATGTTTTTGTCACCAAACTGTTTGGATAGTAAAATCTAAGTGTCACTCACTTGATTGAGATTGTGAAATCATAAAAAGTTTCAGGCCCGGATTGAGCAGCTCTGAGTTTGATTGACATTTTAGCAAGGAAGTCCCCACGGCTTACTTGGCTTTATAATTAATTAGAAACCCTTCTGTCATAATATGGAGCAAAAGTACTATTAGATACTTGACATTTTTATTTTCAAATTAGTGTGTTTAATGACCGTAAGCAGCATGTTTCCTTTTCAGAATGGATATTAAAAATGGTTTTCTATACTGTCTAGGCTTTGAGTACTGTTGAGTAATTGTTGTCATTAAGTATATCCAGTACTCTAAAACTCATTGATGTTTCAGCAGTTGACATTTTAATTCTGGATTCTGTAATATTTATTTGGATGTAGCTGATGGACTCTGGCATATAAATGAATAATAATGTCAGTTAAATAATGGTAGTCTTAATCATGTGTGGAGAACCCATTAGACACTTGGAAGAGACAAAGGAAATTAAAAGGGAGTCTTGTTTTAACTGGGGACTTGGTTTTAGCTGTGATTCATAAAATTGTAGTTGTTTGCCATATGTCATTCTTTGGTTTTTTTCTCTTAAGTATTCTGCAGAACTTGAGAGCACTTGTAGCCATGAATGAAAACCTGAAAAGCCAGGAACAGGAGTTTAAAGCACATTGTCGAGTAAGTGTTGCTTGGTGTCAGCAGACATTAAATCAGGACTCTTGTAAAATCTCTTGCTTTCCCTCCCCTTGTCCTATTGTGGCATCCTATCCAAGTGTAATTAGAAAAGGAGACTCCTCAAGCAGTTGTGTACCTGTACACCTGTAGCAGGTACCCTTCGAGGACACTATGTTGTGCTAAACCCAAAAATTGAGAGCACAGTCGTACAAACAGTGTTTTCTAATTTACAAATATATTTAAAAGAAAAGTCTTATCAAATACAAAGGAATAACATTATATAAAAGAAAAGCTAGGATGTCTGTTCGTCATGTATAAACCTTTGTTTCTGCCATTTGGGGACTCGGTATCTAGTAGTAGGGATGATGGGTGCACAGGTGCTCATGACCACAGCAGGAGGCAGGAGATGAGACCCCGAAAGCTGTGTGTGTTCCAGGGGAGGAGAGGCCAATCTGGCGCAGGAGCCATCTGGAAGCTGGATCTTACTTAAGGGCAGGCGAGGATGGCAGATGGAAGGGAGTGGCTTGCTGAGGAAGGGCTCCAGGCTAGAGGGTACCAGGATAGGTGGACAGGACTGTGGAGAAGAGGAAACAGAGAAGGCCGATTGGAAGTAGGCTCTAGGCCACCCATTCATTCCACGCCCAGTGATTAACGTGTACCTCCCCTCCCTTTGCAAAGAAAGGGCCTTCTGACCGAGGAACAAGCTGCCTGTTGGCCTCCTGAGAAAACTTTCCCGAGCTGAACATTGGAGATCAGTGTGACTAGTTCCTAATAGACTTTCTGTTTTCACATAAATTCACAAAATGTGAAGATAAAACTCTGGATCAAGTTTAAAAATTGCATACAGTTTCTAGCTTGTCCAAGTTTTATAAATATTTATATCACTTTTAAAGGAGGAGATGACACGGCTGCAGCAGGAAATTGAAAACCTGAAAGCTGAGCGAGCACCAGGTGGAGAAGAAAAGGTAAGGGCCCTAAAGGAATCCTCAAACTGTGAGATGCCATTATGACAGACCATGAAAAGGTTTCTGGGGGACGAACCAGTGAGGACTGTCAAGCAAGGACAAGTTTCCTTAAGCCTGGTCCTCTGAGTACACATTTCTCAGCTGGTTTCATCACATGATTTTATAAGATCTCCATCCCTCTCCTTTCTCTCCCTCCTGCTGGGTAAAAGGCAGCAGTGGGTGTGGACAGCAGCCGCTCTGGATGAAAACAACCAGATTACAAGTCTTCCCTCCTCTTTCTGAGGGAAGGGGTGTTTTCAGGAATGGCCTGAGTTCTGCTTCCCACTCAACCTATTCTTCTCTAAATTTGCTTCCAAGTTACTCCTTTCACCTTCCGTTCCTGCATAGGGACATGCCCCACCCTTAAAAGGCAGCCCTGGGCTGGAAGCAGGGGAGCAGAGCTGGGTTAATATCGGATCTCCAGCAGTGCAGAAGCTTTCTGCAGGGGCACGTCAGGCTCTCTGAACAGACTTGGTCTCCTGAGGAGCTAGTGTGTGTTTCCATCGAGCCTTAAATTATAACACAAGGACAGGAAAAAGTATTACTCTCACCAATATATAGAGTGCTGTGTTTTGTTTTCCCTTCTCACACTTGACTCAAAGCTTATTTCCTGAGCACCCCTGTGCTTGGGTGTGAGAGTTGGGCGTTGCCTCAGAACTCGTGGATTATACCATCTCCCATATAAAAGGGGGAACTTGAGGCTCAGGGAAGGGAAGAGACTTGTGCAAGCCAACTGGCAGGAGTGCAGCAGGCACTCCTGCCCCTTCACTTAGGGACTGGGAGAGACACTGCCATCCCCAGCAGGGAGATGCCACGTCCCACCTTCCTGGCATGTCCTTTCATCCAGGCTACTCTACTCTTCCCACCTATGAGAAGGGGGATTAGCAGAGTGTGGCTGTGCGGTGCAGTGGTGTCCTGGTACCATCATCACATGGCCTGCTCCAGTTGTTTCTAAAATTTTGAACCTTTGAGGCTCAAATCGTCAGCTCAGTCAGCTTCTGAGTTTGCACACATCACAGACTTTTAGGATCCCATTTCTCTTCTCAGGAATCATGTCTCGTTAGAAGGAGTATTACTCACATTCAAACACAAATTTAGCTTATTTGTGTGTAACTGACAGACATTTAAGAACAATTTAAAATCTGGGGCTCATACACGACTGTTCCCTTTCTGTTCCCTGACTGGATGTGGTCTGTGAAGTGTCCCCCACCCCACCCTTCCTACAGCTAGACCCTCAGCTCCTGTCGCATTCGCCTCACTCAGAGGTGTTTCTTACTGTTTACCATTTCAGACCCTGTCCAGTGGAGAGCCAAATGATACCCTCACCACTGTGATGACTCATAATGTAAGTACCTGCCCATTGTCAGGACTGCCAGTGTTCTCCGAGGGTGTGTGGCTAGCTTTATACTCTCCTGTGACAGCTTCTTATGCCTCATTTCATTTCCTCTACAGCCACCTCCTCATATGTGGGGTGTTGGGAGCATCACCCCATTTTACACACCTGACCCCTCAGATAGAGGCAGGACCTCATCTGGGATGGCCCTAAAGGCCACCATTCTGGGGAGGCTTTCTCCTGGCACCTTGTACAGGAGTGCTGTCTTTACTCTGCATCTCTGCTGAGAGGGGGAGGCCTGCATTGGCCGTACCTGCTAGTCACAATCCATAGGCTATGAGGGGTGGGGGTGGTGCAGAGGGAAGAACACCTCTCTCTTTTACTACATTCTGGGATCAGCAAACTGTAAAGGGCCAGATAGTACATATTTTTAGCTTTGTGGGCCGCTCCACTGTAGTGGTCATAGTCAATATGTAAATCAAAGGACATGACTGTGTTCCAATAAAACTTGAATTACAGAGATAGGCAGAGAGGAGGATTTGGCCCAGGGGCTGTTAGATTTGGCTCATGGGCTGCAGTTTGCTGACCCCTGTCCTGAGTCAAACTAATGCTTCCAGGACTCCAGCATTCCAGGAAACCTCCAGGAGAAAACAAAAAGGGAGAGGGGGAGGAAGAGAGAAGCAGGAAAGCCTCTAAACATTTGCCTTCTTTAGCGTTTCTCTTCCCTTCGTGCCCTTAGAAGCTCCTAGAGGGATGATTTTCAGGACTCCTGTGGTGAAATCTGTGGGGTTTGCCTGCAGCTGAGCCATGTGGAGGAGACTGTGGTGTTTCTCTCTTTCTCTGTGTGTGTGTGTGTGCATGTGTGGGCTAGTTTTTCTCGTAATTCAGTGCTATCCAGAGGACTTTCCGCAGTGGTGAGAATGTTCTATATCTGCACTGACCAATATGGTAGCCATTAGCTACCTGTGTCTACTGAGCGCTTGAAATGAGGTTAGTGCAACTGAGAAACTGACTTTAATTTAAAGTGTTAGTTAATGTAAATTTAAATAGCCACATGTGACTAGTGGCTATTGTACTGGACAGTGCAGCTCCAAATAGAAACATAGAAAGCAAACCAGCAGCACCTCCAGACACAGAGGCACAGGACAAGAGGTTCTTTAAAGTTATGATCATCTCCTCCTCAGCATAGTTTGTGGGGCCGAGGGAAGGGAACATGAATTTAGGGGATACTTCTCTTAAGGACACTGGGTTCAGCCTGGACTCCAGAAGAAGGAATTGTTATAAAGGGATGTTAAAGGGCATCAAGGTCTCAGGTGACATAGGACCCCAACCCTAAACTTGGCCATTTGAGAAAAGAAATTTGGGGGCTCGGGATGGGGAAGAAAAGGTAAAAAGCATTCAACTTGGAAAAACCATCAAAGAATGAAAGTTTCTTATTCCCAGATAATTGTGTTCTTTCCATTTTTAGGAAGACCTAGACAGACGATATAATATGGAGAAAGAGAAGCTTTATAAGATTCGTTTACTACAGGTGAGTGAAAATGAGCACAAAAGTACATACATGCATCGAGCTAGGTGTGAATGTCCTGTAGCAGAACTGGGAAGTTTCAGTCTCCGAGAACTAGAGAGACTTGGTACCAAGGCTGCTGTTGGCTCACTTCTCTCCAGAGGGAGACGCAGTGGCTTCAGGTGTTGATGCACCTCATAGGGTCTGCTGCTTTCACTCTCGTCTTGTTTGATTTGATCCTAACCCTGGGTGGAGAGTAGGTATTAGCCTCATTTTCTATGTGAAGAAATTGGCTTAAATCTGTTAAACACTTGACCAAGATCAAGCAACTGGTAAGTGCCAGAGCCATCATTCAGGTTCCCGTGTTGTCTAATATTTTTCCTCTAAAACTAAGTGCCCGTTTTAGCTGTCGTAGTTGATAACCTTGGAAATTTGTGAGGACATCCAATATAGTGGAGGTAGGTTTTAAAGTTGGCTCTGAAGCTAAATTCACATAGAATCAAAATCACATTGTACAATCTCTTAACGTTGCCAGGATATGGCTCACGGTAGCTCAGAAGCCAAGGGTTAACTTGTGTTGCACTCTGGCCCAGGCCTTCTTTCTGTTCTCTGGGAAGGGAAAGCAGGTTATGGCAGGAATGGACAAAGGGCTGTGGGGGCCAGTGGCACCCTTTTTTTCTTATCTCTGGCTCTTGCCTATTTTGCTGGTTGGTTAAATTCAGGTGAGTCAGATTTGTCCTTGATACAAGGACGCTGTACTGAACTTTAAAGAGACACAGAATTAAATAAAATCAGGACAGTATATCTGTGTATTTGAAATCATTGTGACTGTGATTACTGGATATTTAGTGTTGCATTAGGTCCCAGGGATAGTAAATGGGATGGCCCATTTTCTGGGAGCTGGCTGGTTCTTTGAGTACCAAGATCTAGACCAGGATGCATTCGTACATCAAAGTACAAGGGAGCTTATATGCAAATTGCAAACTCTGTATAGCTTCAGATGGGCTACAGGAAAGCTGCAATAAAAGCGTAAGGGCCTGAGCCAGGGCAGGATCAGTGGGATGGACAGAAGTTAACCAGCAGAGGAGAGATTGAGCTGTACCTGATGGATGAGAGAAAAACAGGAGTCCAGGATGGTGCTCTGATTTCTGACATGGGCAGCAGGGTGGATGCCTGTGTTATTCATTGAGAAAAAGCATTAAAGAAAGAGTAGGGCTGAAGGAGGTGAAAGTGTGACTAAGAGTGTTAATGAGATTCGTTTGGGGCTTTTAAAGGTTGGGGTACTCAACTATGTTGAAATGTCCAAGAAGTGATGGGTGTTGGGTCTGATGCTCAGCATAGTATGGGCTGGAGATCAGGTGTCAGCACTATGTAGGTGATAACCAAGGCTGTGAAATGTAGGCAAAGAAGAGGCCCTGGGACTAAACCCTGTAAGAAGAGGCCAAGGGAAAGCAGGAATCACAGATAAAGGTTGAGACCAAGTGGGCAGCTGAAGGCGAGGAAAACTTGAGTCCGGGGGCTCGTGGGAGCTGAGCAGAGAGCTTAGTAGAGAAAATGGTAAATGTTGCTAGAAGTCAAGAAAGCTAGAAGCTGAGAATTGCCCGTTAGAAGTATCCCAGAAATGGTGTGTGGTAACATTGGCCAGAACAGTTTCGGTGGGGTGTTGAAAGAAGCCAGGCATTTTGTGGGGTACAGGATGACTGGAGGGGAGTGGGGGCAGAGGAACAGAGGGGCCTTGGCTCTCAGGAGGTTTGGCTGTTCAGAGGAGGAGAAAGACTGGTAGCTGAAATGTGATCAGAGTTTAAGGAAGGGCTTTTTTTTTTTTTTTAAGTAAGGCACTGGAACATATTTAAGTACTGATGAGAAGGAGGCAGTAGAAAGGGAGAGGTTAGCAATACAGTAAAAAGAATGAAAAATTGTGTTTTTAGATTCCTAAAATAAAAACAGGAGCCAGAGCCTGAGCACCCATGGGGGATGTAGCCTTGACCAAAAGGAGAAATACATCTTTCCCTTGCACCAGCATGGATGGTGGGCTTCTCATTTGGAGGCTCATATTTCCCCAGGGGTTTAGAGATTCCGCCTCTGCTGTTGTGAATAAAGCAGGCCTGGGGAGCAAAAGACAGAGAGGCAGAGTGAAGGCAGCCGGAGAGCCCGCTTCATCCTGAGACCGGAATCCTGTGGTAGGAGCTGAGCAACTTCCTGCAGGCAGCTGCCCTGCTGGGGAAGGTGATGCTGGGGGCTGCCTGCCTCAGGAGCCTGCGCTCCCTCCCCTGCACCACACCGCACTGCTGTGCCTCCCCAGATGCAGTCAGAGGGGCACTTTGCCAATATACCCACAGTCCATGGTAGAGAGAAGATACTGAAGAGGTATTTTAGGTTTCAGTTGTGGAAGCTTTTCAACCAGGTGAAGGGATTGGGAATTTATATGGAGGCAGCAAGGTGGCATCAGTTCCTTGTCACCTGGTTCTGGTGGAATTGGCTACTCTAGAGCCCTTTGGGGCCTGGTGGGCTGACTGGGCTCTGGCCGCACAGCCCATCCCATTCAGAATCCTCCTTCCTTATCCATCAATTTGATGTCTCTGTGCTTCCAGTTCATAGCCACAGTTTCTCCATGTATTGCAAAATCAGAATCTGAGATGGGGACCTCAAGCCAACAGCAGAATTTTGGGCCTGCATTCCAGGGCATGTGGCTATGCTCTGGGTGGGTGGTGGGCAATGTTTTGGCTCCGCAGAGAATGTGTAAGGCCTTTTATCAAATAGTGTTGTCTCCCCTTCCCTTTTGCATTTAGGCTCGAAGAAATCGAGAAATAGCAATTTTACATCGCAAGATTGATGAAGTGCCCAGCCGAGCCGAGCTAATACAGTATCAGAAGAGATTTATTGAACTCTACCGCCAGAGTAGGTGCATCGACCACTGAGGAACTCTCAAGGCTGGTCCCGAGAAGGACAGGAGGCGAGGGGCTTTGTCCCCCTTTAGGGTAGTGGAGCGCAAATCTTAGCACAGTCCCTGAAAGCAGCCACTGGGAAGGGCTCCATTTTATCCTCAGGCCCACTCAGCGCTCATTCCATGTAGTCCTGGTGGGTAACGCATAATCCCAGGAGCAGCACGGAGGTGCTCTTAGTGCCCCCTCTATGAACAGTTCACTCTAGTTGAGCCCTTATAGAGCAGCATTTTGAACTAGCTCCACTGAGCTCCCTGTCCACTGTCCAGCATTAGAACACATCATCACCCCATTATCTCCAGACAGTTCTTACTCATTGGCCCCTGCAGACTTTAGGCTTATGTGCTCCTCACCTTTAACAGCATCGTATTCACCCAGGAATCCAGGACTGGATCTCCTGGGCCTGAGTCAGTGATCACATCCCCTCAGGCTCTCAAACCTGTCATTTCCTTCTGTTCCCGCTGCTACTGCCACATCTGTTTTTATTTGCATCACAGCTCAGCTGAGTGACCATTAGCTGGTATGCGGCCCCTCTGCAAGTCTCATCCACACATCTGATTGTGTCACTTCCTCTGCTGGAAAATTTTCAGGAGCCCCCGAGGGCTTCCTAAATAAAACCTCTCTCCTCCTCATTCTTTCCAGGGTCGGTCCTCCCCAGTCTGAGTGGCTGCCTGGGGGCTCCTTTCTCTAAGTCCACACTCTAGTCTCACAGTCCACACACTGCCCCTGAACACACCATGCTCTTTGACACCTGAGGCCTCCACCCCTCCTGTTACCTGTGTCTGGGACCCTTTCTCCTCTGTCTGACAAAGTCCTTCAAGACCCAACTCAGATATCCTCTTCAACAGGTCCTGGACCATCACTCCTTCCTCTAGGCTCCCACTGGACACCTCAAACTCTACAGCTACCCTATCCCGTTTTTCCTCTTGGCCAGTGGGATCACTGTCCAGCCAAACTGGGCCCCCCTTTAGTCCATTCTGATTCATGCTGCTCTGCCTGCTCCATTTCTGAGTAATGGTGAAGTCCATTCCCTCAGGACTTCTGCTGTCACCACTTTCTCATCACTGCCCAGAGTCTGACCCCTTCTCTGCAGTCCTTACTGGGAGATCTTTCTCAAACATAAATTTGATCATTTATACTCTTGCTTTAAGAGCTCTAACATTTAATAACTCTCCATAACTTTTTGGATAATCTTCAGAATCCTAAATGCACTGACACAATCCTTCACTGTCCAGGCCAGAGTCACTAACTGGTTCCCCCTCAGTCCCTCAGAGCCTCCTCTCTCAGAAGGGTACTGAGTCTTGACCTGTGAGTTGGTCCCCAAGTTCAGTTGCCACTGCAGTGCAGTTGCCAGTTGACAAACTTCAAGTCTTTAAAATCCACCTCAGATTTTGCCTCAAGAACTTGGCCTCTCATATGTCTTCCTGGTTCAGTCTAGAGCACTGTCTCTACTGGAGTCCAGAATCATGCTTCATTTCCCATGTGTCTCCCATCTTTCTGAGTCCAGTCTTCACCTTTGATCCAGGTGCTCTGGTGCAGGTAATAACGGCAGTTTCTCAGCAGAAAATAGTTTCTGCCTTTAAGTTAAATCTCTTCCTTTAATTTTCTACCCTGCCTACTTTAAAGCTTTTAACAATAATAAGTAATAATAACTTGTATCTGTATATTTCACAGGAGTAAATTTCATATGTTAAGGTCCTTTTGTTGATAGGACATTTTTACACCAAAGACTTTTTTAATCAGTTGTACCAGAATATCTACATCATTTTTTTTTTAATTGTCATCAAATATCTTCATCCCCTACCCAGTCCTTGAGCTGGATGGACTGAGGGTGACAGCTACATTCCTGAGCAACAAAGCTAAAATTGACTCCTGTATTTACAGTAGTGACCTTACACTTTGGCCACCCATTGTGATCAGCTGGGCCCCGCCCCCAGAAAATCTTATTTAATTGGTCATGGACTTTAAATCTCCCCTGGTGATTCCCCTTTTCAGCCAGGAATGAGTATCGCTATTCTAAAGCTTTTAGCAATAATAATAGTACTTTATATTGAGTGGTTCTTAATGTGATTTTCATTCAAATTACACATCTTGATGTTGGAAACATTTTTTAACTGTTGCATCAAAATACTTGTATCAGATTATTAACTTCTGTTACCAGCCTTGTTCGGCAAATTTCCCCAACCTTCACCTGTCTGTGAGCTGCACTGCTGGAGGGAAATGCAGCTCTTAGGGGATACGAAAGTTAAAAGTTGATTAGTTTAAAGAATCAGATTTAAATGTTAATGGTTACCCAAGGAAACCAGAACTGCCCAGGGCCTGCTCCTCCCCCAGTTGTGCTGCTCCAGAGGGAACCTGTTTTCAGGGAGCCAGAGCCCGTGGCATGGAAACCAGACTTCACATAATCTTGGCTGTGCCTAATAGCTGTTCAGCACAAGGATCTTGAGCTATAGCTGCAAGTCCTCATCTTAGGCTCAAAGCCTCACTGTGAACCCAGGTCTTGGGATTTTATTTCTCTGGGCGGCTGTGTATTATGGGGATTTAGAGCCCTGAGGAGTGGAAGGGGGTGAGTTTGGTAGGAAGCTTTCACCTCAGAGATCTCATTCTCTGGTGAACACAGCACACTCACAGTCCTGGAATTTGGCCATTTCCTTGTAAGTCATTCTTTGGGGAAAAGTGAAGCATGAGAGGTGGACAGAAATGCAGAATAATTTTATAGGTAAAGCTTTAGGGAGCCCTTATAAATAAGTGTCTTCTTAGTCATATGCATAGGGATGGGAAGAGAAGTCACATTCATTAGGCATATATTCTGCCCCGGGATAGGCATGTCATTCCTGCAGGAGGTATTTTAGAAGGTCTCCTGAAGAGGTCTATGCTAACCATGGAGTTAAAAAGTGAGGCTGTGGCTCCTGTTCTTGGGGATGTGGGGAGGAAGAAGCCAGGCAAAAGGAAGAGGCTGTGTAGGGGCTTCATCATCCTTGCCACCTCCTCCAGGACTCCTCACCTGAGGACTTCCAAGCAACCCACATCTGACGGGGAGGTTCCTCCAGGCCCTCCTCGTGGCTGGCAGAGTTTTGACTGGCTGTGTGTCATCAGGCTATAGCAGGTCTGCACAGGCTTGTGTGCCCTGTGGGGCTTCTGCCCTGACTATAGGTCCAGAGGCCAGCCTGACAGGTCCCTTTCTTGAGGGGCTGCCTCAGGGGGAGAGGGTGGTTAGGGTGGTTTTGACACATTTTCTTATATGGTTTCTTATTTCTTTGCATTTACAGTTTCAGCAGTGCATAAAGAAACCAAGCAGTTCTTCACTTTATATAATACCCTGGATGATAAAAAGGTTTATTTGGAAAAAGAGGTAAGAACCTTTATTAAAAGGAAATACTTAGTCAGATGAGCAGTTCCCAGTGCTATGGATCCCAAGAAGTTCAAATGAACTCAGTGTCTTGGGTGCATTCAGTTTCAGCAGAAATAATGTCTGGTGTATGCCCAGTGCTGGGATGCAGAGTCAGAAGGTGCAAGATTCCACGGAACTCACATTGTCTGGGGTGACTAGGCTGGTGGACAGGTGTCTCATAGTGCATTCAAGACATGCCATTGTTAAGAGGAACACAGTGGAAGCTCAGGAGGTGCATATGGAGGGGTCCTGGAATTGATGAAACTTTAGTTTGAGTTTTAAAGGAAGGAACCAGCTAAATGAAATGGGGGTGATGGGCTTGTCATTGTTTACATGGGGAAATGTCTGTTTAATTATCAGTAGCAGACAGGCATGAACTAAAAGGATCATAAAAAGCATGAGTGAAAGGGGGTTCACATGGTACTGACAGCCCCTCCGTATTACTTTGACTCTCAAGTAAATTCATTCATGATTCAAGGCTCCCCCAAAGTGGATGACAAATGATTGGGATGGGATGTGCAACTACATTTAAGAAAAGAACAGCACTGGCCTTCACAGTAGCAGCACAGTGTGATGGAGAGAGCATGAGCTTTGAAGTCAGACAGGATTGGGTTGTAGCCTGGCTTTGTTTTCCTCACCAGTAAAATGGGACACACCTGCTTTATATTATTATGATGGGAACAGAATGAGAAAATGTGACATTCCTTACACATGGTGGTTTTCAATACATACAGTTCCTGCTTACCCCTCACTTTGAGGGTGACAGAATTTGATTGCATTTTATTACTTTGCAATTTGCACTGATTGCCATTTAATAAGAACAGTATTACAGATGTATCTTTTACCTGAACCCACATGGAGGCATCTGTCATTATTGTCACCTTTAGTGCCAGTTGTTAATCAAATGAAATAAATCTCTCTCCTCCTAGAGGGGCTGCTCTTAAGAAGGGCTGAGCTCTCATTTTCTCTGTATCCAGGGCCTTACACAGTGATGGGCACATAACAGGCATTTGATAAATGTTTGGGTAGATGAGTTGATTGCCTTTGGTGGGAAAGCTCTGCTATACATTCTAGCCTTGGGGGTCTTCCTGCCTGGCATGAGAAAGACTTGCCAGTCCTAACTTAGGGACAGGCCAGCCCCTTCTGAAAAAGCCTTGAACTCATTGACCTCCCTTCATTAGCAGTGTCTGAAGTCATTGCATTCTTTTAAAAAATAACCCTTTAGTAAAGGTGTTTCATATCCTTATAATACATTTAGATTTTCTTGTCTTATTGTCATATCCTGGATTTCTCCAGTCTTTATTTTATTTGCATACATTAAGGTATACTCTTTGCTGTAAATATCTATGGGTTTAACAAATGCTTAATGTCATATTTACCATTACAATATCATGCAGAATAATGTCATTACTCTAAAAAAAATTCCTGTACTTTAACATGTTCAACCCTCCTTTCCTTTCTGTCCTCACACTCTGGCAACCAACAATCTTTAACATCTCTATAGTTTTGCTTTTTCCAGAATGTCATATTATATAATATGTAGCTTCTGCAAACTGGTTTCTTTCACTTACTATACATTTAGGAATCTTCCTGTCTTTGTATTGTTACTTCATTTCTTTTAATTACTGAAGAATATTTCACTGTATGAGTGTATCATAGATTGCTTGTCTCTTCAGCTGTTGAAGGACATCTAGATCTTTTGCCTTTCCATATTAACATCAGAATTGTTACATTAATATCTACAATATAGCTTGCTTGCCTTTTGGAAGGACTTACATTAAATCTGTATTTCCAATTTGTATTAATAAATAAATACATACATACATACATACATACATACATACATACTAGGAGTATGCAGAAGAGTGAGAGCTTTTTAATTCTAAGCCATATTATCACAGAACTTTGTATTTGAATAAATTGTGCATTTTATTCCAAATCTATTATGCCTGTGATATTTTAGCTAAACATCCCAGTGGAGTCATAAGGACAAGACTATCATTTCCATGTTAAAGACTGTGAACCTGAGGTCCAAGTATAGTAAGTGCTTAGTCCTGAGCTCACAAGTTGAGTTAGTGACTCAGCCAGAAAGAAGAACTAGGTTTCTGGTTTCTCCAGACTCAGAGCTCTGCCCTAGGTTGTACCATTGGGACAGATAGAGGGGCATATCATGCTGAGGGGAGACAGTTGCCATGGGAATGGAGGCCTTGACTGATGCATTCTGTGGAGCCTCTCAGAGCTGCCCAAGAGCTGACCACGTTGGCAAAAAGATTTTGTGGGAACGAATAGGATTGACACAGTGTTCTCACTCCCCACCCTGACTAACCTGTGCTCAGCTGATAGCCCTCAAAATAAAGTGCAGTGTTTGTGAGATAGAAGGGGCAGTGGTGGCAGCTTGCCCACAGAGCCCTAATGACAGCTTAGCATCTTCTCTGGGGATTTATGTCCCTTCAAGGAGCCCTCTTCCTACATTCCTGTCACCTTGGGGTGTCCAGGTAGATTCTCTGGGAAAAAACGACAGGGCTAAGAACATGTTTCTGTTTGTTTTTTTCACATGACTTTCATCTTCATGAATATTGTGTGCTCTTCAGAAGTGATGCCCAGAGCAGGACAGGCTTTCAGGGGTTGAGCACAGGAATCTTTTGATCTTTTGCTTACAGTTTTTTCTTTTTTTTCTTTCTTCCTCAGATTAGCCTGCTGAACTCCATTCATGAGAACTTCTCACAGTGAGTACTGTTAGACTGTCAGTCCACCTCCCTGTCAGTGTACAGTGGGTCCTGCACTTTTCTCGCTCACCTTGGTGCTGCAGTAGTGCGATCAAGCAAGACTTAGTGCTCGGTGTGTGATGCGGAGACTTCACCCCTGCTGCTAGTGCAGATGTGCATGGCCCTTGAGTTCTTGCAAAAACACACTGATATTAGAGTGAATTTTAAAAACACTGAGGAATATCTTAGGGAAAAGTTAACTTTCAAATAAGTTGCCTGTGCCTAACTAATATAATCTATTTGTATGTTACATTTGTCTT
The DNA here is from genome assembly GCF_964146895.1 of Miniopterus schreibersii. NCBI lineage: Eukaryota > Metazoa > Chordata > Mammalia > Chiroptera > Miniopteridae > Miniopterus > Miniopterus schreibersii. The sequence goes on along the minus strand of NC_138108.1, from coordinate 74,791,859 downwards.
GCTCTGATTAGATTAATACCATTTGTTCTTGAGGACATAGAGATGTTTTAAAATTTAGATAATGGAATAATCTATATAATTTTTTTTAATCCTCGCCTGAGGAAATGTTTTTATTGATTTTAGAGAGGAGGGGGGTTGGAGAGAGAGAGAAACGTCAATCGGTTGCTTCCCATACCCACAACCTGGGTATGTGCCCTGGCCGGGAATTAAACCCACAAACCTTTTGGTATATGAAATGACGCTCCAACCAACTGGGCCACCCTGCCAGGGCATAATCCATAGAATTTTTTAAAGATTTTTAAAAATTCTTGTAGTAGACTTTGTTTTTAAGTTAATGTGCATCCTCTGAACTACTTCATTCAGATATGAATTTTTTCTCCAAAATTGGATGGCAGAGTCCACCTGTACCAAAATTATACCAGCCCTCAGACATGCATGCCCATTGGCCCACCACCATGCAGGCAGCTTCAGGGCCTGCTCTCCGTATAGCAGGCTTCCTTTCCTTCCGGCACAAATCTCTACTGCCCCCTGACAGGTGACCAGTAACTTAAGATCTTAATAAATTACAAGCTCCAGATGTTAGGCTCCATTTCCCTGTGATGAGATTCAGTTAGTGACTTATAACCTTGTGGCATTTCTAAAAATGGTGCCTTCATCTTTGTGTCTTGACATTTGAGAGAGCCTGCCGTTTGAGCATTTTTGTGATGAGTACTGTTGCCATCCTTTGGAAGAATTCCTAATCCTGGTATGCGCGCATTCTGACCCTAGTGGTGCCACTTCCTCCATAGAACTGGAGGTGGAGGGGAATGTTTTAGGACATCAGGGAATCTGCTTATTTACCTGCTGCTTCTAGAAACAGAAGCAGGTTTCCCAGCCTGGTTTTAGGAAAATCTCAGAATATGTCTAGTAATCTTGAGCAGTGCCTCCAAATCCTCAGATTTTTAAGAACTAAATGAGCCCTGGCGAGTGTTGCTCACTTGGCTGAGTGTCATACTGGTGCCAGTTCAGTTCCTGGTCAAGGCACATATCCAGGTTGTGGGTTTGATCCCCGTTGGGGTGCATGCTGGAGGCAGCTAATCAGTGTTTCTCACATTGATGTTTCTCTCTCCCTCTCTCCCCCTCTTCCTCTCTCTCTAAAATTCAATGAAAATATATTTTTTAAAAAAACTAGCCCGGCCGGCTGGCTCAGTGGTCGAGCGTGTTTCTAGGACCCAGGAGGTCATGGTGATTCCCAGTCGGCACATGCCAGGCTGCGGGTTGGCCCCCAGTAGGGGGCACACAGGAGGCAGCTGATCAGTGACTCTCATCACTGATGCTTCTCTCTCTCCCTCTCCCTTCCTCTCTGAAATCAATAAAAACATACTTTAAAAAAAAAAAAAAAGAACTAAAGGGAATTCCTTCCCTAAGCAGTACCTATTGTCATTCAGAGTGAAAAATAGTTTTGTCAGTTCTGGTGAAATTTTAACTTAAGAAAATACATCTTACTGAAGAAAATTATAGAAAAAATGAAGAAAAGATTAATATTCAGTTATAAAAACAGGCTAATTTTTATGCCTTCCTCAGAGCTTAGAATTCTCAACTGTGGGATCCCCAGGTTCCTCCCGGGCCCACTTGTGAAGGCCTAGTGGCCTCTTGGGGCATCCTCTGGGTTTGAGGCTGACTCCGTGGCACCTCCTCCTTACTCAGAGCCCTGTATGCTGATCATACTTTCTTTGGTTTTTCTTTCAGAGCCATGGCTTCCCCTGCTGCCCGGGACCAGTTTTTACGTCAGATGGAACAGATCGTAGAAGGAATTAAGCAAAGTAGAATGAAGGTCAGGTGGCTTCTCTTGTATAAGGCAGGTTTTATACTAGTGATGGAGAAGAGCAGCCCTGGGAAGAACAGGCTTCTCCTGGTTGTCCGTGGTGGTGTACTCTCCATCCTGAGGACACATCTTCATGTCTCTGCTGGGGCAGTGCCGGCTCCCAGGGCCTCCTGCACTGCTGGTCCACAGGCAGCCCCTAGCAATAGCTCCCACAGTTGAACACCTTCTTTGTCCCAAGTACTGTGTTAATCCGCCTAAAGCCCTTCTACCTGAGTGGTGTTATACCCGTTGCAGATGAGGAAAGCAACTTCACCAGCAGCCTTCCTCTCTTGCCCAGAATCATTTCCTCACTAGATCTTTGGTTCCTGACGTTCTGCCCTTAGAGATGGATTCCTTAGGGTCTTAAGAGCATTGTAGGTTTCAGGAGCCTCCTATAGAAAGTGCAAACAGTTGCTAAACTGAACTCTACTAAAGTGAGAGGATGTTGAGTGCCTCGGAAGTCAGAATAGAAAATAGAGGAACTGAAAGGGGTATGGGAGCTCCAGAGGTAACCTTGCAGAGAATCATCCTGTGTGGGGACAGCATGGGTTTTCCTCGTTGTGGCTCTGCATGTGGCCCTTTTGTCAATAGCCAAGCAGACTCATTGACTGACTGTAAGCCAGACACAGCTATGGTTCCTACTACTTACCAGGTGAATCCTCACGAGTACTTCCAAATGTCTCTTGCTTTTGGTCCTATTTAAAAAATGTATCACACCAGAGTGGTCCTCAGGCAAGGCAGTAGAACAAGCTGGGGACTTAGAGTATCTCCTCTAAGGACCTTGGGGCAGTGTCCAGTGAGTGATGCCAGAACGTAAGCAAGTGGAAGAAAGGGTTGCCTGTGGGACCTGTCGTCATAACGCACTCGCAGAAGACAGACATCCAGGCTACCTATGTTCCCATCTCACAGGTGATGAACCAGGGTGAAATCTCTCCGTATCCCTTTCCCTGTGGAAAAATACTAACTTCCCCATTAATAACCAGTAAAATGATGTCAAAGGAGAAAAAAATGTATCACTAGTGACAAGACTTTTCATCCACAAAGATGAGAGCTGATGTGAGCAACACCTGCCTGTGCATAGACACTTACCCAAGGCAGGGCAGGCTGTCTTTGCAGAGAACGAATGGGTCCCTTCTGATGGCCTGGGGTATGAGGTGGGTGGAGGACAGAGCCTGGCTAACCCACATCTCGGTGGTGGACCTTGCCACCCTGCCCTGCTGCTCCTCAGCTGCTCTTGCTAAGAGTAAAGAGTAGGAACTTACTGGGTTTCCCTTTGGCTTCTCCTTTCTGTGTACTGGGAGATGCCTTCCTGGGGCAGGTAATGTCCTGACCCCTCATTCTTTCCATCCCCCCCCAGGCTCCATGCCGCTGCACCTCGGCGCTGGATCATTCTTGCCATACAGGGACCACCTATGCAGTGTGGGATGTGTATGGCATCCTTGGCTTCTACCCGTAGATGCCAGTAGCACCATTTCCTCACAGTAGTGGCAATCTAAACTCTCCAGACACTGCCAGATGTCCTCTGGGGGGCAAATTAGCCCTTGGTTGAGAACCACCAACCTGTTGATTGTGAATTATTTTTAGTCACACAAAAAACCTAAAATGGAACAGTCAGTGCCCAATGATAGGAAAAATGCTGAATAAATAGGGCCTCTATGGAATATCATGCAAATGAATAAACCAGCCTCAGAAATGACATAAAGAAGGAAGATACTGGAAGGAAATCTGTGAAAATATTAGTAATAGTTGCCTATTAGATGTTGCAAACAGCCCATGGTCAGAACGTATCTTTTCATTACCATTTCCCACAACGTTTTAACAGATGGAAAAGAAGAAGCAGGAGAACAAAATGAGAAGAGACCAGTTGAATGACCAGTACTTGGAATTGTTGGAAAAACAGAGGCTATACTTTAAGACTGTGAAAGAGTTCAAGGAGGTAAGAGGGAGGTTGGCCGGGTATGTAAAGCTATTCACTTCCAGGTGAGCCTGGAAAACCCAGAGCTTCATTGGTTTTCCACTGGTCGGTGATGGGAAGTAGCAGGTCAGCAGCGTGATCGACAGTGAGGCATGGCATCTGGGGAGGTCAAGTTTGCATTGTTCTGAGGCCATCTTGGGGCTCTAATTGAATGTTCCAGGAGACATCACATCTTTTTTCATTTTCCTAACACTTAATAAACACATTAAATTCATAAAAGGCATTAGCTCATCTCAAGGGCCACCTAGCAATGACATTTGTTATAGATTCAGGTCTAGAGCTTTCCCTCCCCCTCAACCTTAGGACGGGGAGGGACCTTGAGAAGCTGTGTAGGAGGAGAGTGAACTCTGAAGTGTGCCAGGCTTGGGTGGGAATTGTACCTTTACCACTTACCAGCTGTGCACTCAGGCAGTGACCTCGTCCCTCCAAGCCTCAGTTTCATCGTGATGGCTTCTGTTGGGTCAGATGAGAGACAATCACATCTAGCACTGTGTCTGGCAGCTGGGACACCCAGCAGTCACTGAGTTCCATTTGTCACAGTCTTTTCTTCCCTGCATTTGGGCAGGATTACTCTCCACTGTTCCAGAAAGAAAGGCGTTTGCCCTTTACTTAAGAGGTCTTCCAGGAAGGAGACTATTTCACCACCTCCCAGGATCTCAGCAGCATTATTGCCAGGGATTTCTCACCCCCATTCTAACCTAAGTAGTTTGAGTGAGTTTAGAGATCTCTGAAAATACAGAGGCACCAAAGGAAAGTTGTAACCTGGTGTTTGGTCTCCAGAGTAAAAGGAAATAATCTTTCCATGCCAATAATTTTGTTCTTGTATATTTTTGAGACCTCCTTTCTTTCCTTCTCCATCTTTTCTTTCTCTACTTCTCCTTACCCTTTTTGTAATTTAACTTTTGGGAGCCACTACTCTTGGGCATTTCAAAATCTTTCATCTTTTCACTAAATGTTTTTCCAGCTCCTGTCATGCCCCTGGGGGTGTATCAGGGTATCAGGCTGTAAATCAGACTCAGTCAGTCCCTGTTTGGGCAGACAGATAACAAGTGAGGAAACAAACCCTAATAAACTAGTTATAGCAAGTAAGTAATTTCAGTCTTTGCCATGGGGGAACTAATGTATGTGTGGTCAGGAAAGGTCTCTCTCAGTTTGGAAGGACTTGGCCATGGACAGACAAAGAGTCCTTCAACCAGGGAGCAGCCAGGCAAAGGCCTAAGGCTGGGCAGCACAAGAGAGTGACTGGGCGAGGTGTTCCAGGTCTAGGAGCTGGAGCTGAAGCTGAAGTTTCGGAAAGACCAGTGAACTGGCAGGGGACAGTCAGGGACTCTTGCCTTTAATTCAAGTAACTCACAGGGAAGGCCCAGAGAAGAGCTGTCTTTCACATGTTGCCGGTAACGCCAGCACTGCCCTTTTCACAGCAGAAACAAAAACTAGATGGGGAGGGGAAGTATATGTTGTCAGAGTCAAAGCAAATAATAGTGAAATGGAAAAGTGCATTCTTGCACTACAGGCCCTAAGGGCCTGAAGACTAGGATGACCTCTAAAGAAGACAGTTCCTTCAGATACAATATGCATCAAGATTTCTGTGTTCCGCTGCCTCAGACAGTCATTCTCACCACAGAGGCGCAGCGTGGGTCCCTCAGAGCCAGGCAGCCCCTAGACCAGGTACTTGCCGTGCCTAAGTGTTCTTCAGTCCAAAGCACAGTGGGGAAAAGGGAGGAGAAATGTAGTATGTCCTTCAGGCGCCTAAATGTTTTTTATTTAAAGGCCTCACCTTTTTAAAAAAGCATGTTTTCGTTTTTTGATGTTAAAATTGACTTCCTCATAAAATAATGGTGATAGTGCATTGTTCTTTTTTTGTTAGCATTTTACTTGGCAAAAATATGAAATTAGCAACCATCTGTCAGTGTTCTCAAACCTTCAGGTTTCTTCCACAGGCTCCTCTGAGGTGATTTGGGGTGATTTGGTGTTGAGGTGATGGTGGTGGCTGGCTTGCGGCTCCCCAGTCTCCTCCCATACCTTCAGCCAGAGTAATTCTGATATTTTACATGTTGCAGTTCCAAATAAGATCTCATTTTTGGTAGAAAACTAGTTTAAAAAGTTGGGCTTTCATCCCAGGGTGGAGTCTTCTCTCAGAACCTTCTCTGTCCTGCCTCCTTTACCTGCCTCCTCCCCATGTGCTTGATTTTATGCTCCCGAATTCTGAATTCCCACCACATCCTGGTCCTAGCACTTGTGCTGGCAATAGTTGCTCATCCTGTGGAGCACAGTATTACTGTCCAGAACATGGCCTGTGACCACCTTAGTAGTTCTCTTTACTTCATGTGGTTTGCTTAGGGACCAGTCATGCTCTCATTCTGACTTCCAGCCTTCTCTGGTATCAAGACTTTCTGATTTGAGATTTGGGTTATCTGTAAAATTCCAGTGTCTCGCTCACCTTGGAAGAGTGTGTTAATAACAAGTCTGCCAGGAAACAACACAAATCACCTTAATTGCAGTGTTACATCAATTAATTGTGTCTCTGAACCACAGTATCTCCCAAGGTCACCAAGCCAAGATTTAAATTGTAGCCTGGACCAGTGACCGCAGCTGGCTGTGTATGCGTATCTTGAGTAAGCTGAAGTGCTGTGTCTGGCACATGGAAGGCCCCTATGGTTTTAAGCAGGAAAGAAACAGAGGCAAAGAGACGTTTTCTCTTTTCTTCTAGAAAAAAAATGTCGAAAGGACCTTTTCTGTCCAATAGAAATGTATCATTCTGTAGTCTCCCAAAAGGCTTCTAATAGATTGCATGGGTCTTAATCAGTGTTCACACCCACCGGGTGACAGCCTGGGCAGCTTTCCTGAACCTTGGGCATCTGCTCCACTCGGAGTTACCCCTGCTGGGACTCTACCATGGGAGGGTGTGCATGCTCCTAAGTTATTTTTGCCTCATTTAAAAGGTGAGGTGGGTGACAATTGAAGCTAACTTATTTATTCATTATTTTATTGTTTTATGTTTCATGGGAATTTTAAAGATACACAGAAGTAGAGAAAGTACTGTAACAATATTACTATCTACTTGTTCTTGTTCCATCCCCACCCTCCCTACTTCGGGGGGTGAGGGCTGGAAGTTTTTTTCTCCCAAGTAAATCTCGGTAACTAATTTTTAAAAGGAAAACTTTCTTAACTTTTCTAATAGGATGTTATTCAATTTCACCTTTTTTCACTTCCCACCTCAGGAAAAGTTAACTGCCCCCCCCACCACCACCACCACCACCAGAAACATGTGCTCAAAACATGTCAGAGCACCTCACTTTTGACAGAAGAGTTCAGCCTCACGCCCAGCCCAGGGGCCTGCCTAGTCCCCAGCTCTGGGTGAACGATGAGTATAAACCTACAGTGAACTGGCATCTGTCTTAATAAAACCAGGGCCATTGCAGTCTTGAGCCATGACGCTGCACAAAGAGCAAAGGGCCTCCAGAGAGCCGGGAGCACTTAGGCCAAGGGAGATGGAAACACTGATTTGGGGTCTTGTATGCAGAGGGCTCAAGGGTGAAACAGTGGATCTCCAGGGAAGCCTGGCTGCTGGAGGCCTGGACTTCAAGCTCAATCTCTCCAGGCTCTTCCCACTACCACGTCACCTCTCAGTTTAAAGCAGGGCTCCTTGTGGCATGGCCCAGGGAAGGGGTGGAGATTTCTGCTAGCAGATGGAGGTAGCCTGAGCTATCAAGGCCAGTGGGAACAAGGGGCAGGAGGACACACAGTGAGAAGCCTTTGAAGATATCTGAAGAAGAGTATAAAATGATGCAGAGGTGACCTTGTGCACTGGACATCAGTTACACAGGCAGGGGATGGGGACAGTGACCTCCCTCAGCAATGTCCCTCAGCTTGTACAGTAATAAATCTCATACAGCTCATTCTTCAGGGGGCAAGGTGTCCCTTGATGTGTATTTCTCGTCTTCTATGCATTTCTGTCTTTCTTAAAGTTAAGGATATTCTTAACCTTCACTGTTGTCAGAGTAAGAGCTTTTCTGCTGCTTCGCTTGCTGTGCTGCTTAGTCTATCTCCAAGGACCTTCCCCCACACTCCTTCCTTCACGTAGTAACCCAAGATTGGCACGTAACTCTGCTTTTAGCTTCTGTCCCCCTGAAGGTGTTGAGGCTTCCAGAAACATTTTGGAGAGACAATGCCTAATCCTGTCATCGTGTTCTCAGTCTGACAGACAGACTGTGTCATTGTAGCTGTCTTGGTATTGAAAGGCAGCATGTCGCCAGGAAATTTCACCATACTAGTGATAGTGCTAGGGGGCCAGTTCATTTGGTAAGAAGTTGTCTCCCATGGGACTGGGGGAAGGACAGCAAGACCACCTGGGCCTCACATGGGTGCTGATGTAGCCACCACCTCTCTGTACACACTCTCTCTGCTTCCCCTCCAGGAGGGTCGCAAGAACGAGGTGCTGCTGTCCAAGATGAAAGCCAAGGCCTCCTGAAAATTCCCAGCCATCGTCGTACGTCATTGATTTATTTTAAACGCCATCTATCAACTACATGATGGTGAAATCGTTCCAGACGCTACAGTGGAGAGATGCAGGTGTAATGATTTCCACACCCCAGATATTTTCTCTCCTGTTGGCTTCCGTTCCACCTCTGTGATGGTCGTCGTTGATGGAATCAGACAGTGAAAACATTGTGGCTTAGATAACACCCCTCATCCTCTGCTGAAATGCGGCAGTATGTGTTCTCTGTGTCGATTCAACTTTTATTTCTGCAGTAACTTTGCACATATGAAGGTACCTGTATTTGTATGGACTCTGAATAAAAAGGAATTCATTGGTTCAGCAAATATTAATTGAACAACCATTGACAAGCAAGCATTGAGGGCGATGGAACTATCAAACACAGTCCCTGCAGTTGGGCACCCAGCAAGTGGGCCAGAGAGCAGATACAGCTTCTGTCGCTCCACAGCTTGGCCACCTGGGATTTTCTTAGTAAACAAAGGCTGAATGACCATCCCATGTGAGTTGAGTGTTGGTCACTTGGGCCCTTCACTTGTCTGTGGTTCCTTTTGTTCCTGGCTCCTCAAGGTGCCGGCCAGCAGGCTTCATGGCATATTAACTAGAAAGAAAACCCAGTGTCTGCTGTTGGTTTAATCCCTACGTTCTACTCAAGTTCATGTCACCAAACCTTGAAAACAGGGACTTAAATAAGAATGATACCTTATCATGCTCTAGTTCTCATTTCAGTCATAGCCGACATGCTGATGGTCTTGTGCATCCCCTCATTCCTGTCCCTTATACTCTGGGCAGGCCGTGGTCTGAGCTCTGAGAGGAGACACCATTCGCTGCAGTCCAGGGCAGTACATGGTAATCGCAGAGTGATAGGCGATTAGCAGGTGTCAGAGAAGAGAAAGAGCAGTGAGGTGTGCAGAGACTCCGAAGACGTGGAGGAGGCACGCTTTGGGCTACATATGAAGAGGTCACACCATTTTAATAGGCACATATAGGTGGGAAGGCCATTTTGGATAAAGACGACTATGACTAAACATTGAAGGGTCCGGAGAGTAGAAGGCATGCTTGTTGCGAGAGCATTGGATGGGCCGGTCTCTGTGCAAGAGGCTTTAGAGACCAGTCCAGAAAGATGGGCTGGAGCCAGACTTTGGGGAGGGCCTTAAAGGGGAGGCTGAAGAGTTGACTTTACCCTCTGGAAATGAGCAGTCCAAACCAAACAGCTCCTCCTCCCCTGGCACCAGGGATCAGCAACTGGAAGCCCCAGTGTGAGGTTTGCACTTCATTCTGCATAAATTGCACACATACCAGTCAGTAGGTTTGGACCATAAAACTTAAATAGTGTAGGCAAATGGGTCAGGACAGTCACAGGATGGCCATGTACATTTTTAGTTCCCTTATGTATTTGATTAAGCACGGCTGATGTGTACAGACTGAAAAAAAATCTCACACTGGATTTAACAGCAGCCATTGGATTCTGTACCAGGGCCAGCAAGGCCTTTGTGACGGTGATGGCTGCTCCCGGAGCTGGGGGAAGGCAGCATTTGAGATGAAATTCCATGTGCTGAACCATGGACATCTTCACTCAGGCTGGTCCCTGGACCATGGTCATTGTGGATTTTGAAAGGACTCAGTGAAGTTAAAGTAAGAAATTACCAAAGAGCAGGTGGCACTTGGAGGGCAGAGGAAGGAAACAGCAGTTTGACTAAATTATTTCAGGTTCAGGGGAACATCTCCGTTATCTTGTTGAGAAGCTCATGGACCTACTCCCTAACTGACAACTTTCTGAGCAGTTAGATGATTTGGATATTTGTCCAAAGGTGGGGAAGAGTAGTGGGTGGCACTCTGGGGTTACTGTAGGCCACCTCTGTGTTGCTGGGAAAGTATGGCAAGACCTATCCAAAACAACTCAAAGTTATTTCTTATAGTGGGGGCATTTATGTTGGGCTATTTCTCTGATTAGTGACATTGAGCATTTTTTTATGGGTCTAATGGCCATCTGTATGTCCTCTTTGGAGAAGTGTCTATTCAGGTCTTCTGTCCATTTTTCAAGTGGATTGTGTTTTTGGTGTTGAGTTGTATGAGTTGTTTATAAATTTTGAATATTAACTCATCACATGTATCATTGGCAAATATCTTCTTCCAGTCAGTAGGTTGCCTTCGTTTCCTTTGCTATGAAAAAACTTTTTGGTTTTATGTAGTATCATTTGTTTATATTTTCTTGTTCCCCTTGCCCAAGAAGATGTATCAGAAAAAATATTGCGCCCGGCCAGGCGTGGCTCAGTGGTTGAGCGTTGACCTAGGATCCAGGCAATTGGGGTTCGATTCTCAGTCAGGGTACATGCCCGGGTTGCGGGCTCAATCAGTGACTCTCTCATCATTGATGTTTCTCTCTCTCTCCCTCTCCTTTCCTCTCTCTGAAATCAATAAAGATATATTTTAAAATATATATATATATATATATATATATATATTGCTAAGAAAAATATCAGAGATTTTACTACCTGTATTTTCTAGGAGATTTGCTTTTAAGTCTTTTAATCCATTTTGAGCTTATTCTTGTGTGTGGTGTAAAAAAATGGCCTAGCTTTCTAATTTTTTTATATGTCTTCCCAATTTTTCCAACACCCTTTACCCCATTTTATGTTCTTGGCTTTTTTGTCATATATTAATTAGCCATATAGGTGTGAGTTTATTTCTGGGCTCTCTATTCTGTTTTATTGATGTATATGTTTGTTTTTATGATAGTACCATACTGCTTTGATTACTGTGGCCTTGTAGTATAGTTTGATATCAGATAACATGATACCTCCAACTTTGTTGTTCTTTAGATTGCTGTAGCTATTTGGGGTCTTTTGCGGTTTCATATAAATTTGAAGATTATTTTTTCTAGTTCTATGAAATATGCCATTGGTATTTTGATAGAAACTGTATTGACTCAATATATTGTTTTGGGTAGTATGGACATTTAATGATGTTAATCCTTCCTATCCATGAGCACAGTACATGCTTCCATTTATTTGTATCCTTTTCAGTTTCTTTCTTTAGTGTCTTATAATTTTCTAAGTACGGGTGTTTTACCTCCCCAGTTAGATGTATTCCTAGATATTTAAAATTTTTGATGCAATTGTAAATGGGATTGCTTTCTTAGTTTCCCTTTCTGATAGATCATTATTGGTGTATAAAAATGCAATCGATTTCTGAATATTTACTTTGTATCTTGCGACTTCACTGAATTCGTTTATCAGTTCTAGTATTTGGGGGAGAATCTAGGATTCTCTATATATAGTATCATGTCATCTGCAGATGATAAGTTTTACTTCCTCCTTTCCAGTTTGGATGCCTTTTATTTCTTGTTCTTGTCTGATCACTGTGGCTAGTACTTCCAGTACTATGTTGAATAGGAGTGGTGAAAGCGGACATCCCTGTATTGTGGGTTTGTCATAATAATGACCTTATTATGTTGAGGTATGTTCCCTCTGTTCCCACTTTGCTGACAGTTTTTATCATAAGTGTGTGCTGGATTTTATCAAGTGCTTTTTCTGCGTCAACTAATATGACCATATGTTTTTATCCTTCATTTTGTTTATGATACACATTTATCAATTTGCGGATATTATGCCAAACTTGCATCCCAGGAATAAATCCCACTTGATCATTTGTATGATATTTTTAATGTATTACTGAATTCAGTTTACTAACATTTTGTTGAGGATTTTTGCATCTATTTTTGGCCTATAATTTTCTTCCTTTGTAATATCTTTACCTGGTTTTGGAATAAGGATAATGCTGGCCTAGTAAATAAGCTTGGGAGCCTTTCCACCTCTTGAATTTTTTGAAGTAGTTTGAGAAGGATACATGTTAGTTCTTCTTTGAATATTTGGTAAAATTCACCTTAAGCCATCCAGTCTAGGACTTTTGTTTGTTGGGAGATTTTTCATTACTGCTTCTATTTCATTAGCTGTACTCGGTCTATTCAGATTTTCTGTTCTTGATTCAGTTTGAAAGAGTGTATGTTTCTAGGAGTTTATTCATTCCTTCCAGATTGTACAATTTGTTGACATATAGTTCTTTATAATATTTTTATAATATTTTTTTATTTTTGTGGTGTCAGTTGTCTCCTCTTTCATTTCTTTTCTTTTTTAATTTATTTATTGATTTTTGAGAGGGAGAAAGAGAGAAATATTGATTTGTTGTTCCACTTATTTATGCATTTGTTTGTTACTTGTTGATTCTTATATGTGCCCTGACCAGGGATCAAACCCTCAACCTTGGCATATATTGACCTGGCAAAGCTTCCATCTTTCATTTCTGATTTTATTTATTTGGGTCTTCTCTTTTTTCTTGATGAGTCTGAATAAGGTTTATTAGTCTTGTGTATCTTTTCAAAGAACCAGCTCTTGGTTTATTGATCTTTTGCATTGTTTTATAAGACTCCATTTTGTTTATTTCCACTCTGATCTTTATGATTTCCTTTCTTCTCACTTTGAGCTTTGTTTTTCTTTTTCTAGTTTATTTAGGTATAAGGTTAGATTGTTTATTTGTGGTTTTTCTTGTTTCTTGAGGTAAACCTGTAATGCTATGAATTTTCCTCTTAGTACTGCTTTTGCTGTGTCCCATTAATTTTGGGGTTGTTATGTTTTCACTTGTCTCAAGGCATCTTTTGATTTCTTCCTTGATTTCATTGTTCACCCATTCATTGTTTAGTAACATGTTATTTAGTCTCTATGTATTTGTGTGTTTTTCCATTTTTTTCTTGTAGTTGATTTCTAATTTTATACCATTGTGGTAGGAGAAGATGCTTGATACAATTTTAGTCTTCCAAAATTTATTAATATTTGTTTTGTGTCATAATATATGATGTCCTAAACTGTTCCATATACACTTGAAAAGAACATGTATATTCTGCTCCTATGGGGTGAAATGCCTTGAATATATCAATTAAATCCATCTGGTCTATGTGTCATTTAAGACCACTGTTTCCTTGTTGCTTTTCTTTCTGAAGATCTATCCATTGATATTGTGTTAAAAGTCCCCTACTGTGTATTACTGTCAATCTCCCCCTTAATTTTCTTCAAGATTTACTTTATATATTTATGTGCTCCTGTGCTGGATCCATAAATGTTTACAAGGGTTATATCCTCTTGTTGGGTTTACCCCTTTTTGATTATTTGTCTCTTTTTATAGTCTTTGTTTAAAAGTCTATTTTGTTGATTATAAGTATTGTTACCCAGCTTTTTTTTCATTTCCATTTGTATGAAATATCTTTTTCCATCCCTTTACTTTCAGTCTTTATGTGTCATTCGTTCTGAGGTGGGTCTCTTGTAGACAACATTTATATAGGTTTTCTTATCCACTTAGCTACCTTGTGTCTTTTGATGGAGCATTTAATCCATTAACATTTAAAGTGATTATTGATTGGTACTTATTTATTGCCATTTTATTTTTTACAATTATATTTTCTTTCTTTCTTCTTAAAGAAGTTTGCTTAACATTTCTTATAATACTGGTTTGGTTGTAATGAACTCCCTTAGTTTTTTCTTGTCTGGGAAACTCTTTATTTCTTCTTCAATTTTAAATGATAGCTTTGGTGGGTAAAATAGTCTTGGTGTGGGTCTTTGCTTTCAGTCACTTTCTATAATTCATGCCAGTCTCTTCTGGCCTGAAGTGTTTCTGTTGAGAAATTGGCCAACAGTTTTATGGGAGCTCCCTTGTAGGTAGCTGTCTTTCTCTGGCTGTTTTTAAGATTCTGTCTTTTTCACCTTTGCCATTTTAATGATGATGTGTCTTGGTGTGAGCCCCTTCAAGTTCTTCTTGTTTGGGACTCTCTGCACTTTCTGGATTTATGTTTCCTTTTCTTTCACCGGGTTAGGGAAGTTTTCAGCCATTATTTCTTCAAATAGGTTCTCAATCCCTTGCTCACTCTTCTTTTTATGGTACTTCTATGATGTTTTCCCAGAGATCCCTTAAACTGTCCTCATTTTTAAATTTTGTTTTTTCTCTTTGCCACTTTGATTGGGTATTTTCTCCTACCTTTTCTTCCAAATAGCGGATTCAGTCCTCTGCTTCATCTAACCTGTTGCTGATTCTTCTAGTGTATTCTTCATTTCTGACTTTTTAAAAATAGTTTCTGTGTCCCTTTTTTATGCTTACTTTCTCTTTAAGTTCTTACTGAGTTCACCCATCCCTCCCCTGAGTTTCTTGAGCATCCTTATAACTGTTGTTTTGTATCATATCTGGTAGATTGCTTGCCTCCATTTTATTTAGTTCTTTTAATGGCGATTTCTCCTGTTTTTTTTCATTTGGGGCATGTTTCTTTGTTTTCATGTGAGGATATTTTTCAGGAGAATCAATGTGGAGAACTGCTATGCCTACATTTCTTATATCCTCTAGTTTAGCCATCTTAAAATTTCTTGATCCACTCATGCAGAAAGGTATATAAAACACATCTTCTACTTGTCCATTTAGTGTATTTTTCCTCTTTTATCTTCAGCTTTAGATAAATGATCAACATACTTCTGTGGAAGACTTGCAGACGAACTGTCAGAATCCCAAGGTGATTCTGTATCTTACTCTAATCCTAATGCTGACATTTTATCACTTCTATTTTGTGTGTATCATCAACGCAAGTCAAATTGTCATTATTTGTTTGCTCTTGTGGAGCACTTTCAATAATATCAATACCATGTTTTTGTTTTCCACTTACTGGCTTTGTTGCTTCTTTCTTTGTAACACCAGTGACTGCTGAAGACATGAGCTTTTAAAGAACAGGTTTGGGTGATGGGAAGGCAGGATGAGAAAAGCCCTGGACTTCTTTAATGTGTTGGGAAGGTTTTCAAACACATCTTCATTTCCACTGTGAAAGTTATTGTCCTTATATAAGGTCCTATTTTCTGGTCTCACAATGGCATATTTTGCTTCTGTGTTTTTCTTGGATTGCTGAGCAGCAGTCAACTTTGCTAAGCTTGGTTTCACAACATTCTTGGTATCAAAATTGAAATTGTTGTTGTCTGATGTGGGCCATGAGTCCTCATTGCCAGATGTGCTGGAAAGCCTCCTTGAAGGGTCTGCTTCAGAGCCCTCATCCACAAGATTGCTACTTTGAGAAGTCTTTGTAGGTCTCCTTTCTTTTGCATGTTCAGAAGTTAGTTGCTGGTTACTCCAAGGCTAAAATGAAGGGACAAAAAGGAAGCCTCTTGTCCCACTTGGGTATTACACAGTAGAAATTGCTAAAAAGTCCTCTAAGAGTCTCTCCACTGAGTCACCACAGCCTGCTCCACTTTCGGGCGCAGCAGCCTCGGCATCCGCCAGTACCATCCGTTGGTCAGTTGGTCTGTTGGTGAGCAGCCTGTGTCCCGCCCCCACCTGACTGCCTCCTTACACTAGCAATAAGTTGTAACAATTACCTTGGGTGAGTCCGAGATATAGATGATTGGCTTAAAACATGCTCTGAGGGAGAACATTTCAAGGACATGCTTTAAGATTTACTCATGGCCAGTGTTGACCTCAAGGTAAAGGCACATCTTACTACAGAGCAGTACTCTGAAGAGCCCAGCAGGATGAGGTGCCATTGTTTGTCCACATGGCTGGGCACTCACCAGGTGACGTGACTTGTGGGATGTACTGTCAGCATCCCCCAGTTCAGAGCATTCCTTCATACAGCACATGGTGATGGGCTAAAGATGCTACATAAAAATGTTACTGTGGTCTGTCCTTAAAATAAATGTGTAAAAACATTAGGTGAGGTTCAGTAGCTGGTCTGCAGCCTGTTGGACAGCGTGGGGACACTGGATTCTTCATGCCAGCCTACGTCAGTTCCTCAAGCCAAGCTCATGCCTGTCCATGGCCATGCCCTTGTTGCCACTCCTGGACCGCTCCCTCCAAGGTTGTGTCCAGCAGCTTTCCCTGATGACCTGATATTTGTACAAATCCACTCAGTGTCAGCCTGCAGGCCTGGTCACATTCTGCCCTTTCCCCACTGTCTGTTGAGGTGGCACTTGCTGGCACTGTTTGCATTGAAGTCCTGTGTGAGGGCTGTTGCTTGCTCCCCCCTCTGGAGGGTGAGAGCAGCACAAACAGGGACCAGGCCTGTGTCACTCACCGCGGTCCCCAGCATCTGGCTAGCCTGGAGAGTCAGGAGGTTTTGGTTGGATAAAATACCTTCTCGTTGCAACTTGGCACCCCTATATTAGCAAAGTTTAGATTTCAACTTTCCACCTAATTTGTGCTTAGTTTGAGAACAGGTAGACAACTTATTGAGCAACTTTAGAGAATCTCAGAGTGTATTTGTTATACTCAAACCTTGAAGATTGGGAAGAAAAAGGTGTCAGGTTTCTAATTTACCTTTGACATGTTTTTTCTCCCCATGGGGGGGGGGGCACATCCATGTCAGAGGTCATGAGTGTCCTGTCTCAAAGTGTGTCAGAATCTAAAGGTACCTTGACTGGTTGGAATGACAGCCACATGACACCAGGCCGTGGAAAGCAGCACACAGAGACGGGTTGGCAGGAGCCGGAATTGTACAGCCTCTGGAGGGTGATTGCACAGTATCTGTGCACAAACTGAAAGAGCCAGCAGTGCTTCCAAGAATTTTTCCTACATACAGGATTTTCATTGCATTGTTTGTAATAGCAAAAAGTTGGAATCTACCACCATCTAATGCAACCATTAAATAAATTACAGGGACTCCATACAATGGGATATTAAAAGAACAGAGCCACTCTGTACTGCCATGGAATGAGCCCCAGGATGCGTGGTTAAGTCGGGTTAGGGAGTGGAAGAGGTTCATAGCACACTCACTAGTGTTTGTTTATAAAAAGAGGAAGGGGTGGAGAAAAGTGTGTCTGTGGGTATGTGTGTGTGCATCAACATCCACACTCATAGATGTGTATCAAACACACCTGGGTGCATATGCCAGAGTATCTCTGGGGAAGACACAGGAGCCTGGTGGCCTTGGTTGCTTCTGGGAGGGGTGGGAATTGCTTTTCACTGTATACCTTTTGTGCCTTTTGAATTTTGTACCATGTACATGTATTATCTATTCAAAAAATAAAGTTTTTAAATTTTAATTTAGCTTTTTTAAAAATAGAAATAAGACAGAAGATTCTCATTTAATAAATCTGCTTTCCTTAAGAGAGTCCTTGAGCCAAAAGTAGTTAAACTTGCCTTTTCTTGAGTTTTGGAGGAAATAGGGACATGAAAAGAGGGCTGTCCTCTTCTGGTGGGACAGCTTTGGGGAGTTGAAGCAGTGAAGATGGTTCTGCTCTGATTGTGAGTGTGTTGGGGGGCGGGGCAGGGGGAACAGATTGTGAAGTGGCTACGCCCTGGAAACAGACTAAGGCTGCCGCCCCCGTTCTGGCTTTTGGGGTTTAAAAGTGGAGATGGGCCCTCTGAGCCATGGTCCAAGGGGAGCTGATAACGTTCTCCGGAAGCCATGCTGTCCTGCATGAAGACCTGCTGTGGGCCATCCTTTCTGGCAGAACCCTGATTTGTGCAGGTATGGTGGCTGTGTCAGCCCCAGGAGAGGAATCGTGACAGCTGTCCTGAATCAGTCGTGGGAATCCCGTTTCTCTTTGCCAGGAATTGGTTTGCACATGGGTGTCCAACCCATTTATGGCCAGTACCTGGTACAACAGCTACACATGGTGGCCAATAAATAGTCCCCTTAAGATTTATTCCTGATTGTGTATTTTAGGGAAGGAGGTATAGGGGAGAAAATCATTACCACCACCTGGTGTCTTTCAGCCAAGATGGGAAAATCCCCAGTAGCCCTAAGCTTGAGCTGCAGCTCTTCAAACAGCAATGATGGGTGGTGACTACAGGTCATTTAATTGAGAATTACCTAGCTACTTGCCCCACATCCTCCAGGTTATTAGCTTGGAGAATGTCTTCATACCTTAGCCGTCAGGTGAGCCAGTGGTGGAGAGGACTGTTCTGTGTAAATTTGAAAAGCCTAATTAGGCATCAAGCCCACCTGCAAACTCAGGTAGACTGGCCAAGATGATTTAGTCCATGTGTCCCCTCGCCAGGCCCCTGGATTCTTACAGACACACGTATATTTAACAAAGTCAGGAAGGCCAAGATTCGCCATTGCTGGGGCAGAGGGGTTTGTTGGTGGCATTTTCCCCATCTCTGTGTGTATGTGTGTGTGTGTTGAATAGATAGGTAAGTTGATTTGCATGTATATACACACATGTGAATGATTCTGAGCCTAGAAATGAATTCAAAAGTATATTACACAGTGTGGTGGAGTAATGGGAAACTCACAGCTACTTTCCCGTGTGGTGCAGAAACAGAGAAAGGACCTCACCAGGGGTTCTTGACTCTCGCTGGCTGCACAATGGCGTCACCTGGGGAGCTTTAAAAAGCACTGCTACCTGGGTCTCCCCCCACTCCCAGAAGTGCCAATGTATTTGGTCTAAAGAGCAACCTAGCATCCAGCGGTCTCTCACTGACAAAAATAAGTCTCTAGAGAACTCCTACAAATCAGCAGACCTCTCCTCTGAAAGTCACTTCAGTGACAGCTCAGAAGGGTTTCAGTGAGCACGCCTTTACCAACAAAGCTTCGGGTGATCACCTCGCAAACTGGGATATACTGCCTTGGAAATTGGGGAAGACGAGTCGGATTGGGTGAACGCAGGGTCGGGAAGAGCTGTTTCCTGGAGGACACAGTTTTCTGAGTGGGCCACAAAGCCACCGGCCCTGTGCTGAGGCCCTCTGAGGAAGGGAGTGTCCAAGGAAAGGCGTGCCCACCCTGGCTCCTGGCAGCAGTAACGCCTCGAGTGCCGTCTGGAAGGGCTCGGGAGCGGGGTTCCTGCTGGGGAAGTGGGCCCTTAGCACTGTCCGCCACGCGCCTGGGAACGGTGCCTGCACACGTGCCACGCATGTGCCTTCCTGGGAGCCTGGGGCACGGCTGTGCCTCCAGGCCAGGCCCGGGCCTGCCCGGCACCATCAGGACCCAGCTGGGGGAGAGGCCCCAGGCTGGCGAGGGGCAATACAAGCCCTCCCACACCTCTCCGCCTCTCCGGCGCTGGGTTTCTCTCTGCTGGGACGGAGGCCTTTGATGGCGGGTAGTTCTTGCTAAGTGCGTGTAAATCGGGGTTGAAGAAAGAATTGGGGGAGCTCAGCCACAGGAACACGCCCCTCCAGATGGGGCGGGCTGCAGGCACGGGGCTGCTGAGCTCGGTCAGGAAGAAGCGGGGCCAGCACAGCACAGGCACGTCGCTGGGGCCGCCCAGCAGCCCGCAGCCCTCTGCTCCCTCCAGGAGTCCCTGCTCTCCTGAAAGGCCACCGCTGGGTGACGCCCCGTGAGCACAATCTCAGCCTCCTGAGGTGCCTCCTTCACCTGGAACAAAGGAAACAGAATTAAAAAATAAAATGCAAGTAGCTCAATTGGTTATAGCATAGTCCCAAAACGCCAAGATTGCGGGTTTGATCCCTGGCCAGGGCACATACAAGAATCAACCAATGAGTACATAAATGAATACAACAAATCTCTCTCAAAATCAATTTAAAATAATAAAATAAAACTCTGGGTGAGGAGTACAGTGACTGGGTGAGCACAGTGACGTGAGGCTGCTCCGGCTTTGGCCACCACCTCCTCTGCGGCCTCACTCAAGCTGCATTTATGTGAAAAGGCTCCTGAAACTGGGTTAAAATAAGGTCTGGCCTGGCCGGGCGTGGCTCAGCAGCTGAGCATTGACCTAGGAGCCAGGAGATCGTGGCTGATTCCCGGTCAGGGCACATGGCCCAGTTGGGGGCTCGATCCCCAGTAGGAGGCTTGCAGAGGGAGCAGATTAATGACTCTCATCATTGATGTTTCTCTCTCTCTCTCCCTTCCTCTCTCTGAAATCAATAAAGATATATTTTAAAAATAAAAAAAGGTCTGAAGGTTCTCCAGGAAGTGAGAGTGGCAGTCCCCAGCATGTCAAATGCGATATGAAAAGGGAGCAAAGCAGTTAAGAGCAGGAGCGCCTTAGCGTCAGACCCCCGCCCAGTCCCAGCTCGGCAGACTGTCCCATCTATGAAGCTAGGTGCCCAGAGCCGCCC
The DNA here is from genome assembly GCF_964146895.1 of Miniopterus schreibersii. Taxonomy (NCBI): domain Eukaryota; kingdom Metazoa; phylum Chordata; class Mammalia; order Chiroptera; family Miniopteridae; genus Miniopterus; species Miniopterus schreibersii. Next base: position 74,771,507 of record NC_138108.1, on the reverse strand, counting down.
CGCTTGCCTGAGGCTGTCATGGAAATGAAGTGGGACTGGGTGCCATGCACTCACCCCTCAACACCATGCAGGGGGGCTTGGGGCTGGGACAAGGCACCCAAATAAAACAGACCCAGGGCTGCCCCTCACAAAACCCTCAGCTACAGAGGCAGCCTGGGCAAACTGAGTGAGCAAGTTCCTACACACCCTTCTGGGCAGCAAGTCCAAAGCTTTCTCCCCTCTTTAAGGAATTCTGTGGCCTGCCCAAAAGTTAGCCATAGAGTTTGCGTCTCGTCCCACCCAAGCTCAGAAGTAGCTTCTTCAAGGTCATCAGTGAAACACACAGTCCCTGCACATTTGTCTACACCCCCTTTGTTTCCCTCCCCCGCCCCCACTTATCTCCAACAGTCCAGTCAGAAGAGAGAAATGGAAGTAGCGGTAAAGAGGCAGGATGAACATAAGGCTGTAAGGGGAACAGGGAGGGGTTACTGGGGGGGAAGGCAGAGGCATTTCAGGAGGTGGGGGGAAGGCTCCTTGGTGCACCCAAGAACCTCTGCACGCTCTCAAACAACTGGGTGCCAATCCTTTTCTTATTGAGTTTATTAGGGTGACATTAGTTATAAAACTATACAGGTTTCAGGTGTACAACTCTTTATACATCACCTTTGTGTTGCACTGTGCGTTCACCACCCCAAGTCAAGTCTCTTTCCGGCACCATCTATCCCCCCTTTACCCTCTCTTACCTCTTCCCGCCCCCCTTTCCCTCTGGTCATCATCACACTGTTGTCCGAGTCTATGACTGTTGTTGTCGTTTTGCTTAATCCCTTTACCGTTTTCACTCAGCCTCCAACCCCCCCTTTGACAGCTGTGTGCTCTCTGTATCTATGAATGTTCCCATTTTGTTCATCAGTGTGTTTTGTTCATTAGATTCCACATATAAATTAGATAATATGGTGTTTGTCTTCTCTGATGGCTTATTTCACTTAGCATAATAATCTCCACGCTGTCACAAAAGGGTAAGATTTCCTTTTTTGTGGCCAAGTAGTATTCCACGGTGTAAACGTACCGCAGCTCTTTCATCCACTCATCTACTGAGGGGCACCGGGGCTGCTTCCAGACCGTAGCTATTGTAAATAAAGCTGCGTAGGTGCCAATCTAAACAAAGCAAACCGTGAGGCAGATGTTTTGTTACCACCGATACAATTTATTTCATTAATTTTCTAGAGGTATAACCACCTTGTGGCCTGGCGCGGGAACATGTTTGAGCCCACTATTCTTTTAATAGACAGGATCAGAATGATAATGGTCCTTTTTACCACCGTCTTCCCACTTCTGAGCTCTGAGCCACCCAGGTCCCACATGCAGTTCCACCCACAAGAGCACCAACTGCTTAGTTTTGGGGAGGGGTTCAGATGACAAACATTGGACAAATGACAGGAACATAAAGGGCTCTGTAAGACTGCAGGTTGCCCGGGGCTTGTGTACTGCTTGCTTACAGCACTTGTTAATATTAATATAGAGGGTTGGCTTAGAGAGCCAAATATTTTGTAGTATCATCAAAAACTCAGATCCGTAAGAGTTAAAGAAATAAAATAAAACTCAGATCCAAGTTGTCCCACGCCCTGTAGCTCGGTCCTGCGCACCCATCTGGCCCCTCACAGTTTACAGAGCGCCTCCCGTTCCCTCGGGCCTTTCCGCACCGCAGGCCCTGGAGGCCGAGCTGAGCAGCTGAGACGATTTCGCTTCTGATTCTCTAACGGGTCTCCTGCAGTCCGTCCCCGGAGAGCAGAAGCCTTGCTCGCTCATTCTCTGAACACCTGAGGCTACCACGCTGCCTGATACACAGGTCACGAAAAGTCAGGTAATTTTGAACACCGTCTGCGTGTGTTATTGTGGTTAGAATCTGTCCACAGATCACTGGCGCTTCTCCCGAAGGTGGTGCCTAATTCCCCTTCCCCTGGGTGTGGGCTGGAGGCAGTGACTCGCTTCCAATGAACAGAATATAGGGGAAGTGACCATATTTAACTCCTGAGACTGGGTCATACGAGGCGCTGCAGTGTCCTGGCTTCTCTCTCCCGGATTTGGGGACGCCAGCTGCCGAGTTGTGGCTCTCAGGCGGGCTGTGACCTCCTGCCCACAGCCGTGCGTGAGCCACCTTGGAAGCAGTCTAAGTCCCGGACCAGCCTTGGAATCACTACTGTCCCCTCTGACCACTCCAGGCCTTGGGCCAGAACCCTCCTCCCATGCCATTCCCAGCCTGACCCACAGGGGCTGTCCACTGGGCCCCCGGCGTCTTTGCCGCTGTGGGTACTTTCCTCCATTAAAAAATATTAAAACATATTTTATGACCATAATATTATAAAGGTGAATATAACTGAGGCTGGGTTCATTTTTATATATTCATTAGTATTATATTCATTTTTCTTCTCATCTTAAAAGAAATTACAATTAAGCCATTCCCATGCGCCCTAAAGGAGCTGTGGCTCTCAGGAGTGGGCCCGCCGAGCCTAATGAGTAAGTGGGCTCTGCTATCAACTTGGGCACAGCAATCGAACAACCAACCGGAAAGAAAAAGCTGTCTGAAGGCCTGTTTTAAAAGGCAAGTAAAGAATCCCTGTTGACTCTGCTTTTTCTCCTAAGCAGTGAAGGACTGGGCGTAGGAAACGATCCTCACCCACAGGGCGGCTGGGGCGAGGCACAGAGTGCACTGTACCCGGGCCCGGGCCCAGACGGGGGGGGGGGGGGGGGGGGGGGGGGGCTCGCCACCTCCTGAGAGAAGGGCTGTGCCTCCGAGCACCTGCGCTGCGCTGGGAAGGAGGTCACGTGCCTGGGACGCTGCTCAGAAGCTGTGTCGCTGGAGACACCATGGACTCGGCAGTGACTTCAGGTCGGTACCAGCGTCAGCTTCTCCACCAACCACGTGCTCTTGGAAGAACTAACTCTGTGCCTCAGTTTCATCTACTGTGACCCAAGGGCGGCGGGGCAGACACCTAGTGCTCCCCTAGACTTCACAGCCAGGGGCTGGCCAATGGACTGTGACGGCGGTGACATGCGTCCATTCAGGGACAAGGCCCTTCAAAGCTGCTACACAGTAGCCTCCCTTATGGGCAGGGGACGCGTCCCAAGGCCCCCAGGGGATGCCTGAAACCTCGGCGAGCACCAGACCTTAGACTTTTTTTTCCTACACAGCAGGTGCTTGAATAACAGTGTTTCATTCAGCGTCTTTATAACGTTGATTAGGCGCTGTAGGAACTTAGCTCGTTTGTATAAATGAGCCTGTGGTCAAGCTGATTTCCTTAGGTCGGTTCGCGTAGTCGCAGGACCTGCTGACCGTAAGTGCGGACTTCCTGTGCTTACCTTTCACTTAAAGGAAGCACTTCATGGCTTCTCTTTGGCAAATCTAAATCGTCAGCATCCCTACTCTTGCACTTTGGAGCCGCTATTAAGAGAAATAAGGGTGACTTACCCCAAGCACTGCGATACTAGGCAGTCAGTCTGACAACCCAGAGACGCTACCCAGGGACCAAGGGGCGGGAAGCATCTACCGCGTGGAGAGTGGATGAAGGGACGAGTCACGCTGGGCGGGACAGGGCAGACTCGAGCGAGAAACATCATCACACTACTAAGAGCAGTGCACAATTTAAAACATATGAACTGTTTCTTCCTGGAATTTTCCACTTAATATTGTCAGACTGTGGTTGACCTCAGATAACTGGAACCGCAAAGGTAAGCAAAACTGTGGAGAGGGGACTGCTGCGTCTCCACAGCTGGCTTGGAAGCCACAAGTTCAAAACTGCAGGGCTGAAAAATGACAACTGGCCCAGATCCACGAGTTACTGCCTAGAGGAGAGCCATGCAGGGGGCCTCCAGACCCACGCTGAGCCCCAAGGGAGAATGAAAAAAACAGCCACACTCCCCAGGAGTTCGGGTGAGAGCTTGCTGGGGCCTAAAGCAGCAGGATGCTCCCCAACACCATCTCATCTACAGTCTCAGCATGGTGTGACTCAAGGCTCTTAGCCATGCCCGGCCGGCATGGCTCAGTGGTTGAGCATCGACCTAGGATCCAGGAGATCAGGGTTTGATTCTGGGTCAGGGCACATGCCCGGGTTTCAGGCTCGATCCCCAGTAGGGGGCGTGCAGGAGGCAGCCGAGCAATGACTCTCATTGATGTTTCTCTCTCTCTCCCTCCCCCTCCCTTCCTCTCTCTGAAATCAATATATATTAAAACAAACAAAAAAGACTCTTAGCCATGACTGTGTTAGAGAGAGAACTTGCAGCCCACAGTAGGGAAGGGGCTTGCCCAGGTCCGCTGCCCGTGAATAGCTAAATCCAGACACTCCCGCCTACCAGAGCTCTTTCTCCCCACCAGTGGCCACCCCTGATAGCCCAGGCCCCTATTCAGTCACATCTTTGTATCACCTGCCTGAATGGGGTTGTGAAAAATGAACCCTAGACTCCTGCTTGGCAGGCCTTTCTGATGTCCATCTCACCGTGATGTCTCTGGGTGCACATGGGACTGATGTAGCTATTAAAAGTCAGTCCTACCTCGGCAACCAGACAGAAAAGCTATAATCACCTCAGACATTTCCAAGGGACCTTTCAAAGACTATCGTTAATTCTGAAAAAAGCTCTCCCCTAACAACACTTTGTAATTATAATCTTGACATTCCTGTGTTATGCTTAAAAATCCCTCTGCCATTTAATGAAGGGGGGAGGGTGCCTTTTAAAATACATGCCTTTGAACAGCCTAAGTATCTGAGTTAACTTTCCAAAATTAAAACAAAACGAACAACAAAAACCCTCTTTCTTTCCTCCCTTCCGGGTCCATATATTGTATTTGGAAAAGGGGCAGTAAGTCCTGTTATTATGCAAAACTGAGTCTGAGATACACACAGCACCACTCCCACCCTCTCCCCAGAAGGAAAAGTTGGGTCTTCCAGGGTGAGGGAGGAGCTGGCACCTATTAGGGCCTGGCCGAAAGGCAAAAAGCCCCGATTCTGCCAAATCGCAGGTTCCTCCGTCTCATTCGGGCCCGGGTAATGTCAGGCCCATTGCAGAATGCCAGGCCACGCTGTCACCTCCTTACTCCAGGCAGCTCTGCCCACCCCGGTGCCAGGCACTGTGCCAGGGCCTTCACGTCCTTCATCTCATCTAACCCTCGCCAAGAGCCCGCTGAAGCCGGATTTACCTTGTTTAAAGATGAGGAAAGGAGGCCCACCGCGAGGAAGCCTCCCACCGGCGCCCCCAGCGGGGATTCGAGCCGAAGTCACTGGAGAAGCGCACTGGGGTTGGGGGGGTTAAAGCAGAGTAACTCTTAGACTACTAGGCTCTGGGCTGCAGCAGATGGACTAGGATGCGGTGGGGACAGAAAATGCGGGGTGAATGGTCAGAGGAGCCCCCTCACCTGCGGGACGAGCTCCCAGCGCCCCGCGGCGCCGCACGGTGTAGGCGGGGCCGGGACGTCGGGGCAGCGGGACTCGCCCGGACTTCACCGCTCGCTCCGGGAAAAAGCCACGGCGGGCGCTGCCCCACGGCTCGCCCCGCGCCCGCCCGCGCCGCCCTGGAGCCCGTCCTGCCGCGCGGGCCGGCGGGGCGCGGGGCTGCACCCCCTCCGCGAGCGCGCCAGTACGCGGCGGAGAACCTGCGCGTGCGCCCGGGCGCAGGCGGCGCGCCCCTCCGTGCACTTTACTAGGAAAGACGGCAAACCCCGCGTGGCCTCCAGGTGCGCCGGGTGCCAACCCTTCTGCGCGCCGCCGACTCCCCGCTTCGCCTGGGTCCCCCCCCCCCCCGCGCGGTGGCGGACGGTGGGAGCACAGCCCTGCGGCGGGGGCCGAAGCGAAACCGGGCCGCCTGGCAGAGCCTCCGGGAGACAGACAGCACCGCCGCGGGCCGCGAGCAGAGAGCGCCGCAGGCTGAGAAGACGCCGTGGGAGGGCTCCTGCCTCACCGGGCAGCGCTGAGGTCCAGCGTCGTCCCCTCGCCCCAGCCAAAGAGCAGCGGCGCCAGGCGATGAGCGCGGAGAGCGCCCGGGTGGGCGCGGGGGGCGGCGGGGGCGCGGGGGGCGGCGGGGGCACGGGGGGCGGCGGGGGCGCGGGGGCAGGTGCCCCGCCGGCGGGGCGCGTCGGGGGAGATCCGCTCGTGCACAGGCTCCGGCCCAGCCGCCGACGTCGCCCGTCCGACCGCTCGCTCACCAGCCCAGCGGCGCTCGGCGCTGCCACTGGCTCGTCTGACACGGCCGTCGAGGCCACCACGCTGTGCGGCCCACGGTGAAAGGCGCGGACGCGCGGATGGTGACCAGAACCAACAGGCTCCACAGAGAAGCGGGCGCAGCACCAGCAGCGTCGCCGCCAGCACGTGAAGACGAAGGGCGGCGCTCGTCTCCGGCCGCGCGGCGCCACCTGGGGCCCACCCGACGCCTCCGCGGGGCTTGGGGTGCTGCGCAGCCGTCGGGTCCCAGGGGCAGGGCGACGCCCGCGTTGGCCGCCGAGAGGATAGCGGCTTCCGCGGCGGCTGCGCCCGGCTCTCCGCACCCCGCGGGGCGCACGCCGGGCCCGGGGCTCCGCGCGGGCGGGGCGGGCGCGGGCGTGGAAGCGGCGTCTGCGCGCCGGGAGGGCGGCGAGCGGCCCGGGTGCCCCCGCCTGGCCCCTCCTTGCGCCGCAGCCCCCCTTCGGCTCCGGGCGCTCGTCCTCCCTCCTGCCCTCGGCTTCCCGGGCGGCCCGCCGTCCTAGGGCCGGGAGCCCCGGAACGCGCCGGAGTCCGCGCGGGCGCCCGGAGCGACGCCCCAGCCCCTCCCCGGGGGCGGCGGGGCGCCGGGGGCCGGGGAAGCCGCCAGGGGGAGCCCGGTCCTGGCCCTGCCCGCGGGTCTCGCGCCCCCGCGCGGAGGACACGGGCGGCGGCGGTCCCGGGAGGAGGCGCGCAGCCCAACAGAAACTCTGGGCCACCTGAAGATGGGGGGCCGCTGCGAGTGCTTAAGGATATCGGGGGGAGACATCATAGCAGGCGAGGAAAGGGATCTGCTAGTCACGAAGCCACGTGGAAGTCAAGATACAGCTAAAGACAAGGAAGGAAATAGAAGAGTTTCAAAAAAAACACAAAAAAAAATGGGGGGAAACAGTACGTTTGTCGTCGGGGAGGAAGTTGGGGCACAGACGAGACGGCCCCCGCGTCGCACTCCGGCCGCGGGCCCCAGGAGGCCTGACTCGGCTGGGGGTGTCCGCGCACCGGCCGCCCCGCCCCGGGCGTCTGAGCCGCGGCCGAGGGCGGGCGTGTCCGCGCCCCCGCCGTCCCGGGGTGCCGGCCCAGGGCGCCCCCCGGAGCCGCTGGCCTGGGAAGGGGCCCCGCTCTGCCCGCTTTCCGTTTTTCTCACCTAACTCGCCTGGTGAGCGCGCGCCTGTCGGTTCACAGCAGCCGCCTGAGACGCCAGTGGCACCTCCGCTCTGCGCAGGAAGGAAAAGCCGGAGGGGTGGAGCGAGGCCGCCAGCGCCGCGCCCCGACGCCTCTCAGGGGCGGGGGAATTGGGGGAGGCTGGGAGGACGCCTGGAATCGCCCCCGCCCCTGCGCCCCGTGGCGTCTGCACCTTGCTCTGAGCCGCGGGGACCGGTGACTTCAGCCCCATAGCCTGCAACTGAACGGTCAGCCCTAGGTGGCGACAGTTGCAATTTCTAACCCCAGAGGCGCAAAAGAGAAAAGTGCTAGGAAAAAATTTAAAAAAAAATCCAAGAACTCCAAGGCTCTAAGTTTGGAAAGCTCAATTAGAAAATACCTCCCAAGAGAATGATTAGAAAACCAGACCCGGGCCGGATGCCGCTGACAGGTTCCGGTGAGACTTACAGGATAAGTGGAGAGCCACAAGGAAACACCCTACCGGGCGCTACCTGCTGAACTTCAGATGTAACGTTTTGGAGAAGAGCATGCTATATTTTGAAAAAGGAATAGGTTTAAGTGTAGAGTCTAAGAAACCCCGCTCACTCAGTGTCCTGCCTCGCACTCCTGGGCGAAACCCTAATCCTGCCCAAAGTCCTTGGGGACAGAAGGGACCAGGATTTCCGGGAGCCTAGACTTGCGCTCCCCTGGGACGGTGGGCCCTGCGCTGAGATGAATTCAGGTTCCCCAGCCGAGCCCAGGGAGAGCCACAGGAAGAGCCGGTGCTTCTCTCCCCCGGTGTGCTGATGGCCACGAACTAAACTTCCAAATTTGGGGCCCAGCCGCGCTCAGCCTGCCCCTGCTTTCTCCCCGTGCTTCTTTCATTTGACCTTTCTCCTCCCTGGGGTTTGATTCCCCGTGGAGGCGGGAGAGTCATTACCGCCTCTCCATGGACCTCCTTTGACGTCTGTGATTTCTGATTCCAGGGTCCCAGGCGGCTCCTTTATCTCGCCAGGTCTCAGCTTTCATCTGGGCTTTACTGGAAGTCTGGTCTCCGGATACTCCCGCCTTAGGCAAATTTAACTTTTACCTTTAAACAAATGCCGTTTGTGCGCCAGGTTTTCTTCCATGAAATTCTTCTTTCAGTCTCTAAGGGATACAAAGAAAGCAGAGGACTTGCAAGATTCTCTTTGTTTTGTACCCACTTTTCCTTCACATCTCTGGACAATTCCCAGGCAGTGAAGGGCCCGATGCTCCCTTTGCCGGCTGAGAGAACAGAGGGGACTGGGAGCTGACAGGCTTGGGTGCCGAGGCCGGCACGCCACTGCGCTGCCAGGGTCTTCCTGCCTCCTTGCGCCTGGACGCCTGAAAAGCGGGGACCGTCTCCCATTCTGCTCCAAAGAGGGCCGGCCGGTGACCGTGAACTCCTTCCCTTTCTTTCCCCCTCTCCCTCCATTCATTCTGTGCTAAATGTTTCCAGGGCATTAGTACATTTAATCCTGCAGACCCCATTACTTGCTCCCTTTCTATAGATGGGGAAACTGAGGCACAGCGAGGGAAGTAACCTGCTCAAAGCCTCACTGTAAGTGGTGGGGCCAGGATTCGCACTCGCTCCCCCTCACCTGGGAACCACTGCCCTGGAAGGTTGATGACTGTCAGCCACCCTTTCTCTGCGACACCCCTCTGGAGGCTAAGTGATGCCGGAGGCCCCACTCTTTCCTGCTTCCGAACTCTCCAGATCCAGACCAGCTTCTCCATGGTCCGACCCCGGAGGTGGCGAGCCTGCCGCTGGTCTTTCTTGGACGCGTCCTTGCCCTACAGGTTCCAAGTCCTAACCTTGCTGCAGATCAGCCATTCGCCCTGTGCTCAGGGAGCACGAAGGCTCCAGGCAAGAAGAGCAGGAACCTGGACATCTCACCCACCAACAGCGGGAGAGATTAAAACCAACCCTGAGAATCACCGATGCTAGAGGTTCTTAGTGATGAGCACAAAGGGCCCCTTCGAATGATTTCAGTGAAAAGGAGGGGACATGACGGCTGGCTGGAGAACTTGGCTTGCAAACGGCAGCAATAGGGCGGGGGGGAAGGTGCAGGGCCACGGCCACAGTCGCCCGGTGTTAGCTCTGCTGCCAGCTGCCCGCGCTGGAGCCCCTCCTGCCGCTGGAGGTTGGACGAGGGAGCTGGCGTCCTAGTACCTGACTCAGCCTGGGCCAGGTATCTGACCATCAAACCTAGGCCACAGCCCCGCGCTGGCTGCAGGGGGACGTTTCAGCCTTTCTGATCTTGGCGACTCACCAGGATTTGAATGGCATGGCCTCCAAACACAGGAAGGTTAGACGCTGGGCAGCCCATCATCACAAAAAATGTCCACCACGGTGTTCATCCAGTTAAGAATTTCCCATCCCCCTGACATTGCAGATGAAGATGAATCCTAACCCGGCCGGGTGTGGCTCAGCAGTTGAGCATCGACCTAGGATCCAGGAGATTGCGGTTCCATTCCCAGTCAGGGCACATGCCCGGGGGTTCTGGGCTCGATCCCCAGCGGGTGGCCTGCAAGAGGCAGCTGATTGATGACTCTCATCATTGAAGTTTCTCTCTCTCTCTCCCTCCCTCTTCTCTCCTTCTCCCTCTCTCTGAAATCAATAAAGATATATATATATTAAAAAAAAAAAAAGATGAATTCTAGAGGGAGAAAAGCTTTCTTCACGAAGACTTTTGGCCAAGGCAAATCAGTTTCATCTCCTGTGAGAAAACCAATGAACTGAATTCCTGCTGAATGGAGCACTGCCGGGGACCTTGGGGATTTGTCTGGCTGAGGAGCAGGGGGCCATGGTGGTTACGCTGTCCTACACTGTGGTTTTTAAAGCAAAACTACGTGTTTCCGGGGAAAGCCCGAGTGTGTCTCCTGACCCCCTAGTTGTGCATGACTAAACCTACTAGCCCGTTTCCTGGGTTGGGCACATTCGCCTTGTAAGATGAAGCATGAACGGTTCAGCACAAGGCTGCGGGTGTGCTGGTTCTAGTCTGGATGTTCCACACACTGTGCGGAAGTGTTACTGGGGAGACGAGAAGACCTCTGTTCTTGTCTTCTTGAGGGAAAGGCCTCAAGAGACTGTGTAGAAAAGAAAGCAAGAATTTATTGGCTGCAGCAAAAATATACTTAGGACAGTGAAGCAAGGAAGGGCATAGAAGAACCAGGAGAGCCCAGGCTGGGCTGCTTTGGCCACTGAGAAGTCGGAGAGAAGGGGCCTTCCAGACAGGTTCAAGGGGTAAGCCTGGGACGAGCTGCCGCTGCCCATTGCTCCCCTGGTTGCAAGTCTCATGGGGGTCCTATCAGAGGGGAGATCATGCCACTGTGCTCTCCTGGGGTGTGGGGGTGGGAAGCACACACTGGGTCCTTTGTCCTGAGCGTATTTATCTCTTTCTTGCAGGTGGGAATCTTAGGGGAGGTCTCAGGCAAATGTCTCAATAGAATATTCATCACCTTTCCAGGTGTGTCCTTTAAGGGTCATGGTCTCCACTGATGGGTCAGTGCCAGGACAGGGGGTCATTAGTCAATGTAGCTGGTCCTGAGGCAGCCACAGCCCACTAGTCTGGTTTTGTTTTGGGCCTGGAGCTGAAATACAACTGAGGCCTAGATGTTATTTTTTATATATCTTTATTGATTCCAGAGAGGAAGGGGGGGGGGGGAACAGACAGACAGAAACATCAATGAGTCATTTATCGGCTGCCTCCTGCTCACCCCCTAAGCCCGAAACCCGGGCATGTGCCCTGACCGGGAATCAAACTGCGATCCCCTGGATCCTAGGTCCACGCTCAACTGCTGAGACACACTGGGCCGGGCTAGGTGTTATCTTTAGGGAGAAAATGCTCAGGGGGTCCAAACTGCATGACCAGGGACATGCTGGGGGAGGATAGGTTACCCTGGGGACAAGGTTCTTTTTCTTAGCTTCAGCCCTTGCTAGGCATCCTGGGTACTGCCCCGGTGTTTCTGTACCTGGCCCATTGTCCTTACTCATGTCTGTAACAGAAGCACGGAGACTCCTCTGCCCAGCAAAGGCCTGTTGGAACCTCCTGGGCATGGAGCAAGGAAATAGTTAAACATCGGTTCCTTCCGTGGCACAGCCAGGATTTGGAACTTACTTCCCAGGACAGAAGCCTGTCTTATACAGGCAGAGGCCCTGTTACTTTTCCAACAGAAGTCCAGAACTGAAAGACACACTCTCCAGGCCTAGAAATAGCTTGGCTATTTCTCTATGTAGCTGCACCGATCACGTTATTTGGAAAACATAATTGTCTGGCACCTCTCCACCTTCGACTGTAACCACGCTCCCGAGGGACTCAGCCACAGGCATGTGTCCTCTGCACTGTTCCTAACAGGCTCCAACTCACGGCGACTTAGTGTCATCCACACGCCCTGTTGTTCCCTCCACCAGACACCCAGTGCAAAATAGCAGCCTTGAAAACTAATCGACTTGACAGTTGCCTTAGGCAGGTGCTGCAGGACTGGAGCACTTTCCAAACCCTGGGTCCAATCAGAATCCCAGGGGATCGACTGCCAGAGTTGTCTGTGCTCCAAAAGCCTAGCTGGCTCAGGATTTGATGGGTCCCCATACCTGACACTGTGGGATCCAATTTTTCCTGTAGAAAGTATTAATAAAGATCCAATGATGGCACTTTGTCCTAAGCACTGTACCTTAGGTCACTCAATTCCCACCACCTTGTAGAGTAGGGTTATTAGTTTTACTCATTAACAGGCCCAGAAAAGTGGGAGGCACAGCTGGAATTTAAATCCATGCATCTGGTTCCAGAGCAGTCATTTAACCCCCACATACTGTTGAATAAATGAGATCCTTTTTTGGGTCTTGACTTACAATAACCTGGCCTGTTAAGACGAAAATAAACTCCAGAGAGAGCAATGACTGACCGTTTGCAGCCCAGAGGAACAGGTTTCTTTCACATGTAGTGGTCAGCCTGTCTGCTAGTCATGCTCCCTAACCTTCCCGGCTAACGCCACTCAACCCTGTCAACAGCTGCACAAGCCACCAGCAGCTGGTGCTGCTCTGACCTCGTATCTGTTTCTAGCACTGGCTCCCTCACATCTGAACTCTGGCCAGCTGGGTCAAGTCTGGGTGCGTGGACACCCCTATTCTGGACCATCCTGCCAGCAGAATCTGAGATCTCTGCAAGCACCTGAAGTAAGCTGTTTATTATGGTAGAAACAATCTTTCCACCTTCTCTTAGACGCGCAGAGACAAAGAGAGCCAGTCTGGGACAAGCAGGTATCTAGAACCCAGATCCAGGCCAACAGTGCATATGAAACACAAAATTGATGTAATTATTTAATGAGATGGGAAAATAAAATAACATTATGAAGCAAGCTGGTCACAAATAGTGGGTGGAGGATTTCACTTCTGATAAAAAATTAAAAGTATGTATGTATACAAAACACTGGAAGGTTATACACCAAAATAATGCAGTCTACTTCTGTTCAGTGATTATTTTTCCCTTTGCTTTTGTGTTTTTGAAACATGATTATTTCTGAAACAAAAAAGAAAAACAAGCTACTAGGTAGAGAAACAGTTGTTAAATGTCATGAGCCCAGCAATCAGGGTCTGAACCCAGGACAGGCTGCTGTGGTGATGGTGACAGGGCCAGCCGTGGAACATCACTTCTTCCTCTCCCTCTGGGACGCTCTTCACCCGACGGTTTCCTCTCCACCTGATGTTCTCAGTGTACTTGTATTTAACAAGTCTATAAATATTAACGGACACAAGAGCAAAATGATGCTAGCAACCCTAGTTTTAAGTTGCTATAAAATGTAATAACCATTTGTAGTTACGAAACACACTAAAATAAAACATAAAACACAGATCAAGAGCTCCCACAACAAAAAACCACATGACTAAACTCTGCTCTCTGACTTCTGTTCCTGTTTCATGGATCTAGAAGAGGCATTTTTTTCTCAAAAAAGATGTTCTGCCTGCTAAGGGCTCCACAGAGTTGGAAGGCTCACTAAACCCCAAACAACCTAGAACAAGTTTGAATGAGGCACGTCACCACATTGTCCTTTTTTTCAAGGACTTTGCTGAATTACCACATGGAGAACAGCAGACTATTATACCTACATAGGTGTAAACGAGGCTCAGAAATCTCCGCTCTCCCCCAACCCCAATAGAACTGCTGCGGCATTTTATTCAAATCTAACTCATACTTCTTGCTCTTAAAACAATAAAATGGGGAAAGGCTCAGTTTTAAAACCAGGCAGATATAAAAATCGATGCCACCTTTAGTTGAAGGTGCTTCGCAGGTATTTCCAAAAGCTCTCTGCCCTCTTACATGGCAGCATTTACAGGAGAGGTCAAGAACTACCATTAAGGTCCAAGAAACAACAAAAACATACAAACAAAATGAACTGAGGCAGTCTTCTACATTGTCACCATCACACCACCTCCTGCCCAGTGTACCAGGTCACCTGCCTTTTTTAGCAGGCTGCTATAGCAATCCACGATGCAAAAATCTTTGGACACCAGGAAAGGTACAAAAAAGAATTAAATGACAAATGAGAGGGGAAAAACCTTAACCTTAAAATATTGTATAATCACAAGAAGGACTGAAAGATCCCTTTGTGTTGTCCTTGGGAAATTAAGAAAAACTGAACTCGTTTTATAACCCAAAACGAGACTTGCTGGAAATACCAGTGCTCGGTGCTTGCAACCCAAGTCAGTTTATATTCTTGTTAGATCGGCCCCAACCCTGCATTAAAAAACTCCTGTTAGAGCAAGGAAAACAATTCATCTCAGGACTAAGCTCGAGAAGAAGGCAGGCTGGCGTCTTCAGTGAGAGAACTGCCTGCGGTCGGAAGGCTTCTTGCTAATGTGCTTGAAGATCTTGGCCTTCTCGACTTTCTTGGGTTTCTGGTAGCCGAATCCGCCGCCGCCGCCTCTCTTCTTCAGCTTGCCGTCGTTGCTGTTCACGTCTAAAGGTCCATGTTAAGGACATCAAGCAACACAAAGATAAAACTCCAATCTAACATCAACACGGACACCAGGCAGCAGGCAGTGTTGTCCCTCCAACCCTCCCTGATTCACGGAAACCTGTGAACAGGAGCCTACTCAACACATTTCCAGGAAACTAGGAGTGTTCATGGGATCGTGGACTAAAAGCAGCAGGAAATGGGTCAGTATTTTCTCCTCGCAATGAAACTCCAGACAATTACTTATAAGAACTGAAGAGGTGAATCAGCAAGTTTACAGGAACATAAAACATAGTCCCTATGTCAACACGAATGCCTGTCACCTGTGCTCGGGCCAACACAGAAACACTTAGGTAAGTGGAGGGTTCTTCTCCCCATGTGAGTCAACATGCAGGCACTTACTCAATGCCTATGATGGGGCACAACCCCAATCTGGTTTTCTCCTTTGGGAGTTAATGCCAGAGCGCCAATGAACAGGCCTCGCTTTAGCTGCTTCAGTTTCTTCTGTTGAAAAGTGATAATAAAGCACGTTATAAACTGTAACAGGAACAACTGGGGATAGTCCCTTTGCCTTTTATCTTGAGTAGCACTTAAGTTTTATTTTCTTTTGCTGATTCTGCAACTTCCTTGTATAAAATCCTGTAACGGCTCTGAGAGGACAGCAGCTCTGAAAGGCTCTGTCTTTTCTCTTTGGCTTCAGGGCGTCCTGCTCCTCCACAGACCTCACAAAGCTGCCTGAGCCCTGCAATCCCCCCGTGCCTCTCTCCAGACCGCAAAGCTCCCCCTAGCTCTCCCAAACTCCTATGACTTTTTTAAGGCCCAAGTCATAACCTGTCTTGCTTCTGTCACCCTTACTCCATCACTAATCCCTGCCTGACAAGCAGGGAATGGAGGGGCTCCATTCCTCCATTCCCAGCCAGAATGTACGCCCGCCCAGTGCTAAGACCACAAGCCCTGGCCAAGCTTTTGTCCTGTAATTCCTGCATGAATTCCTAATGACAAAGAAAAGGATACTCAGATCAACAAAAGGAGGCACCTTGAAACCAAACGACAGAGCAACCTGAGGCAAATTTAAGTTGTTCACGTTAAAGATCTGTTTCAGAGAGTGGGAATCATAAGCTCGAATGTATGATTTATATGCTTCCTGGGCTGACTTATGAAGGAAGTAGTTCTTTTCAATTAGTTTCTCAAGCTGAAATGGAAAGAAACACTGGTTTTAATAAAACAGATTTCATATATATTAAAAAAATCACCCTATGAAAACATCTGTCCCAACACCCTTGCTCCAAGCTTTGCGGTATTTGCAAAATCGTGCTGCAGTAAGAATAATTACAAAGCCCCCACGTGGCCTGGCCTGAAATGATAGAGCAGAGTGTGGTAACCAGCACAGCAAGACACCTGGATGACCACACAGCCCACACTTGTTAGTAATAAAAAGGGACACTAGGAGGACAACGACCGCCAATGGACCACCACAGAGGCAATGCTAGAAGGAGGCTGAGGCTGCAAAAAAAAAAAGCATACCTGAGACTGAATGTCAGAAATTTTGGACCAGGAAAACTCAAATTCACTTAATGGAACCTGGAAAACAGATGCATGCAGATCAGTAAGCTGGATGGATCAATTCCCAGGTGTAGATGATGACAAAGCGAGAAGCTGACAGTATCGAAGGCACGAGTCAGTGACACCCTCTGCTCTAAACAGGCTCCACGGTGAGGGCACAGCCTGAGCTTCCAGTGACAGGCACCACTAGCTCCCTCTCCACGTGGAGAGCTGCCCTACTCAATACTGCCTCTGCCTGGAGTCTGTGACACCAGAGGTCACGACGACCACAAACTCCTACAGGACGGATTTCTCAGCAGCCACCACTTATCAGATAACTGGGAGAGTGCAGAGCTGTGCTGGGTGCTGGAGGAAAGCGCTGCCAAGCGTGGACCCTGCCCTCAGAGAGCCTGCAGTCCAGGGGAGCCAGACAACTGATGAGACAACTCAGTGCAACTCCTGCTGTGGGAACAGGGAGGGAGGAGGAGGTCAGGGCAGGCTCCCAGGAGAGACAGCAGCTCGCTGAAACCAGGGCAACCTAAAGAACCAGGAAGGGCCTTCCGGAGAGGAAGTGCTGTCTGCAGGGCAATTTCTGGGCTGCGCCTAGCTGCTGATGGAAGAAAATCCACCCAGCAAGACTGTGCTGGGCAGCCGACAAGGAGGCAAGTGTCTGGGGAGAGAGGCCTGCTCGGTAGTCACCAGACCCAGCAACAAAGAGGCTACTTACAATTCTACTGAATTCAGGTTTGGGGGGATGGAATGAAGCCAGTGTCAGATGAGGGCGGGTGGACAACAGGGTGAGTGGAAAACAAAAGGAGAAAATATAAACCACTGTTCAAGATGGCAGACTGAAGGAAGGTACCAGGCAGTAGCCAGGCTGGAGGCGGTGGTAGGAGCGCAGGTTTAGGGTTGAAGTTAGAGCTAAATGCAAGGGAGAGGCCAAAGGTAAACCGGTGGACAAATGAGGGAGGGGAGAGGGAGAGGGAGGAGTGAACGAGGATCCCGCTGCTTCAGGCGAGGTAAGTGGGAAAGACTCGAGGAGAAGATGACATGGACAAGGCTGACTGCAGGAAGGGGAGCCGGAGGCAGAGATGGGCAGGTGTGAGGGGGCCTAACAGGAGCGGAGGTGGTTTCAAACTGGCTGCAGGGAATAGGAGAGGAGACCAGGACACAGGTGCACTGCATAACTCTTCCTGTTCCCATTTCCCCCACAAAATCTCACTTGTTTAACCTCTGTAACAACTGTTATAAAAGCACTGCAATGACTTAGGACTCCTCGGACACTTCTAGAAACAGTGCTCAAGGCCATCTGCACTGGCCAACAATTCCTACCAAGAGGAGTCAGTTCCCAACTTCAGATTTTGCAAGCAAAGGTCTTTACCTTGGACTGCTTCAAGTAACGGAGGAAACCCAATTCTTCAGGGCGCAGGATGAGCAGGGCATGCCCCCTCCCGTTCAGGCCTCTGGCTGTTCTCCCGACACGGTGGATATATTCCTTAGGTGGAGAGAGAACACCTGAATTCGCGCTGACCTGCACAGGCACCGTGGCAGCCTGCATTTACAGGACATGCGTGGTGGTGGGCAGAAGCATGCCAGCATATCTTTGTAAGGTGGTGCCCCTCCCCCAGGGCTGTTCGCCAAAGCGAGTCCACCATTCCTTCTCATTCCCCAACCCCAGAGATAACAGGCGATGACCAAAGCCAAAGGAAAGCTGGACATGATACTCATTTTAACTCTATGATCAAATAAAATGACCAGTAAGTATGCTTTGTCTTCAAAATGGCTTTTTAGCATGTTTAAATGCTGACTGACAATTTACATAATCTATTGTTTGTTGAAAATAATAAACTTATTTTACTACATATACTACAGTCTTATCTCTGAAAGCAAATTTTATTTCCTCTGACACCTACTGCTCTTAACAAATCATTCTAAGCATTTATCATTTCTAACTTAAGCCCCTGCTGGGTCCTGCAAAAGCCCTAAATACTATCAGTGCCAGAGAAATACTGCAAAGTCACCGTGCAGCAAAACGTGACCTGCATAACTGCGGAATAAACTTCCGAATGTGAGATGCAGCCTGTCCCAGGGAGGCTGGAGTAAGTGCGCTCCTCACTGCACAGCCACTCAGATACCAGAGGAAGCAGCTACCTTGGGGTCATCTGGAGGGTCATACTGAACAATCCAGTCGACTTCAGGAATGTCCAGCCCTCTAGCCGCCACGTCCGTGCACAGCAATATCCCTGTGTCCGCATTGCAGAACTGGAAGAACGTGGTGGTACGCTTATTCTGCTTCTGCCTTCCCTAGAATCAAATCAAAACATCCATTAGAGCTAGAACCCTGAGGCTGTTTCTGGGAGGTCTAGATGGAGAACCCCCAGACTGTGGAGCTGCGAACCTGCTTTAGCTCAAGTCCACTCCCTGGCCTCCGCCCCGTTTTGCCAAGTGGATGGCATGTCACCCCTCAACACCCAGCAAAGCTCCCTCCACACAGGACCAATCACTCAGTGTTGACTGACCTATATGTGAACCCCACAGTCTACACACCTTGATAAGCACAACCTGTTTTTAATGAACTTTTCATAATCACTTACATGAATGGCCATGACAGGTAAGTCAATGTAGTTCAGCAACTCATAGTGGTATTTCACGGACATACAGGATGAGAAGAAGACCATTAGTTTCTTCTTTCGGTTCTTCTTAAGGAATGTAAAGAGCAGGAGGAATCTCTTTTCGGAAGGACAAACAACATATCCCTAGAAGTAGTTTGAATGAACAGATACAGTAACTAAACATTTTCAGCTGTGTGAGCCAATAATGTGACAAAGAACACAGGTAAAATCTGCACACACTGTCCTGCTTTACCTACAGTAAAATCACTGCCATCATAACAAAGCATTTCTTCCACAGCAATTAGAATTTAAGCTCTTTAGATTCCTTTAACATGCTGTAACCACTGGACACTAAATTCTTTTCATATTTCTGAGATTACTGGTTATCAATAGCTCTTGCAACCATAATATTAACACCTCTTCTAACCGTAACTCTCCAGGTATATCAATGATTCATTTTTTGAAAGGTCTTTAACAGCAAGATCTCAAATAACCACAGCTTAAGTACACAGTCCGAAACAAGGTAACAAAGCTGGGTGAATGTATTTTTAAAAACTAAAGAACAATGAAAGGTTTTTAAGCTAAATTGTTACAGAAAATATTTTATTCACGGAAAGTCTGGATCCTCAAGTTCTACTTTTAATAAAGTGAGTTTGGATCTTTGTCACCTCATTTCCAACTTTCCACAGCTACATGCCTGAAACCAGTCTCTCCACTTTCTAACTCACCTCTCAGAGTAAAAGATTATTAAAGTTTATTTTACCGCATCAATAAACAGTAGTGGTTAATGACGCTTCCTATGTGGCAAGTGGTATTAAGACAGAAAGAGAGCTAATTAAATTATTCAAGGAGTTCAAGATACTTTATACCAGGAGAGCCAGAGACCCCAAACTCAAGTTCACTGTATTTGAATTAAAGGTTCAACAATCCACCCGCTTTCTGGAGGACACTCCAATAACAAGGAAACACCAAACAAAAAACCACCACCCCTTGAAACTTAAGGTACTGACAATCATACCTGCTCAAGACCATCCACTGTTGCGTTAGTTTTATCATCATCAACACCAACATACAACGGCTCCTTTTTCAGAGAAATCCTCGCCAGGTCCTCAACTTTTCGAGTTTGTGTGGCAGAAAAGAGCATAGTCTGTCTGCGTACTGAAACAGACACACGTAAAAATAACCTGAATCCTTCAGGGAATTCTTAGAGCTGCTTCACAACTACGAATGCTCCCAAGTAGAACTATCAAGAATAAGAGACGCGATAAGACCAAAGATATTAAGGGGACACCATGAACAACTTTATGTTCATAAATTTGACAACTTGGATAAAATGAAGTTTCCTTGAAAGACAAACTGCTAAAGCTCACTCAAGAAGAAACAGAAAACTTGAATAGCCTGTATCTATTAAAGAAATTGTACTTATATATAAAGAAAACTCCATCCCCAACGGTCTCCAGTGTTAAGTTCTATCAGACATTTAAGGAAGAAATATTACACCGATTCTTCACTAGTTCTCCAGGACACTGAAGAGAATTTACTTCCTCACTTATTCTTTGAAGCCAGCCATTACCCCAGTAACAAACCAATGACTCATGAGCATAAATACAGAATTTCTAAACAAAACTTTAGCCAAGTGAATCCAGCCATATATAAAAAGGATAAGGCATGATGACCAAGTAGGGTTTATTCCATGAATGTAGGGTGGGTGGCTTTAACACTGGAAAATTAACTAATACAACTCACCACATTAACAAACTAAAGAAAAAAAAAATCTCTGATCATTTCAACAGACACAGAAAAAGCTTTTGACAAAACTTAACATCTATTTCTGATTTTAAAAATCTCAGCAAACTAGGAACACAGGGATCATCCTCAATCTGATAAGGGGCATCTACAAAAAAACCTACAGCTAACATCCTACTTCATGCTGAAAGACTGAATGCTTTCCCCTCTAATATCAGGAACAAGGTAGATACTTGTCTCCCTACTTCTATTCAGTATTGAGGTTCTCACCAGTGCAATCAGGCAAGAAAAA
This sequence comes from Miniopterus schreibersii, assembly GCF_964146895.1. Classification (NCBI taxonomy): domain Eukaryota; kingdom Metazoa; phylum Chordata; class Mammalia; order Chiroptera; family Miniopteridae; genus Miniopterus; species Miniopterus schreibersii. The sequence goes on along the minus strand of NC_138108.1, from coordinate 74,751,000 downwards.
TACTAAGTGAAGAATTTAATTTACTTTTTTTATTTGTAGATGACATGATTGCCTATGTGGAAAATCTAAAGAGTCATATTGAACAATCTAGCTGAACACAAACAATTACCTTGCCAGACATAAGATGGATATACAAAAGTCAACTGTTTATGTATACAATATATAAACAATCTGAAACTGAAATTTTAATGAAATACTTAAGACATAAATCTGACAAAAGATGTGAAAAAAACCTTACTCTGAAAACTCAAACACAGCTTAGAGAAATTAAGGAGCTAACACATGGAAATATACCTTATTTGTGGGTTGAACTGACACAATATGGTCTTCCACCAAAGATCTATATTCAATAAAATCCCAACCAACCAGATTGTTTTAGGGAGTAGAAACTGACAAACTAATTCTAAAATTTACATAGAAATGCAAAGGACTAGAATAGTCAGAACAAGTTTGAAAAAGAACAAAGTTAGGAGTTAATTTCAAGACTTCATAAGGTAAAACTGGAACTCTTGTTTGCTGCTGATGGGAACGTAAGATGGTACAAGTTAAATATACTAGCTAGCCACTCTACTCCTCAGTAGTTACCCAGGAGAAAAGAAAATATGTGGCCCTGGCCAGTGTTGCTCAGTGGTTAGAGCATCAGCTCGAGTACGAAGAGTTGCTGGCTCAATTCCTGGTCAAGGGCACATGCCTGGGTTGCAGGTTTGATCCCCGGTCAGAGTGTGTGTGGGAGGCAACCAATCGATATGTCTTTCTCACACTGATATTTCTCTCTCTCCTTCCACCCTCTCTCCCTCTCTCTAAAAATCAATGGAAAAAATATCCTCAGGTGAAGATTAACAAAAAAATAGTAAAAAAACAGTAAGAGAAAATACGTGACAATAAAAAAAGAGTTGAAGATGAATGTGTGTAGCAACTTCACAAATGTCTGGAAAATGCACCCTCACCTACAGTGACAGGAAGCAAGTCAATAGTTGCCTGGAAGAGAGGTCTGCGTGCAACTGTTGGACGTAGGTGAGGGTCACTCCGACTGAGGCTGAGAGGGAGGACAACGGTGCACGAAGACACTTCTGGGGGTTACGGAGATGTTCACTATACTGACGTGATGATGGTTTCACATGTGGAATGGAAAAATTTATCAAACTGAGTATTTAAAATATGTACAAAATATGTACATAAATGGAATAATGGCATTACAGATACAAGCAGTTTATAACATTGCAAGTACTCTAATCAAGGTATGTACAACTCAAACATCACACAGAAGACAACAAGTCTGGCTAGAAGGCTGAGAGATGTTAGATGAAGAAAACATAAGATGGGGTGGTGGGGGCAGATTGGAACAAGCATACGTTTGGACTGTCTGACTTGCATTAATCCTCTAACACGGCAAAACCACCGTATTAAGGTACTAGAAAGTTTTACCCTTATATTGAAAATTACCTCTAAAGTTAATTGGCACAGCTACTTCACTTGGCTACATTAAAATTCTGCTACTAATAGTTTTCATATAGGAACAGCTCTGACCTGCTTTAACAACTACTTTGACAACCACATGCAGATGCTACCTACTTACTTGGCAGAAGTTTAATAATTTGCTTTAATTCCTCTTCAAACCCAACGTCCAGGATACGATCAGCCTCATCAATAACCAGACACTGTAGGTTTTTATACATAAACCCTGGGGTATTCTAACAAGACAAAAGACAAAGAAATACTGTTAGCTGTCAAGTCTGTTTCATACAAGACAACGAGACAGTACACCACAATAGTGCTCTCTTACCTGCATATGGTCCAGAAGACGGCCTGGTGTGGCCACAATGATGTTGATCCCATTAGCAAGCTTCTGTGCTTCTGCAGACCTGTTGCTGCCACCCATGATCAATCCATAAGTGTGAACGTGGTGTGTCATCAGCTCTTTAAGAACACCGAACGTCTGCATGGCCAGTTCCCTAGTAGGGGAGAGAATAAGAACTCCTGTTCCTAAAAAGCAAATGACATATAGAAAAAGTCAAACTAATTATTGCCGTAAGTTCATAACTGCTGTTATCAACTTCTAGTGAGACAATGGCAGAAACAATCAGATCAAAGACTCACCATTCCTGGGCATAAACTTTAACTTAACAATGAGTTCAACTGCAGGGATGAGAAAGGCCAGGGTTTTGCCACTGCCAGTTTTTGCAGCTGCCAGAAGATCCCTAAATGTTAAAAAGAGAAAGGAGGAGAGACAGTGTTCTCACTTGATGATCAAGTACTTACTGGGCAGCTACAAGCAGGATGACATATGCTTTAGGCTCTAAGGCTAGAACAGGGTCAAGGAAGACAAACGTTCCTACCTTCTCTATCACTGAAATCAACCACCTGAGTAAAATACCTAACTTGGAAATAAGAATCATGCTGTGAAACTGAAGTGAACACTTTTCTTCAAACATCAGGAAATAACTTAAAGCCTTTAATGCAGGCTGGATATGTAAACCAACACAGTGCAAAATCATAGAACACACTGGTATTTCCTTTCCAAACTACCAGCAATAAAAACACAGATGCCAATGGCCAAACATCAATGTTAATCATACCTGCCTTCCAGAAGTGGTCTGATGCTTTTATGCTGGATTTCAGTCATGTTTGTAAAGCCCATTTCTTTTATTGCCTTCAGAGTGTTCTCATTGACAAGATTAGATAAAGATGTAAATGAAGTATCCTCAAAAGCTCCTAAATGGAAAATAGTTTATTATTAGCAAACTTATAATTTTTAATGGTTAATGCAGCTGGAGTTGCCTAAATTAGTTTTGCTTACTTAAAGCACTACTGGGTTGGAGTCAAGCTTAGAAGAGCTTCATTCTCTAAGACTAACTCCCCACCATTCCTATGTAATATTACAAAAAAGACCCCACTCTTTGGAAATGTCTCCACTGCTGGTGGGCCAGAGCCCATACTTAAATTAATAACGGAGCGAGAGAAGTACAATCAAGGGGCCTGTATGAAATGAAAATGCTAGGGTGGGGGTGGGCACAGGAGTGCAGAGAAATAAAATGTTTAAGAAATCTGAAATAAAAAGTAAACATTCAGGATAATAAAGACCAAGTGTGAAGGAAATCATAAGAGTAGTCAATCTCACTCCCAAAGACAACCGAGTCAGATCTAGCTAGACTGCTAGACTGGACCTACACATCAGGTGTGTGTAGTTCTTCAGCAGGGAAAGCATCACCCCCTCAGGAGCTCCCTACTCCAACACCCCCCGACTATATCCCAGGTATTGCCAACCTTGGCACTACTGACACCTTGGGGTGGACAATTCTATTGTGAGGGGCTGTCCTATACACTGCAGGATGTTCTGCAGCATCTCTGACCTCTCCCCACGAGATGCCAGTAGCCTCTCCCCAGTTCTGAAAACCAAAAATGTTTGTTGGTGGCCAACCCTCACTATATGCCTGGCACAAAGGAGGTTTATGAGATGCTGGACTTTCAAAGCTAAACCTGGTCAAGTTCTGGGCAAACCAGGATGAGCTAGTCACCCTACCTGGGAGACAAAATTGCTCCAGATGAGAATTATTGCCATCTTTGCAATTCTGATTGTGTAGGTCTGGGGTTGGGCCTGTCTTTTAAAAGAAAACCCAAACCAAAGCACTCAGTAACTCTTAGTCATTTTTGATTAGGAGCACCTAATTCTAGTCTAAACTCTTGAGTTTACTGATAAAGAAGCAAGGGCCAAAGGAAGTTAACCTGGCAGAAGTTTTTCGATAAAAATGTAAATTCCTTCCTCCCACTTCTTAGTAACTAAGCCAGTATTAAACCTCTGGTCTCCAGACTTCTGGGCCAATGATGTTCCCACTACAACAAGAAATGAGCTTTAGAAAGTGATAAACCAAAGGAACAAAGGACCCCAGAAGCTGTGTGCATTATTAAAATACTGTCAAGAATAAAGGAAAAACCAAAGAAAGAAACAACAAAAACTAAGGCACAAAATGTAGAAGATAAAGCGGCATTTAAGGTATTAAACATTTGTCAATACTTACTTCTTCCAGGTGACAGTCACAACTGAACCTTTCAATCTTATAATTCAGAGAGGTATGGCATTTTTAAGACCTATCTGGGAAACTCGCTAGACGTTACCTGTCAGTCCCAGGGGTAGGCTGGGCACTTCGCTGTCCTCTTCTCCATCGTCTGGCTTTTCCACACTGTCTTCTGTTTCTTCAGGAGCCTGGGCACCTTCCTCTGGTTCCACTTTGTCTTCAGGTTTTGCTTTTTTGGTATCTTTGATTTTAAAGAACAAAACCCCCCATTTTTTTTCTTTAAATAAAAATACCAAATGAGATCACAAAATAAAAGATGTGTGATGCAAAGAGGCCTATTTTCAAAAGCTTAACATATTTCCAGTTTTAATTTGCTAAGAATGTCTCTCTCATAATTAAAGATTTGGTTATATTTAAAAGCCCAGGGGGACATGCAGATTTGCTAACAAAATTTTATTTTTAGGATTCTTAATGCATTATACCATCGTAAATAACCAATTTCTTTTTTAAAAAATATTTTTATTGATTTTTCAGAGCAAGGAAGGGAGAGGGGGAGAGAGAGATAGAGACATCAATGACGAGAGAGTCATTGATCAGCTGCCTCCTGCATGCCTATTGGGGATCAAGTCCGCAACGCGGGTACGTGCCCCAACCAGGAATCGAACTGCAAACTTCTGGATCCTAGGTTGACACTCAACCACTGAAACATGCTGGCCTGGCAGTAACAAACTTTTAAAAAGTCTAACTAAACAATTTAATTATTCTAATTATACCAAGTTCTATATACTTCACTGGGGGGAAAGGGGGGGGAATCGCCCTAGCCAGTTTGGCTCAGTGGTCAGAGCATCAGCCTGTGGACCGAAGGGTCCCAGGTTTGATTTCGGCCAAGGGCACGTAGGCTTGATCCCTGGTCTGGGAATGTGTGGGAGGCAACCAATAGATGTGTCTCTTCCACATCGATGTCTCTCTCTCTCTCCCCCCTCCCCTCCGCTCTCTTTGAAAAGCAATGGAAAAAATATCCTTGGTGAGAATTAAAAAAATAAAAGGGGAGGGGGCATGTCATTAATATTTTTAAAAAAATTCATGACAAGCACTAATTTTCCTCCCATGCCATTAAATATAAGTTTTCTATAAGAGCTAATTTTGTATTATGACCAGCAGAAATACCAAAGGTTCTCCATGTTACTAAAGACAGACTACAAAGTAGGGGCAACGATCCACTTAGCTGGCGACAGAAACGAGCCTGTCCTTCAGTGTGAGAGGGACGGAAAGGCAAGGCCTTCTGCCTTTTTACTTTCACAACTTTCACCATGTTCTTCAACGTTTCTCTGGGTCAAATGGCTTAACTACCATGCTGGGCTTTTATCAGTTTATGGGAGTTAGTGATGCCAGTTAGAACAGAACTGACCGAGACCAGAGCTGAGGATGCTGTAGCCCAGGACTGGCCTCTTCCTTAGACTTTGCTACCTCACTGTGGGGAATGGTCAACTCTGCTCAAAAGCCACGAATATCACTTGCTGGTCTTCATGCCTCATTACTTCTAATTTCCTTAAAATAGTTCTTAAAGTTTACTAATAGGGTTAAAACTCCCAGCCCTGCAAGTCAATGCCTGAGAAGAGGAATAGATCACTTTCTTAGGCATACTTGAAAAACTGTAATGTCTTTTCTTCACGCTTTTCTCTATCTTGTTCACTTCTGGTTTAAGTGATTTCTCATAACCTACAAATGCCCTAGTCTGTAGGCAGCAAGAAGACACCTGGGTATGTTTGAAAAAGTTCAAAGCTCCTTTCTAAATGAAAGCTTTATGTCAAACAAGACAGATAAATAGGAAATTCTAACCCAGGTATTGGCAAAACTTTTTCTTAAAGGGCCAGAGAGTAAACATTTGAGGTATTGCAGGGCACATGGTTTTTGTCACCATAAAGACCAAGTAAACAAATGGGTATTGCAGGCCCAGTAAAGCTTTACTTACAAAAATAGGCAGAAGGCCAAATCGTTTTCTGACACCTGTTCTACCCTCCCTTGAAGTTCTACTTACCCACATCTCAATTAAAATGCCTATTCTTTCACTGGAGCTCATTCAAATTCAATACTCTTCCAGAAGAAAACCTCACTTCCCCCTGAATACTATCCTGCCCGTTATACTCACCTGGAAATTAATGTTCCATTTATTCAGGTGTTTCCTAACTGCTATTTTAGACACTTTGTACATCCAAATTATCACTAACTCTTTTTTCAAAAGTGAGGAATTAATGGTAGGAAAAAGGAATAGGGCAAAAAAGAGGTAAATGAACAGAATCATTAATGCAAAGGCCTGAGAAGGCAGATTCTACTTCCAGCTGGATTTCTTTATAGTATCAGTAATTCCACAGTTCTGTTTGCAAACCTAAAATACTATGCCACAGTATGTTCTGTTTACCAGCTAACAGAAGAGCAAATTTCTAGATGTCTCAAGAGATTCCTCTTTAAGTGTGAGGTTTTATTCAAGGTTGTTAGGGAGTGTAGAGGCAGGACAGGCTGCTCAATATTTTGAGAGAAGTTAAAATATAAGCTCTCCTGGCAATGTTTCCTTTAGCTACCAGCACGCTTCTGGTACGCTGGTGAGTACAGAGGGTTCTTGCATGTCATGTGGGCATAATAATAGAGAAAGGAAGAAAAGGAAGGATGGTAACTGTGAAACAGTTCAAATGCCTTAAATTCAAAGAAAACGAAGAACTCACCGGGCCCAGCACCACCCACCAACTTCCTCCTCTTCTTCGCCTTCTTCCGTTCTGAACCGGGAGACTGCGCCGCTCCCCCGTTGCTTAGTACCGTAGATTTCTTGGGGGATTTTTTAACTTTTACATTTTCTACTTTTTCTTCAGATATATCTCCATGTTGAGCTTCTGACACACCCTTATTCATAGACTGCTTCAGGGATTTTTTAACCTTTCCACCTCCCACTGTTTCTTTAGATGTATCTCCATTTTGGGCTTCTGACAAGCCTCCGTTCATAGACTGTTTTAGGGCTTTTTTAACTTTTCCACTTCCTACAGTTTCTTCAGACACATGTCCATTTTGAGCTTCTGATAGGCTCACATCCCAGGTCCCTGTTTAAAACAGAACACATTGTAACAAAGAAGGGCAAGTTGATTTACAAACACTGGAATCCCAAATGAGAACTTCCACTGGAATCCAAATGAGAACTAAAATGATTTAGCCTTTACTTCCCTTTCATATACAGTAAGTCCTCACTTAATGTCACTGATAGGTTCTTGGAACTGCAGCAAAACCATGTATAATGAAACCAATTTTAACATGGGCTAATTGACATAAATGAGAGCTAAGTTCCTATGGCATCTCATTAATGTTACAACAGACAACAGTGAACAAAATGCTATTCGAGGATCTGCTGTCCATTATTAAGACCACTTGCAACTTCATGGTGCTGCACTACAGGACAAGTAAATTTCCTTTAAGGAAAACCACCATCTCTGTCCTTAAGAGTTAAAAGTCCAGGGCAGGAAAAGTTCATGAGGTTAAATATTTAAACAGCTGGGGTGACACAATGGTAGTTACAAAATATACATTTTAATATAGATATCTGTTAACAGGTACATTAAAAACAACTTTTATCTTACTCACACTACTACTTCTTACATAAATACAACTTCAAAACACTTACCCTGAACTTCCCTAGATGTTCGTGAACTGAAAATTGTTGATGAAACCACTGTGTCCCCATACTTACATATATACAAATATGTGAGAATGTCTTCACAAAAGTTTCCACGTTTATGTGTAGAAAAACATAACATCATCTTTTATTTTAATTGCTACCTTTAACTACCAAAAAGTAGTTTGAAGAAATGCTGTATTAGTCTATTAAAAAAGGGAAATAGAAGGAAATTCCAAAAACATTATTTCTAAAACCCATAAACCTTCTTGCTCCTCCAGGATTTCTTCCAAGCAACTAATCTCTGCCGAAAACCAACTGCGCTAAGGCATTAGACCTCAAAAAACTGCCTGTGTGGGTTTACATCTTATTGTACTGGACCCAAAGAGCTTAATCAGAACCACCTCAAGACCTCCGGCTCCCCGTCGGAAAGGGAGGGCTGCAAATGGGGCAGGTAAGCAAGGCGACACTCACGCAAAACCCTTTTTACGTGTCTTTGTGAAAGACGCAAATGCGTAGAAGCTCTTAAAGAATGTATAAAGTTGTAAGCGATGGAAGGTAGGGCTGGCGAGACCGCGTTGGACGCGTGCATGAGACACGCTCCTGGAGTTGTGAACATGCAAGTGCCACGGGAGCAGAGCGCGCGCGGACGCCGACAGGGGAAGGAGAGCTTTGCGACAGGCTAACATGGGCTTCTTTTGAAGAAATACAGACATTAAGTAGATGATGTAAAAGCAGGTGCACGGAGATAAAGTCCCACGTGTCTGGTCGGAAACAGGTGAGAGGTGGGGACGAGCGGGGACCCGAAAGCGGTGAGGGAGAGAGTGGGGAGGAGGGGAGGGGAAGGCCGGTTCCGCAGGAAGAACGCCTGGCGCCTGGAAGGAGGCTCCAGAGGCTCCGGCTCTAACTCCGCACAGAACCCCCGACGGTCAGAACCGGCGGGTGTGAGGCCACCTGCGAGCCGCGACGACTCGGGGCTGCCCCGGGCGGCCTCGTCGCTCTCAACAAGCACACGTGCTCCAGCGACGCGGCGGCGACACCCGAGCCTCGGCGACACTCCACGGGCGCCGCTCCGCCCGCCCCCCGGGCCCGAGCGCGCCACGGCCCACGCGCGGGCGCCCACAGCAGCCGGGGCTCCGCGAAGTTCAGCGCATCTCACCCTGCAGCTTTAGGTTTCTCTGCCGCAGCTTGAGGTTGCGCTTCTCGATCTTCTTGCGCAGGAGTTTCATCGGCAGGTGAGACATGTTGACGAAATGCCTTAAGAGCCGCGCCACGGCCGACTTCTCAACTCTGCCGGGGACCGTACTTCCGCTCCGGCCGCACGTGAGCGGCTCGGCCAACGGGAAATACGTCACAGGAAACGCCGGCGGCCTGCGCACCGAGAATGCGTCCCGGGTGAAAATGCTTCCGGGCGCGTGGGCCGTGCTATCCTTGGCGACCGGGTTCTGTGCAGCGCCCCCTGGTGGGTTGGAGGCCCGCGCCCGCGCCCGGTTCACTTGTGCCAGAGCTGGGCGTCTGTGAAGAGTTCGAGTAACCCCAGAGGAGGGCCTTAGGGTCTCAGCTTTATGCCCTTGGCCTTTGTGGACCAGGGACAATTTGGGAAATGGAATAAAACCTAAGTTTCATACATATATATACACACACACACACACACACACAAACATACGCACACATAAACATATATATATATATATATATATATATATATATACACACACACATATATATATAGTTCCCAAACTTGTTTGTCCAAACTCCTTAGTAAGCAATATACTTTCCATCGCACTTGGTACACAACGTCACATAAATATAGCATTTCTCATAGCAACACCCTTTCTCTTGTGTTTCACTCATATTCTTCTTTCCATTCCATTAATCCCACCATAAATTATTCTATTCTGAACCATTAAAAATCCACATTGCTATGCCTTATTTCACTGCAGTATTAATGGGTTGGCTGCAGTTTTGCAAACGGTTTATAAATCCCCGAAGCTCACCTCTGGACACTCTAGGAGTGCAGAACGGAAATTGCAGTTGGGCTAGCTAGTAGGCCTCTTATTTTATTCACCCACTTGTGTGGGCAGGTGGGGGGAGAAGGGTGTATAGAGTGTTTAATTTTTAAAAAGTTACCACTGTTAAAAAAAATTGGGATAGTTCATATAGAAGTTGATATTTTCCTTTAAAAATTTGCTCCAGTCCCCCTTGGCAGTAACCAATTTGGGCTGAACAAGGAGAGGGGGCCATGAAACCTGCATTCATTTTTTTACTTGGAGAGGCAGAGCAAGAGCTGATGGGGCTTAGACAGGATCACAGGGAAGAAGGGAGGGGGAGAAACTTGGGGGCAGTTTAAGCAGAATACGAATGAACTGACTGAGAAATCACGTTGAATTAGGCTGGAAAACCAAGACAAACAAATCATGATGTGCCTAGACTGCTGATGGTTAGGCAGGCTGAAAGACGAGTCACGAAGGTAAACTGCCCATCCCCCCATAGCTGCACACACACACACACACACACACACACACACACACGCACACACACATCTGTTTAAATAGCTATCAGTTTAAATAAATATGTGTATACTTATACACATTGTATTGTTTATATTTTAGATATTTTGTATATCACGATATTTTGTAAAAAAGACCAAAAACATTTCTACCAAGGACTAGCCCATTCTTAGAGATAGGCAGACTCAGCCAGGAACATGCCTTTGATATGCAAATTAATCAATTGCTGGAGGTGGTGTTTAAGAGGACTTGACCTACCTGTTGACCCTGGAGCTGGGCCCAGGCAATTTGAGGCTCCTCAGCCCCTCCACTGCCCTTGGGATATGTGATCTGTCCAACATTTCCACCGTGGGAGGCATTTTCAAGGATGAAGCCTTGAGGGAGCAATGTGTTGTGAGACCATCTGGGTGGTGTAAGTGACTGAACCCCATTAAGGCCTCTATATAAACTTCTAAGATTCTGGTGGGTGGGTGCAGAGATCTACTCACTTTTCTACCACCTCAGGCAAGTCCTGTAAATCAGTTCCCCTACTTAGTAAACCTGCCACCTGCCAGTCTGGAGTGTTCTGTCTTTTTCTTCAGGCTCTCCTTGCTCTTTGTATTTGGGTCAGTTTCAGGTTTTACCCTGGGAACCTCCCAGGTTTTGAACCTATGCCAATCCGGGCCATATTCTCTCTTTCTAGCCTGTGCACCCCAGGAGGCAATATTCCTCTTCCTTAATCATTCCAGGGCCAGGTACTAGGCAACTAGGGACCACTCCAATAGTTGAGAGCCCACCTAAGTTATTTAAATTAGCCAATCTAATTTAAACTGTTGACTTTTTCTGATGGAACTCCAATAACGGCTGTGACCTTGGCTCTCCCTTAGTCCTGTTCCTTCTGCCTCCTATCAGATGTTGGTGCTTTCCTATGGCATGGTGTGCCTCCTGTTTCTATAACCCTTGAGTATAATAATTTTGTTTTCCCAAGTCTCTCCCGTGTCTCTTCTTTTGGCCACACCTGACTGACCATCACACAAAAGAGCAAAGAACACACAATACATACCTACTTCTGTATCTCTATACATGCATCTGTATTCATGTGATTACACACCCAAGTAATGGGTGTGACTTTGAAATTCACATCCACTACTCTTAGGTGCAACACTTCCATATAGAAAGTGCTCAAAATTATTATTTCCTTTCTGCTGTAACTTAAATTTGTGGGCCTGGGAATGCTTTGGTAGTAGTAACAGAAGGTGGTCCCTTTTCTCTAGAGTGTAACCTTTTCCAGCAAATAGTGAGGTTTGTCAGTCATTTCCATAAGCCCTTAGAACCCACAAGTTGGGTATGTTCAAGGTGTTTAAATTGGGAAAGCAGGTCCCTGAAGTGCGTGGAAATGATTTATTTTAGGTATTGATCCCTTTCAAGAGTCATATATAAGGCTACTGATGTCAGTTTTTCTGGATTTTTAGAAGAGGAATGAGAAATGATAACTTTGGCTCAACTCTCAAAATTGGGGGTGGGAGTTATTTTAACAGTGAATTTCCAAGACCAGGTCTGGTAAACAAATGAGTATCATTAAATTGTTATTACAGCAAGTGTCTGTGAGGTTGGGAAGGTTTGGGGAGGTGGCAATGAATCAGGTGCCACTGAAAATCCTATTATCTCTCTGTTAGAGCCCATCTTAGTATCTATCAGTATATGTTTAAGTCTTCATAACTTTATTTATTTATTTATTATTTATTTTTTAATTGATCAAAATATTACAGATGTCTCTTTTTCTCCCCATTGACCCGTTACCCCCCTTTCCTTCCCCCTCCCCAGTCCCTCTCCCCACCATTGTCCGTGTCCTTGGGTTGTGCATAGATGCATATAAATTCTTTGGTTACTCTCTCCCCCTCCACCCACCCGCCCTCCTCCCTCCCTCTGACATCCGTCAGTCTCATCTATGCTTCCATGTCATTGAATCTATTCTGTTCATCAGTTTATTAAGTTCTTTAGATTCCATGTATAAGCAAGATCATGTGATGTTTGTCTTTCTCTGCCTGGCTTATTTCACTCAGCATAATATTCTCCAGGTCCATCCCTATTCACTTATTTAGCAATTACTCTGAGAATATTTATCCTAGGAGTATGTGACAGGCGCGTGCTAAGTGCTGGGAATAGAATGGTGGACAGGATCAACGCAGCTCACTTCCACGGGGCTTGCAGAGCTTACGAGGAGAAGACAGAAATGCCAACCGTTATGGTAAACTCTGCACTGACCCAGGAAGCACATGACTGGCCCACGCCCTGCTCTGAGGGCAGATGGCGCTGGGACGGGGCTTTCCTTCGATGTCCACTGTGCCCAGGCGGAGCCGGGGACGGACACGCTGCCTTGCCCTCCCTACCAGAGACATTTAAATTTAATATGGACCATGCCTTACCCTTACCATTCTTTCAATCTTATTTGAGATCCTTAAACCATAGACAAGTATTTGTAAAATTAAAAGCAGATTTGTGAGCAGTTCCTTTCATACAAAATTTAAAAAAACCCCTTCACTGGGAAAAGACATCGGATCCATTTCACAGGCCCCTTAGAGTTTGAGGAAGAAATAACTGACTGTCCAGTCACTGCCTTAGGCCTCTGGGAACTTTCGAATGCTGTTTTCTGTGAGGCTGACCGCTCTATGGTGCGTGGGAACTCAAAAAGTGCTACCTTACTGCAAATAAGTGGGGTGTCGCCCCTTCCTGTGGCTTGGGTTCTGGGACCAGGTTATGATTCTCTGTGTTTTGCACTGTTCCAAGCAGAAGGCAGGTGCTTAGGGAATGTCTTCTTCAGGGAGCTGATGGATATGGGAGTGAGACATCATTTCAGGGAGCATCGCCACCGTTCTCTGAGTCACTGTTATTGCAGTGGTTCCAGGAGCCGGACAGGGTCCAGAAGCACATAACAGAAACCTTTCTCTCAAGAAGTGTACTCACTCATTACTTAAAAGAATATCTATTCTGTGCCAGGTGCTGCTTTGGGCCCTGGGGACCAGCAGTGAACAAAACAAGCAAGGGCCTTGTTTCCAGGGAGCTTACTGCCTGGAGAGGAAGAGGCAGATATTAATGAGGTCAACTAGTGAGTGAACAAGATGATTTGATGTGGGAAGACGGTAAAACACCACGACGCAATAACAGAGAGAGATGGGTGGGGGGCAGGGCAGCGTGCTACTCAGGGCGGGAGGTATTTACATGGAGAAAAAGTCAGCTACTCAACGAACTGAGGTCAGAGAAAGGCCTGGCAAAGCCAAGCCCAATGTGTCATTAAATAGTAACAGGGCCACAAGAGCAGCTGTGCAGGGGAGAGAGGCCAGGGACGGGGCCAGGCTTGGGGAGTGACGACTGAATATAGTTAGGGGTGCGCGAGGGTGAGAACTTAAAAAAGCCAACTTCCTTTCCCTACCTTCCCCCTGAGTCATCCAGTCTCACTAGTGATGATTGAATCACAGACCGACTTCTACTTTCCCGGTATGTTGTGGAAATGAGAGTTCAGAATTGGGATTTATTTTTAATGCAGTTTTATAAAACCATTGCAAAGATAGTACCCTTCACCCAGCTTCCCCTAATATTACATTAATACTTCATGCAGCTATAGACATTTGTCAAAATTAAGACCTCAAGACTGGTAAATTACTATTAACTAAGCTACAGACTTCATTCAGATTTCACTAGATTTTCCACTTGTGTCCTTTCCCAGGACCCTACCCAAGGTACACGTTGCACGCAGAGAATTTTCTGAAATAGGATTTTTGCCATTTCCTAAGCAATCTGTGGGAAGGCATAAATAAGGGGAATGGCTACCAGCCGGAAGCTGATAATTTTCACATCTTAGCTCTTAACATGCCCTTTGTACTGATTTTTAAAAAAATTTTACACAAGCGTGTTCCAAGATCTCCCCCTGACCCCATGCTTACTCACCCCGTACTTTCCCAGGGTGGTGTTGGGGTTCACAAAGTCCTCTCATAGTAACTTTAACAACCACTGTGTCAACTTATTTCTTTAAACATTTTTGAACATAGATCACTTTGGGAGGATGAATCTAGGGAAGCAACTGCTCTACCTCAATCCTCCACCGAGATATTTTACTGCATTGAAAACTGCGAGGAGGCTGACGCTTCACCAACTAATTTTATGCAATTTATCGAACTACCTACTTGTATTAAACTTTCCTTCTCAGCCGATCTTGCCTTCTTGAAGGAAGGAATGTTATTTCATTGATCGCTAGAGACCACCCACCCTCGGAACTTTCCATTCCTTCACTCGTTCCTTCAAGCTAGTATTGACTGATCAAGGGCCATGTGCCAGGCGGTTGGCCAGGTGCTGAATAAGCCAAAGCCACTTGCTCACACTTGTGGGAGCCAAAGGCGCCTTCGTTTCTCTGCGGGCTTCCCGGGCCAGCAGCCCCTGGAGTTAAGTGGTAAACGTTTGGGTCCCTGCTGATGAGCCTCCCTGACAGCAGCGGCAGAACAGAGGCCGGGTGGCCCAGCGGGTGGCTGCCGCAGTGGCTCAGGAGAGGCCTTCTGAGGCTACGGGGCTTGCAGTGAGTTAGCTACATTCCTGAGGAAGAATGAATGTAACGGGGTAACCAGCTGCGTGTGGGGGTTAAGAGAGAGGAGGAAAGGAGGCTTCTGAAGCGTCAGCCTGGGATGTGTTCTGCAGACTACAGGAACACGAAAAGAAGTGTGGGGATGTTGGTGGGGACATTTAGTTTGAGAGGAATTACACAGGGTTTGGAAAATATAAAATGCTAAATGTTTTGATTCCAAGAGAAAAATAAAATTTAGTGTTTAAGGGCTTAGTTTTGAGTAAGACGGATATAAGCCTGAATCTACATATAGTAGATGATCCACGAATATGTCTTGAGTGAGTAAAGGTAGAAACGGATCCCTACTTGAGAAACCACGGACAGATGGGAATGACGGACTAAACGGGGGGTCGGGCCTCCTGGCAGCAGGCGAGCGGACTCAGAAGGCAAGATCGGCTGCGAAGAAAAGGAACCTGCAGGCCGGCCGTACGCAAGGCCCCTACGCAGAGCCTGCAGTCTGGCCATAATTCCATAGTTTATGACAAAATCGGCTCCTGAGAAGGGCGGGGAGGGGAGGGAGGGATCAAAGTCATGCTTTTGGAAGACTTCTCAGGTGTACTTGGGTGGGGGCGAGCTGAGAGCAGCTGGTGGCCATTTAGGAAATCTGGGAAGAAAGCAGGGGCTTCATGGTACCTGTCCAGGCTCCCGGTGGCCTCCCAGGCGCGGTGCGTCCTTCTGTCCTTCCCAGCCTTCGCTCGGTCTTGTGCAGCGGTCAGCCCCCTCCTCACCCTCCAGCAGCACCCACTCCCGAGGCTGCAGCCCCGGTGCAGGGCCGCTCACCCCCAGGGCTCCTGTGTGCCGGTGTGATTCCCGCTGACCGCCTTGCACCCTGGAGGGAGTGTAACCTCCCGAGGGTCTTTCCTGGCACCCTGTGAGCTACTCGGGGCAGGGGTGTTGCCCTTGGCTTCCTACCACGTGCTAGGCATCCAGTAAAGTGATTGCAATAAATTAATGACAGGGCGAATGGAAAGAAAAGAATGAATCAAGGGTATATTTAGAGGAGAAAACTGGGAAGGTTTACTGATGAATTGAATTATGTCACATAGACTAATGTGTTCATAGAGGGACAGTGGGGCGGTGAGCTTCTTGGGAGTAATAAATTTGGTCTGGAACAGCATCACATATGTATAATACATAGTAATATATAATGCATGTGCTTAAGTAATATATAAAATAATATACAGCATACATAAATATATAACATATAATGTAAAAATTACATACATTTTATATATTTATAAATTACATATATATTTTACCCTTTACACACATAGTTTGGAAACTATAAAATGCTAAATGTTTTGATTCCAAGAGAAAAATAAAATTTAGTGTTTAAGGGCTTGGGTTTAGTAAGACGGACGTAAGCCTGAATCCCAGCCCTGCCATTTACTGGCCATGCTGCTTTAGGCAAATGTTACCCCATTTTATCCTGAATTTTTTTTATCTGTGGAAGGGATTAGTAACAATACCCATCTCATGGAATTGTGTGAGGATTCAGTGAGTTTGCAGATGTTAAGCCCATTTAGCTTAATGCTTAGCTTTCATTAAATGACAACTGTCATTATTCATGCACGTGGAGCAAATTATATATAGGAGAGCGAGGTAGGAACAGGGACAGCCAGTTAAAACCAGTAACAGTGGAGCAGCCCTTGAGCTGGGACCTGAATTTCAAGGTGAGAAAATGAGGGACAAGGGAAATGAATCTCTCATACATTCATGTAAATCACTTTTGAGTAAGTGTAATTAAACAGCATTCATCAAAGCCTCTCATTAAAGAATTTCTGTATTTTATACAGAAAATTTGGGCTGAAATACTAACCACACTCCTGTGACTAATTGGGAGGAATATGTCCAAGTCAATCGCTTTTCTGTATCAGAGGAAAGAGAATGTGTTAGCCCCGGCCTGGGGTTATAATTGCTGGAGCCCAATGCTGCAAACAGATGCTGCACATCCATTTCTAGAAGACAGAGAAAGATACATGGTTATCAAAGGCCAAAAGCAGTATCTTCATACACCTTAACTGAACATTATACTAAAATGTGAATTTATGAGTAGCTAGCTTGATTCTCCAGCCCCTGACGGAGAACAACCTGCCGCTAACTTCCAGAGGGTTCCTCGCTTGGGCTTATGTAAAGATGCGCAGAGACCAGCTCATCCTATTTGCCAGAAGGTCTGAGTTGAATTCCTAAACGGGACCTGAGGACCTGATCTGGGGCACGAAAGGCAGAGGATGTCATAGAGTGCCAGGGCTGGGGGAATCTTGGGGTACCAGCCCCCAGAGTAGAGGCTCAGGGAGAACTGCATAGGCCTTTCTCCTGAGGATGGGGCATGCAGAGGATGCAGCTGGGTGCCCTCTGACACAAACATCAGGCTTGCTGGTCGCAGGAAACTGCATACGTGTTCTTACGTATTCCACACACATTGGAAGGAGGCAGTGAAACAGCTATCACATACCTGATTTTAGGCAAGAAAGTAATTCCACTAAAACAAAGAGGCCCGGTGCCCTCAGTATCAAGAAAGGGAATGAGGTTTGGTAGCAGTGGGATCTCTATGCCTTGTCCTATGAAGCCTGAGCCTTGCCTTGACTGGCACTTCTGGTTAGAATATTATTTAAGGCAAAAAGAAACAGGAAGGTACATTTCCTTTTGATAATTGAATACAGTAGTCTATTTGTTCATAAAATTCATTTCTTTTTTTGAAATTTTTTTATTGATTTTTAGAGAGAGGAAGAGAGAGAGAGAGACATCGATGTGAGAGTATAACATCAATCCGCTGCCTCCTGCGTGCCCCCTACGAGGGATCAAGCCCGCAACTCAGAGTAGAGGCTCAGGGAGAACTGCGAAGGCCTTTCTTCTGGGGATGGTCATGTGCCCTGACCAGGAATTGAACCAGCCACCTTTTGGTGCATGGGGCGGACAGCCAACCAACTGAGTCACACCAGTCAAGGATAAAAGTTTTCTTAATCACTATTCATGAAAAATATGAACAGGGATAGACCAAAAGAAGTACTAATGATGGCCCAGTGGCAAGGTTGGCCCAGGATTCAGGCACAAATAGAAATCCAAATAGAAATAATTTTTTTCTTTGCAATCATGAAATTTATTGGCCATCTTATCTGTCCCATAGGCATTGATTGCCCAGTACATGCTGGACGTATTTTATATCATGTATTTGTTAATCATATTAACAAATTGCATGTTTTTATCAAGTATACATTAATGGTATTAAGATGTTTATAATTAACCATTGAGTTAGCCTCAAATTTGATTTATGTAGCCTAGGATTTTACAAAAGTGTCTAACTTTTTTGGACTGGGATACTTTAAGACACATCTTGAGATTATTTCTATATTATTTGATGATTTTTCCCCCCTCACATACCTAGTCAGCCTGTAATTGGTTTGATTGATGGATCTCAGGCTCATTGGGGTGCAAATATTGTAGTTCGACTTTTTAATTCTTACCCTGCACTGTAAGATCCCTGTACCTGCTGTGTTGTGGTTCCCTTAATGATATTTCAGTGTGATTCTATAACTTTTCTGTCACCTTTAGCTATTAAAAACCCTAGTCTATTGAACATGTCAATCTCACATTCAATTAAAATCCTCCTGTTTCCTTTGGAGCAGGTGAGGTGTTTCCCCCCAAGGCTTCAAAGGGCGGAATGAAGCGTTTGCTTTCTTTGCTTTTCCTGTCTCTTGTGCCTGTCTCTTGGGCACTGCAGTAAGGAGAGGGAAGGGAAAAAATGTAGGGTCATTTAATTTATTGATTTTTCAATGGCAAGTTGGTTCTTCTTTGTTGGTTGGAAGTGCTTTCTTCTTAAACAACCACATATTGGTAGTGGGGAAGTTACTCTCCCTATTTTTCTAGCCGCTATCCCACATCCAGCTCTGTGCCTGAAGACCCGGACAGGTGGAGGCCCCAGAAGCTTCCATGGACAAGCAGCTCAGTTCTAAGTAGGCATCGTGGTCCTTCTGTGATTCACCTGTATCTTCTAGTTGACTCACGTTGTGTCTTCCTTCATGCCCATGCCTTATGTGCCAGGTAGCAGATGTCGCCAACGCGTCTACAGCATCAATCTCATCTACATTTTGTTGGAGCTAAAAGTACTGGAAAAATGAAAAATGTGCACAGTTATCTATTTTCCTTTGCCTCTTTAAGTCTTTCCTGCTTAACCTGATAACAACAAGTCTTATACTTAGTGCTTCATTGTCATGAGTTTATTTTGCAAGTTGCTGTTTATGGATTCACAAGCCTAAGACTTCCTGGAGCCAGAGTAAGGAGTACAAAGGAAAGCCGGGACTCTGACATGGTGTGCTAGTTCAGTGCGTATCTAGGTCGCTGCACTGGAGGTGTCTCTCCCCTTTATCTTGGGAAATTCCCTTTCGTAACTCTGAAACAGGAATGTGTCTTATTCTCTTCTGCCTTTTATTTGGTTTGCCTAATGTCTGCACGAGAGGGATAAACAACTGACATCCCCAATACCTGCTAAGTCTTTGAGTCCAGTCACTTAAATTTGTGTGCTTTGTTTCCTTATATGTAAAGTGGGGATGATGTTAGTACCTACCTGTGGGGTTATCAAGAGACTAAAATGGATAAGAATACATCGCACGCTTAGAACAGTCCTGTCACATACAAAAACCTTAATAAAAGCTGGCCGATGTCAATAAGATGTTCCTTTGGTGTGCTATTTTTTTAAAAAAAAAATTATCTTTATTGTTGAAAGAATTACAAATGTCCCCTTCCCCCCCACATTGACGCCTTCTACCCAGCACCCACTCCCTGCCCCAGGCCTTTACCACACTATTGTTTGTGTCCATGGGTCATGCATATATAAGTTCTTTGGTTAATCTCTCACCACCACCCTGCCCCCCCCCCCCCCCCCCGCCTTCCCTCTGAGATCCCTCAGTCTGTTCCACGCTTCTATGTCACTGGATCTGTTTTGTTCATCAGTTTATTTGACTTTCACCCTGCATAAGGCTTTCTTTGCAGACATAGAACAGCACACCAAAAACAAGGCATGGTGTGCTGTTTTATGTCTGCAAAGAAAGCCTTATGAAGGGTGAAAATAGTCAGAGAGCTCAAAAAATGTGCTTATTGAGCTCCGAGGTCTTGGTGCCAAGAGAACATCTTATTATATTAGTCTTCCAGCATGCAGTGTGATGCCTGACACATGGTCAGTACTCAGTGGGACATGCTGAATGAACCAACATGCTCTCAGGCCCTCTTTAATCCTTGGCATGCCTGATGTACATACATGTGAGTCACACAGTACAGCCCAGAGCTCAGACCCATTGTCTTGAAATTCTCCAAAGGGCAAGGGAAGAATGAAGCCTCTTAGAGGCACATAATTTAAACTATAAAGCACCAAGGACCTGTTGTATTAGATCACCTCTCCACAGCCTTCACCATCTACTTGAAACCTGTCAAAGAGTCTTGCTGAGAATCTACTTCCATATTTCCTACTTGAAGTAGCATTTAAACTGCAGATCTTTCTACTTGCTGTCAAGGCTAGCAAGTAGGGTCAACTGAATAATGAACAGATTAATCAAAACTTCAGATGCTGCCTCTAGCTCATAACTTATAGATGACAGGCTTGTAATCCTTAAAATCATAATTTTCCCTGGGGTGTAGGGTTTTTCTATGATAAGCTATTCTTTTTTTTCAACATGAAAATTCTCAATAAAAGGAATACAATCTCCTTTTCTTCAATCGAATGCACATCAATTCTTAACACACATTCAGCTAAAAAACATGTTTAAAAAGTCACAATGATGACTTCTGGTCAAAGTGGTACTGTAGGTAAATCCAGTACTTGAATTGTCCCACAACCACGTCAAAATTACAACTAAATTACAGAACAACCATCATTCAGAACAGCCTGAAATCTTGTTGAACAGAAATCTTGCAACTAAGGATATAAAGAAGAAACTGAATCAAGACTGGTAGGAGGGGTGGAGACATGGAATGGGCTGGTCCCACACCCAAGTGTGGTGGTTTAAAATCGGGAGGGATATCTTGGCTGTGGAAGTCCCGCCTGAGGAGTGAGTGGTTCCAGCCCCACGCCAGGCTTCCCAGCCCAGGGTTTCAGGGCCAGGAAGAGAAGTTCCCATAGCTTCTGCCTGTAAAAACCAGTGGTGATTGAGGCTGAGGGAGACAAGGAATGCTGGAGTCCCAGGCAGTTCCTCTTAAAAGGCCCACACACAGACTTACTTGGACTCACTTACTCTGAGCTCCGGCGCTGGGCCAGCAGCTTGAAAGGAACCAGAGACATAAGGAGAGAAACTGAATTGTCTGGTGTCAAGATGAGAGCTGAGGGGGCAGCTTTCAGCCAGACAAAAATGCTGGCAGAGGCCATTTTTCCTCTTCTAAGCTCTCCCCTAACAAAACAGGCAGGCAAGCACCATCTCTGAGTCTTCATCAACCTGGCTCATATAGTTTGCCTGCTCTGGTGATTCCCCACCCAACTTGTTGGCACACCCAAGCAGTTTCCAGTAGCTTTTCCATACAGATGGCCACTTTGCCTCATCCTTAAGACTTTCCTAAAATCTCTCAAACAAGCAACATTTGGCCTGTGTATGCCATACCTCTTGCTAAATTTCTCCAGACTTGGCACTAGCAGCAGCTTGCCTTGGTTCCCAGTTGGCCTCTCCTGGGCATCTCTAAGTGCAGCATGAGTAGCAGCCATCTGCAGATTGCTCTGTAGCTCATGCCATGTGGCCCCAGGCAGGGCACAGGTGAGGCTGAACTCACACCTCCTGGGAAGCCCCAGAGCCAGTCCCCCAGGTTCAGGCCATGCTGTATTACAACCCTGCCACTTACAAATAACACACTCAATGGGTAGACTCAGTGAGCACCAAAGCCCCACTGAAGCAAGTCCTGCTCTGTATAGTCAACTCCTTCACAAACTCAGACCCTCTGCTGTAGTCTCAGCTGATCCTCACAGCCAAAAGGCCTGGGAAGTCAATCCCTCCCAGTAACATGGCAACAGCAATCAAGACTCAACTACAACAGGAAAGTGAACATAGCTCACACAGGGGCACCCCTGGAGTGCCCGGCTCAGGTGACTGGGGAGGCAGTGCCACTGTGCCCTACAGGACACCTACTACACACGGTCACTGTACCAAGTCTGGCAGATTGTAACAGCTCTACTTAATCCATAGAAACAAATATAGGGAAGCAGGCAAAATGCAGAGACAAAGAAACAAGTCCTAAATGAAAGAACAGAAGAAATATCCAGAAAAAGAACAAAATAAAATGGTGGCAAGCTAACTACCAGATACAGAGTTCAAATCACTGGTTAAAAGGATGCCCAAGGAACTTGTTGAGGACTTCAAGGAACTTAGTGAGAACTTCAACAACATGAAAAAGGACATGCAAACCATAAAAAAAGAACCAGTGAGAAATTAAGGCTACACCAACTGAAGTCAAGAATAATTTATAGAGAATCAACAGCAGAGTAGATGAAGCCAAGAATCAAATCAGTGATTTGTAAATAAGAAAGCAAAAAACAACCAATCAGAACAGCAAAAAGAACAAAGAATCCAAAGAAATGGGAATAGTGTAAGGTGCCTCTGGGACAACTTCAAGTGTATCAACATTTGCTTCATGGGGGTGCTGGAAGAAGAGAGAGAGCAAGATATTGAAAACCTATTTGAAAAAATAATGACAGAAAACTTCCCTAAGCTTGAGAAAGAAATAGATATACAAGTCCAGGAAGTGCAGAGAGTCCCAAACAAGATGAACCAAGAGGCCCACACCAAATACATTATAATGAAAATGAAAAAGGTTAAAGGCAAAGAGAGAATCTTAAAAGCAGCAAGAGAAAAGCAGTTAGTTACCAAGGGGCCTCCCATACGACTGTCAGCTGATTTCTCAACAGAAACCTTGCAGGCCAGAAGGGAGTGGGAAGAAATACTCAAAGTGATGAAAAGCAAGGACCTACAACCAAGATTACTCTACCCAGCAAAGCTAGCATTTAGAATCAAAGGACATACAAGGAGCTTCCCAGGCAAGAAAAGGCTAAAGGAGTTCATCACCACCAAACCACTATTACATGAAATGTCAAAGGGTCTTCTTTAAGAAGAAGAAAAAAAAGCATATAAAAAATATGAACAATGAAATGGTAATAAATATATATCGATCTACAATTGAATCTAAAAAAAAAAAATAATAAACAAGCAGAACAGAGACGGACTCATAGATACAGAGAACATTTTGATGGTTGCCAGATGGGAGGGGTATTGGGGTGATGGGTAAAATGGTAAAGGGGTTAAGTTGTTACAAATTAGTCATGGGGATGTAAAGTATAGCAAAGGGAATATAGTCAGTGATATTCTAATAACTATTTATGGTGTCAGATGGGTACAAGATTTATTGGGATGATCACTTAATAAGTTATACAATGTCTAATCACTGGGGTGTACACCTGAAACTAATATAATATTGTATGTCAACTGTAATTGAAAAATAAAAAAAGTGATTAAAAAAGTCACAATGAAAAATTGATTCATACACATACACACACAAAGAGAAATATGGGCTAAACCTGTAGACTTAGCTCACTGTTTTTAGCTCATAAAGTAACTTCTGGCCAAGAAGTCACTCAGGAACGTGAAGTTTGCCATTAAGTGATTATGGAGGTTGTTTTAACATTTTTAGTTCACAATCTGCTCTTAAACAAATGTCTAAGAAAACACACCCATCACTATCCAAGTTCTGCAAAGTATTGAAGGCCTTAAGAATTTGGATTTCTGTGACTGAAACAATATATTAAATCACACTATTTTTAACAGCTTTCAGAGTGGGATAAATATGTCATATAAATGTTTGTGTGTCTCAGAGTCTTTGATTATGAACCTTCCAAGAAGCTTAAGTGCTAAAAAGTTATCAGACAATAGTTTTTTATACAAAAAACAGTATCATGACATTTATAATGAAACATAAATTTCCCACTCTAGTGTTGATTCCGTGGCAAGTTCTTTCAGCTTTCTAAGTTTTCTTCTCATAGATAGGTATTTCTCAGTAATTTACTTATTGCTACATCTTAACTTAAAAATTTTGACTTTCTATAATGATAGGAGTCTTTCCCTCTCTTAAATAGGACCTCACCTTAATCCTTCCTGATACATTTGTTACTGTTCTTAATTATTAATTTATGCTTACTTCATTGTACACAGGTAAACATTATTCATGACAGAAGCATGCAGCTTAATTGACATTTTAATTGTCTTGTTTTCACTTAATTTATTACCCACATATTTTAAATTTTAAAACATATTGCAATATCATGGAAATTTCATAACCATGAAATTATCCTTTTACCCAGAGCAATTCCTTCTGGAATTCTATCCTACTGCTTCAATATTGTCAGTTTGCTCTTTGGATCTATTACCTGATGCTGAAATTATCAATAAATTGGGAAAGATTTATATGTCTTAACAAATAATATCCTTATAAGTCATAAGAAGTGTGTTGGGAAGAGATACTTACACCTATATCACTTATAATGAGGAGGCTCCTGAGATCTGATACCAAAAAGTATCTTTCTTCTCATGAGTGACTTGTGTTAAAATAAGTCTCTACTAGCTCATCACAAATCCAGCATGGTTTTGGCTAGTTTTCAATGGGTTTTGTAATTTGGAATAACCCAGTCATTCTTTCTGGTCCTAATAATCACATGAAATAAAGCAATAGTGATCTGAATACATTTCTGGGTGCCTAATGGCCCTGGACACTCGTATTACTTGTGAATAACCTGATGGTAGTAAATTGAACTGGAAGCTCTTTTGCCAGATCAGTTTTCAAGACAAACTTGTATTCTGGTCCTTTCACTATATTTGAGGGCCTATTACAAACTGTGCAGTTTAGCTCTTACTTTGGCATTGTCATAAATAAAGTACAAGCTTAACTTGGTAGTTCTCAAGAAAAAAGAAGATGTATTACATTTAATAGATCTTATGAACTGGATGTTTGTGTAAGCCCATTGGCTGTCCTGGATTCTTGTTAGTGCCTTTTCTGGAACAAGTGAAGAGCCAGACATAGAGCTATTTGCTCTTGCCGTATCCAGCAGTAGAGGAATCACGTTCAGTGATTCATTCTGCAAAATCCATTGAGTGCCTACTGTGCTGGCACCATGCAAAGCACTTGGAACACCATGATGGGCAGGGATTGGCACGAGAGACTCAAGCCTCACAAATCTGGTGAGTAGAGCTGTCCTTTAAGATACTTACCACGTTTCAGATCTTTATGTGAAATCAGATACTACATTCAGTTCCATTAAAACTGTGATTTCTTCAACCCCCACAGTTTCTTTATAGACAAATGTTTTTGTGATGTGAAATAAACTTGAAGTTTAATTTGAAGACTGCTTACGGCCCCTGGAGGAATATCTAGTCAGAATTAAGTTACTGAACTGACTTTGTTTCTGTAACTGGTCATTCGATATAACTGAGTCATGTGCCTTTACGGTTTGCTTGCCTGTGTGCATGTCTTAGGCTTTCTCCAATAAATGCATTTAGTGCATTCTTTTACCCAGTGTTGTGATAATATCAGCCAATGTCAGTTTGCTAAAACGGCTGCTACTAGCAGGGCTCTAAAATGCCAGGGATGTACGTATCATCTCAGAGTGGATTTAACAGTTTATTTCTGGAGACCACTTCTTTCATTCAGGGAACTCCAGGACCATTGGAGTTAAGTGAGGAGCACGGATTTTGTGTTTATGTGTGTGTGGGGTGAAGCATATTTTCTGTGCCAGTACTTATGAATATGTATTTTATAAAAGTTCTTTTAAGGGTATAGGAGTCAATCCAAATATGTGCATTGAAAGTTACTGGTAGATAATGGTTCTTAGACTGAGAGATTCCAGAAATAGTTCCTCAGTTGAGAAAGTGAATCACCATTTACAATGCTTCTTCATTCTCATGTCCATGGTAGAGAACTTTCTTATAGATAGAGGTCACTTCGCTTCTAAAAGACATTTGGCAATTTTGAAATTAGAAAAATATCTTTGACTGTCAAAATGGATCACCCAAGGACTAGAATGTAAAGCCCATGCCCTTATTCAAGAAAGAGCCTCTTGAGCCCTCCGGGTCTCTGCACTCTTGAGTTACCCACTCTCAGATGGAGACTGGTGACAGATTTTCCAGTGTACAGAAACCCCAGGAGTTGGGGCTGGGTGGGTGAGGAGAGAGCAGACTGGGAGCCGCACTGCTAAGCAGCAGGAAGTGCCAACATTGAGAAGAATACCATAGAGCACATTCAAATTCTAGAAATGACAGCGATTTTGGACCGTAATTTAGGATCACTGAGTACAGGAGCCGCCTTCTCTCTCTCAGCAGCCCTTGGGAGTGTCACTACATGGCACCAGTGGTTTCTAATGATGACTCCTGGAGTCTCAGGGTTTTGCGTTGTCCCACAGATACCAAGTGGGCGGGACTCTTTATCTATTTTGTAAGTTAGAATTCTAGAAAAGGGCTTCTCAGTTAAACTGTGCATCTGAAAGCCAACAGTTTATAGCTTGGCTCCACAATGAGGCTGAGTCATAAAGAAAGATTAAATTATGTTTAGCATTCTTTATGTAAAAGGTAGGGAAGATATAAAATATTTCGGAAATATTGGCACTAAAATGGTGAAAATAAAAAGTTTTGGCATGATGAGCTCTAAGTAAACATTTGTTGAATGGATGAATTACTAAATGCAGAGAGAGAAACTCAGTGTGTCAGAAAAGCTGCCTCTCCCACATTACTGAGTGAGGCGGGGCCGATGTGCCTTGTTCACGAGAACAGGGCATCGCTGAAAACTCTTCATGGAATTTTGTTGTGTTTGTAGGTACCTGGGTTCAGTCTTCCAAGAACAACTCAGAGAAGTGACAACACTGGGCAAGGCACTTGTTGAAAGCTCCCTCAAGTATCATCCTGCAGTTTCTAAAACATCTTTAAGAAGTCCATCATCAAAGTGTGTAGAGTGGAAGTCAATTAGCCATTCCCTAGCAAATGTGGAAGCTGAGACTGAATCACCTCGGAAGGCAAGTGCAGTTTATTATGCCTATATAATTAAAATGTTTAATTAAAGAAAAGGTGCTTATTTTCTTAAAGGCAATTGATTTGATTGCTGTTTTGTGCATTGAATGTCTATTGCCAAGAAGGAGGCAGAGCTAAACATGTTATTTAGTTGTTCGTATATATGTATATATAGTTCAAATTGTGAAATACCACAGGCATGAATGTAAAAACAACATACATATATATATAGATACAAAATAGAAATGTATGTATGCATGTACATATCTATGTATATGTATATTATATATGTGTGTATATATGAAATAGAAATGTACCACTCAATGATTTAATACAGGGGTTGGCAAACTTTTTGTGTCAAAGGCCAGATGGTCAATATATTAGGCTTTGTGGGCCATATGGTCTCTGTTGCAACTGCTCAAGTCTGTTGTTGTTACTGTAAAAGCAGACACAGACGATATGTAACCTGATGTGGGACTGTGTTTCAATAAAGCTTTATTTACAAAAAACAGGTGGTAGATTAGGTTTAGGTCATGGGTGTGGTTTACCAACCCCTGGTTTGTTACAGTACAAACCCCAGTGCTACTCCCACCCAAGACGAAATACGATATTGCCAGAGTTTCAGGAGCATCCTGGTGTCTGCTTCCAGACTTTTATGCTGTTACATCCTTTGCTTTTCTTTATAGTTTTATCTGCAAACATACATACAGTAATGAAGTCATACAGTATTTCCTCCCAGCATTCTCTTGATCAGATTCATCCCTGGTGCAGGGGCTGGTAATTTGTTCATTACCATAAAGAATTTCATTACGGTGAATATATTAACATTCATTTTTCCATCCTATTGCTGGTGGACACTCGATGGTCATTTTCGAGTTTGGCTCTTACGAGCAGTGCTCCCGGGAGCATTCGCCTCCGTGTCTCCGGGTGCACACGTGCATGGATGTCTAAGCATATATTTAGGAGGAGGATTGCTAAGTGTGCTCTGTATTTGTGTTTTAATAGATAATGCCAACAATTTCCCCAAGTAGTACTGATATTTTTATCTGCAGCACTCAAGGGTCAGCAAACTATGGTCAAGTGTGGAGTGGTGGAGACTGAGCTGTACTGTCCCCCTCCACGATTGTTGTTCCCCTGCCCTCAGCCACACATCACTGCTGCCCAGGCCTGTGCTGGTCACCACTGACATCCTGGGGCACGGCTGTCACCACCCGCTGGGGCACCAAGAGTTGAAATCTCAGTCGGCTTCTCCTTTGTCCAGACTGAAATAAGCTCCCTAGAAGGAGAGAAGGGAGAGTTGGGATCGGATTGTCCCTGGGGCAGAGAGGGAAACTGACCATGGTGGCCCCCAGTTCCCTGCCCACCAGGCCCCTTAGACCTGTCTCTTGCCAGCCACGGCTGGGGGCAAAGGCTGCCTACCACCTGGTACAGTCCACTCCAGTTAAACACGGCAGGGTGGGGTGGGGAGAACGAGAGTTTTCTCTTGTTATAAAAGTTCCTGTGTACATAATACCCTTGGTTTTGTCTCTTGACCACAAAGCCTCTAGGATTTACTATCTGGATGCTGGCCAGGTAGCTCCGTTGGTTAGAGTATCCTCCTAATACACCAAGGTTGCTGGTTCCACCCCTGGTCAGGGTACATAGAAGAACCAACCAGTGAAAGCATAAATAAGTGGAACAACAAATCTCTCTCTCTCTCTCCTCTCTCTCTCTCTCTCTCCCTTTTTATCTCTAAAAAAGCAATACATTAAAAAAAAGTACCGTCTGGCCCTTTCCAGGAAAAGTTTGCTGGCTCCCGCTCCACCGTCTCACCAGCACTGGGACGGTACCAGTCCTTCTCATTGGAGCTCTGATGGGTCTGCAGTTATGCTGCGTTCGTAATTTTAATTTATATCTCTAATTTCTAAAGACACTGGTGCCTCATCATGTGGATTGGCCATTTGGATATCACCTCCTAAGGGTGCCTGTTCAGGCGTCTTGCCCATGTTCCTCTTGGCCGCCTTTCTCATTGACGTGTGAGCGCTCTTCACAGTCTGGATGTGAGCCGTTGTGGATCATGTGCTGCACACTCTTTTGCTACTGTGTGGTTTGCCTTCTTTCTTCATGGCAACATTTGATGAACAGAAATTCTACAGTTTTATTTATCCACCTTGTCCCTTATGGTTATGTTTTGTTTGGGAAGCCTTGTCTTCGCTCGATCATGCAGATGTTCCCCTAAGTTAGTGTCTCTCAAGCTTTAGTGTGCATCACGATCACTGGAGGGTGGTCAGAGCAGACTGCTGGGTCCCTTGCCAGGCTTTCTGACCCAGCACGTCTAGGTGGGGCTGGAGAATTTGCATTTCTACAAGTTCCCAGGTGTTGTTGACACTGCTGGTCTGGGGATGACACTATAAGAGCCACTGCCTCAGAAGCTTTGCTTGCGTTTCGCATTTATATGTGTCATCCCCCAGAGATGATGAAGTGAAGGTCACTTTTCATTTCTCTCATGTGGAAATCCAGTACTATTTGTTGAGAAGACTGCCTTCTCTCCACTCTTCTGAAAACCACGTGTGCAGATGTGCAGGAATCTGTTTCTGGGCTCTCCAGTCTGTCCCACTGGTCTCTGTCTACCCTGGGCCACACTGTCTTAATGACTGCATCACTGTCATAAGTCTTGAGATATGGTAGAGCAACCTCCCATCCTTCCTTTTCTTTCAATATACATTTATGACCAGTTGTCAATTTACACACACACACACACACACACACGTGCACACATGGGTGCACAAACACGCACCCTATTAGGGTTTTGATTAGAAGTGCATTGAATATATAAATTGGTTTGAGACATATTTACAATTTTGAATCTACTAATCCAGTGCTTCTCAACCCTTTTCCCCTGATATTCTCCCTAGAGTATTTTTTAGATTTTCCCACACCCACTACTCCCTACACCCATGAAGTTTTAATGCCACAGATATATTGTATATCTGAGCCTTACACATAAAAACAGTATGATTTTTCTTCCCCCAAGAATCAATTTTTACCCCTTTGGGGGCAGATTTTACCCCCATTTTGAAAATTAAAATCCCAATCCATAGTACAGCCTAACACTTACTTAGATATTCTTTGATTTCTCTTAATAAGAGAGGTCATTTTCTATGTAGTAGTCATACACAGCTAATTTTACATTGATTCCTAGGGTTCATACTCTTCTGGGTTGGCTGTATAGCTTCCAAGAGGGCTCAGCTAAACAGGTGTGGTTACTACTGTGCTGGGCACCTTGGCCTCTTGGCTCCACACCTAAGCACCCGCCACCTGGCTGCCCAACTTCAAGTCCTGATTTGTAGGCTCCATTTGTGTCCTAGACATATGTTGGAAAGCCTTAGGGTAACTTCAAACCAATTTGTCATTTGTAGCTATGAAGGAAAATAATATATATGGTTTTAAGTGCGGAACAGACATCTGGAAAGGAGGGCCATGTCCTGGAAAGTGTTCATAATTAAGGCATAAACAACAGTAATTTTTTTCATGGTTTATGAGACAGTGTGAAGCGGCACCACTGGATGGCAGTGTTTTGCAACAGATGGAGAGAGCCCTACACTGGTGGAGTAGGTCTGAGGAAAATATTTTTGGTTAAATTGGAATTAAGAAAAATATAAATAAAACCAGAGAAAATTCTGCAGGATCCCTTGTGATCTACTTCTTCGGTGAGCTTAATTAAACTCAATGAAGAAGCTTAAGCTCTCGCCCTCTCTTCCTTGGTGGGCTGGTGCTTTAATTGTCTTTTCTCAGCCCGGGCTGAAGGCAGTGACATGTATTGCACAGTTGGCGTGGTCAGAACATAGTCACCCAGATGGAGGCCCCGGGTGCCTTCCCGCGTGTGGCCTGCACTCTGCACGGAGGCAATGCTGGTTTTCATTCCAGAACCATCTGTGGGGAGACCGCCAGGAGCAGGAGGGACTAACACCAAAAGCCTCCCCTCAGTGTGCTTCCTGCGCAGCGGAGCAGATCTGGTTACAAACCCTGCCTCTGCCGTGCACTGGCTATTTGATCCCGGCAAACTGTTGGATGTCTCTGACCTTAGTTTCATCACCGGAAAAAACGAACCTGGCATCTGCATGACAGCCTGTTGTGAGGTTAAATGAGGCAATGTTTGGAGAGCACTTAGCCTGGCACCAAAGGGAGACAATGTGCTATTGTGGGTAGTCCATGCTCTTCAGAGCTTTGAAAGTGGCACAGAAAATAGACCTCCTGAGTTGTAAGTGGTAACTGTCGTGTGTCCAGGTGACAAATGTCACTGAACCTGACCACTTGCATTGCTCTCAAGTATAAACTCTGCAACCCAGGCATATGGGCAGATAGCTTTGCTTCCTGGTTCCCCTGAGGAGCTTGCAAAAAATTACAATGCTCCAGCCCTAGAGATTCTGATTTAACTGGTCCAGGTGGGGTCAGATGTGATACTACTAGTGGGCAGTCGTGTTGAGATGAGGTGAGACCAAGTGTCAGGCCCGGGGTGTGGCTGCAGGTTAGCATCTGAGCATCTGTGAAGTGCTGGAGCTGATCCTTTGCCCTGGGCGCTGTGTTCGGGGAGGCTGCTGGCAGGTGTCTTTGACAGCAGATTCTGACTGCACAGAGGGGTGGTCGGCATATGAGGGGCATGTTTTCCCTTCAGAGGTGCCTTCTGAAATTGAGAAATACAGCTCCGTGAGCAAACCATGAGTGCATTATGAGATGCGATGTTTTTTCCCACCCATTTCCTATCTTTGTTTGTGCTGTGCTCTGTTTGCATGTATGTCTGTGCGCCTGCGTGTCTGCTGTCTTTCTGTCTGTTCCTGTTTATTGTGTTTCTCTCTATCTGCCTTTGGGTGTGTCTCTCTCTGCTCTGTTTGTGTCTGTTTGCATCTATTTCTGTCTGTCTTAGTCCTTCTGTGTGTGTGTCTTTCTCTTGACTCCTTGGTCCTGGTGGGGCCTGATTTATGTATCCCGGGGTCACCAAATGTATTAGTCAGGGTTATCCAGAGAAACATAACCAATAGATTATCTATCTATCATCTATCTATCTATCTATCATCTATCTATCTATCTATCTATCTATCTATCTATCTATCTATCTATCTATCATCTATCTATCTATCTATCATCATCTATCTATCCATCTATCATCTATCATCATCTATCATCATCTATCTATCTATCTATCTATCATCATCATCTATCTATCATCTATCAATCATCTATCTATCTAATAATCATCTATCTATATCATCATCTATTTATTATCTATCTAGCTATTATCTATCTATCTATCTATCTATCTATCTATCTATCTATCTATCTAATCTATTTTTCTCATCTATCTATCTATCTTATAGAAAGAGATTTGTTGTAAGGAGTTGGCTCCCCTGATTATGGAAACTGACAAGTCCTCAGATCTGTAGTCAGCAGCTGGAGACAAAGGAGAGCTGGCAGTGTGAGTTCCAGCCAGGCCAAGCGCAAAGGCAGGAGGAAACTATGTCCCAACCCACTGGCAGGCCGGGGGCGAACTCCCCATGCTCAGCCTCTTCTGCTCAGGCCTCCAGCAGACTGGATGGGGTGGGAGGACAATCTGCTTTACTCAGTCCACTAATTCAAGCGTCAGTCTTCCAGAAACATACACACCTAGAGTGACGTTTGACCAAATATCGGGCACCTGTGGCCAAGGCGGGCTGACACAGAAAGTCAACCACCATACCGTAGAAGTCGGGGCCACACAGAGGCCGTAAGCGGCCGACCGGGGTCAGGCTCGGCTCCCAGGCGCGTCCTGCTGGCCTCCACCCCCGCCTGTGTTCGGTGCAGTGACGCAGAGCTTCGCCCTGTGCTTCCTGCCCGCCCCCTCTCCAGGCCACGACCGGCTATGGAGTCGCTGAGTTTGTGAGTCCTTTCGCATCTGTTCTGATGCAGTATGACAGACGGGGCTAGACATGGTGTATCTATGCCACGGAGAATACAAAACACTTACCACTTCCACTGGCAGATGTGACTTGTTAAAAGAATTCAGCAGTTTGACTATGCACCTCCCTTGTTTCTTCTTAATCCTCTGACTTGAGAAGAAAACTCACTTCCTGAACGACTTCTCTGTGGAAAGAAGAGGGTTTCGGACATCTGTACCCTGTTTGCCAGGATGAATCAGGAGAAAGGGTTTACCCCCAGCGGCCTCTCTCCCACGCTGCTGCTTCTTTTTCAGGTCACCTCGTGCCCCTCCCTCGCTGAATTTTGCCTGACATCCCCAGACGGTTAAATCCCTTATCTCCCAGGACACACGCCGTGGCTGCTCTGGATGTCAGCTGTCTTCTGGAAATAGCTTGGAGTTTGAAAATACAAGTTTGTCAAGACATAAATTTTATGATTTTTAAAACGGAACTAAAAAGGTTTTAGAACAAGCTGTTCTGCCCAACGAGAACAAGAGAAGAGGCAGTCCATAACTATGCAACAGAAATACAACCCCCTGAGCTAAGGCCTATATAATTATGTCAGTGTTTTACATGCTTTTCTGAAAATCTTTGTGGCAAATTATTATAATTTTCTTGGTTTTATATAGTACATTGATATATTTCCAACAGTACTATGTTTTGGAAACAGTAGGGCAAAAAGCAGTTTCAAATATTAAAAATTAAAAAAATAGCCCAGCTGGCGTGGCTCAGTGGTTGAGCGTCAACCTAGGATCCAGAGTTCGTGGTTCGATTCCTGGTCAGGGCACATGCCCGGGTTGCAGGCTCGATCCCTTGTGGGGGGCGTGCAGGAGGCAGCCGGCCAATGACTCTCTCATCATGGATGTTTCTAGCTCTCCCTCTCCTTCTTCCTTCCTCTCTCTGAAATCAATAAAAATATATTTTAAAAAATTAAAAATAATACATAAGAGTTTCTGTGCCCTTGCTGCCTGGCAGGTTGGAGGTGGAGGTGGGGTTCTGGGTAGAGGTTACGGGGAGACATGAGTGCCTGGGGCTGGCTGGGGAGGGAGCAGAGAAGGGTGAGTGTGGGCAGCAGGGGCTCCCAGGGCTCCGTCCCTCAGTCAGCAGCCTCCTCCTGGCAGCACCGGCCAGTGCTCAAACCCCCAGGACGTGGTCCGTGCGCCTCCACTCCCTGGGAGCAATTTCAGAATCAATCCGGGCCATTTCCAATCAGTCTGCAGGACATCCAGGTGGGTGATGGGAACTGGGATAAACCAGCCGTCAATTCTGCTGGAGTTCTTGAAGCTCCCAATCAATGTCAAGGCAGGTTGTTTGTTTGTGCTTCTGAGGAATCCAGCTTTAAAAATAAAAACTGAAGCGAGAGGCAAGAAGGTCCAGTAACATAACATGCTTTGGGGTTGGCTGAGCACAGATCAGGAATTTGGTTAGTGGCACCAAGGAAATGGATGGGAAGGGAAACAGAAGCTGTGTTACAAAGAAATGACCGTTGGCTTTGCTTTGAGGAAACCCGTGTAGGAGGCCGCTAGGGATAACCTGCTTCACAAAGGGGGGCTGGGGCCCGCCTGACTTTTTGAAGTGAGTGCCAAGGGTAAGTGGACCACTCTCGGGAGCTCTCGGCCCTCTGCGAAGCTCTGTCTCCTGGCCGTGGCTTCCCTGGCTGGGCTTCAACAACGGCGCCCACAGCTCCTCCTGCACCTTCCTCTGCCCCGTTCAAAACCAGAATATATAGGCAAAGACCTGTGTGAAAGTCCAGACTTAGTCTGCTGCACTGCACTGCGGGCTGGCGCCTCTCTTCATGGAGTCAGAGTGACAAAGACTCTCTCCCTGAGTAACTTCAGTCAGGCTGCTCTGTGCCCTCTTCCTGACTAGGTCCTGACCTTGGCCTGTGTCCTTGGCCCACTTAGTCCAGTTTAAGCAAGAATCCTGCTGGTTCAGTTTAGTGAAAATTCCCTACCCTGTATATCTAATCAAATTCCTCACCCCCACCCTCAATATTTTATCATCACAGTTTGCCTTCGGCAAGAACCCTGTTGAGTCCGTCTAGTGAGAACCCCCCCTCACCCCTGCCTGGCGTGGTGTGGCTCAGTGGTCGAGCGTCGACCTAGAATCCAGGCGATCGTGGTTCGATTGCCGGTCAGGGCACGTGCCCTGGTTGTGGGCTCGATCCCCGGTCAGGGGCGTGCAGGAGGCAGCTGATCAGTGACTCTCTCATCATTGATGTTTCTATCTCTTTCCTATCTCTCTTTCCCTCTCCTTTCCTCTCTCTGAAATCAATAAAGACATATTAAAAAAAAAAAAAAAGACTCCCCCCTCCCCCTTACTGTTTCCTTGTAGTAATTTTCAGTCCACTGCCCTTCGGCCTGCTCTTTGGCTATAAGTCCCCACCTGTCCTCGTTGTATTCAGAGTTGAGCCCCATCCTGTTTCCTATTGCAGTAGTCTCTGGAATAAGGTCTTTCTTACTGTCTTAACAAATGTCAGAATAATTTTTTCTTCGGCCAGGGTCAGCTTGAGTTGCATCCCTAGGATCCAGCACAGGACCTGAATCACAGTGGGTGCTCAATTAATCATTCGTGAAGGGACAATGGAAAAACAGAAAGAAGACACAGCTTGGGTTAGCACTGCAGACAGGGCCTCTGAAGCCCACAGACCTGTGTTCAGATTCTCGTTCTGATGTTTACCAGCTGTGAAATCGTGGATAAGCTATTGAACTTTCTCTTGTTCAGCTTCATGAGCAGTGAAGAATGAAGATAATATAGCCTATTTTGTAGAACTCTTTTGAGGAGCAAATGTGATAATGTGAAATGTCAGGCTCTTAAGTATTTACTCAATAAACGGTTATCATTGTTATTGCTTTGAGTAACAACAGTGGCAAAATGACTGCCCAGCGTGGGGCATGTAGGAAAGCTGTAATTCCATCTAGAACTTCTCCACTTATGCCAAGGCTTTTCTATTCTGTTAGGGACTAAACTGTGTCCTTCCCAAATTTATATGGTGATGCCTTAACCCACCATGTGACTATATTTGGAGATAGGGCCTGTAAGGAGGTAATTAAGGTTAAATGAGGTCAGAAGAATGGGGGCCTAACGTGATAGAAATGGTGTCCTTATAGGAAGAGACGCCAGAGGTCTCGCTGTCCACGCGCACAGAGGGAAGGACACAGCAAGGAGGCAGCTGTCCACAGGCCAAGGAGAGAGGTCTCACCAGAAACCAACCTTGGCCCCTCTTCTTGGACTTCCAGCTGTCAGACTGTGAGAAAATAAATTCTTGCTGTTTAAGCACCTGGTAGGTAGTGTTCTGCTGTGGCCGCCTGAGCTGACTAATACGTAGTCTAAGGTCTGCTGCTGACACTTAGCTTCCACCCATGTGAAAAGTCCCCCTCCCCCCTCCTTCATACCATAGTTTCTCATCTGTCATTGTATCCCCTGCATGTACAATCTGAGTTTTATCAATTCCATTCAAGCCTTCATTCCCTTCTCCAGAATTTGGCTCTTCAAAGCCTATGATTATTTTCAAATCAAGCTACCTTCCAAATGAAAACTGGTATTCAATATTTTGAGTTCATAATTTTATGTGACCAAGGGACTAATTAATTTGGTAAACTAATTAAGTTTGAAGTGATTGGAGAAGTTTCAGAGAATTGGCACAGACTGGGGAGGCTTTGTAGAGGAACTACATCCTGGGTTAAGAAGGGAGGGAGGTTTCATTATTTTGGCCAAAGTGAAGGTGAAATCCTGCAATTTTTGAGGCACTAAGCCCATTAATGCTTGTAATTTAACTTTTAAAAGAGTAAATCTCTTTCCATGACACCATTTGGGTGAGCAGATGTTTCAGTTATTTATTGCCTGACAAACCAGCACAATTGAATGGATTAAAATAACAATGATTATTTATTTTGCCCATGAATCTGAAGTCTGGCCAGGGCTTGGCAGGGACAGCAGGGCTCTGTTCTATGTGATGAGAGCTGGGGCTGGAGGAGCCGCTTCCAAGGTAGCTCATTCATGTTCTCAGTTTCTCTCCATATGGGCCTCCCCACAGGTTGCTTGGGCTTCCTCATAGCATGGTAGCTGGGCTCCAAAAACGAGGTCTCAAGAGACAGAAAGGAAGTGGAAGCTGCCAGATGTTAAGGACTGGACCTGGAAATAAACATAGTTTGACTTTTGCCTTAAAATCTATCCATTGAGTTATCATGAAGCCCAGATTCCAGAAGAGGGCCCTAGACCCCATCTCTTGATGGGAGATGTATCAAAGAATTTTGAGTCCATGTTGTAAATCTGGCACAGTAGATGGTATATAACAAGAAAAGTTCTCAAACCATGATTGTATTTAGAAACATTTGAAGTTAATAATAAAATAGCAGTGCTGTAACTATCTCAAGACATTCTGGTTTAGTTGAGTTAAGGGGAGGCCAGAGAACCTGTATTTAAAAAAATTCTGGGTGATTCTGACATGCAAACAGGTTTCTGGGCCAAAGTTCCTGTGTCCAAGATTTGGCCCAAATGGGCCCTGAGTCTCAGGGTGAGAAAGAGGCTCCTCCCGCTGCCTGGAGCCTGGTGGAAGGAAGCACAGCTCAAGAAGCTGACCTAAGAGTTATATCAACACCGCAGCCTACAAGATAAATCGCTTCCAAATGAGTGCAGGGAAAAAACTTTCAAGTAAATGGACCTGCCATCATCACACATGCTTTTTCTCATATTACATTTTACCTGCAATTTGTAAATATTACAAAAAGAATCAATAATGCTGCCATAGTGCTGTAATCTAATTTGTCTTTTCTGATTGTGTGAAGCATGAGTGGGCAGCTGGCATCCCATTTCCAGACCTCAGAGAGCAATGTTAAACATTTATAGTGCACTTAATCATCTGTCAGGAACGTACAAAGGCATAATGTCTCATTAATAATTATTAAATCATTGAGTCGCACAGAGGATGTTCCCCTCTTCACTGATATAATGACCAGTAACCACTAAAACATAGGTCCTTTGTGATGCAGGACAAGCACATCTGATCGTGGAAATCCGCTCAAGGAAATTAATAAAAAATCATATTAAGAGGTAGGCTTTTAGAAAAGAAGAAAACATGCATATGGATTCTTGCAATACTCAGCAGGGCAGATAGTGCTCCCTCCCCATACAGAATCAGGTTAAAATTCAGTCAGGTTATTGCTGGGAGTGAAGAGATGTGAAAGGAAATGAGCTTATTTGCTTTCGGAGGTTAGATAACTCATTTAAAAATGCCCAGCTTGGGGCTTTTATTCATAAGTATGTGCATCATTTTATGAATAAAAGAGATACATATTTTGATTTGAAATGAGGCTGGGATAGAAGGAGCAATCTGAATTTTTCAGGACCTGGGTTTTATTTCTGATGCTGGCAGTGAAGGTTTTTTATTATATAAGAACTTTTAATATCAAGCGATGTCATTTTAGTAACATCTAATGCAAGAATTGAATTACATCTGTTGTAAATTCCACCCTCCCATCATCTAACAGCCTGGAGAATTTAAAGTTTTAGCCTTTAAAAAATTTGCAGGCTGTATTTGTCTTTACAGAAACTGATACGATATCAACTCTTCTTATTTTTCATTTTCAACCTTAAACTTTCTTCATTTTGGGTAAAAGTGAAGCTTCCTAATCAATACAGGTGACAACTGGATGACCCAATCCACCATGGTGGTGGTTCAAGGTTGTGTAGAATTGTTATGGGAATCCAAAGGGGCCTGTTTGGCCTGGTGTCACATTCCGTTCCACCAACATTCCTTTAGTCAAACTTGTGAAGTCTTTCCACACATTCTAGGGCTGGTCTTTGACAAAAAAGTATTAAATACTCAATATTTTCCTTTGGTGGTCATCCTTCTAGTTCTGGACCAATAATCACCCATGACATCCCTTCCTGCCATTAGTTGTCCATCTGCACAGCTCTTAAACACAGAATCACTCACACACCTTTGGAGCGTCATGGGTTGAAGTTCTTGTAAGATGCCACTTACGGGGAAACTCTCAGAACATCTTGTCTGTGTTACTGCATCTCACTAAGGTTTTGAAAGGTGGATCGCATTGAAAATACCTCTTATAATTTGGTAAGATTGAGTTTTAGGTCAATTTGCATGAACAAATTAATAAATTTGTGCCTCTCCTCCTTGGTCCATAAAATGATTTAAAGCACATTCAAAACACCATAAAGAGAAATAAGTGAGAAACAAGAAGAAACATTGCTGGTGGAGATAGAAAAATGAGCCAGGAATGAAGCCAAAGCGAAAATGCAGACCCTACAATCTGTTGCTCTTCCAACAGATGGGCCTCAAATTGCCCTGTGAGTGTTCTCGAAACCACATGAAAAGGGACATTTGATTGGCTAGACTGCTCAGAGTTCATGAAATTAAAGACATAACCACCCCTAAGGAGATGGAAAACTCGTTTTGATACTACAGCAAAAATAATAGTCCTTCTGGGAGCCTCCCTGCTGTGCAAGGCAGCAGCCTCCTCAGTGCAGAGGCTGAGGCTCCACTGAGGTGTCTCCTGCTGTGTTTCTCAGCGTTGACTGGCGGCGGCACCCCCGAGCCCAAGCCAGCGAGGGCCTCTGCACAGGGGCCGGCGGAGAAAGGAAAGGGGGCAGAGACGGCCCTGGCTCACACACTGCGGCGTGTCTAGCTCCGTTCAGGAGTGCACCTCACAATGCCTGGGTGGAAGGGAGAAAAGGGCAGATCCCACGCCCCGCCCCCAAGCCATTTTTCCCTCTAAATTGAACTTTAATAAATACCAAAAGGCAGCAGCGTGGTGACTGTTACACTTCCAGGCAAATGCTCTCAGCATGTGCATTCGTGTCAGCAATTACATGTGGAACCAGTCGCCCTAGCAGACAGTGGCTGGGGGCAAGGTTGACATGCCCCATGAAAGCCAAGGCACTGAGAAGGTGCTCACCTGAATCAACGCCCCTTCCGTTCTGTTAGGAGGGAGTGGAAAAAATATCTCTGTGCCAGGGGAGAGGGCTGAATTGTGTTTTTGCAGCTACTCTCTCAGGAACACGAGAATCAGAAAAGATGGGCTGACAAATTATAATAGTCAAGGTGAGTTGTTGCCAAAGGCAGGGCGATTGAAGCAGTAAGATGGCTGCTTTGTGTTGATTCCAAGATATGTCAAAAGGGCAAAAACAATGGATTCACTTGTCCCTTTACTCATTCAGTACGTATCCTTTGAACACTAGCATGTGCTAGGTACTGGGCATGCCAATGCGGGGCAGGGAGCAGGTGGTTTAGTTTTCTCTGTATTTTTTTCATTCTCTTCTTGCACAGATAGATCTGTGTTCCTGAGACACCCACTGGAGGTTTTGAAGCTCAACATTTGTTTTCCTGCTTCTAAGCACCAATGACCTTCATAGAACAGAGGGCAAAGCCTACTCGTATGGTTTTCAATTCTGTGTTCTGGTAATGACAGAGGTCCTGGTGTCAAAGAGAGTATTGTTTTTATTTTCTTGTTTTTAAATTGACTAATAAGATAAAGGTTATGAATTACTGTTTGCAACACAGATATAAGAGGTCATTCTAATTTCCTCACTGGAATAATTGTTGGGAAGCCATACTTTTATGCTGAATGATTTTGAGACCTAATTATTGAATATGAAAGGCTGTTTTTAAATGTCAGTAGCAGTGGAAAAAGATCCTTTATTTTTAAGGGCTAGCAGGGAATGAGCAGTACAAAATGTTCTCGTTAAAGTTTTTCTTCTCTCTTTAAAATAGATGATCAAAGACATCCCAGTGTTCCCATCATTTCAGGAGATATGTACATATGTGAGGAATGGCACACAGGAAGACTCAGATCTTTACAATGACACATGGAAGTCCACAGAATAAGATAACATTTAAACCAAAAGGCAACACCTAGCCCGGCCTCCTCATTTTGCAGATAAGAGAATTGTTCTGAATGGGCATTACTTGGAAATGTCACAAAGTTAATGGCAGAGCAAGGGTTGAGTTCAGTGCTCATCTTTCTGGATCTCATGGCCTGTCAGTGGTGTCTAGTTGCTCCCAGAATGTCCATTTTGTTGTTGCTATAACGTGTCCAGCTCTGGCGGGGTGCAGTTATCACGTCCCCCTTTGCCAGCAGACGTGTTCTGGCCTGTGACACGTTAGAGGAGCTTTGCTGGTACCCTTTGGAAAAGTCTTGCCTCCCTGACAAGAGGGAGGCACCTGAGAATAGAGCTCTCCTTTGGACACTGTCATGGCAGGACACAACGCTTAGAGATGTGACAGCTCTCCTTGTGCCATTGCATTGAAGTCAGGAAGACTGGAGAGAGAAAAAATCAGTCTTTTCCTTGTTGATATCCCTGATCTTCTGAGCAAGCTTGTGACTGACTACATCTTCCCATTAGGTTAGCAGAGCTCTCCTTTGATTTAAATCAGGCCGGAGGGTTCCTGGTATATTCAAGATAAACAAGGGGCCGGGGTGATTGAAGAGCAGAGAATGAGAGGGAGTTTAGAAGGAGATGAAATTAGGAAATAAGGGGAGACCAAAACAAGTGGAATTTTGTAGCATGCTAAGGACTTTTTACTATGCGAATGGGAAATCTTAAAAAGCTGTGAGCAGAAGCATGATGTGTTCTGACTTACGTGTAACTGGATCACTCTGGCTGCTACGTTGAGAACAGACTCTGGGAGGTCAAAGCTACAGCCAGGGAGGCCTGTTGGGCCTCTTGATAGAATCCAGGGGAAAGGTGGTGGTAGCTCAGACCAGGGCGGTTGTGGTAAAGTGGAGAGAACTCATCAGATTCTGGGTATATTTTGAGGGTAAAGAACATCTCCCTCCCTCCCTCCCTCCCTCCCTCCCTCCCTCCCTCCCTCCCTCCCTCCCTCCCTCCCTCCCTCCCTCCCTCCCTCCCCCCCCCTTCCTCCAGAAAGAGACTGCCACATGCAGCACCTCAGTTGGAGTGTCTGGAGTCTTGGAAGCTTGGCTACCCTATGCTGTCCTCCGAGTGGACCTTGGGGGTGTGTTTGGAGGTTCTAGTGGGGGACTGCATCCTTGACCAGAGGACAGTTCTCCCCTGGGAGGGCCATCCTCTGTGGCTGAGTGGGCAGCTCCTGGAGAAACGCACCCGGAGCAGTAAGGAAGAAAGAGAGCACCCTCCCAGCCAGTTACGTCAGCTGAGTTCACCCTGGGGGTCAGCTGGGTAACAGATGTCACAGCCAGGCTGCCCTCACATCCAGGACATTCCTTGACATAATACAGGTAGAGACGCCCACGCACACACGCAGATTGACTTAAGAGGGCTACAAGAGTTTTGGCCTGAGCAACAGGAGAGACGAAGGAAGTTGCCACGGGCTGGATGGGGAAGACAGCAGGAGGAACAGTTTCTGGGGGGCATCGGAGTTCTGTTCTGGACATGTTACATTTGAGGGGCCTGCTGGACTTATAAGCAGAGATGTTAAGTTGGCTGTCGGATCTTGAAGTCGGAAGTTCAGGAGAGAAGTCCACACTAAAGATGTGCATTTGGGACTTTTTCTATCCTATTAATTACATGTGAACCCGTGGAACTGGATGTGATTTGCAGGGGGATGGGCACAGAGAGGAAAGAGCCCTCTTTCCCGGCGCCCCGGAGGCAGCGGCACTTCAGGATGAAGATGAAGCTCTCTTTCCCAGCCACGGCTGCCCGAAAGTCGCCGACGTGGACGAACGCGGCTTGGTGGCTTTTATGAGACGTGTGTGCCCCACAAGTTGCTGCTGACACTCTGGGACAGCGGGAGGGTTATTTGGTACGAATCCGTGGGGGGAACGACCAACAAGGTTTCCCCGCGAAGCAGGGTGTCTTGACCGCCGGCTGTGTCCGCCTGCTGCCGAGTAAGGGACACTCCTGTTGCAGACCAAGGAGGACCGGAGAAGCGCCGATCTGCGTGAGGCTGCGTTGTGGGTGCCAGTCTGCGTGTCATCAACTTGGCCACGGTGGATAGAGGGGTGGTCTCACTGATACTGTTGTGCCTCATCTCCCGGGGCCCCGAAGACCTAGCCGAAGCCACAAAGCTTTCAGTCTCTCTAAAGAAGATGATGTCCGCCGATATGCTGAAAGAGAGCCCCTCAACAAAGAAGGTGAAAAAGCACCCACGATGCAGCGTCTTGTCACTCCACGTGTCCCGCAACCCAAATGACTTATTGCTCTGAGGAGACAACGTATGAAGAAGAATAGGAAAGAGGCTGCAGAGTATGCTAACCTTTCGGCCAGAGAAAAATGCCAGAAAAGGGTTGCCAGGAGCTCCTACCTCTAAGTCTGAGTCCAGTCAAAAACGAGCTTTTCTAAGAGTAACAAATAAATAAGAACAGATTTAAAAAAATAAAAAGAAAAGAGCCTTAGCCAATTTGCTCACTGGTTAGAGCATTGGCCGTGGACTGAAGGGTCCTGGGTTTGACTCCGGCCAAGGACACGGACCTCGGTTGCAGGCTCAGGCCCTGGCTGGGCCCGTGGGGGAGGAAAAGAATCAATGTGTCTCTCTTACATCGACGTGTCTCTGTCTCTGTCCCTCCCTCCCTTCCACTCTCTCTGAAAAGCAATGGGAAAAATATCCTAGGTGAGTATTAAGAAAAAGAGAAGAGACTCAGAGGCTGAACTGTGGGGCACTCCAGCCTTCAGAGATGAGGGGAGACCAGAGACGCAGAACGAGCCACCAGGAAAGAAAGGGGAAAATCAGGAGAGAAGGTGGCCCTGGAGGCCAAATGGAGAAAGGGTTCAAGCAGGGAGGGTTAATCCACTGTGCCCATGGGGTCAAGTCAAAGGGGCTCACATCCCCTTCGTAGGTAGAATGGGACAGCCAGGGTCTCTTTCCGGTACTCCCCGGTGGCCTTGCACAGGGAGAGATGCTGCATGACTCCAAACTGCGTCTCACTTCGGGTCTGCTTGTTTAGCGTTCTTAATCTCCACTCTGCATTTGGTTCCTCTGTGTACCTCCCC
The DNA here is from genome assembly GCF_964146895.1 of Miniopterus schreibersii. Lineage (NCBI taxonomy): Eukaryota > Metazoa > Chordata > Mammalia > Chiroptera > Miniopteridae > Miniopterus > Miniopterus schreibersii. The sequence continues at coordinate 74,707,355 of NC_138108.1, read as the reverse complement.
ATTTTACCGCCACCTCACTGTCCTGCCGACCTCCCTGACCTTTCCCCACAGTCTACCAACTCCAAGCCGCATGTGTGTTAGACTGACTGAGAGATTTAGGGGCACCTGGGCTGTGACATCGCAGGGCAGCACAACATACAATGAAATGAATTAGCCAAGAAGGCTAGGCTGTGCTGCGGTAACAAACAGCCCCAAATATCAGTGGCTGCAACCAACAAATGTAACTCCTCCAACGGGCGTGGAAGATTTGTAAACTTCACCGTTTGCACATTTTGCCAAAAAGCCGCAACTATTGGGCTCACTTAGAGATATGCATGCTGTAGTATTCAGGGCTGATGTATACTGATGTCTGCAGCTTACTGAAGTGAATCCAAAAGTGAAATGGATTGATGAGTGGGTAGAGGGATGAAAGGGCAGAGAGATATGTGATAAAGCAAGTACAGCAAGATGTTAAGTGTAGGATCTAGGTGTCGGGTACAAAGATGTTCACTGTAAACTTCTTTCAATTTCTAAATGTTTGAGAATTTTCATAATAGAATGTTGGAAAAGCCATAACTATAGCTCAACACTTTATGCATCATCGTGAGTCAGGCTGGAGGTCTGAACCTTTAAAATATTTTGGATCACCGTGGCAGAGGGGAAGAAACTCTGCAGGCAATTAAATGTGTTGTATGGGAAATGAATCCTGTCGTTTTTGTTGTTTTTTAGGGAGAACTAGTCATGTGGCTCCACTCAATTACAGGGGCCTGGGAAGTCCACCTCAACCGTGTACCCAGAATGGAAACGCTGGAGATGTTGAATGATCATCACTAATGGCGTTTTTATGAATGGTTAGAAGTCCTGTTTTTTGGAGCCCATTAGTTGCTTCCACCTCTGGGTGAATGGGCAATATTTTCTGTTCCAGTTTCAGCTTCTTGCTATGTTGTTGGGCCCCCTTTCCTTTCTCTTCCCCTGCCTATCACACTTCTTACTTTCTTGTTGATTTCTTGTATAGACTTCGCCTACAGGGCTTCAAGTCCTCAACAAATCTACCCATGAAGCTTGTTTTACAAACCTAATCTTCCCTGAGAGGAATTTTAGGGTTACTCTGAGAGTAACCACCACCTCCCTTGTCTCCCCGCCTGACCGTGGTGTCTGCAGCTGGGAGAAGGTGGCTTGCACTCTGCCTCTGTCACATGTGATGGTGGCCACAGGTTTGGCATGATTGGTTAAGAACAGCCGGTTTAAGCTCCAGCTCCCTCACTTTGCTGGCTCTGAGACTTGGGCAAATTGCTTCTCTGCTCATCAGAATCCTCATCTTTAAAAGGGGGGATGTTAATAATATTACCTCTTAGAGTTGCTATGCGAATAAAATGATTTAATTCATCAAAGTGCTCAAGTTTCTAAGGGCTCAATAAGTGGCAGCTATTGTTATTACCAGCAGTAAGGAACCTTAGGCAGACTGCTTAACCCTTCAGAACTGTATTATTTTTCCACCTGTGAAGCAGTCTCTCGAGGACGTCAGCCACTGCATCAAACGACTGCTTCGTGACCATTTTTTTCTGCTCATGGCACTGTGGGGAGAGCTCAGTGATCCATACACTTTTTTGAGATTCTGTTCAGATGAAAACCCCTAGAAGGCAGGGGTTCTCTTCGTAACTGCACAGCTCACAGTTGAGGCAGTAGCTGCTTGACGAAGCTTTGAGAATGATGCTGACAAAGTATTGGGCTCAGATTTCTCTTTTTTACCAAATGTACTCTGGATTCAACCTAAAATTATGAACTAAAACGTTTGAATATTTAAAAAAGGTGACAATTATACCGTTAGGGGGACTAGTATACCTAGTCTCCCTAACTGTATAAAGAGTTACAAAGTTAAAGAGACCTTTGTTGAATTTTGATATACTTTCCTGTCTCCTTTTCTTCCTCCACTTTGAATAAAGAAACGTATATGGCAGGCATCGTGCTAGGCTCTGACTATAAAGTGGTAAACAAAATAAGCATGGCCCTGGCTCCCACAGGCCTTATAACTAATGGAGAGGCAGACAATGAAAGTAAAGCTTAGCTGAATCAGAGTGAAATGAGCGAAAGTTACTGAATTTGTCATCCAGAAAATGTCTGTGATCTTAAACCTCTCTAAACATATACATGCTTTAAGATGAATAACAGATACCATTTAAGAACAGGAAATCTTTACTTAAGGCATTGTTAAAAATATTTTATATTCATCAATTTTATGATCTGACAGCACCTCTGAGAAGTATTCACTTATCTCCCTATCTCTCCTTCCATCATTCATCCATCCATCCTTCCAAACATATTAAGCAACTCATATATTCTATCTAGGCCTTCACCCAAGCTACTGGGTATAATAATATATGGTTCTAGACCTAGAGAACCTTGCTACCAAACATGGGATGACAGAATATAAGCTCAATTGCTTATAATGATAGGTGTGCTGTAGACATACAGGTTTTCTGGGGGACGGAATTGTTCTGGTTATTTGCTGTTATATAACAATGCAGCTCAAAAGTTAGTGGCTTAGAATAAGAATAGTTTATTATCTCATAGTTTCCGCCCATCAGAAGTTCAGGAACATTCTGTGGGTCAGTTCTGGGTCAGAGTCTCTGTGAGGTGCAATCAGGTGGTGGCTCAGGCTGTGGTCATCGAAAAAGCTTATTCAGTCATATGTGTGGCCCCTGTGCTGAGAAGGTTGGAGGCTGGAGCGTCTGGAGCAGTGGAGGACCTTCAGGATTTCTCTGTGTCTGTTTGATTTCTCCACATAGCCTCTCCTGCTGGTGGCTTCAAGGTAGATGGATTCTTACATGGTGGCTCAAGGCTCAGAGAGTGCAGGACTTTGAAGAGGGCACAAAGCATAAGCCATTGTCACTTTTATAACCTAGCCTCAGATCTTCTGCAGCACGGCTTTCATGCATTCTGTTTGTGGAAGCTGTCACAAAGACTTGCTCAAGGTCAAGGGGAGGAGAAATAGACTTCACTTCCTGATGGGGGAGCATGTAGAAACAGAGATATTGCTGTGGTCAGTTTTAGAATGTGCAGTCCACCACAGCAGTGTCCAGTGTTGCTCTCAACGGAATCATGTGCTGAGGGAGTGTCAGGGAGCCGCCGCTGCTGAGGTGATGCTTGGCATTGTTAAAAGATTGGTAGGAGTTGACAGTCTAGATAAGTAGGATATGTTTATTATTCTCATTTTGTATATAGGGAAACTGAGGCACAAAAGGGTTGGTAAGTACACCTAAGGTCATGAACTTTCATAATGGAAATGCTGGAAATAGTTTCTAGTCTTCTGAACCTCAGCTCAGCTCTTGAGACAGCCAAGAGCTCCTTACCAGGCCTGGGCATTTCCTTACCCCAGCCCCTGGAGGCACAATGGTCTCCAAGAGTGAGACCTGAGAGCTTTTATTTATCAAAAGGAAACATGTATTAGAAAAGGTGAAAAATGCTGTATTGGATTCTATGGCTGTAATTAATTGCAGACCCCCTTGCTGAGTTCTTTGATTCTAAAATCTACCATTTAATTAACCAAGAATCCTTAATACAAACTCTCAGATACTGAAGGTTCTAGGAAGTATACTCGAATTTAAGAAGGAAAGAAAATCTTTACCTCATGGAGTTAATGCCTTAAGTAGGACCAAGTGAACTGATGAATTGAGTTAGTGAATTATTGCTTTCCCCTCCTGTCCATTTTTTATAAACCTTTGGAGATTACTGAATGACGAGAGTACTCTCTTCCCTTAAAGATCTTCAGGTCAATACATTTTTATTGAGAACCTGCTAGGTGCCAGAAACTGTTATGTGTTGGGGGAGCAAAATGCACACACTATAGTATTTCCTCTTAAAAAGCCTACTCAAGAAATGTTATGATATATAAATATGCATGTAATGCGATGCCGATGTTGAAATTGGTTTGGGAGGAAGGGGCAGCCCTGCAGAAGATGCTGGGCAGAGTCAGGAAGGATGTGTAGAAGCTCCCCAGGCACAGCTGGTGGCAAACTGGGCAGAATAAAATGTAGTATTTTGAAGCTTCATGCAATTCAGGATTAACTGCGTTGTAAGGATGGTGAATAAAATTAATTTTCTCTCCTTCTGGTGTGGAAGATTCCATTTGTCCACATCAATGGATTTCCTTACCCAATGTCTCCCTGTATCTTTATGGGTCAGATATAGAACTAATCTATTTTCTCATTTGCTTCAAAAGAAGAAAAATGTTATAAATACATAAAATGAGTAGCAGTGACTGCATTTCAAATCCTCTTTGTATGGTTCGTAGAGCTGAAATCCACATTCTTTATCAATATTAACTTTTCATTTCAACCTGGTTTGGATTTTGGGTGCATGAAATAATCTTTTAAGGCTAATTTTTTTGGTTATTAAAGGAAAGGTTTTACTCCACTTTTAAATGTGTTTGTATTTACAATCTCCTCCTTAAACTGGAAGATGGGCTGCGTCTTGCTTTAGCAGTAACTTCTCAGTTTCCAACAAATTTGATTTGTGGCCACTGTGGAAAAGCAGGATCAGGGATCTTCAGACAGAACTTCCAGAGCCTCAGCTTTAGTCACAGGCTTTGCATCTGTCTCTCCAGAGACACTTCCTCAGATAATTCTCAGAGGCTGTCCTATCTTGGATGCTTAAATGCTTCTGGGTCTATCACCACATGTCATGGCAAGACTGATACACAAAAAAAGCCAGTCACAACTTAAACCTGACAATGTCAACATAGTTGTGGCACAGCCAGTCTGTTGAATGCATCCCTGGGTTAGAACGAATGAGGTAGCCCTGGGTGATCTATCAGAGAACAATCTCTAAAATGTATTGTTGAATGAAAAAAGAGAGCTACAGAGGAATATAGGACACCATTTAGGTGAGAGTTACTTCCATATACAGTACAGTATGTTTTCACAGATACACATCTATGAATGTACATGCAAGAAGCTCTGGAAGGAAAGGTGCCAAAGGGTAGGAGGTAGAAGTGACTGTTCTAGCAATGGTTCTGGACCACAGAGAGACAGTTCCACAGGGGTGTTAAATTAATTCAACAAGGAGGCCTAATGCTGTGGTGGTCTACTACGTAAGCCAACCAAGCACTAAGGAAAAACAAGCACAAACAGCCAACTAGGCTTTACACTGTAGCCAATCGAATTATTTCTTTGTTTCTGCACCTTTTCTATATAAATCTTTCTCTTGACTCCTGTCTAAGGAGCGCCCCTAACCACTTCCAGTTTGGCACTGCCTGATTAGAATTGATTTTTGCTCAAATAAACTCTTAAAAATTTTAATATGCCTCAGTTTGTTTTTTAACAGGGGAAAGGCCGAGGCCCCCTCAAATGCAGGCGCTGTCCCTCGTAGCTGTGTTAATTTAGCAAGTCACTTATCTCCCGGAGCCCAGTGACAGTAACCTTGGATGGTTGATAAGATAATTATGTTTGATAATTTATGAAAAGTGCCAGGCTCCTCCTGCTCCTGTATTTTGGATCCTGGCTTTGTGGCTCTGGCTTTAGTCTTGGTCTTGGGTTTTTCAAGGTTGAACACCCAGTTGGAGTCTCCTACTGTTCTTTTGCTTCCGGTCCCTGGGAGCTGTGCCTCTGATCTGAAAGCCCCCAGAAACTTCTGTTCAGAGAACCCCTCCAGACCCCCTCCAGTCCCACACAATTCTGCCTGCAGGGTTGACTGTTTCCCTAGGGTGGAAGTGGTAGCCTCGTATTTGCTGGCACTCTTTGTCATTTACATTCTAATCTATTAACACAAAGAGGAATGTTTTCAGTTCTTGGCACATCCCAAGGTTTAATTTTCCCCTGGCTGTTCTCCTCCAGAAGCTGTTCTTTGTGTGGGAAGTGGGCATTTGTAAATCAATGGCAGTTTGCCTGAGAGCAAACAGCAGGAAGAGACCACAGTGCCCGCAGATTTGTTTGGATCTACAGAAAAGGCCAGCTCCTCTGGGACAAGTTGGCCACAGTGGCTTCAGGGAAGAGCAGGGCAGCTGCCTCCTCCTGCGAGAGAGGAGAGACTTTCAAGTTAGAAGATTCTTGGCCCTTGGCCTGGTAGCTCAGTTTGTTGCTGTCATAACTAGTTAATATTAATAGTAGGAAGAAAGCAAAGGGTAGCTTCACCAGGAGGCTGCAACTTCACACTCTCCAGGGAACCACCAGACCATTCTCTGCAAATCACTAGGGGAAGAGATTCAACAAAGGGAAAGAGGGCGCATGCACAGTGAGGTTGGGGTGACACATGGAAGGTGTGTGCCTGTCAGACTAACCTGGAAACAAAAATAATTGGCTAGGAGGACCCCAATGCAAGCCCATGAAAATCTGGGAAAACATTCCCAGACAAAGGAATTCTCTCTTGTTCTGGCTTCCCTCCTGCTTCCTTGCACTCACTTGCTCCGTGACCCATGCCAGGCCACCATGGGACCCAAGAAGCCACATGGCCCGTGGCTATGAGAACCCTTCACACAATGGACTGTAGCTGGGAACACAAGCTAGGCTGGCCAGATGCTGGACAGGACTGTGCGTAAACATGGAATGGAAACTCTGGCCACTGGCTTTGATCTTAGTCCTGCTGAAGACAAAGTGGGACTTTTTACTTGGCAGGATGGAGGGAGACAGGACCTTGGGAACTCAGGGGTTTAATTCCACAGAAATAAAGCTTTCCATGATACCTCACCCTCCTGTGGGGCCTCAGGAAGTTCTTATTCCCGTGGGACTCCAAGAGCCCCATTTCCACTGGCACCAGGTGGGGCCAGGGAGAGCACCCCACCAATAACAAGTTGGTTAGAGGATCGTCCTGATACGTCAAGGTTGTGGTTTGATCCCTGGTCAGGGCACATACAAGAATCAACTAATAAAGGCATAAATAAGTGGAATGACAAATTGATGTTCCTCTCTGTCTCTCAAAATCAATCAGTAAAAAAACCACACACACATAAAAAAGAACAAAACCACTTGCTCGTGTGGGACAAGATACTTTAGTTCTCTCCTTTACCCACATTTTGTTGTTTTACAAAATCATTCCCCTTTTGAGCTTTCCGGGATGATGGTGATACCAAGCCCAGGTTCAGCTGCCTAGCACTGGAAAGCCAGTAACCTACAGATGAGGGGCCTGTGCAAGGCAAGACGCTTTACTCAAGAGCTGCAGCCTGAGAAGCTGGGGGCTAATGTCACAAAGACCATCTTAACGTCTCAGTGCAGGCAGGGGTTTCACGAGCATTGAAGGGGAAGGCCGAACACAGAGAGCGGGGAGGGGCTGTGGGGTTTCCGTTGACGGTGCTGCGTGTGAATCAGCACAGTCTGCTGTGTAACCATCTCGGAGCTGGTCAAGTGATGGTCCGGTTTTCCTTTTTTCTAGTTTTACAGTCAAAGGTGAGCAAATCTCCTGGAGTGGAAATGCCTGAAGGCTGGAATCTGCTTCCTTTGAGGTTGGTTCCTAGAATCCTTGAAGCAAACAGGCTGCTTATCCTTAGCTACATGTGAATTTACAATTCATCATTTATAGAAACAATGTTAAGAGAACGGTGGGGTGGGTTACAACTGCATATGTGGCTTTGAATTCCTTTTGTTTCCCCCCAGAACACACTGCTGACAGAGATTTTATTGCATGCTTATGATTTAGGAGTATGTTTAAGACCCAGGTTTCCTACTGTCCTTATTTCTTGTTAATAATATGAAGACTGTGGACTTCCTGCTGATGATGGAGATGAAGGCTTCTCTGTGGATGTCTTTGGAAAAAGGAACACGCAGCCCAAGGAAGAGTCCACATGGAGCTGGAGGGATTGGCTCCCCCCCTGCGGCCCAACAGCAGGGAATGGTGGGAGTTGAGAGGATCTGGCCTTTTTCGGGGAATCATCCCTTCTCCTTCATCATTCTCTTGCCTTGTTGCCTGAAACTTCTACTGTAAGAGACTCCCCCAAGGGTGGTTCCAGTAAAATGCAAAATTGTCTAGAAAGGGGAGCTGATCAAGTCAGGGATTCTCAAATGCATTTTCTGTAATCCTAGCTCTCCAAATGTTCTTGAAACAAATGCCTGAGAGGCACAGAATTAAGTATCACCAATCAGACACTGACAATGTAAATTGGCACAGTTAAGATTTAGGATGTTCTCAAGGAAATATAGTTGTTTACATTTATTTATTTATTCAGCAGGTGTTTTCCACAGTACATCATTTTTGTGTAAACTCTTATTGTCTAGAGGAATCAGTGGTCTCGGAGCATATGTCTGAATATTCTGGGTTGTTAGTGACACCAACAACCTGGTAAAATTAGTCTCTTATTTTCCCCAGTCAAGCGAGCAAGTCTGAGAGCTCAGAACCAGATCAGGGAAGGCCCTGAGAGGGGAGCCAACCCTGGAGTTTGCTCCCAGGGTGGCGCGTGTTCAGTGGTGTCTAAAGGGTCTAGAGAGCCCTGGTTAATCGATTAGCTGAAAGGGAGCCTCCTATAACTACATCTTTTACATATTGGCCCAAAGTTTGCATTAACTTTAAGAAAACTTGTGTTCAGTCATAGAAACTATTAAGTTGTTCAGAGTTTTCTGGCAATCTGTGGATTCTTATACTACTTATGTGGAGTAAATTTCAAAAGGAATTATATATGAAACCAAACTCTTTCCTCTGCCTTTTTCTTCCCCCCTCTCTCTTCCCTCCCCTTTTGTCCCCTCCCTCTCTCTCTCTCTTTCTTTTATTTTCTCTTCTTCTCTTCACCACCCACCCCAAATCCTTCATTTTTTAAAAAAATTAATTTTAGAGAGAGGGGAAGAGAGAGGGATAGAGAAATGGAAACATCAGTGAAAGAGAAACATTGATCTGCTGCCTCCTGCAGCTCGACTGGGCTCGACTGGGGACCGAGCCCACAACCCGGGCATGTGCCCTGACCGGGCATAGAACCTGTGACCTTTTGGTTCATGGGTCGTTGCACAACCACTGAGCCACCCCGCTGGGCCTCCTTCCTTTTTTGTTTCCTAAATTGACTCAGTCCCTTTTCACTCTGAACCCCCCATTTGCCTCCTCATGAAATTTCCCAGTTAGCCAGTTTTAACAGTCCATTTCTGAACTCCACTCTCAGAACTTAGTGCCTTTGAAGGTGCATCAGTCAGCAGTTTTTTGTTTCCAATAAAACATTCTGCAGAAATAGAGACTAAGAGGATAGGCCTTGGAGTCGGATAGACACAGGTTCAGGTCCCGACTCGGCTGTGGTAGACACTGCAGCTGTGCTCTGTTTTCAACCTACTTACCCCTTGTCTGACTCTGTGAGGGAGGCTGGGAAGGCTCAAGGCTGAAAGAGCCAGGGTTGTCTGATGTTATTGTATGAGTTATTACTTATTGATATCTTTAAAAACATGGTGGAGCAATGGAGAAGAAGTTGTGACTCATGCCATTTTCTATTTCCTCAATTACCATGGACTCTCCAGCACAGAATTTGTGATCATTTTTACTGAAATGTTCTGAAACCTTATTTTCCACATGGTAGAATTTAATATAAGTTGAGTCCACTCATCTCTCCTAGAAAGTCCTTGGGCCTGGAGAGTCCAAGGATCTTGGAGGACGGTGCTCTCAGCTATCTGCCTGCTTCCAGGTTGGGGTGGGTCAAGACTGAGCATGAGCCAGGGAACAGGGCCCCGGAGCAAGCTGGCTGAGGTGGGGAGGCAGTAACAGCTGGAGTGGTGGGTTACCGAGGTCCGTGTCTAGAGAAACCAGGGTGATACTTGAAGGAAGAGGCAAAGTGTCAAGCTGGAAGAATCAGGCGAGAATGGAAAGCGGCAAGCTCGGCACACCTGAGAGCGAGCGCATAAGGGAGAGCTGGGAAGCAGTGTCCAGGCGGCGACTGGGCTTGGCGCTGGCTCTGAAATGGTCCTGTGAGCGGTGCTGAGCGTGGGCAATGCCCCGGCTCCCAGGAGGAATGATGGAGCAGACAGGAACACTGATCCTGGTAACCCTGCTCCGTCGAGGCGAACTGTCGCTATGTGACATCCTCCAAAAGATTTCCCGTATAAGCCACAGTTTGATGACAGTAGAAAGATGGACTGTTTGCTCTCCTCGCCAGTTTCCCTGGCCTCCTCCTAGCTCTGAGGAAGCCGGTACGATCAAAGAGGTCTTGGCTTCGCCATGCACCCCCTCTAGGCATTCGAGTGATCTCTTTATCATCTTAGTCCACAGGCCGCGGCTCCCTAACCCTCTGCCAAGGATCACGCAGCGAATGAAGCCAAATGCAATGGTTTTAAAACTGTGTTGACTCAACATTGGAGCCACTGTCTGAGCACAGCATATAGAGTGTTTTCCTTCACCCTGGGCCATGAAGTCAGCTAGTCCCTGGCTTCAGTGGAAAACTAGCATTTGAGGATTGATGAGTGAGTGGCCTCTGAGGTCTTCACATAAGCTAAGATCCTGGATACTTAAAAAAAAAAGTTTTAATTTTCAATTACAGTTGATATACAGTATTATATTAGTTTCAGGTATACGGCCCAGTGATTGGACATTTATATAACTTATGAAGATCCTGGATACTTTTAAAGATTAAGAGCAGTAGTGCTTCTTTATTTTTCATATTCATACTGGAGACCCGTGGTCTGCTCTGCCTACGTGTGCCTCGTAGAAGATTGCCTGATGCATCATTCAAATTTGGGAACAGGCGCCCTGTGACAGCCATGCAGATGCGCGCATTCTCCAAGCAGGTCAGAACTTTCAGCATCTTCACCTCTTGCACTGGGTTTCATTTTGCTCTTTGCTGTCTGCTCTCTGCTTGCAGAGCCTCCGTGTACAGTTGTAATCTAGCTTCTAAGCTGTGCAGGTTGTGCACTGCAAAGAGGCGCCCCCTCTAAGTGGGGCTCTATTAGATTGTATACAGCACAGCTTTGTGTACTTATTATAAAACGTCTGCAGATGGTAACAGTGTCTTGTTTTAACAAGTATGGAAAATTTTCTGACAGATAGCAGGGATGTGCTTTGAAGAAGGGGTATGTTTTCCATATTTGCATGAAGGTCCCAGATAGGTTAGGAAACTTAAAAGACTGAGAGGTTTCCCCCTCTTGCTTCAATATATGAGAGTAGCCAGGTGTGTGTATGGCCCTACCTAGATATTATCTGGGGAGTGGAAGCTCACTGAGAAGATGAGGAGAGGGGCTCTTGATGGGAATCGCGGCGGCAACACTGGCTTGGCCCTCCTGATGCCCAGAAATTGGGATGGCTTTCTTATGACCAAGGAGACACTGAGAGTGGCTGGTGGTTTCCAAGAGAAGTAGAGACTCAGGCCCTGCTTGTCCATAGCACCCTGGATGGAGTGGTGGCTCCACAGAACCAAGGGAGAATAATCTGCTTGGAAGTCTTGGGAAAAGATCTCTGAGGCCCAGCTTGGTACAGATCGGAGACATTCCACCTTCTAAGCAGGTCTTGCCACTTGAACACTGAGCCTCTTAGTAGCAATCAATAGGGGTGTTAAGAACATGGATCTTTTCCTCAAATTTTTTGGTCTGTGTAAGCTACTCCTCCCTCCCTAGGACTGCTGTATGAATTTATGTGATGTTAAGTGTCTCACCAAATTAAATCTAACAAAAATGAAGCAATGTGATGTTTTCTGTAATTTCAAGTCCAATGGAGCAAATGTGTATGCTCGACATCTGAAACAGATGATGTGTTCAGCTCAGCATCACAATATTTCCAAAACAGATCTCTAGTGCCAGTCACTGGAAGCAACTGTGACTTAGGTACTAATCTGTCTCCAGCATTTTGTCTCTTTCTTAAAAAACACCCTCTCATTCAAATTCACCCACTGCTTCATCCCAGAAACCCAGCATGTATCAGGTACATGTCTTCTGCCCAGGTTCCTCTTCTTGCAGGAGACACCCTTGCCTCACTCCTGACCCTGTCTCAGCACATGTGTCCTGTGACACATCCCTTCCAAATAGACCCTCTGGTAACAAATCAGGGGTGACACATTAATGACTTATGGTGAATTCATAGGTTGCCCTACTGTCAAACACACAAACAAACCAGAGACATAATTAGCAAAGGCATTCACCAGCTTACAGCCACAAGGGAACCATCCTGTCACTTTCCTTTTGTGGGGTTTGAAGGGTCTGGAAAGGTTTTACAGAATAAAAACAGGAAGTCTTGAGACAGGTTCTGATTGGTGAGCATCCAGCTAGGGTGGCTTTCTGATTGGCCTTTGAGTACGTTTGGCAGCCTTTAATTCATTCACCATCCATTTTTAAGTGAGTGGGGAATTTCCAGGTTGGAAAGAATTGGAAGGGCTTTTCTACCTTTTCAAGGCTACTTTAAGACATTTCTTAACTCTGAGGGCAGAGTAAGGGATCTGGACCTGGCAGGGACAAGGCAGGGCTTCTTTCCTTTGTGTAAGAATGTGTCGTTCTTACTTGCAAGAATGCAATCTCTTGCTCGGCTGGTGTGGCTAAGTGGTTGAGTGCCAGGAGATAGAGGCTTGATTCCTGGTTGGGGCACATGCCTGGGTTGCGGGCTTGATCCCCAGTAGGGGGCGTGCAGGAGGCAGCTGATCAATGACACTCTCTCTCATTGATGTTTCTCTCTCTCTCCCTTCCCCTTCCTCTCTCTGAAATCAATAAAAATATATTAAAAAAAAAACAAAACGCAATCTCTCAGGAAATAGTTTCTTGCTACTAGGATTCTATCCTTCCTCCTGTCCTATCTCAACAGCAGCAGCAGCAGCAGCAACGATAGAAAACAAATCTATGGAGTACTTACTGTGTACAGACTCTACAAGGCCAGTGTAATGATCTCCATTAAAAAGGAGAGAGAGAAACTGAGGCTCCGAGAGGTTGGGTGAGACTTTAGACTGAGACCTGTTTGGTCCCGATACCATAATCTTCCAACTGTCCGCTCACTGGGTAAGACCAAGGAAAGTGATGGCAGCCTTTCGGGCCTTTAGGCAGGGCTGGTGGGAGGCCTGCTGTGGGTAAGGAGCCCCACCTGCGTCTTCTAGAGCAAACCTACTGTTTGGGCCAAACCTCAGCAGCTTGCATGTGGCTCCAGCTTTGCACGTGAGACCGTCTCTTCTGGAGCTCAGCATTCTTCTCTTCAGCTGTGGTTGCGTTAGAGAAAATGGCCAAAGGCCGTTCCCCGAGGGCTCTAGGGTCTGCAAGGGACAAGTGAGCTAGAGGGCTCTAGGCTCTGCAAGGGACAAATGGAGACTCAGTTGTTACTGACTGCATTTGCTACTGGGACCTGCCACTAAACCTCACATCTTTAGACAGAGGGTAAAAACAATGTTATCAAACTTTCAAAAGGAAAAAAATATATGTAGCAATACAGATGAATACTTAAGTTCCAGACAGTTTCCCTTACTGTACAGGTGAGTGCTTTTCTTTGCAAATTTTCAGCTTAGTACCATGACTCCACGTAGTCCTCTTGGGATTTACTATCTCCAGAGCTTGCCGCTAAGGCAGGGTGATAGGGCGCTGTGTTGAAACAGCCTCCCCACAGTGAAGAGATGTGACAGCAACCGTCCAAGAGAAGGTACAGTTCTCTTTAAGTGCATATCTGATGGGGCTTGGTAGTATTTTGTGGCATGTCATAAAAGTCCCTCCTTCTGTCACTCTTTCATCCTCAGGTCCCTCAGACCCCTGAGGGGCCTCATACCTCATACCTCAGGGTGAGAGCCTTGCCCGAGGCTCCCGTCCCCACACCCCTTAGTGTGCATACTTGGCAGGCGGAGGGCATTTCCAGGCACTGGCTTTCCATTCCCCACCAGGATGATTCCATCTGCGAATGGGGTGCGTCATTAGTACTTGAAAACCACCCAAGGAAACGGGTTTTAGTTACAGCTTAGTAAGGAGCCCCTCTGGGTGTAACAAGGGCACTGGAATCAGGTGTTGTTAGGGGAGGGGCGGACGAGTTGGAAGTTCTCGCCACCTCCCCCCAGATGTCTAATGAATTTGGATGGGAGACAGGAGACCAATAAACAGATGTTTCTGTTGTTTGTGAATTTTATTGTAAAGGAGAAAAAAAGGTGACTGTGTAAATCGAAGCAGAAAGCCAATACAAATTACTCATTACTTTTTAAATGACACCAATCAATGTTCTTTTCTCAAACAGTGTGTTGCTCTGTCCTCATTACTTAGAAACTTGTACTTCCCTTCCCTGGTGCTGTTGGGTCATACTGGGAAGGTGTAAATGATATTCCTTCCCGAAGCCTGACAAGTCCCAAACTCTTGGGAATGACTCATAATCTTAAAGGCTTCGACAAGTGTCTAAAGCCAGGGACCCCACATTTCTTTGGCTATGTGTGAAAGGTGATGCAGAAAGGCGGTCTCAAGGTTACACTGAAAACTATCTGGTGGTTCCTAACCTAGAAAGCTGAGCTCTGCTTGGGCTTGCAAATTACTCAGAGCAGTTTGTATTAACTAGATGTCAGCTGAGGCCTCCTGACCACTGAGATTCAAATGAAGTTGGCTCTGAGCCCACTGAAAGTTCAGTAGGCCCTCTGAGTCATTCCCAGTATCTCAGGGACCCCGGGAGGGGGTGGCTTACATTTCTGCCTGTTTCCCAGAGTAATTCAGCTCACAGAGTGTGTTGCTGTCCCACATGCACTGTCAGGTTCAAATGCATCCTCCGAGCTGCAGAGCTCGGCCCCTCTCCTGCTTTGCCATCTCTTCCTTGCACCTGCACCTCGAGGTCTTCACCTATTGATTGACTTCAGTGAAGATTTGGCAAACAGAGAGGACTGATGTTATAAAAATGCAAACAACCTAAAGCGAAACAATATTTTTTATAAGTCCTCCACTATTTTTACTAACCCAAGCTCCAGCTTCCCAGCATGTTGCTTGGCACTCCTCACTCCTTTTCCTGGGCCCCTCTTTCATCCTGTTCTTTTATACCTTCCCTCCTCTGCACGTCCAAGGGCTCGCAGAGGGCTCTGTAGCTTAGTAAACCATGAACAAAGGCCTCAGCCCCATCCCCTCCTCGCCAGGGGCTGTTGAAAGGGAAAGGGAGTGCCAGAGGGATTCCAGTCCTCTCTGATGTAGTTTATGGCACCCCTCCTAGCCCCCTTCTCAGGAGCCAGAGGCCTGTGGAGTCAGTTTTGGTTTTGGTCATTTCCCCTTTTCATTACTAATGTTCCCCAGCATCGTGGGTCTTACATAGTTTAGCTAAGCAGACTTATGTTCAAAGGTGTGTCTATTCCGGTGGTTCTCCAGGATCCTTCCTGGATCAACAGTGCCACCTGGGAGGTTGTTAGAGATGCAAATTCTCAGGCCCCACCCTAAACCTACTGAGTCAGAGAGTCTGGGGTGGAGGCCGGCAGTCTGTGGTTTAATGAGCCCTTAGGCTGATTCTGATGTACACTCAAACTCGAGAACTACGGATCTAACAGATGGGCTTAGAACACATCGGGGCAGAGAACACTGGCCACAAATGCCAACAAATCAGTAACTATTTAAAGTGCATGCAAAATACTTAATCTTCCCAAAGTGTTGGCCATTGTAGAGAGGCTGAGGACCAGGTGGGTTGTACCAAACAAGGCCAAAAAGAAGAGTTATTAGAAGTTAACATTTACTGAGAAATGACTAAGTGCAGGGCACTGCTCTAAATTGTTACACGATAGCTCGTTTAATCCTCAAAATATCCTGTGATTTAGGTTTTGTTATCTCCATTTTTCAGATGGAGGAAGTGAGGCACAGAGAATAGACACATAGCCAGGGAGGGATCGACCAGCCTAGGGCTTTGGGGCTCCAGTTCCCCATCTCTTACCATGTTGCAATTTTTGACCTGCTTAGCCTTTTTTATTGGTAGTGGGAGAAACAGATTCAAAGACTGTTAGTTATTTTTCTTGGAAAGAAAGTTGAGAAGAGAGGAAGTATTTCTATGGCTCTCTTTTGTTATTTGTAAATAGGAAAGAAACATTGGGAGGCAATATATTACAGGGAAATCTGAACTTTGAAATCAAATGGGCATAGGCTCAAAGCATGGCTCACTGCTGGCTGAGAACTTACCGTCCTCATCTGTAAAATGGGTACCATATACATCTCGGGGTTGTTGTGAGAATCAAAGAGCCTACATGTGTAAAGCTCCAGAGTGAACAACCCAAGAATGTGAAGCCCTTGCTTGCACCTCCGTTTCTTCTGCATAGAATGATTTCCTTAGAAAAAGTACAGTTTAGGAATAGGCCATAATTTTATGGAAGATAGCTAGACACAATTGAAGTGGAATTACTGATTTCATACTATTTCTTTCTAGGTTTTATTTTTCCTCTGCAAGGAGATTTATTTCAAAGGTTTTGATTACTGGTACACCTAGAAGGATGCTGAGCGAGACTCCTTTTGATGAGGTGAGCAGTGGTAAAACCTGGTCTCGAGCATGGCTTATCAGGAAGCAGTAGGAGCTACTTACCTGTACCCTGGCCCAAGATCTAGTGTGTATCTCCATGACTGGTATAGGAACTGGTCTTGGGAGCAGCTGGGTCCTGGATAAAATCTCAACCAGCAGGCCAGATATTGCCTGCTCCCCTGGGGCTCTTTTTTTGCTTACTTAGAATCCATGCCTTTCAAATACCTCAAGATCTCTCAGCAGCAAGTAGCAGGAACAAGTATTCTTGAGAAGACATACGTGGGGGAGATAAATTCACCATGCAGTGTTTAATTTTCTTCATTGATCTTTTCCCCCAAAATCCCTCCTGACCTCAAAGTGATTTAGCTAATGAAAAAGCTTTTCCGTTTCATTGACCTACCATTGGCCCTCATAAAAAAGTTATCGTGAACTTTAAATGTTAGTATGTGGTTACTAATATTATTTTAACTTTCCATATTCTTTAATTTCTCTGGTAATTATGTTCCTTCTAATAATTTTTTCTCAGTGACTACCCTGTGTACATTACATGCAATTTCCAAAGTTTTAAAGAAACTTTCTACTGGCCTGAAAGATTTTTATAATCTTATAGAGAAATTGTGTGACTTTTGGCCCAGCATAAATGTCCTTTTTGTGGCAAGTGTGCCATGATTCTTCATTCTCAGCCAATGTGCTTTGAGGAAATGAATCTGTCCCAGGTTGCAGGGTACATCACATGATGTAAGCTAACCAATCAATGCACTCTGTCTTCCGGGCCACGGTGAATAGTTCAGGAACAAGCCCAAACCCATCAGGTCTATCAGGGTCAATAAGGCCCTGCTCTGAGATTGTGGGTACAGGAAATGGAGTCTTTCTCTTTCTCTGGACTCTTATTATATCAATGGGAATATAAGATGCTGGGCTGAATCCTGAGAATCTTGAGGATGAAGCCATCAAAGAGAAAGCAGAGTTGACAGCTGGTTCCTGATAAAATCGTGTGGTGTCAGTATGCTCAGGTTGCTGTAACAAATTACCATAGACTAGGTGGCTTTAACAACAAATATTTGTTTCTCATGGTTTGAAGACTGGGAAGTCCAGGATCAAGGTTCTGGCACATTCAATGTCTGGTGAGGCTTGCTTCCTGACTTGTAGATGATCATTTTCTTATTGTATCCTGATGTAGCAGATAGAAGAGAGGAAACAAACTCTCTTGTGACTCTTATTAGGGCACTAATCCCATTCATGAAGGCTCCACCCTCATTACCTCTTCCAGCGCTAATCACCTCCTGAAGGTCTCCTCCAATACTATCACACTGGGGCTTAGAGTTTCAACACATGAATTTATGGGGGACACACATTCAAACCATAATATTCAGACTCTGAAATAGGTCCTCAATAAACTCAAATTTACTTATAGGCTTTTCAGCTTATGTAAGCAATAACTTTTTTTCCAAGGGTCAGATAGTAAATATTTTAGGTTTTGTGAACCATATGGTCTTTGTTAAAACTACTCAACTGTGCCACTGTAGCTAGAAAGTGGCCATATAAATATGGAAACAAATGAGCATGGCTGTGTTCCAATAAAACTTTATTTACAAAGACAGGTGGTGGACCACCCGGAGAATCCTTCTCATTTAACTAGTGAGGAAACCAAGGCCTCTAGAAGTAAGGTGGCCTGACAACAATGGGCCATTTAGATCTTGATCAAGCTGAGAGAAGACCCTTACCTTCTGGCTTTCCTAGTACTCCATGTTGCTAGCCCTTAGTCCAGCTGGATGTAAGTTTGAGATTGAATGAGGTTGGGGATAATGCAACAGCCTGACCTGAATTCTTCACCTTTTGCCCATGACGCAGATGACATAAAACCTGAACTAGGTTTAGTCAGCATGGACCAGGTGGACCAGCCTTTTGGGGACTGCTGGACTTCCTTCTCTGATTGCCAGAGGTTTGTTCGGTGTTTTTTTGGTTGTTCCTCTTTCTAGTTTATTTTTAAAAATTTTATTACTTTTTCAGCTTTACTGAGGTATAACTGACAAATAAAATTGTAATATATTTAAAGTGTACAATGTGATTTAATACACATACACATTGTGAAAGGATTCCCATCACCAAGTTAACACATCCATCACTGAACATATTTGCTTTTTATTTTTATTTTTTTTTGGTGAGAACACTTAAGTTCTGCTTTCTTACCAAATTTCAATATACAATATAGTATTATCAACTATAGGCCCTGTGTTCTATAGTAGATCCTCACAACTTATTCATCCTATAACTGAAAGTTTGTACCCTTTGACTAGCCTCCCTCTGTTTTCCCCACCTTCTAGACCCTGGCAACCATCATTCCATTCTCCATTTCCATGAATTTGAATTTTTTAAAAAATTCTACATATAAGTGATATCATATCTGTCTGACTTATTTCACTTAGTATCATGCCCTCCCGTTTCATCCATGTTGTTGCAAAGGACAGCATTTCCTTCTTTTCTAAGGCTAAATAATCCATCATACATATGTATAGATATTATATAATATACATATTACACTTTTTAAAAAAAAAATCTTTATTGATTTCAGAGAGAGGAAGGGAGAGGGAGAGAGATAGAAACATCGATGCGAGAGAAACATTGATTGGCTGCCTCCTGCACGCCCCCTACTGGGGATCCAGCCCAAAACCTGGGCATGTGCCCTGACTGGGACTCGAACTGGTGACCTCTTGGTGCCTGGGTCGATGCTCAACCACTGAGCCACACCAACCGTGCAGAGATCACATTTTCCATGAAAACTTCCATTATTAATCTAGTCAATTCTTATGGACCTGGGCCACACCGTAAGAATTTGCACTTGTCGACATGTTCTTCTGTACTGTTTCCTTCATGTGTGGTATGTGCTTACTTGTGTGAACAATCTCTGTCTCCAAACCAAAATCAGAAACGGTGGCTTCTATTTCTTTAGTTCACCTGCCCTCGGTCAGGGCTCCAGACACGGCAGCGGGTCCGCGGTGTTTGAGAGCGCTCTCTGGTTCCTGATGTGCACATGAAAATCACACAGTACCCGGTGTGAAGTGGTGACTCAGAAACATGTCGCCAGACTGTTTCCGATGGCCGTGGGAGGATGTCGCATGGGGCCGTGTTGGAGTCATTGTGGTCCTAAGCATGGGACCATCAGCTTTACGAAGGATTCCAAATAGAAAGGCCCCGTGGCATTGCCACAGCCTGCGGAGAAGTTCACTGTTCAGACAAAATGCAGCTTCTAAAGGGAATGAAGATCCTGTGGTCAGCAAGACAGTGAGTGGCAGTGTTGCGCAGCAATTCCTGATAAACTAGCGAGCCGGGGAGGCTGCCGAACGTTTGCAGCTGTGAGGTGGCAACTTTGAACTTGGCTTAACAGAATCTTAGAGTGCCTCACGATTCCTCACAAAGGATCTAGAGCAAGGAGTCAGCCCCGCACAGAGGGTAGAGTGGGACTGTGTGGGACCCACAGAAGGATCCCTAGGGCCTGGAAGAAGAATATAGTCCAGACCAGAATTATTTCTTTACCACATCGGTTTTGTTAAATATTTGATAAATATTTACCGAGTGACTGCTGTGCCCCATGATCATTACCAGTTTCTTGGTAAGAACAAAATAGAGGTGGAGATCAGAGCCTATTTCTCTTGTGGTCATTAGATATTTGTGTATATAATAAATTGTATTTGTTTTTATTATAAAGTATTGGTCCAGCCATTCAAAAAATTCTTTTATAGTCCTTTAAATATCATTTGTTAATAATTTCCAGGCATTATATATCTGGCTATATGTAGTGCCTTGATTGGGTAGACCTCACTTTATTTTTTATAGTCATGATTTTGGTGTCTAGAGTGCAGATAATCAGGCTTCCTACAGGATTCTATCTTAACTAGACTTGTTTCTGGCTGGGCCTGCTATGTATGCATCACACTAGCCCATGAACAAACCACTATCTTGACATTTTCATGGCTTTCTATAGAGAAAGTCCTGTTGACAGCCTTTACTGCTAAAGAGTTATGTCTATGGAAGGATAGAAAACAATTCTTCCAGCTCCAGTCATTCATCCCCTAATAGCATCATACAGTTCTTTACTCTCCAAAAATGCATCCTTTCTTCCAATGGGTTTTGAGACAGTGAGATCCACTTCTACCATGAATTTAGCCCTGGGAGTGCATGAATCCAGATTATGATTTGCTTCAGAAGGTCGACCCTTCTCGGCTGTTTTTTCCCTCACACTGGAGGAGACACCCATGTCATCCTGATGTCCATGGTCACCATTGTGCCACCACATCCAAGGTGACCTTCTTTGACAAGAATATTTTTTTGAGACCAACATTAATTGAGTGGCTACTATGTGCTGGACACTGTAGGATCTTTATAGTTAATAGTCATAGAAAGCCTATGTGGCAGATATTCTTAAATTAAATTTACAAAAGGGAAAACAGGATAGAGATTTTTAGTAACATGTTCAGCTTAGTCTGACTCCTGAGTCTTTGTTTCTTCTAGTACAACGAAGAGATCTGTACTTAACACTTTTTTCTTTAAATGCAATAAATTTTCCCTAGATTATTGTCCAGTTATCTTGAACTAAACATTTTATCTTCCAAGCCCACAGAGCTGAGGTGTCAGTGCTAAGGTTTGTTTGCTAAGGTGTTAATGACAGTTTTTACTTTTCTCAGGTGTATTTGTACTTTAAGAGTTCATTCATCTAATAAAAATATTTGCTAAGTCAATATTTAAATATTTATAGAGAGGCAGCATAGCATAGCTGTTAGGTGTGGTCTCTGTGGTGACAAACTCCTGTGGCTTAAGTTCTTACTAGCTGTGTGACTTGGTTAAGCAGCTAAGCTTCTGTGCCTCATTTTAGTAATATAAGTATTGTGAGAATGAAATAATTTAAACTGCATCAAGCTCTTACAACAGTGCCTGGTGCATAGTAAGTGTTCAAAATATTTTTCCAGAGACAGGGAGTGACATAGCGGGCACACATTCGGTTCCAGGCACAGAGGATGCCTAGGGTCACATGAGCTCTCTCGCTACTTCAGAAATGACTTTTTCTTTTTCCTTTTTGGCCATAGGGAAACTGTAATGACATAGGCGAAGTGTACTGAGCACTCATTATATGCCAGGCCCTAAGCTAAGGGCTTTCCTTGGATTATCCCATGTGATTCTCAACAACTCTACGAGGAGCCTTTATCCCCACTTTCCAAGGAGGAGGCTGAGGGGGCAGGGCTGGGACTTGAGTCCATGGGTCTGACTGCAGAGCCCCCCGACTGAGCCTCTGCTCCTTCTGGGGTGTTCCCTCGCAGCTCTCTCCTTCAGGATCCCTCGGCCTCTCCCATGTGCTCCGGCCCTAATCCCCATATCAGTTCACAGTGAAGTGTTGCCAACTAGAAGCAGAATTTTTTTCACCAGTGGGGTCTGCATTTCAAAAACTTTATGCAAATAAGCAGTGGGACACCCCACTGAGGCTGCTGACTGCAGAGAGCTAAGAGGGAGGAGGTACAAGGAATTTGGCCAAATGTGAATATTTATATTTTTCCAAATAATTAACTGTGGCAGCTTGTAAGTGAAATATTTGCCAATGCTCATGAACATTACCCAGTGTAATGTTATCTTTTGATTAAACAGCATATGTTCTCTAATAATGCATATGTATGAGAGAAAGAGGAAGGTGCCACAGTGCTCAGAATCCTGAGTTCCTTAGAGCCGGTGGGTGCAGCAAGATTCTTACACAGTTTGGGGCTTTCGAAGGAGGAGGTTAGGATTCTGGCGATTTTGCATTGTTTTTTTTCCAATCCGTCTACAAATAATATCGTCAGTGTTAGTAGTGTAAGCAATAATACATGCAAAGAGCCTGGATTGTTTGGTAGGAGGAAAGAAAATCAGCAATTTCATGACTTGGAGTTTGATTTAACTTCTGCATGGAACCCATTTTCTAGATCAGCGGGTCTCCAACTTTAGCTGCATCAGCGTTACCCAGGGGCCTTGCTAACCAGACATCTGGGCCCCACCCAGAGTCTCTGATGCAGTAGGTCTGAGATCTGGCTTGAGACTCTTCATTTCCAAACAGCTTCCAGTGGCTGCTGGTGCCACTGGTCTGGGGACCACACTTTGAGAACCACCTACCAAGGCTGGGATTTAGATTGCATGAAGTAAACCAAACATAGTGATGAACTGTAGGTCCCACTGTGATACTTGAGATGTGTTGGTTCTAATGTGCTCTGAGAGATTCATGCACATTTTGTTTATTAAGGGTACCAGTGGTTTGATGAAATGGTGTCTGGCATAAAACCAGCTGTGGTGAGACAGAATTGTAAACTGGACCCTAATTATAAACTCTCAAGTTATTTTTCTTGCTGTAGGCATTGGCAGATCTTCAGAAATACAACAACAACAACAAAAAAGTCAATGGAAAAATGCCTACCTGTGGGTATCACAGTGCCCAAGCGGGTGCTTGATGTCTGGTCACTGGTTGGCTCCTGTGGCTGTCTCCATTCAAGACTTTTCTCAGCAACTCCTCATTGCCTTGTAGGCTTAAATTCTCAAGACACACACTCTAGAAGAACGAGACCATTGCATGTTTTTTGGGGGGCAGGGGAGATTATTTTGAGTGATATTATTTATATTTTACCACAGTTACAAATATTAGAAAATATCTACCTCAAGCCAAATGAGATATGAAAATATAACAACCAGGTTGTTTGTACTATGGCTCATTGTGTGGTGTTCCAAGATCAACAAATATTGTTTCTAGGATAAGCAGAGTTGGGCTCAATTTTAAAATGGTGTTAAAACCATGGTATGGCCCAGCCGGGAGTGGCTCAGCAGTTGAGAGTCTGCCAAGATCCTGGAGATTGCAGTTCGATTCCCAGTCAGGGCACATGCCTGGGTTGCGGGCTTGATCCCCAGTCTAGGGTGTGCAGGAGGCAGCCAATCAATGACTCTCTCATTATTGATGTTTTGATCTCTCTCTCCCTCTCCTTTTCTCTTTTTAAATCAATGAAGATATATTAAAAAAACAAAACAAAACAAAACCATGGAATGTTAGGTCTACTGTGGTTAGAGAAAGAATTCCCCTAGAATCCATGGACTTCTCTTATTTCAATCCAAGTTGATTAACTCAGAGTCATCTTCCAATCTGTTATATTTCATCACAACCTTAATTTCCTTTTCTGGTCTAGGGCACCATGAAGAATATGTGAACTTTAATTAGCAAGTGAATTGCCCAGGCTGTTGGATTCTGAACTGCAGGCTTTGAGCAGCTGTACAGAGCGTGAGGACACTGAGGTATAGAATTAGTATTTGCCTAGGCCAGTGGCTCCCAACTGGGGTCAATTCTGTCCCTCCACTGGGGACATTTGGCAATGTCTGGAGCCATTTTAGGGTATTACAGCTGGGGAACTGCTACTGATTTCTAGTGCACAGAGGCCAGGATTGCTGCTAAACATCTTACAATATACAGGAAAGCCCCTCACAACAATTACCCAGCTCCAAACGACAGTTCATTGGCGCCTTAGAAAGGTAAGTCATTGCAGCCTATGGTGTCTCAGTTTCCAATTAATGCAGCCAGGAAGCCTGTGCTGTGACGGGGGAGCACCTGGTACTGTGAAGCCAGCCAGGAGGAAGAGGCAGACAGAGGAGGGGAGGGTCTGCCGGAGGCCTCGCAGGGTCAAGGCTGCTCTTCTCATCCAGCCGTGTGAAATCCAGCCCTTGCGAGAATGCGGCACTCACTTCAAAGTCGAAGAAACAAATAGGCCCTGTGCTGCTCGTGTGGAGCTGTAGAAGTCATTAAGTGCATTTTGAAGGAAGAATGATGATTTCTCTGCCTTCCAACACAATGCTCAGTTAATTTATTCTGACTGGATGTGGAGTGAGCCAGCGCTGGGCAGTGTGTGGGAATATGCGCCTGAACCTCATTATTTCTAATGGGAGTTTCAAAGGCGCGGGCAGGTTTAGTGTCCTATTTGGTCTGACTTGTAGAACACCTGTCAATAGGCTGCTTTTCTGCTAAGTCATTAATATTGAAATAATGTGGTTTAAAGGTCAAACTGTGCCTACAGCAATATTAAAAGACATCATTCATTTTTTTCTAGATGGTAATGCGAGGGACTAGGAGTGGAAGCATGCAGGAGACAGTGAAAAGGTAATGAGAGCCCTAACTAGGAGAGAGAAGCAGCCACATATATTTTTACTGTATTACTATAATTAATAAATTAAGGAGGTTGCTTCTTTTTTTTTTTTTTTTCCCTGGTCAAAAATATATATTGTTTGGTTGAATTGTTGCAGAGACAAATTACATAGTACGAGGTCTACCTAGGCTAACCCTGAGTGACAAGAGAGGTTGGAGCTTTCCTTCAGGGTTCCTGCCAGGCTCCTGCTGTCCCTCTCTCGCTGCCTGTAACCCTCCCCCTCCCCATCCTAGCGCCATCCCCATTACCTTGATGGTCTGCTCAGGGCTCCTCTCCTGGGAAATGCCTTGGTTGGATGTCTCTGCCACCTTTGCTGCTGTGCATCTCATTCTGGGTAGAGGGGCTAGTCTCCATCACTGGCTTTGGGAAGGAGCTCATTCACGCATTTACAGGTGATGTTAATAAGGAAATGGTAGTAAACCTTTGTCAGGTTTTGGCCACTTAGCACCCTCCTTCTATCAGGTCTTGGTGTAACAGTAATTCCAGGTGCCTGGCTCCTGCCATGGGTGACAGAGGATGCCAATTGTTCCCTTCCAACTGAGGGGACAATAGATAAGATAAACCCACCTCAGTGGCCTCACATTGGGTAAAATGTTCCTGCTCTTTGAAGCTCTGTAGCTTTCTTGATTCTCTCTGTAACCAACCCTGGCTTTATCGTGGTCCACTTACTTTCTGAGCTTCCTGATGGTGCTCTTCCAAGAACTTCCTTTTGCCTAATAAAACAGAATTTCCATGAAACTTGTCCTGTTTTCTGAGAGTTATGTCTGAAGATAAAGCTGAGAAACAATCTTTGATACAAACTCCACAAAACCAGACTAATTTTGTGAACTTGAGCCGTTCCACTACCTCTTGCCTTGATAAGAAAGGGCATGTAGGTTTCCTTTGCCGCTGTTTCAAGTTATCACAAACTTGGTAGCTTAAGACAACAAACATGTATTATCTTACATTTCTGGAAGTCAGAGGCCAGAACTGGTCTTATTGGGCCAAAGTTGATGTGTCAGCAGGGCTGCGTTTCTTTCTGATGCCCTAACTGGAGAGTCCGTCTTTCTCCCTGTCCAGCCCCTAGTAGAGTCTGGCCACGCTCTTTGGTTCATGCCTTTTTCCATCTTCAAAACCAGTAACTGCATCACTCCCACCTCTGCTTTTGTCATCACATTATATATGACTTTGGCTTTACTGCCTCCCACTTTATCTTGAAAGGGTCCTGTGATTATATCAATTCACTGGATAATCCAAGACAATCTCATATGACAAGATCCGTAATTTAATCACATTGGCAAAGTCTGTTTTTCCATGTAAGCTACATATTCACAGGCTCTGGAGATTAGAATGGGGACATACTTGATGGGGGCAAGAGGGGCATTATTCTGCCTACCACAAAAGGGAAGGATTTTTTTAGATTTGCTTCCTATATGCTTTTTCTTTTCTCCTTTTTTCGGACCTTTTTTTTTGATTGTAAAATAAAACACAAATCCAGAAAACCAAAACTTTAAGCTTAGTAAATTATTATAAGGCAAACACCTTTGAACTACCACACAAATCAAGAAACAGGACTTTACCAGCCACCCCAGAAGTCCTCATACATCTCATCCCAAATGCGGCTCCTTCCTCCAAATACAGCCAAATCTTACAGGAATTAAGTTCTTGAACTTTTTATGTTTTATCATCTAAGTGAACATTTCCAGACACTATTGTTTAGTCTTGCCCATAAAAAATTTGTTGGGTGGGGCTATTTGATCTGTGGAGCATCCCACAGTCTGGATTTGGGGGATCTCACATTCAAGGCTCAGTTCAACATGTTTCCTGTCCCCTGGTTTCCTGCATATTGGTGCTGGATCCAGAGGCTTGGTTGGATTCAACGTCCACCTGTTTGGCAAGACTATAGGTGATGGTGTGTTCTTTCACCAAAAGCCACATAGCGTCTGTTTTTTGCTCTTTTTGATGTCAGTGCTGCTGCTGCTCAATGCTCAGGCTAATTAATTCATCAGGGGTTGCAGGATGGTGAAGTTCTAGTGATATTTAAAAAAATAGTTTGGGGAGGGAAGGATTTGTGGATATGGGGCTTCCCAACCACTCTATTCCCTGCCTGCCATGTCATAAGGGGAGGGCTTTCAGAAAACCCCTTTAGATGCGTCCAGGGTACAAAGGCATCATATAAGTCCTCTCCTTGCTACTACTAGAGTGATGACATGGAAAAGTCCATGGGAGAAACTAAAGTGTCCCTTAGGATTTGCTGGGTAGGTGATAAAGACAGAAGCTGGTCAGAGCAGCAGGGAAGAGAGAGAGGGCTTCAGTGGGGCACCCTGTAGTTCCCTGGCCTCAGAGGGATGCCTGTTGGGACAGGAGGCCCAGAAAAATCAAGCATCATGGGGAGTCTGGTTGGAATAGGAGCTGAGGGGCAGCCTCAAGAGGCCAGCTAGCAGGAGTCACCTGTGTCATTGGATTATGCTGAATGGAGGTACCTGTGGAAGGCTCATCAGGGCAGCCTCAAAAGTTCCCCACAAAGAGCCACACTTGGATTTCTGCCACACAGACCTTGGCTCCTTCCCTTTTTGTCCTTTCTTCCTGTGTTGACCCAGAGAACCAGAAGTAGAGAAGTGGTGGAAGGGAGAGTGTGGAAGAAGGAAAGAGAAAGGTGGAAGAACTTAGTGCACCTTTACTGCATCTTCACTGCTTTCGAGGTTTGTGGGTCTGCCCTGAGATGTGGGTGAGGGCAGGAGCTTAAAAAGGGATGAGAGATTAAAGTCTTGATGCTAGCAAGTTGACAAAATGACACTAAAAATGACACGGTTCATTAATACTGGAAAGAGGCATGAAAGCTGTAGGATCTGATCTATTCAAATTGTTGCAGGGATGATGAAGGGAGACCTGATATAGGATGTTTGTGGGCAGCAATGAGAGGGGTAAAAGCTTTTTTTAAAAAAATATGTGTTTTTGCATGGGAATGGAGAAGGTGGAGAAGACTTTTTTTTAATCTTTATTGTTGAAAGTGTTACAAATGTCCCCTTTTTCCCCCATTGATCCCCTCCACCTCGTACCCCTCCCCCCAGGCCTTCACTCCCACTATTGTCTGTGTCCACAGGTTATGCATATAAATTCTTATGTTAATCTCTCCCCACTCACCCCCACCTTCTCTCTGAGATTTGTCAGTCAGTTCCATGCTTCTATGTCTCTGGATCTATTTTGTTCATCAGTTTATTTTGTTCATTAGATTCCACATATGAGTAAGATTATGTGACACTTGTCTTTCTCTGACTGGCTTATTTCCCTTAGCATAATACTCTCCAGGTCCCACCATGCTGTCTAGCGGATCCTTCATTTTCACAGCTGCATAGTATTAAACGTCCCACAGCTCCCTTAAACTGTCCT
The DNA here is from genome assembly GCF_964146895.1 of Miniopterus schreibersii. Classification (NCBI taxonomy): domain Eukaryota; kingdom Metazoa; phylum Chordata; class Mammalia; order Chiroptera; family Miniopteridae; genus Miniopterus; species Miniopterus schreibersii. The sequence continues at coordinate 74,679,513 of NC_138108.1, read as the reverse complement.
CCTGTTTTTTAATTGTTTTTTTCTTTTTGGTTCTCTGATTGAGTGATTTTTTTCTACCCTGTCTTCTGATTCGCTGCTCCGATCCTTAGCTTCCCTTAATCTGCTGTTCCTTCCTTCCAGTGTTTTTTCGTTTCTATGTCATCCTTAATTTCCTTCATAATTTCCATAGATGCTGCTGAGCATCTTTATGATCAGTATTCTGAATATCTGATAGATTGCTCATCTCCATTTCATTTAGCTCTTTTTTTGGAGAATTCTTTTGTTCTTTCATTTAGGGCTTGTTTTTTGTCTCCCCATTTGTTTGCCTGTTTGGCTTTGTTTCTGTGTATTAGGTAGATCTGCTAGGACTCCCGGTTTTTTGGAATGTCTCTGGTGCAGGCCAATGTCAGATACTGTTTATAACTGGCCTTGAGTACCCTCTTTGAAGCTTTCTGCACTCCATAGCTTGTGGTTCCCTCTGCTGAGGCCGGGTGTGTTTGGACAAGACCAAGATGTGCACCAAGGTCTGCTTTTCTAAGCCTTGGGTCCAAAAGCAAATCAGGCAAAGACTCAAAGCACCCAGAGGCTGTTATTCAGTCTTTTAATGAGCCTCAGGCTGTAGAAACTCCACAGGGTGGGGCAAGAGGTTTTCCAGCAGGGTGAGGTAATTCCTCCCCCTTCCCCCCAGGCATATGCTGCTTGGAAGGTAAATGTCTGCCTGAGAAAGATGTCCTCTACCATATGGGGGAATGATTGGCACAGGTGTCCAGATGGGTGCCCTCTGATCTCTGTCCCCAGAGGCTACAACCCTAGATTCTTCTCACACAGCTCCAGTCCAGTCTACCCTCCTTCTGCCGGAGCTCAAGGTGAGTGGCTGCACATGAAACTTTGTGCGTTTACCCTTTAGGAGGGTGCTTGCATTTCCAGCCGTCTCTCCCTGGCAGACAGAAACCCTGCTGCTTTTCACAGCCAGATGTTGTGTGGGCACCTTTCTCAGTTCTGGTGCTCTGGGCTGGGGAGCCCAGCTTGGGGTTTAGGCCCCAGAATCCTCAGTGGGACCCCCACAGCTGAGATCTCCCTCTGGACCTTCAGCTTCTGCCTGTGGGAGCCCAGCCAGCCCTCTCGCAGTGCCGCACTTCCTACCAGTCTCACTGTGGTCTCCCCTTGTCCTCCTTGGTTATGGGGGTGCTCTCCAGCTTGTCTGCAGTTGCAGTTGATTATTCAGGATGGGTTTTCTGTATTTTAGGTGTAATTCCAGTTTGGTCCTGGGAGAGTGTCAGTGTAGCTTCCACTCAATCCACTGCCATCTTGGATCTCCCTGCTTTTTAAAACTTTATTGTACTCTATCAATTACTAAACTGATTTCACTAAAGTTACCCAGAGTTTGTTTCTGATGCTTGAAACCAAAGCACTGTACATAGTACAATTGTATCTGGCCTCTCAGACGTATACGCTTTGTAACGCAGGATAGCTTTTTAAATTCAGGTTTGGAATTTTTTGGCATCTTTTACAAAGTGGGAGTGGGAAGAGGAGGCTCTTTTTAGAAAATATTGTTTTCTCCCACCCAAGATGAAACACAGTGAGTTCATCCTGCACTGGGATGGGTTTGTCCTTGCAGGGTGCTGTCTGGACAGAGGAATGGTGGGAAGGAAGGTCCACCATGGCCAGCTGTGGCTTTTTATGGCTTATACTTGTAATGCCACCCCAGGTTACAATGACTACAAGACTACTTTCCTTAGCAGTAAAGCGAAGGCAATAATAGCTTGTAGAATTGTGAGAGTCCAATGAGGTAACACGTGTGGAAAAGCTTTTTAAACTGTAAAAATGTGTAAAAAAGGATTTTTTTTAAATTTAATTTTTGAATAGATAATAGAGTTATATGGTTTAAAATATTTTTAAAAGGTATAAAGAGAAAGTTCCCTCTTACCCTTGTCCCTCAAGCACCCAGTTCTCATCTTATTCTCTTACAGGTACCCACTGTTATTAATTTCTTTATGCACACACAAACAAATACTAACATCGATGCCTATTTCCCCCCTCTTTTTACACAAAGGTAGCATACTTTACACTTCTTCTTCTGCAACTTGCTTTTGTCCCCCCCTATTTAAAGTTATATTTTGAATGTGCTTCCATATTAACATATACCTTGTTCTTTTTTTTAACAGCTGGTTTAATAAATCCTCCAGTGATGCACATCTAGGTTGTATTCAATAGCCTTCTAGTCAGATAAGTCTGCAAAGAAGCCGTGTGTGTGTGTGTGTGTGTGTGTGTGTGTGTGTGTCTATTGAAATTTCTGTGGGTGGGGGTGGGGGAAGAGTTTTCTTTCTTTGCAGGTGCAGGTGCCCTGGCTAGAATGGGAGAGTTCAGGCAGCTTTCCCTTTCTGCAGCTTTCACCAAACTAATCAGATTTTGCCCTGGTCAGGACTGGACCGTGCCAGCGGTCAATTCTTTGTAACTTTTAAATGTGAGGAAATAGAAAGTAAGCAGAAAGCCTTGGTGGAAAGTTCGATTTCTTACCTTGGGACGTGATGAGCCTGCCCCTAGAGAGAGGGGCCAATATTGCTTCCTTTCCGTATTGTAGAGCACTTTTCTCACCCAGGGGATGAAGGTGATAACATCCACCCACAGAGTCATTGTGAGGCTGAAATGAGATTGGAACCGAGTTCCCGGCTCGTAGGCACTCCATAAATGTTAGACACTCGGCTGTTCTGTTAGCGAGGCTGTTTGATGGCCCCTCGCTCAATTCAATTCACGATTACACAGTGAAATACGACAGGTGCCAGAGGAGCAGGAGCTGAACGAGACTTGTGTGTACGGCCATCGTTCATAGTTCGTGGTCTCAGAGGCCCAATAATTCCACTACCTAGTTCTCTCAGTGGGCGTCATGCAAACATGCCTGATGTTGGGACGGCTCCTCCCACCCCTCCAGCTGAGCACAGCCTGGTCAGACACAGGCAGTTACACTGGCTCGTACGAAGGCAGCCGCTGTGAAACAGCAGAGCAAGTTCAGGGCGACGTCAAGCAGGTCCAGCAGTCACAGTGGCGAGCAATACTTCTTGTAGAGAGGGGCAGAGGTCACTGTTGAAAAGTGAGGATGGAGAAGCAGGCAAGGACTGGATCATAGGTCTTGATTGCTAAGGTCAAGTTTTAGGCTATTCTAAAAGCTATGGATTTGGCCTTTTTTTTTTTTTAAAAAAACAAACAAACAAATTTGACTTCTTTAGATTTCATAAAGAAGTGAGATCACACAGTTTTTATCTTTCTCTGTTTGGTTTATCTCCACATAGCATAGCATCTTCAAGGTCCATCCATGTTGTTGCAAATGGCAGTATTTCCCCCTTTCTCATGGCTGGGTAATATTCCATTATATATATGTACCACATCTTCTTTATGCATCCATTCAAGATGGGCACTTAGAGTGGTTCTGTATCTTGGCTGCTCTGAATAACATTGCAATACACATGCAAGTGGCGCACATATCTCTTCAAGACTCTGTTTCCATTTCCTTTTGGGTACATGCCCAGAGGGGAATTGCTGAAAGACAAATACCGTATATTATCACTTATATGTGGAATCTAGAAAAGTCATACTTGTCAAAACAGAGAGTAAAATGGTGGTTTCCAGGGGCTGGAGATGGGGGCATAAGAGAGCTGTTGTTTAAGGGTACAAGCTTGTACTACTAGTAGACAAATAAGTCCTGGAGAGCTAGTGCACATTCTACTGAATATAGACAACTATTGTATTATAATCATCAAACCTGCTAAGAGACTAGATCTTAGTTATTCCCAGCACAAAAAAGAAATCATGTTGTCCTGACATGATAGAGGTACAATGACAGTCATATTACAATATATACATATATCAAATCAACATGTGTACACCATTAATTCATACAAAGTTACATGTCAAATATATTCCAACAAAAACAAACAAAAATGGGGTGCCACATTCTGCAGAGGTCCGGATAAATCTGACTCGGGGAGGGCTGGTTCTGGGGGAGGCCGGGAGTGGGCTATCTCTACATTTGCCCTTGCTTCTCCAACCCTGTACCCAACACCAATGAATCCTCTAGAACCCGAGGAAAGTAAAACAAAACAAAACAAAACAGAACAAAAAATCTGAAAGCTATGGGTTCCACTGAGTATTTCGAGTAAGAGCATGACCTGAAATGTGCCTGCATTTCCACGTGGAAGGAGCACTCTGAATAGTGTGGAAATGAATGAGAGGGGAAGGTACTGGGCAGGAGGCAAGTTGAGGCCTCCCCAGAACAGGAACCTGGGACTGGAGGCTGAGCCCCGTGAGAGAGTACGGAGTGTGGGAACTGGTGAGGGGCAGGGAGAGGGCAGAGGGCAGAGTCTGGGATGGCTTGCTGGTTTCTGGCTCTGCTGGCCACATGGATGGTGGTGCCATTTCCTGAGCTGTATGCGCAGGAGGAGAAGCTGGTGCTGCATGAGAGCTGAAGAGCTCCAGTAGGCAGGAGCTTGAGTTGCCTGAGGGACGTCCGGATGGAGATGTACAGCAGGTGGTTTAATGCAGTAGCCTGGCATGGGAGAAAGGTCAGACCTGGCAATACATCACACCAGTGTCCTATAGATCCTTTTGACATTGTTATTTATTTTTTCAAGAATGTTCTTTTTCTCTGTTCAGGTCTGCACCCTCTCCCATACCCTCAAAGCCGCCTGTCCTTGCAGTGAGGACCATGCTACCCAAGCTCCCAAGTCCCTTGGATGGTGTTCCTCAGCAGGTGCCCTTGGTCACTGTGACCACCTGCTTGCTGAGACAGAGCCTGGCCTTGCACATCTGAAAGTGATAACCAGCATTTCTAGCCTCTGATGGATGCTGAGTCCACCTGCTACAATCACATGTTATGAAAAGATAGATTGTTTCCTCTTTGGATTACAGGAATAATTATCAATTATGCAGCTGTTTGTTTTATCAGCATATCAGCAGGTCTCCTGACTGGAATTCTTAAAAGGATCCTTTCAAAACATCGATGGCAGATTGCCACCTCCCCGTGTCACTCCCACACACCTACTGCTTCTTCATTTAGTGGGATTAATTAACTGTTGCTCCTTCCCTTCTCTATGGATGTCTACAAACCTACTGGCAGAAGCCCTGAAAGGAACCCAGTGGTAGGGAAGAAAGCGAAAGTCCCTTCATGTATCTTTTTGAACGTTGTAGAGTAAGCACTGTGGCATCAATTCCCAAATTCACCAGTCCTGGCCTATTATCAAAGAAGATGAAAGACCCCCGTAGGGTGAGGGAATCTGTAAATTCAGTAGCTCCTTTGAAAAAACCCTTGCATTTCCTGCTGCCATAGAAACCATCATTTTCAAGTGGATTATAAATAAAAACAGGGCCCTCTGGCTTCATGTTTATCTCATATGTGTGTTCTCTTTTGAATGTGGAAAAGTATGCCTCCTTTCCTTCTGCGATGCCTGGCCTGTTGATCTCAGCCTCATTGTGTCTGATTGCAGTCACTGGGAAAGCTTAGGGTAGTCTTTCTGAGTTAAGAGATAAGAAATGAATGGGACCAAAGGTGCCAATATTCGTTTTAATTCAGTTAGAGATTTCATGTTCCTGAGAGCAGGTAAATCATGGTAAATAAAAAAACAACAACAACCTTCCCTCAATATGGATAAAACAGTATTAGATCTGTGGGAACTGCTCACAGTCTGTGACGGGAGGGCCATGGCTGTTTTGAGACATTTCATCTGTTTTTTGCAGTTCACCCTGTGAGTAGAATCAATATTCACTAGGGAGCCTGCAGGGGACGTCTGCGCCTTTCTCTCCTGCTCGGGTTCTGACTGGCAGTCCTGTTGGACACACATCCGAGAGTCTGAATCGGGGACGGGAATAGGGTAGCTGGGCCTGCTCTTTAGCCACTGGGCCTGGCACAGCAGCAGGGAGGCATTCTGGGAGGCCAGGGGCTTGAAAACTTTCTTTACTCACCTTGAGTTAAAGTGCATCTAATTTTGTGTATTTAAAATACACCCAGGTAAGGTCTCCTTCAAAAAACTGCCTTGATTTAGCTAAATGTTCCCTTTTTGCATTCCCATAGGCTCCACCTTGTCTATTTTATGTTTATGTTTCATCTCACCCATCAAATTCTCCACTTTTTAAGGGCAGGGCCAGCCCCTTTTTCATTCTTATGCCCCAGTGTCCCGTCCAGCATCCTGTACCCAGTACGTCTTCAAAAACTCTTTCAAACAGAGTTGAAAAGCCACATCCCATCCTTCAGAGTGAGCATCTCCGGGGCAGATGCCATGTCTCAATAATCTTTGCAGTAATAATGAAGAAAGTACCTTATGTCCATTGGTACTTGCAGGTAGCATTACTTCTAACCCTCTGGTCAATTCTGTAAGACACATTCTGTTATTGTACCCATTTTCCAGACAATGAAACTGAGTCAGAAAGGAACTTAGCTTGAATTTGTGATAAAGAGCATTTGGCCAGTACCACAATGTTACACTGCCTCCCAGGCCAAGGCATATTCCCTTGTTTAGAGAAGGTATTAAAAGGTGTTTGTCCAATGAATAAATCCCATTGAAACTCTCGTAGCTCAAAGTCATTAAATGTGTCTGACTTGCTTTTGAGAAGCAGTCGATGGCTAATTTCTCAGGGTCCTGCGGTTGATATTTAGGAGACTGTCGAGGAAATTAATCCTGATAGGTGTTCACACAGATTCGGTGCCCATGCTTCTAGGTAGAGAGTGTAATTCACTTCCCTATTACTTTCTGTTAGTCATGGGCATCCGATTTGCTTTAGTCCATGAAATATGAGTGGAAGTGATATGAATCACAGGGAGAAGCTTTAAGGGTCAGTGTGTGCTTCACTATATAATCTAGTCTTTCCCCTGCAGTGGTCAATGTGAGCACAAATGCCAGGGTGGCCTCTTTCTCAGCCCAGGTCCCTGAGTGACCTCAGTAAAGGGCTCCTCAATTGTCCATTTTGATTATGTGTAGTGTGAGAGAGAAATCCTCTTTTTTTTTGCTGTTGGCCACTGACATTGCTGCTTGCTTGCAACTGTAGCAAAACCTCATGCATCCTGACTGATACAAATATCAAATGAACATCTCTCATTTCAACCATTTGGACATCACTGGCAGCAGTGAGGGTCAAAGGTACAAGAGGTCTTCAGAAGATCCCTGGTAATTCAACAAATATTAAATGATTTCTCCTAAAATTCCCTTTTATACCTCAGGGCCAAAGAGTGTTGTCTTAACTTGGAAACTCTTGATGGTACCTATGAGATATAACTCCTTCTGAAAGGATTATCAGCATGGTTGCTTTTCTGGATTTGGCTGTTTTAGGTTAGTTCTCCAGAAACAGACCAGAGATGAAAACTAATGTGCAGGTGCTTTATTCAAGAAGGGCTTCCCAGGGGACACCAGGGAGAGAGTGAGGGGGCATAGCAGCTAAGGGGAGGAAGCCAAGCCAGGGTGTGGCCTCGGGAAGGTAAGTTACGCCTCAGCATTTTCTCACTTGGAGCAAAGAAGGTAGGCGTCCCTGCTCTCTCACATAACAGCTGTTGGTTAGTGGTTGCCCCATGGGGCAGGGGGGCAAAATATAAATTCCCAGGAAGTGCTTCCTAGTAAGCCAAGGGCAACCCCTTACGAAGATACGGAGGCACTGGCTATTGGGAGCACTGAAGGAGAGAGGGAGAGTGTGCACAGAAAGAGTTAATTTGTGGACAATTCTTAGTTTTGGCCTATTTTAAACTACCTTTGCTCAGACATCTGTCAAAAAGAAATCAAAGATTGGCCTCTCCGCTTCTGTGTGACAATGAGAGACAGGGAGACATAGAGGTGCAAAATGACCTTTCTGTCCTCAGGGAGGCAGTTGTGATAAGAGATGAAGTTGGCACTTACGACTCCCGAGTCTGGTGTCACAGAATTTTCTGCCAGCCTTTGGCACTCTTGGCAGGAAAGCTGGATGTATCAAACTGTAAGTGGGCTCTACATTAATAAAATCTGACATGCAGAAATCTAAATGGACCACAAAGACAAAGTAGGGTACGTCTAAAAAGCATTTACTGAAGCTGAAAGGGCAAACACCAACATTCCGGAAACAGTTGCCAAAATATAAAAATATAAGAACCTTGCTGTGTAGCTTGTTTAAAAAAAAAAGTTTGCTAAAAGAGATTGGAATCTTTTTTAAAAGAAATTTTTAACAATGACATATATTGCAAGCAGAGAATTATTATCCTAGATGGGATATGAAGGAAATGACCTTTCAAGGTTGCTCAGATGTTGTGATCACATTGCAACAAAATTGGGATTCCACGTAGGTGTGATGGGAACTGTTTCTGTACCACACCAGGCAATGCATGAACATATGGGAGGAACGCAGACACTGACAAATGTATGGATTGCTCGTTATGTTTGTGCAACTTCTGTTTTGTACATCTGTCACAAAGAAAGAATAAAGTCCATGATTATCTTTATCTTAGATTAGCAAATTTAATGAATAAAAGTTGGAGAAAAGACAGGCATTGTATTTACCAGAAACTCATGAATCACCAGAAGCTGTAGTTGGAAGTGTGAGAATCAGTTTCCTGGTGCCTGGGAATGTTATCAACCTTTCAGTTGTAACTGCAAATAATGTGAGATTTAAAAGCAAATACAAATATGTTCTTGTCTGCAAATGCCTTAAACTTTGGTTCTTATCGATGAATCTAAAGATCTTCATTCCATGTAAAGCTCTGACATTTATTTTCAACGTGTGGTGTTTTCCTTCCGGCACCCACCTCTCCTATGTCCTTAGCGCTTCTTTAACAATCATATGAACAAATAAACATCACCCCAGGCTTTTAGAATTCATTGTGCTGTGCTGGCTCCAACTCAGGAGCTGTCTGAACTTTTCAGCAGAATTATTTTCAGCATATTTTTTGTTTTACTGTCTAGTTATCATACTTATCATCCCTTACTTTTGAGGAAGGGAAGTAGCAGAAATAAACACACTTCTTATCTTAATGCTTTTTAATCAGTAAGGGAACAAGGCCGTGCAATTGCCTTTTTTTTTTTTTTCTCTTGCAGCACTTGGATTCCGTCTCCTTGGGGTCGTACGGGGTGAACTCTAGGGCACCTGAGGCAGAGGAGTTGGGCCCCTGGCAGGGGGCATTAGCAGGAAGGAGAACATTGATGTTAAGGGGTACAGATCCATGAGGTCATGGTGCTTTAAAAATATGTCCACAAAATGCTTAATTCCCCTCCCTTCAAGAGTAGAGCCTATTCTTTACCTTGCCTTCTCTCCCTAAGTGTGGGCTAGATTTGGGGCCTTGCTTATAAAGAGAATAAGGCAGGAGTGAGAGCAATGACAGAGTATAACTCCAGGGACTAGGTCATAAAATGTACTGTGGCTTCCTCCCCCCACCCCGTGTGTGTGTGTCTGTCTCTGTCTCTGTCTCTCTGGGACTGCTCACCCTGGGCAGTGCCAGTTGACAGGTCATGAGGACACTCAAGCAGCCCTGTGGAGTGAGGTCCCTTGCTAACAGCCACGTGAAGGACCCATTTGGGAAGGGGAGTCTCCCTCAGATGACCACGGCCCTGACGGACGCCTTGACAGCGACCTCCTGAGGGACTCCGAGCGGGCCTAGCCTCTGAGCTGCTCTCATATTCCTGACCTAGAGAAGCTGTGAGATAACGGCACTCGCTATTTTTAGCTGCTAAGTTTCGGGTAATTTGTTACGCAGCGATAGGTGGCTAATGCAGTGAGGACTCAGGGACTGGAAGCCGTGTTTCCATTGCCTTCCCCGGCGTCAGACGTGGAGAATTCTCCAGGAAATGTGAGCAGAGCACCCGCACATGGAGAACGAGGGGCCTGAATTTTTGGCACAGGGGATGAAACCCACTGTGCTGGGTATTGCCCAGTTACCCCTCCAGCTTCACTTTCCACTGCTCCCACCGGCTGTGTCCTGAAGCCTGACCTCCAGGGACTGCCTCGAGTGGGCTCCTTTGTTCCCTGGTTTCTGCTGGATGGCCAGCAGTGGAACCATTAGGAGGGAAGGGAGCGGTAGAGAGAGGCCCGGGAGCTTGCTTCCCGGCTCCCTGCCTGCCGGGCAGTTGGCTGGCAGCCGGCTACCCTCCCCGAAGGCCGGGGCCTCAGCAGCTTTCTGCCGCCTGCCTAGCTGCTCCCCCTACTTGCCTCTGCAGGCCTAGAGTGCCACGGGCTCCCCGCTGTTGCTGGCCTGGGAGCTCTCCCCCCTCACCCTGGTTTCCTCAGTTGCGGTCACTGCTCTGGAAATAGGTCGCCATCACCCCTTCTGCGCGTGTCATCTGTTTCTTGCGGGGACTCCGGCACCCGGCTGGGCTTCCTTTGGCCTCTTCTGGTGCACGCATAGCACCGAGTGGAGAGACTTGCTTTGCCCTGAGATCTCAGATTACTATTATAACTTCTACTACGTGCACTAATTCTGCTTCCTTTCCCTCCTTTTGCTCTTTTTATAGCTTCTCCTCTTTCTCTCTTTTTTAGTATTAGAACCCTCTTTCTGAATGAAATCTTATGCCGACTACAAAATATAAAACGTGTAAAATTATAAAGGGATATGCTTGGGCTGAAGTGGGTGAGGGGGGCAGGCATCCCGTGCAGGGGGCTCCCCTCCGTCTTCTCGAGTGGGATCCCTTAAGGCAGTGCCCGGCTATGAAGGCTCCTGGCCGGACCTCGCACTCCTCTTACTGGCACCCCATCTCCTCTCTCTCCTGAATCGGGGCCTCGGTTCAGCAGCAGACGCCCTTTGGTTCTATTGCACCGACTCCCTTATGCCCCCCTTATGCCCCATTCCTCATTAGGAAACCCCCTGGACGCCGCAAGAGTGCCAGCAGGATCAAGTCTGTTTTCTCCCGTGTGCACTTAGGAAGCGGAGGTTCAGGGCCTGCACTGGCTTCCTGGCCTCAGGAGCCCGGACCATGCAGCTGTCCCGGACCCTGGGTGTGGCCTCTGCCCTCGGCATCCACATGGCTGCTTGACATCCAGGAAAGGGGACGAGGGAGGGAGGGCACAGGCACGTCCCTCTGTTTCAGCAGACTCCCCAAAGTCACTCACAGACCCCCCACAATTTACCAGAGATTCGGTCCCATGGCTTTCCAGAGTCTGGAGGACCCAATGTTCCCTGGTGGCCATTGGCTCAGCTGAAACGTTGGGGGTTCTTTTTCTAAGGGAGAGGAAAAGGCCAGCTGGTGGCCTTCAGTGCCAGTTCACGTGAGCTCGGTATCGCCACCCTTCCCTGGCTTTATTCTCCTGCCCAAGGACTCCGAGTCCCCCTCCTCTCTAAGGTGACACCTTCCGTGTGCGCCTGTGTTCCCACTCACTTCACAGCCATCTGAAACTGCATGCTTGTTTTCAGAATTGTGTTACGCGTGTTCATTTCTCTTTGTAGTTCTGACAATGGACATTTTTATCACGTGTTCCTTGAAGCTGAAGTTATTCCAAAGAGGTTTATTTATTGTGTTTAATAAATACCATAAGATTGCTCTCTGCTTGCCTGCTACCTTTTTGGATCTCTTGAACTTGCTTTAATTTAAAAATGTGTCTGGCCGGCCCAGTGGTTGAGCGTCGACCTGGGATCCAGGCGATCGGGGTTCGATTCCCAGTCGGTGCACATGCCCGGGTTGGGGGCTCGATCAATGACTCTCTCATCATTGATGTTTCTGTCTGTCTCTCTCCCTCTCCCTTCTTCTCTCTGAAATCAATAAAGATATATTAAAAAAAAAAATGTGTCTGTGTATATGTATGTGTGTCTATGAGCATGATACGTGCACGAGATACACATATGCACCTCCCATACTCACATTCTAGATACTCTATTAATGTTGCTATTTAAAAGTCAACATGCTGATTAGGATATACATGATTGGCCTCAGGAAATAGTAAGCCAGTTCTGTTTCACTTTAGCTCCGCTACTCAGGACTAAGAGATTACCTGTAATCTACCAGAGAAATAAATTTCCATTTCAAGTAAAAATATGTTGTCTGGGCCCAGGATCTGTGCTGGGTCTTAATTTATAAAGGTGACTGAGTGATAACACAGAGAGGCAAGTGTCATTGAAAGAATTTTTGTTCCTTACATTCTTAGAGAACAGGAGGCATGCCACACCACGCAGGGCCCATGGGGAAGCACACGCTTCATTCGGGAGGCAGAAGCAGGAGCGAGAGGAAAGCCTCGGCCACAGCTTTTGTGGAGATGGGAGGGGAGTTGCATGGGAAAGAAAAAACAGGGCAGGGTAAATATCTTAAGACTGGCTACTGTGAATAATTCTAGTGGGCCCTGGGGCATAGAGGCCATCGCTAGCTGTGTGGTACGGGGCCCGGGGGTGACGAGAGTGGAGGAATACTGCCTCCTGGGGTACAATGGAGAAGGTGGTTGGGCGTGTAAAGGCTCTGGGTTCGTTAGTTTGCACATTAGAGGCGTGTTCCTGGCTGAGCCCTTTGTTATCTCCAGGAATTGGCTAGTCCTGAGAAGGGCAGTCTCTCCCCCCCACAAGGTTTTCAAGATGTGAAAACATCCTAACATATAGAAAATAAAAAACAAGAGTAATACAGCGCACCATCTTTTCTTAGCTCCCTTCCTAGTTATCTCACTACCCCATCTCCCTTTTCTCTCGCTGTCAGTGTGTACCCTCTCCTAAAGTTTAGACTGAAGTCCTCTACTCTTTTCTTTACCAATTTTAATCTGGCACTGACCGCATGCACTTCCAGGGCCTTCATCAGTGCCCGTGGCCATCAGGAAGAGGCGTGTGGCCTTGGCCGAGTTAGTGTTTCTCTCTGGGCCTCTGCTTCCTTGTCTATAAAATGGGGGGGCGGTTGGGGTGAAGGGCTTTGCTGTATTTCTGATCTATCCCTTTCATCTCAGAGTCTAGAACTAGCCCCTGCAAAAGGGCCTCTTTCTGAGATAGAGTGTGCCGTTCCGTCGAGCATACAGCACTCTAATCCTGCTTGTATATTAGTCCTGTAGTTATTAATTTTAAGCCCCATGGCATTAACGTCTGCACAGGTCGTTCACTGCAGCCCAGCAGGCGGTTGCTAACGGCCTTGCTCACTCCTGCCATGTGTCTCCCCCTGCTGTCCCTTGGCCTCTCACGCCCTTTTCCTTCTTCCGTTTATGTTTAATCCTCAGGGCCTGGAGCCCGTTCTTCTGATTTTCTTGTCTTATTCCCTGGTCTACATTGAGTCTTACTTTGGGGCTTAGAGTCATCACCATTCAATGTTCCCTAACTGTTGCATAAGTATTAGCTTTTTAAACTGAACTCCAAGCTTTGGATGGTAGGGCCCACTTCCCGGGGTTGGGTGACTACAGTCAAAGTTTCCGTGGTCCGTTTGCCCCATAGATCTCTCAATGGCTTGCTGCTCTTTCTCCCACATGAGCTGAGAAAGAGACTCCGAGAGAGCCTTCCTGCTTCAAAATTCTGTGTTTTTAGCACACAGAGTCCCCTCATGCCCACTTCTCTTTCATTGACTGATTACTTCTTTAAAGCTCAGACAATCCTATAAGCCTCACTTTACTTACCTGGCTCTCCCTGGGCTGCAAGCTCCTTGAGGGGCATGGCTTGCAATGCTGGGCACAGAGTAGGTGCTTAGAAACGGCTCTTCATATAATTGGATAAGAAGCCCACTGGCTGTTTACAGCATATACTCTTCTCCATCTTGAAGGGGAAGGCCGCTGTTTTACCAGCTCAGAGAGCGGTGGAGGGGACGGAGGATGCCAAGGGTCACTGCCCCTTTGATCCCTGGAGAGACAGCCTGCGTATTTTCCTGTGGTGCTTAAGTGAACCAAATTTATTCCATGCTTCAGATTCCTCCCTCTCTTTGTGCTGCAGATGAAAGTATGAGAAGTGAAAACGGGTACTCTCTTAACCTTTTCAAGTCTCCAGATAATGATTTTCTAGACAGATAAGACTGAGTTGGCATTGGGCCTCCCTCAGGAGCAGGAAGGCTGGCTGCTTACCAGCTGCAAGTGCACTGCCGGCGTCTTCATTGTCTTCTCTGCTCCTCAGTGGAGAAAATGAAAACTCCGATGGTCAGATTAGGTGGTTCTAACCCTCTGCCCCTTGCCTGCTGAGGCACACGTGAGAACAGGCTTCTCTGCCGGTTCACATGAGGTGGTCGATAATTTGAATACTTGACCAAATAACTGAGCTTATAAGATCCTTAGACTAAAGTGCTTGTGAGTTGCTTATACACACACCCACACACCCACACACCCACACCCACCCACCCACACCCCCACACACACATTAGGCTTTCCAGCCACAGAGCAGAGGGTCACCCACCCAGAGTAAGGTAGAGGGCCCTGTGAAAGTCATCTACCTCACAGCACTGCCTTCCTGTCTGAATGCCTCTATTAGTCACTCCTTTGAGTTAAGGCATTGGTCTGAAATGGAGCTATTGTCAAACCCAGAGATATCCTGCCATTGATGTCCTGGTGTTTAGCTGGGCTTGGGGAGCTGGACCATGGGCCAGATATGTTTTCCAAAGGAAATGAGGTTGACAATGATGCAGGTACCTGGGGTTGTTGCTGAAGGACTGTTCTCATTGCATCACACAGGGAAAGTAACCGCAGGGCACTGGCTCATTTCCCAAAACAGAGAGATCAGTGGTTGGGAGGAGAGGTTCACAAAAACCCTTGTAGCTTAATTCTCAGTGTTGCCGAGACTAGCAGTGGCCTCCTCAAAGCATCCTGATTAGGGGTTATTAATCCAGTTATTGGGTACCTGAGCTCTTGGAGGAATGAAAATAGGGAGCAGCTAGAAAAGTTAGTCATTGGTTTTAATTCAGTTTAGTAGTGGGTATCATTATAAAATATATTTTTCTGTACCCGCTCCTTTTATGGGGGAGGCTTTTAATCTCAAATCATATAAATCCGCACTATCTGAATAAAGTAGTAGGGAAAATAGGCCCCGGATATTCATGCCCTTCAGGATTAGCAGAAATCAAGCTTTATTTTTTTAATGCTGTTTAGCTAAAGGATGCAGAATATCATTGCACCTGACCCTCACAACCCTGTGACTTTTCTTCAAAAACCAGTGGAGAAGGATTGATTTTGACCAGTTACACAGTAAAGAATCTGTGAGTCACAGTGGACCACTAGATAAAGCCTAAATAAGACTATACAAAACAAAAACAAACAGTAGAACCTGAAAAGATGCTGGAACTTCTCTCTCTCTTAATCTCTTGCTCTCTCTTAATTTTTCTCTGTCTCTCTCTAGTTATTTCTCTGCCTCTGTTTGTCTCTACTTCTGTTCTTTAGATATCACATGGTTACTTTGTCCTATGACTCATTTTAGTAAACATATCTCTTTGTTGGTCAAAATTAAGTTCAGAATAGCATTACTACTGTTTTTTGATTTACTCGATGAAAGATGAAGTAGTATTTATGTGGAGATTTGTGAATTTTTGAAGTTCCTAAGCTAAGTATTATAAAATTGCATGAAATTTTTGTTAAAAGTGCTTGTCAGTTTTAGTTTGCTGCAAAGCGTCCAGATGGTCAAAGCTCCCTTCCTTCTGTCTTGCACAGACTCTCACAGGGTTCATTCTAAGCCACACTTAAAAAAAAATTTTTTATTGATATTTTAGAAAGAGAGAGGAAGAGAGAGAGAGAGAAAGAGAGGGAAAGATCAACTTGTTGTTCAAGTTATTTCTGCATCCATTGGTTGCTTCTTGTATGTGCCCTGACCTGGGATCCAACCCTCAACCTTGGCCTATCAGATGATGTTCTAACCAACGGAGTTACCGGGCCAGGGTCTAAGCCACACTTTCTAATTAGCCATTGACAAGGCTTAGAATGAAGTCATGTTGAGAAAACCTCTTATGAATAGCAGCCGGAGGAGTGGGGGATCCTTAGCTGGGAAAGGAAACGGCTAACGCGAAATGTATCTGCTGTCTGGAGATAGTGCCTGTGAGTCTCTCTTTAGATGGTGGACAAGACCCGGGACAAGGACAATAGCTGGGCCGTATTGTCCACTCCTCTCCAGTGACTATACTGTGAGGAGCGTCTAAAATTTTTTTACTACAACCACAGTAAGAAATAAATTTTACATCATAACCAGATAGAAACCTAAATTTACAAAACACCCACAGCATCTGCAGTGCACTTTTTTTTGTCTCTCCTCTCCCTTTTCTTCTCCACTCCCCTCCTTTCATCTCTTCTCATCTCTTCTCTCATCTCTTCTAGTCTCTTCTCTTTTTTATATTCTAATTTCACTTTTAAAAAGTTACCCCTTCCTGTATTCACTTGGGGGTGAGTGGACTGCGGTCTACAGTGTGTAAACGGCTGAAACCGCTGGTGAGGTAGAGCACAGGTGATAGTAAAGACCCTGGACTCTCTCATCAGAGTGACTTGGGTTGAATTCTCCTCTGTCACTGAATATAGTCTTACGGTCTTGGGCAAGTCATTCAACCTCTTGGAGCCTCAATTTTCTCATCTGTAAAATGGAGATAAATGCCTGAGTCATAGTGAAGATCAAATAAGAAAGTGAATGGGTATAAACAAAACTAGTTGTATTAATTTGTCTTGCTGCTGTAACAATTACCACAAAACCAGTGACTTATAAAACAGAGGTTTATTTTCTTACAGTTCTAGAAGTCAGATGTCCAAAATGGGTTTTACTGGGCTAAAGTCAGGGTGTCAGCTGGGCTGTGTTCTTCTGGAGGATCCAGGGGAAATCTGTTTTTAATATTCTCTAGTTCCTAGAGGCTGCCTGCATTCCTTGGCTCATGGCCTCTCCTTCCACATTCAATGCCAATAGTGCCACGGTTTCAAATCTCTCAGACTCTGACCTTCTGTCTCTTTCTTCCACATTTAAATGACTTTGTGTGCATTGGACTCGCCCAGATAAACCAGGACAATATTTTTGTTTGAAGCTTAGCTGATCAGCAACTGTGATTCTATCTGCAACCTTAATTCTTCCTTGCTATTTAACATGACATATTCACAGGATCTGGGGATTAAGATGTGGACATCTTTAGTGACCATTATTCTGTCTACTATAATAGAACAGTGAAGAGAACCTCACATATGTTTAATCAAGGGTTGATGACATTGACATTCTCTTTGAACTATGACATTCTGTGAAATTAAAAAAAAAAGTCATTTAAACCAATTAAACACACACACACAAATCCCTCTAAATACATATTCCATTTTAAGCCAGATTCCCAGTTTACCTTTGGGACGTTGATGTTTGAACCTAAGTATGGGATTTTGCATTTGACTATTTTTATAGTTTTGAACTCAGGCCTCATCATCAAAGCCTTCATAAAAATGATTTGCTTGATGGAGAATTTGGTTAGCATGGTTTCAATGCCAATGCTCAAATCAACAATAAAAATGTTGAGCAGGCAGGCCTCAGGCCAGACCCTGTGGAGTTCTCCTAGAAGTATGCCTCTGCTGTGGAATTAATCATTAATGGATACTCTGTATGACCTGAGAGAGGAGAGGGAGAACAGAGAGACAGAGAAAAACAAGGAAGAGAGGAGAAAGCTGTACTTCTGGGATATGACATAAAACAGGCTTTTTCTCTGGATTGATGTCTTAAAAAAGCTATAATAAGATCAACTTTCAATAAATATTAGCTATTATTATATTCTCCATATTTTCAGCATTTCTCCTGAGTGCATCTGAAGCTGTGTATAAGGCTCTTGCTGTCTCATACAGGAAAATTTGCCTCCCCTGCCCATGAAATTAAAGCACCAAATCCTCAGATGTTCAGCTAGCCTGCAAGCCCACAGTCAAGGCGGAGGTAATGTTCTGACACCTTGACTGCAGTAGATTTGCACAGAGTGTCAACAACAGCACAAAAGAATTCTAGGAGCTGTTGGAGCATCTGATGTAGCATCAAGGAGGGTGACAGGGCTGAGAGTTTGGAATCACGAGTGTGAGTTCATGACAGCTCTGCCTCTTTGAGGAGGGTGAACAAGCCAGCAAAAGGAGGTGAAGGACATGACCACTCATTCGAGTGTGTGGCCCCGTGACATCAAAAAGGAGGATTTTTGCAACCATCTGGATGATGGCTTGACTCTTCCACACTTGTGAAGAATCAGTTTTCTGTTTCAGAGGTTTTGCCTCTAGATTGAATATATAGTTGTCAGATGACGACTGATATCATCTTGATTCAGGTTAGGGCTATTCCAGAATATGAGGTTGTTTGTTTTTCTGAAACTATGGGCAGGGGCCTTGTTGAACACATTTCTGTAATCCAATGCCTAATCCAGAGCAGTAAATTCTTATTGAATTTAAGGGGTAATAGGTTCAAATTGCTTATCAACAGACTTTTGTACTTATTTTCTTGACTCCTCCTGGTCATTATGCAAATAATTTTGTGGGGATGAACTCTTTTTTGTGAGAATCAGATTTCATAGTGGTACGAGATCAAGCTTTGGAATTAGATGCACGATCAAATCTCCATTTGGGAATTTGCTTATAAATTGTCACTTTGACATAATTATTTAAATTATCTGAGTCTCAGTTTACTCATCTACAAAATGGGAGTAATACCATTACCTGTATTACAGAATTATTGTGAGAAGTGCTTAAGATATGTTCAGCACCTCATCTGGTGCCTGGCATGTGGCGAAGTCCTAATCCATGGTGGTTGAGCCAGGTGGGATACTTCTCTGTTTGACTCGGGGGTTGTTTCTATTGCTCAGATGCAATGGATTGTCATGTATGATTTTAATTTCCCTCTGGCTGTAGACCTCTGTGGCATCTGCTCTTGTTCAGGCTTTTTGGCTGCAAGAGCCAATAGAGGATGAGCTAATGAGAGGAGCCCCTGGAAAGGCAGGACTGGGGAGTCCAGCCCTAGGGCAGCTTCTTCTGCGGCCAGAGGGGCTTCTCAGTAGCTTTCTTCACCCCAGAGAGGACTTTGAAGTGGCCTATTGAAGGGGGTGTTTCTTAGAGTGACAGCTCTCTGTCCCTTTGTCTACCCTCATCCAGTCCAAGATCCCCAGAAAGAGGATAGTGACGGTGAGACCTTGGGAATCAAGTTTTCCAGAGCAGATTTTATGGAAGAACTTGGAAGAGCTGGCAGTGGCGTGGCCTGACCCAGGCTGACAGTAGGTGCAGCCAGCATGGAGTAGCCCTGCCCAGCCTCTTTCTCCATCTCCTCTTGCTCCCCCAACCTTCCAGACTCTGCTCAGGCATTCCCTTCTGGAACTCTCTTTCATGGTGCCCTGCTGCAGACACCCTGTACTCGCATATTCTGTAGCACAACATCACAATGTCTGGTTTATGAGAACACAGGTAGGAACATATTTACCTTGGCACCTCAAGCTACTAATGGAATCCGTGGCTGCTTGACTTTTTTACCACCTCCCCACCCCAGACTCCGAGTCAGGATGCTTTTGGCTGCAGGTAATGGAACATTCAATGAACATTGGCTTGACTTATGGAGATGTTCATTGTTAACTTATAAAGTAGATTAGAGGTAAGCAGTTCCAAGGTCCTTTCATGGTTCAACACTTTTAGCTGGGATCCACACTTCATTTGCTTGTGCTTTGCCCTCTTGTGCTGGCTCTTCAGCCTTACATGTATATCTTATGGCCGCAAGGCGGCTGCTCTAACTCCAGGGCACCATGTGCTCATGGCTTTGCCATAACAACAGTGGTGCCAAAGAGAGAGTCTGTCTTTTTCTTTTTTTTGATGTATCTTTACTGATTTCAGAGAGAGGAACGAAGAGGAAGAGAGAGATAGAAACATCAGTGATGAAACAGTCATTGATCGGCTGCCTCCTGCACAACTCCCATTGGGGATTGAGCCCGAAACCTGGGCATGTGCCCCAGGCTGGGAATTGAACTGCGATCTCAATTAGAGGTTGATGCTCAACTGCCGAGCCGCACTGGGCTGGCGAGAGTCTGTCTTTTTATCAAACACGTGAGGCCTCCTATGGACTTTCCCTTATGAATCATAGGCCACAACAGTGCCCGCCCCAAGACAAAGAGATGGATTCCACATTGACTTAGAATGATCATGAAACACATCTTGGAAGATGGGGCAGAGGAGCTTGCTTCCTTCTCTGTGATTAAAGAGTCTGTCCTCATAAGCAGAGAGACGGCGAGGAGTGTCTGCTGGGTTGACTGTGAGCAGTGCTTGCCATGCCTCCTGCATGCTCCTCTCCCAGCTTCTCCATCCTGCCTGCCTTCTCCTCAGGTTCCTAATCCATGACACATGCCTAATCTTTGTTTTCTTCTAGAGGTCAAAATCCTCACTGGACTGTTAGTCCTAAAGGGTTAAGAAGTAGCCCCTGTTTTCTTTGCATATTCTATCTCCCCTGTTACAGCATAAAGTCTTTAAGGATGAAGATTGTATCATGTTTATTTTATCTAACACAGATCCTGGCAGATGGTTTGTGTTCAGAGTAGGGTTGCTTAATGAAACAAGTGCCTGCAACCTGAAATTTAATGAGAAAGCCGCGTTGATTAGGGTAGGGATGAGGTTCTAGTTCAGTAAAGAACTCATGAGAGTAGAGTAGAAGAGTAATTTACGTAAATGCCAGATGAATGGAAAATCAGGTAGTTAGCATCTAACTTGCTGTTGATTTACAAAATAATCTCCTTTGCACCTAGAGGCAGCTGGTCAAGGGAGGAGGGGCTGGTGAATGGTGTGAATTAGCTGGGTCTAGTGCAAATGTTGTTACATGCATGCACTCATGTGTGAGTCAGGTGGAAATGTCCAACTGTTTGTGATTTTTAACACCTGTCTGCTGCACTGGCCTTTTGTCCAGCCCTAGCCTTGGGCCCTTGCCTGTTTCTGTATGATCCTCCCCTTCCCCGCCCCCCTCCAGTGGAGACACAAGGCAAGGCTAATGTCACACTCATGTCTGCATCAAGGATGCTGGGCCACTGCACAGGAGAGCTCAGTAAATATTTGTGGCATTAAATTGGGTTTGCTCATGAGAGGAAGAAAATACAAGTAGCCTCCAGCCAGATACTAGGGTTCTCCTGTGTGGGATTTTTTAGCCAGCTTTTGGAAAGGTCATACAGAATTGCTCACTTAATGTAGTTTTGTTTGGTCTTGTCTTTTTTACCCTCTGCACTGCTAATTTCTAAGCACTCCAGCATCTCTGGAGCCATAGGTAAGGATTATTGCCTAGGATTGGGGAATCCTTTGCAAAAGCTTTTAATTTTCCCCCCCATAAGCTGCAAGTGGTCACGACTGGCACTCTTGCTGAGCCTGTTTCTTCACTCTCTGCATTCTATCTGCTGCATGCTGTTGAGGATGACATGTCTTCTACACATTCAAAACCACACACTGTACTTTCAGTCTAATTTATTAGAAATTCTCCAACTTGGGACTTTTATGTGCCTGCACATACGAAATTCACACTAATTTCCCAAGAACGAGAAGGTTGGAATCAGGAAATGAACCTATTTACTTGATTTATAGTGTGAATATCTTATAAGTTATACAAACCATTGGTATTTGCAGATGAAATATCTCAAGGTTTACATTATCTGAGGTGTATAAGAAGTGGGTGTTTAATTAAAGACCTCACAGAAGTCAAGATGGAGGTAAAGAGAGTAGGCAAGTGGAAAGAGGTCAAGCATGTGTCAGCATACTTTTTATCCATTGCCTCCAACATCTAAGTTTTTCCATCTACCAAGGATAGATAAGGCTGAGGGCATAACTAAGGCAAGATCCCATGGAAAGTATGGCTCATATAAGCACAAAATGAGATTAGAATAATTAGAGATATGAAAATGAAAGAAATGACTGTTAGACTTTCTATTACTTGAAGCCTAGTGGTATCTCTACCTTTCTGTTACATAGGGAAATCATTAATTCTGATAATCATCCTCATATTAACTCCACATTCATTATTAAGCTTTCTGAATATGTCAGATGCTGACTGAGAGAATGGATTGGTGCATTGGTATACTCTGTTTGAAACGAACAAAATGTGCCCTGTGTGGGAAAAATGCTATTGTGAAACACACATCTGGATTCTAAACCTGAACTCCTTCCATACTGAACTGGCCAATGTATTTAGGTTCTGAGTCTCAGGCTTCATTATATGAT
The DNA here is from genome assembly GCF_964146895.1 of Miniopterus schreibersii. Lineage (NCBI taxonomy): Eukaryota > Metazoa > Chordata > Mammalia > Chiroptera > Miniopteridae > Miniopterus > Miniopterus schreibersii. The sequence goes on along the minus strand of NC_138108.1, from coordinate 74,657,526 downwards.
AAACTTGGGCATTACCACCTATATCTTAACATTCTTATGAGGATCAAATAAGGTCATACATGTAAACGCATGAAAAAGTGCTTGGTACCTAATAAGTGCTCAATATATGTTAATTCTCTTCACTGATGCTATAAGCTTTTAAAAGGTTAACCCAAGTACAATGAGATGTTTCAGTGGGACCCTTTTTGTCTCTCTTTTAGCTGATATACAAGACATTAGGTGCCAATGACCCCTCATACAACAAAGAAGGACTTGCAAAGGAAATGAAAAGCTTGTTTTGGTCCATAACCCTTTATCTGTGTTGCGGGTTGTGGCTAAGATAGAAATGTTCACCAATACCTCCTGTTCTTTCCTGCATTTCCTGGCCTCCTTGCATTTGGTGGAGCCACAAGACTAGTTCTGGTCTATGAGCTCTGAATGGACAGGACACCTGTTGCTTCAAAGCCAACGCATAGAAGAGTGGTGTGACATCTCTATGTACTCTCTCCTCTAATCTTGGTGGTTGTGGCTAAGCCACAAAACAAAAGCTGTCTGCAACACAGGGTCACCTGATGGGGTAGCAGCCCTTGCAAGACACCCAGGTTCTCAGCAGGCTTTGCTGAGAATGAAATAAAGTGTGGCCAGGTGGAGAGCTTGCTGATTTGGGAATAGGCTATACTTCCAGAGTTTGTAGGGCAGGGTGGATGGGGCAAAGAATGAACCGAGTGGAAGAGAGCTGACCTGGAGCTGCCTTAAAGGGACTTCGCTCAAGCCGGCCACTTGTACAGCCTTTAGGACCCAACAGAGCCAGTCTCTGTGTGGTGGGCTTCAAGGGGCAAGGGCTAAGGAGGAAGCCCAAAGCAGTCATTTGGAGGAGACAGGGCCTGCCAAGGGCCCCTGAAATGCCCATGTGCAAAGGGCCCCCGACAGGAGGAGTTGGCCTTAACCCTCGGCCACAGCTGGAAGCAATCCTTTCCCAGCCTTGAATCCTCCATTGCCCCGCCTTTGGAGGAAGCAGAGGCCTCTTCTTGAGCTAAGGAGAGGGGCAGATGCTCCAGGCGGAGAAATGGAAGCATGGCCTTGACCCCTGTCCTAGATGAAGCAGCTCTGCTATTAGTGCAGTTGAGAATTTTGACTCTTGCTTGGGACTGAATAGTTTTATTATGAAGAAAGATTGGGGGTCTCAAAGTAGAGTACTTTTTATACAAGTATGACAGGAAAAAATATAGAAATATTTTTTAATATGAGGAAGAATTAGTCCTACAAAACAGGTCTGAAAGAGCAGAGGGAAGGGAAAAATTGCACCACCTCTTTCAAAGATAACCACATATACTACTGATTGTATTAACACCCAAGCACTCAAAATAGAACATAACCTGAAATATGTCTTTTCTTGAACTATGTCAGAGTATGAAACTGTAATATGTCATTCTAATTATAGAATGTAATGTCCTGCTATGGAATAGGATACTGGGAGGCAAAGGCCCAGAAACCTTCGTTCAGTGTCTTAAAACAGTGTCTTTAAAAAAGCCAATTAACTGCGATGCAAAATTGCTCGATATTAGAGCTCAGAGAAAAATTTAACAGTGATTTTCGTAAATGCCTTTTACTGTCTGCAGCAGTCCGAACAGCAAACCTAGAGATTATGCTCTGCAGACACTTTCCGCAAAGAAGCAGGTAATTACGTTTTTATCGCCTGCGCTTCTGGCCTCTTTTAAAAGGCTGCGTTTTGTTCTCCCCTGAAGTGTTTACCTTGTCTACTGTTCCCTTGCAAGAGCGGCAAGTCGTGTGGCGATAAGCTCAGTAATGATGGACGCTGCAGGATCGGGAAGATTTTCATGGTTGGAGTCAATGGGCAGCGTTATCAGCCGAGGCTATCACACTGGGTTAAGTGACGTCGGGGATGGGCTCTCAGAGCATCTCAGTGTGTCTTCGGTCCCATCTGTAGAGCCGAGTGGGAGGTGATATTGGATAATGGGTAACGGAGGGCTTGGAAGGTGGTGATCCAAACCAGCCCCTGACTTTCTCCCTGACAACTGTACAATCTCGGGCAAATCCCTTAAGTCACTTAAGGCTAAAGTTTCCTCCATATAATAACATTGTTATTACCTGCCAAGGGTTACTCTTAGGGTTCAATGTAATAACAACTGCAAAGCACTAACACAGCGCCAGGAGAATGGCATGGAAAAGACTAATAAGATAATAAAATGAAGAGAATTATTGCAGAATGAATAATGTTAAAAGGATAGAACAATAATGATGAAATGATCATTGGATAAGCCAATGTAAGAGGAGACAGTGATAAGACAATGTAAAATTTAGACAATTATTAACAAAAAGGGTTATTTGTCACAGGCCAAAGATACACAATTTTACTTTTTCAAATTGCTTTATAACTATGATAGGCCTGGTAGTTCCTTTTAAAATACAGAAAAGAATAATGTTTGAACCATTTAGGACTATTGTTTGTAAAATAATGTACGGAAAGTGCTTCCCTAAAAGAGCCAACACAGTCTGCATCCGTCTCATTTCACGGTTGTAGTCGGCTTAGCTGGAGTCTGAGGGTTCTCATCAAAGGCTCTGCCGATAGCCCCCTTCCAATCCTGTTCTTGGCACTTGAGCTGTGTGGGTTTCCCCTGCTATTTGAAAGGAGAGCATTTCCTAAACCCTAGAAAGAGCAGAAAGCAAAGAAGCAGTTACCATTCATTTATGTCTTTATTTTGTTCACCCACGATCGAAATGCTTAATTGCGTCCAGTTTTACACCAAGCGTCACAGCCTCACGAGGCCTCTTAGGCTTTTCTGACACGTTAGGAAACGTCTCGCTAACGATGCACAGAATCAATGGAGATAAACCAGGTGCCGACAGACACTCGGGGCTTGGTCCTGAGACGCGGCCGCAGCCCCTGGGGAAGGAGCCGGCGGGCCCCCTGCGCTCCCAGCTGCGTGCAGCCTCGGCAGAGGCAAGGCTGCTGCAAGACAGACTTTGGACACGATTTTTGCTTTTCACGCCTCTTCCTAAAACCTTTTGGTGAGTGAAGACAGGCACTGATGTCGGCATTTCGTCAAAGCAACGAGGCTAACGTGAACCGTCAAAGCGGGGGATGCCTGTATTATTTTCTTAAAAAGGCACAGGCGTGCTTCCCTGACACGACCCAATTGCTCCCTAGGAACTTCTTTTTCTAGAAATATAAATACATTTATTAATTTCTATCTCGCCTCACGCACACTTGCGTGGCATTTCTGAGCTCAGCAATTGTGCCAGGTTGGTGGGGTTGGGGGTGAGGGTCATGCTTTTAACACTGTCCCATCCTCTCCCAGACCTAGCCTGGGACCTTAGGGCCCCCCTGTACCTGAGCCATTAGATGCGTCCTGCCTCCTGGTGAGGTCCCTTTGGTGTTCTTTCCTCTTAGCAGACCCTAAAGGCCAGGAACACCTGCTTCAGCCAAGGCGGTGGCTTAGAGCCTGGGAGCAGGGGCAGGGCTGTGAGCTCTGAAGGCTCCTGGGCTGCTAATCCAACACACCCACTTCCTCCAGGGGATCTGCCTACCTGGGAGAGGCGGCTTTTGCCAAAGCCTGGGTGTGACTGCCTGATTTGGAATCCAGGTTTTTCCTTATCTGAGGTGGGTAATCTTGTGCAATTTGCATAATCTCTTTAAGAGTCAGTTTCCTCGCTTGTGAAAGCAGCTTTATTCCAATACTTTCCTCTTAGGATCCCAGCAAGGATTAAATGAGATAATCCATGTGAAGTGTGTGGTGCAGTTCCTGGCACAAGGACACTCAGTAAAAGTTAGCCACAAAGTTATTATGCAACATAAACCCCAAAAGAAACTATTATACCCAAATGGAAGTTTTGCTACAGGAAACGTCTCCATTATGTGGAGAAACTTCTGAAGACTTGTTTTTTGTTTAAAAATATCTGTCAACTTCATTAGTTAGTAAGGTTAAATGTTTCCTCCCAACTTTATTTGTTCATTGGTGAATTGTCAGTCAAGATTTCTCTGATATTCTGCTTCCTTTTTTAAAAAAAATTAAACTTTTTACTTTGAGATAATTGTATACTCATAGGCAATAATATACAGTGTGTGTATTTCTTTTTCCAGTTTCTTTGTTTTACTTTTTATTTATTTTTAATTTTAAAATTTACAGGTGACTTACAATATTGTATTAGTTTCAGGTGTACAATCCTGTGATTTAGACATTTATATAACTTATGAAGTGATCCCCCCAATAAATCTAGTACTAATCTGATGCCATATATAGTTATTAAAATATTATTGACTACATTCCTTATGTTGTACTTTACATCCACATGACTATTCTGTAACTATCAATTGTACTTCTTAATCTCTCCACCTTTCACCCATCTCCTCAACACTTCTCCCATCTGGCAACTGTCAAAATGTTCTCTGTATCTATGAGTCTGTTTTTGTTCTGCTTGTTGGTGTATTTTGTTTTTTAGATTCTAAATATTAAGTGAAATCATCTGTCATTTGTCTTTGTCTGACTTATTTGACTCAGCACAATACCCTCTAGGTCCTTTCATGTTGTTGCAGATGCAAGATTTCATTTTTTTTATGGCTGAGTCATATTCCACTGTATATATCACTTCTTCTTTATCCATTCGTCTATTGATGGGCACTGAAGTGCTCCCATATCTGAACTATTGTAAATAATAATGAGACGAACATATAGGTACATATGTCTTTTTGGTTTAGTGTTTTCATTTTCTTCAAATAAATACCCAAAAGTGGATTTCTGGGTCCTTCTTCACTTCTTGTTATAACCTTTTTAAAAAAGTTTATTGTGTCTGCTATAAGTATAACTGCCCCAGCTTTTTGTTTGTTTCCATTTTTATGAAATATCCTTTACTTCCCATCTTTACTCACTTCTGTGTGTATCTTTCAATCTGAAGTGAATCTCTGTAGACAGTATATGTAAGGGTCTTGTATTGTTTTCTTTTCGATCACTGCATGTCTTTTGATTGGAGCATTTAATCCATTTGCATTTAAAGTAATTGTTGATAAATGTATTTATTGCTATTTTATTATTTATATTTTTGATTCTTTTTTCCTTCTTTTTAAAGAAAACCCTTTAACATTACTTGTAATACTGGTTTGGTGGTGATGAACTCCCTTTAGCTTTTTCTTGTATGGAATCTTGCTTTTCATCACTTTGACTATTTCATGCCACTCCCTTCTGGCTTGAAAAGTTTTTGTTAAGAAATCAGCTGACAGTCTTATGGGCGCTCCATTGAAGGTAACTAACTGCTTTTCTCTTGCTACTTTTAAGATTCTCTCTTTGTCTTTAACCTTTGGCAGTTTAGTTATGATGTGTCTTGGTGTGGGCCTCTTTGGGTTTATTTTGTTTGGGATCCTCTGTGCTTCCTGAAATTTTATGTTTATTTCCTTCACCAGGTTAGGGAACTTACCCCTCATTATTATTTTTTAAAAATATGTTTGTTTGTTTTTAATCTTCACCCAAGGATATTTTTTTTTCCCATTGCTTTTCTGAGAGAGTGGATGGGAGAGAGACACATTGATTGGTTGCCTCCCTTATAGCCCCGGACCAGAGCTGAGGATAGAGTGTGCAACAGAGGCTTTTATTGATTTCAGAGAGAGGAAGACAGAGAACGAGAGAGATAGAAACATCAATGATGACATAAAATCATTGATTGGCTGCCTCCTGCATGCCCCATACTGGGGATCAAGTCTGAAACATGGGCAGGTGCCCTTACCAGGAATTGAACCATGATCCACTGGTTCATGGGCCATCACTCAACCACTGAGCCATGTCAGCCAGGCTTTCGTTATTTTTCATATAGGTTTTCAATTTCTTGTTCTCTCTCTTCTCCATCCAGCACCCTGTTATGAGAATGTTGCTATGCTTGAAGTTGTCCTAGAGGCTCCTTACACTATCTTTATTTTATTTTGATGCTTTTTTCTTTCTGCTGTTCTGATTGGGTGTTTTTTGCTTTCTGATCTTTGAAATTACTGATCTGATGCTCTGCTTCATCTACTATACTGTTGATTCCCTGTAATAAATTCTTCATTTGAATTAGTGTATTCTTTATTTCTGACTGGCTCTTTTTTGTGGTTTCCATGTTCTTTTTTATGCTGTTGAAGTTCTCACTAAGTTTCTTGAGCATCCTTATAAACATTGTTTTGAATTCTGTATCTAGTAGTTTGCTTTCCTTCATTTCATTTAGTTTTATTTCTAGAGATTTCTCTTGTTCTTTCATTTGGGACGGATTACTTTATCACCCCATTTTGACTGCCTCTGTCTCACTGCTTTTGTGTGTGTGTGTGTGTGTGTTTGTGTGTTTTCCTCTGTGTATTAGGTAAATCTACTATGTCTCCCAGTCTTGGTATGGTAGATTCATGTAGTAGATGTCCTGTAGGGCCCAGTGGCACAGCCCTCTAGTTGCCTAATCCAGGTGTTCCAGGTGTGTTCCTCATGTTGGCTGTGTGCACCTCTGGTTGTAGTGGAGCTTTGATTGCTGTTGGCACATCACTGGGAGGGATTAACTCCCCCAGGCTGATTGGGTGTGAGGAGTGACTGCAACTACAGCTGCTGTGCAGGGGCTGACCCCATGGAGCAAGACTGTTTCAGTGGGGCTTTGGTGCCTGCTGCTTATGCGCTTTGAGTGTGTTAATTTTGAAGGTGGTTGGGTGGTGCTCTGGTGTGGTCTGAAGTTGTCCACCAGGTGTACTAGCTTTGGGGCTTTTTTGGGAGGTGCAGGCCAAGATCAGCCACCACCTGTGTCCTGCCTGGGGCCATCTGTTGTGACCTATGGAGTGATCTGCAGATGGCAGCTACTTGTGCTGGGCTTGGAGGTGCCTGGGAGAGGCAAGCTGCAGACCGAGACTGGCTGCTTGTAGTGCCAGGCCTACGACCACTTAGCAAGAAGTACAGGGTATGCAGAGACCAGGTGCTGCTTGTTTGAGAGATTTTAAAAAAGTCTGAAACATGAGCCAAGAGAAGCCATTGTGAAAAAGCCACTAGAAATGGCTTGGATGGGCTTGAAAGTTCATTCGTGTGGGGTCTCAGGAAATCACCAGGGTGGGGCAAATAGTGTGAGCCAGGTTGATGGAGACTGGGATATGGTACCCACCTGTTAGCTCTGTGGCAGGAGGGCTAGCAAAGGAACAATCGCCTCTGGCAGCATTTCTGTCTGGGAGAAAGCTGCTCTTCAAGCCCTCATGCTGAAGCCAGATGATTCAGTTCCTCCCCATATGTCCCTGGCACCTTTCAAACTGTTTCCTCAGCACTGGAGTTCAGAGTGAGTAAGTCCATGTATGGGCCTTTAAGAGGAACTGCTTGGGACTACAGAAGCCCTCCATCTCACTCAGCCACAATCCCCACTGGTTTTTACAGCCAGAAGCTATAGGAACTTCTCTTCCCAGCACTGGAACCCTGGGCTGGGGGTTCTGCTGTGGGGCTGGAACCCCTGGCTCCTCAGGGTATCTCCACAGCCAGACACTACAAGTGAGTATGGGACCAGCCAGTTCCATATCTATGCCCTTCCTACCGGTCTTGATGTAGTTTCTTTTATATCCTTAGTTGTAGGACTTCCATTCAGCCAGATTTCAGGCAATTCTGAATGATGGTTGTTCTGTAGTTTAGTTTTAAGTGTGATGTACTTATGGGAGGTCCTGAGTACTTCGTTTACCTATGCCACCATCTTGACTGGCCCCTCTTTTTTCAGTTTCTTTCTGTTATTTAATTGGATCATTTCTATTGTCCTGTGTTTGAGGGCACTAATTCTTTCTTCTGGTCTTCGCATTCTGCTGTTGAGTCCACTCACTGAGTTTTCTTAGGTCGTTGTATATTTCAGTTCTAAAATTTCCATTTGGTTCTTCTGTATATGTTGTTTCTTTGCTAAGATTTTCTATTTCTTTGCTGTCTGTTTCTTCATTTGTTTCAAATGTGTTCTTAATTGCTTATTGAAGTATTATATAATAGCTGATTTAAAATCTTTGTCAGACAATTCTCACATCTCTGTGTTGGTGTCTATTTTTTTCATTCAAGCTGAGGTTTTTCTTAGTTTTTTTAAAATAAGTGTTTTTTTATTAATACCTGAACATTTTGGGTATTACGTTATGAAACTCTCATCTTAGACAGTATATTTTACCTAGGTTTTATAACAACTCTCCATCACAGGAAGGGGTACTGTCCATCATTACTGTCAGGTAAGGGTGGGAATCCCAGTTCCTCATTTACCCTTGATGGACCCTGGTGGGTGATAGAGCTCTTCCTTAACTGCTGGGCAGGGGTAAGAGATCTGCCTCCTCACGAGGTTCTTTTTCCCATCTTGCCTGGGAGGGCAGGGGTGCCTTGTCACTACTCCCAGATGGCCTCCATGGGGGATGGGCAGGGTGGCCTCATTAGCACTGGGTGGTGGTAAAAGTCCTAACACTAGGCCTTCTCTGACCCCCACCCCTGCAATGGAAAGACAGGATGCCTTGTTACTGTCAGTAGGTCACTTGGTGCTATGTTATTGCATTCTTTCCACATGGTCTCCCCCGGGTCTCCCCCATTACTGCCCATTATGTGCCAACTACTGCAGGTGACTGTACTGCAGTCTGGCTCCCTACTCTGTCTTTTCTGACATCACTCGGGTGGGGCAGTTCAGAGTACCTTGTTACAATTCAGGGAGGGTCTAAGTTCCCCAGCTGGTCTTTGCTGGCATGGATGGGGTGGGCCATAGCTGTAACTGTAATGTTTGCCTGGAGTAGAACATTATTGTCTTAAAGTTGTGTCTTGCTAGGCTGCCCCTTGTGTGGTCCTTTTAGCAGGGAAAGCAGGTGTTTTGGGATGCTTTTTCAGTCTGCATCCATTGGCATTTCCAGAGTGCAGGCTTCTTTAGCTCCAAGTCTGGGATCTGTATGAGGCAAAAAGAAGATCCAGGAGCTTACCACTGTGACATTCCTCAGGTGCTGAGGTTCCTAAGTACTTGGCCTTTTTGTCTCCACCTTTTAGAACCTTCTTGTTTGTTTTACACATATTGTCCAGGGGTTTTAGCTGTACTTAGTGGGAGAACTAGGGAAAAGGACATTGATTACATCTCCTAAGAAATGGAAGTTTATCTCTGCTTTCTTTTAAAAAATAACATCTTATTTTTTCCTTATAAACAAATATTAAGGATATCAACCCTTGAATGTCAGAATTGTACAAAATATATTTTCCCATCTGTGGTTATTGCTGTGCCATTCAAATTCATGTGTTCTGTTGGACACATGAAAAATCATATTTTTGATAGTGGTTATGGTGATGATAAAGCCTAGATCTTTGGCCAAATTGACTTATCCAGGCTGTCTTCTTTTGCCATGGATAATTGAGAATTAGTTCCAGGGGGGTGAAGTCTTGGTAGCAGATTCAAGGTTTGCATGTCTCCATTCTCATATAGGAAGTGAAAATTTCAAGGGACTGATCAGGAGGCTAGTTGGCAATAGAACTGTCTTGGCCTCCATCTGGGCGGCTGGTTTTCTGGTCCCTAGGAAAGGCCCTCAGGAAAATTATGACCCTTGGGATGATAATTTTGGGTGATTCTACTCTATTTTTGCTCTTTATTTCTTAGTCATTCTTTGAATTGTTTATTCCATTGTTTATCCACATATTAGATTATTACATTATTTTTGGGAGTCATGGAAGAAACATGAATGAAAACCTTTTTTTCTGATAAGATAATAGAGACTAAGGAAGACAAGGACCGTTACCTTTAGAGCCGTGATGGCGAGAAGCTCAAGATCACCCTGGAGTGAAAGCAGACTAGACAGGAGGGGCTTCCCTAAGGAGCTAAAACCTGAGCCAAGTCCTGCTGGGGGAAAAGAATTAGCCAAGTAAAGAAGGAGAAGAAGAGTGAGGCTGATCACTGCAGCAGAGGGATGTGTTCCAGGATGGTGGGACCACAGGTGGGAAATGCAGGGTGTGCGAGAGGTGAGACTGGAGAGGCCAAAGGGTTTTGGTGATAGAGGGCCTTATTTTCAGGCTACAAAGTCTACATTTCAGCCTAAAGACAAGGGCTACCATGAGGGTTTTTATACAAAATAGTAGCACAATATTTCAGAAAACTCATTCTGACTGTCATGTGGAAGAGGAATGGGTTGGGGAGGGAGTTCCTTTGTCTTGAGCATGATCACTGGCCCCTTCATTATGTTCATTTGTACTGATATTAGTGACTTTAGAAGACCTTAAGAACAGTAGTTTTGTTGTTGTGAATGAGAATTGGGGGAATAGAAGCCCCAATTTGTGGTGAGCCCTCAAGCCATACTTATAGGTAAACATATACTTGCTGAGGTTTGAGACCTGCTGGTTTTTCTTTCTTATAACCTACAGATAACTGAGAATTGTTATCATCAGGAAATTCTTTCCCATCTATCTATTTAGGTAAATAACAAAAAGGGCCTTTCTTGTGAGTTGTGAAGATTGTCCTGAATGAGAAAATAGCTGCTTTTCAATGCTTTGGGAAAATGATAGGAGCTGATGGTAAACGAGAGGAAAATGAAGGCCATTTCCCATTTATTTCCTCCCTTTGGATCAGAAACTATTAAAATGTAAATCAAACCCCGAAACACTCAGTCAAGCAGAAATGGGAAAACACAGGGCAAAGGGTGTTTGAGATACAACTAGTGAGTTTTGGGAGGGGTGTAAGGTGGGGGTGGTGGTTATTTGCTGTCCCCAGGAAACAACGTCACTTTCATCAAAGGGGAAGAAAAATGTTCTCTTGTTTCCTATGTCCTGAGGCTGAGTTTAATTAAGGCAAGAAAGGGCAGAGAGAAGTGATAAATAAAACAAAACCTAGATGTGTAAGAAACAGCCCTAGAGAAGTTAGAGGAATGAGAGGCTGGTAATCATCATTACATGAGGGATGAGACATGTCAAGGATAGAGGGTGTCATGTGGACAATGTAATGAAACGCCATATGGGAGGAGATAGTAAAATCCAAACACCTTTTAAACAGCAGAACTGAGATGCAGGGCGCAGGCATGAGCCCTGGTTCTGTGCAGTTTGACAAAACGGATCCTAGATGTTTCCATCTTTATCAAGCTGGGGTTGAAATAAGTGGTACCTGCAAGGTGATGTCCTTGGCCCGGGGCCACTTAGGAGTTTCGCTGGAAATATGAAAGAAGAACACTGAGTGATGGATAGTTTGTATGGCAAGGATCACGTTTCAAATGTTCTTGGGAAAAAGGAGATATGGGCAGAAACATAACCAAAGGCAACAAGAATACCTCGAGTAAATGAGAAGCCAAGTTGTCAAATACAGGGAGGCCAACCCAGGCAAACCCCCCCCCCCACCTTACACCCCTCCCCAGGTTTGTCACTTTCTGGCTGGTGAGTTTAGACCTGTTACAACTTCACTACTCGGTAGTTGGTCAGTAAATGGAGCTAAATTCCCCTTCCTCATTTTAGGTACTGTTAAAAGATTAAATAAATTAATACGTCTGAGGCACTTAAACAGTACCTGGCACATACAAAAAATATAAAAAAAATTAAAAGCTATTGTAATAAAGGTTGTCTTCCCAAGTTATTGAAGTATCTAGGGACACAATTTGAGACAGTATAAAAATAAAAAATGTCATTGGGTAGCTCTGAGCCTACCTGCAGAAGAGTGTAGAGTCAAGGGAGTGAAAATCTCCACAAGCACTCAGTGGGAGATGGAAAGGGTAGGGACCATAAATGGGAGGCTGAGCCATGAGTCAGGGTGGACTGGAGGGGCCATGGACTCAGAGCCAGTCTGGATTAAGCTCAGGGAGGTGTGTAAGCTCTGAGTAGGGAGAGATTTGTGTCACTTTTGTTCATTGCTTGTAAGCTCAGTGCCTAGAACAGTACCTGGTACGTAGCTGACTCTAAGCATTTGTTGAGTAAGTGATTCAAGTGTTGAGTGGTCAGTGTAAAGGAACAGAATCAGAATGGACCACTGTTACAGGATAGAAACCTCAGAGGCCAAGGGAACTCCCACCGTAAGGAGTCTGTGTTCTCTGGGGTGTCCAGAATTAGAAAATCCTGGAGTTGAGATAGTAGAAGAAACCCAAGATAGAAAGAAAACAGTGGAAAATAATATTTCTAAAGAAATAAAGATAATAACTTGAGTGCTCAGAATTATTGAGACCGAGGAATAGTCTTCCTTCCTGCCCTTTGGATCTGTTTTTCATTTACCAATCTACCTTGATATGAGGGAAGTGGCTGCCACCAAATTTTCATCATTTACACAATCAAGTGAGTTTAAGGACCATTGAGGGCTTTCAGTTAGATTCAAAGAATTTCTTAACAGTAAGGAATGCTCAATATTTTTTAGTCTTTTTAAAAATTTTATTAAAAAATATCTTTATTGCTTTCAGAAAGAGGAAGGGAGAGGGAGAAAGAGAGAAACATCAGTGATGAGTCATTGATGGGCTGCCTCCTGCATGCCCCGGACTGGGGATGGAGTCTTCAATTTGGACATGTGCCCTGACGGGGAATCGAACCACAATCTCCTGGATCCTAGGTCGATGCTCAACTACTGAGCACCACCAGCTGGGCAATTTTAATTTTTTTATTATAGTTTACATTCACTATTATTTTGTGTTAGCTTCAGGTGTAAGCATAGTAGTTAAACATATACTTTACAAAGTATTCCCCTGATATTTCCAGTACCCACCTGACACCGTATATAGTTATTATAATATAATTGACCGCATTCCCTATGCTATATTTTGCATCCCTGTGACTATGTTGTGACTGCCGATTTGCTCAATCTTTTGTTAGTTACCGAATCTGTTAGTTATTGAGGCAAGTGGGGAAAATCTCTGCCAGTAGCATAAATTCCCCATTTTCTAGAAGCCCCTATGATCCCACAGGAGAGACAATGAACAAGGGAAACTCCTGAGGGGCCTCTGCCCGAGGGGACATGGAAGTAAAGGCGACCTCGAGGACCCAGGCTTGCAAATGGAAGTGGGTGGTGGAGGGAGGGGCGGGAAGCCTAAAAGGCCACTCGAGGCACATGCTCTGCACAGCAGGTCAGGGGCCAGAGGCTGTGGCTCCTTTGCCTGTTGATGACGAGCTGCTTCCTCGGGTGTGTAGCCCATTTGGGGCTGTGATAGTGAAGCACAGGGCGGCGGTGGCGGCTGGTGGCATCTGTGTGCAGGTGTGAGCGTGTGGGCCTACATGCATGCACATGTACCCGTGTGTGCATGTGTGTGCACGTGTGTGCAGGTGAGAATGGAAAGGAGGGGTCTATATTTTCAAATGCTGCTGAAGTGCTTAGAGATCCTCACGGGGTTTCCATGGGAACCTGAAAGCCTGTCTCAGAAACAAATGGCAGGGTCCTGGAGAAAAGGGCACAGATGGTCACATTTCATATCTTTTTATAACCTTGCTATTTTTGTACCTTTGTGAGGACAAGCAGGTTAACAGAATGATCAAAATACTCAGAAATACTTTAAAGGCGATTTCAATAAAAATGGAAGACATGGGTCATTCGGCTTTTGTTTTCCGCGGCTCTCGCACAGCGCACAGGTGATTTCCAGATCCTCTCTTTGATTTCCTACTTTACTTCGGCTTGTGTACCAACCAATTCTTGTTAAATATTTATAGACAAGATGAAAGACTTCATAAAACTTAGCAGCTGGCAGCTGTCCTCGCCTAAAGGATAAAGCAGAGAGTGTTCATTTTAATTGGATAACTATGTGACCGAACTATCTAACCCCCCAAGGGAAAGACAAGAATTAAAATATGTAAAGCAACTTTTAAAAGAGAAAATCACCTTTTACATTCTGTAGTCTCATTTCCTTAGGTAGTTTTGTGTGAAGGTGAGGTTGCAGCGCCGTCTTCTATTGTTTCTAAGGTTGAAGACCCATTTCAATGTTTCAGAACGTTTCCTAATAAGATTCAAGTGGTGAGCACACAATTTTGGTCCTTGTGATACAAAATCACCCTCATATTTCACTTCTAAGGGTCTTTAACACAGCTGTCTCATGGCCAAGTTACAAAATGACGGAGTAAACCGAAAACGCAGAGGGCGGAGGGGGCTGCTAACCGCCTCACTGACACTGAATGTGGCAGGCAGCAGGCGAAAGGGTGATTTTTGCACTTCGAGTCAGTAATTGCCTGATGCTTAATAGACACACTTGTGTATTTTATTTTTATTTTTTATTTTTCAATTGCAGTTTACATTCAGCGCTATTTTGTATTAGCTTCATGTGTGCAGCACAGTGGTTAGACAATCACATACTTTACAGAGTGTTCCCCTGATTTTTCCAGTACCCACCCGGAACCATGCATAGTTATTACACGATTATTGACTATATTCCCTATGCTGCAATTTACATCTCTGTGACTATTCTGTAACTACCGACTTGTTCTTCTTAATCACCGTTTTCACCCAACCCCCTCCTTCCCTCTGGCAACCATCAGTGTGTTCTCTGTAACTGAGTCTGTTTCTATTTTGTTTGTTTATTTTGTTCTTTAGGTTCCACATGTAAGTGAAATCATATGGTATTTATCTTTCTCCAACTGACTTATTTCACTCAGCATAATTCCCTCTAGGTTCATGTATGCTGTTGCAAATGGTAAGGCTTTTTTCCTTTTTTACGGCCAAGTAATATTCCATTGTGAGCCTGTGATGCTGGTATGAGAGACCCAGCTTGTCCTGGATAAGTCACTTTTCCTCTTTGCTTCCACAATGTATTGGACAAGTATTGGACAATGTATTGGACAATGTATTCCACAATGGGTTGGACAAGATATTTCCTGAGAATTTTAAGTCAGGGTTGGTAAGTAAACGACTATGAACCAAATCCTGTCCACAGCCTGTTTTTATATAGCTCTGTAAGCTAAGAATGATTTTAAAAAACATTTTTAAATGGTTAGGGAAAAACCAAAAGAAGATTAACATTTTGTGAAATATGTGAAATTTATATAAAATTCAAACCTCAGTGTCCATAAATAAAGTTTTTTTACAACACAGCCAAGCTTGTTCATTTATGTCCTTCCTGTCTGTGGCGGTTTTCACACGGCCATGGCACAGTTGAGTTCTGATGACAGAGATCGTGGGGCCTACACTGACACAGCAGTGCTGGGTGGATGGACTACATGTCTGTGAGCTTCCCAGGTGCATGGGGTGGGGCCAGGTTCTCCACCAGTTCTCTTCCATGTGCGGGTGAGCTGGGAGGTTGGACTGGAAGTACCTGTCCCTTACATCTGGGCTCCCTACATGGAATAAAAATGCAAAATATTTTGAACATTTGCTATGTGCCAGACGCTGTTCCACTTTGTAAGTATTATCTCATTTAACTCTCACAACCATGTCCATTTTAGAGGTTAAGAAAGACGTAGAAAATTTAAGGAAACTGCTCACTAGTATGTAAGCTGGTGGACACAAGCAATTGACACCAGAAGCTGAGCTGACACGAACCTGAGCAGCTGGGTGCCTTTCAGCTCCTAAGAGTTTATTCTAAAATCTCTGGCAAAAATTTGCAGCCTCCAATGATATACTCTGACTCAGGTGCTGTAGTTCACATCCCCAGCTTTGTTTTCTTAGGGGAAAAGATCCAGTTGAGAAAGGATTATACTTGGAGTGATTTAAAAACTAATTTGATAGCTGGAATTGCCCTTTAGAAATAAACCCTTTCTCACTTTGTGCTCCTAAAGCCTTTATTTCTGAGTGTGGGGTGGTGGGGGAGTGGGAAGTTGGATGAGCTGTGAAAATAAGTGGATTTTCGCTGATGTTTAATCCACTAATTATGCGGAGCAAAATTGGATAACGCTTGTAACTCAGCTCTTACTGTTTGCATTAAGAAATGCTGTTGGCAGGGCTGTGAACAGGAAAAGGGAGAAGCACGCTGCGAATCATTACTTAATGTGAACAGAGTGAATGGTGGTTGCATTTGGGGAGGGTAGGCAAAGTGTTGCCTGTGGACGGCCCAATTTAGCTAATGTAGCTGCAGCCGTAATGGCTCAAGTGGCAGCCGAGGGTATTGAGAAAAGCAATGTGGTAGGAATTTGAATATAAGTTGTAATGACTACTCTGTGTTTGCATTCAAGACGCAGAGTGAAGGGCAAGGCATGAGTTTGTTTCACTGAGTATAAAGGAACTTTAACCCCCAAATTGAATCTAATGATAGAATCTCAGGAAGGTGATAAACTTTTGGATGAAAAACTTAGGGCTGGTCAGCACTTGTACCTTTCTTCAAGTTTGCTTGGAGCCCAAGGCTATCGTCCCCCCATGTGTGTAATAATGTTCCTCTCTGTCACGGGGTGGCTTCTATGTCCCCCACCATCTGGAAGCTACTTGGGGGTGCACCTCCCTCTAGTCTTCATGGAATACCGAAGGCCATCAAATGCTAATAATCTGAGGAAAACATCAAGAAGGTGAATTTCTTCTGACTTAGAAAAGAGAAAGACCAGGAATAGAAGCAGTTCTGGGTGGCATGCATGTAGGGGAAGTAAAGTTTTCATGGTGTTGGCCTGGGATTGTCTCTGTCCAGAACTTCTGCTCACATTTTCTCTCTCACTGCCTTTCTCCCTCTTCTATCATTTCTTGCTAGTTTTATAAAATTGTCTTTCAGAAAGAGGCTTTGCTCAAAGTCTGTCCTTCAAGTTGGGTCCCAGTTGACACTGGATGCTATTTGAGATACCATGTTCCTGCCAACTATCCACTGATTAGGCAGCAAACCAGACACGTGACCTGACCCAGCAACTGGAAGTTTCTGACGTCACGAAGGTCTTTAATACAACCTGAGCCCTGAGCTCACTTCCAGATTTTTTAACTGGGCAATTCTTTTTCAGTCCCAGCTAGAATTCATTTGCCTGAAGCCACTCCTGGGAAGGGCATGGAAGTAAAGAGTGGGTTGACCCTGGGATGGTTGCAGGAAGAGATAGTGACCACACTCCTTTGATCCGAGGAGAGTGGCTGGGTCAGGTGTGATGTAGGTAGAAGAAACCAGGAACAAGGCTTCGACATCCAATTGCTCCCTTGATGGTGAAATCACCTTACTGACTCCTTGCTACAGTGCAGGTTTTGGTTGTTTTACAACAGCTTTATTAAGATATAATTTACATGCCATCCCGTCTAATACATCCACTTAAAGTGTACAATTTGTTATATATTCACAGATTTGTGCAACTATCAGTATAATCAATTTTAGAACATTTTCAGTCCCTCCACTACCTGCCAAATCCCACACTCCTGGTAGCCACTCCCCAGTTCTCTACACCACAGCTCTGGCAACCACTTACCCCCTTTCTGTCTCTGTGGATTTGCTTATTGTGGATATTTCATGTAAATGGAATTCTACAGTATGTGATTTTGTTACTGGCTTCTTTCACTTAGCATAATGCTCTCAATGTCTATCTTGTAGCATGTGTCAGTACTTCATTCCTCTTTATTGCTGAATAATATCCCATTGTATGGATCTACTACATTGTTATTCCTTCATCAACTGATGGACACTTGGGTTGTTTCCATTTTGTGGCGATATGAATGATCTTGTATGAACATTTGTGTGGGAGCTTTAGTGTGAATGTACATTTTCATTTCTCTTGGGTGGATATTTAGCAGTAGAACTGCTGAGTCACATGGTAACTCTATGTTTAACCTTTTGAGGAACTGCCAGACTGTTTTCCAAAGCAGCGCACTATTTAGCACCAGTTTAGAAAATGTAATTTTCTTGGCTCCCTTCTCCATTGTCTTCTTCATCATAACTTGTTTCAAATATCACTTCCTCAGGGACACTTTAGCTGACCTTTAAGACTAATTCAGGCCTCTTTGTTACATGCCTTTATCACTGTAAGTTTTTGTTTTTGTGTAGTAAATATTTTATTAACTTGAGACTTTTTGTGCCTCAGTTTATTTATCTGTTTATGTGCTTATTTGTAAAATAGGAGTAATAATATTGAATTACACACGAAATTGCTAGAGTTAAAGTGTCTAGCATCTTGAGGCCTAGAGCATCGTAAAGCTACAAATGCAGTTATTATTTTAATATTTTTGTATGGGATACAAAATTAGCACCATGGTTACATATTTAGTAAGAATGAACCAAACATAAGTGGCTTTTCCCAAAGTCTTCTGTTAACAGGAAGTTGATACTTGCTTTATGTGTCTTGTGACTTAGGAAAGTTTACCAGCAAAAAAATAGGCAACGGAGGTGTAGGGAATATAATGGAAAGAAGATGTAAATGGAGAATATCTTGTTAATTTATTTGAATTTGGCAATTTATTCAAATTGAGGAAATGGTTAATATTTTATTTTAGAAAGAAAGAGCTTGGTCTCGCTCAAGAAATGCCAGGACTGGTTGGAGCACTTTAGGAATCATATTTTCTAGCAATACAAGCAATGATTTTGTTTGTTTGTTTGGTTGCAGATCCATTTGTTCCTGGGAATCCTTAATAGCCAATCTCTACATTTTATTCCTCTTTTCCCCTGAAGCTTGGCCAAGGCCAAGGCCAAGGCCAAGGCCAGTCTCCCAGCATGGCAGTAATTCTATCTGGCTGGAAACTAAGCTGCCTGATATGGTTCTCAGCAGTTCCCCAAGGCTGGCCCTTGGGACAAGGCACAGGGAACCACTTGGCAGGGAGGATTGGCAACACCCACCCCTTGCCCATTTTGTGGTTTTGGTTAAGTGTCATGCTCCAGGCAGTGCCAGCATTGCTAGACAGCAAAGGGAAAAGGCAGTCAGGGGCTACTGGTGGATGCAGGGATCACGGACAGCCCTTTGTGACCTGGGGAGTGAGGGGGTGGGATCTTGCCTTCACAGCTGGGGAAATGGGATCAGGGCTTTGGGATGCCTCCCACTGCTAGATTCTAAGGCTCTCCTAGGCTGAATACTGGGCAAGTGTAGGACAAGAAGTGGACATACGCCCTCTCCTCAAGGAGCTGCCAGAGGGGAAGGGACAGTCTATCAGGAAACTTCCCTAGGAATCTCCCAGGCTGATGGGAGGGTCATCAAAGCAGGGCGCGCATACACACACACACACACACACACACACACACACACACACACACACACACGGGCATCCCTGTAGAGCCTTCCCTTTCCTCTCCTGGCCTGACTCTCCGTTTTGAATTCCAAGTCTTACACTGAGCGCCGGGCCTGGAGCTCCCCTACCTGCTGGTCCCTGGTCTACAGTGAGTGCTGTTGGTAAACCCCCCCCCCATGTGGGTGATGGGCATTCATCCCCTGCTGCAAGGGGTGGCTGAGAACCACTCTCTGTAGTCTCCCTCTCAGCCAACAGGAGCCTCCTCCGCTGTGTGTGTGTGTGTGTGTGTGTGTGTGCCATCTCCCTCCTGCTGCCTCTTGCTTAAGACCAAAGCTCACCTCTCCCTGAGGCCACCCCCTGTTTAGCTGTTTCCCAGCCTGAACTTGCTTCCCTTGCTCCCTCCTGAGAGCTGGCTCCCTAAACCACAGGAATAAGAACCCCCCTCGCAGGCCTTCTTCTGGGGCAGTCACCCTGAGGTAGTGCCCCTGCTCAGGTCTTCCTTTGTCTTCTCTTCAGTTAAGACCTGGCCTTATTTAAATTCCTGGTCTCTACTAGGTGAGGGTGGGTTGTTTTAATAACAAATCTTAAATAAATTCTCCTAACATATGTGTAGATAATGTGTTTCCCTTCCTGAAACATAGTACCTTAATGTTGCCAAGAGTTTATTCTTAGGACCTGCGAAAGTAGCAATCCCAGTGGGGAAATTCCGGTGGAATTTATGAGCGTGGCTGACAGTGCCTGCGGAAAGAAGGGAGGGATACTTCTGGCTAGGTGGGCTTTTCGGCATCCATTCTGGAAAGACTTTCTGAATCACCCTCACCATCTGCAATTAACTGAGTGTTTATGTTGCCCCAAATTCATATGTTGAAATCCTAACCCATCTGGAGGTGAGGCCTTTGGGAGGAAATTAGGCCATGAGGGTGGAGCCCTCATGAATGGGATCAGTGCCCTTATAAAAGGGACCCCAGAGAGTTCTCCCTGCTCCCCACCAGATGAAAACACAAGGAAATGTTGGCCATCTGCAGCCTGGAGGAGGGCCTTTGCCAGAACCTGATCATGTTGGCGCCCTGATATTAGACTTCCAGACCACCCAGTCTACGGTACTTTAGTATTGCAGACTAAACTGACTAAGACACCATCCCTACCCACCAAGGAATTGAACTCCCCCTCCTTGATCTGATGAGGACCTCTTTATGGCATGTACCATATTGCATTGTTATTACTTGTTTTCCTGTCTTGCCCACTAGACTGGGAGTGTGTAGAAAGAAGAGGCCTTTTTCTGTTCACCTCTATATCCCAAGTGCCTACCAGCATGCCTGGAACCCTGTAGGAGCTCAAGTAATGCATGTGATAAAAGGAATTAGTAACACTGATGGAAGCCCACTTTTGCCTCCACTTTTATATATATATTGGGACCTGGGCACATATCACATTTTGGGTGCAATGAAACATTTAGAACATTAATCAATTGTTATTCTTCATGGTATTTCCCAGATTTTGAGACTGGAAAATGATACTCCAATCTGAGGGAAAGAGAATAGAGAGGAAGTGATGAGAAATGGGAAGATGGTGTGTCTCTAAAATAGTTTTGGAGGCTGATGGTCAGGGAAGAACCCAATATAGACTTGTGAGATCCAAGGGCAGAGAGGACCAAGCCTCTCTTAGGAGGTAAGGCCCAGAGAAGAGAAGTGCATGTAGTAAGTTTAAACAGAAGTTCTTATACTGGAATTCAGGGTTTTCTGGGAACTAGGCCAGCCTGGAAATAACATACTGTTTCTTATACATCCAAGGGGCTCAGGAGTAGCTGGAACTGAGGGACCAATGGGTAGGATAAGATAGGACTCAGCACTTACCTGATTATACAGACTGAGAGGTAACCAGATAGATTACCCCCCTGGCAGAGGGAGAACTCCCAGCTCACAGAAATTGTTTTGCTAGTCTTGTAGGATAGGGAGTCAAACAGGAGGCTAAAGTTGAGTTGCAGAAAAATTTAAAGGTTGCATTTAGTGCACATCCCACTTTGGACTAAAACTTTTATCTACTTTATAAGGAGTAAAAGTGAAAACTCTGGACAATTGAACTAACATTGGTGAGTAGACAATGGACACAGGGTCAGAGAGAGTTAGGCTCAAGGAGGGCCTGGGCTCTGGCGTTTGGCTCATGGGATTCAAGGACCCAATGAAGTCAGGGTTGAGCCCTTGGAGTAGTATATACTGGTTGCTAATGAGAACATGAGGAAAGTAATAGGTGATCTCGTCTCCTGGACTTTTTCAATTTCAAGCACATCATCCACGAGCATTTTATAAGCCTAATGGGGAGGCCCAGACATTAAAAAGAGCCAACCAGAAGAACCCTGACAAAGAGGCATCTCCAGGCACTGCCATGGTGGGGATATTGAAATCGCTGCGGCTGTGAAAATGAAAACCATGCCAAGTACTCACTTGCCTCGAGTCAGAAAGGCAGCCTGGAAAATTTCGCTTGATAAATCTAATCATTAGTTTTCCTCCTGGATATTCTTGGGCAGATTCAAGACTGCTTGGAGAAATGTATATCAATACACAGAGATAAACACCCATATGCAAATATCAATATACAGGCACTATCATTTACTGAATACTTACTGTTTTGGAGGTTCTATATATTATTTCACATACATTATCTCATTTTTTTCTCCCTTCAAAAATGAAAGGTGAGCGATATTCTGTTTTTACTCAAGATGAAATTGAGGCAGACAATGGTCACAGAGCCTCTCTACATGATTGTGCATAATCCCCATTGACTCTTCTGTAGGTGTGTGTGGTGGACAGATGCATGTGAATGTCACTCTCACTCTTCAACCTTCATTATTAAGCTGATTTTAATTCTTTTATCAACATTATTGGCAAAAGGAGTATGGGAATGCTTCTAACATAATTGTATGAAACAGAGAGACAGCAGCTCTGGAGAAAGGCAGTGGGTAAATGTTCGCATGCAAAGACAGACAAGCGCACATGTGGTTTATTGAGTTAAAAACTAAAAGATTATTTTGTCTAACACCTTAATTTCACACATAGGAGCTCTGAGAAGTGACTGACCCAAGGGTTCCATGAACCAAGTTCCAGCCCAGGCTAGAACCAGCAAGGCCAGTGAGAGGACAGGGAGCTGCCCAGCTCACTAGCTCTCCCTGAACCAGCTCTCAGCTCCAGAATTTGTAGTGTGACTTCTCAGAACGCCAGGTACCTCTGCCTTAAGATGAAGCTCTGTGTGTATTTTCCCAGCAAAATTGAAATGAAATTTGGATTATCTCCTGTTGTTCAGAAAGTCGTTTCTGCACTGGGTGTTTGGAAGTTCCCTCGTCTCCTGGAGCCTGGAGTCTCCTTTGGGAACTGTGCTTGAGAATGTTCTGAAAGGCTTCTTTCCGTCCTTCACCAGCAGGACAACTGGACATTCATTCAACAAATGCTGACCTGCCCCCTTGCCAGCCCTGTGCCAGGCCCTGAGGTTGCTGCCCTCAGAGTCAACCCAGCCCTAGCTTCTCTCTTAAGAGTGAAACTGGAAGGTATTAACATATATTTTTGTTACATAAAAATTTTCAAAGTAAAACATATTAGAAATATAACAAACACCCATGTACCTTACATTCACATTTATTTATTTTTAAGAATTAAAATGTTATAAATATAATTAAAGTTCCTTTTGTATCTTTCTCAGTTCCAACCTTCTCCCAGAAGCAAGTACCATGGTGACACTTATAACTATTCTATATGTATTTCACCTTTTTATTATATATTCATGAGTACACAAACTATTATAAATGTAAAAGATAAACTCATACTGTATACTGTTTTATATTTACTATAATATAATTTGTATATTATGCATAATTACATAAAATTATATTTATATACATTAAGTATTGTAATTAATTTAATAAAAATTTAAATACGTATATATACAAATATAAACTAACACTTAAGTGCTATATGTAAATGCTATGTGTATATTAAAATGTATACTGTGAATATTATATATAAATTAACATTTACAAAATTGATATTAAACTCGTCACATCATGGTGTAACTTGCCTTTTCATAAAACACTATATTTTTATTTCTATCTACTTTGATGCATATTGCTTCCCTGCATTCTTTTCAACTGCTGTGGAACCTTCCATGATAGAACTATGCCACTATTAATTTATGACTGTCCTGTGGTCTGCAAAGTACAATTGTTTGAAATTTCTCATGATTACAGACACTGCTGCCACCTGTATTCTTATGGCTGTCTCCTTGGACATACGTGTGAGTGACTGCAGGACAGAGGTCTGGATGTGGGGTTGCTGGGTGTCGGGGGATGGACGCTTGAACCGTGCCAGGTGTTATCAGATTGTATTCCAAAGAACTTGTGCTTGTCCCCAACCCCTCCCTGCCTTCCCAGCAGGATATGCAGCTCCCGTTCCTCCGCATCCTTGCCAGCACTTGCTCGTGTGGGTCTTCGGCCTCATTGCCAAATGGCCCCTTGTGAACTGCTGTCTCATTGGCGTTTCATTCATATCTTCCTGTCTCCTTATGAAGCTGACAGTTTTTTCATATGTTTACTGACCCTCTGGGTTTCCTCTCCTGTGAAATGCCTTTCAAAGCTTTTGTCTATTTTTCTCTTGGGTTATTAATTTGCAGGAGTTTTTTTTTTTTATATTCAGGGTTTTAATCCTTTGTTGGTTTTGAGCATTAACGATGCTTCTGCAGGTCTGTGACTTGTCTTTGAATGCTGTTTATAATGCCTTTTGTTATGCAGAAGTGTTAAACTTTGATGTAGTCACATTTATCAGTTGTTATCTTTACAATATATGCTTTGTGTGTCCTGTTTATTAAGAAATCCATCACCTGCCTCTCACTGCTGACATTGCTCCATTAGTAAGGTGACTTCTATGCGTGTATGTGGGAAGTGTGGGAGGATTGTTTTGCTTTCTAAAATTTTAATTACACCAACAATCCAATGATTAGGCAAGTTCAGATTTGCTCTAATGACTCCAGATCATTTTCTCCCATGGGGTATGGTGTAGTGCTTAAAGATATGAGTTCTGTAGCAAGACTGCCTGGGTTTGGATCACTAACTTTGAGCAAGTTATTTAAACTCACTTGGGGATGATACTATAGTAGCTACCTTGTAAGGTTGCTATGGGGACAAAAATTAGTTTATATATGCAAAGCACTGAGGAGAATTTCTGGTACCTTGTGAGAGTCAACTGTTAACTACTGTTATTATTATTGCTAGCATTATTTTCTCATTTTACTGCTCAGTTGACCTCTGGGCTGGATTTCTAAAGGATACCTGGGGACATTAGACCTGCATTCTCCACATGCTTCTCTGCGCCTCGATTGAAATCACCTTCGTCTGCTTGGCCCCCTGCCACCTTAGGAGACTTATCCACTGGGAGATCAAGGCCTGAGACTGTTAACGGTCTAATAATTACATATTGTGGTCCAGTTTGCTGGTACCAGACATTTTATTTTATATAGCTTTCAGAAAATGTAGAGAGGTAAAGGGGTCAAATATTAGCTGAGTTCTGACAGAGACGAATCCTTTTAAATATCTGAAGTGAGACGGATGCACTAACAACAGTGACTTGCAGGGACTCCGTGGTATGTATCTCTTGTGGTTGTTTGCCCACTGCCCCTTTCCCTTCTGGTTTAATTCATTCTTGTGTTTATCAAGCAGGCTGCCAATCAAAACATCATCTCTCTCCCACCAACAGAAGTGAGTATGTTACCCAAGTTGGATTATCCCTCTGGCTGTATGAATTTTTTGTAGAGGTGGGCCTGGGACCCAAGCCGGGCCACGCACAGGCCTTCCCTAGGAATTTTTTGAAATTGGTCAACTAGAGAAAAGCCGTTTCTTGCCTGGTGGAAAACTAGAAAGCTGAATCTGTGAGATACCAGCCAAATCGTTTTATAAGCCTTAGATTTACTTGGGTGGTACCATATTTTTCATCTCATATATTCAACTTCATGGAGAAGCCCATCAGACAGGAAGAAGCTGGTCTCAGAAAAAAGTTGAGACAGACACGGTCCTGGGGTGTATCTGAGTTGTATTTAATTTCCTTGGAAATTGAATTGAGAATATAGTTGGAATTGCAGTGGAATTGGAGGATTCATATGTTTAGGTCCCATGAGTTCCAAACCCAGGTTGTTAAGTTCATGTTGATTCTGTGGGCTTCTGCAGTACCTTTATAGCTTTCTTTTATCTTCAAGCAAGATCCAGTGGGTTTCCGTCTATTGCAGTCATATAAATAAGAGGCACAAGGGAAGAATTAATGGCTTTTGTATCAGACCTGGGTCCAGATTTGGCTTTTACCACTTTCTAACCTTGTGGCTTTTACTTATGACTCAGTTTCCTCACCTGTGTTGGGTTGAAGAGAAATACTTTGTAGGATTGTGTGAATTTAGTAGGATAATGAATATAAAGTACCTGGGATAGTTCTTTGCACACAGTAGGCACTAACATTTTAGACATTGTTATTCCTGTTTTTGCTACCACTCCCTACTAGTACTGTTACACTAAGTAAGAATTTGGTTATTCAAGTCTTGCATTTCAGGCATCTCTATAAAGCCCCCAAAAGTTTATCTGCTTCTATGTACATAAAAAATAACTAAAGTATATAAAATAATATTAATTACTTTGCCCATGGATTAGGGCACATTAGGAAGTGTCAAGGAAGAGTAGCAGTCAGGTTCCTAATAGGAAATAAAAAGCACAGGCAAAGAGTTTAAGTGGAGATAGCCCGATAAAAGGACTTCGTGGGCAAGTAGACAAGAGAAAGAAGAGTAATAGGAAATGGTGAGAGACTCAGGGAACAGTGATAGTGGGAGGCTACGACTGCTCCCCAGCCCGCCCCCCGGTCCTCCAGAGGACAGTTCTCTCTGAGAGCTGTAGCTGTCAAGAGGATGTCACCCAGAGCACCATGGCTTTAGAGAAACTCAGCCATTGTCAAAAGTGTGGCCCACTGGGGAGGCAGGAAATATGTATTCGAACCTTTCTCTCTTCCCATTTTCCAATCTTCTGGTGTATTCTATAGGCTAGACCCACCTTAAAGCCATTGGGCAGTGAACATGGGTCAATCAGTCCATGGAGGTCAGTTTGCTGGGCAGAGATCAGGTGTCGCATGGCATGGAATGGAGCTGGAGGGAATTCAGAGAAAAACCAGCACAAGGAGTCGTGGAAATGACACAGTTAGGTGGGACAGAACAAGTATATATGTATGTATGTATGTATATGCCACATCCCACAGACATCTTCCCAGCTAACACTTTCTCAGTAGTCTGCCTCTTGATTTTAATAATCAAACTTCATATCATCTACATATCTCTCAGTATAATGATTTCTGCCAACGTTTATTCACGAAACTTTTATATTTGTGTCTCCCAAACTCAATACACTGAAAATAACATTATGTGCTGTTAAGCCTCCTGTTGTAGTGTATTTCAGTTCAGTTGGTAGAATCCCATGTTGATGTTTTGCAAAAAACGTTATATCAACAGAGGGATGAGTAGTAATTGCATACAAAAGCAGCTTTTAGTCAACACCATATTAATTGCCTAGCCATCCAGGAGCAGGGGTTTAAGCATTCAACACCAAAACCTTACAGTTTATCATTTATATGTAGGCATTTTACTGTGTTTTTATAAATTGGTTGGGGGTTTTGGGTTGGTTTCCATTTAGTATTTTAATACCAGAAGTCCAATTTTCAGGAACAGCTTTCTGACAAGGAGGGGATGTCTAAATACATTCCTAATATAATCAGACTTTACCAATTTAAACAAATGGGAAAAGGCCAGTCTGAATTGCAAATTCTGCTTAGAAAGACAAATTTTATCATTTTAAACCTCATGTGGAATTGAACATCAGGTTGACAACCTGTTGCCTAGGGCCTTAGGAGATCCACAATAATGAATAGAAAAATGGTTTAAGAAGAGCATAGCGCTGTCATAAATGGCGAATTCTAAAGTGCTTTCATGAGAGGGTTACCCAGTCCCTCCTCCCTGCCCTTGACAGCCATGCACTTGTTTAGCAAATTCTTTCTTCAGGATGCCCTAAATCTACATATTCTGTAACCCACAGCACATGCACTGTACATATTCTTCACCTGTTTGTCAGTAGAATCTCAGCCCTTGGAGCCAAGGACAGTGTCTACCTTACTTGCTATTTTATCTCTTGCATCAAAGATTCTGTGACCTGGGAACATGATCAAAGTTGTTGAATAAATTAATGCTTTTCTTGCAGAAAGTTTCCAGGCCACACGCTGCTCATCTTTCCTATTGAAGCTCACTCATCACTCTCCTGGTTCCCCTGGTTCGGGGCCTCAGCTCCTGTGGTTCATTTCGGGTACCCGAATTATGAGATTTGAATTTGATCCTTGGCTTGGACCTGGCATCCTTTCCAGCATGTAACTCGTGGCATTCACTGTTCCCTGCACCCAGAAGAGAGTCCTTGTCTGTGGGACCTGCTTCAGCTTCTTCTGGAGGGTGCCCCTGAGCTCAGCCCACTCCCACCCCATCCTCAGTCAGGGGGAAGAACTCAGTCAAGTTCAGCTTCTGCTCTTTCTTTGTGACCATGGATTCTGTATTTGTGGTCTATCAAGTGTGACTGTATACAAGGAGGTGAACAGTTAAGTCAGCAAATGGAGGAAAACTATTTATGTATGAAGTGTCTTTTAATCCAGCAGTTCTCAGAGTTTAATATACACCAGAATCACCCGAAGGGCTTCTTACAGTACAGATCTCTGGGCCCCACTCCCCTCCCAGAAGTTGACTGAGAAGGTCTGGGGTGGTGTCCAAGAATCTGCATTTCTGACAAGTTCCCAGGCGATGCTGACACTGTGGTCTGGGGACCACAGACAGAGCCAGGGTGCTGTTTATGTTCTCATCGAACACAGGTGCTTGCTGCTGGGATCCGCTGGGGTTGGGTCAGGGGAAAGTGTGTGGATCCGGGGTCTGTTGCAGAAATGGAAACCACACTAGCTGTTTAGAAGGAAGGGACTGAGAGCTGTTTCAGAGCGCTGAGAGCTGATGACACTGTTGGAGGGGCTGGAGGAGCGGCTCTGGGCTTGGGGTACAGGAAATCTCCTGAGTCAGGCGGTTGCTCCAGTTGACAGGGCAGCACCCGCCTCCCCCCAGCGAGGGAGAGGGGGCCAGGAGGCCACCAAAGCAGCGCTGCCACACGGGCACTGCCCCTGCTCAGATGTCTCTCCGCTCGCCATGCTGCTGACTGCTCGTGGGTCCTGCTGCAGCGAAACCCCACATCTCTCTGACCCTGTGGCCGCCCTCCTGCCTCCAGACCCCGCGTGCACGCAGGGTCTGCGCACTTAGCCTCGCAGGGAGGGTTTAGGGAGCAGCAGTTGGGAGAAGTAACTCAGCAGGAGCCTAGGATCGGAGAGGGAAGGGGCTTGGGGACGCGGTTAGCACGTGCAAGCTGCGTGGACTCAACCTTTCCGGTGCCCCCACAGGGGAGGAGCCACTCTCTCGGGGAGCTTGCTTTCCTTTGCACGGTGAGAGGAGCGTCTGAAGCAGGGAACACACGGGAAGAGTGTGAGTTTAACTAAATGTGTTGTGCCGTGAGGAACAGTCATCACTACAGGAATACTGGCAACGGCTTTAGACTCCCACACGCGTGCTTTATTTGTTCCAGGGTTTCTCGTCCTCGGCACCGGTGGCCTTTGGCATCATATGGTAATTAGTGTGGGGCTGTCCTGTGCACTGTGGGACGCTGAGCAGCAACTGGCCTCTACCCCAACCCCCACACTGCAACTGTGGAAACCACAAATGTCTCCAGACATTGCCGAATGTCCCCCGGGGGGCAAAACTCTCTTCAGTCTTTATACATGTGATATTTTGATATTTGACAGTTGTCATTACTGAGAGGAGAGGGAGAGAGAGATCTAGTGTTCATGAAACTTGTCTTCCAGTCCGGGCACAGTGTCCGATGTCCCCTAACCCCCTTCTATTTAAGGCGCTGTGTGTGGTGGCACCAGAATGGACGGGGGGGGCAGGCAGAGCTGGGTGTGACAGCGAGGAAGGGCACGTAACAAGAGCAGAGCCACGGTTGTTTAATGATCATTCACCTTGCTAACTACAGATAAGGCGTTTTCTTACAGACCCTGGGAAACTGGAGGCTGAAACAAGGCTGTAAAAGGAGAAGATGCCTCGGTGAGTCCAGCAGTCAGAAAAGAAATACATTTTGAGAACAGGCCAAGGACAGAACACGCTTTGATTTGGTTGCTGTGCCGGGACCCTGACCCCCTCCGGGAGTTTGCCTGAGGAACGCTGACCATTCTCTGGTCCCAGGAATGGGCTGAGCTGCTTGTGACATCGGAGACTAGCCACCTGGTTATGGGACTCCGAGCTCCTGAAGGCCGGACTGCAGCCCCTCCGCTCCCTTCCCTGCTACACTGCAGCTGCCGGTAGCTACCTCTTCCCTCGCTGGCATATAACCAACCAGCGGGCGAGGGGGTCAGGGCAGAATTCCCAGGGGGGCTGACTGCTCTCCCATCATTTGCCCGCAATAATGGATTAAACGCTCACATATGATTCAACCCTGTCTCTGTTTAATTTGGCTCAAGTAGTGACAGGTGGCCTCGGACCCCTTGTGTCTGGTTTCAGGTTCAAATCCTAGCTACCCACTATCTGCCTGGCCTTCGGTGTATTACTTAATCTCTCAAGTTTATGATTTTCCCGTCTAAACTGGAGCTAACCTTTCAGGGCAGTGCAAGGATTAGCGGGAGTGATTTATGGCACGAATTATCGGTGACTTATGCAGAGTTTGCCCATCAGTGGGGATGTGCCCTTTCTCTGTCCCTCAGCACACCAGTCCCCAGCGGGTGGTCAGTGGCTCCCGCGTTGCCACATCTGGTCCTGGCGGTCCTGTCTTCCTCATGAAGAGGCGGAGGACCAGAAGGAAAGGGGATGGCTTTGGGGCACAGGAGAAAGTGAGCAATGCAAAAAGCCCTGCGCTTCTAAATAGCTGGGTTTTCTTTTTCCTGGACAGGGCTGCTGACAGTCCCTTTAGCAATACAGAGGCTAATTACTTGCCAGGAGTAAAAGAAAAGGGGTCCTGTGGTTGTTCTGGCTTCTCCCAGTGCAATAAATCACAGCTACAGGACCCCAGCTTCATTTGATTTAATAAAGATTTTACAGAAAGAAAAGGTTTTCTTGTTTTTATTGAGAGCTGCTGGTCATTTGTGTCAGTTTCATCCAGGCTCTTAATTGGATGTGACCTCTCATTGCAAGCCACCCTTGGCACCTCAGAGTTCCGCTGTCAACATGTCTGTCTGTCTGTGTCACCCTCCCGCTCCTCTGCTGGGCCTACAGTTCCCTGGCCTCTTCCTCCTGGGTCCCCAACCCCTCCTCTCAGCTCATAAACTTCTGATACCCGAAGAAGCTGTCCTCGCTGTGAACATTTGGCCTTGCCTGCCTGTCTCTAACTCTCACATTGTCCCTTGAAATAACTGCAGCTGTGTGAAGGTCCCCACACAGCTGGTGACAGGTGCTCCCGCCCCACCTCAGCCACCCTTCCTCATATCAGGCCTACACTGCCTGCGTCTCCCAGTGGCCCCCACCGGGTGAGAGGCACCAGGTGACTTGAGTGCGGCACCAAAGCAGGATGGAGTAGGTCAAAGATCAGCTCGATTTTGCTTATTTCCTGACAGCATAGAGCTCTCAGTTACGAGCAGCTGTGCAACAGGGTGCACGTTCTCTCCTTCGGCTGATAATCCTATTTATCTTGTTTCTGGGAGGCCTGGGCCCTTTTATTTTTAAAGCACAATGATTGCAGATCACAGGGCTGAAATGAAACCCCTGACAAAAGGGAGGTGAAAGGACATAATCAGATGCTTTAGACTAGGGGTTTGCAGCGGGAAGGATGGTGTTGGGGGACTGGCTTGGGGGCCGGTTGCTATAAACCCAAACGTGCAGTCAGAGGAGGGTGTGCTGAGGGCTGAGTGCACTGACCCATTTCCCTTGGGCGTGGCAACAGGGTGACAGAGCCGGGAGACGCCTTCAGGATCAGGATCCGGATCCTACTCTTCTACCAGGGACAGTGAGGGCCAGAGAAAACAAAGCTCTTGCCCAGCGCATACAGTTGCTGAGCAAAGCGAGGGGGCTGGGAGCCAAGTGCCAACTCTCAGTCCTTTGACTTCGCTGAGGTTGGAAGTGGAGGTGTTACTGCCTATAAGACAGGGATGTCTTTGTCTTGAAGCAGGTGCGTGGGCCTCCTTTCCATCTGTGCATTGCAGGGTCTTTTCTCCACCTCACCGGGGTGGGGTTTCCATAGAGCGGCACTGCCTTTGGATTTCAGCCCTCTGTGTGGTTGAAAGTGGGTAAGCAGGTGAGGCCCTCCATCCTGGGAGCCAGTGCCCCCGCCTGTGGGTGAGCTGGCCTCAAGGATGAACTTGAGTATGACTATATTCCTGTGAATCCCTCATCCTGCCCCCTGATACCCAGCACCTCACCTCTCTCCCCTGTTCCTATCTTCTCACTCCTAGTCTCCTATGGACAGGTTTGAAATGATCTCATAAATTAATTCATTCTAGAAATGTTGATGACCGATAATTGTTTTTGTTTTGTTTTTCCACTTTTGCTCATAATTTTTGCATTTTAGCAGGGGAATTTCTAGGACTACAAAGCTTTTATAGAGTACCTCTCAACCATGGTTGTACATTAAAATTAGCTGGAGAGCTTTAACTAACTACTAGAGCCCGGGGTCCCTATCCTCAGATATTCTAATTAAATTGATCCTGGAGGGGCCTGGGAAAATAGTAATTATTTAAAACTCTCTAGGTGATTCTAAAGTATAGCTATTGCTGAAAATCCTTGCCTAAATATGAAGGATGACATCCCCAAAGGATTCCAGCTTCCTATGGCCACCTGGGAAATTGGCTGCAGTGACTGCCTCAGTCCTTCCTAAGGCATATTGTCTTTCTATTGTGTCTCTGTGTGAGTCCAAGGAAATCTCAGGGAAAGTGGGGTGACTGGCAGCTGCTCAAGGGGCCAAGGAAACTACCTGGACAGAGCATTTGCAGTCAGTCTGGCACAGTTTAGTCTTAGGATATTTAGTTTTAATTGTAAACTCTCCAACTAGAGATTAAAACAGAGGCTGTTAGCCGGCAGTACACAAGACAGTTCCTGCCCATACATGGGATTTACTCAAACTACGCAATGTTTTTAAATTTTTATTTATTTATTTTATTTTAAAAACTGAATCTACATAAAATCCAGATATCTGCCTTTCCTGTTTTTTAATTCCACTTGAGAAGTAGACATACATCACCGCATACGTTTACTGGGCATGGCAGTTTGATTTACATACATTGTGAAATGATTATCGTAATAGGCTTAGTTAACATCTATCATCTCCTATGAATACAATAAAAATATAAAAAATTCTTTTTGGGATGAAAACTCTTAGGATTTATTTTCTTAACAAGTTTCCTGTATGTTACACAGCAGTGTTAACTATAGTCATGTTGTATGTTACATCCCTAGGACTTAGGAATCTCAGGTGGAAGTTTGCACCTTTTGACCACCTTTCTCCAGTTCCTCCTCCCTCCCTCCCTCCCCCTACCTCCAATAATCACTAATCTGATCTCTTTTTCTATGAGTTTGATGACTTTTTTTAGATTCCACATGTAAGTGAGATCATGCAATACTTCTCTTTCTCTGTCTGATTTATTTCACTTAGAAAAATGCCTTCAAGGTCTATCCATGTTGTTGTAAATGGTAGAACTTCCTCATTTTTAAGGCTGAATAATATTCCATTATTTATATATTAAACTTCTTTATCCATTCATCCATCAATGGGCACTTAGGTAGTTTCCATTACTTGGCTTTTGTAAATAATGCTGCCATGAACTGTATGAACATGAGGGTGTGTGTATCTTTCTGAGTTAGTGTTTTTGTTTCCTTTGAATATATATTCCCAGAAGTGGAGTTGCTGGATTATATGGTAGTTCTATTCTTAAATTTTTGAGGAAGCTTCATACTGTTTTCCATAGTGGTTTTACCAGTTTCCATTCCCACCAACAATGCCAAGTGTTCCCTTTTCTCCGCTTCTATGCTAGCATTTTTTATCTCTTATCTTTTTGATTCGAGATAAAAGTGGTTTGTCAGTTTTGTTTGTCTTCCCAAAAGGCCACTCCAAAGGCTTGAGGCGATATTTCATTGTGATTTTAATTTGCATTTCTCTAAGGTCTAGTGATCTTGAGTATCTTTTCATGTATGTGTTGGCCATTCATAGATTTTCTTTGGAAAAATACCTATTCAGGTCCTTTATCCACTTTTTAATTGGATTGTTCTTAGCTATTGAGCTGTGTGAGTTCTTTATATATTTTAAATATTAACCTCTTATCAGATAGATAATTTGCAAATATTTTTCCCCAAAGGTGGTTTTTTCCCTTTGTTGATGGTTTCTTTTGCTGTGCAGAAGTGTTTTAGTTTGATGCAGTTCTACTTGTTTTTTAAATAAGGGGATATTGAATGTTTTCAAAAAATTCTTGCTGTATCCCTTGTCAAATACTAGTTTACCGTATTTGTGAAAGTTTATTTTTGGGCTCTCAATTCTATTCTATTGGTTCATGTGTCTGTTTTTATTCCAGTATTATACTGTTTTAATTACAATAGCGTTAAAACATTGCTTGGAATCAGCAATCTTGGTGCCTCCTGCTTTGTTCTTACTTAGGATTGCTTTGGTATTTGGGGTCTTTTATGGTTCCATACAAGTTTTAAGATGGTTTTCCCTATTTTTGTGAAAAATGTCATTGGAATTTTTATAGATGTTGAATTAAATCTATAGTTAGCTTTGGGCAGTATGGACATTCTAAAAATATTAACTTTTCTCATTCATGGCATGGGCTATTTTTCCTTTTTTTGTGTCTTCTTCATTTTTTCTTAAATGTCCTATAATTTTGGCATAAATGTTTCACTTCCTTGGTTAAATTTGTTTCTAACTAGTCTACTGTTTTTAACACTGTTGTAAATAGGATTGCTTTCATTATTTCTTTTTCAGATAATTCATTTTTGTGTATAGAAATGCGACTGAAATTTTACTATTGCTTTTGAATCCTGAAACTTTGCTGAACTTATTTATTAGGTATAATAGGTTTCTTTGTGGCGTCTTTAAGATTTTCTCTCTATATGATATGTCATCAGCAGAGATACTTTTACTTATTTCTTTCCACTTTCTGTGGCTATTATTTCTTTTTCTTACCTAACTATTCTGCCTAGGGCTTTCAGTACTATGTTGAATAGGAGTGGGCAGAATGGACACACTTGTTCCAGGTCTTAGAGGAAACGCTTTCAACCTTTAACTGTTGAGTATGGTGTTAGCTGTGGCTTTGTCATACATGGCCTTTATTATGCTGAGGTATTTTCCTCTAGACCCACCCTCCCCTTTTTTTTAAATAAGGGGATGTTGAATTTTTTTCAAAATTTTTTTGCCTCTGTTAAGATAATCATGTGACTTTAGTTTTTTTTTATTCTATTAATATGGTATATTACATTTACTGATTTGCCTGTGTCAAACCATTCTTGTGTACCAGGGGTAAATCCCACTTGATCATGGCGCACGATCCTTTTAATGTGCTGTTGAATTCAGTCTGCTCGTATTTTGTTGAGCATTTTGCACGTATGTTCATCAGGGATGCTGGCCTGTAGCTGTTGTTGTGTCCTATCTCGCTCTGGTATCAGGATAATGCTAGCTTCATAAAAATGAATTTGAGAGTGTCCTCTCTTCAGTTTTCTGGAAGGGTTTGAGGAAAATTGGTGTTAATACCTAAAATATCTGGTAGAATTCATAGGTGAGCCATCTGGTCCTGGGTGTTTCTTTGTTGGGAGGTTTTTGATTACTCATGATATTGGTTTGCTCAGATTTTCTATTTCTTCATACTTCAGACTTAATAGGTTGTATATTACTAGGAATCCACCCATTTTTTCCTAGGTTGTCCAATTTTTTTGGTATATAATTGCTTATAGTAGTCTCTTATGATTCTTTGTTTTTTGTAGTGTCAGTTGTAATGTCTCATCTTTCATTTATAATTTTCTTTGAGTTATTTTTTCCTTTGTGTCTCCCTAGGAGTTTGTCGGTTTTGTTTATCTTTCCAAACAACTAGTTTTTAGCTTTATTGGTCAATGAAGCTGCTGGATTGTTTCCCTGGTCTCCTTTTCATTCTTCTGTGATCTTTATCTCCTTCCTTCTGCTGACTTTGGACTTCATTTGTTCTTGTTTCTCTAATTCTTTGAGGTATAAAGTCAGGTTATTTATTTGAAATATTTCTTTTTAAAAAAAATGTAGGCATCTACACTTACAAACTTCCCTCATAGCACTACTTTTGCTGTATCCCATATGTTTTGATATGTAGTGTTTGCACTTGTGTTTGTTATAATATGTTTATTTCCTTTTTTTTTTCCTTTCTTTTAAAAAAAAAAAAATATTTTATTGATTTCAGAGAGAGGAAGGGAGAGGAAGAGAGACAGAAACATTAATGATGAGAGTCATTGATCGGCTGCCTCCTGCACGCCCCCAACTGGGGATCGAGCCCACAACCCTGGCACGTGCCCTGACTGGGAATCGAACCTCCATCTCTTGGATCCTAGGTCGATGCTCAACCGCTGAGCCACACTGACCAGGTTCCCTTTTGATTTTTTCCCCCCATTGACTTTTCAGAAGTGTGTTGTTTAATTTTATATATTTGTGAGTTTTCCTCCTGTTATTAATTTCTAGTTTCAAACCATTTGGTTGGAAAAGATACGTGGTATAATTTCAGTCTCTTAAAATTTGCTGAGACTTGTTTTGTGGCCTAACACGTGACCTGTCCTGGAGAATGCTCCCTGTGTGCTTGAGAAGAATGTATATTCTGCTGCTGTTGATGAAATGCTCTGTATATATTAGTGAGGTCTATTTGGCCTAAAGTATACTTAAAGTCCAATATTTCCTTATTGATTTTCTCTCTGGTTGATCTATATACATTGTTGAAAGTGAGGTATTGAATTTTACTGCTACTATTGTATTGTTGTATATTTCTCCCTTCAAATCTGTTTTTATTTGCTTCTTATATTTAGCTGCTCTGATGTTGAGTGCGTATACACTCACTGTTGTTATATTATTTTGATGAATTGACCCCTTTATCATTGTATAATGACCTTCTTTGTCTCTTGTGACAGTTCTTGACTTAAAGTAATTTTTTTGTCTGATGTAAATATAGTTACCCCTGATCTTTTTCAGTTTCGTCTTTGTGGAGTACCTTTTCCATCCCTTCTCTTTGAGCCTAGATGTGTTCTTGAAGCTGAGGTGAGTCTCATAGGCAGCATAAACTGGGCCTTGTTCTTTCATTCATTCGGCTACTCTATGCCTTTTGAAAAGAGCATTTAATCTATTTCCATTTAAAGTAATTATTTATAATTAAGGACTTGGCATCGTAATAGTTTTCTGGCTGTTATGTAGTTACTTTGTTCCTTCCACCCTCTCTTGCTGTCCTCCGTTGTGAATTGACAATTTTCCATAGTGGTATATTTTGATTTTCTGCTCTTTATCTTTTGTGTATATACTATAAGATTTGTTTCGTGGTTACCCTGAACCTTACTTAAAACATGTTTATAGATACAATAGCCCATTTTGGGTGAATAACTTAACTTCATCACATACAAGAACTCTACCCTTTCATCCCCGACCCATATTTTATGTTTCTGTCGTCACACTTTACATCTTTTTATACAGTGTCTGTTAACAAATTGTTGCAGCTGCTTTTCCTTTTCCCATTATGCTAGAGTTAAATGATCGACACACCTTTGTATTATACTATTAAAGCATTCTAAGGCTGACTGTATACTTGCCTTTTCCCATGTGTTGTTTATGCATATGTGTTCATGTTGCCAGTTCATGTACTTTTGTTTCAACTTCTTTCAGCATTTCTGATAAGGCAAGTCTAGTGGTGATGAACTCTTTTGGCTTTTTTATTTTTATTTTTACTTTTATTAGTATTTATTTTATGCTGAATTTACGCCCAGGCCATAAGTTTTTGTTTCTTCGGTTTCTTCTGGAATATCTTTTTCTTCTGGGCAGCCCCCTCTCCTGGTTCAGGAACAACCTGCTCCTTTTCAGTAGGACCATCTCAACGTGGCAGGGCGAGCTCATGTGTGGGTTAATCTGCCCAAGCTCTTTAAATTCTAGGCCACATTTTGGGAGCTTTGCTCACCTGGATGTGCTCAATGAGCCGAGAGTCTACATCTAAACCCTGAAGTTCAGCATTGCTCTCTGCATTTTTAAGCATGTGCAGCAAAAATTCAGCACTCTTTTTGGGCCACTGACCCGTGTCCAGCCTCACTGTTTGGCGTGGAGTTGGCTCACCTACCAACTCCACCACTGCAAAGATGGAATGACACACATTGCTTCTGTAATAACATCCTTCAGGTACTTGGTGGCTTTTTGAATATGCATGCCCTTGATGGCCTGGGCAGTTTCACGAGTGTTCTTAAAGTGATCATGAAGATTT
Organism: Miniopterus schreibersii; assembly: GCF_964146895.1. Taxonomy (NCBI): domain Eukaryota; kingdom Metazoa; phylum Chordata; class Mammalia; order Chiroptera; family Miniopteridae; genus Miniopterus; species Miniopterus schreibersii. Next base: position 74,620,069 of record NC_138108.1, on the reverse strand, counting down.
GAAACTCTTGATTTGCATGATTTTGTGGGGTTTTCTGGGTCAAGTGAATAGCGACCCATTTTCAGAGGCCACCTCTGGCATTTTTGGAACTCCTTAGGCTTTTGTTGAGAAAGTATCTCACCTTCTGATTTGATGAACAGTTTTGCTGGGTGAAGCATTCTTAGTTGGCAGTTTCTTTCTTTCAGCACTTAGAATAATTCATCCCATTGTCTCCTGAGCTGCAAGGTCTGCCATGAGGAATCTGATAATCTCCTTAGGGAAGGTCACTTCTATGAAAGAACAATTTTTTTATACTGTTTTAAGATTTCTGTTTTATTTTATTTTTTTATTTTTATTTTTAAAAAATATATCTTTATTGATTTCAGAGAGAGGAAAGGAGAGGGAGAGAGAGAGCTAGAAACATCAATGATGAGAGAGTCCTTGATCGGCTGCAGCCCGCAACCCGGGCATGTGCCCTGACCGGGAATCGAACCCTGATCGCCTGCATCCTAGGTCGATGCTTAACTGCTGAGCCACGCCCAGCCAGGCTTCTGTTTTATTTTAAACAATTTTGTTATAATGTATCTTGGAGAAAGGTGTTTCAGATTGAGATATTGAGGTGACCTATTAGCTTTACCAACTTAGACGTCTAAATCTCTCCCAGGTTTGGGAAGTTCTCAGCCATTATTTCTTTAAGTAAGTTTTCTATCCCTTTCTCTCACTCTTCTCTGTCTGGGAACCCAGTGATGTGTACATTGTTTCTTTCATGACCCAAAAATCCGGAGCCAGTTTACTAGAGGTTTATTGCATTCCTTATTGGAGTTACGTTTCCCTGATTTTTGTAATCCGTGTAGTCTTGTGTAGGTGTCTGCATATTTGAAAAATATTTCACCTCTTTTAGACCTTATGGACTGACTTCAATAAGGGATGACTTCCACCTTTAGATGGGAACATGTTGGAGCATTCTGTGACCTAAAGTTTAGTGGTCCAGGATGCAAAGTGCAGGGGTGTATGGCAGCATTGGGTATGGGGTGGGCAGGACACTGGTGTTTCATTGATTTAGCACCAACAGCTGCATGGTCCTGAGAAAGTTTGTGGGGATCTTCAAAGGTTACAAGGGTTCTTGGGGACCTCATCAGTGCTTCCATGTTCAGCAGCGACATACCAAGAAAAGCAGCAGTAGTGGTCAGAGCCAGCAGCATGCATACACTTGGCCATGGAGGTTGGTTACAGGTGCCTGTGTAGTGGCAACTGCTTGCAAACACACACATACTGTTGGGAGCCAGGGCAGGCACCAAGGGCTGGGACCAACTGCAAGAGCACTGGCAGCTCTTGTGGCCTCAGCTGTCAGCATTTACTACTGTGGCTGGTGGGTCTTGCTATACACACAGGGCAGTGAAGACTGATGAAAGGTGTCGGGCCAGCAGCATGCAAGTGCACAGCTAGAATGGCTAGCCCTGAACATGCACGTGGCAGTGGGGGTCAGCTGCAGGGTTTTGGCTGGTGTCTTGCACTCACCCAGCTGCAGAGTCCTGGAATGGCTGCTAATGTGGTTCCAGGATCTGGCCAAGATGGATGATGAAGAGAATGGAGAGAGACTTGGGTAGCTGACATTAGCAATTGGAAATACTTGTGGGGCAAAGCCAGTGAAATCTGCAGGGAATCCACAGTGACTGTGCTGTCCCTTGGTTTCTGCAGTTGTGAGAGGTGCTGGATTTGTCTGCAGAGCAGGCCACTTGTGATTGCTCCTGCTGTGTGAGGCTGAGAAAATTGCAAAAAAACATACATTTACTAGACAATATGTTGCCAAGCAGATCTTACTAATAGTAAGTTAGTAGTTTGTCATCATCATTAAGCAGAACAGAAAAACATTAACAATATTATTATTTAAAAAATTTGAAAGTAATATGTATATTGTTGAACTTTGGGTAAATTCAACAAAATCAAAGAAAAAATAAAATAACTCTACCTCCTAGAAATACTGTATAATTTTTGTGTATTTTATGAACCATTTTGGTGTATTATGGTGTGTGTGTTTGTGTGTGTGTATGTATGTATATGTAATAGATAATGTACACTTGTTTCATACTTATTTAATATGTGTGAGTGTTGGCAGTGTCATACTAAGCTTATTAAAAGGAAACTTCAGTGAACTGGAGATTAATTCACCGTTTGCTGAATATTTAATGTGTGCTAGGCACTGAAGTTTCAGAGACAAAAATAATCCCCAGGAAACACACAAGTGGGGTGTGTGTGTGTGTGTATAAAACAGATGAGTAAATGCAAAGTTATAATGCAGTGTGATGAATGTTTTGATAGTGACAAGTTCTAGGAGCTTTGGAAATCACAGGAGACACTTGGGCCAAGGGAGACAGTGCAAGTAATCTTTTCTTTACCTGGAGCAGGTGACATATGAACAGAGTATTGCAGCAAGAGTTGAAGATACCCAGGTGAACAGGTAAGAGAGGGCACCCCAGGGAGAGGGACAATAGGTGCAAAGCCTCTGATCGCTAAGATTATTTCTGAGTACAGTCCTCTGACCTCAATTTTATCCAGGAGAAATAGCACACTGACTATATTTTTCTATATGCCAATAGAAACCTCAATTTATGGACCCATCAGCACAATGACTTTTCTTCTATCTGTTCCACTGAGTCATTTAGAATTCTAGGCTCACTTTTCTAGGGTAAAATTACAGGGCCTTTGCTATATCCAGTGGGAAATATATTTTTTACCCATGGCAGAAAATCTGTTTAATCGTTTGCACATAATAGAGTATACAGAATGCTGGTGCAGGGCTGGTAGGCGACACAGTAAAGGCAGAGAAAATCATTTGCCACAGGTTCGGGTGATGAATGTATGAGGCAGATCTTTGCCCTGGAAAAGAACATAGATTAAAGTGTGCTCAGTAGGGTGAAATCTCCCTGTGATGAGTGCCACAGCAGCTGTGCCAGCGGTTGTAGGGCAGGCACACATCTTGCTTAATGAAACCTTTACAAGGACAAAGTCCCTGCTCTAGTTTCCTCTAAAACTGAATAGGCAAAGAACCAAAGTTATCTTTATCTGACCAGATCACTTAAAAAAAATCATGAAGCCATAAAAAATAATCTCTTTGGTGCATGGAAATTTTCCGTGTTCCCAGACAGTAATACCCTTTCCCACTCCGCTCTTGTCTCACTGTGCACTGCACCTGGAAGTCACCTAGTCAGTGAGCAAGTGAGGAAGAGGGACTGATGACGGCCGTAGCTAACCTTGCGGGCAACTCGCCTGGTGCTTCTGCACATGCAACATTCCTTTCTCTCAGCAGCTCAGGGGGCAAAGTTGCACAGCTGCGAAGGCTGGGGCAGTGAAGGGCCCGTCTAAAGACACAGCCAGGTAGTGGCAGAGGAGGGCTTCAAACCCAGGTCTGCCTCACTTCAGACTCCAAATCCTTTTCTCTGGATCACTTCTGCTAAGCTATGTGGACTTAGGGCGTGACTGTTGGCACCGTGGATGTTCTGAAGAGGGAGCCCTGGGGTGCTCAGGAGTGCTTGGTCGGCGTGTCGGAGGAATAGCACTCAGCAGCTGAGGCTTTGGAGGGAGAAGGAAGGGTGCCCTCGTCGCCAAGCTCGGACTTGGGCTATACCCCTCTCTGCTCCTCAAGGACGCCACGCGGACGGTTGTCCTAGCTCCCTTCCGGTGCTACCTCTTGTTCCTTTCTATTGGATCATTCTTATCATTCAAAACACTGTAATCTTGAAATCAGCTTTCTCTGATTCCCACATCCCTCCTCCAGCTAACACCCTCTTTCTTTCCTTCCTGAAAGGCCGGTTATCTGTGCCCACTTCTACTCGTATTATTTCTCAAATCTGCTCTAGTTAGTCTTGTAGCATCACCTCTCAACAAAATCATTCTCGTCAAGCTCACCCATGGCCTTTGCGTCACCAAGTCCAGAGGTCATTCCTCAGTCCTTCTTTCACCCAGCCTTGCAGCAGGATGTGGCCCGGTTTCCCTCCTGAAAGCACTCTTTCCCCTCTGAGCCTTTAGGACCCCGCTGTCTCTATTCTGCTACGCCCGGCTGACCCTCAGCCTCCCGTGCTGGTCCCACCTGTGTCACTTAGGGGTTATGTCTGGCTGCTAATAAGAGAGTTCATAAATACAGTGGCTTAAACAAGGTACATGCTTCTCTCTCATGTAACATGAGTCTCACAGCCAACAGTCCAGGGCTTCACGTGTCATCAGGGGCCCAGCTCCCTCCCACTGGCTCCACTTCCATGGCACAGGCTTCCATTCCCCCCGTTGTCTCAGGGAATTGAAATGGCTGTTGTCGCCCTGGGCATCCTACCCACTTCTAGGCAGGAGGGAAAGCGCAGAAAGGTGCACTTGCAAACTGACACAACCGCCTTTGCAAGGTGACTGTCCCAAACGTAACCTACCTGAAACCGCGCGTGCGATTCTCACCTTTCAACTGCTTCCCTCACCAACTTTCCCAACTCCGTAGATGACAACTCCATGTGTACCAGGTCCTCAGGACGAGAAGCCTGCCGCTTTCCTTCTCTCATACCTGGAGTGTAGAGCCAGCTTCATATAGGAATTACGTTCAGGATCCCCCTACTGCTCACACCCGCCGCTTCCGTTTCCACTGTTTCATTTGCTGTTACCTCCCACCTGGGCTGTGACAGCTCCTAGCCGGCCTTCCTGTCCCCAACCTTGTCCACCTAATTTATTCTCCATTCAATAGCTGGAGTGACCCTGTGTAGAAAGTAAGGGGTCGTGTTTTATCTCTGTTCAAAGCCCACCTCCCCTGTTTGTTGCTATCAAAGTGGGATCCTTTGATCCTATCAAGTCCTTACCTTGAGCTTTCAATGTCCTTTATTATTGGCTTCACTCTCACCACTCCTCCTTCTTTCCTCAGCTCCAGGAGCTCTGGCCATCTTGCTGTTTCTCGAACACACTGGGCGTGCTACAGGTGTAGGGTCTTGAACTATGTCTTTTCTTTTCTCAGTGCATTGTTACCCCAAATATCTTCATACAGTTATTGCCTCAAGCCCATCTTTTGGAGAGGCCTTCTCTGGCCACCTTATATGAAACTGCACCCTGCTCTCTTAATATTTTCTTCTTTGTTAATTCTTTTTAAAAATACTTATTGGTACCTGACATACTCTTTTCTTGTTTATTATTTGTCTCTCCCTCTCCCAATCATGTGAACTTCAGGAAAACAGTGACCTTCTCTGTTTTGTTTCCTGCTGTATCTCTGGCTCTCAGAACACAGGGTATACACTCAGTAGTGAGTTAATGAATGAATGGCCGTTTTGGCAGTGGCATTGCGAAAGTGTGAGGGTTCAGCTCCCCTACAGAGAAGTGGGCTGTCGATCTGCTCTCCCTCTGGCATGAAAGGTTCCCCCAGTTCTTGGAGCTTTAGCTTGTAGCCAAACAGGGCAGCAGAACAAGTCTGCTTCAATAGAGCTATTGAGTTGAGATTTTGCTCCGCATTTACCTTGACTGATGGTTTGGTTCAAGTTATGCTTTGTGGGAAATTCATTCTCTCCCAGGGTTTCTTCTGCCAACAGAAGAAAGACAATCATTTCTTCTTGGCATGATTTTCAGCTCAGTCTTCTCTGTCTTTGAGAACTCAATTGCAACCATACAACCATCCCAAATCTCATCCTGGGCAAAGCAAATGCTGCACTCCCACTGCATCCTGTTCTTGTTTTCTCAGCTCCATCATGGAAGATTGATTTGCTTTGCTTGCCAGTTAGATCCTTAAATCCATGGCTTTGGAGTTCTGGCTACGGAGCATTTTATTTCCTCCTGGTGTTTGTGTCTTACATTCCCATAAACAGAATAGCTAGAACAGGGATTCTTGCACTTACTTATAAAGTACTTGGCATGAAAAAAAACTAGATGTAGTTCAAAATGTACGACTTACATTTTCTTTTTTATCCTCACTGAGGACATATTTATTGATTTTTAGGAAGAAGGGGAAGGTGGGAGGGAGAGAGAAACAGAGAGAGAGAGAGACATTGATCGGTTGCCTCCAATGGGTTGCCTCCTGTTCAGGTTCCAACAGGGGATCGAACTCACAACCTAGGTATGTGCCCTGACCAGAAATCAAACCCGCGACTTTTCGGTGTACGGGACAACGCTCCAACCAACTGAACCACACTGGCCAGGGCCATGCCTGACACCTTCATACCGGTTCTGGCTCCAATGAGTTGTTTGACACTATCTAAAATGCCTGCCCTTCCCGAGCCTTGCTATAAATGACCCGTAAGAACGCTTTAAGTAATTAGATCACTTTTAAAAAGCACCCCTCACAGACAAAATTGGTTATTTTTACTTTGCAGAAAATTATATAATATTAGTAGAATAAAATTTTGATTAAGTGAAAGTAAACTATGAAATTTTATTTCTATTTGCCACCTCTAGGGGAAGAGACAAAGGATCTCCCCACCCCAACTAAAATAATTCTTGCCTATTTATTCCTTTATCTGATTTTCAAACATTCCATATTTCCTGCTCATAATAAAACGACCCCAACTTCGCAATTATGGGCTCTAGGGTTGGAAGAGAGAGGCATTGTGGAGGGTTAGATTCAGATGGGATGGAGAGAAAAGCGGTGGCTTAAACGGGGCAGGGATTTGTTTCTCTCCCACATATTGTTCCCAAAATGAGCAACATGGACAACTGCTTTCTGTGCTTTTGGGCAATGGGGCTCCTCCTCTTCTACTGCTCCACTAACTCCAGGATATTGTACTTGCCTATGAGGTCCAGCATTTTTAAATTTATATTTTCATTGAATTTACCTGGATGACATTCATGAATAAAATTATATAGACTTCAGGTGTACAGCTCTACAACACGTCATCAGTATATTGTGTTGTGCGTTCACCATCCCAAGTTAAGTCTCCTTCTGTCACCACTTATCCCCCCTTCACCGTCTCCTACTGGCCCCCGCCCCCCATTGCTTTCTGGTAATCACCATATTGTTGCCTGTGTCTGTGAGGTGCTTTTTTCTTTTTTCTTAATCCCTTTACTTATTTCCTGCCTTTATCTCTGCATTCCAGCTCTCAAAAAACAGTAAAGGGGCTAAGAAGGGCATGACCAGTTTCTTTAAGAAAGTGATAGAAGTCGAACCTATCACTTCTGTTCACATCGCATTGGTAATTAGTCATAGGTCTTAGTCTCACGGCATGTCTGGCTGCAGGGGAAATGGGAAATATAACATTTATGCCATGTGCCTAGCTGATCATTAGAGTTCTAATACAATGGAAAAAAAAGAGCAATCCCTTCTTTCTGCTACAGATAGCAACATTTTAATTGTATAGATTCATGAACTAAGGCCAACAGAGGTAAAGTATATGGTCCTAGGCTTTACAGTCCAATTACGGTGAGGTAGGCATGAAGCCAGGTCACAGTGGCACGACGGAAGGGCCTGGGTTTGGAATCAGACAGACCTGAGTTAGAATCTTAGTTTTGCCAGTTACTGACTGTGATTTGAGGGAAAGTTTACTAACCTTTCTGAGCCCTGATTTTCTTATTGGCAAAATGGTAATAATTTCTAAAATATTTTCTGGGATAGTAAATGAGTTAAGATATGAAGGCACCTTCAGGGTACTTAGCATACTACACAATGTGATTATATTTAAAGAGATACAGGTATTGTTACCGGACAGGGTCCAGCCCAGAGCAGGTCTGCCCAAGGCCGGCCTGTACTATATGGGTCCTTGACTCCGTGTAGGAAAGATTTCTCAACACAAGTCCAGATGGGTTAGAGAGTATGTTTATTAATGCTGGGGACAGTGAAACAAAGGAAGAAATTAGGGTAGAAGAAGCAACAGGGGAGAGCCCAGGCAGTGTTCTGCTTTGGCTCCCCAGAAATGTTACAGGAAAGAAGCAAGCGAAGGCGGGGCTGCCGTTAGCTCACTGGGAAGTGAAGGTCACAGTAACAGAAGTGAGCCTAGGTGGGGCTGCTTTTAGCTCACTGGAAAGCCAGAGAAAAAGGGGCCTTGGAGACAGGATCAGGGGATAAGTCGGGGATGAGTTGCTGCTGCCCACTGCTTCCCTGGCTGCAAGTCTCCTGGGGACCCTTAGAAATTAGAAAGAAATAAAAAGTTCATGCCCAGGAGGGGGCATGGGCATGCTCTAGAGTGAGCCTGAATTGAGTCTTTGTCCTGAAGGCTTTTTATCCATTTTTCCCCTCTGTAAGCAAGAATCTTAGGAGAGGGTTTCAGTAAATATTCATCAGCTTTCCAGGTGCATTTTAAAATATGCTGATGCATTAAAATGAGTGTATAGGGGAGTTTTGGATAATTCTTTGGTCTGCTTTACTGTTTTACTTTTATCTTAGGTCTGTCTGACTCTAATGGGGTTTTTGTTATTTGTTCCCCTGACTTCATCCCTCCTTGGGTTTAGCTGGCACAAATGGCATTAATTGGGTCTCTGTCCTCTATCTCCTTGACCAGGGTGATTTAAGCTATGTATTCTCTGGGTAGGGAGGAGGGTATAAACCATTTGCTCTCAAGTGCCCTTGGTTAGGAAGATAAGGTCTTGTGATTCACCAGCTGGCTGTAAGCTGCCCAAACTGCTTGGCCTTGTTTAGTTTTCTTGTCTCAGTTTCTCCCTTCCACTTGCCTAAGAACGTTCCTAGATTCTTACTATCCTGCTGCGGTCTTGCCCACGGAAAAGATCATATTCAACCCAAATGTCCTTGTGCTTCTCTGTCTCTATACAACTTGAGTTAATATTCAGCAATGATTTCCAGGTATTTTAAGGGATGAGCACAAAGAAAGGGAAGAGAATTTTAGGGAAAGTTTCAATTATCTAAAAAATTTAAGGTAACTGGAATCTGTCATGCCCTGAGCATTCCTGTTAATTGAATAGATAACATTATTTCAATAACATATTATATTTTGCCCATAGGCTTTGTAGGAATAGCTTTTGACATTTTTACTTTTATTTTCTGTGATGTTTTCACCTCTCAATCCTAATTTTAATATCTGAGTTTTATTTTTTGTTTAATGATTTTTAACACTTAAGTGAATTAGTGTCCAAAGTTTGTAAAAAATTAGGTTAACTATATTAAAAATCAGAGTGTGGAAAAATATCTAGCTCATATCTGTTATACCCAGTTTTGTGAGATTAATTCACACAGAGACCAAATTTAGAGATTGGAGTTTATTAGCCGGCGGTTACGAGTGGGCTCCTGACCTAAACAGACTCGCAGCCCCAAACAGTCTTTGCAGGGAGAATATAAAGGCAGAAACCACATCCTGGCTGGGAGGGGTATGCGGCGTGAGCTAGCGGAGAGGCAGGCAGAAGGAAGATAGGGGCTAACCAGCCTTCGTCCATTAGCTGTGCCCTGGAATTTAGTGGGCAGAATTCTTCCACAAGGAGCCAGCAGAAGGGGAGAGGTCATTGTTTCTACATAATAAATTTTGTTCTTGCTTCTCTTCAAAGTAGTGGTTGTCAAGGCTGAAATGGGAGTGTTATACTTCATATCTAGCTCAGGCATTTTTCTTGGGTTACTTAAACATTTCTAATTTTTTTTTAAAGTGCAAGTATCTAAAACAACACGCATCGATTTGCTTGAGAGAAATCCCTCCAGTCTGGGGAGAAATCAGTCAAGCCCACCATATGTGATATGTAAAGTAGTCTTTTGAATATTCATATCATGATGTGAAAATCAGATCCCCAGAATGGTAAATCTCACAGAAGGAACTGAAATGAACGTGGCAGTGTGAATGTCACTTCCCTAATGCACAATGTTGCACTTCTATCCAGCAACCTTTTCCCCCTAGACCCAAGCACTAGAAAACAATCGTGCTCACAGACGTGGCAAACCTGCCCTCCTTCTAATGATATCAGGCACTTTGGAAGGAAAACAAATTTCAGTTCAATATCTTTCTAAATGAGTTCTAATTCTGGTCATGTGACACTATTATTCTTGTCCATTCCTCTTGCTTAGCGCACTTTTGCAATATCAGCATTTAACTTTGTTTCTCCTAATATTTGAGTCCTGGCTGAAATCGCCTCTGAAAGGTATTGAATGTTTGCAGCCTGCAAATTCACACTTCTTTTGTTAAGCTCCTGTTGTTATGCCAAAGACTTGTTTCTCTGCTTTCATTCATCTTGTTATTACTGCTGTCAACAGATTTGTCTCAGAACAATTTAAATGATCTTCAATTTCTTTCAGTAGAGGGGTGGAAAAAATTGGACAGCTTTACGGGAAGCATTTTACCTTACATTTAGAATGCATGTCACATTCTTATTTTGGCATACCTGGTCAGTCCATTTTAGCATTATTCATCTCCATTTATGCTGTTAATGGATTTTCAATGACAAATTGTCCACAGAACATGCCTCAGAAAACTTCTTACTATTATATGATTTGGTTCTTACACCCATAATATTCAATCAGCCTTGGCTTATATCAACAAGTCGTCTAATGTAAAGATTCTTTTCCCCCTTGGAAGCAGTTAGCTAATAGGAAAGGCTAGCAGATTTGTGGTTAATTGTGATTCTAGAATGTTCTCTGTGTAGATAACACTAGAGGATTTTTTCACCACCTTGAAGGGTTATACTTGAGTAAGAGAATTAAAAGCTCGAGAACTTAGGGATTTTAACAGGTTGGTCAAAAGAGGAAAACCTCATAAATATTTTAGTGCTCACAAAATGAAAAATGGATCCTGTAGACAAAATTAAGAGAATGCCAGTGATATTATTATTATTATTATTATTATTATTATTATTATGTGATTAGGGACTAAATGTCAGTTCCAAAGAGAAACCAAGAGTGGGTTCCTTGTCTCTAAACCAGTGCTTCTCAAAATGAGTCCATGGAGCATTGTGTGAGTACAGAATTTGAAAGTATGTATAAACTGTCAGTGATTTGATGTTGGTGTGACATCCAAGGGCATGGCCAGTGGACTTGCCTTATTGAATAAGATATGCACCAGTTTGGATGTTGTTGGGCTCATGCTGTGTTGTGCATTTAGTCATGTTTGGTGGGACTATGTATCATCCAAGTGCCCATCAGTAGATAAGTGGATAAAGAGCTGTGGGACATTTACACCATGGAATACTACCCAGCTGTAAAGAAGAAGGATCTCGTACCCTTTGGGAAAGTATAGAGAGAACTGGAGACAATTATGCTAAGAGAAATAAGACAGTCAGAGAAAGACAAGTATCACATGATTTCACTCATATGTGGAATCCAATGAACAAAATACACTGATGAACAAAATAGAACCAGAGACATAGAACCATGGAACAGTCTGATGTATTTCAGAGGGAAGGTGGAGGTGGGCAGTGGTGGGGGGAGAGATTAATCAAATAACTTATATTCATATATGCATAACCTGTGGACACAGAGAGTAGCATGGAGAAGGCTTGGGAGGGCTGGAGGGGGGGTTGCTAGGTGGAGGGGATCAATGGGTGGGAAAAGGGGACATCTGTAATACTTTCAAAAGTAAAGATAAATTTTTTAAAAATGACCTTAGTTCATTTGAGCTGCTATAACCCAATACTACAGACTGAGTGGCTTATACACAACATAAATTTATTTCTCATGGTCTGGAGGCTAGGAAGTCCAAGATCAAGATGTCAACAGATTTGGTGTCTGGTGAGAGCCTGCTTTCTAGTTCATAGATGGCTCTCTTCTTGCTGTGTCCTCAATTGTGAAGGGAGGAGGGAGCTCTCTGGAGTCTTTTTTTTTTTTAAATAAATACAATAAACCCATTCATGAGGACTCTACTCTTGTGACCTAATCACCTCCCAAAGGCTCCAAATACCATCACATTGGGGATTAGGTTTCAACATGTGAATTTTTCCAGGCCATTGCATCATTATTTTCAGTAAAGGAGCCAAGGTTTAGAAAGGCTCAAAATGACAACTAGTTGGTAGGTGGCAGAATTATACCAGAGAGGCAAAACTCTCAGACCCAGCTCATTTCATCATGCTTTCTTTCAACGTTTAAGCACACTACTCTAAAACAAACACAAACATTCAGACTAGAGCAGTTTGTTCAACTTGGTAGATGGTAATGCTCTAGACTTTCTAATGATTTTTTGAAGTAGGTGGGGCTAGATTAAGGATGTAGTATTTAGATAGGTTTCCAGGAAGCCGATCTGTGAGGCATTAAAACATCCCTGGGTAAGATGGAGAAGACTGTGTTTCCTGGAACTCCTCCTGGGGAGAGTGGATTGTGCAGCTGGGAGCCAGAGCTGAATTGCTGGAGTCAGTAAAGAAGAGAATGACATTGCCACCCAGTCCTCCCCTGTGCTTCTACTTCATGGTCATCTCCAGCCTCTCCTCTATCCACGTCTCAGGTAAACTTTGAAAACATACAGTTTTGATGGGGCACCTATTTATGAGACTGCCATGTGTGCCCATGTGTCCTAATCCAGGCCATTGCATCATCATTTTCAGTAAAAAAACAAAAACAAAAAATGAAAACAAAACAATACTAAGCCTTAGAAAGAGTAAAGGTTACAAGTGGTTGGTAGGTAGCAGAATTATTCCAGGGAGTCAAGACCATCAGACCAAGCTCACTTCATCATTCCTTCTTTCAGCTTTTAAGTACACTACTCTAAAACAAGGGGGGAAAAAGAGGCATATGACAGCGACATAAGCTCTTAGCATGGCTTTTGTGTAAACAGCCTTTGGAGTGACCACTTTGTTGTCATGGTTGCCCCAATCAATGAGATGGATATAGGGTCTTGAGGCTGCAGCTGTTTGTCTGATCATTTAACCCCCGGAAACAGATTTTATTAAAGCGTTCCTGTTGCTGAAAATGAATTACAATGCTTTTGCTTTTCTGTAGGAAATAAGAGTGCCTAGATGAGATTACATGGCTTCCTATGATATCTAAATAAGATTAGTTTGCTGAAGATCACATTAAAATCCCATTAAAGAGACGGTTCCGCTCCAGCCCCCCTTCTCCTCAGGCAAGTTCTGAGCGAGTTGATGAAAATTGCTCAGGGATGACACACAGGCATTGAGCACCCTGTGGAGACTTGGGGGTGGGGTGGAAATATTCCCCCAGCTCGGTTCATTGCAGGAATAGGATCTGTGCACATGGCCCATTACTTACAGATGACAGCAGTGACTCTAAGGAGGTAAGACTTTAGGGAGGAAATGGTAATCAGATGAAAGGACCAAGGAATGGAGGCAGTGAGGTCATCCCCAGAGAGGGCTCAGGAAATCATTAATTCATTTTTTCCTGTGACAAGAATAATAATATTAATGCTGAAGTATTTATAGCTTTCCCTCAAGCCTGTTTCTGGGGAGGAGGAATAGTTTGCTTTCTGGAGGCTACCAAGCTTGAATTTTGGTTGTGTAACTTTGGATTGGTGCTAGGCAAAGGTAAACTGATTTTCCTTAGGAATGGATGGGATTAGTTCCTACAATGCCCAGACAGGGACGGCAGGGTGGTTGGAGTTTTGAGAGAGCAAAGGAGAAACTTGGGGAGAGAAAGAAGGGGAATTGAGAGGGGCTATTGTGATGGCTGGGCCTTCCTTTGGAAGAGTCAGGCGAATGATGGCATCTGCAATGTAATTACCCTTTGCATCTCTTCAAGGGGTCCTTTGAAGGTATAAAGTGTTTTGCAATGCTTTTTTTGGATGTAGTGCTGAGGTTTTATTTGAAATGGCCATGATGTAGTCATGAAATGGCCAAAGTTTCATTTGTTCATTGATTTAATTATCTAATTTTTTTGAGTGCTACGTGTTTACTAGGGATCAGAGAAGATGGATATAGACCCTGCTACTAAAGGGTTTATAGTCCAGTTCCAGTTCCATGGCTATGTAAACAAACACAACTCTATACAACAGGTGCTTAGGTAGAAACAAGCTCGGGGAGGAAAGGGGTGGGGTGAGGAAGGGGAAGCTTCACGTGGAAAATGAGAGACGCCTTCACAGAATCCTGTCTCATGACAACTCAGTGGGATCGATCTGCTTGCAGCTTCCAAGACTTTGCGCTTGGGTGTTTCCAGTTGGCTACAGAAGCATCTCTTACTGGCCTGGTTCCTCACATCCTGTGGGGGGCTCAATGCTCAAACTTTCTATGACTTTTATCAAAAAACAAAAGGCAAAAGGAAAAGCTGTAATATTTGGTATTTCTAATGACCTTTGTCTTGAGGGCCTTTATGAGGACAGCACTGATAGAGCCTTATCTTAACTCTTATTGGGGTACATATCTAACTTCTCAGGGTATCCTTTTATTAATACCACACAGTTTTTGTTGTTGTTACCAAGATGGAAAATGGAATCGGATTCAGTCATTTGAAATACTTCACCTTTTAAAATTTTGAAATGAATATAATCTTCACTGTTAAAGCTTTTATTGAAACACTTCAGGCTATTTATTTTTTATAGCCATATGAGCATAATTTAATGAAATATAAAATAAAATAACAATAGACAGTGGGTTAATCAAAGGACTAGTGCTTTAAAAATAGGTATGTCTTCCATCAACAAAACGAAAAGACAACCCACTGACTGGGAGAACATATTTACCTATACATCTGATAAGGGCTTAATATCCAAAGTTTATAAGAAATTTATAAAACTCAACACCAAAAAAAGAAACAATTCAATTAAGAAATGAAAAAAGGGCCTAAATAAACACTTCTCCAAAGAGGACCTACAGGTGGCCAATAGACATCTGAAAAGATGCTCAACAGCAGGAATGATCAGAGAAATGCAAATTAAAACCGCAATGAGATATTACCTTGCACCTGACTGAATGGCCACCATCAATAAATCAACAAACAAGTGTTAGTGAGGGTGTGGAGAAAAGGGAACTTTTATGCACTGTTGGTGGGAATGCATATTGGTGCAGCAACTATAGAAAGCAGTATAGAGTTTCCTCAAGAATGGAACTGCCTGCCCGGCCGGGCGTGGCTCAGCAGTTGAGCGTCCACCTAGGATCCAAGAGATCCCGTTTGATTCCTGGTCAGGGCACATGCCCGGGTTGCGGGCTCGATCCCCAGTCGGGGGCATGTAAGAGGCAGCCGATCAATGACTCTCATCATTGATGTTTCTATCTCCCTCTCCCTCTCCCTTCCTCTCTCTGAAATCAATAAAGATATATTAAAAAAAAAATGGAACTGCCTTATGATCCAGCAGTTCCACTTCTGGGAATATATCCAAAGAAACCCAAAGCACTAATTTGAAAGAAGGTATGCACCCCTCTGTTCATTGCAGGGTTATTTCCAACAGCCAAGATTTGGAAGCAGCCCAAGTGCCCGTCAGTAGACGAGTGGATAGAAAAGCTGTGCTACATTTTTACACAGTGGAATACTACTCAGCCGAAAAAAAAAAAGGAAAGCCTACCTTTTGCAACAGCATGGATGGGCCTGGAGAGTATTATGCTAAGTGAAGTAAGCCAGTCAGAGACAGACAAGTATAGGGTTTCACTTATATGTGGAATCTAATGAACAAAATAAACTAACACAGTGGAGACACACTCATGGAGACAGACTGACAGCTGTCAGAGGGGAGGAGTTTGGGGGCTGAGTGAGGAGGGTGAAGGGATTAAGCAAAGAAAATAAAGAAAGACTCCTGACGCAGTCAACGGTATGTCGATTCCCAGAGGGAAGGTGGGTGGAGGGAGGTACACGAGAGTAAAGGGGAGGAATAAACAGTGATGGAAAAGACTTGACTTGGGGTGGTAAACACCCAAAACAATATGCAGATGATGTGTTGTAGACTTGTGTACCTGAAACCTATATAATTTTATTAACCGTCACTCAATAAATTCAATAAAAAATAAAAATATGTATGACTTACCAAAACAAAAAAATCCCCCAAAGCAAAAACCCAAGCTTCACAAATTAAAATAAAATCTATTAGTAAAAACACCAATTTGCTAACAGCACTTTTTTTAGGGGGAGTGCATTGCTATCCATTGGGATGGGGAGAATTTTCTTCTTTATATTTTTCAAAAGTTTTCAAATTTCCTAACAATGAACATTTTCTAGCACTTTAGTTATCAAACGAAAAGATAAACTAATCTTACTTAATATAAATTAAGTACAGAGGTCAACTAAACAATTCCATGTGTCTTGTCTGCTCTTGAAGAATTCTAGCTTAAGTCACTGACAATGTTTAATATTGTTAATTTTTTCATAGACTACTTCTAAAAGATAAAAATATGCCTTAAATCTTTGACAGTCATGTTCAATTAAGGAAATTAATGGAATTGTGGAAATAGGCTCACACCATGATTTCTTTAATGGTGGTGGTGGATATGATGAAAATGATGACTCCAAAAGTCTGCTGATCCCTGCACACGGGGTTAGCGATTAATTCTATTTTACAGGTAAGATAATAAAAATTTAGACGTTTATTCAAATATATTCATTTTTACCAAGGTCATCTACCATGCATGGAAATGAACCTAAACCCAGGCCTTCAGATTTCTAGTTAATTTCTCTCTTTACTACCTCATGCTATTACTGTTATATTATTGTTAATGTTTCTTTGCCTGCCAGAAAATGCAATGATCAGTTCTCAGGGAGTTTGTTCTGGGCTTTTTAGACTTGAATGTTTTTGCATGCTCATGAATGAACTTAGGTGGTCAATCCTATACAATGAATTCTTTTTCTCTCCACTTAGGAGTAACACCTGATAGTAGAATTTCCTTTATGAGATTTGATTTTGATCACTTTCAATGAAAACAGGGCTTTTGTGTTTATTTTTAAGAACAAAAGTTTATTTTAATAAGCTTAGTAGGGAAAAAATTCCAAGATCATAGCTCTGTGTCAATTCATTAAAAGTGTTGTTTGAATTTTCTATTTTCAACGAATTGTGTGATCATGTAGACATTATTTTTGTGTAAAACTCTAATCCTGATTGTACTATGGGGTTACATGTGACACTTGTGTGATGTGGGAAGTGAGTGTTGGCTACTCTAGGCCACCAAGGAGCTCTGAACAGAGAGCCTAAGATCCCCAGATTTTGTTTTTAATGCAACTGAGATGTGGGCTAATACAAAATTAATCAATTTTCTAAGTCCTAATTAAATTAAATAGTTCCTTATGGCCTGAGTGACAAGGTGTAAGCAGTTGACATTGCAATCTCCACCTTACTCTCTTATTAGAGTTTGACTTTGGAGAGGCTATATGTTAGGTATCTTTTATTTTCACTAACACCTCACAGTTGTCAGTTGGTTAATTTGTCTCATCCTCAATTTTCTTCGCTGTGCTTATCTGAAGGCAGATGAACTGTCCTTTCTGTGTTAAAATGGACAGTGATTCATTTTCTGCTGTTAGTTTTATTTATGAAAATGAGTTTGACCCAAATGTAACTGTATTAATGTGCCTTTGACTTTCTGGGATACTTTAAACTTCAGCCTCAGAACAACAAAGCAAACAAACAAAACAAAAGAACAACCCTCATTAAACAAGGGCAAATGAATGGTAAATACTTTAAACAATGAAAGTACAATAGGAGCATTTTCTTTGAAATTGAAAAATAACTCAGCTGACTTCTCTCAGGGCCACGACAAACACAGTTCTTAAAGCATCACCTGTAGGTGTCACTGTTGGGATAGCTGCTGAAGTCAACCCCAGCCGACTGGAATCTGAGGAAGGGCTTCGGATGAACTTTATATAGTGTTTTTGGCTAACTCTTGTAATAGTTTTTTCTGATATGAGTGTGGTACTGAAGTCTGATTTCCTTGGCATGATTAAGTCAACTAACTGAATTAATTGAAAGTTCTATTATTTTGAGGCAAAGAAATCACTTTGGACACGGACATATAGGTTCCGAGGAAGGAAAATATAGGAATTATTCCTTAAGTTTGGCCTCAATACTCTTAGATTGGTATTTGGAGAAATTAATATTTAACAATTTAAAAAAATTTTTGAATCATAGTTTACATTCAGTATTATTTTATATTAGTTTCAGGTGTACAGCATAGTGGTTAGACAATCATATACTTTGCAAATTGTTCCTTCTGATAGTTCCAGTGCCCACTGGTCTCATACATAATTATTACAGTATTATTAAATATATTTCCTGTGCTGTACAGTACATCCCTGTGACTATTCTGTAACCACCAGCCTGTACTCGCTCATTCCCGTCACCTTTTCCACCCATGCTTCCCTTTCCCTCCTTCCTACCGTCAACACACCAGCCCCTGCTCAGGTGAGAACTTCTGGTGTGAGGGGTTCACATCCAGGTGGCATATTTTCTTTGTCAGGACATAACGAGGGACTCAAATCAGTGTTGAACTGATATCCCTGATGTTCTGAAGGCAGAATCAGAATAAATCTCAACACATTAGGATTCTAAGATTGACTTAGAAAGAATTATTTTACCTTTTTCATTTATAAAGTGACTTGAGAATTTAGGGAACTCGCTTGGCAAGGCTAAACTTCAGGAAATTTTTAAGGGGTAGCCTATGTCTTATGCATAGAAATGTGCTTCTAATTTCTTTATTTTTTCAAGCTCCTGATCAATATTTGAATTAATTATTTAATTTACTAATTACATTATTAAACTTATTAATTTATTAGAAGGGCAATTATTGCTTTTTCATGACATATATTTCATTTTTCTTAAGGTTAGTGATATAGAGAAACATCAGGGCTACTTCTTGCCTTCAAAACTTTCAGCATTTAATAGCAGTGAGAGAAAAGTGAGTGAGCTGTAAGAAATGTAAGTAATTAGTTTTTGCGGAATATAAAGAGAGAGGCCAAATTTACCTGGGGATCTGGGAGTGTTTCAGGGGGACGTTTGTCGAGTCAAGTTGCATAGACTCTCCTGTGAGGAAAGGGAAGTGAGGAGATGGGCTGCTCGAGGTGATGGAGCAGGACCCAGGAGGGCCCCAGGCACAAAAGGCCAGGGGTCTTAGGGGACAGCGAGTAGTCAGGTGTGGCTGAGCGCAAAGATGAGAGTGGGGGGCAGTGCTTCCATGATGCCCCTTCTATGGGATGCTCTGAGCACATCACTGTTTAAAAAATAAAAGAAACTGACCTCAGAGGTTCCCACCTCAGGTATCTTTCTTTTCTTTTCCCTCAAAAAACATAACTGCTCATGTTCACCTCGTTCCAAACAGAGTAAGGCAGGCTTCTGACGGAGCGGCTCCTGCGTTGGAGCTGACACCTACCTATCTTCAGGGGTCGGCAGACAGGGGTCGTGCAGGCTCCTGTTCTTTTCAGCAGCTGAGGAGGTGAAACGGAAGGTCGTGTTGCCGGGCTTCTGGGGCTGAGGCGGTTAACTGAGCCGTTTCTGCTGCAGGGTGGAGGCAGGTGTTCTGCTTTGCCATGAACATGAGCCAGCATCCTGTGCTTATGTGAAAACATCTGACACTCACAAGTCCGTGCTCTGTGCGGGCCGCTCTTCTAAATGCTTCACATATATTAACTCATTTACGCTTTTTAGCCACCCTGTGAAGTAGGTTCTATTATAACCCAACCTTATACATAAGAAATGAGGCACAGAAGGTTAAAAGACTTGCCCAAAGTCATGCAAGTATAAGTGAAAGAGCTGGGATTTGAACCTGGTAGTTGGGTTAAGGTTACACATTATCTGGTAATTAGATATTGCATATTAGTTTAATTAAACTATATAAGTTGCTTTTAATTATTTTTATTTTATGGAGACAAGGAAACTTTTAATTTGCATGGATTTCTGGGAGAACAACCAGGGAGATTCATGGCCAGAAAAGCAGGGCTGTGGGGACTGACAGCTCCTTTGATCAATTCAGGAAGCCTCCCTGGGTGATGGGTGATTTCTTTATTCCTGGAGGATGACTGAAACAACAGCTCCCTAAAGAAAGAAAGAACTTTCTGTCATCTTCTTAGAAATTAATTTCTATGTAGCCTCTAGGAGTAATCCCAGCTGAATATATCAGACTCTAGAGGCATGACAAAGTATACATAGCAAGCTATGAATATTGCTATTTTATTTCATGTTTATGGAGTAACAACAGTATCCATGGGACTGTGCAGATTAAAAAAAAAAAAATCATTCCTGCCCTGAGGGTTTACAATGCAAACAGTCATTTGAAATATTTTGCTAGATCCAAATGTTTCAGTGTTCGCACATCGCCTGCCCCTCTCTACTTCTCTCCACTTTAAGTTAGCACATAGTCCCAGGGTAATTAGCACGCCAATATTAGCCACAGTGACTTTACTCAGTGCTTTAGTCATGGGAAAAGTTGACTGTGCTTAAATACTTTTTTTTCTCTTTAGCAGTTAAACATCAGAAATGATATTCACCAATTTCATGCATGTGGCAATAGCTGTTGCATTAGCTTTCCCTAAGCTGAAATGTCAGATCAAGAACTGAAGGGATCAGAAAGAAATGCTAGAAAAATCCACTTACCTGTAAATTCACCACTGGTAGCGTAGGCCACATATTCGTGTACAGTAAGTGATTTAGAAGTTTCTAGCATTTCCTGAAAGCCTGTTAAGAATAGGCAGGTATTTCAGTGTGGAGGAAAGAGCTCAAGGTTAGTGAGGCTCTAGGAGCCCAGACAGGGGGAGAGAGAGGGCAAGAACCAGGCTTTGCACATTTTATGTCTTCCGATCCTCCCGCTACTTTGGAGGGGTGGTACTATTTTATAGTCAAAGAATCTAAGGCTCAGGGAGGTTACATGACTGGCTCAAGGTCCCAAAGCTAGGAAAGGTGGGACTGTGATTAGAAATCTTGTGTAGCTCCAAAGTCACGCACTGCCTGTCGTGGACAACACAGGCCATTCAGAGTCCAATATTCTGTTACTGTTACCATATCGCGTTGGTTCCTCTCATTAGGTATTCCATTATATTACCTTTCGTTTCAGAGGAAACTCATCATGATTACTCTTCTTGCTTTTCCATATTGTTTTGTTAAACGATTTACAACTGCAATATTTCCATTTAGATTTTCATTTAAATCCAACATCACAATTTGAATCTGCATTTCTATCTTCTTTCAAGAGTAGGTGAGAAGATAGAAACATAGGTTCCCAGCTCTGGCCCCCTTCATAAGAAAACCAGCTAGTAACTATCCAACTGCAGTACACCATCGTGAGCATCCCAGAACACAGGGATGAGGCTGGTGCACCCTCCCAGCCCTGGACCAGAGAGAATGAGAAAGACCACATTAGAAGGGTGAAAGTAGCAGTGAAATCTAAGTGAAATTTGACTGCATTGCTACTCCCCCAGCTGGCACAGTGCCATACCAAGAGGGCCCCCATGGACTTACAGTTTTTCCAGTGGGAAAAGTGAGCCCAAAGTAGACATCCAGCTCCCCCAGTGTTGTGGGATGCTTCCCAGGAGGCCCACTTGGGTCTTGCCTCATGGGGATCACTGAGGAAATCGGCAGAGTTTGATGACTGGGGATCAGATAGAGACAGAGAAAAGAGGCAGAGTTTACATAACTAGTGAGCAGATCCATTGCCTCCTATACAAGCCCCGACTGGGGATCGAACCCGCAACATACTTTTGTGCCCTGACTGGAATCGAACTGTCAACCTTTTAGTGTACTTGAGGATGTTTTGACCAACTGAGCCACCCTGCCAGGGCTAGTGTGCGGTCTTGTCATTCCAATCTGCATTCTTGTTTGCAGTGGTGCCTGAGGAGAGATCCCAGCTAGTAGTTATGAACATCTGCATAGCTGATGCGGAGGCTCTGTCTATACAGGGAGCTTGTTTGGTAGTTTTACCTGATTTGAGTTTCCAGCCCATGGGCTGTCCTGGCTGTGGAGCTCTCTCTATAGCCCTGCTTGGAAAGGAAAGCAAATTCACAGCTCTAACTACTGCACATGGTCACCAGTCCTGCCCAACCAGAAAGTCTGACCCGAAAAACTATATAGCCATGAAATCCTACAGCCCCATGGAAGAAGGAAGCCAAGCTGCAGCTCTGCCTAACTTGTGAGCCTCACCTGTAGCTCCACATAACCAGGTAACCCCATATAACCCTGGGGCTTTCGAACCCAGCCTATGGACCTGCTTAATTGCTGATCTCAGCCTGCAACCTTGCCCAGGCAGCGAGCCCAGCCAGTGACCTCCCCAACTGCAGAGCATAGCCTGTAGCTCCACTTGACCAGGTAGCCTAACAGCAACTCTGCTTGGAAATAGAGCACAGTCTCACCCCCACCCCATTGCAGAATACAGCTGGACCACTACTCCCTTCCCACCACCAACTGGAAAGACTGGGAAGTGACTTGCAAAAGAGTGGAGCATAGCCAGTGGCCTAACTGATCACAGAGCACAGCCTGAGGTTTGGTCTGGGATGAAACCCTCGCTGCGGGCCCACCTGAACATGTCCAGCCAGCAGCACCTCCACCAACCTTAGAGTGTTGGCAGTGGAATCACCCAACTAGAGCCTCCCCCCACCAAAAACAAGCCTCACATGCCCATGGACACTACCAGATGACCTTCTAGTACCTCAAGCTGAGATGACTGATGAAGTCTTTCCCTAATGATGTGAACCTGTAATGTCTGGAACTGCTCACTCATATACATAGTTACCAACACAAGGATTCAAGGCTCAGAAAGAATCAGGTAAACAGGACACCATCAAAGGAAACTGATAAAACTCCAATAATTCACCATAAAGAAACGGAGCTCTATGAACTGTCTGACAAATAATTCAGGATAATCCTCTTAAAGAAGATCAGTGAACTACAAGAAGTTCAGTGAACTAAATGAAATTAGGAAAACAATGCATGGACAAAATGAGAAGTTCGATAAAAAAAACAAACACCATTTAAAAAAACACCTAGAAATTCAGGAGCTGAAGAATGCAACAACCAAACGGAAGAATTCAGTAAAGAGCTTCAGCAACAGACTCAACCAAGCAGAAGAAAGAATCAATGAATTTGATGATAGGGCACTTAAAGTTATCCAGTAAGAGGAGCAAAAGGAAAAAATAATAGTAAAGAAAGCCTACAGGATTTATGTCATACTATATATATATATATATATATATATATATATATATATACAATCACATATGTATATAAATGATTTTAATATACTTAAGCTAAAGTGAAACGATGCTAATTAACATTGTAAAACATGAATTTGTAAAACTCACAAGTGAAGGTAAATATATAATCAAAGTAAGATTCTCTGATATTGTAGTAGTAGAGCATAAATCACTTACAATTTTAATTTAAAAGTTAAAACACAAACATATTAAAAATAAAGTGGGAAGGACTACTTCAAACTAAAAAGCTTCTATACAGCAAAAGAAATGATCAACAAAATGAAGACAACTTATGGAATGGGAGAAAATATTTGCAAATGATATATCTGATAATATTCAAACTATATAAGAAACTCATACATACAACTCAATCTATAAAAACAAAGAATTCAATAAAAAAATGGGCAAAGGTCTTGAATAGATATTTTTCCAAAGAAGATATACAAATGGTCAAGAGGTACATGAAAAGACGCTCAACATCACTCATCACCAGGGAAATGCTAGCCAATCTGCAATGAGAAAGCTCACATCTTTAAGAATAGGCACCATAAAGAACCCACAAGAGATGACAAGAGCTGGCAAAGACGTAGAGAAAAAGGAACCCTTGTGTAGGGTTGGTGGAGATATAAATTGGTACAGCCACTATGGAAAACAGTATGGAGGCTCTTCAAAAAGTTAAAAATAAAAGCACCATCTGAGCTAGCAATCCCACTTCTGGGTATACAGCCAAAAGAAATGAAATCACTATCTAGAAGAGATACCTGACCCCATGTTCATTGCAGCATTATTTACAATAACCAAGACATGAAGACAACCTATGTATCTGTCAAAGGTTAAGTGAATAAAGAAAATATGACACACGCACACAAAACAAAATATTATTCAGCCATAAAAGAAGAAAATCCTGCCATTTGCGACAATGTAGATGGACGTTGAGTGTATTATGCTGAGTGAAATAAGTCGGATAAAGACAAATACTGTATGATCTCACTTATATGTGTAATCTGAAAAACTAAACTCACAGAAACCTAGAGTACAAATTTTCAGTTATGAGATAAATAAATTCTGGAGATTGTAAACTTGAAAGTTGCTAAGACAGTAGATCTTAAAAATTCTCACCACAAAAATAAAAGGGTAACTATGTGAGATGATGGATGTAGTAACTAACCTAATGTGGTAATCATTTCACTATATATATTATATATATATATTATATATATGTATACACACATATATAATTTATATATATATAAATTTATAATTATATATATGTGTGTGTGTATATATATATATGTATACACACACATATATAATGTAAATCATCATGTCACGCACCTTAAATGTATACAATGTTATATGTCATCATAGCTCAATAAGCTGGGGTAATAAAAAGAGCAAGTGAGAGCCTGTCTGTTGCCCTGGACATTACCCGTGTTGTGTACAAGGCTAAAGGAACATGCTCCCTAACTCTTGAGCAACGAAGGTCTTCCTCCATCAGGGGAAGTCTGGCAGAGAATTCACAGCTTGATAGTCAATGCGAACAGTAGCAAGGATTGGTGGACATTCATCTGAGTTTAAGAATGGCTCAGGAACTTGCTAGTGGGACAGAGTTTGGAAAGTGACCAAGTGACTTTCCTATTTAGCTGGTGTCTTCTGTGCCAAACAGAAGTCCCTCAGGGGCCATGTGGAGTTTGCATTCATAGACCTCTGGCCCCGGGGTCTTTGTGATATTCCATTTTAACTAATCCTGGGATTAAAATGATTATTTTCTGATGATAACATAGCAGTTAACCTCTCTTCCTAGGGCTGGATATCAATAATTGAGCCTAAGTAATTTGCAATTATTTGCCTGTGCATTTATGGACAATTACAAGATATTATTCAATTTTCAGTCTACAAACAAATGTGAAAAAACCCACCCTTAGGCATTTCACAGTGGAAACAGTGGAATTAACATCAGGCTTGAGAAAGAACTGGCTCAGTTTCGGAAGTTCCAAAAATTTGTGATATAAATGGTTCGCTGGTTCTGTTCAATAGATTTCAACACACATTGCTGTGAGCAGGACACTCTGCTGGGCACCGCAGCCTGAAGTCATTGTGAACAAATGCTAGGTGGATCCAATGGATTGTTTTTTTAAATTTATATACTTCTTCTCAAATGGTCACTGGGGGACTTTAAAATCTCTGTAAGTGGACATCCAGGGTCCAATTCCAAACTTCTCATTACATTAGTGCTTGGCGGATGACCAAGAGTCCAAGAGAAATTTAGGATCATTAAAAAATACACAATAAAACAATAACAACCATGAGTCTAAAAGGGACAATACAATGAGGTACAGAAAGAATAATAAATATTTTCTAGTGGGTTAGGATGTGGTGATATAATTTAATGGGGATTGGAAGTGGTTTTGCCATTAACCAGCTGTATGATTGGGGAATCTCTTAATGTCTGGGGGCTTCAGTGTCCTTATCAGAAGAGATAATCTCCTGTCAGAAGAGGTTCCTGACTCCATGTGTGTTGCCCATTGTACTTATCTCCTTCCTTCTGCCTTGAGTAGAGATACACTGGCCTCTGTCGTTGCTCTCCAGGTCCCCTCCGTTCTCCTCTACCCAAGGGCATTGTCCCATACATCACCTGTCTCTCTTCTGCTCAACCAGTATTTCCTTCCTCCTGCATTATTCTCATGAGCCTTCCATCTGCTTCAATATCTCCCAACTTAAATAACACTCTGCTATCTCCAATCTCTTCCAGCTTCCACTTCATTTTGCTTTACAGCACAGCTTCTCAAAGTATAGTTAATACTTCCTCAGCTCCTGATTTTTCATGAAATAACTCAAAGCAGGCTTTTGTCCCTGATGCTGCAGGGAACTGCTCTTGTCAAGGTCACTGGTGCTCAAACTTTCTCAAGCCCAATGCTCAATTTTTAGGTTCATTTTTAAAAAATCTGTTTTGCAGCATCATTTGAAACAGTTATTCACAATTTCCTTCTTAAAATATTTTCTTCTCATGGCTTCTAAGACAGCTTCTTTCCTAGATCCCTTTCTGTCCTTTCTCTCATCACTCCCCTTACTGGAGCCCCCTCCCCTTCCTGACCTTTAAAGGTAAGGGGGGTCCCCTGGCTTAGTCCACCATCTGCTCTGTCTCTTCCCACTCCCTTGGTGAACACATCCCATCCATGTGTTGAAGACCATACAATGAATATTCCCCCAAGTCTTGGAATTATTAGTGGCTTGTCCCTTTCTTATTGTTTCACCCCCACACCCAAACTCTTTAAAACTTGATGGCTCCTACTCTCTGACTTATTTCTAGAACTGGACCACTTTTTATTCCCATTACCTTGACCACTTGGCTCACTTCATCTTCATACTTCACCCTGACCTGCTTACTGGCCTCCCTGTTTCCACTCTTCATCTTCCTATGGTCTATTTTCCCTATGGCTGCCCAAGTGATCTTTCAAAAGGTAAATTTGGTAATGACACTATTTTACCTACAACCCTCTAATAACTTACTGTCACACTCAGAAGTACATCTACTCCCTTACTATGTTCTTGAAAGCTCTGTATTTCATCTCTTATGTTCCTTAAACCTGCCAAGGTTCCAAGAAGCTGCAAGGATTTTGCATCATGGGTGTTTACTCCCTCGGGAGCGTAGCTCCCACTTATGTGTATGTGGATCTCTCTCTAGTTTCATTCTGGTCTGTGCCCCAGTGTCATGCCACTTGCTCCTGGTGGGACCTTCCTGAATGGGAGTCCCTTCTACTGATCTTCTTGTCCCTTTTGCTCTCCCAGCCAGTGTCCCCTTACTTCCAGGCCTTGCCCTTGTGAAGTAGATTTAATAATTTAAGGGGTAGTACAGTTGCACACATACAGCCAGTGGATGCTGGAATGTGCTCCTTGGGAGTAAAGAGTAAAGAGTAAGGATTTATTCCTCCAACTGCTCGAAGGGCCACTAGCAAACAGCCCTTAGCCATCTTTGGGAAATCTGTGGCTAAAGGGAGTCACTTGGCCCAAGGTCATGCCTTGTTTCCTGGGCATTTATCGACTGGACATTTAAAGGCTCGACTTCGTTGTCGCAGTGAAGAACAACTCTGAAAAGCCATTCCAGCCTCAGAGCTCCTGTGGAGTCACCGGAGGCCTTCTCTCACCTGCGTCGCAGCCCAGCTCCCCTCTCTGCCTCGTCCTGCTTCCTCATTGCCTTCCGCGGCGCGGGCCCTGAGCGCGCCGCCTACTGAGCCACCTGCACGCAGACCTCCCCTGCAGTGTCTGCTTCCCGTGGTAAGACTTGCATTTTAATAAGAACCTTCAGTGTCTTAACGAAAGATAGACTTTCAGGAGCTATTACATGTTGGAGAGCGCTTTCCCCAGGGGCCTATAGGCCTGTCCAATTGTATCATATGCAGCTCTTCTGCTGTGCTCAGCTTCGTGGAATGTTTCCTGCTCAATTAATTTATAATACTGACCTTGAGTTCTTGTCTCCAAGACTCCCACCCAAGCATTTTCAACCCACTTCCTGTTTTTCATCAGCTAGCATTTGCTGAGCCCTCACTACTTAAGCTCTAAGTGTGTGTGGGAGTGTGTGTTTGTGTGTGTAAGAATGGCAAACTGAATGACACTGAGTCTTTGATTAAGACTCATTCTTAGCCTTTCTCCCAAGTGTCCTCTAGGTGACCTCTGGAATTCTACCTGATGCTTACATCTGCCAGACAACATTTTACAGATCTCCCTCAGGGCCACTGCCCTTTTCAGTCCATCCATGTGGAATGCCACCTCCAGTTGTTGGCTATTGAAAGCCTTCTAGCACATATTTGAAGTTCACATCTCCTTCCTGAAGTTTTCCGTGAGAGGCTTAACCTAAACGTCCACTGACTCTGCAATGATTGTCCTACCATCCTATGGTGCTCCCTTAAAATAATGTCTAGTATCATAATCACTTGTACATGTGTCTTATTTTCCAAAATGAAATAGATATTTAGCACTTGGCATAGAGAGGGGAGATAATAAATCCTTGTTAGGTAATGAAGATGTGGTACTGACCAGTTGAACTATCAGAGATGTTGCTCTATTTATTGGCCCATGCTAGATCAGGCCCCATTACTTATCTTAAATTCTGATATAGGGATGGTATCATTTTATCTTCTTACTATGATGGGGAAACTGAGGCTGAGATATCTAGTGTTTTTCTGAAATCACTCAAGTAGTGAGTGGAAAGAGGCTGAGTGGGCTTATGCCCAGGCCTGACCCCCAAGTCTTTCACATGCTCCTCAGTGTGACTGGGCAGTGCCTGAGGGACTCAGGAGGCCTTACCCTGCAGCCCACCATCACATGCCCCACAAAACTCTGTCCATAGTGCCCAACAGCTTGAGGGCCAGAGGCAGAGCAGTGGTCACAGTCAGGGGCACTCACAGGATATAGAGTATGGATTTCATGAAGGTGGTAGACTTGCAAAGGAGGTGCAAGTGGGGCAGGGCTGAAGAAAATCCTCTGAGGCCATAGTTGGGCTTGGGCTTGGGGAAGTTTGCTCCCAAGTGGCAAAGTCCAGGAAAGAATAGGCCACTATACTTTGATGCTTTCACAGCCCTGCAGCTGTGAGCATTTTAATTAAGGAGGGAGGGGCTCTGTGCAGCCTGCAAGAAGGTGACAGGCACACTGAGGGTTCTCAGGGCAGAGGGGGCGTCTCACAAAGTGGATCCCAGCAGGCCTCCCCTCTTCCCTCCTCTGCTTCAGAATAGAAACCTCAATTTCAACTCTTGTCAGAAATTCTGTGTGGGGAACTCTCTTTGTTTAGACCTGCATTTTTCAGAGTGTAGGTCCCTGACTAGTAGCAGCAGAATCACCTGGAAAGTGGGCAGGAAGGCAGCTCCTTGGGCCCCACGCATGCCTGCGGGCTCAGAACCTTGGGCTGGAGCTCAGCTGTCTATTCCTCCACAAGCCCTCGGGGGACCCTAATGCTCAAATGTGAGGAATCAAGCTTCTGTCATTCTCTCTAGACTGTAATTCCCTCCTTCCTGTGCTCTAAGTTATCTTTACCTTTTCTCTTGTTTCTTTCCGCTGCATATTAGTATTTTCTAAGGACTTTCACCTTCATGTAGCTTTCTCTGCCCTACCTTCGCTGCCCAGCTGACAAGGATTGCCTCCTTTGATGGCCTTGCATTTTTAAAAAAATATGTTTTTATTGATTTTAGAGAGAAAGAAAGAGAGAGAGAGAGAGAACATCTATCTGCTGCCTCCTGCAGGCCCCCTACTGGGGATCCAGCCCACAACCTGGGCATGTGCCCTGACGGGGAATCGAACCTGTGATCTCTTGGTGCACAGGATGATGCTAAGCCCACTGAGCCACACAGGCCAGGCAATGGCCTTACATTTTGGCTGTTTTTTCTTTCCTGTATGAGTGGCCCCTGTCTCTGGGCTACACTGGGATCTCCTTGTTGTTTGTTGTACTTGTCTGCAGTCCTTACAGTTCCTTGTATATAAGAAATGCACAACAAGTGCCTTGTGGTGACTGATAGAGCACCGAGACTAAATATTTTATTTCTGACTATCCATCATTTTACGTGACTATGTGTAACATAAAAGTGGAAGAATTCTTCTGGTAACAAAGGGGAAATCTGTTTTTATTCTGTTATAGTGCTTCTTGTTTCAGAAAGGATTTAAGGAGGCTTATAATGCAGCAAAATAACATAAATTAGAAATAGGAAAGAAAAACAGGCAAAGCAAGGTTAGGGACATAAAATGGATTAGGAGCGAGACCAATACAAAGAAGCTCCTACAAGTACAGTGCACTCGCTAC
This sequence comes from Miniopterus schreibersii, assembly GCF_964146895.1. Classification (NCBI taxonomy): domain Eukaryota; kingdom Metazoa; phylum Chordata; class Mammalia; order Chiroptera; family Miniopteridae; genus Miniopterus; species Miniopterus schreibersii. The sequence continues at coordinate 74,590,400 of NC_138108.1, read as the reverse complement.
AGAGCCACCGAATTGTTAGCTCTCAGCCTTCTGATCAGGCATTTGGAAAACAATGGCTTTTTAGCCCCAAACAGAAATCTGAATAGATTTGCCTTTCATGGTGTCACATAAACTCCAGTTATTTCCTAACTTTCCCCCCTGCCTTTGGATTGGCCAAACAGCTGTCGGATGACAAGAAACCATCCTGGATCTGTTTGACAGAAAATTCCAGAGCACGATGGTCCCCGGCACTGCAGATGAAGGGGTGGTCGTTACTGTGAATGAAGATGGGAAAACATTCGCCGCCTCTGCCTCTGAGGGGCTGGGAAGCACCCCGACGGGGGCAGCCGGGGAGGGGGAGGGCTGCCGGGGAGCAGGGACGTGGCCGCTGTCCTGTGCGTCGCCCCCCGTCAGCCACAGCACTGGCTAAAGTGATTAGGTACCTGTGTGTGTTAGGGGTCGTTTTGATGAACAGCAGCAGAAAGTCACTTGAACAGGCTTAGACACAGACTGGAAATTTATTACAGGGATTGTGGAGGAGACTCAGGAATGGACTGGAAGCATAACGTGGGGAGCGGTAGAGAGCACTTTCGTTTTGGCCCTGCCACCTTTGCTTGTCTCGCTGTGCAGCTGTTTCTTCTTTCTTAGCACGCTGGAATTCTCAGCTCCTCAGTCCACGAGCTGGGGAAAGTGGCCCCCTTAGTAACCATGTTACAAATTCTAGTCCCCCAAAGGGACTCTGAATTGTTCTTTACCCCAATTCCAATTTCCTCTGGAAGGGACTCTGGGCCTCGTGCCCACTCTGGTCCACTAGACAGAACAGATTGAAACGCTCTGCCCAGTAATCTGTACAGACAGCTGGGACCCTAACTTCTGGAGAAGTTCTAGGTCCTGAATTGGAATAATGACAGCATCTCGTATTTGCACTTGAAGTGTACGGTTATTTTCTCACACATCACCTCGTCTTATTCTTACCACTCTTCCAGAGGGCTGGAAGGAGCCTGGAGTTCTATCTCTGTTTCATGTACAGCAAAATGAAAGCCTAGAGACTTTAAGTGACTTTTCCACAGTCACACAGCTAGTTACCAGCAGGGATGGGCTAGTAGTCAAAAAACCATTTTCAACCTGTCGTTACCACTCACTGGTTTGCCACTTGGTCAGATCTCATTCATCTCGCTTTTCTCATCTATAAAATAGATTAATTATTCTACCTGAAGCTAACACACAGAGCGATTGCAACAATCTAAAGACTTGTCCTTGAATCTGATTGAACATTAGAATCAATGAGGGATCTTTAAAAATATATAGGCCCCAGGACTCCAGCCCTGTGTATGCTGATTCAGCAGATATGTGGTGGGACCCAAGTATGTGTTCTTATAAAAGTCCCCAGGAAATTGGGACAATCAGCCTGGATGTTAATCCTTCAACAGCTCGAGAAAATATTCCATAATTTGCATGCCCTGGTGTGAAATACACTGTGACCAAAGAGACACAGGAAGAACCATCTCCCCCGAGTTATGTCCTGTTCTAGGAGCACATTGCTTTCTCCTCCAAGGTATTTAGGGGGACGGCCTAAGTGGTAGTTGAGACAGAATGGGCACCCATTCTAGAAGGCTGTGCATTTGAGTGTGTGTGGCTACGAGTGCGCATGTGTATGTGAGTGTCCATGTGTGTATGAGTGTGCGTGTATAAGCATGTTTTTGTACATGTGGATCTGTGTACGTGTGTGCATGTATATGAGTGTGTGCGGGCCTGGGGATGGGCAACAAAAATATGTGGAAGGTACAGATTGTGGCTGTGCTCCTGCCATCGACTGAAAAGGCTTGAATATCTCCTGGATTCAAAGAGGCAATGTACCCTAATGTCTGTGGTGCCCCTACTACAAAACAGGCATTTTAGAGATATTACGTGCAGGGTAGGTGTTATTCTCACCAGCAAACATTTGGTGTAAGTATTATTATCAAACAAACATGTGGTGTCAGTACTATTATCTCTGCCTTATAGGACAGGAAGCTGAAGCCGGACAGATAGGAGGTGGTGGAGCTGGCATTTAAATTAATGTCATGGCTTGATTTGATTTGAAGAGCTTTTCAGGTGACATAGCTTAGGAAAGATCTCTGAGCAACCAGGGAGTGTTGACAGGAAAGCCTTGCGATCACCACTGGGGTCACTGAACAAACCTGTGAGGTTACCTCCTCTTGTTTCACTTACCTCTTTCACATTCTTTACCTTTGTCGTGCTCTGGTGTTGGCTGTCTTGGGCACTAAATATAGTGGGGTATTGTCAAATCAAGCTGGTATTTTAGCCCCAGCAATGGTAATAAGAGGAGTAAAAGTAGTAGCCATAGTGGTATCTGCCACTTATTGCTCACACTTTCTGGGTCAGACACTATCCTGGAAGATTAGCACTATTGCTGACAGCAAGTCAACAGGTGGACATCACAACTTCATTTTACAGGTGAGACTGAGGCTCAGGGAAGCTACGTGAGCAGCCTGAGACCACAATGCTCACGAGTGCAGGAGCGAGGATCCATGGAATCAGGTCTCTTTGGCTCTTGTGTTATGAGGAACTGCCTCTGTGTCCCAAACTGCTCCTGCTCCCTGGGTGACGGGCTCTAGCTGAATTACTTTCATCTGCTTCTCCCCACCTCAACAAGACTCTTCCTTTCTTCCCTGGTTGGCATTTTTATTCCTTAAATTCAGAAACTGAAAGAGACACCGGCTGTACTGGTGTGGGCCTTTTATAAGCAGAGTTTCAAAATTTAATAAGTGTCTCTTGGAGTTAGTCAAGAAAGTAATTAACACGGGGACACAGAGGGCACCCTCAACCTCTGACGTCTGGCATCGGGAAAGTCCACTGCTCCTCATTAGCGCATGATTAAGTAGTTTATCGTGTGAAGGCAGTGCTTGTGGAGGGAGTGCACTTATTGGTATTTATTTGAGGTCTGATGTTGTTCTGTATTTCTCTGGAGAGGCTGCATGAGGGCTGTTCACAAGGACAGGCACAGGGGGGCGGCCCCAGGTCTGTGCGGGGCCAGGTGGAGGAGTAATAGGGACAGAGAGGACGGGGTAATTCATTGAGAACAATCCATAGGAAGGTAGGTCATCCTCATTTTTGTCCAGATGAGAGCTAAAGATCAGAAAGATGAATTATTTGCCTAAGGTTATACAAGTAGGAGATGGCATTTAGTTTCTATCTGACCTGAAGTTCAAGCTGCTACACCTTAAAGCTACTGGCAAAGATCAAGACCTGGGAGCAAACAGAATGCCACCCAAATGGAGGTGGAACCAGAAGCGGAGCGGTCAAAGGTTTACTAAAGAGAAAAGGTAAGATTGGTAGATTGTACTTTTTAAAGACGGCCACGCTATACATCTATTCCATTCTTCTTGCCCTTCTTGAACTTCACCAAGAGGTAGGCTCTATTTCCTTGCTCCTGAACCCTGGTCATTTATTTTTGGAACATGCACCTTGCGAGTCCTGAGCCAACAGTTAAGAAGTCTGACTACCCTGAAGTCACCTTGCTGGAGAGAACTCATGGAGAGAGCATACAGATAGAAAGTCTTGGAAATCTCCAGCTGTCCCATCCCCCAGCTATTTGAGTGCCTCCAGCCCAGACACCAGACATGTGAGTAAGTGAGCTCTCAGATGATCATTGTAGCTATGGCCTCGGAAGTTCCCCATCTGCTAGAGTAGAATGGAACAGATTATTCCTGCTGAGTCCTGTCCAATTTGCAGATTTGTGACCAAAATAAATGTTGTCATTGTTTAAGCCACTAAATTTGGGGGTAATTTATTGCACAGTCATAATAATTGCTGAAGTAATTATTGAAGCATATATTTCAGAATCCAAGACTATGGGACCTAAATAAGGGTGTCTCTTTTATTCAGGCTCAGGCACAGAGTCTTCAATGAGCCAAGGAGCCCACATAATTTTCTATACTCTTCTGAGGAGCATTCAGACATGGCTCTCTCCCACAACCCTCAAGGAGTAGCCTAGCAGTGTATGGTTTGGGGCTTGCCCGTGGGAAACTAACACTGTCAACACCAGGCAGTGCCCTTCAAGGACATATTCAGAGGAGGCAGATGGCTTTAGGCCGGGACACTTGGGGAAGTCTATCAGAGCAGTTGAGATTTAAGCTAACTTTGGCACAGGATCAAAAGGGAATGCCAGTCAAGAGACTGATCTAGACAAAGACACTGGATGGACAGCTTGTGGTAAGCTTGTGGTCTGAAAGAACAACCTGGCCTGAGTGCAGGGCCCAAATCTGGGGAGAAAGACAGGAGCAGGTTTGGAAGATTAATGTACCTGAAATAATTCTAAAGGATGCTGAGAGCTGGGTTTACAGGGAAAGGATAGGTCAAGGTCTCTGAAGAAGGAATGTGAGCTGTTACATTCATTCAACAAACGCTCTCCAGGGCCTGCTCTGGAATCATGGGGGTATACCATTCTATTTCTAGACATTAGCAGACCAGGCAAAAACAAATTGGAAAAAAAAAAGTCTGAGGTGATTGCAACTTTTCCACTTAGACCCTAGAGGGCACCCCTTCCAGTGTCTTCCAGATTCTTGCTCTCAAAATGAACTCTTCCCCCTCTGACCCACTTAATCTCTCCTCCCCTGCCTTTAGTCACAGATGCCATAACCACAGCTGGTATCTTCTTTTTCTTTTACTGGCATTATTTTTGAACAAATGCATCTATTGAGTTAATTTACTCCTCACAGTAGCTTTCCTTAGCTCCCTTTAGTCGAGCACGAACCATTGAGCTTTTGCATTACCTCGGTGTTCCCCATGCAGTGTTCTCTTCATGGCGTCCCTTCTCCCTGTGGCATTTGAGGGTGCCAGCCACCTTCTCTGAGGCAGCACCGTTCCAAATCGTCTTTCTACAGTGCTGCCAACTGCAGCTTCTTGCCTGTGCTTGTCTCTGTCCCTTGGGCTGCTTCTGTCTTCTTTTCTTGAATTTAAGAGTTTTCCAAAGTTGTTAAAGGGCCTTTGCTCACCCTTATATCTTCTCTATCCCCCAATCCATTCACATTTTTAGATTCAACTGTCATTTCTAAGTCAACAACTCAATAACCAACCATGACAATAGCAATTGCCACAGCTCCCCCAACACTGAGGGCTAGTGTGTGCTGGATACTGTGCTAAGTACTTAATAGCCATTTCATAAGTCCCTGTGAGGTTGTTGTTATTACCATTTAACAGGTAAACAAACTGAGGCTCACAGGAGTTAAATGCTAACTATGGTTAATCAGAATCCAGTTTTGCCTGACTCTGAAGCCAGTGCTCTTAATCCTTGGGCCGAACGGACTCTGTTCACTTTCCTGAGCACCCACATGTCAACTGTCACTGAATATGTTCACCTGGATGCCTTTCTGTTGCTTCCAGCTTTTTATATCCAAAATCAAATATCCTCTTCTCACAAAACCAGAACTACTCTAAACTTCTTGGACTTTTTTTTGGTCAACTATTCTGCTATTTTCCCAACAGAACGGCTTTACACACCACCAGGACAAGAACAAACAGGCCGATCTGAGGAACACTGATCACCGTGGGGTGGGCACCACTCTGCCCCTCAGGAAGGGCTGCCTCACATGTTTGTGGGTCAGAACACACCTGCCTGCGCCAGAGGCCAGTTTTTGCCTAAATGACTGAGAATGTATGTTCAGTGGCTGAAAAGGGCACAGAGATTGCAGCAGGTAATCTGTAAACATGAACTTGGGCCTTTCTGATGAACACACTCAGCTACCCCAGGCACCCCCTTTCCTGCTCTTACAGACTGGAGACCAGTAAACCATCAGTGCTGGCCCATTGATTGTGGAGTGTTGGCACTGTACAAAATCTTAGCAATAATTTTAGGCTAAATTTCTTCTTTTACAGGTGAGGAAATGGAGGCTCAGAAAGGTGAGGTTCTACCTCCTCCATGAGGTCTACCCTGACCACTCTATTAACATTTCCCTTCTCACCCCACATTCTGGACTCCCCTTGCTCTGTGCTACTTCTGTCCCCACCCTGGTGTGACCATGCATCCCCATTTCCCCAGGACAGTTCCCGTTTGCAACTCCTTTTTTAGTTTAATTATTGCGCTTCCTTTCACTCTCAAGTGGCCCAAATTATCTGGTGACCCTATCCATAGGTCCAAACAGTTATCCTTTCCTCCATGGAATATATGCTCCCATTTTGGCTCTCCAACAACAAACAGAACAGTCTTTTTAAAAAATATGTCACATTATGTCATTCCTCTGCTCTAGTTGCTCCACCTTGCCTCCACAGAGTGTAATCCAGACTCCTTACCACCTTCTAACATACTGTATAACTCACTTGTTCGGTGTCTACAATTGACTGTCTGACCTCCCCCTAGAATGAAGCTCCATGTGGGCAGGGATCTTTCTGTTTTATTACTGTGTCCCTCATAATTAAACTAGTGGAACCACATGGTAAATAACACGGATAGGTAAGCTTCTGACTTCCTCCCTTGCCTCCCTTGAACTCTACCCAACACTAGGGCTGGAGCAGGATGGGCAGGGAGGTGAAATGAAGTAAGTGACGTGGAATTCAGTCACGCAGAAAGCCTGCACCTGGAAAATTCCAAGGTGTGAGGGGCCAAGGTAGGGTGTGGCTCCCAGCCCTGCAAAATCCTGTTATTTCTCAACTTTTTGAGATGCAGAGCAGCCGGGGGTGTAGGGACAGAAAGAGCAACCTTCTAAGAAAACTGTTCTTGTTTTTCTCTCTCACTTTGCTCTTCCATCCCTGCTTCCCACACATCTTCGTCACCCACCCTTGACCTTGGAGTTGCCCTCCAATTTCACAATTATACTTAATTTCCTGAGTTCAGTGTGCTGTAGGCTCATCAGTGAATTGCAAACATTAAAAGAAAAAAAGATGCTTTTAAATGATCATAAGCCCAAAGAAGACTGTAATTTATTAATGTGGGCTTTTAGTTTAGTTTGTTTTTTAAGGAACAATGGGCAAGGGTGCCTGTCACTCCCTTGCTCTCTCCCTCGCTCCCACTGCTACTTCCAGAGGCTGCAGTCTGTCCCAGACACGAGGAATGGCTACCTTTCTGCCAGGAACATATTTTCTGCTTTGTTTCATCCCCGCAGATCAAATGCTGGAGCTTTGGGGATTCCCAGTGGTGTTGCAGGCCCGTCGCCCCCAACTGCGAGATTGTAATTTTTCATTTAGAGTCAAATCATGGAAAGAATCAGAGAGGATTATATTGTCAGAGTAGCAGGAAGGAAGTCAACAAATGTCTTATTAAACAGCCTCTGTGGAGCTCCAGGTGCAGGCTGCTTCCCTGAGGATGGGAAGGAAACCCGCAGGACGCCAGAGACCCCGCTGCTGCGTTGCCTGTTGTCCTGTGCAGCGCGGCCGTGAGTCCACGTTAAAGATGCGCCCACGAGTCAGTGCAGCCCAGGCTCCCCAGTTTCCGAGGCCCGTGGGGGGACAGGGGTGAGGCTGCTGAAGCGGGGCTGCCCTGGGCCCCACAGAGAGTGTCCCCGACCCCGCTTTCAGCTGGAGGAGCCGGCTGGGTTCTGGGCACCCGGCAGCTGCAGAACAGCTTCTGCAGGGCGCCAGGCGGGGCCGTGGGGGAGAGTCTCTTTCTCAAGCTTAGTATGTTGCAAATTATCACCCAAATGCCATGTGTACCCTCAACTCTTTGCTTCTTCTAGAATGCCCTTTTCTGCCCTTAGCTGATCTGAATCGTTCCTTCGTGGTCCCGCTCAAAGCCACCTGTTGCAGGACGCAGAGCGTTTCCTTTACTGTCCCTCTGATTACCGAGCTTATTTGTCAGCGATGACAAGTCCTGTGGCTTGTGACCTGGCGGGTGTGTGGAGACCAGTTGGGGTCAGTCTCTTCTCTTACAGAGATGAGAATCAGGAGCCAGGTAGGGGAAAGACCGTGTTAAAATGTACGCAGCCGAGAGTGGTAGAATGAGTACCACGCAGGGTCCCATCTCCCGGGCAGATTTCCTCCATCAGGCCGCTCTACGCAATGTCAAAGTGCTGAGGCCTTCGAATGATGCAGGCCCACTGTAGACGGGAGCACCCTGTGTCAGCTCGGGGTGCTGTCTTGGGGATGTTAAATTATTTCACCCTTCCTGTGCATTAGAGTTATGTACTTTTGTGTGTGTCTTTCTTTAGTTCACCAACTGTTGTAATTCTTGTGACAAAAATTATTCATATAGTTATTTAAACATTGAACGCATGTGAGGAAGGTGCTATATGACAAGGATATTACAACAAAAAAAGAAAAAATAATGAACAAAATTCCTGCCCTCTTTGAGTTAATAGATGTAAAGGTAGAGCTATGGTAAATGCTAGGAAATAGAGGTATGAGTTGTTGAGAACAGATGCATGAAGGGGATTTAACCAATGTGGGGCCAGGGAAGGTTTCCTTCGGGAAGTGGCACCCGAGGTGAGACCTGCAGGACAGAAAGGTGAGGGAGCGCAGAGCATTCTCAGCAGGGGGAGGAGCAGGGAGGCAGCTGGAGAGGCTGGAGAAAGGAGAGGGGTGAGTTGCTGCAGGGGCAGGAAGTGTCTCGTAGGTCATTTAACATTTTTTGGTCTTTTTAATTTTTAGATGAAGTGTTTTGAGCCAGGATGCCATCAACCAGGTCAAATTTTCACATATTCCTACCATCCAATGTACCAATTAACTTTAGTCTATTCTCAAATATTCTGCCTTCTGTCCTCTCACAATAGATTACCCCCCCTTCTGCCAGCTAAGACCGAGTCCTCCCTTTGTGCCCTGCATCCCAGTCCCTCTTATTTGCTCTTGCTCCCGAAGCTGCTATTTGTCCCATTTTTTCCCTCCCCACAGTATCACTTCCATAAGCATACAAGCACCATGCAAGACTTCCCATTATTAAAAGCAAAGCCCCTTTTTAAAAATGTTTATTGATTTTTAGAAAGATTTTTAAAATAGATTTTTAGAGAGAGAGGATGGGGGAGAGAGAGAGAGAAACATCAAAGTGAGAGCAAAACATCCATTGGCTGCCTCCTGCACACCCCCTACTGGGAATAGAACCAGTAACCGCGGCATGCGCCCCGATGGGACTGGAACTGGCAAACTTTCAGTGCGTGGGACGATCCCCCACCAACTGAGCCACACTGGCCAGAGTAAAAGTCAAGTCCTTTTGTCACCAACATTCCCTTCCAGTCACTCATCCTTCAATTTTTTTGCTTTTTATGAAAAACTAAATATTTGTTAGAGTTAGAGTACTTGTTGTGGGTTCTTCACCTTCTATACATTAACCGCCTTTGCTTCTCTTTGAATAGAGAGGTTTCCTCTCTATTACTCCACTGAAACTGCTCTTGTCTGGGTTACACATGACCTTCATGTTGGCGAATCCAAATAAATTCTCAGTTCTCACCTCGCTGGACTTGCCCTCCTGAAACACTCCCTTCTCTGGGCACTGGGACTCACCTCTCTTGGTTCTCCCACCCTAACCAGATGCCTCTTTTCACTCTCTTGCTCACCCTCCTGACGCCCACATGTTGGAGTGCCCAAAGGCTCACCCCTCAAAACTTCTTTCCTCTAGCGACATTCACTCCCCAAATCGTCTCAGTTAGTTCCGTGGTTTTAAAGACCATTTAGACATTGATAACTCATGTGATTTTATAACCAGTCCAGGTTTTGTAAACTCCAGATTTTAAATCAATTAGATAAATCTGCTGACTTGATAAATCTACTTGCCCAAAGTTGACTTCACCATCTCTCAGCAAACCGGCTTCACTTGCAACCTTCGCCATCTCAATAAACCGTACTTCTATTCTTTCAGTTTTTAGACCAAAAAATATAAGTAATGGTTGACTCTTTCTTCTTTTTTCCCATACCCTACACCACTCTACCAGCATATTTCGCCATTTGAAATGATCATATAACTTGATAACTTTTCACTATATTCCCTTTACCCTGATCCAAGAAGTTCTTCTCTCATCCATGGACTATTTGCTTGCATTTTGGCTCCCCAACAGCAGACAGAACCATCCTTTTGAAACATAAGTCAAAGTAGATCAGTTTTCTGCTCAAATTTCCCCATTTCATGTTTCATAAAGTATAATCCAGACTCCTTACCCTGCTTCATAAGATTTATATAAGTTGCTCCTCACTAACTGTGTGACTTAATCTCTAGCACTCTCCCCCACGCTCACCACACTCCAGCCACATCTGTCTCTTTGATTATTTATTCTTAGAACATGTCATGAATGTCCCAGCCTCAGGATTTTGGACATAATGCTTCCTCTACCCAGAACATTTTTTCACAGACATCTGTGAGGGCTGGCTCTCTTACTTCCTTTAGGTCTCTGTTCACATGTTTTATATAACATAGCATTACACTCTTGTAATCTAGGCACCGTATGCCCCCTTAATACTTTCATGCTTCATACTCATTACACTTGACATATATTTTAAAATTTTATTTGTTTATGAAATATCTTCCCCTTCCTACATCATCCAGGGTGACATAAGGACTTGTATGGGGAGAGACACTGAGCTGGTAGATCGGCTAGGCTAGACCACAAAGGATAATCTGTATTTGAAGTTGGCTAGAATGATGCCTCGAATATGGCTAGTGCTGTTTTTACTTTGATTTCTCTTAAGTCACCTAGGCCTATATGTGAAACTGAGGGTGTAAATGAGAAGCTGGAAAGTTGTGAAAATGAAATTATGTCTTCCTAATTCCTCATGGAGGTATGGTAGAAGCATGGAAACCTGACCAGAGTGAGGATCCACCTGGCCAGAATTCTCTGCTTTTTATATTGGCTTCTTAGCACCATTTCAGTATATCTTCTGTCACATTTATATACCTTTGCTTTCTGTTGTTCATCAGGCCTCAGCAGGCTCGTAGATAACAGTGGTAAGGAGTAGATATGGGTCGTATAAGTGAATGTCTTACAGTTCAAAGGAGAAGTAACTCTTTGGAAAGACAATGGAAAGAAAAGAGGACTCTTTACCTGGGATATGAGAGAAGCAATAGCATCTAGACAAGAAAAGCCCCACCTTCAGTAAAAGCAAGGTTACGGTGAAGATGAGTAGGAATTTCTCTGGAAAGTTATTGAGGAGCTAGCAAATGTGCCACACATGGAGACCATCATGAGTTATGTTTAAGGGCCTAGGGGTCTGGAATCAGATCGCTGGATTCAAATTTCTATTCTGTCATTTGGTACTTGTGTGAACTTGGGCACTTAATTGAACCTCTTTGGTGGCAGTTCCCCAGGGCACAGTGAGAGGGTATGGAAAGTGAGGGAGAAATGGAGAGCAGGATGGAGTCAAGGAGGTGCTGAGCATTCCTGGGGAAGGTGGTATAGCAGAAAGATGGCCAGGTGGGCTTATCCTCTGGCCCTGACAGGTGAAAAATAATGAAAAGTGGCCTTTTTTGCACATGGTCTCAACAGTCTCTTTAAGAAGGGTGATCACTGGGCCTGATGGCTCGAGGACTTAGTACATAAGCCCTCAGATGTATCTATTCTTGTAGTTATGGTTAAATGTACAAGAGTCAGAGGAAGAAGGAGAGGTATGGGTCAAGGGAGACAGATGTAATAATAAAAAATATCATGGTGATTGAGGGGAAGGCAATCAAGGATTGACTTTATGCATTTATTATATAAGACCATGTTCAAGACAGCTCTCAAAACAAAGAGGGCCGTTTTACAACCATCTAGCTTATAAGGTTACTTTCGCTAGAATTTGTCACAAAGTGTTACTCAAAATTTAAAAGTACAGTTAATCTCAAACTCTTCTATTTTTCTCATTACCAAGGGGGAAAAAAATCTCATTTTATTGCTTTGCAATATGAAGGGTATGATATTTAATTTCACAGAAAATAAGTTTTCTATTTTCAGATAACATTCTAGTTATTTTTTTGGTAAGATTTTCCTACTAAAGCCTTTATGAAACCCTGCTGCAAACCTTTTTTCACAAAGTTATAAAATGTGCTTCTTAATCGTTGTCCACATATGGGATGGAGTTCTACTGAAGGATGGAGTCTCTGCTTCACACAATAGGTATTGAGATTGTCCTTCGGGATACACAGCTTTTCTGGTTCAGCAGCCTTGCTATTATACTGGATATTAGTCAAAACTATGTCATTCACAAAAGGGAAATACTTGTGCACACTAAAGCTGAGTTCAGTGGAATACTGTTTCCCAGAATTCTTAGACTATATGTGGCGGCTATAATAATAAAAATAATTGACACTAATACTGACCTTTATTTGGAGTTTTCAAATGGTGTTATGTGGTTAATTTTATTTGAGCCTCATAAAACCATGAGAGTTAGGTAGGATTGTCTTCTTAGTTTTAGAGCAATCTGAGTCCTCTGCTTCAAATGACATGTGCTAAGTCACATGGCTAATGAGAAGTGGGGTGAGAATTCTAACTCACCTTTTAAATTTCAACTTCTTTTCTGTTACGTGGTTTCTTTTGAGAAATCCGAGATTAATTGGATATAATTTTAGCATTCAAGTTTAGTGTAATATTTTTGAAGTTGCTTTGATATGATGATATGGATAGTTCATGCTAAATTAAAATATTCAATGACCCATTCTCCACTTTGCCAAGTATCAGAACATTTGCTCTATTATTACTTATGTGTTCAAGTCAGCTTGGCAAATAGAAAAGTCACTAACATGTTAGGGTGTTGTGGGCAAGCAATTGGCCTTTGGATATTTCCTCTTGCCCAAGTGCTGGGGGGAAAAACAGTAAGAGGATTTGGCTGCTTGTGGAAACCATTTGTCTGAGGCAGGGCAGTTACCCAGCATATTAAGAAAATCACTATTCTCATTAACATTTACGGACAGGTTCATCATGCTTATTGGTCCAACAAGGACCTTTATTCCCTTCATATTTGGATGAATAAAGACATTAACATCTGGCTGCCTTCAGCAATATTCCTGATAAAACATAATTTGGTCATTTAAAAAGATAGTCTAGATGAAGGGACAAAATATAGTATTCAACACACACACACATACAAGTGCATACACACACTCTTAACACCTTCCCATACAAATAAACTCCCATACATCACCCTTTCCAACACACACAATCCCACCCAACAAATATATCTCCAATATAATACTCTATCATAGGTATAAACACATACCATACCCAGACACACAGACAACATACCCATATTTTCAACAGACTCACTAATATACATAACCCCAAACGCTCACTCACTTTCACTTCTTAAAGTTGGGTTGCAATTCTTGGGATATATGTCCCAAAATTTTCCATTCACATATTAAAACCGCCTTCACACACACATATTTGACGAACACAAACAGCTGAAATCCTGTTTTGCCGCCCCCCCCCCCCACTAATACAGCACAGTTTTAAGTTTCTGTGTCTGTGAAATTGTCCTCTGCCCAGAAGTTGCTGCTGCTTATTAATGCATTTCATGTAGCTAATTTTCTATTTTGCAAGCACAAATCTCACTTGATCCCTGCTAATCTAGAGGATGCTGTTATCAGGTAAGAGGGAAAAGTGTATAACTAAATGAATCTCCTCTATTTCTCATTCATGAGGTTAGTCCACGCTCCTAGGTAAATAGATTAAGTGGCGGACTTTAGAGAAGAGTCTTGACAGAGAATGGGGACACCAAAGGTGTGTTCCTTCTTAGTATTGTGCACTAGGAAGCAAAATACTTCTTTAGCAAAGCTCTTTAAAAAAAAAAAAAAATCTTTATTGATTTCAGAGAGAAAGGGAGAGGGAGAGGGAGAGGGAGAGAGACAGAAACATCAGTGATGAGAGAGTCATCGATTGGCCGCCTCCTGCAGGCCCCCAACTGGGGATGGAGCCCGCAACCCGGGCATGTGCCCTGACCGGGAATCGAACCCCGATCGCCTGGATCCTAGGTCGACGCTCAACCGCTGAGCCACACCAACAGGACAGGAGTGGTTTTTTTAATTGGAAGTCTGGGTATGCAATTCTAGGTTTAATGATTTCTCTCTTAGCCCTTTAAAGGTATTATTATACTGTTTCTGGCTTCTGTTGTTGTTAAGTTTGCTCTCAGTTTTGTATAATCTTTCTTTTTCTCTCTGTCTTTTGTTTGGTCTTAATATTCTGTTTTCACTACAACATATCTAGGTATAGATTTCTTTCTTTATCCTGCTTGGGACACATTATATTTCATGTTAATCAACAGTGATTATCTCCTCAACTAGCATCTCTTACCCATGTTCTCAGTGTTCTCCGTTTTGGCAATCTGACCAGACAGTTGACTGTAAAGGAGGGTCTCATTCTGTTTTCCACATACAGTATCTTAACATCTTTTTCCTATTTCCCATCTCTTTTCTATGTTGTTTTTAATTTTTTATTGATTTTTTTTAGAGAGAGAGAGGAATGGAGAGAGAGAGAGAGAGAAAGAGAGAGAGAGAGAAACATCGATTTGTTGTTCCACTTATATATGATTCTTTGTATGTACTCTGACTGGGGATCAAAACCCATAACCTGGGCATATTGGGATAAAGCTCCAACCAACTGAGCCACCTGTGGCTTACATTGTGTTCTTGGCCAGCTCCTTTACTGTACTATTTTTCTCTACATTATGTATAATTTGATATTCAACCTTTGATTTATTTTAGACAACTTTTTTTTTTTTCATTTCTAGAAGCCACTACAAACATGCCTGCACATTTTAAATATTCTCTTAAATCTTCCTCATTTTTAGGATTCCAACTTGTAGTTTCATCCATAATTGTATAATGATTTATGTTTAGTAATTTCAGAATTCAAAGTCCTTAGAGATCTAAGCCTATTGTTCATTGTTTCTATTGAGCCTCACTCATGATGTTTTTTGTTGTTGTTCATTGTTTGATCTCTAATTGTACTGACTTTGATTTTAATTTCTGGGAATCCTGCAGGCCCGATGGCAGATGATTTCCTTTAGAGAAGATTTGTGTTGGCTTCTGTTGGGGAATTTTCACAATTTAGGGGTTACACTGGCTTCCTTTGATGGTTTCTGACTTCATTCTGAGTGTTTCAGACTCAGTACTTCCACTTTGCTGCTATCACAAGGTATAGTCTCCAGATTTCAGTGCTGTTTTTCCCATTTGCTCTCAGGACGACCCCTCCCCCCTTAAATCTGTTAACTACTTCAGATCCATCTTCAGCTTTGGTGGAAGGGTAAGGGCCATAGAGATTTCTGTTTCTTCTTGGAGGCTTAGCAGTGTATTAAAAAGAATATTTTACTTGGGTATAGTTGTTTTACTACAATAATTCTTTGGATTATGTAGTCTGTGACTGCAAAAATTAATTTGCAAACTCTGATTTTAATTAATAAGCTGCTCACTCTACTGATATTGAAAATCTCCCAGCAGGATCTCTGCTTATAAAAAGACTTTGATAAATATTTCAGGGGATAGGACCATGAGAGCTTAGAGACTGATGCAGGAAACAGGCCAGGCATACTTAAGAATATGTAGCCAACAAGGATGTAGTCACCACTGCTGAAGACTGAACACTGGCTAATGCCTGCAGCCAGGAGGAAGGAGCAAATAGAGGTTGTTTAACACTTTTATTGTTACATAATTATTACAACCTCTTTAATGAAGGCTTCTCTGACCTCTCCCTATAACTAATCTCCCACCAGCCCAACACAGCCCACCTGCACTGTGTCTCTCCATGGGTGGGAGACTCTCTGAGTTCAGTGATGTTTTACATGTTGGCAACAGCATCCCAGCACTTGGCACAGTGCCTGGCAAATCATGGATGCTCAAACCATATTTACTGAATGATCATTCTATGATGTATTGTAACCATTTACATTGTAAGTCCCTAGACTGGGTCTTATTTATTTTTTGTGTTCTTTCAACATAGAGTCTTAAATAAAATAGGTATTGAAAAATATAAATAAGCGAACTAGGTAAACATTAACTAAACATGTCTTTGAATGATGAGTAGCTATTTTAAGTCCTTATGCTTTTTGTTAAAGGTATCGGTGCCTATAATTTAGTGGAAACAAAATCTGCATTTCCATAACTACAGATGGCCCTCTGTATCCAAGGGGAATTGGTTCCTGGATCCCCCATGGGGATACTCAAGATCCTTATATAAAAGAGCATGGTATTTACATATAACCTATGCACAACCTCCTGTATACTCTAAATAATCTCTAGATTACTTATAATACTTATTATAGTGCAAATGCTATGTAAATACTTGTTATACTGTATTGTTTGGGGAATGATGACAATAAAAATGTCTGTACATGTTTAGTACAAACACAATTAATGTAGGCCTAACTATATAGTTTATGTCGGCAACAAAGTAACTTCTGGTGTTTTTAAAGAAAGAATATTTTCAGTTCAAGTTTGGTTGAATGTACAGATGCAGAACCCGTGGACGTGGAGGGCCAACTGTAAATATGACCACCTGTCTCCTCCTGCTCTTCCTGGTGCAGACTCACGCTGAGCCACTCTTTCATGTGCCAATCTTTGTACTTTGTACCACAAATGATTATTTCCAAAATATAAACTTAAGTAGAATTTAGGATTCTAAATTTCTGGTTGTTCTTACTTCTAATCATTATAGGTAATGTCAAATGTCATAACAATTTATTTCTTATTTTTACAAGTGTCAGAGGGATTGGAGGGCCTGTGGAATGGAACAAAAAGATGGGGATACCTCCTGAGGAATCTCTACTTGCACTAAGTTTTAAAGGAAGGTAATGATGTGGTTTATTTGAGGGGAGCAGGTTAGGTTATAAAGAATATAAAGTTGAGGTTATAGCCATTAATTTTATTATTGAAGGAATATTATAGACTTCCTTTTGGTGCTAAGCATGGAGGCCCATTAGGGCTGCAGCTTAGGTGAGACAACCCACACAAAATAATTCTTCATTAGCCTGGCTGGGCATGGCTCAGTGGTTGAGCATCGACTTAGGATCCAGGAGATCGGGGTTTGATTCCCGGTCAGCGCACATGCCTGGGTTGTGGGCTCCATCCCCAGCCGGGGGCCTGCAGGAGGCAGCCGATCAATGACTCTCTCATCATTGATGTTTCTGTCTCTCCCTCTCCCTCTCCCTTCCTCTCTCTGAAATCAATAAAGATATATTTTAAAAAATTCTTCATTAAATTCTGAGACCATGAAAGATCTGTTTTTCCCACTCGAGGAAATGCATTCTCCTTTCCGGAGATGTGCAGGGCTCTTGTCAATCTTCTTGACTACTTTGGGATGAGGAGGGTGCATGAGAGGAAGCCATCTCACAGATTACTTTATAATTGTACTATATTTTTATTCCCTTGTTTGGGGTCACATGCTTAAGACTTGCAGTAAACTGGTAATTTTTCTTTGTGTCACCTCATTTCACGGTCGTCCCTGCTGCTTGGTATGAATGAGAACTTCCACCTCAGCCTTGGACAGCTGGATAAATTTCATGTGGGGCTATCTCTTGAAACAATAAATTGCTTTCTTCTTTGAGCTGAGGGGTAATGCTTTCTCTGACAAATGAAACTCACCAACTCCCACCTACGAGAAGCTGAAACAGGAGGGGCAGCAGATTCCCCTGGACTTTTTATGAGCAGGATCACAGAGATGGACCTTCTGTGTGTGTGAAACTTAATGACTGTACCTAATAGCTTCAGGACAGTCCATCGAGTGTTCTGCAGAGCAAGGCTGTTGTCAACGATCTTCACCAGCTATGGTTCAGAAGGGCATGGAGTCGGGCCATGGGATATTCACCTGTCCTATATTATTGTTCTCTTTTGGGCTTGAGAAAAAAGCAAGGCTGCTGGCTTTTTGGAGATTTAAATAATGCAAAAGATTTTTACCTCCATCTAGGAGGGAAAAGACCTATGCTGTTCTGTATTTAGTGCCTAGGTCCAGAGTTGAAGTGGAGATGCTTGTAACTGGCTTGATGCTGGCATTTGCTTGCCAGACTGGCTCAGCACCTATTTCAGAAAGATTTAGAGAACATTCTCTGTGTCTTAAATTTGCTAGGCACCCTGAGAAAGGCAACAGAGGTTTACAACATTGTCTCTGCATTCGAAGGTTTCATCTCTTGTTCTAGACAGAAGAAAAAGATATAACTAAGGACTGGTGTGTGCTAAAGGCTAGTGTTACCTGGGTTCTACAAATTTTGGAGCCCTTTCTTTGGTATGTGCCGTAGTACAGGGCCACAGGGTGCATCTGTTTCAGAAGAAAAAAGGACTTTGACAATAATCTTTCAAATGCTCTTTGAGTTTAAAGAAGCAACAGCGTGGCTGAGCCAGGAAAGCTATTCCAGGAGTGAACAAAGACTGTTTTCATTGACGTCATTACATTTTACCACAGTATGGCTCGCTTTGGATGGACTCAGGACACCTTGGAAGAACATACTGACTACAAGTAAGAGCCCTTATTGCTTTCTATAAACATGAAGAGAGGCTTTTTGTGTAGGAAAATACTAAAATATAGAAAAGAAGGAAACTAATAACAATTACATGAAATTACATCACCCAGAGATAAAAATTAACTTTTTTCCTACATTTTAATGCTAAACATAGATAAATAGTTATGACTACAATGTACTTTTTATTGTTTATTTTGTTTCATCTGATTCTATTATCTTTTTAGGAAACAGCAATTATCTGTATTTCGTATCTCTTGAATTTTTTTTTTTACACACCTTTGATATTCTCCTTGCCGTTTATTTTTAGCATTGCATGTGGTATAAGTTTGCTTCTAATTCAGTTTAAATTTCTGCAGTGATGTTATTTTTTTCCTTAATTTTTCCTCAGCTTTTCACACTCCTTTTCACCCATTCTGTTGTCTCTCATATTTGATCTTTTTAAAATGAAGTTCTCTTTAATTTCTTTGAAAGTTCAAAGCAGTCGTTTGCGTAAGATTTAAAAAAACACAACTTTTTGTTCATTTTAGAGAGAGGAAGGGAGAGAGAGAAACATCGATCAGCTGCCTCCTGCAAGCCCCCTACTGGGGATGGAGCCCACACCCAGGCATGTGCCCTGACAAGGGACTGAACTGGCAGCCTCTTGGTGCATGGGACAGCCCTCAGCCAACTGAGCCACACCAGCCAGGGCCAGAGGAAGATTTTTGTTTGCCTTTTCTTCTTGTTTTATAATTTTTGCTAGATTCAATGTTAAGTTTTTAAATGTTTTTCCTTTGCCTACAGGTAATTTTTCTGCCCAGCGAAACTTTTCATTGCTGGTGTTTTATCCCATTGAAGACAATTATTTCTTAATTACACTCAGTCTTTTTCCTGCTAGTCCTGGCAAATTTGGATGGCTTTTCTTTCCTGGCTACAGAGAAAAGATTCAAGTGCATTATGCATGTCTCTCCCCTCATCCATCCATCTCCTTTGTCCCCATGTTTCAGTGAAGTAACTGAGGCACAGAGAAGTCAGGTGCCGAGTCTAAGTTTACAGAGTCAGTGGCAGGGTAAGGAGTTGATGACTGCTTTCCCAATGGACTCTAATTCCAGAGTTTATGATGCAAAACGTACAGTGTCAGAAAATTTATGAGTACTCTGACCCTGTTAAACTAAGACAGATGTTGGTTTTGTGCAGATATCTGGCTCTAGAACTGATGCTACTTATGTGAGCTGTCCTGTGATTGTGTTATTTACAAACGCAGTGGTTTAGTCAAAGGATATGAGCTTACCAAATGTTTCACCACAACGTGACATGGATCACCATTTTGCTAGCTTCTTATAGCAGCTTTTTTTTTTGGCCATTTTTCTAGCCTTGTCTAACAATTTCTTATGCTTTTCCCCAGCATTCTACAAAAGTTTCCTCAGTATTTTCTACCATCCTGTCTTAGTTTGACGTGGCTGCCTTATTGACAACAGAAACTTCTGAGTTGCGAAGGCTGGAGGTGCCAGATCAAGACTTGGTTTCTGGTGCGGACTTGCTCCCTGGTTCCTAGCTGGCCGTCTTCTCTATCTGCCCTCATCTGGTAGGAGGATTGAGAGAGTTCTCTGGGTTCCCTTTTATGACGGCACTAACCCCTTTCGTGAGTGCTCCACCCTCATGATCTGATTATTTTAAAGGCCCAACTACTAACGCCATCACCTTGGGGGTTAGGATTTCCGCATATAAGTTTAGGAGGGACACAAACATTCAGTCCATAACATCTCCTATAACATTTTCCTTGTTTCCTGCTGTCCATTCCCCAAACCAATTCCATATACTTTATTATATCAGAACTCATTTTCATGATCAACTTTCGTATCAGTTCTCTATTACCATCATATGGAGCTGCATTATAAGCAAGACGCAGATGATTGGTGCTACAAAATTTAGCTCTTGTCGATTAATTCAACAGTTGACATATATTGAGCACCTCTTAGTCTTAAGTATTGCTCTAGATGCTGGGATTTACCTTTGAGCAAAACTGATGATGACAGTTGTCAGGAAGGGGAGAGGAAGTGCTATGCGGGGGAGGTGGGGAACGCAGACAACCCTCACATCGCCAAGGAAAGCATGGTAACACAACTTGGCTCACAGTTCCTTAGGGACACTCCACCACTGCTGTAGACATCAATCTTTTCTTCACAGAGAGTCACAGGACAAACGCGGTTCACGTGGGAGACTTTCTCACGGACGTGTCGTCTTGTTATGAGTCCTTCTTGGCATGTGTTATATAATGTTCCCTCTTTTGCTCAAACTCAAGAAAACATCAAAAGTTGAGTAACTAAGGGTTATGGATATCATTGTAGGACTAAATTTTAATTTGTACTTATGAAAACAGTTAATCATGTGAAAATATTAGTTCTTTAAACTTTTATTTGTGATATGTCACTATGAACTCTCTCATTCCTGGTTATGAAATACCAGTTTGTTTCCTGGCTGACAGCACAATCATGGCAAAATGTTGTGTGATGACACCAAGTTCACAGGCATTTATTGATGCAAGACCTTCCACGGTATCTCCTTTGTTTAACTCTTCCCCCAGTGTAGTTAGTTTACCCCTGGTTTACTAAACTGGTTGTAGGAGCAACATGTGTACATCTCTTTTCTAGCCTACATGCATGTTTTCATGCTCAGCTCCCTCTGTGGACTGATCTACTCTTCTTTCCTCCCTCTTCCTCCTTGGGCTGATTAACTTTTATGATCTTTAAATAAGCTGTTAACCACCTCCTCCAGGAAGTCTTCCTTGTCTCCCCAAGTATGCTTCCTCTCAGTCTTCTCTGAGCTCTCATAGCATCCTATGTGTACCTCCACCCTTACCACATAGTGTGCTTTACGTACTGGACTAAGGACAGGCTCAGCTATCTTCCTCATGCTTGAACTCCCGGGAACACAAAGGGCAGTTCTCCCTAGAAGCCTTGATTCAGTTGCTCTCTAGTCAAGGGTGCCACTGATAGGATTATCTTCCAATTTTCCTGCCACCCTTTTTCTTTCCACTTAATTAAAAAAGCTTAACATGTAACTATTAAATTGTTAATAAACAGAAATAAGTATGTCCTTAATTTTAAAATACTTTATTCAGAGGATGGACTTGCTGGAAGATTTCAGTGGTGGCTGCACAATAATTAATGAATTTAATTTCCGGTGCAAAGTGCATCATAATTTGAGGCTGAGTTTATGTGCTAATTGCAATTATGCCCAGAAGAGAGTATTATTTCTTGGACTGCCATCGTCTACTTATTATTTTTGGTTTTCCTTTTGAAAAGCACATCTCTTAAAACGGAAACCTCTAAGAGAATGGGTTGGCATGAACTCCGGGCCCACTGGGCATCAGGAGGCCCATGAGGTTGTGTTTGCTGAGGATTACAACGGTGAGGGGCGCAGGCAGGCCCACCTCGGTCTGCGGGAAGCTCCCGCTCTTGCTGCCCATGTGACCCTGGGCAAGCTCTTCCATTCTCCCTTCTTCTTCCGATGAAATACTTAAGTCACAACTAAATGAGGTATGTTTAAAGATCTGGCGCATAATAGATGTTGAATATGCTTGGTGCTGATACTATAATGTTCGCTACAACAGAGTTGAGGAGCTCTGTGCCATCGTGGGCCGAGTGCGGGATGCACTGAGATTCAGGCCCGCCCCTCTGACTCCCGCATGACCCGCAGCTGGCTCCAGGGCTCCAGCTTTGAACTGTTACTCTTCCAGCAGCCTGTCACTTACTACCCTTCCGATCCGTCATCTGCTGCTCCGGGGGCGTGAAATGAGAAGAGCTGTCATCTGGAAAGGCTGAGTCACCAAGGGAGGGGACCCTTCTGGGCCCAGGGCTCTGTCTTCGCTTGCTGGACCTCCCTGTGGCTGTCTGATGTCTTGCCTTCCTTTTAGGAGGGACCATTTTCAAAACCCCAGGATAAAGACAGGCAGGTGCGCACACTTCCCTTCCTTCATTACATATTTTTCCTGTGCTGCCAGGAATTGCGGTGGATGGAACAAACTAAGAACAGAGGAGTCGTGGCTGCGGGTGGGAGCTCTGTAGTATTTAGTTTCCACAGCTACGTGCTGAAGAACCAAGTGCTCGCAATGCACCCGCTAATCACTCACCGCATCCACCAGAACAGCCTCAGCGCATCCCAAACAGAGGCAGCAGGCATTCTCCACCTTCCCAGCTAATTGAAAGGCAGCTGAGGGGATGGGCTGCTCCTGCTTCCAGCCACAGAAGACTTCTGGGGTTGTGTTTGTAGTTCTTATGGAGGGAGCTGTGTCTCAGTTCAGGACACCATGCTTGGATTTAACTAATTCAATGTTTTTTATCAAAAGTCAGGAGGATTTTTAGGTCAGCTTGCACGGGAGACCATTTTTGCTTTGTTAGGTAATGAGTTTTGAAAATAAGAAGTAGATGGAGACCCCTTTAGCTATGGATCACAGAAAAGGCCCAAACTCAGGAAAACACCATTTAACTGGATTCCCCAGTTGACTAAATTGCTTTGTTTTCAATTTCAGAAGAAAAGGTCAGATGAGATTGTTCTAGTTTAATATTGTGGTTTTCCTCCAAAAAAAAAAATCCAGCGTGTCATCTAAAATTAGTATACAGTCTCCATTTCCCTTTATAATAAGCTCTAATGTTCTGAGTGATAGATAATTTTGAGACTGTGAATGAGTCTGATTAATTAAAGGAAGGTTTAATTGCTCTCCACAGGTAGAGCTGGGGCCAGCCTTAGCAGGAGGCAGAGTAGTCTTGGCGAGTGGCCGTGTCTTCTGTGGCCATAGTGCTGTACCTCCTTTTTATTTCTCCCACGTTTAATGTCTCTTTATCAGGATAGAGAGCCTTTTATGTCTCATCTGCGATAAGGCTTAGAACACAAGTCTGATGTGAAAGAAGTACCTCTAGACTTTCACACTCTGCTGTACATGACCTTTACGTAGTCTTTTCTAGTTTCGCTGAGGGGGAAGGAAGCTAGAAGACATTGGCCATCTGGAGGTGGAGGGAGGCCGGAGGCGGTTGCAGAAAGGAGACAGGTTCAGCCCTGGCTCACTTTCTAATCCACTCTTAGCTTTTCTTTAAATATCCAGGTGACAGTTGACTTTTATTCCTCTCCCCACAGTCTTTCAGATGGTAGTGTACGGAAGGTATCCTTTCAGAAGCAGTTATTGTTTTTTGATTGTTTTGTGAGGGGAATATGCAGGGTGGAGGGCTAATATTCTAAATAATTTGTCAACAAAGTCAGATACCAAACACCTTGAATGCCTTTAGAGAGGGAGTCAGCCTAATATTACATGAATCAGGTGCTATTAAGTCCCATGACTGAGATTTAGAAAGGCTAAATCATTTCCCCAAGATCACACTGTTAAAGACCAGAAACTGTGGGGTTATTTGCTTTGCTAAGTGCCTCTAGGGTTGATCACATGGTCCTTGGGCCCTCTGCAGCACATTCGTGGACACCCCAGGACACTGTTCCTTGAGTTCCTTGGGTTTCAGGGGATTCCTGGCTCCCCTCAAGGCTGCTTGTGGACAGGGTTGACTCTCACTTTCCGCCAGGTCGCTGCAGCCTCCTCCTGTTTTACTCCTGCTCCCTCGCTCTCCCAGCG
The DNA here is from genome assembly GCF_964146895.1 of Miniopterus schreibersii. Taxonomy (NCBI): domain Eukaryota; kingdom Metazoa; phylum Chordata; class Mammalia; order Chiroptera; family Miniopteridae; genus Miniopterus; species Miniopterus schreibersii. The sequence continues at coordinate 74,566,492 of NC_138108.1, read as the reverse complement.
GGGTCCTGCTGCTCTTCGCTTTTGCCTTGAAGAAGAGAATTCTTTGGGTGACTTAACTTGATATTTAACACTCTGACTGCTTTTGCTTTTCTTCTCTAAAGCCACCGTCTTGACTGGCTATTTTGAGATTTCCATCATTCTAGGCCCTGGTTTTGATGCTGGGAAAAGACTGTCCACTCCCTGTTGACTCCCCCATAAGTTCCCGAAGCTTCCCTTGTCTCCCCGCTGTCTTGCTGGGCTCTCTTCTTCCTTACAGCCGGGCCAGCCCCATCCTGGGCCTTTTCTCTGCCAAGGGCCATTTGGAGATTTATAACATCACTCGCGGGCCATTCAAAGTTATCAACTTAAAAATTAGCTATGAAAAAAGCTCCTAGATTTATTGAATTTCTAGTCCCGCCTGCGGTTGCCTTGGCAGGGCCAGACCAAATGATGTCTCAGGCCATATACAGCCTCTGGGCCGGATGTTTCTTACCCCTGGTTAAACGAATCACTGTGATCAAAGTAGCTTATTACAGGAGAAATAGATTTCTAAGAACATTGGATGAAATAAAATTTTTAATTAATTTGCAATCTATTCTTATCAGAAGTGGCTTTCTATTCTCTGCATTATCCAATTACTAGGAGATTTACTCTAACATGCCAAAACTATTGGACCAAAGAAACAACAAAATGCAGCATTCTTGAGAAGACTAAGTGATGTTTTTGACCCTGGAAGTTTGGGTGCTCACTGTGTGGAGTGGGAGAGCTGGGCCACATTTGGCTATTATGAAGTATCACAAAACAGTGTTAGCTTTTTGGAGAAGATGGGGAATATCTTACTAATGGTACCAGGAGCTTGAAGCCCTGCTGAGAAGGGCATGAAATATTTACCATTTCCTGGTAAGTGAAAAAGAAGAGCCCTCATTAAAATTTTATATTTACATTTCTATCTATCCACCAGTTTCCCAGTTTGTGCCATGTTTTCAAATTGTTCAAAGGATTTGAGGGAGTAAATTGTGAGGGAGCCTCTACAGCATGTCTGCTGAATTTCCCCTAGACTGGGATGGCTGGGAAAAGCTTGAATATTATTTGGACATGGGAGGCTGTTCACTGTGCCTATGTAAGAAGCCCAAATCTTGCAGAGAAGCCGACACACGAGATAGCCACTTGCCCAACTGCACATATGGATAGCAGCCCCTTTCTTCCCAGCTCACCGAGTTTAATTGGCAAGGATAAGTGGTGTGAATGCTGACTTCGTCTGTCTTAATCTTGGAGTGTACTGTAGTTTGTTAAATATTTTTGAATGATCTGACATATTTTGATGTGGGAACTATACTCCCTCTACAAGGAAGCAGACTATGGTAACTGTCTCCCCCGCAAACAGGGAGCTTCCCTGGTTACACAGGCTCATTGTGGAGTGTGATTTGTGGTGCACTGAGTTGTAGTTTACACCTCCTATAATCATTTTCACAGTTTAGTAATTAATTCTTGTTTCAGGGATGCCTGACTCATGTTTTTCATTAGTTTAGAATTTTCTGCATTTATTTAACATTTATTAAACATTCATTTAATCAGTTTTGATTAAGTACCTTCTAGGTATCAGGCAAAGACTGGGTGCTACAGATATTAATAGAATTACGTAGTTCTTGTCCTCAAGGCTCTCTTTAAAGAGCTAAATAACTAAATAGGTCACGTGTGTGTGTGTGTGTGTGTGTGTGTGCACTTGTGTGCCTGGAGAGCCAAAGGAGAGCCAGCCTAGACTGCACGAATGTGCTTGTCCTCAGGGGAGAGATAAGAACAGAAAGCCATTTTCCGTCATGGTGCATTTAAATGCCTTCTAGAAGAGCGGGTACAGATGCTGCAGGAGGGACCTGGCGAGGATTTTGGATGCTCACGGAGAGACAGAAATGGAGGCAGAAAACAAAAGGTAAAGAGAGAGACGGTGACAGACAGAAGTTCAGAAGTAGAAAAAGAGGAGTGGAAAGGAGGGCAGAGAGAGAGAAAATTCAGATTCAGTCCCTTACCTGGAAGAACTCACAATCTAAGAGCAGGAAAACAACCAGTTGAACAGAAAAAAGACAAGCAGAATAGTAATGTGAGCACAATTGTAAGGGGACCTCTGATATGGAGGCGAGAGAAAATCCAACTCCAAGTGTCATCACTTCTAACTCATCTTGAGGAGTTAAGGACATGTGACCTGGTCACAAATTCTGCCTGGAAGCCGGAGGTGCTGGCAGAACCCTCTGCTACAGGAACCTGGGGGGGTGGATGCACCCCAGGTGGCCTGACCTCATAGCTCTCTCTGCATGTGAGGTCCTACGAGCAAGAAACCAGCACTTTTCTAATTTTTGCTCTAATATGAGAAGGCTTACTTTAAAAATCTTGTGGGTTTATCTTGTATACATTTAGCTCATGGTATTTTTATTTTTGAAAGTGGTTCATAATCTTTCCTCCAGTTATTGTTTTAAAAAGCTTTCTTTGATTACTTATGAACAGGCATATTGTGGTTAACATTCATTTAGAGAACATTAATTTTCCCACCTGGAAATCAGAAATTTGGTGTGATTCTTCCTCCTTCATGCCCATTGAATTCATCTGTGTCTTTTAGGGATTAAAGACAGGCCTTGGCTAAGAGCCCCTCCTTCCCTCCCTCTCTCCTTCCCTTCCTCGCCGAGCTTAGAGCATCCATGCCCTCGATTGTCTCCTTGCCTTCAGTCTAACCACTCCCTCACCCTCAGTCTACTTTCTATTCTGTGGCATCTCTGATATCAAAGAAAAAACTAAGTCTAAGACATCAGTAACACAGTTTTTGTTCATAAACTTGTGGAGCTGGACCCAATTGCTGTCATTTTGGTTTCAGCAGATTTTCAAGGTGTAGAAACGAGAGTTTGTTTTCTAGAGTAAAAACAGGAACTGCTGGGACATTCTCTGATTGGCGTATTTTCTATGAAGTTGGGTGTTTGGGGGAACATTTTCTAATTGGTCTTCAATACATTTGGCTGTCGTCGGCTGCAAGGGGACAAGCAAGTGTTTTGGGGACATTTCAAAGGAAGAAGGACTGTTCAGTAGTATGGGAGGAGGGTTTCTGTGACCGGCCATGTCCTGGAACAAAAAGAGGTAGGTGGGCAGCTTCTTAGGGCAGGCAGTTTCTCACTCTCGTGCCATTCTCCTGCTTAATTGTCTCCAATGGCTTTAGCCTTTAGTAAAAGGCCAATTACCTTCATCTAATATACAGGGACTTCTTAAATTCGTGAGTCTCATGAGGTAATTTATTTGCAGCTACCCAAACACTTGTAGGTTCTCTTTCCCCTGGGACTTTACATATGTTATTCCTTCTATCTGGAACTTTCTGCCTCATCACCACTACTTCTGCACCAGCATACATGCGTGAGTGCACACACACACACACACACACACACACAGGCACTGTCTTCACTTGGCTAACTTTTACTTCTCTAGAAATAAGCTCAGGTGCCTTCTCCTATGGATGCTTCGTTGACTTCCTTCCGGCTGCAGATCTCTCCTGCCTCCGTATCGCCCTGACGCTTTCTTAGCATCATCACGATGCATTGTCATCCTCGCCGTGATTCTCAGCTGCTTGCTGTGGGTTTCTCACTCTACTGTGCAGGCGTACCCCAGGGGCTCTGTGGTTCCAGACCACTGCAACAGAGCAAGTCAGCTGAATATTTTGGCTTCCCAGTGCATAAAAAAATTCTGCTTACATCATAACTGTAGTCTATTAAGAGGACACTAGCATTATGAATGTCTAAAAATGTTCATACCTTAATTAAAAAACACTTTATCACTAAAAAATGCTAACCATCTAAGCCTGTTGGAAAAATGGTACCAACAGACTTTGTTGAAGCAGGGTTGCCACAAACCTCCAAATTGTAAAAAGTACAATAAAACAAAGCGCAATAAAACAAGGCATGCCTGCACGTTCTTCAGAGTCGGGACTTAGAAACAGTGTGTGATCATCTTTGCAGTCTCAGTGATCGGCACTTAACTGGAGCTCAAAAAACATGGAGAAGTTGATTAAACCATTAATTAATAATTCTTGTTTGGGGGTTTTCCTTTCTCACTGAACTTCATCTCAGTATATCACAGAAAGCTTTCTCAAAGGAGGTGAAGGTTCAGGACTGAGGCACACACATCACCTGTAATTTCAGTAGCAGCCCATGTTGAAATTCCTCACCAGGTACCTTTTTGTAGCATAAACATTTTCAGTGTGCGGGTGTCCTCCACACAGCTTTCACTAAACATGTGTTTAGTTTTTTGCCCCAGTGACTGGTTTCACTGGTTTTATTTGCAAAGTTAGACTTCAGCAGAAATAATTCAAGTCTCTTTTAGGGGAGTCTGGCCATAGTGTAAGGCAGGATTATAAGAAGCTAGGAAAATTCCTTGGCAAGTAGAATGGGGAAACTGAGACAGATAAACAGCTGAGAAATTTATAGCCAGATAATAAATCGCAAGGTCTTATCTTCTCAAAGCAAGGACACTATGAAGCAAACGGTTTACACGTTCCAGGCTTTGCTTGGGGCAGACCTGCCTTGATCCCGGTCCCGCTTCAGGTCTAATCTTAAAGATGAAACTGACCAGAGAATGACCCTGACCCCTCTACAGGCTCATTCTGATGAATCAGCATATTAAAGGAAACACCTGGGAAGCTGATGAATAGTCTACTGAGATCCTCCCCTGAGACCTCTCCTCAAACTTCTGACTGTGCAATAGACAAAAACACTTAAGACAAAGGACCCAGGGCACACTCTCCCTAGAGCTTGCCTATGACTTTCCCCTCCTCCTTCCCTCAGCTGTGCATCTTTGCTTTCTCTCTCCTAAACTCTAAAGGTCCCCACAAGACTTGCAGACTTGCAGCCAGGGGAGTGGTGGGCAGTGGCAGCTCTTTGTAAATTAACCCCCTAAACCTGTCGCCAAGGGCCCTCCTTTTGCCTCTGTAACTTGTTTCCCAGTCCACACAGCCCAGGTGGCGCATTCCTTCTGTCTCTGTGACTTGCTTTCTAAAGGGCCAAGGTGCCTTGCCCAGGCTCAACTCTTCCTCAAGTTTCCAAAGGGCCGAGGCAGCTCTGCCTGGGCTCACTCCTGTTGCTATGATCTTGTCTCTTATATCTTTTTTATTTTATTTTATATTTTTACTGACTTCAGAGAGAGAGGATGGAAGAGGGAGAGAGAGAGAAACATCAATGATGAGAGAGTCATTGATCAGCTGCCTCCTGCACTCCCCCTGCTGGGAATCAAGTCTGCAACCCAGGCATGTGCCCTGACCGGGAATCAAATTGAGATCTCCTGGATCATAGGTCGATGCTCAACCCCTGAGCCACTCAGGCCAGGCTTTCCTCTTATATCTTAAGCCCTCTCTTTGTTTCACTCTTCCCAGCTTTAATAAGTGCACTCTCAAAATCACCTGGACTTGTATTGTGAAATCTTTCCTGCACAAAGAACCTACACATTCCAGATTGTGCCACCTTGGTTCAGGTCCCATTTTGGTGACAGGTGCAGGGCAGAGAGGATTCCTAACAGATTACTTTTCTAGTTCTTTTGTTTACTGTGTCCCCCATTCCCTAATTTTGAAGCTAATAGATCATTAGGAGTGGAAACAGTTCAACTGCCAGGTTTCTGACAGGATTGCCTGCAAATAGCACAGGATTAGTTCAAATGTGCTTGTCATGTGAGATTATTTTTCTAACTTCTGGAGTTGTAAATTGATACTTAGAATAATTTATTTCCCCCCTAGAAGATGCTAATGTGATTTTCTTTTCAACAATCTATACTTAAATATTTAAGAGAAAGTTTAAGATGCAGAGTAGTTGAGTTCTCAGGCTTCTCTCTTGTGACTACTGACTGGTCAGATTCTAAATCACACGTGCTCACATGAATTTCGGATTTACTTTTTACCTTCAGTACATCCAAAAATATTATTTTATAAGTTACCTGAGTCTAAAATAAAATGTCAGCTAACCAAATTCAACATCATATCAGCTTGACTTTAAAAATGTAAGAAAGCTTTAACCTTAGGAGAATCTATCAATATAACTAATTACGTTAATGGACTAAAGAAAAAAAAACCTGTGATTCTCTCAAGAGATGTAAAACAGAGCAGCTTTTGATAAAGTCTGACACTTATTTGTGGTAAAAACACTTAGAAAGCTATGACCAGAAGGCAATTTCCTGAACTTCACAAAGTCTATACACAACCATTTTACATAATGGAGAAATATGATATGTTGCTTTTAGGACCAGAAAAAAATAAGACAAGAATGCTGTTATCACCATGATTATTTAACATAGCATTGAGTATCCTTGATAAATAAATAATGGATGGAAAAATAAAAAATTGAAAGGGAAGAGATGAAATTTATTCCTTCAAGATGATTTATTTATCTACATTGATAACCCGATGGTTTCTACAGACGTTATTAGAACAAAACAAAGAATTCTGAAATGTTGCCAGATACAAGCTGTATTACGAATAATCAGTGACATCCCTCCACCCCAGCAAATATCATCTTCGCAAAATAACTCACAAAATAACATGCTCAATAGAGATTAAAAGCAACAATGACTATGGATTCATCATTTTTCTTTGCAGATAAAAATTATGGCACATTACGTAAGGCCTGAATAAATGGAGAATTATACTGAATTTATAATGAAGCCTAAACTTGTAAAGATGTTGTCTCTCCAAGTTAATTTATAAATTCCATGCAATTCTACCAACCAACATTCTAAACTTCTATGTGAGAATAGTGTTCACCAGTGGCTAGGTCAATTGTGAAAGAGAAAAGCAAAGCATGGGTCTTGCTATACCAGATAAGAAGATATATTCTAAGTTACTATGATAAGGCAATGCATATTAGTGCAGAGGTAGGACAATGCACGTAGAAAATAGAGATGGTAACAATAGACTCTCATGTACCTGGAGGCTGCAGTAGGATACAAGTGGCATCAAAAATCTGTAGTAGGTTGGCGTGATATTGTGATTTATATATTTCCCACATATATTGTGTTCCTGGCTGACAGGTACCCAAACCCTTGGAATTTCCTAAATGTTGAGAGTGATAAAGGTGTCTTTTGTTATGGTAAAGAGATGACTTTTGGAAAGTACCAAAGGAAGAGAGTAGGTTGCCAGGATTAGAGAGTTAGAACTTTTAGTCCCACCCCCTGACCTTTCTGAGGGAAGAGGGCCTGGAGGTTGAATCAAAGACTAAGGATTTAATCATTCATGCATATGTAATAAAGCCTTCATAAAAACCTAAACCGGCTGGGTTTGGAGAGTCTCCAGGTTGGTGAACACATGGAGATTTGGTGGAAGTGGTGTGTTCGGAGAGCGCGTGGAAGCTCCCTACCCTTTCCCTGAACCTTGCTCTAGGCATCTCTTTTATCTGGCTGTTTCTGAGTTATATGTTTTTATAACAAGTGATCTAATAAGTAAAATGTTTCTCTGAGTTCCGTGAGCTGCTCTGGGAAAATTATCACACCTGCGTAAAACTCTGATTTGTAGTCAGTTTGTGAGAAATACAGGTAACTTGGACTTGTGACTGGCGGTTGAACTCCAAGGAGGAGGTCACACAAACTTTCAATTTGTAGCTGTTTGGTTAGAAGCACAGGTGATAACTTGGTCTAGCAACTGGCATCTGCAGTGGGGGGGGGGGTCATGTGGGACTGAGCATTGAGCAGTGGAATCTGATCCTCTGTCTGCGTAGACAGTGTCAGAATTGCGTTGGACTTTGGACATTCTGCTGCCCCAAGAATTGCTTACATGAAGTTGGTGATCAGAATACCAATTAGGCTGGGAAAATGGGCTCCCAGGCGATAGAAAAATACTCCATATACCAAGATGAACTACACAGAGATTAAAGTCCAAATGTGAAAGGTAAAACTATAAAATTAAGAGAAAAATGTAAGATTTTTTCCCCATAATATTGGAGAGACCCTCAAAGCACACACAAGCCACAACGTGAAGATTTATAGATTTGTCTATATCAATAATAAAAATTTCTATTTAACAAAAGCTCCTCAGACACTGTTAACAGAAGGCTGGCAGGCTGGGAGAAGACATTTACATAATCTAAAATCAATACAGAATTAAACCTAGAAAATCCAAAGAATGCCTGCAAATTAATAAGAAAAAGATGAGAAACCCATTAGGAAAAATAAGTACAGGATATGAGTCAATGGGTTAATGAGGGGAAAGCCTGGAATGGTAACATGAAAACAAATGGATGCTCAACCATATTAGCAATCAAAGAAATTAAAATGAAAATTTAAAAAACAGCAACAACAAAACACCACTTAACCTTCATCAGATTGCTAAAAATCAGAAATGTGGATAATTTTAAATACTGTGAGAATGTGGGGAAACAGCGGGGGCCCTCACACACAGCTAGTGAGAGAGTCCAATGATACGGTGATTTGGGTGTGTAAAATGACGGCAATAAGTGGGCGTAAGTGACCCAGCAATCCCACTTCAGACACTCAGGTCCCTGGAGGGATGCGTTTAAAGGTGTTTACTTCACCACTCTTGGTGGAAGCAGGGAGTTAGAAGCAACTCAGATATCTGTTACCAAGAGAATGGATTGATAAATTATGATGAATATAAACAATAAATTAATTTGCAAGAATATTTTGTGAATTAGATGCACGTATAATAACATAAATTCATTTAAAAGCAGTATTGAGTAACAAAAGGAAAAAAAATACAAATAAGAACCATTGCATACAAGTCAACTTTTTGCATTTCTCAAGGAAACATACTTATCCAATGACATAGGCCCACATGTTGGACTGGTACGTCGTACAGGGGATTGGAAGCGGGGATCAGAAATAAATAAAAAATATATTTAAAAGTAAAATGAAAAATGTTTTGCATGATCTAAAGATAGCAGAATTTATACACTATTCAATATATATGTGTTGCTTATTTAGGAAAATCCTCCAGGGATATAAAGAATGCTTCTTAAGGGAAATAACTATTGGAGTCTTACAGGGATACAAAGCTGGAATATTGAAAGGTCTTAGGTACACTCTAATAATTCGTCTTAGAGCATGTTCTCATACTTTAATCTTAGCTATATTTACTTATAGTATTGTGTAAGTGGTATTTTTCTAAAGAATATTTTTTCAATATATTTTTATTATTTTGAGTATTGAAAATACATTCTTTTCTTGCAGTGTTTTTTAAACTTACAATGTATGGTTAGTAAACTTGAAACTGGTGACACCTTCAATTGACTTATTTGCAGGCCATAATATTTTTAATTGAGAAAATACTTTTTCTAAGGTGCTAATGTATTTAGTGAGATCATTACAAGCTCTACTTAGTAAAAAATATTCTTAATTATATATTTTTTGTTTTGAAATGCATAAATATTTTAGCCTAGTTATATTCACAGATACTGTCTTTTTTCTTTGGAAAAAAATTAAAAACATATTTTTATTGATTTTTATAGAGAGAGGAAACTAGAGGGAGAGAGAGAAAGATTGTTAAGAGAGTGAAACATCCACTGGCTGCCTCCTGCACGCCCCCAGCCGGGGACTGAGCCCACAGCCGGGCATGTGCTCTCGGGAAAGGAACCAGCAACCTTTGGGTGCTCGGGGCCACCCCAACCTACTGAGCCACGCCGCCAGGGCACTGTCTTTTCTCTAGCCAGGTTTTACTGACAAATATATTTTTTGACAAGTATTTTTACAAGACCAAATCCATCGATTAACTTATATCAATTATTTTACTGTTGCAAAACTTAATTCCCTCCAGCTAAAAATAAAAGAGCTGCCAAGTTTAATTACACAATTTCAAGATGAATTCTTGTTCCTCATTCCAGTTTTCGTCATTTGCTTTGTTGAGTCTCTTTCTGGCATCACTAGGGGTAAATTTCAATGTCTTTTTGATGTAAGTTTTCCAAAATGTTTGAAAACTGGAGATTTGTGGCATTTTACTTGTTAAATAATTTGATTAAATATTTCCAAGTGATTTTTAACAAAATACAACCAAACTTTAGAGAACTTGTTAACGAAAAAATCAGTTCCATTGACGACACTTAGGCTCATTCACAGAGTAGTTCTTCAAATGCTCAAACCTTTCTAAAATCCAGGGGACGTTAGGTGGCAAAGGGAGGAAGTGGGTACTGAAATAGTTTTGGGTATTCAACATGAATTCCACCACAGACGTTTTTCAGTTCAGTTACTCTAACAGGGTATATGCAAAACTTGGTAGAATGTTATAGTTTGATGAAGTTATGAATTATTTGTGTACAACAACTAATTGCGATTACCTTTTTTTTTTTTTTTTTTTTTAGTTTCGTAGGTTCCTTAAATTGGCAAGAATGTGCTTTTTACCACAACACAATGATCCACCAAAACTGTATCATTATTACACCACAAAACAATAATTTTATCTTCAGATTTGAACATTTAACTCAGATTACAACAGCATTTTCAATAATATCCAATGTTACTCCATCAATAAAATAAACCTCCAAAAACTTTACTTTGTTCTCAAAAATTAAATAGCAAGTTGAATTATTACTAAAATTAATTGACTAATTTTAATAGCTGATGACATGGCTATAATACAGGCATCAGTGAACTGTTCAATTGTTATTTTTGCAAATGGAGCCATTTCTTCACATGTACACAAAAAGATTTAAAATTGAAAGTGAGTAAATTTAATTTAGAATAGCAATAATTTGGTCTAAATAAAAAGTCATGCTTCACGAGTGATCTGTAAGTGCCTGTCTGGTTCTGCATATGTTAAATAACTGCCTTTGGGTACAAGTCTCCTTTAAGTAACTATAAGCTTTTGAGACAGATGCTGCTGTTTTGCACAGATTTGTGTTTCTGGTTTTCTTGTGGTCAGTAATATCACTACTTGCTTCTTGTGCTATGGATATATGTCAAAAAAAATGTTATGTGCTAGTTGTGTTGTGTGTTCATCACCAACTGATAAAATAGGTTGTGAAATAGGTCAAATTCCGGAATTCAGTTTAGGAATTAAAAATGTACATTTTTAGTTCATTGCTGCCTACAGTATTTATTGTAAAATAAAGCTGAAAACCAAAACTATGCAACAAGTAAACACTGTAGAATGATACCATATAACAAACAACAAAACCATGGTGACAAATGTGTGCCTGCCCCTCTCTCTGTGTTCCAGAACAGGAGTGCTCAGCTCTGCTTCCCGGATGTAGTTTATATCTGGTAACTCATAATTTCCCAATGTATAATTTCCCATGTTTCTCAATGACTCAGCTGACTGGAGGCTTTTTGCAGGCTGTGCTCCAGGCCGTGAATAACTGGCTGGTGCACCAGCGGGATGGCGCTTTAGCTGTCCCCTGGTGCTAATGTCTGAGCACACTTTATTTTAATCACTGAACACTTCTGTGTCCTTAAAAGGGAGGTATTGGTTATATAGTACCTGGAAAGGGCCAGGAAAAAAAATTTGGATCATGGCCAATCATCTCAGATTTTACCAGGTGTCTAAGGTGGAAATCTGTTCACATCCTACCAGAGGAGACCACGATAGAAGATGTAATACTGAGTGGATTTCATGAAACCCAACCTGCCTTATTTTAACACAGTCGTTAATAATGATCTTCCATAAGTAAATAAATGGAAAATCCAGGTGGGGTGGACAGAGAGGAAGTATGAGAAAACCAGGACAGTCCTGGGCAAGCTGGGAGGAATGGGCACTGTATGTATCAGTTATTTTTGGGTAAAAAATATTATTTTCTGGAAAGACGTATGTGCCAGCACACATATTTAGTAAACTGTCTGTTGTCTTGGAGACGGATCTTAGTAAGAGTAAGACTAAATTGCGGGCAATTTCCCAGTCTTCACTATCATGATCACACCTGATTCTAATATTTCAAAGATTAAATGCCAAGGAGCTCATTCTTTCAGTAAACTTTTACTGAGCACATGCAGCATAAGTGGCCCTCTCAATGGTTGTCTTGTAGTTCTAGGAGAGGGATCCAGATAGTTTTTCTCTCTGACTCTGGAATTCTGGCCATACATTCCCTATCTTGCACCTATGGATAAGTTCAAGACATTTTGGACAACAAATACAAATTTGAGTTATATAATAAAAATAGTGGCAATTAAGAGGCAGTATTTGAAGGAAGTCAGTCTTGGAATCTGACAGCACAGGAAAAAGGAATGGGAGAAAGCCTTGTAACAGAGCCCGAGGGCAGTGCAGTCAGCAGTGTGACCGGCGGAGACACAGCGTGGGTGGGAGATGCAGCCCCTGGGACTGCTGGGGTGTCTTGAATGTATGTGCAAAGTCATGGGAATCCCAAAGAAGGATTGATTAAATTTTTAAGGATAATCAAGGCAAGTGAGGAAATTAAGGAAAGTTAGACTTTGAAATTATATATATACCTTTATTGATTTCAGATAGAGGAAGGGAGAGGGAGAGAGAGAGAAACATCAATGATGAGAGAGTCACTGATTGGCTGCCTCCTCCATGCCCCCGACTGGGGATCGAGCCAGCAACCCGGGCATGTGCCCTGACTGGGAATCGAACCGAGATCTTCTGGATCCTGGGTCAATGCTCAACCGCTGAGCTACGCCGGCCTGGCAAGTTACACTTTCTTGAAGGAGCAAGTGGGTCATGACTTACGAACAAAAGCAGGAATGTTCTGTCCAGAGAGAGTTGGCATAGACAAAAGCAGTGTGAAAGCCTTTATAATCTAGTGATAATTTAAAAACGCAGACGATGAAATGTTACAGTATACAAATTATGTGCATTAAAGAACAAGACTAGAAAAGAATACAGAAAAATAAAAATTGGATTTAAGATTGTGTAATTGTTTGGTTATTGCTAGTAAAATAATTTATAACAACAGTCTATAAAATTTATTTTGGTTGACTTGAATTCTTAAAAAGAACAATTTTTCAGTTGGATTTTCCCCCCTCTTTTGGTCATTATGCTCATAACAATAAACCATGTTAACACAATTATAATATGATTATAATAATTGAGGTTAATATGTTCTTTAGCAAATTATTGTTCTTTTGAGTATAAATAAGACTTTTCTCCAAATGTAGAAAGCATGGACTCTTAATAATTAGCTGCTTTCTCCAATTTCATCACCTTTAACCTTCTGAGTGCAGTTTCCTGAGACAGCTTTCATCAATACAAGTTGTAATTTTGGTTTAACCAAGCTGAATGCCTGTGTGTATACAACTGATAAGCGCTATGTAAAAATACAGGGTGTCCCAAAATCATGTATGCACACTTTAACACCTGATGGCCCAATTGATGTTTCTTTCTTTTCAGCCAGACTAAACTTTGAACAAAGGAAATTCATCCTAAAATGCTACTGGAAGTTTAGAAACACAGTTGAAGTACAAACACTGCCTTTATAATTATTCAAAGTGTGTATACATTTTGGGGGGGACTTAGGGTGTTCCCCTCAAAATGTATATACACTCTAACAGCTGATAATTAACTTAATTTTAACTCCTTTTCAGGTTTAACTGATTTGAAATAATGGATGAAGCTAGCCTAAGCTTTGAACAAAGAACATTTATCCACTAAACTTTTTAATGGGGACATAGAAAAGATAAAGTTTACAGTACAAAACCGGCAACAGTTGACGAACTGAAGGCGCATAAGTACCCTTTCCATTGATTCTTGATGCTTGCGATTCCATTGTTTCTCATCAGCAGAGCCTGGACCAGAATGGTCATCATTTGAACACTGGGGTTGACAAAAGAAAATAATTCATTTCTGTAGATTTTTTCAAAATTTTGAAAATTAACTGTATGTTAATAAACACCGACTTCATAATTATTCAAAGTGTGTGTACATTTTTTGGGGGGACACCCTAGAGATGAAAATTGTTAGAGGATGTCATCATTATTTTAAAAGGTAAGAGTTCCTTTGTCTTTCACAGGAAAGAAACTTCTCCTTGTCTGTGACGTGTAGTATTGTGTCCAGAATCATTAGGCCTCCAGCTTTTCACTCTGTTGTTCTCGGTTCTGCCTTGGGCAGTCTGGACAACCACCTGTGTGAGAAGTACATGCCATGAGTCAGGGGGAAAGGGTATTCCTAGCACATTTAAACGTTTGTAACTGAGTTGACCTGGATAATTTTAATCATCTTTAGTTTTTCTCATATGGCAAGGGTTTAATTGGCCATTTCTTTGTCTTTATTGGTTGCAACTGGACAGCAATGATCTTTTCTATGTCAGTCTGGTTGAAGAGTAGATGAGGGGCTGAGAGATGTGGAAGTAATCTCAGATCATAAAGTTTAACATACTATCTGCGGCAGGCATCTTCTCCTATTGAGGGCTCAGTTTCCTTTGTGAAAAATGGGATAGTGCTTACTCCCAGGGATCAAATAAGATGATGCCCCTGAATGACCTTCTAAAAGTATAAAACACTAGATAAGTTTCAGTGGGTTTCTGCATTTATCGAGAAGCTAGTTCATACATACAGATATAAAATTGATTCATTTAAATATGTTGGTAGCTTGAAGCAGTGGTTTCTTACATAACTAAATTTCATTTAATTTAATCTCTTCAAGGTAAAAACATAATACAAGTTTGTATCATCACATTCCAGTTGCAATTCCTTTTTATTGTGTTTTTTTATTATCTGAATCAAGTTGTATCGACATTTATGATAAAGATGTATACACTTATTTAAACGGAAAAAACACTTAGAAGCCAGGATGATAGGTTTAATGATAGCAATAGGTAGTATTTGTAGTACTTACTATGTGTCACTGTAATAAATGCTGTATATGAATTAGCTCATCGAATATTCAGAATCTCCTCATGAGGTAGATTCAACTTAGCTCCACTTTACACATGAGTAAACTAGGCTCTAGAGAGGTTCAGTTGGTTATTAAGCAACAATGGGTCACCTATACTCCTTAGAAAGGCAATTGCATAGGACTATGGAGCTGAGTCTGAATGTCGCCCTCACTATTAACTAGCTAAGTGAGTTTTTGTGAGTTACTTCAAATGCATAAGACTTAGTTTGCTCTTTAGTAATAAAATGAATAAATGAGAAAATAAATGTTTACCAATAAGTGTGGTAAAAATCAAATGAGATTTATGAAGTATTTAGTATAAGGTTTAGCACATTACGAACACTCGATGAGAGGCGTGCCATTATAATAATTATTATTGCTTTAATGATTCTTTTTGTACTTGGTGGTGTGGCAAAAGAAAATAAGACAAGGTCCTTGCTTGCAAGGTGTTTACACTATTCTATGGGTTTTCCTTTAATTTACCGTCATTATCGCTGAGCATAACCTATAAAGTGTCAGTAGCCTGTTTGCAAACCGTTAGCTTCGCTTTGCCTTACCAGTGACGGCCTAGTCACTCCCAGTGCCATCCTCACCTTCTCCTTTGGGCCTGATGTAGACCCCCTGCAAGCCCGAGGCTTTGGCTCTCCCCTCGGAGTGGTTCTGGCCCTTCTTCGAGGATATGCTGCCATGGGCTGCTCCAGGGGACACCTCGCTCTTACCAGGCGCACACCGATTCCCCTCACCCCTCTGTTCCCTGCTGCTTTCTGATAACTGTGACGTGTGACAGTCCGAAAAGGGTAGGATAAATCTCTCCAGGAGGTCACTTGTGGCTTCAGAATAGTGGATGCTTATCGTGTACCAGACCCAGCGGAAACAGGCCATCTCTACTTTGTGAACCAATATCCGGAGACTAAAAGGGTACCGGGGACATAGTTGACATTCATTAAATATTTGCTGAATGCATGAATTTTCCAATTTCACCTTCACATCAGGCTGCTCAAGAGGTAGGTGCTGTTATCCACCCTGTAATAAAATGTGCAAACTGAAGCTCAGAATCATTAAGTAAGGGGCCCAAGGCTCCTCGCAGCTGCTGATGTTTGAGGTAGGGTTCCAGTCCAGGCGGCCTGGCTCGGGCATCTGCCACTCAGTCACTAGAAAGTATGATCTCCCAGATGCTCTGGGTCTCCAGGAAAACTCTGCCCCTTCCGAGAACATCAGAAAGGGCCGTGGTCAGGGTTAAAAGTCAGGTTGAATTGTGGACAAGGGGCAACCTGTGCTCTGTTGTCTGCGACGCTGTGAATTTTCCTACTTGATATCTTAGACTGGTTTCTACCTGTGCTTTGGTCACAGCACTGGATTAATTGGAGATCACTTTGTTACCAAATAGCCTCCATCCCTGAAGCATGACCATGAAATTAAGGTCAATACTCCTCAATGTCAGAAGGTCCTAGAACTTCATTTAAAAATTTAGATGAGGGGCCATATGCAACTTGGAATATTTAAATAGTTTGCCCGATTCTGTGTTTCTACACTGGGCCGACCTATTACCACATGACTGGAAATGAATAAAAGAACCTTCCATCACACCCTCTTTTATGTATGACCTTGAGCCCCTCTCTCAGCCCTTCCCTGGCTTGCTCTGTTTCCAACTCTAACATTTTGCATTTGTTTCCTATTTTTGGTGATAAATTTAGCTTGTCTGTTTTTTAAACTCGGCATTCCTTAGAATATCTCATATTGATTCTTGGATCTTTTTCCAATCTTTCATTTGTTCATTAATCATTTAGCGTCTAGAAAATCCAATCTACTCAGATTGAGGTCTTGATTCTGCCTCTTATGTGACTATGGGAGTTCCTTCGTCTCTCTAAACTCAGGTGTTTTTTTTAACTTTTAAAATGGTAATAATGGTATTATCTGTTTCATAGGGTTATTGTGAGGACTAAATGAGTTAATATATCAAAAATGCTTCAAAATGCTATCAAAATGCTACCCTGGATGGGTAGTTTAGCTGTTTAGAGCCTCACCCCAGCACACTAAGATTGCAAGGTCCATCCCCAGTCAGGGCACATACAAGAAACAAGTGACTGCATAAGTAAGTGGAACAACAAATCGATGTTTCTCTCTCTCTTTCTCTTCCTCTCTATCTCCAAAAATCCATGAAAAATACTTAGAATAGTGCCTGTCACATAGTGAGGGCCATATAAGCGTGCTAGTCTTGTTACTATTATAATTTATTCCTTCATTATTTGTTCATTGGATATACCATATCCAGACGCTATGCTATGCTTTGTGCTGAATATAGAAACATACCTTTTGGAACTCATAGTTTGTTAGGGGAAATAGGCATATAATTACACAAGAGTTGATAGTACAATTAATGAGTTATAGGGCAAGGAATTACAGAAAATATGAAAGCGCAAATTAGAGGCCTCTACTAAAGCATAAATTAAGGGATCAGGGAAAGCTTCTGCAAAGAAAAGATATTTAAGCTGAGGCTTCAAAGTTAAGCAAGATAAGCAAATAGGTAGAGCAAAAACTAGCCTCCCTTATCTTCTGCGGGGTCTAGGGAAGGGGTACCAATAGAAGCCTACGTATCACAGGTCTAACTATTTGAAAGTTTAACTCATACTAACAAACTGTTAAATCAACTAAGTTTTATCTTTTTTATGTTGGAAAAAAACCCCCAGAAACCTTTTTAACAATCTGGGAGGCTGGGTTCAAAATTAGAATCCTTGGATACTCTTTGATTTCTGTGTTGAAATGGGGCTGCCTAGGGTCAAGCTGATCCCTGGCCCCTCCCTGGTCACAGCCAAGCTCCCTCTGCTTCCTACCTGCAGATCCCTCAGCCTTACGTGGAGCCTTGTGTGCACATGTGTGAATAGACAGCTCCATACATGACCCTACCCTGCCCAGGTCCCTCTTGCCTAACTCTCAGACCTCGGGATGTGCACACCTGTGGCAAGGCCAACCCTAAGGCCAAACCCAGGGAAGACTGGCCCTGGAAGCAAGCATGAGGCCAGACAGACAGGGAATTCTGGGGTCCCAGGTACCAAGAGTGAGATCTAGACTGGGGGCATGACTTCTAGAATTCCCTTTCTATGAAGAGGGGCATTGTTGGAAGCTTACCAGACTAGGGCCTTGAAAGCAGTAGCTTTCACACTTTTAGATTAATCTGAGTCATCTGGAAAGTTTATTAAAACAGAGCTATCTTGACTCCACCCTACTGAGTTTCTGATTCAGTAGATCTGGTGTGTGGTTCAGGAATTTGTATTTTTAAGAAGTCCTTAGGTGATGTTGATGCTGCCAGTGTGAGAACTACTTGAGAACCACAGGTGTAATCATGAGGCCAGAAAAGGGCCTCTCTTGCTCAAGTCTAAGGGAGTGAGGTTATACTGCATCCAGGAGTGCTCCTGGGGGAGGGCACACATGTTAAATCACCCAGAGACAAGTGAAGCTAATGAATATACCTGGAACTGATCCCCCCAGACCTCCTCCAGCTCTAGTCATTGGGAAGTTACCCTGGAACAGGCCAGTCTACCGGGTGGGTTGGCTACAATGTGTTCATATGGCAATACTGCCAAATAAAATTACCTCTGCCCAGACCACCAGAGTCAAACGCCAGAACCTTGGGTGAGGCATCTTCCTGCCTTGCTGTCTTTGTGTAGCAGCAGTGATCACGAATCAGAAATCTGCCAGAACCTAGACTATATCCTATGTACCTTTTCCCCCCTTAGAGTCCTCACATTGTCCTTGCTACTCAGTCCCTGCAGCTCAGCTCCAGATGGACAAGGTAAGCCTCCAAGCTGGTAACTTTTGTAATGAAACACAGAATGGATCAGGTTGCCAGAAATCTATAGAGGACTCATCTGATGAGTAAAAAATAACATGTTTAGGTGCTTCCAGGAGCTATCTGTTTACTCTGCTTTGACAGTGAGAATTACGTTAGGGCTGAGACGTAGCTGTGGAGATCAATAGCAAATGGATTTATTTAGCACGTGCAGGAGGAAATGGGAGAAGTGTCTGTTAACCTGATGACATTTTGTGCTGTTATTGAAAGTTCATTATTTAACTGATGTCTCTGCACGGGGAGGTCGAAGTCTGAAATATTGTTGGGCGTGCTGACTGAGGCGAGGCTGCTGCACAGGCGCCTGAACATTTGTGGGGTTTTGTGTGCGTGTTTTTCGGTACCGCATGTCCTCAAGTATCGATGCTGTGCGTTAGCATTTAGGTTACACAGTTTCCCCCCCACCTCTCTCTCCTGCCATGGAGTCTTTGCATACGCTGTCTCAATTTCTTAGAATGACTGCAGTCTTCTGTTCAGCAAACCTAGTCTTCCTTCTAAGCCACATGCCAAGGCCACTTTCTGCAGGTGGATCTGCTGCGACTCCTTTTCATGGAGCTCAGGGCCAGGAGGCGGCGTTTGCCAAGTCACAGAGACCTGGCCGTGCAGAGCCCAGGGCAGGGCCGGGGCACGACAGGCAGCTGTGGGCTTTATACAAGCAGATTCCAGAGGCGAGAGAAAAGTGACAGGTCTGGCCCGAGGAGAGTAGAATAAGAGTGACTGCCGTGTAAGAAGAGACCAAGTGGCAAGTCCCGACACAGGCAAGGGGACCGGCCACATACCGTGCACTGGGGTGGCTGGTGAAATGAGTGAACTCGTTTCACTGGCTCTGTACCCTAGTGCTATACACACCTACTTCGGTTTACATTCTGATTAAACTTGCTTTGGTCTATTCAACACTTAAAGGAATAACTGGCCTCAATTTAAGTATTCTGAAATAATTGAGTTGTTTGTAGACACGTGATTTTCCTTGAATCAAACAGAAAATAACAAACAAACAAACAAACAAAAGACCTAAAAATCTTTGAAGGCATTTCCTCTCCAAAGGGAGGGTTTTATTTTTTTATGGTATTTTACAAAATTTATTTTTCATTTACAGTTGATATACAATATTATAGTAGTTTCAGGTGTACACATAGTGATTAGACATTGATATGCCTTCCAAAGTGATCATCCCGATAGGTCCAGTACTCATCTGACACCATACACAGTTCTTATGATATTGTGGACTATACTCCCTGTGTTGCACTGTACATCCCCGGGACTATTTTTTTAAAATATATTTTTTATTAATTTCAGAGAAAGAGAGACATCCATCAGCCACCTCTTGCACACCCCCTACTGGTGATCAAGTCCACAACCCTGACCAAGAATGGAACTGGCAACCTTTTGGTGCATGGGACAACGCACAGCCAACTGACCCACACTGGCCAGGGGTTCATGACTATTTTTACAACTGGAAATTGTAAAAATTGTAAAAATTCCCCCCATCCTCCCAACTTCCTCCCATCTGGCCACCACCATTTTGTTCCATGTATCTATCTGTGAGTTTATTTCCATTTCAGAACAACTTCATTTTGACAGGTGCTTAGAGTCCCTGCTAACCAAGAGCTAATCATAACAATTATTTATAGCAGCGGGGAAGTAGCTGAATAGTATTTCATTGTGTGGATGTTTATCCATTCACCAATTAAAATACATTTGGATTATTTTCAGTTTTTGGCAATTCTGAATAATGCTGATATATACATTTGTGCTTAGGTTTTTGAGTGAACACAAGTTTTTCCCCTCTAGAATAAATACCCAGAAGTGGGATTACTTGGTCATATAAAGTGTATGCTTAACTTCATAAAAATTAACCAAATAGTTTTCTAGAGTGAGTAGAATACTTTTGCATTCTTACCATCAATGTATGAGAATTCCTGTTGGTTTATATTGTTGCCATGACTTCATAACTGTCCGTGTTTTTAAATTTTAGCTTTTTAATAGCTATGCAATGGCGTTTCCTTGTGGGTCCACATTTAACTTTTCTAATGATTGATGGCGTTAAGCATCTCTTAATATGTTTATTTGCCATCTGTATATTTTCTTCTCTAAAGAGTCTCTTCAATTCTTTTGCCCATAAAAAAAAAAAAAAGGAATTGTTTTTTTTTTTCTTATTTTGAGAGTTCTTTAAATCTTCTGGATACAAGTCCTTTGCTTGATATGTAACTTGGCAATATTTCCTTTTGTTCGGTGTCTTGTCTCATTCCTTCCTTAACATTGTCCTTAACAGACCAAAGTTCTTAATTTTCACGAGGTCCCATTTAGCCTTTTTCCTTTTATTGCTTGTGTTTTTGGTGTTATAGCTAAGAACATTTTGCTAAAATCAAATCATAATTTCCCCCGGTCTTTTCTTCTAAGATATTTATAGTTTTACATTTTACACTTGTGTCTGTAATTTATTTGGGTTACTTTTTGCAAACCATGTGAAGTGTAGGTCAGGAATCATTTTATTGGACGTGGATGTCCATTTTCTACACTCCCGGGTGTTGAAAAGACTATACATGTGCTATTGAATTACTGCTGCACTTTTGTAAAAAATAAGTTGACCATATGTGTGTGGATCTATTTCTTTTTTTAATATATCTTTATTGATTTCAGACAGAGGAAAGGAGAGGGGGAGAGAGAGAGAAACATCAGTGATGAGAGAGTCATTGATCAGCTGTCTAGCCCACAACCCGGGCATGTGCCCTGACCGGGAATCGAACCCCTATCGCCTGGATCCTAGGTCGACGCTCAACCACTGAGCCATGCCCAGCAGGGCGTGTGTGGATCTATTTCTGAACATATCTGTCATTTCAACCACTACAACACTGTCTAAACTACTGTAACTGGTAAGTACGCCTTGAAATCAGGTAGTGTGAGTCTAACAATTTGTCTTTTTAAAAATCGCTTTGTTTATTCTAGATTCTTATCTTTCAATTTAATTTTAGAACCAGATTTTCTGTATATACAAGGCATCCTGCTGGGATTTTGGTTGGGATTGCATTAAATCTAAAGATTGACTTGCTTAGAATTGATACTTTAACTATATTGAGATTTCCAATTCATTTATACATCTCTCCATCAATGAGATCTTCTTAATCTCTTTCATAGGCAGTTTATAGTTTTTAACATACAGATTCTACATATATTTTCTTAAATTTATTCCTAAGTATTCATATCTTTGAAGCTATTGTAATTTTTTAAAATTGTGATTTCTAATCATTGCTAGTGCATAGAAATTTGTGTCTTAAGACCTTGAAAAACTCATATGTTAGTTCTAGGGATTTCTTTTTATAGATTCCTCAGGATTTTCTATGTAAACAATTATGCTACCTGTGAAAAGGAATAATTTTATTTTCCCCTTTCCAATCTTCTCACCTTTATTTCTTTTTCTTACCTTAATTGCACTTGTTAGGGCTTCTAAATTGATACTGAATACAAATGGTGAACATAGTAAATTTTAGGGAGGAAATATTTAGTTTTTTTTTTTTTTTTACCATGAAACATGGTGTTAGCCATAGTATTTTTTTAAGTGCAATTTATTTCATTGAGGAAGTTCCCTTCTATTCTTCGTTTACTGAAAGTTTTTATCATGAGTGGATGTTGGAATTTTTTCAAATATGTTTGTGCATCTATCCATGTGACTGTGTTTTTTCTTGTTAAGTGTGTTAGTGTAATTTGGGGCTATTGCATCAACCTTGCATTGCCAAGATAAAGTCCACTTTGTCATGACGTATTATTATTTTTAGCACATTGCTGGATTCAATGTGCTAACACATTGTTGAAGACTTTTGTATCTGTGTTCATAAAGGATATTGGCCTGTTGTTTTCTTCTCTTAAGCTGTCTTTACCTGGTTTTGATGTGAAGATAATATTGGCTTCCTAAAATGACTTCTGAAGTGTTCTCTCCCCTTCTACTTATTGGAGAAATAAGGAAGGATTAGTGTTATTTCTTCCTCGAATGTTTGTTAGGTTTTGCCATTTGAGCCTGGCATCTTCTTTTTTCTCTTTTCTTTTCTTTTCTTTTCTTTTCTTTTCTTTTCTTTTCTTTTCTTTTCTTTTCTTTTCTTTTCTTTTCTTTTCTTTTCTTTTCTTTTCTTTTCTTTTCTTCTTTTCTTTTCTTTTCTTTTCTTTTCTTTTCTTTTCTTTTCTTTTCTTTTCTTTTCTTTTCTTTTCTTTTCTTTTCTTTTCTTTTCTTTTCTTTTCAAGGTTTTAAAATGAAAACTTCAATCTCCTTAAAAGATATAAGATTATTCTTTATTTTTTCTTAAGTGAGTTTTATTTGTGTGTTTCTAGGAATTAGTGCCTTTCACCTAACTTGTCAAATTTACACGCAAGGAAGGAATTGTTCATAGAATATTCTTATTACCCTTCTAGTATCTGTGAGGTCACTAGTTATATACCTTCTTTCATTATGTCTTCTCTTTTCTTAACTAAGAAAATAATCAATCTGCCAAGAAGTTTATCTTTTCTTTTCATTTGTTGGGAAAGATTTAGCTTTGGTTTTATTTTTATTTTTCTGTTTTCAATTTCATTCTTTCTGCTTTGATCTTTGTTAATAATTTTCTGCTTCTTTTGTGCTTACTTTATTTTTTTTCTAATTTCTTAAGGTAGAAGCTTAAGTTATTGGTTTGAAAACATCCTATGTTTAGCATTAACATTTAATGCTACTAATTTCCCTCTAAGCACTGTATTAGCTGCATCATTATTGCATTTTTTATTTTCATTCAGTTCAACATATTTTCTAATTTTCCTTTTTTGTGAGTTCTTCTTAAATCAATGATTACTCAGTGTTGTGTTCCTTAATTTTCAAAATATTTAGGGACTCTGCAAATAGTCTATTATTAATTTTTAGTTTTATTTTGTATAGTTAGAGAACTCTGAATAATTTTAATTCTTTTAAATTTAATGAGGTTTGTTTGGAGGTCCCAATTATGGTCTTCATGGTGAAGGTTCTATGTGCACTTGAGAAGGTGGGATGAAATGTTCTATAACTGTCAATTAGAGAAGGGTGGTTGATGATTTCTTCAGTTCTCCTATATCTATGCTGATTTCCTGTGTGCTTGTTCCATTTATTACTGAGAGAGAAATATTGAAATCTCCTAGTATAATTTGGATTTGTCTGTTTTTTTCCAGTTCTTTCTTTTGTTCGATGCATTCTGAAGCTCTGTGCCCAGCACATACACATTTAGAATTACAATGCAGTTTGATTAATTAACACATTTGTCATTATATGATATGTCTTTGTTTCTGGTAATTTTCTTTGTTCTGAATTTAGCTTTGTGTGCTATAAATAGCCATTGCAGTTTTTTAAAAAATGAATATTGGCCTGACATATCTTTTTCCATTCTATTATTTTTTAACTGTTTATATCATGTTTCAAATGGGATTCTTGTAGATGGTATATAGTTGAATCCTTTTTGTTTTTTCCAAGTCAACAATCTCTGTCTTTTAATTGGCTTGTTTTAACTATTGACATTTACTATAATTGTCATTATAGATGGATTTATGTAAATTCTCTGTTTGTTTTTTCTATTTTTTCATTCCTTGATTTTCCTTCTCTTTTTTATTATTGAATATTTTCAAGACTCTATTTCAATTATTTATTATTTTTTTGACTGTATCATTTTTAAATGGTTAATCTGAGGGTTATAATATACACGCTAAAGTTTATACATTATCCTTATAACTAGTATTTCATCATTCCAAGGAACATATACAAATTTTATAACCATGTAGGTCTCTTTACCATCTTTCCATTATGAGGTTGCTGTCGTATGAATAACATTTATATACATTGTAAATTCCATCAAACAATGTGATAATTTTTGTTTTCACTAGTCACATATAATTTAAATAAATTTAAGAGATAAAATATAGTTTATTCTCTATACTCACATCCTTACCATGATTATTTCATGATTCCTTTTGCTATTATTTACCTTTTACCTGAAGAACTACCTTTTTGTATCTCTTTTAAGGCAGGACTGTTTCCTTTCATCTGAGAATGTCTGCACTTTGCTTTTATTCCTGTAAGATAATTTCACTTGTTATTGGATTCTGAGTGCACAGTTATTTTCTTTCAACATTTTAAAAATGTAGTTAAACTGTCTTCTGGACTCCCTGGCCAATGATGACAAATCTGCAGTCATTTGACTATCCTCTGATATGTAATGTGTTATTTTCCTCTGGCTGCTTTCAAGATTTTTAAAATCTTTGTTTTTCAGTAGCAATTTGATTATAATATGTCTGGGCATGGTTTTCTTTAAGTTTATATTGTTTGGAATTTTAAATGTTTCTTGGATTTGTAAATTTATATATTTCACTAAATATGGGCAGTTTTCAGCCATTATTTCTTCAAATATTTTCTCTGCATTGATGTGTTTTTTCTTTCATTCTCAGACTCCTATTACACAAATAGTAGATCTCTGAGTGTTGTCTCACAGATACTTGAGCCTTTTTTCATTTTCTTATACTCTTTTTATTCTCTCTATTCAAATTAGAAAATTTCTTATGCTCTATCTTCAAGTTTACTGCTCTTTCCTCTGTCTTCTTAATTTTATTATTGAGCCTCTTCAGGGAATTCTTTATTTGTATTTTTGTTTTAAAATTTCTATTTTGTTTCCGGTTCTATTTTGGAGTTTTTATTTCTATGTTGAAAACTCTTTTTTCCATTTGTTTTTAAGAGTGTTTGTTCTTACTTCTTAGAGCATAGTTAGACTAGTAGTTTGAAAGCTGTATTATCATTTGAACATTTGATTAATTTCAGGGTTGGTATCTATTAATTGTCTTTCTCCTTGAGAATTTCTGAGCTTTCCTTGCTCTTTGTGTATTAAGAAATTTTGGGTCCGGCCAGGCGTGGCTCAGCGGTTGAGCATCGACCTGGGATCCAGGCGATCAGGGTTCAATTCCCGGTCAGGGCACATGCCCAGGTTGCGGGTTCGATCAATGACTCTCTCATCATTGATGTTTCTATCTCTCTCTCCTTCTCCTTTCTTCTCTCTGAAATCAATAAAGATATATTTAAAAAAAAAAAAAGAAATTTGGGGTATACCATATATGTTGAATATTAAGATATAAGAGTGTTTTTTATTTAAATCATTTACATAGTGTTGGTTATTTTTGTTTGTTTTAGCAGTCAGTTAATCTAGTTAGGATAAGATTGCATATCCTGGTCCATTTTTTAAAAATGTGGGTTCCTGTACAAATGTGGAATTATTTTTCAAAGTCCTTGAAGTGCTGGTTCCATACTTAGATGGCTTCTAAACTTACATCATCAGCTCATATTTCTTCTCTGAACTACAGACATTAATGTCCATCTGCCTCTTTGATGTCCAGTTTTAAACTTTATATGTCCATAATGATTTCATGATCTTCCATAAAAAATCTGACTATTTCTAGTGCTCCCTATCTCCCTTGTTCTGTGATTATATTGGACACCCTCCTTTTCTCATTCGTCATCATCCAATATTTCACAATTTATTTCACCTCTTAAATACATCCTAAGTATGTTTACAACTCTTTATGTCCACTGCCACAGTCCAAGACATCATCACCTTTCACCAAGATGATCACTATCACCCTTTAGTGTATTGCCCTGTATCCTACATTTCCTCCTCCAATCAGAATGAACACTCTAACAGACCAATCTGATCATGTCAGCCTGCCTGTTTAAATTAATTTGCTTTTAGATTAATCTTGTTTTAGGCCACAAGGCCTTGTCTGATTTGGTCTTTGCCTAACTCTCTAGCTTAATCAATTAATTCATTCAATAATATTTATCGAGTGTCTACTATGTGTCAGGAAACTTCCAATTTCTTGGCATACAGCAGTAAACAAGACAAAGTCCTTGTTTATGGAGCTTCCATTCTAATGGGAGGATACATACACTAAACACATACTTATAAGTAGTATAACATTGTTATTCAATGAGAAGATGTAAGACACATCAATGTAAGAAGACAGAGAGTTATGGAGGAGTATTATATTAACAGGGTTGATAGGAAGGCCTCATAGGGAAGGTGACATTTGAGCAGTGGCCTGAAGGAAATGAATGAGCAAGCTATGCCCACACCTGAAGGAAGAATACTCCAGGCTTAGGGAATAGTCTATCAGTCCTCCATCCGTATCTTTGCAATTCCTTCACTGTTTTCATGCACTGATTCATGGCCTGCTTTTATATCCAATAGTCAGCACTGTATATCTGTCAGAGGGTTGCCCTGCCACAGACTGCTTTTCTGAAGTGCTTAGGAATTTAGCCCTCTCTGGGTACATCCTTTATCCAATGACTGATGGGGGTAGTGGTGCATGAGCATAGTTAGGCTTCCCTGTCCTTAGTCTGGAGAACTCTGGGTGTGGCCTACTCTGTCTTCAGGGCTCCCCTCCAGGATTAACTCAGAGTTATCCTCTGCAAGGACTTTGGCATCAGGCCCTTACTTGGCTTCCTTCCTTTGCCTGTCTCATTTCTCCATTTCCCTACTGGTTTTTCCTGAGAACACTTCTTAATAAATTTTATTCATTAGTATGCTTGTCTTAGGGATTGCCTCTAGAGAACCCAAATAAAGTCAGATGCTATCAAATATATAATAAAAGAATTGCAAAAGCAGAATCAAATCATCACACAGCATATGGTAGAAAGAAATGCTGAAGTAAAAGTACTAATGACTCGTATCTTGCAACTCTGTCATATCTGTGTGTGAATTAAAGATTTATATGGATCAGGTCATGGCACATATCAACTTGTAACACATCACCAGCAGCAAAAATATAATAGTAAATATGTGATGAGAAATTTTTACGTTACCAAATTCAGCAATAATTGCATTAGGTAACTATTTAATTCAAATTTCAATAATGTCACAATTCTCTTAGAATACACAAGAAACTAGTTTCACAGGGATGCTAGAAAACATCTTATAAAAACTGCCATTATGTAGTGCTCACTAGCAAGGTTTTGATTAAGTATAAGGTTGGAAACAGAGCCTGGAAGTTGTGAATATCATTTTGTAGAATATACTTATGCAAATAGTCATTACTTACACAAGTATTACAAAAACAGATTAAAAATAAAATTGGTTTTGAGGTTATATGTTTTTTCTCTCTTAAATGCAACAATGGTCCTTTAATTTCAACAGAACAATATAATATGTCACATTAAAGTTAATAATGCTAAGTTGACTTTTTATTATTTTCATACTTTTTGTATTTAATTTAAATATGGTTTAGGTTTTATTGTTGGATATGAGCTGTAAGCATAAAGAGTTTATACCTAATTTTATGTCTGTATATTTTTATTTATTTGTTTTGTGTTTGTTTTACTTAATTTTAAACAGCTACTTTTAAATTTTTTATTGCAGTTTGAATTCAACACTATTTTGTATTTGTTTCAAGTGTACAGCACAGCAGATAAACATTTTTTCATATATCTCTTAGCCATTTGTATGTCGTCTTTGGAAAAGTTTCTATTCAGGTCCTTTCCCCATTTTTTAATTGGATTGTCTTCCTCTTGTTGAGTTGTATGAGTTCTTTGTACACTTTGGAAATTAGCCCCTTGCCAGATGCATCCTTGGCAAATATGTTTTCCCAGACCGTGGGGTTCCTGTGTATTTTGAGGCAGATTTCTTTTGCCGTGCAGAAGCTTTTTAGTTTGATGTAGTCCCATATGTTTATTTTTTCTTTTGTTTCTCTTGCCCTAGGAGATGTATCAGTGAAAATGCCACTATGTGGGATGTCTGTGACTTTACTGCCAATGTTTTCTTCCAGGATATTTATGGTTTTACAACTTACATTTTAGTCTTTTATCCACTTTGAATTTATTTTTATGTATGGAGTACATTGGTAATCTAGTTTCATTTTTTTGCATGTACCTGTCCAATTTTCCCAGCACCATTTATTGAAGAGACTGTCTTTACTCCATGGTATTCTCTTGCCTCCTTTGTCAAATATTAACTGGCCATAATGGCGTGGGTCTATTTCTGGGGTCTCTGTTGTTGCATTGGTCTATATGTCTGTTTTTGTACCAATACCAGGTTGTTTTCATTACAGTGGCTTTGTAATATAGTTTGATATCCAGTAACATGATCCCTCCCACTCTGTTCTTTTTTCTCAAGATGGCTGCAGCTATTCAAGGTCTTTTTTGGTTCATATAAATTTTGGAACATTTGTTCTAGCTCTGTGAAATATGCTATTGGTATTTTAACAGGAATTGCATTGAATCTATAAATTGCTTTGGGTAATATGTAAATGTTAATGATATTAATTCTTCCAATCCATGAGCATGGTATATTCTTCCACTTGTCTATATCTTCCTCTATTGCTTTTTTCAGTGTCCTGTAGTTTTCTGAGTGCAGGTCTTTTACATCCTTGGTTAAGTTTATTCTTAAGCATCCTATTTTTTTTAGTTGCAATGATATTGCAAATGATATTTAGTTGCAATGATATTGTAAATGATATCGATTTTTTAGTTTCTCTTTCTGAGAATACATTGTTGGTATATAAAAATGCCTTTGATTTTTTGATTTTCGGATGTTAATTTTGTATCCAGCTACTTTGCCGAATTCATTTATCAAATCTAGTAGAACTTTGATGGAGTCTTTAGGGTTTTCTATGTACAATATCATGTCACCTGCAAATAATGACAGTTTTACTTCCTCCTTTCCAATTTGGATACCTTTTATATTTTCTTTCTGTCCGATGGCTGTGGCTAGGACTTCCAGTACTATGTTGAATAAGAGTGGTGAAAGTGGACATCCCTGTCTTGTTCCTGTTTTTAAGGGAAATGGTTTTAGTTTTTGATCATTGAGTATGATGTTGGCTGTAGGTTTTTTGTATATGGTCTTTATTATGTTGAGGTACATTCCCTCTATTCCTACTATACTGAGAGTTTTTATCAAAAATGGGTGCTGGATTATTTCGAATACTTTTTCTGCATCTACTGATATGATATGATTTTTGTCCTTCATTTTGTTTATGTAATGCATCACATTTATTGATTCTCAAAAATTATTCCATACTTGAATCCCCTGAATAAATCCCACTTGGTCGTGGTGTGTGACCTTTTTAATGTATTGCTGGATCTGGTTTGCTAGTATTTTGTTGAGGATTTTAACATCTATATTCATCAGGGATATTGGTCTGTAATTCTCTTTCTTTGTAGCATTTTTATCTGGTTTGGGGATTAGGATGATGCTGGCCTCATAAAAAGAGCTTGGGAGTTTTCCTTCCTCTTGAATTTTCTGGGATAGTTTGAGGAGAATAGGTGTTAATTCTTCTTTCAATGTTTGGTCAAACTCACCTGTAAATCCATCTGGTTCAGAACTTTTGTTTGTGGGGAGTTTTTTTATTACTGCTTCAGTTTCATTAGTTGTTATCAGCCTATTCAGGTTTTCTAATGCTTCCTGATTCAGCTATGGAAGATTGTATGTTTTTAGGAATTTGTCCATTTCATCCAGGTTGTCCAGTTTGTTGGCATATAGGTGCTCATAATATTTTCTTACAATCCTCTGTATTTCTGTTGGGTCAGTTGTTATATCGCCTCTTTCATTTCTGATTTTATTTATTTGGGTCCTCTCTCTTTGTTTCTTAGTGAGTCTGGCTAAAGATGCGTCAATCTTAGTATCTTTTCAGAGAACCAGCTCTTGGTTTCATTGATCTTTTTAATCTTTCTTTTTAGTCTCTATGTCATTAGTTTCTGCTCAGATCTTTATTATTTCCTTCCTTCTACTTCCTTGGGGCTTTTCCTGCTGTTCTCTTTCTAATTCTTTTAGTTGTTGTATTTGTTGTTTTAGTAGAATTTTTCTTGTTTCTCAAGGTTATGCTTGTAATGCTTTGAACTTTCCTATCAGGACTGCTTTCACTGTGTTCCATAGAGTTTTGGTTTTGTCTGTTCATTTTTGTTTTTTTCCAAGAAGTGCTTGATTTCTTCCTTGATCTCATTGGTAACCCAGTTATTGTTTAATAACATGCTATTTAGTCTCCATGTGTTTGAATGTTTTTGAGTTTTTTTATACTGGTTGATTTCTAGTTTCATAGCATTGTGATCTGAGAAAATGCTTGATATGATTTCAGTCTTCTTGAACCTGTAAGACTTGCTTTGTGCCCTAACATGTGGTCTATTTTTGAGAATGTTGTATGTGCACTTGAGAAGATGTGTATTCTGCTGTAGTGATCATCTTTGTCTCTTGTTATGGTCTTTATTTTGAAGTCTATTTTGTCAGAAATAAGTGTTGCTAACTCCAGCTTTTTTTTTTTCCCCATCCCTTCACTTTCAGCCTGTGTGAATCTTGCTCTCAGGTGGGTCTTTTGTAGACAGCATATATATAGTCCTGTGTTGTTGTTTTTTTTATCTAATCATCTACCCTATGTCTTTTGATTGGAGCATTTATTCCATTTACATTTAAGGTTATTATTGATATATACTTACTTAATGCAATTTTTTCCCTTTATGCCCATGTACCTTTCTCTCAATATTTCTTCTTTCTCTTAAAACAGTCCTTTCAGCATTTCTTGCAATGTTGGTTTGGTGGTAATGATCCCCTTTAGCTTTCTTTTGTCTGGGAAGCTCTTTATTTCACCTTCAATTTTAAATGATAGCCTTGTGGGATAAAGCAATCTTGGTTGTAGTTTCTTACTTTTCATTACTTTGAGAACTTCATGCCACTCCCTTCTGCCCTGCACTGTTTCTGTTGAGAAATCTGCTGTCAGCCTTATAAGGACCCCCTTGTAGGTCACTGCTTGTCTCTCTCTTTCAGCCCTTAATATTCTCTCTTTGTCCTTAACATTTGCCATTTTAATTATGATGTGTCTTGGGGTGGGTCTCTTTGGGTTCCTCTTGTTTGGAGCCCTTTGTGCTTCCTGAAATTGTGTGGTTTTCTCCTTCACCAGCTTAGGAAAGTTTTCTGTCATTATTTCCTTCACAAGGTTCCCTTCTCACTTTCTTCCCCCCAGTACCACTATGATGCAAATATTGTTTTGCTTCATGTTGTCCCAAAGTTTCCTTAAACTGTCGTCATGCTTTTAAAGTGTTTTTTTTTTTATTTGCTGCTCTGATTGAGTGTTTTTTTCTACCTTATCTTCTAACTCACTTATTCTATCCTCTGCTTTTTTGAGCCTGCTTTTAATTCCTTCTGGCATATTTTTGATATCAGATATAGTATTCTTCATTTCTGCCTAGTTCTTAT
The DNA here is from genome assembly GCF_964146895.1 of Miniopterus schreibersii. Taxonomy (NCBI): domain Eukaryota; kingdom Metazoa; phylum Chordata; class Mammalia; order Chiroptera; family Miniopteridae; genus Miniopterus; species Miniopterus schreibersii. The sequence goes on along the minus strand of NC_138108.1, from coordinate 74,534,691 downwards.
TTATAATATTTATCTCTTTTTTTCATGTTTTCACTAAGTTTCTGGATCTTCCCATTAAATGTCTTATTGTTCTCATTGAAACACAACCAAGGTGCCAGGAAACAAACAGCAACTTACAAAAGATCCTGACAATCACAATGAAAACAACCCCCCAAAAAAGTAGAATTGGGAGAGCAAAGGGAGAACACAACTGCTAAAACAAAAAAAGAGAGCGATAAAAGGATATTATCGCTAATAGTAATAATAATAATAATTAATAATAATAATAATAATAAAATAAAATAAAAAGTAAAAAACAGAAAACTACTGGGAGAACAAAAGGGTCAGAGAATATATTTCGAAAGGAAAGAAGACTGAGCAAAAAAATAAGGGTAGAAAGTAGTAATAGGAAAATAGTTGAAGAAAAAATAAAAATAAAATAGAGACAAACACAAACAAACAAACAAAAAGACAGGAAGACAGAATAAAAGCGGAGAAAAAGAAATGAAAAAAAAGAGAAAGTTATGCCAATGGATCAAGAAGAGAGAGAGGTAAAGCAAGGGCAATGAAGGAGGCAAATAAGAGATATGGAGGAAACAACAAAGAAAAGCAATAAACTTATTGGTTATAATGATAATATCCCAGCAATAAAACAGAGAATATCAAGAAAATATTGGTAATAGATTAAAAAAAAACAAAACAAAACAAAGGAAAAAAAAATAGGCAAAGCAAGACAAAACAAATTAAATTAATTAAAAATTAAAAATTAAAAAAATTAAAAACAAAAATTTAAAAAGAAAAGTTTTCTCATTTCCCCTTTTTTCTAAAAAAAGGAAAAGTCGATCAAGTGAATTTCCTCTGGACAGCTTATGTTGTTTGAAGCTCACTGTTTTGTATGCTAATTTCAGGTCTCCTGGGAGGTACTTGTGTGTCAGCCAATATAAGGAGCTGTTTAGGTTTGGCTCTGGTGTCCTTATGTAGTTGGCTGGTTTGAGACTCTCTTTGGACCTCCTTCACCTGTCACCTATTTTGTCTCCCTCTGTGGTTGCCTGGTCTTACTCCAGATACTTCTGAAGACAGTCTTTAAGGTGCAGGCTGGCTAGTGTAGCTCGGGGTATTGCTCCCCTTACTTAGAGGTTTTGCTGTCAGGCTCTCACTGTGGGGAATTTAGTCTCTGCTTCAAAGCCAACTCCTCAGTCTCTACCTTATCCTCCAATTCTAGTTCCTCATTCACTGGCCTGCTGCAGCTTCAGATTGATTTCAGTCTGTTGCCTTTTCTGTATGGGTAGTTTCAGAGGTCTGGGCTCAATGGGTTTTCTTGAAAAACCCCAGTGAGCACATTGTATGCCCAACCCCCAGAAGGGGTTTTAAGCTTTTCCTCTTGTTCCCAAACAATAATCCTTGAGAGTCTTATTCTTATATTGTTGTCCTGTGAGCTGTTCTTCCTTTCCCCTCAGGCCTGTGCCCTGCAGGAGATATCTGGGGCTTCAGTGAGCTGAACCAGTCTCTTTCTTGTTGGGGGTGTGCTCTTACCTGTGAGAAGTAAGCGTGCTCTGCCTCTCTTTTCCCAGATCTGGTTGGCTGATCTCACAGGGTGCTCATTTCAAGCTAGCCACAATGCAGACAGAAATCCCAGCTTTTGCTGGTCTATCTCCTCAATGTAAGCCAAGAAGGTGGATGTCCATTCAGCAATCAAAAATGCACAAAGCAACAAATAGGCAGAGAACCTGCCCTGCTAGGTTCCTGTGCCCCTGTGCCTAGGAACCAAGCAGGAGGGGTCACAAGGTCAGCCCCACTCAGGTCTCCTGCACAGCTAAGGCAGCTCCTTGTGTGCTATCTCAACTCCCCTCAGAGCAGGTCAAAAATTTCCAATTTGCTGCACCAGTAGCTCTGGCAGCCGGAGACCTGATCTGCCCCGCTGGCGGCTTCAGTCCCTCTCTGGCAGCTGAAGGGCTCTCTTCCCCTTCCCCACACCATACAGTTAAAATACCTTCTGGGGTTCTACACAATGCCTTATAGGAAAGCAGAGGGTCCCTTTAGGTTGCTGTAAGTGCAGCCTTCTGGCTCCTTTCTATTCAGAAGGCACACCCTGCAGGACAGACTTTTCTGCAGTCAGCACCCAAGGTGAAAGTTTCCTGCCCCAGTTGCCACCATTAAGTGCGTTGTTTCACTGGGACGTCACAGTCCCCTCCTCGCAGGCACACTGTTCCCCTGGTTTCCTCTGCCCCTTGTGCACCAGCTCTCCTTCCCTTCTCCTCCACTCTGGGTTTGAGATCCCAGCTTTTGGATGCCAGTCCACACTCCCAAGGGGAGGGAGCTTTGCAGCCTCTAACCCTTGGGACTCACAGCCCAGCACAGGCTTCAAGGGGGATTCCCCCTTTCAACACTCCCCTCTCTTACCAGACTCTATGATGTTTCTTCAGTGCTCCTTACTCAAAATATGTCCACTCAGGTATCTTTCTCTTGACTTTCCAAGCTGGCTATGCAGTATTTTAGCTGTAAATCCAGTCTATGGCTGGAAGCAAGGGCGTTCTGCTTCTTGTCAGAGTGCTGCCATCTTCCCTCTCCTAGACATATTTATTTTTAAATAATACTATAATAGAAATAGAAGGGAGCTACTTGTAGTATAAATAATGTATTTAATTAAAAGATGTCTATATATTACTAAGGTTTGAGAAACAGATTTTTAATCCATTTTATATAAATTCATTCAATCTATTCAAATTAAAACGTGGACTCTGAACCAGTAGTTAGCATTGTCAACTTGGAACATGTTAGAGTTGCAAATTCTCAAGCCCCAGCCTCACCTGCTGAACCAGAAACCCTGGGGTTGGAGCCCAGCGCCTTGTGCTTTCACGAGCCCTCCGGACAACTGTGATGCACACTGAGTTTCCAGAAAACTGCTCTGATCTTTCCTCTCCTCCTCCATTTAGGACTTGCTTCTTGTCTCGGGTCTCTTTGGCTACAGTCTCTACACTCCTAACCTTTCTCCATACAGCTGAAAATGAGATATTGCCAGAGCATGATTTTTATGCAGTTCCCCATTTTTAAGTAACTTTCATGGTTAACTTAAGATAGTTATCTGTAAAGTGGGAATAATAATGCTTTTCATCAAGTTGTGAAAGTCAGCATAAAGGAAGCTTGCATTTTATTTTTAAAAATTAATTAATTAATTTATTTATTTATTTATTAATTATTTTTTAAAATCTTCACCTGAGGATATTTTTTCTATTGCTTTTCAGAGAGAGTAGAAGGGAGGGAGAGAAACATCAATGTGAGAGAGACACATCAACTGGTTGCCTCAAGCATACACCCTGACTGGTGCTGGGGATTGAGTCTGCAACCAAGGTACATTCCATTGGCTGGAATCAGACCTGGGAACATTCAGTCTGTGGGATGATGCTCTAACCACTCAGCAAAACTGGCTAGAGCTAAAGAAAGCCTTTACTAAATGGTGACAGCACATTATCATTCTTCTCCCCCCCCAACACTTTTGTCATCAGTAGTAGCATTCTCCATTGCTTAAAGAATTAATTAAGTTCAGGAAACCATCCAACATATGAGTCTATGGGAAATGATCCCGATTTATCAGCTTCCCTTATGTCAGGAACAAAGCTGGTGTTGACTCTCAGATATGCCTGCCCTTGACTGAATTGAGGGTGAATGACTAGCAGTAGCAGTGAAGGACACATGCTGACCCTGGGACAGCAGTAGCAATGACAGAGCTAATGGTGTCCAGTGTCCAGTGTCCAGTGTCCAGTATTTGTGTGTCTGTGGAAAGTGATGAAGATTATTATAAAAGAAAAAACATGTAAATAAAGCTATGCAGTTAACTTATCTAATGTTGTACTTAGGCCCAGTTTGGGACATTGTGCTTGACTTTCAATATATTTTCCACTTTTATCATTTGTGTAGAAGTCATGTGGTTCAGGTTACTGACCTTAGCTCCAACGGTGTACCCTGATTAGTTTGAAGCAACCATGATCATCAATGGTTTAAAAACTCAAACTTAAGCCAATCACACATGATATTATATTTGTCTAAGTGATTATGTTGGCTCAATCAGTCTAAAAGATTATTGATTCTCTTTCCCTCACCCTCTTTCTCCTCACACACACATATCTATCTTTCTATTACCATAACCATCATCATTATCACCATTTATTTATATTTCTAGACAGAAAACATGAAACTTCAATGACTGTCATGAACCAACCTGCAATCCCAAGTATGATGCCAATACTGGAGATAGCAGAAAGAAAAGATAGAAAAAATCTGGGTCTTGATGACTTTGAACTAGTAATCCATTAGCCCTGAATCCTGCCCAGTGCAGGTCTACTGCATAGAGCCATGTGGTTTATGCATTTTACAACTTAATTTACATAGGCCAAGATGTGACTGGTGGCCTTGAGGTCCTTAGTCTGAATTTATTGATGTTAAAAACAATATATCACCTTCAATGCTTAAGGCAGTTTGGACTTTTTCAAAGTTACTTCTTGTAGACAAGAAGATTCTGATATCCACACAACATATATGCCCCTAATTCTATATTTTGCTACACATTAAATATGGCTCCCTGATAGCATCGATGCCTCCTTGAGAGTAGGGTAGCATATGTATCATTTTTTTTTATAGCTTTGATATGTCCTACTACCTGCCACAAAAGAGGGATTTTATAAATTTTGATCAAATTTTTGCACTTATGTTTAATTTAACAGCATTCTGGAAAAGGACAATGTATGATAACTCTTTTATATCTCTGGTGCCTATCACAAAGAATATATCCAATATAATTACTTGGTTGATAATATCAACTATAATTGATATTATAGTTATCATTCATTATATGTCAGTTGTGACTCCTGATACTTCACATATATTTACCTTCTTAATCTACACCAATAGTTTTCTAAGTAAAAAATATTATGTTCAATTTTCAGTTGAGGAAACAGTTTTAAAAAGTTACTGACCTGTCCATGGTCAAAAAATTATTATAAATGTAAGACCATGATTCAAACCTAAGTTCACTGGCTCACTGATAAAGATGACAGTGATAATAATGTGACATATAAATTTCTTCTCTCCTCTGACACTGTATGATTCTATGACTTTATTCCAAGAAAGTGAGTCTAGGCTTCAGGGAATTTATGTTCAAAAATGAAAATGAGCCCAATGATTTCATCCTGGCCCCAGGGCACCACACTTCCACTCAGAAAGCCCGCAAATTGTTCAAACCACCCACTCTCTGAGATGGTCTGAAAATCCAGTCAGCAGGGTGGACACCAGAGGGGCAAGAATCAGTGAGAACCAAAGTACTGATGACTATGCTTGTGTGCTGAGAAGTCATTTACTGGGACTTTCTGCTCTGCTCCCATATCTCAACAAAAATGAAGCATGAGACAAGCACACCGAGATACCAATGTCAGATCATCAGTAACTCAGTCATGCAAAAGTCCTTTCCAACTTCGAATGCCCAATACTGGGAAGGGCCCAGCAGGAGGCTGAGGAGAAGTAAATGCGTTTACAATGCAACTGGGGAGATGAACAAAATATTACATGAAAAGATGACTAATAGGAGTTCCAAGATGGTGGCAGACTGAGTAGAAGCTACACTGACACTCTCCCAGGACAAATCTGGAATTACAACTAAAACATAGAAAAACCATCCTGAAAACCAACTGAAGATGAGCTGGAGAGCACCATCATAACCAAGGAGGAAAAGGAGCCCACATAAAGACTGGTAGGAAGTGCAGACACTAGAGGGCTGGCTGGACTCCCACAGGCAGCAACTGAAGATCCAGAGGGATATCTGAGCTGTGGGGGTTCCCACTGAGAACTCTGGGGTCTAAACCCCAGGCTGGGCTTCCCAGCCCAGAGCACCAGAACTGAGAAAGGTGCCCACTTAACATCTGACTGTGAAAAGCAGCTAAGTTTCTGTCTGCCAGGGAGAGGTGACTGGAACTGCAGGCACCCTCTTAAAGAGCCAACACACAAAGTTTCATGTGCAGCCACTTGCTTTGGGCTCTGGCGGAGGGGTTGGCAGAGTAGACTAGAGCTGTGTGGGGAAAGTCTGGGGTTGTGGGCTCTGGAGAGTGAGATCAGAGGGCACCCATCTGGATTCCTGTGCGGAGTCACTCACCCAGACTGCAAAGGAAATCTTTCTCAGGCAGACAATTTTTGTTCGGCTTTTGCCTGAGGGGGGATGCAATTGTCCCACCCTGCTGTAAAACCTCTAGCCCTACCCAGAGGAGTTTCTACAGCCCGAAGCTTGTTAAGAGACAAATAACAATCAGCCACCCCACCCTGTGGAACTTCTACAGCCTGAGGCTCATTAAGAGAATTAGATTAATCACCCTGCAGGCAAAGGCAGGCTCAGAGTGCTTTGAGTCTTTGCCTGATCTGGTTTGGAACCTGACTCCTAGAAAAGCAGACTTTGGTGTGCACTTTGGTCCTGTCCAAATGCATCCAGCCCCAGCAGAGGAAATCTCAAGCTGAGGGTTGTTGATAGCTCCAAACAGGGTACTCAGGGCCAGTGACAAACTGCGTCTGACATTGGCCTGTACCAGAGATCCTCCAAAAAGACTGAGTCCTAGCAGATCTACCTAGTACTTAGAAACAAACTAAAAAAGGTAGCAAAAATGGGGAGACCAAAAAACAAGCCCCAAATGAAAGAACAAGAGAAGTCTCCAGAAAAGAGCTAAATGAAATGGAGATAAGCAATCTCTCAGATGTTCAGAATACTTATTGTAAGGATGCTCAACAGCATGAATAAAGATATGGAAACTATGAAGGAAATTAAGAATGACATAGCAGAAATAAAAAATACATTGGAAGTAATAAAGAGCATATTAGAGGAAGCTGAGGACTGGATCAGTAAATCAGAAGACAGGGTAGAAAAAAATCACTTAATGGGAGACCACTCCCCCTTCCCCCCCCAAAAAAAAACCCCAGGAGGATAGTCTAAGGGAGCTGTTCAACAACATGAAATGTAACAATATTCACATTATAGGAGTACCAGAGGAGGTTGAAAGTAAGCAAGGGTTAGAGAACCTGTTTGATGAAATAATGGCAGAAAAATTCCCTAACCTGGTTAAGGAAAAAAAATCACACAAGTTCAGGAGGCACAGAGAGTCCAAATTAGAAGAATCCAAAGAGGCCCACACACAGATACATCATAATTAAAGTACCAAAAATTCAAAACAAAGAAAGAATCTTAAAGGAAGCTAGAGAAAAGCAATCTGTAACCTACAAAGGAGCTCCTTTAAGGCTGTCAGCTGACTTCTCATCAGAAACTCTATAGGCCAGAAGGGAATGTCATGGAGTATTCAAGGTAATGCAAAACAAGGATCTGAAACCAAGACTACTCTATCCAGCAAATTATCATTCAAGATACATGGTGAAATAAAGAGCTTCCCAGACAAAAAAAAGGCTAAAGGATTTTATCACGACAAAACCAGCATTACAGGAAATGTTAAAGGAACTGCTCTAATTAGAAGTAGAAATAGGGAAAATGAGAAACATAGGCATGAAGAAATAAAATGGCAGTAGGTAAGTATCTTTTTATAATAACTTTAAATGTAAATGGATTAAATGCCCCAATAAAGAGATATAGGGTGGCTGAATGGATAAGAAAACATGACCCAAATATATGCTGTCTACAGCTGGCCCACCTCAGAACAAAAGATTCACACAGGATGAGAATGAAGGGATGGAAAAAGATTCTCCATGCAAATGGAAATGAAAAAAAGATATGAGTAGCAATACTCTTATCTGACAAAATAAACTTCAAAATGAAGACCATAACGAGAGACAAGAAAAGTTATTACATAATGCTAAAGGGATCAATCCAAAAAGAGGATAGAACCCTGATAAACATATATACACCAAACATAGGAGCACCTAAATTTATAAAATACTTCTATAGGACTTTAAGGGAGAGATCGAGAGCAATACAGTCATACTAGGGGATTTTAACACTCTACTGACTTCACTGGATAGGTCTTCCAGACAAAAATCAATAAAGAAACAGTGAACCTAAATGACACACTAGATAAAATGGACTGAATTGACATTTATAGAACATTCCACCCCAAAGCTGGAGAATATATATTCTTCTCAAGTGCACACGGGACATTCTCAAAGATAGACCACATGTTAGGACACAAAACAAGTCTTTACAAGTTCAAGAGGATTGAAATCATATCAAGCACCTTTTCAGATCACAATGGCATGAAATTAGAAATCAACCACAATAAAAACACTAAAAACATTCAAACACATGAAGACTAATAACATGTTTTTAAACAATGAATGGGTTACCAAAGAGATCAAGAAAGAAATCAAAGCTTCCTGGGAAAAAAATGAAAATGAACACACAACAACTCTAAATCTATGGGACACAATGAGGGCAGCCCTGAGAGGGAAGTTCATAGCACTACAAGCCTACCTTAAAAAACAATAAAAACTTCTTCTAATAGACTCTCTAACCCTACAACTTAAAAACTTAGAAAAAGAACAACAAGAAAAACCCAGAGTAAATAGAAGAAAAGAAATAATAAAGATCAGAGCAGAAATGACATAGAGACTAAAAACAACAACAAAAGATCAATGAAACAAAGAGTTGGTTCTTTGAAAAGATAAATAAGATTGATGAACCTTTTGCCAGACTCATCAAGAAACAAAGAGAGAAGACCCAAAAAAACAAAATCAGAAATGAAAGAGGTGAAATAACAACTGAATCAACAGAAATACAAAGGATTGTATGAAAATACTACGAATAACTATATGCCACCAAGATGAACAACATGGAAGACATGGACAAATTCCTAGAAAAATTCAACCTCCCAAATCTCAATCAGGAAGAGTCAGAAAACCTGAATAGGCTGATAACTGCTGATGAAGTTGAAGCAGTAATCAAAGGGCTCCCAGCACACAAAAGCCCTGGCCCTGAGGGCTTCACAGGGGAGTTTTACCAAACATTCAAAGAAGAATTAACACCTACCCTCCTCAAACTATTTAAAAAATCCAAGAGGAAGGAACATTTCTAAGCTTTTTTTATGAGTCCAGCAGTAGCCTGATTCCAAAACCAGATAAAAACACAACAAAGAAAGAGAATTATAGGCCAATATCCCTGATGAACATAGATGCTAAAATCCTCAACAAAATATTAGCAAATTGAATCCAGCAATATATTAAAAAGATCATACACCATGACCAAGTGAGATTTATTCTAGGGATGCAAAGCTGGTACAATATTTGCAAATCAATAAATGTGATACATCACATAAACAAATTGAAAGACAAAAATCACATGATCATACCAACAGATGCAGGAAATGCATTTGATAAAATCCAACACCCATTTTTGATAAAAACTCTCAGCAAAGTGAGAATAGAGGGATCATCTCAGCATAATAAAGGCCATATATGACAAATCAACAGCCAACATCATACTGAATGGGCAAAAACTAAAACCATTTCCCCTAAGAACAGGAACAAGACAGAAGTGTCCACTCTCACCACTCTTATTCAACATAGTACTGGAAGTCCTCGCCACAACAAACAGAAAAGAGGAAAACATAAAAGGCATCCAAATTGGAAAGGAGGAAACAAAACTGTCATTATTTGCAGATGACATGATATTGTACATAGAAAATCCTAAAGACTCCCCCAAAAAACTATTAGATTTAATAACTGCGTCAGCAAGATAGTAGGATACAAAATTTACACCCAGTAATCGATGGCATTTTTATAGAACAATAATGAACTCTCAAAAAGAGAAACTAAAAAAACAATCCAATTTATTATTGTAACTAAAAAAATAAGATATCTAGGAATAAACTTAACCAAAGATATAAAAGACCTGTACTCAGAAAACTACAGGACACTGAAAAAAGAAATAGAGGAAGATATAAATAAATAGGAAAAATACCATGTTCATGGATTGGAAGAATTAACATTATTAAAATGTCCACACTACCCAAAGCAATCTTTAAATTCAATGCAATTCCTATTTAAATACCAGCAGCATATTTCACAGATCTAGAACAATCACTTTGAAAATTTATATGGAACCAAAAAAGACCTCGAATAATCACAGCAATCTTGAGAAAGAACAAAGTTGGAGGGATCACAATACCAGATATCAAGTTAAACTACAAAGCCACTGTAATCAAAACAGCCTGGTACTGGTACAAGGTACAAGGACAGGCATATAGATCAGTGGAACAGAATAGAGAACCCAGAAATTGACCCATGCCATTATGGTCAATTAATATTTGACAAAGCAGACAAAAACATACAGTGGAGTAAAGATAGTCTCTTCAATAAATGGTGTTGGGAAAATTGGACAGATATATAAAAAAAAAATGAAACTAGACCACCAACATACACCATATACAAAAGTAAACACAAAATGGATAGAAGATTTAAATGTAAGATGTGAAACCATAAAAATCCTAGGGGAAAACATAGGCAGCAAAATTTCAGGCATCTCTTGTAGCAATATGTTTTCCAATACATCTCCTAGGGCAAGAGAAACAAAGGAGAAAATAAACAAATAAGACTGCATCAAAATAAAGAGCTTCTGCACAGCAAAAGAAACCATCAACAAAACGAAAAGGGAGCCCACTGTATAGAAGAACATATTTACCTACAACACATTGGATAAAGGGCTAATATCCAAAATATATAAGAAACTCATACAACTTAACAAAAGGAAGACAAACAATCCAATTAAAAAATCGCAAAGGACCTAATTAGACACTTCTCCAAAGAGGACATATAGATGGCTAAGAGACATATGAAAAAATGTTCAACATTCCTAATCATCAGAGACACGCAAATTAAAACCACAATGAGGTATCACCTCACACCTGTCAGAATGGCTGCCATCAGCAAATCAATGAATGACAAGTGCTGGTGAGGGTGTGGAGAAAAGGGAACCCTGGTACACTGCTGGTGGGAACGCAGACTGGTGTAGCCACTATGGAAAACAGTATGGAATTTCCTCAAAAAATTAAAAATGGAGCTGCCATTTGACCCAGTGGTCCCACTTCTAGGAATATATCCTAAGAATCCTGAAACACTAATCAGAAAGAACTTAGTCACCCCTATGTTCATAGCAGTGCAATTTATAATAGCTAAGATCTGGAATCAGTCCAAGTGCCCATCAGCAGATGAGTGGATAAAAAAGCTGGAGGACATTTACACAATGGAATACTATGCAGCTATAAAAAAGAAGGAATTCTTACCCTTTGTAACAGCATGAATAGACATGGCGAATATTATGCTAAATGAAATAAGCCAATCATAGAAATACAAGTACCACATGATCTCCTTTATATGCAGAATATAATAAACAAATTAAACCAATGAACAAAATAGATCCAGAGACATAGAAGCATGGACTGAGGGATCTCAGAGGGAAGGTGTGGATGGGAGAGTGGGCGGGGAGAGATTAATCAAAGAAATTACTTGTTTATAAGCATAACCCATGGACACAGACATTGGTCTGGGGAAGGCCTGACGAGTGGGGTGGATGCCCAGTGGAGGGGATCAATAGGATTAAAAAGGGGACATCTGTAATATTTCCAACAATAAAGATGAAGAAACTTTAAAAAAGAAAAGAAAAAGAAAAGACTAATAAATCAGGTGATGTATGCTGAAAGCTAAATGAATAAATAGGAAGGAAATATGAGACTAAGACAGAAAGAATTTGAACATAAACGTTTGCTGTGGGCTGAGGTAATAAGAAAAAGCTTAAAAAGATGGCAAAACTTAACCTGGACTTGGACAAGCAGGAATATGCAGAGAGGAAGAGAGAAGACACACACCAAAGGACACTTTAGAGACAGTATGTGGTCAGAGTGCTATTTAGAGAGCAGAGTGAGAACATTACTGGGTTAGACTAGGGGAGACCTAATGATCTGGAATTCCATGATAAGGTATTTGGAGTTTATCCTGTAGGAGTGGAGTTTCCAGAAGGTTTGGAGCAAATAGATGACATGAGAAAAAACAAGCAAGACTGACATGCTAATAGGCTTCATAGACCTGAGGGTTTTTTTTAAATTTTTTTTTTATGACTCAATCTTTACCAGTATTTGTATAAATATGGGGTCACATAAGGCTATCACCCCGAATCTCCTGGTGCTCTTCCCCAGAACCTCATCCCTCTGCAACCTTTCTGAGTTTTTCTGGACTCATGGTGGTTTGCTCGCTTTTCTACTTCGTGATCAATGGCCATGAAAGGGCAACACCTGACTACTCCCATTGCTAACAGGGCCAGCATAACAACACTAATGCCTCTACTGTAGGTGTCCTCCTCAGTGCTGCGTTGAGCTGTGTGGGCGCTCTTGTCCTTGCCATGTCGAAGCCACTCATAGAAGTGGGCACGAGTCCACCTCCTCCACTCCTCCACCCACGGAAGCTTTTTTTCTCCTGAACTCCATCTCCTTACTGAGTGCCTTATGAAAACAAGACTTTCAGCTTCTTTCCTTAGGGCTCAGATATATGACTTGTCCAGACTGGGTTCCAAACTCTTAAGTAAACGCTACCAGGCCTTCCAATTTAAGTCATTTCCCAGAATCCTCTGGACAAAAAATAAAACAGAAACATAAAAACCTTGTTCAAGTTGGCTCCTGGCACCTTGCCCACCAGTCCATCTTATGTGCTCAGACACAGGTGTTTACGGAGCGTGCCCTCAATGTTGAGTATATTCTGGTGGGTAACAGTGCAGAACTGAAGATGTAGTGTTTATATTAGGAATTCTTGGATATGTTGCTTCTCACCAGCTCTACCTACTCAGAAAACTGTTCTCATTCTCTCTGTTGCTCCACTTGTGAATCTGCAAACACAAGGCCTTCCTTGTGCCAGTTGTGCAGTACCATGACCGTGCCTACGTCCAACAGCACCATGGGCAGGAGCCTCCAAACATACTCCCTACTCAGCCTCATCCACAGAGGGTTTGCAGGACTAAGAGGCAGCAAGTCACTGACAACGTCATCTCAATCATTTCTCAAATTCATGTTTTATCAAACTCCAGGCTAACAGTTTCTGCTTAGCTGATAGGGAAGAAAATGCACTGAAGGAAACTGAAGCTACTTGGAATAAGCATGGAGATAAAGATACACATTGATCTCTGATGTATTTTTCCATCAAAACTGGCTGTTAACATTGGCTTTACAATAAAAATGTCCCCAGTGTCTAGAATCAGCCTCATATATGATCCACAGAAGTTCACACTTGCTCTGTATTATCTACAAAACTTCCTTCAGGCTTTAGTACACCATTTCCCTTGGCCTTTCAAATGTAGGCTCACAAATGCAAAATGACTAGAGTTATTATATGTGTTTATATCAGAGGTGTCATTAGGTTTTATATACCTCTCACTGGCTTCAACTAAGCATTTGCCACCACTGTGATGAAGTAGTTTATGTTCAATAGGACACTAGATTTCAAAATTCTCTTAGTATTGATTTTACCAGGAAAATGCTCTGATTTATTTCTGAAGTTGGTTCTCTGTTGCTTAGGATCCTTTGGGAGTGGGGAATAGAAATGATTGAAGCTGCAATAACCAAAGGTTTTCACCTACCCCAATACTTTTTAAATATCCATCTTCTTGGACGCCATTGCTCAGAGGCATGCCAAGATACAAATAGCTGTGTGAGGTCAGCTTCTGCATTTCAGGATGACTCTGCCCAGCTATTAGTCCTAATACAGCAGGAGGCATGCAGCAGTGCTGTTATTTGGTAGAATGCCATAAACACTGGCATCATACAGTTTCACAGGACTTAGACATATCATGGCACGCAAGCTGGGTCTGACCAAGCAGAATATTTTTTTAATCAATGGATAGGCTAGTAACCTGGAATTCAGGTAATTACAAACAAACAGAGGAGTAGGAATTCAGAAACAGGAAGCAAATAGAAGTTAGGTCTGTTGGCCCTAAACTCAAGAGATGACAGGTGGAGAAGGAAAATTAGGTCTTGCTGGGGCTGTCCAGCAGACCCTGAGCAACGGATGAATGGTTGCTCAGACACCAAATTCTTATGAGCAAGAGGTTGAGGGACTAGAGGCTTTTAGAGATTTTTCAGCCCCAAGCAAGCAGCACACTTGGCATTTATTCACCAAAGTTACACAAACCCTACCACAAGACCTTTCCCAGAATACATAAGATAACATCAGCAGTTCTTTGTTCCTTCTGAGTCAGTGCTTTATGGCCCCTGGAACAGCAACCTACCTCGGGGACAATAGACATTCTTCCTCCCAAGTCTAGCTGATCCACCCATACTATCTGTTTAATACCAAGCAATTACTCATTTGCAGTCAAAGGTGAATGGACTTACGAGGTTAAGGCTGCTTTCAATCCCTCCTCTAGGCCTCCTCTGTCCTTCAGAGTCAGCCCTACAAGTCCTTTAACTATTGCTGCATCCCTACAAGGCCTGTGTGTGGGGGACATTTCTCTAGGGCAATAGTCCTGCAACTAGAATGTCTTTAGAATCATTTGGGCCTTGATAAAACACTTATCCCTGAACCCCATCATCAGAGTTTTTGATTCAGTGGATATGAAGTGAGACATAAGAATTTTTTTTCTCGCCTCAGTTTTATTGAGATATAATTGGCAAATATCAGTTTTACTTTTGCAATGTGATGATTTGATACATGCATTTATTGTGAAATGATTAACACAGTAGGATTACCTCTATCAACTCATATAATTACACCCCTCCCCCTCTTTTTGGTGGTGAGATCGCTAAAATCTATTGTCTTAGAAACTTTCAAATATGTAGTACACTATTACTAGCTATAGTCACCATGCTGTGCATTGGAGTTCCAGAACTTATTCATCTTATAACTGGCAGTTTGTACCTTTGACCGACATCTCCTCATTTCCCCCTCCCTCCAGCTCTGGCAACCACCATCTGCTCCCTGTTTCTGTGAGTTCAGCTCTTTTAGATTTCACATATACGTGAGATCATGCAGTATTTGTCTTTCTATATCTGACTTATTTCACTTAGCACAATGCCCTAATAATCCATCCATATTGTTGTAAATGGCAAGATTTCTTTCTTTCTCATGGTTGAATATCCATTGTGTGTGTGCATCTTCTTCTTTATCCATTTATTCACAGATAAGCACATACATTGTTTCCATATCATGGCTATTGTTAATAATGCTGCAATGAACACGAGGATGCAGATATCTGTTCAAGATTGTGATTTTATTTCCCTTGGAGATTATATACATATATGTGTGTGTGTGTGTGTGTGTGTGTGTATCTCCCAGAAGCAGAATTGTTAGAGTATATGGTCATTCTATTTTCAAATTTTTGAGGAACCTACATACTGTTTTCCTTAGTGGCTGTACCAATTCCCATTTCTACCAACAGTGCACATGAGTGTCCTTTTTCTCCATATACTCTCCAACACTTGTTATCTTTTGTCTTTAAATAATAGCATATCTACTGTATATTTTCACTTTATGGTTACTATGAGACTTATATATTTTATAGATATAACTGTCTAATAACACCTTTGACTGCATACAAAACCTCTATCCTTCACCTCCCTCTTTTATGTTTTTGATGCCACAATTTACCTTTTTATATTGTGCATTTGTTAACAAATTATTGTTGCTAAGTTATTTTTAAATACTTTTGTTCTTTAACCTTTACACTAAAGTGGTTTACACACCACCATACTACAGTATTAGAGTATTCTGAATTTTGCTAACCTTTACCTTTACCATTGTGTTGTGTATTTTCATATTACTAATTAATGTCCTTTTATTTCAACTTGAAGAGCTACATTCAGTCTTTCTTGTAAGTCAGGTCTAGTGGTAATGAGTTCCCTCAGCTTTGTTTGTCTGGGAAAGTCTTTATGTTTCCTTTCTGAAGGATGATTTCACTGGATAGAGTATTCATTGTTTGCAGTTTTTCTTTCAGCACTTTGAATATATCATCACACTTTCTCCTTGCCTGTAAGGTTTCTCCTGAGAAATCCACTGACAGCCTTATGGGAGTTCCCTTGAAAATTATCAGCTTCTTTTGTCTTGGTGATTTTGACTTTTGTCTTTGATTTTTGACAGTTTTATTTTAAGGTGTCTCAGAGAAGATCTCTTTAAATTGATTTTGTTTGGAGACCCATGAGCTTCATGACCATGCATGTCCAAAGTTCTCCCTGGATTTGAGAAGGGGAGTCCCACCCGATAGAGTCCTTTAATAGGATCAGCATCCCTTTGATACATTTTTTTCTGAGTCCTGGTTGATGTTTTCCCAGCCACTCCCCACCTCCCAGTTGTGCAGCTCACAATTCAGTACTCTGGATGAGGTGAGAGAGAATTGGGGCTTTTTTGTCAGATTCTGCATAGCTGAAGAAGCTGAAGAAGCTGAGTGCTTACTCATATACTCTCACTTTCCCCTGTGGGGAATACATGGGGTGAGAAGATCTTGGCATTGAACTGTGCTGCCTTGAGGAAGTGGTAATGTAGATAAAGTCAAACTGTTCCTCTTACAGTCTCCAGTGCACCCAATCTCTGATTTGTTTGCTCCAACCCTGTGCTGGAACTTCTCTGATGGACTCCTGGACTTCACAAAAGGTCTCTCACCTGTAGATGAGTGTCTAATTCAGTGTTTTCCCAGGGCTCCCAGACCACGGCCAGGAGGGACTGGAGCCAGTTCACAGGCCACTTCAGAGTCCACTGCTGAGACTGAGGTCTGTGTGCCTATTAGCAAAGCAAGGGTGAATGAGACTCCTCCCAGGTCCCATAACATATGGTGCTGGCGACAGATCTAAATTCAGTGGGGTTCTAGTGAAAGGGTGTGGAGTTCTGGGCCTGTGAGTCAGCCACCTGGGTGTGGCCTGTCTTCTCAAAACAGTTCTCATTCTCCTACCTGGATCCCATGCCCCCACAAATGAAAAGCAAATTGTTTCTCTTGAGGGGGGAATATGAGAGAGGGATGTCTTATTCAGCCACCTTGCTGTATGTCACTCCTCTGAGAAACTGCATTTGTAACAAGTTCCTGAGAAATGTACCTGTTGCTGGTTCTGGTGCCACACCTTATGAACAACTGCTCTAGGATTTTTATAGTTGGGATAAAGCCACAGATGAGGAGGCACTTGTTTAGGGTAGCAGAATATTTACTAAGTTCAGAGAACACAAACAATTTTAGGCTCAGCCTGCCTGTGAAGAAGGGGTAGAAATAAAAAGAAGGGGATTCAGTTGGGGAAGAAAAACAGTTTATAAGATGGCATAGAAAATTAAAAGAAAGAAGTTTCCAAGCAGGGAGTGTGGGTTGGCCTACAGAGACAGCAGAGAAAACACAACAGCATCACCGCTGATGTGAGGACAGAGGCCAGTCAGCCACCAGCCTGAGCTCAGTGTTGGTGGGACTGGAGAGATCAACTTGGCTGGAAGTGACAATGGTGGATGCAGGTATCTACTGTGACAGGTAATTCAAGCCCACTAAAGTGGGGCCAGGATAAGAAGTGGGACAGACAAGGCAGGGGGAAGAATTCAGGATCTTCAGGTCAGGGCAAAGGGAATGAGCTAAGAGCTTGACAAGTGGCTCAAGCCAGAAGATTCCCAGGAATGGGAGGAGAATAAGAAGGGCTAAGAGACAGCAGGCAAGGAAGCAGAGTATGGGTTTAGCAGCAGCGCTCAGTAACCCGGACAGGGGAAGGGAGAAGGGAGCTCTATCAGAACTCCAAGCGGCAGGTGCCAGAACTGGAAGGAAGAAGGGAGCAATTTGCTGGGTCTCAGGAACTCTTAGTTATCTCCTAAAGTGGTAGAAACAGATACTAAGCTTGGCTTCCTGGATTCCTCAGGTGTGTGGCCTACCTGTTGCAACTCAACACCCTGGGCATTGAGTCCCAGCACCTAGCCCTTTCTTCACATTCACTTAGCTGGTTCATGAGGAAAGCCTGAAAATTTAAATATTTGGGTTCTGTTTATTTAAATTCAGAGTCGATTCCTTTAGTCAATGATCAAGGATCTTAAATTTTACTATTTTCTTAACTGTAATTGATACAGTATAGATATTTAAAGGGCCAAAACACAATAATTTTTGAGGTATTGGGGCCCCAGCCTCCTTTATATTTATTATATATATATATATATATATCTCCATCCTATACATAGTCTTGTTGGCCTATGGAGCAGGAAATTGGCAACTCAATGTACCTTTCAGCATCCTAGAATGGGGATTTAAACAATTTTTCTATGTATTACACATCCCCATTCCATTTGTGATTATTCATAAATTCAACAAATACTTATCAAGTGTCTACATATTCTGGTTACTTTTCTATATATTATAAATCCAATTTTGAATAAAATACTGTCCTTACTCTCAAAGAACTTGGTGTTTACTGGAGAAAACAGTCAGGTAGACAGGAAATTGATATACAGAGAGAAAGTCTGTGATGGGGTAAGTAGAAAGTGCCATGGAAGGAAGCAGGCAGTTCATCTAGCCTTTCTAGGGTCAAGGAATCTGTCAAGGATAGAATTTTGAACATACTTTTCTGGTCACATTCTAGCTCTTCCCCTGATTCTTATCACCAGTTTCAGGAGGACTGTTTTTCACTCTCAGAAATTACACACTTTAGTTAGGCAAATTAAGGAGGCAGAGCAGTATTATAGTAAAGCCTGGGGTCTGTGGAGTCAATCTGCTTAGGTTCAAATCCCAGCTTTGCTGTGCTCTAAGTATCACATTGGGCAATCACTTAACCTTGCTGTGTTCTGCTTTTCTCATCTTTAAAATATTGTTGGGCATACTGATTGATACCTTTGTAATGAACCTAGTTATGAATAACTGGAAAGGAGCATATGGAAGCCAAGGCCAAATATTATAGGCATGTTGTTTGTGCTGCTTTGCCAGGAAGCTGTAGTTTAATACTCAGGATGCCACCCTTCTGTTCCCCACAGATTGTAGATCCCTGGGGGAAGGGACTAAAGAGGGTGGAGAATAGACTTAGACCCAGTAAAGTCTGGGTGACATAGGGAAGGTATTCCCTTGTCAGTCACACCTGGGAACAGGCCATTGGCCAGAGTAGGCATAGCCACTGCAAGGGTGGGAAGATTTGAGACAGTTAAACCCCTAAACAAAGGAGTTCATGCTCTTGCTCTTGCTCTCTTGACTCCTGGTTTCTCAGGGGCTCTCACACTCCTGGCATTTGTCTGTATGGCCCAGAGCCATGAGGACCCACAGAATGGACTAAGGGACTGCAACTAGCCTGATGCTTTATGAGATCCAGTTCCAACATGGAATGGAAACTTTGGACCTTGCCTTCGCTTCTAGCTCTACTGAATCTCCAGCTGCACTTCCAGCTGCAAGTCTCAGAAAATTATTTTTCTTGAGATATTGTAAGAACTCCCACTGGGACCCCAACCCCCAGTACCCAGTGGGGAAAGGGATAATCCACTTCCTCTGATAACAGTACTATATAGTGATGTGAAGATTAAATGAGAAAAACAGATACAAAAAATGTAAATGAGCACAGAGTAAATTCTCAATAGGCGTCCATTTTTATTGCTGTCATTGTCACTAATATTACTAGTACTGCCCTATCTAGGACACAATAGATCTCTAGTCAATGGGAAGAATTTCTATTGATCTAGTCTCTTCCTCCCCAGGGTCTTCCTTCTTAATCTCAACAAGGTTGTCACCAATGCCAGTGTCATCACCATCCCCCAATTGACCAAATAAAAATAGACTTTATAATTAGGAAAAAAACTTCCTTAAGGACATTAATTTGTTCTTAATGATATAAAAAGTTGACTTACGTTTTCAGGGAGATGGAAATAAAATAAAGTAGAAAAAACTTAGAGAAAAAATATCTTTTAACCAAAAAAGTATGTATTTCATCTTTATATTAACAGCAGGATTCTCACACTTTAGGTAGGGATGATATATTTGAAATCCTTTAATTTCTTTCAAAGAGCAGCAGGACTGGAGCAGAGACCCTGAGGAGGCAAACAGCCTCACCCATCTGATAGAAATGGACATGAGAGGAGTTGTGAGAGGCAATTGGTTCCTGACTCACAGGAGACCAAAGAGCAAGAACACCTGATGTTCCGGAGGCCAAACTTTCATCAAATCAACTTCTGACAACATTCTGAATAATGGCCTTACTGAGAATCACAGGTAAAGGAGCTGGATGTTAAAAATACCATCAGGACTCTCACAGCACCAGCTTTGATCACTAACGAATCCCGTGTTCCTGCTATCCAGTGACCAAGGTGGCTGTCCTTTGAGCCTCTGTGTTTTCAAGAACAGTCGTGGAATGAAGCAGCCATGATCTGAGAGAGATGTCCTTGAAATGCCCAGGAGAAAGGACCTGTGAGGACGCTGATGCTGCATTGGCCTTTCTCTGCTGCTCTTGGCATTTCACAAGACAGACCATAGGTGATTCTCCAGGAATTCAAGGATGACCTCATTCTGGTGTCAATGATTTCAATTTTGTTGAAGAATGAAATGTTTTTTAATTGTAACTCTGTAGCTGGTGGGACTGTGAGCTAGGAAAAGGATGTTTAATATCACGCATCCTTACTATTTGCTCTCCTTTGGGTTAAGAAGCAAAGGCTCCAAAGGCCCCATTTTCCACTGGAAAAGGGTCCCTTTATTTCAGGTATTTAGTCCAATGGTGGGGTCATAGCTCAAAACATTAGATGCCTCTCTTTGCAAACCCTTAGCCTTCACAGTTGGTTTACAACACTCCCAAGTAAACCAGTCGATGTCTTTAGTATAAAGTCATTCCTTATCTATGATTCAAACCTCTTAAAACCATCCGCTGCCAAACCCAGAGCCAAACAGCCTTAAAGCAGTCAAATCTTTCTTGACAAATATGATTCAGCACCATTTAAAAACACTGAAAAGAATGTTCTTTAAATGTAAGCCCAGAAGAGTAGCTCACAAAATGTCTAGAGCAGTGCCAACATCATTGCAATAGTATATAATGTATAACCTATCAAGGTAGCTAGTTGAAGGAGGAAACTCTCAGTGTTGACATGTAAGTTCTGGTGTATTTGGTTAAAAAGTTATATCAACATAGATGTTATAATGATATGGTGATATAATTTGTCTTTGTCTATATAACAGAAAGTGATTTCTTGTGTTATATTCTGTTTTTCATGTGTATTTCTTAAATTTATGGGAGTTACAGGCCTACAGTCTGGTGTTTCATAAGGCCTCAGGAATAGCTATACTATCCCTTTTGGTGCTAAAAAGCTGCTGCCATCCAGCAGCGATGCAATTTGATTAGCAGTGTATTTCAGGTAAATTTGAGGGCAAAAGATAAATTAAGGTCTATTACAAATATATTTCATTTATCTGTTTCCAAATTCATTTACTTGTATTTATCTATATCCCTCTGTTTATCTTGAAGCAAGAGAAAGAGAAGGAGGGGAAGAGGGAGAGGAGAGGGAGACGGAAAAAAATAAATAAATTCAAAGTCTGCAAGAAACACCTTATCTTAGAGCATGGGATTTTGATTTCTAATAAACATTGCTTTCACACTTGAGGGTTGTGTTCTCAGAAAGATCCCCCAAATCTATATTACCTATGAGCTTTAGAGAAAAAGAATTTGCCCTATTGTCCCATATTCTCAGAGAAAATGTCTTAGACACTTCAGACTTAACAAATGATTGATAAAGGGACCAAACATACAAATAAAAATGTTCTACATAGAAGTCAGATCCTCAAACATAATATGAAAGCCCCTATTAGGATCCTTACTGGACGCTTTCCGCATTTAAGCTAAAGTCTATGCAGCCACCCCTTCTAAGGCCATACCCCGAACCTGGTCAGTTACTAATAATGGCACCACCAATTTCAGATTCCACTTTGGAACACTTTCTATCGTTCAAGAATATTTCTTGTGGCCTGTGTACTTTAATAGTCCTTCCATCTATTGACCCATCACCTTTCTCTCCTGTGTCCATCACCCTTCTCTCCTGCCTCCTGCCCAGCTTACATCCCACTGCTCTTCAACTCCCTTCCTCCTGCATCCTACTTCCTGCAAAAACCTGAGGGTGGTTACATCCAGCCCACTAACTACTCCAGATGCAAGCAGCTGTACATGGATATAAAAAACATACAGTCCTGCTAACAGGTTTAATGTGAAATAATCACCACTAATTTCAAGTTAGTCATTATCACGCTTATTAGTCTCACTACATTTCCCTGGTCAATTTACTTTCCCATTCTCCAAAATAACTATTTTATACCTCCCTTCACTTTAAATGCTCAAAATGGCTCTCCAGCATCTTTCTCTCAACTAATTTCCTTGCTTTTTTTCTTTTTTTTAACCAAGAAGATAGTTTTTTTTTCTATTGAATTGGAGGTTGCTTTTACTTTGGTTTATTATCAACCAACAAACAAATTATGTGACTAGTAGACAAGGTTAAGATTGCAAATGAGTAGATGTAGCTGCTCATTACTTTCCTAGTTCTTCCCAAAGTTACCCTAAGTTTAGTGCAAAACAATCTAATGGACCGAGGCATCTACCAGGCCAGAGGAGCCCAGAAATAGAAAAGCTCAATGCCCTTTGTACTTTTAGCCAGAAAGCAGCCACAGCAACACTCAAGGGTCAACTCTACTAATATACAAGGGATTTTTTTTCACAACTCATTTGGTTGTACCTTCAAAACACATTCCAAATCTATAGCTTCTACTGCATTTACCAATAAGCCAAGCCACCATCATCTGTGGACAGGACTATGGCAGAAGCCTTCATTTCTATTTTGCCTGGCAGCCAAAATAATCCTTTGGGAGCAGAAATCAGGGCATTAGCCTCTATTGCTCACAACCTTTCAATAGTTTCCCATCGCACTTGGAATAACATCCTAACCCTTTATGATGGCCCCACACGTGATTTGCCCTGGTTGCCTTTCCTATGTCACTTATTATTACTCTTCTCTCTCTGCTCCAGCCCCACTGGCCTTCTTGCTGTTGCTCAGACACCAAATATGTTCATGCCTCAGTTCTTTGTACTTGCTGCCCTTTTCATCATTAATACTCAAGCCCCAGATCTGCACATGGCTCACCTCTCAACTAACCAAGATCTCTATTCAAACAGAATTTAGTGAGAAAAGTCCTCACTGACAACGTATCCAGAAGTGTTTCTACACTCATATACAACTACCCTATTTTCTTCCCCTGCTTTATTATTTTTTTGGCATTTATCACTACCTGACATCATATGTTTATTTGTTAATTATTTTTCCCCCCTCCACTAAGATGTAGGATCAAACCAGTGAATTCTTTGCACCTAAAGTAGTGCCCATCCTATCTTAGGCATTTAATAAAACATTTATCGATAAAATGAACAAATGATTAGAATTCTACTTATTTTCACATTTTCATATTTTCATATTTCTACATATTTTCATAAAAATATTGTGATAGAAATTATCTTCCATTATCCTCCCCATCAACTTAGGGGGTAAGTGGTGTAGAGATTATTGTGCCTATTAAATAATGAGAACTCCCTTAAGATTTAATATACTGCCCAGGATCACCTACCTCATAGTGGTAAAGCCAGATGGCTGTCTCCAGAGTCCTGGTTGAGTTATCACATTTGTCACTCTGAGCAAGGCATAAATACAGACTGTATTTTAATGAGCACCTCCAGGTCATTTTTTATGTCAAATGTCCTAAAATGCTACTTTGCATTAAAAACACACTCTCCACTCTTTTATGGCTTTTAAATATTTATGGTTTTCTAGACAAAATATAATTACAATTCCATTAGAAAAAAGGAAATTGGAGTAGTCTCACCACTTTAAAAAAATCACATAAATTTTGTGGTACCAAAGAGCATTTTTAGCACGATACAGGACCTTCTCTTCCAAAGCACGGTTTCTGCCTTAGCCCCTTATTTCTCCTGCCATGGAGATTTAGTTTGAGAATATTTATACTCCTTGTTTTATTTGTACATGGCCCTCACTATGTACCTAGTTTAGAAACACTTCTAATTATTGCAAAGTACTTTCTGTAATTTAATGCCATTTAGACACATTTTACTAGCAGTTTCCATAGCAAACTTTCCCTCAGAATTTCCTCATACCTGCAGGATGTGTGAACAATGAACTGTTTTCCACCTTTCTGAATGAAGACATCAGAATGTGTTGTTTGAATCGCACTTTTAGCTCAGCAACTGGCAGTAATTCTGAGCCCACCAGCAGCATTTCCAATGCATCATGGCAATAGGTGGTAGGCAATGTGCCTTTAAGTGCTCCCAATAAAATTTCAACAAAGACAAGGCAGGCTCTCATCACTCATGGCCAAGTCACAGATAGTGACATTTGAGGGCTGGAAGCATTAAGAACTATAAAATCCTGGGGTTCTGCCTCCCACACAACCCACTGCTGTGCTCATGTTCCTTAACTAGCTCTCCTTCCCTGTACTCAGCTTTACTTATAGCTCCCGTAGAGAGTAATGGAAATCACATTTATACTTATATTTCCGGCAGCATCACGAACATTGACATCTTTTTTTTTTTTTTTTGCATTTCTGTACCATTAGCGTTCACTGTCTAACTGATTAATGGATAACAGCTAACATCACAGAACCAAAGCTGAGTACATTTACAATTCTAAATGTTATAATGTAGAAATTTGCTTTTCGCTCTGTAAGTGGACTTTTCTAGTTAATCTCCTATTATTAGTGTGATCTGTAATTAGTGTTTACTTTAAAAATAACAAGGAAGGATATTTAATATTTAGAAATGGAGGTTATCAAGGTAAAAAAAAAGTTTCTTTTTTCTACCACACACACTTATATCTAGACTTCTAGAGAGAAAGTAAAGAGAAATTTCCAAACTCATGCTGGTCTGAGTGGAATGTAGTTGCTGTCTCATAATAAAAGAGGGAGATACAATGGGAGGAGATTACTTTTTACTATCAAGAAATAAGGATATGAAACTGTTGGTGAATATTTGGGACTGTTCTTAAAATAATGGCTATTCTTACTTCATTAGGCAATCCTGGGTGCCTCTATGTTCACTGATCATTTGAGAATGATTTATTTATCTTCAAAGACTATTCTTCCTAAATAAAACTTACATTTCTTGGGAAAATTCCCAACTCAGAAAGAGGTATAAGCAAAAGAGCAACGTCCTGAGTTTCAGGAGCAGTTTAGCAACCAGAAATTACGTATCTTAAAGCTAATCTGCCACCTCTTTCCATGGAGGAGGCGATGCAGGCCTGAAAGAATGCAGTGGCTTTTGTAGTCCCACATGTCTATGACCTTTCTTCATCCTAAGATTTAGTGCATAATCATGGTAAGATTAATTGCATTGTTTGCTATATAATAACCAAACTTAACATAGTCAAGTAAGTTCATACTCTTGAGGACTGGTAATATTCAGAAAAAAATTTATATTTGTTAAAAAGTGGTTATTAACAAACAGGGAGAAAAAAGTTCCAGCAGTTTTCCTTCATTGACTGAAGTTTCTCAAAGCAAAATATTTGTAAATGTAAGTCCTTTACATTTTTCACTTACAGCTAACAACGTGAGACTACCCCTGGTAAAGTTCTCCTGTTTTAGTATCTCGCACAGTCTGAGATGAATGTAAGTGAAAGGAAGAGATGGAAGGAGATTTATTTCTCTTATGTGGCTCATTTGGATCATTCTGGTGCCTGCCGTCTGGAATGAGCCATAGAGACACCTCACTATGGTATACTTCCAACAGTAAAAGTGTTGAAGACATGGACAAAATAGGGTTAGAATCTTCTTAGGTTATTTTTTCTCTTCTTCTCTTTCCCGACATTTCCTCGCCATCATACCAAGAAAGATGTTGGCGAAGGTTAGTGCATTAAAAATGTTTTATGAACATCTCATGTTATGCTAGGCATGGGTGGCTCATGCTCAGTTCTCATGGACTTCTAGACTCTGTATCTTCAAAATCCTTATGCGGATGTACCTTAATTTACCTAACCCAGTCCCAGCCACTTATATTGAACATAATAGTTCAAAAAGGAAATGGTCTTAGTTGTCAAAATACATAGAACAATTCTATTTCTGTTCTGTTGAACATAATCATGCAAATGGCACTTTCCAATGTAGACTATTTGCTTAACATTCTAAATAATTTGAGGAAGAAAATTACTCTTTATACAACTGCACCATTTCAATGTCATTTTGGCATCTATGCCTACATCTATATTGCTTTGAAAACTAAAAAATTATCTCTAAATTTGAAAAATTTCATCAATACCTATTGTGTTTAAGGAAGGCTCCTACCTTCTCCATGAATCTGACAGAACTGCTTTCAATCCTCATTAGTTGTTCTTTTGAATGAGCAACAGAATTCAAGACGACATTGTCTTTTATTATTTTTTGTAGTTTCACACACTATTCCTTTGACCGTTAATGAGCATTTCTTTTGCATACTATAGAGACAAGAATCATGCATGACAAATTGTATCTTAACTATAGTTTACAAACATTATTGTTAAAATGTAGCTATCTATACTGATAGATATATTGAAAACATTTTTAAAGTATCCCTTGGCTTATGATAGTATTTTCTCAGTTAAAGAATGTATACACTATTTAAAACTCATATACATTTATAAAGCTAAAAGTAATCATTCTATAATTCTTCATGCTTTTTGAGGAAAAGAAGGAAAGAAGTAGAGTACAAATAATTTTAGAATTCTGAAGCATGGTTTTCAGTTCTAGCTCAACATTGTATTAGTTTTAAAAACTTGGGCAAATTACCTACCTTTCAGAATTTCATTTATAAGATAATAAATTTGTAATCAACAATTTTGCATGTACATACTGGGTGGGGCAAAAGTAGGTTTACAGTTGTTCATATGAAAAATAATGCAATAATTAATAAATAATACAAGAATAAACTCTGCTTCATGTACTCACAATTATAAACCTATTTTTGCCCCACCCTGTATTAACTTTAAGATTTTTATGCAACTCTATAATAGTGAATTGAATTTATTTATGGACAGAAATATTGTCAAAGCCCCTTAGACACAAATTACATACACAACACATATACACATGAAACTATTTTTTTCTCCTGAATCTTCCCATTGTTATATGTAGGAACAACAGAAGTCACACAAATGGATAATTGGTTCATAACTTGAACCCTTCTTTAGATGGGACTTGAGCTTGTCAAAATTTGTTCAAGTGTCATTCTATTATTTTATCAGTGGTTTATTTTATTTTTGAAAACTGGGAAAATATAACCTACATTAATATTCTATAGAAGAAATGATTAAAATAAAATATTTGAGAGGTAATAAAACATATTAAGTACTGTATCTTAGAAGAAAAAAAAAATGTTGCTAAACACTCTATCTGCAAACACCAGACCTAGATAACCTCACAGGTAAATTTCACTAACATTCAGAGGTGAAATTGCTCATATATTGCATAAATTATTCCAAACAATTGAGAGAGGTAAAACTTTTCAATTTCTTTTCTCTAAGACCGTTATTGCATTAATAATATTACACCATAAAGCTACAAACTGATCTTGCTTACAAATATTGATATAAAATTTGAAATAAAGCATTGCATTAGGAAATAGAATTCAGCAACACATGAAAGAAGACTGTACCACAATTAAGTGCAATTACATTAGGAATGCAAGGATGGTTCAATTTTAGTAAATCTATTAATAAATTTTTTTGTAAAAAGAGATCAAAGGAGAAAAGTCATATAATTCTTTCACTGTCTGTGAAAGGTATTCTAAAATAGTATTTAATACAATTTAACAGGCAGGTTTCATGAAAAGTCTTACTAAAATGTTCAAAGAAATAAATTACTTTTTCAGTACACATATATTTCAAATCAGAAACCAGAATCTTTCTTAACAAAAAAATATTAGTTTTATAAATACTAGCTGATGCAATAGATATAAGAAAGAAAAACAGTTATAGAAATGTAAGAGATAGAGACAATATTATGATTATATACAGATGGTATGATTATATTTTTGATAACACAATGAAATTAACTATAATTATCATAAAGAATTTAACTATTAGATTATAAAGTTAATACTCAAAATTAATACTTTTCCCTAAAGACCCAAAATTAGAAAATATAATAGAAGAAAAAAATCTTATTTTAATGGTTATGATATTTATAAAATACCTAGGAATAAAATCAATAAAAATATGTAAGACCTATATGAAAGGAAAAATTGTAATATCTACAGAGAAACATCAAGGATTTGATATTTTTAAAAGATTGGCTTTTTGTATCCAAGAAAAGGAAGATAGGTAACTTCAATAGTATAAAAATATTATCTTTAAATTGAGCTTTAAATGTAATTTAATACACATTTAAAAAATAGCAATGTTAATTTTTTTTTGGAAAAAAAGACATCTTTATGTGTTCATATAAAAAATATGGAAATACAAAGACATTTCTGAAAAACTAGGATCAAGAGATACCTTATTATTTATTTTTAAGTCATATTAATTAAATTTTGATACAAGTATGTATCATCTATCCACCTATGTGACTATCCATTTATCTTGTCTGTCTGTTTGTCTGTCTATCTGGTTAACTATGTGAACCAGACTGCTGATTTTCAACCCTTTCTGACTCATGAAAAATGGCAACTTCACATATGCCAATATAATATATAGGCGGTATTTCAAATCAATGGGAAAAAGGTGGTAATTCACAAAAGAAGATATTTAAACACATGAAGGCCAACTCAGCTTCATTTATAATTGATCAAAAACATGTTTAAAGATAGCATTTTTTTAATTCCTCAAATGGACAAAGTAAATTAAGTTTAAATATACATTGTGTTGACAACTATGTGGGGAAATAGGTACCATCATACATTATCAGTGATTGTTTAGATTGGTACCAAGTTGGGAAAGCAATCTGTAATATCTGTCACACAAGCACAGCTTTAAAAAAATTTTCCATTTGAGAAATTTATCTTACAAAAAACTTCAAGCATATGTGCAAAAATATCTTCATAATAATATTAATTGTTGCATTATTTATAATACAAAAAACAATCTAATTATCAATAATAGAAAAAAAGGATCAGTAAATTTTGGAGGTTTTATATTATAATAGCCATTAAAAATGAGTTAAACGCTCTCATATATATATATGTGTGTGTGTATATATGTCTTTACGTAAATATTTATAAGAAATAGTTAAATGGAAAAAAGCAAGGTAAGAACAGCAAGGATGATAGGCCCTTAGTTGTGTAAAAATTGAGAAAGGATGAACATATAAAGGCATATATATATATCTTTGTAAATGTTCAGGCTATCTCTGGAAGAATACATTGAACTCAAGAATAGTGGTTGTTTCTGAGGGAGGGAATGAAGACCCTGGGGATTTACAGTGGGAAGGAGTCAGAAGTTTCATATGATGCCCCTTGTACTGTTTGTGCTTTTATGATATTAATTAAAAATACCAATATTAAAAAAACAATAAAAACATATTATCCATGTAAACTTTTGGGAAACTTTTGATTTTATTTTGACCATTATAAAAGTTTGATATATGTGTAGAGAGCTGTTTGTTTTTCTGTTACCGAATAAAAGGAGTTGACAAGCCATTTTAGTATGAAAAATTAAACTTGGTTAATAAACATAACAACTAAAACTATGTAACTGGATCCATGATTACTCTTTATCTAGGGATCTAATGTCCCTAGTGAGCAATTATCTAATATTTTTTTCTTGGTTAAAAACTGCTGGCCACAGCATGCCTATTTTCTTGTACCCTACCCACATTTCTGTGAGTGGAGGAAGGCTGTCTCAACCCCATTCTAAAGCCCACATATGAAGTTTATATTTCTCTTTGGGAAAAGCATACGGGAAAGAGTCTGAATGACGAGAAATAATGTTTCACATTTCCTTCTCACTCTGCAATAGGAGCACCAGCAGGACTGGAAAATAATATTCGGGTCTGAAGGCACGTACGGTAACTACAGAGGCCTCCTTTGATACTTCTGAAGTCATTTTAAATGGGGCCATCCATTTTGTCTGAGTCGCACAACTCATCCAGAACCTAGTACAGTCATCTGTTGTCGCCCGCTGATCACCTGTTTCTCCCGTGATCTTTGTGTTTGATCTTGGAGACATTAAGCAGCATGGAGAGTAAAAGCATCATTGGTACCCTGCCACCTGCCCTCCTCAATCGACTTGATGGAGACAACCTTTTTATTTGCCACTTACCCACTGCCAGAGAGGGTATGCGGGGGTGAGTAGTGTACGTCTGAAGAGTTCAGCAGGGGGTTCAGCCTGCAAAAAGATAACTAAGTTAAAACACAGAAAATGGTAATGCTTTTAAGCAAGGAAGTGATGTCAACCACCAGGTGATCTGCTTAAAGAAGGGAGTTCCACTTAGAGGTCTGTACAATTGCTTCATGGGATATCCGCGCTCTTTCCTTGAAGGTCAACTTGGTCTGGTAGCTCCTCTCAATAGACTCAGCCGGTAGCGCCAACAACTTTCTAGTTATTAAAGAGCTTTTTATATTTCTCTTTTTTCCCTATTTGGACAGCAATACTGAAGTTAACTGCCTTGTGAAAGGCAGTCGATATCTGGGCAGTACTCTCTGACCATGCTGCCAAAGTCAAAAGCAAAGGAACTGATGTCTAAAGGAGTAGACGGCTGGGGTTGGGCACACTGCTAGACCGTGTGGAAAGCTAGGCCACCCGGAGGAAATGAGGAATGGTCTACAGGAGGCCGCAACAGTGCTCCACAGCAAGGAGACCTGGAAAAGTCAGGGTCAAACCCTTAAAAACAGGGTTAGGGGTTGAAATGGAACATTCTTTGACCCATTTTTCCCCCCGATAAATTTAAATAGAAACTAAGGAACTCGTGTAATAAAGGGCATCCTGTCTCCAAGTTTCTAAACCAAACTGAATAAATATGAATAATTTGGAAAAATTTCCATTTGAAAAATAAAATTCAATTTATCCCAATGAAATCAGATTATTCTTTCTATAATAATATGTTATATCTAAATAAATATTATTTGTGGCATATTATATTACACAACATATCTAAAATTCAAACAGTTTTTTAAGTTAATGAAAAGAAATGCATTTCTGCTATATCAATTGAACAAGCTAACGAAGAAAGTCAGGTCCTCCATTTTGCAACACAACCCAAGCTACATGGAGAAGGAGGTCCAGGTTTGTTTGTTTTTTTAAAATATATCTTTATCGCTTCCAGAGAGAGGAAGGGAGAAAGGGAGAGAGAGAGAGAGAGAGGAAGAGAGAGAGACATCAGTGATGAAAGAGTCATTGATCGGCTGCCTCCTGCACCTCTCCAACTGGGGATTGAGCCCGCAACCTGGGCATGTGCCCTGACCGGGAATCGAACCCAGATCCCCTGGATCCTAGGTCGATGCTCAGCTGCTAAGCCCTGCCCAGCTGAGCGGTGGTCCAGGTTTTGTCTCTGGCCTCTGAATTAGGCTCTGATTAAAACTTCAGTTTACACACTGTTTAGAAGAAGAGAGATTGGCATTAAACTCTATAGATCTGTACTGGGAACCAATAAAGTGAATGTCCTATGAAATAATTCCAATAAAAGAGGGTAATGAGAATCCTCCTTCACTCCTGGCTGACACACTATCCGTTTGCTAAGTGGGACATCCTTCTGCCCTCTCATGTGGTTATCATCTTCATTGAGATCTCATCAATGCTTCATCAGGACACATTCATTCCTAAACCTTGATTCGGTGGAATAAAATAAACTTTCTTACACTTTAAATTCTGCCCAGAAGTTCCTTTATGAATTTTGTAATAAGAAACTCAGCAATGATTTTCAGATGCTACAACTTCTGTGTCAGAATGTCTGGTATGAAGAAATAGTTGACTTGTTTTATAAAGATATAGCTAAAATGTGTGTGCGTGTGTGTGTGTGTGTGTATGTAAAGTTATATATTTCATACATACCATATATATGTCTCTCCCTCCCTCTATGAAAAGAGAAAAAGAGAAGCCCTGGTTCAAAATCCTGACCACTCTTCTGTCCCCAAAGTCTTTTCCATAGATGGTCCATAATCTTGATTCACCTGCCCTTACCCTCCCCATTTTACGGCAGCTACAGCTTAAACAGATACGATCATTCTTTTCTTGGTTCTGCCTAGCACAGCTGTGGTAAAATGGCATTTTTGATAAGAACTTTACAAAGAAAGAAGAAAGTCACAGTGAAAATTTAAAAGCCTCCTCCTAGCACGAGTCCACTGGTCTGACTTTATGAGGCTCTTTCCTGGACATTAAGCCTCTTGGTTGTTTACAGGAACAGATGCCTCTTACCTCGGACCACAGGGGAGCAGCATTTAAATACCTTGTTTCTGCCTGCAGCTGCCCCACACATCTCCAGCCCATACTGCACCTTCCAGCTGCAGCTCTCTTGATACCTTCATTTAGAGGCCCACGGACCTTACCAACTCCTGTTCCTTCCTCTCAACACTGCAATCTCCCCATTAGTAAGTGAGGCCACTATCTAATTTCTCAGGCCAGAAACTTAGAATTTAATTTCTCCCAGTCCTTTCCTGTTCATCAACACACACCAAAACATGCACACACGCACACACTCACATACACACATGCACACACACCTCATTCATCATCGGGTCCTGGGATTCTACTTCAAAATCGGATTTTCACCTTGCCCCTTAGAAGTTCTGTTCCACTGGTTCACATTTGGGTCGCTGAATTAGTTTCCTGGTTGGTATTCACACTCTCACTCTTCTGCCTTAACAACCTGTACTCCAACTGAGAAGTACAAAGGAATGATCTTCCCAAATTAGAAAGTGGGTCATGACATTTTTTTTGGAAATAATTTTAGACTTGTAGAAGAGTTGAAAAGATATTACAGTCAGTTCCCATAAACCTTTCACCCAGCTTCCTCTGAAGTTAACAGCTTACATAATGGTATAATTATCAAAACTAAGACATTAACACTGGTACAATACTATTAACTAACCTAAGGACATTTTTTAATTTCTCTGGCTTTTCTGTTAATGCCCTTTTTCTATTTCAAAATTTCATCTTCATAGCACTCTTCTGCTTAAGAGCTTACAAGGATTTCCTATTGCTTTGAGAATAAAATCCAAATTTCTAATTGTCTTTTATAAACCATCGCAAGCTCTCTATTCAGCCTACTTTATAACTTTATTTTTCCAAATTCTGCCCTTTGCTATGCTCAACCTTATTGGACATCTTTCAGTTTCTTGATTACCCTGAGCTGTGTCCCACCTCAAGACCTTTGCCCTCCTGTTACCTCTGCACAGGATTCTCTTGTTCTGGTTCTTTGAGCAGCCAGCTCCTTCTCTTCCTTTTGTTCAGCTTAAATATCACTTTTACCAACAACTCTTAACACATAGGTTCCCTATGCCATTCTTCATTTCATCCATTTGCTTATTTCTTACATAGCAATTATTTTACACTTTACAATTATTTTATCAGCTTGCTCTATTGTTTTTGAGCCCACTAGAATATAAGCTCTAGGAAAGAAGAGATCATGTTATATTAGTTGTCTATTGATGCAATAACAAGGTGCCATAAACTTTGCAGCTAATAACAACACAAATTTATTATCTCAGAATTCTGTTTTTGGAAATCCAGTGCATTTGGTTGGTTTCCCTACTTGAGTTTCAAAAGCTGAAACTGAGATATCTACAGAGCAATATTCCTTTCTGGAGGTCCTAACAGAAAGTCTGCTTCTAGGCTTATGCAGGTTGGTGGTAGATTTCGATTCCATGTGGTTATAAGACTGAGTTTTGTTTACTTCCTAGTTGTCAGCCAAGGACATTCTTATCTTCCCAAAGCCACCTGCATTCTCTGGCTTGTGGCCCCTTCCATCTTCAAAGCCAGCAATATCAGGTTGAGTCCCTCTGATACTTATAATCTCTCTTGGCTCTTTTTGCACCCTATTTCTCTAACCTTAGCCAAGGAAAAGTCTCTGTATTTGAGTGCTCATATGATTGGATTGGGCCCACGAGGATAACTCAGGGTGCTATTTGTTATAGACTGATTTGTGCCTCCTTCCCTACTAGTTCATATGTTGAACCCTAACCCCAAATGTGACTATATTTGGAGATAGTTAGGGCCTTAAGGAGGTCAAATGAGGCCATAAGGGTGGGATCCAAATTTTATAGGACTGGTGTCCTTATAAGGAAAAGAAGAGACATCAGAGATATTTCTCTCTCTTCATGCACACTCAGAGAATAAAGAAAACATGTGATGACACAGGGAGAAGACAACTATTTATAAGCCAGAAAGAGAGGTCTCACCAGAAACCAATCCTGATGGCACCTCAGTCTTGAATTTCCAGCTTCTAGAACTGTGAAAAAATAAACATCTGTCATTTAAGTCACCAAGTCTGTGGTATCTTGTTAATGCAGCCCCCAAAGATTTTCAGATCCTTAACTTTAATCATATCTGTAAAGTCCTTTTTCCATGAAATGTAACATATTCACAAGGGATTAGATCACAGACATCTTTGCATGTCCATTATTTAGCCTACCACATATCTGTCATTTTTATTGCTGTATCACCCAAATCTAGCTAATGTAGGCAAAAAATAATTAAATAATAAATGTTTTGATGTGATTTACTTGAAAATTATTTCAAGAAAGTCAACTGGTTTAACTCCATACCCCATAAATCTCCCATTTGTTCCTTGTACTGATGTCCAGCATTGCATTATCCCCTGATGTACACCTGAACTTGAACAAGTGAATAGTTAACTCATATTATCAGGAAAATTGGACCAATTGGAAAATGTTCTCAGTTTCTTGAGTTTGTAATTGTAATTGTTGAGCAAGGGTTTCCTCAAGTGTAATTCTATAGCTTTTAGATATTTCTTATTTAGATTTGGAAAGACCAAACATTTTGTCATCAGCAAACTTAAATTCAAATTATGACTCTAACCATAAATAGCTACATGTTGCTTAAAACACCTGAGCCTCAATTTTTCATGATAATGGTCCTTCTCTCATAAGGATGAGTTTATATAATTGCTGTGCATTAAACTCAGAAACAATCTGGGAATAAAGATTTTCTTACGCGTTCTTAAATTCTCAAAATTCACAAACACACATACATTCACAGCTTTACATAGAGTCGGTGTCAGCAGAAGTTATCTTTTGATTTGGTCATGGGAAAAGAAATGTGCTCAATGATAAGACTCAGAAAGATTAGGTAGTGAGAATGAGAACAAGCGGGAGAGCAACTAGTACAACTGCTGGGCCCAGAGAGCCAGAAGGACTGAGGGAAGATCCACAGAAAGATTTTTAACCAATTTATCTCTTGTAGGAATGGGGGCTCAAAAAATGTTTAATTGAGGGTTCTGACCCATTAACATCTATGTTCAGTAGACAGATTTTATTTTATGTTTTTCTTAAAAAATTTTAATGTTGACATTATTGCAGGTGTCCCCTCCCCCCTGCTTTGTTCATCTCCACCCACCTCCACCTTCCCCTCCCTTGGCCTTCACCAAACTATTGTCCATGTCCAGGGATATGCATATATGTTCTTTAGATAATCCCTTCATCTTTCTTATCCAGTCACCCCCCCACCTCCATCCCCTTGGGCACTGGCAAGTCTGTTCCATGTGTCCATGCTTCTAGTTCCATTTTGTTTATCAGTTTATTCTGTTCATTAGATTCCACATATTAGTGAGATCATATTGTGTTTGTTTTCCTCTGACTGGCTTATTTCATGTAGCATAATATTCCCCAGGTCCATTCATGCTGTTGCAAAGGGTACGAGATCCTTCTTTTTCACAGCTGCATAGTGTTCCATGGTGTAAATGTCCCCCAGCTTTTTTATCTACTCATCTGCTGATGGGTATTTGGGCTGTTTCCAGATCTTGGATATTATAAATGCTGCTATAAACATAGGGATGCATATATTCTTTCTGATTGGTATTTCTGGATTCTTAGGATATATTGCCAGAAGTGGGATCACTGGGTCAATAGGCAGTTTCATATTTAACATTTTGAGGAAACTCCATACTGCTTTCCCTAGTGGCTGCACCAGTCTGTATTCCCACCAACAGTGAAATAATAGTGAGAAAGAACAGTGTTGGAGGTATCACAATACTGGATATCAAACTATACTACAAGGCCATTATAATCAAAACAGCTTGGTACTGGCATAAGAATAGGCATATAGACCAATGGAACATAACAGAGAGCCCAGAAATCAACCTATGCCTCTATGGTCAATTAATATTTGACAAAGGAGGCAAGAGCATATGATGGAGTAAAGACAGTCTCTTCAATAAGTGGTGTTGGGAAAATTGGAGAGGCACATGAAACAAAATGAAATTAGACCACCAACTTATGCCATACACAAGACTAAATTTAAAATGGATAAAATACTTAAATGTAAGTTGTGAAACCATAAAATTCCTGGAAGAAAACATAGGCAGTAAAATCTCAGACATCTCTTACAGCAATATGTTTGCCAATATGTCTCCAAGGGCAAAGGAAACTCAGGAAAAGATAAACCAATGGGACAACATCAAACTAAAAGGTTCTGCACAGCAAAAGAAACCATCAACAAAATGAAAAGAGAACCCATTGTATGGGAGAACATATTCATCAATGATACATCCAATAAGGGGTGAATTTCCAAAATACATAAAGAACTTTTACAACTTAACACCAGGAAGACAAACAATCCAATTAAAAAATGGGCAAAGGACCTGAATAGACACTTCTCCAAAGAGGACATACAGATGGCCAAGAGACACATGAAAAACACTCAACATCGCTAATCATTAGAGATGCAAATTAAAACCACCATGAGGTATCACCTCACACCTGTCACAATGGCTCCATCAACAAATCAACAAACGACTTGTGCTGACGAGGGTGTGGAGAAAAGGTGACCCTAGTGCACTGCTGGTGTGACAGATAGATTTTAGAAAATGAAATAATGCAGGGTGTAATGGAGAGGTGGAAAATGTGACACACAGAGAGAGACAGAGAAAGAGAGAGGTTTCTAGCATTTTTTCCAATTCTTTTCTGTTGAGGCCCACATCCTACAATGTCCCCTCTGGAAGTCCTGTGATTTTCAGTGCTGACCATCTCATGTTGCTAACTTTTATGAGGCAACATGAATCCCTGAGGTTCTCTTGGCTTTTCAGGAAAAGAAAAGTCAGTGTTGAGACATCCTTGTCATTAGGCCACCTCACAAAGGCGCAGTGAGCACACCTGGCAGCAGGTGCCCAGAGGAGCCCTTCTGTCAATGACACCAACAGACTTGGGCCTCTGCAGCCCCAGAAATTCTTGGTTACTATCAGCCCTGCATGAGGCTGCCAGGGAACTAGAAAGTAAAAGCTGTCTATTTTTCTCCTACATCCTGGAAATGTAGGAAGAGATTATGCATTTTGAATAATAAGGCCTCTGGTGAGTGAATCTGTACTTTCAGAGAAAATGAGCAGACACTCTGGCAGCTAAGATGCACTAGCATGTACTTTTGTTTTTCAAAAAGAAGCCTGCTTCGGAGCTGAAGATCAACACCGCAGGAATCAAAGCTCACTGCTGACAGATAAGTGTGTTTAGAAGAACAGTAGTAGCTTGTTGAGAATTTTGACTGGGGAAAAAAACAGAGATGATCTCTTGAAAACAAAAAGGGAGAGAAAATATGTAGATTCAGTTGTTTTTCCTAGACTGAGCCAGCCTCGGGAACTAAAATTATACCTACATCAAAACTTACCCAGAATAGAATGTGGACGCTATTACTACGTATGTGTTTGATTTAAGCAGAAAATTAAAAATGCATTTACTTTTAGGGCTCAATGTTAAAGATATCAGTTTTCAGTGACGGATATTACCCTCATCAGTGACATTGACGCTAGTGAGTCCTTTTCATTCAGGTCTTCCCACGAGCAAGAAAGGAACTGCACACAATGAGACCATTAGGCCACTGAGCAGGTTAAAGGGAAATTAGCCTTGATTTTAGTGAGAAGATCTAAATAAAAAAGTTAATAAAATATCAAATTTACAAGCCACTGACCTTTAGAATCAACCTTTAACCACCTTCATGCCTCTCAGGTGTGTCAGCTGAAAAATGTGCATTCGAGTTCAGAACCACCAGGGCCTTGGGTTTGAGTCTGCCCTCTAAGAAAAATATAAACAGCAACAAAAGCTCAAAGGTTAAGTTCCAATATTCCCTTACTTGTCTGTTTCTGATTTACCTATAATTATCTGGGATAGGTGCCTGAAACCCCAGAAACTGGGACTGACCAGGTGCCGTAGTAGCTCTTAGCTGGCTCCAGAATTACTGTACTGGTGTTTTTCCCTGAGCTTCACCCCCCTCCCCCCCCCCCCCAGGAGCTCCTGGGCTTTTAAATTGTTCCTACTTTAAAATGGCCTCTTTCAGATTTGAGAATCTGTTATGTGATTTCCTCCTGACTTAACTTCTGCACCAACCCTTGGCTTTAGTGACAGCTGTGGATAAAAGACATGAACGTTCTAGATCCCTCTCCCCACCTGATGGCATACCACTGGTATGGGTCCCTCCTTAGTTTAAGAAGGGAAAGCATTGGGGGAATGAATAACTAAGTGTCTACTAGTATTCAAGGAACTGGGGGGGGGGGGTCTGTGCAAGTGGGTGAAGCATTTAGCTTTGGTCTTTTGTTTGCTTTTAGGATTGAGGGGCTCAAACGTGTTTAGCAGCAGAGGAAAAAAGCCAGGAAAGAAAGGAAAAATTTAATGTGCAAGAGAAAGGAAATTATTAATAAGACCCAGCCCTGGCTGGTGTGGCTCTGTTGGCTGGGTGTTACCCCATGCACCCGAAGGTTGCTGGTTCCATTCCTGATCAGGGCACATGCCCAGGCTGCAGGCTCGATCCCCAGTGGGGGATGTACAGGAGGCAGCCAATTAATGTTCTGCTCTCACATTGATGTTTCTCTTTCTATATCCCTCTCCCTTTCTCTCTCTCTAAAAATTACTAAAAATATATTTTTAAAAAGTTCCAGAGAAGGCAAGTGGGAAGGTATGACACTGGAGAATACCCCCCTGAAAAGAAGAAACATACCTGTCATCTAACAGAATAGAAGGTGGCGATGCACAAAGATGTGAGTTGGGAAGGAGCACGATAGATGGTATTTATTTTGACAGACCTTAATATTTCCTTGGATAGTGATTTCAGATTTGATATTTATGGGGACTGCACCAAAACTGAGAATACTCCTGGATGAGATCTGAATTGTTAACCAGTATATTCTAGGTTTAACCCATTAGCGAGTAAAATGTTCCACAAAATTGGAATGCCAGGGCTCCCAGCTGGTTCAGCAATGTGAGGCTCGGTCTTTCCCCGTATTAGCCAGACCAAAAGCACCCGGGAGAGCTTATGACAGTCTGTGATGAGGGCACGGGGTGGGAGATGAGGTTATGTTCTCACATGACGATGATAGTAATAGTAATAATAAATAATGATAATAATAACAATATTTAATTAAATAATGAAAAATACACAGTGCAATGAAATAAATGACTGGACAGCTATTACAGATGTGAAAAAAGGAGACTATTAAAGCTGAGTATTCTAGTATTCCTCAATTGTTTGGCAGGAGGGCGGAGATGTTGATTAAATTTAGGCTCAGATATAGAGTGCTCTATATCTCTTTCAACTCTTCTAAAACACCTTACTTTCCAGTTTCTTTGCAGTTTGGAAAGGCCATGTGATTATTTCTGGGCAAGGAAATGTGAGTGAAAGTGAAATGTATCAGTCGCTTCAGGGCTAAAGCACTGAAAAACCACTTGTACAACCCAATGAATACTTCTGTGCCTCCTGAAGTCCTCCTAGCAGCCAGGGTTATTGAGAACAGCTGCCTGCAGTGGTCTCTGTATCAGCAAGAAATGAATTTTTCATGGTTAAGTTATTGAAGGTAGTTTATATTGTAGCATTGCTTATTTTATCCTGATGAATGTGGGATGGATGTTTAATTTTATAAAAAGCATATGCTTACAATAATAGTAATGGAAAGGGGACGTAAATATAGATCAGTGATTCCAAGAGATTAGAGAATGTTATGAACTATTTATACCAGTAAATGAGAATACCTATGCAAACTGAACAATTTCCTAGGAGAAAATATCACCAAAACAGGAAGAAAAATAAAATTATAGTTTTTAAAAAAACATTACAATGATTAAATCCAAAGTTAAATACCTATCAAATTAAAAAAATTAAAAATAATAATTCAGACAGTTTTACCAATGAGTTCTTCCAAACCATTTGAGGAAGAAATAATACCATAGAACAGGAAAAAAGAAAGGAAAGCATCAGTTTATTTGATAAGTTTGCATAACCTTGATAGTAGATTCAGAAAATAACAGATTTAGAACTACAAGATATTGGACCAACAATTCAATCTACACCAAGGTCAAATTATTTAATGAACCTCAGTGCAAACACAAGCCAACAATGTAGCAAATATTTCTATCAGTATCTGAATTTAGTACTAGAACTTGTCTCCTAGATTCCCCAATTAAGACGAGGCACTATTTTCCCAGCTATCAGGAGTGTTAGCCTTGGAAAATTCACAGCTGAAACTTTGGACAAAGGGAGATGCTTCACCCAAGTTATGTGCCCTTACTCTGGAGTTAGCCCATATCCAGTGGCTGGTCAGTGCTGGGGTATGGAGGCCCAGTCCCTCACCTCAACTGGAGACAACTCTGAAGGGCCATCTCAGTTCCAGTTCTGTCCATGGTCAGCTTTGGGGATGGAAGATGAGTGAGGGAAATGCAATTAGATTGTCATCTACAAAGCTTTCAATTATAATTTAATATTCTGTATTTTAAGCAAAGTAGCCAATTCATTATATTGTTATACCTTCACATATTTCTGAAATATTTAACAATTAATAATTTAAAAATAAATTGATATCAAGAGCCTGTGAAATAGATCTAAGTTCAGACTCTGACCATCTTATTTTCTCAACAAATCATACCTCGCTAAGCCTCAGTCTCCTTACCTATCACACAAGAATGAGAATCTTACTGTGGCTGTTAATAGTGTCTATCATGATACCTAGCTCTTTAAAGATGCTCAATGTATGTTAAGTTAAAAATAAAGTTTTGGAGAAGAGGTCAGTATAATGCAATGTTCAGATAATGGTTGTACAATTTAAAGCATCTGGTATGTAATTTAAACCAGAGAACTTTACTGACAGATGAGAGCCCTGTAATAACTATTTGAAAGCTTTGATAAAGATCAGTAAAGTGTGAATTACAACTCAAAGGGTGAGGATAGGAGCAGTGGTCTCCTTTGGAGATGCTTTTTAAGGAAATGTGTGGCTAGAAAAGTCAAAATTGCAGTTTGAATGAGATGCCAGCAGAACACCTGTAGAAGGCCTGAGCTCCCAGGAGTTCAATTTACAATGAAGACAGCTTTGCAGAACTGCTACAAGGGCTGGTTGAGAGGAAAATGGTCTGTGGAAGGCAGAAAGGGATGGGCTTGCACAGCCCTGGTTGGGGCAGGAGGTTGCCCCAACTAAGTCAGGAGAAGCAGGAGAACAGAGGTGAAGGAGGGTTTAGGGATGTGTTAGTGATGAGAGTTGTAGGCTCTGACTGGAAGGGAGTGCTGGCTTTGCACCCCCTTTTCCATTCTGGACTGGATATTTTCTTAAAATTTGTTTACCTTGTTAGAGCAACACAGACATTCTAAGTTAAAAACCTTGGTCCTGTTTTGTTAGATATGTTCTACTCTAATTTTCTGTAATATTAAAAAAAGCAAAACTTATGCTCTCAAATATTTTTCAGTATACTGGCATGGCATACTTGCACCTGATAGAGAACTCTGTAGCCTAGATATAGATGTCATCACCCTGGCTTCACAGTAAAATCACATGGGTGCTTAAAAAAATACCTGTCCCTGAGCTTTCACTCTCAGATCTTATCAAATACTTTTGTCTGGAGCGAACTCAGGCAGAGTTCTATGTTGAAAACTTGGCAGGTGATTTCAATTTGCAGCCCAAAGAGGGAGACACTGGTTCAAAATTTCTTAAATCAGGGTCCACCTGAATACAGCTTTCCAGGCTGGATCACGAAGCTATCACATGAAAATCTTGAAATTTGGCTGAATCTTGGAATTATGGTGTTCTTATATAACCTTCAACTGATTCTTATGGAGAATTATGGAGTGTTAGAGAACCACTGCCTTCAGATTGAAATATTCAGTTAATTCAGAAGAAAGCATTTTGGTCCTAACCCTTAAAAAGTTTAGATGGATTTAGGAGTAATCAGAATGAAGCCCAGAATCATTTCACTGGACTCCCACCCATCAAATTCCATGAGTTCAATAAGCTCCTTTGGGAATTAGCACAGTCAGAACTCTCTGCAGTCAAGCCGAATGGGTGGCCCTTGGAGAATCTGTTTTCAGAGATCCTTGAGCTTTGGCACAATAGAGGACTCTGGCTCCAAGTGGCATCTAATTCTCTGATTTCTTTTCTCAAGCAAACATTTGACTTCACACTAAGCTTTTACTGTTGACCATGCACACACAAAAAAGCCTCTGCTTTGTTGCTTGGCTGCCTAACAGAGCCTCTCTTCTCATCAGACAAGTTGCTACTCCCTAAAGAGTAAGACTTCGGAAACACACATAGGACAAGAGCAATCATCTTATACTTAGGAGTACTTAGAAGTGAATGCTCAACTAGCAAGACAAGACTTGTCTTCATCAAAATGACATACTCTATCAATAAACTTCAACCTAACAACAGAATGAATCATTGAATGACTTGTTACACATCCTAATGATAAATGCCAATTTAACAATAGAATCATTGAAAAACTTTTAATAACTTTTTAAGCTTTATCTTTACAACAGTTTATGCAGAAAGCAATTCTAATATTAATTCTACTTGGGAAATGAAGAACTGGAAGCTCAGAGAGGTAAACTAATACAACCTCAGGCTAAAAAACATAGTTGTATAGCTGAGACTTGAATCCAGTTCCTACTAAAACCAAAGCCAGAACTCTTTCTACTCTGCAACACTGTTCTGTGCATTAGAGAGCATTAGATCCTGAAACTCAATTACTGAGTTTCTTTGTACAAATCTTCAGGGAGTTTCAGTTATCCTGTCTCCTACCTGTAAATATGCAAATATGTGTCTAGACAAAGAATTAGAAACTGAAAAGTCTCAGGACACAACCAAAGTAAAGACTAATTTTATTTGGAAAACTTAGGTTATGTATGCATTTAGAAAGCATGTGGTTGTCAATACTACTATTAACCAAATATTTATACTCCTCCTCTGGCACATAATTCGATTGCACTTCTTTACTTCCTTGGATTTATTTGTATCTGCGCAAGTTGCTTTGGCCAATTAAACACAGGACAAAGTTTTGAGAGCCAGTACACAGTTTGACATACGCTTGTTTTCCCTCTGTCACAGCAAATGACACGTAAGATGGTGGCTGCTTTGTCACACTGGGTCCAGGAGTGAGAAGCATGGAACAGAGCCCACAGACAACCCACCCAAACATTTAGCAGTAGCGTTAAATCGTCCTTCATTGTTACAAGTTTCTAAAATTGTGGAGGTTGTTTGTTACAACAGCATAAACAAGCCTATCCTGACTGCTATAGAAATTGTTCTCTATGTAGATTAGTGAAATAGAATAGAGAATCCAGAAATAAACCCATACCTATATGGTCAATTAATACATGACAAAAGAGTCAAGAATATACAATGAGGTAAAGAGAGTTTATTCAATAAATGGTGCTGGGAAAATTGGACAAATATAAGCAAAAAAATGAAACTAGCCCACCTTCTTACACCATATACAAGAGTAAACTCAAACTGAATTAAAGATTTAAATGTAAGACTCAAAAACATTAAACTCCTAGAAGAAAAAATAGGCATTAAACTCTCTGAGATTTCCTTAGCAATATCTTTTCTGATATATCGCCCGAGGCAAGAAAGCAAAAGAAAAAATAAACAAATGGGACTGCATCAAACAAAAAAGATTTTGCACCACAAAGGAAACCATCAACAAAACAAAAGGACGATCGCTGAATAGCTGAAGATATTCACCAATGATACATCTGATAAGGGGTTAATATCCAAAATTTATAACTCACACAACTCAACACTAAAAAAAAAAAAAAAGTAAAAGTGGGCAGCAAACCTGAATAGATTCTTAGGCAAAAAGAACATACAGTTGGCCAAGAGACATATAAAAATATGTTCAATGTCACTAATCATCAGAGAAATGCAAATTAAAACCACAATGAGATACCACCTCACACCTGTCTGAATGGCTACAATCAACAAATCAACAAACAATACGTGTTGTGAGGATGTGGAGAAAAGGGAACCCTTGTGCACTGTTGGTGGGAATGCAAATTGGTTCATCCACTATGGAAAACAGCATGATGGTTCTCAAAACATTAAAAGTGGAACTGCCTTATGACCCAGTGATTCCACTTCTGGGTATGTATATGAAGAACCCCCAAACACCAGTTTGAAAGTACACATGCACCCCTGTGTTCACTGCAGTGTTATTTACAATAGCCAAAATATGGAAGCAGCCCAAGTAACCATCAACAAACAAGTGGATAAAAATTGGTGGTACATATATACAATGGAATATTACCCAGCCATAAAAAAGAATGAAATCATACCATTTGTGATAGCATGGATAAACGTAGAGGGTATTATTCTAAGTGAAAAAAGTCAGACAGAGAAAGACAAGTACCATATGGTTTCACAAACACCATATGTGGGATCTAAAAAACAAAATAAATGAACAAACAAAATAGTAATAGACTCATAGATATAGAGAACAGACTGATATTTGCCAGAAGGGAGGGGGCTGGAGGAACTATATGGAAAAGATGAAGGGATTAAGA
Organism: Miniopterus schreibersii; assembly: GCF_964146895.1. NCBI lineage: Eukaryota > Metazoa > Chordata > Mammalia > Chiroptera > Miniopteridae > Miniopterus > Miniopterus schreibersii. Next base: position 74,489,871 of record NC_138108.1, on the reverse strand, counting down.
AATAAAAATTGGTAGTTACAAAATAGTCATGGAGATTTAAAGTACAGCATAGGAAATATGGCCTATGATATTGTAAAAAATATGTATGGTGAAATATTGGGGGGATCACTTTGTAAAGTACATGATTGTCTAACCACTATGCTATACACCTAAAACTAATACAAAATAATATTGAATATAAACTGTAACTGAAAAATTAAATAAAAACAAAACAATTTTATTATAGGTTAATCACTATAAACAAAAATTAAGTTCTTATGTTATATTTCTGGTCATAAAAACCAAGCTTCTAAACAAAGACCCAAAACACTTCTAATATTAAACATTGAAATAAATGTGAGCTATACATACATTTAAGAAAAAATAATAAAAAGAAGTAAGATAAAAAAGAGAAAAAAATGGTGTCTAGGGGTGAGTTGTACATACCAATGACACCCAAAACAACAACCATAACCAAACGCGTGCATTTTCCTAGTGCTCATTTGACAAGTGGTAAGAAAACTGATAGCAGAAGCAGGAGAGATGGTTTCCCATCTTATTCAGTGGCAAACATTTGGCAAAAACATTCTCTTCAATAACTGGAGGGAAGACATCAGAAAATAGGATGTTCATATGACCAATCACAGGAAAGAAATGAGCTCTGAGAACAATTGCTTAGTTTGCAAAAAGAAATAAAAGGTTATAGAAAGAATTATAAAATTTAAATGAAAAGGGCTTTTGAATAATAAAGATGTGTTAGAACTCAGCCTTAGTACAAGGATCAAATCAAAAGTATGGTTGGACTAAGATGTCTCAGAATAATGTTGTGGTACCCAGTAAATACCAAATTGACTCAGAGAAGAGATTACAAAAATGGCATTCACTGAAGCCTATTATACTCAAGGTGCCCGAAAATAAATTAAGAATGCAACAGTGAGATTCATGGGGTTGAGAAGGCAAACACACAAAAATCACACACAAACATGTGTACATCATCTAGGAATTATAACTAGAAAGAAAACAAACAAATGGTACTTATTAGAATATAATAGGTAAGGCTAGTGTGATGGTTAGTTATATGTGTCCATTTAACTATGCCACAAAATGCCCAGATATTAGATATCTGGTGTTCTGAACCAGTAGACTGAGTAGAGCAGATTGTCCTTCCTAATGTGGGTGGCTTTCATCCCATCAGTTGAAGATTTGAATAGAAGAAAAAGGTAAATAGCCTGTCTAGTAAGAGAGAGCTCCCTGTGCCTTACTGCCTTGAGTTGGGACACTGGTCTTTTTCCTGCCTTCAAACTTGAACGTGAGCTATCATTTCCTTTTGGTTCTTGAGCTTGTTGGCTTTTGGACTGGATCTGGCACCATTGGTTCTCTTGGTTCTCAGGCCTTTTGACTCAAACTCTAACTATATCATCGGCTTTCCTGGCTACCTCGTGTGCTATTTACAGATCTTGGGATTTCTCATCCCCCATAATTTCAGAGCCATTTCCTTATCATACATCCCTTTCTCTCCAGATGTACAGTCTATTGGCTCTGTCTCTCTGGAAAATCCTGAATACATCTAGTGATTTTTTATGGGTATTACACAGCCAAAGAAACTTTCAGAATGTACTAAACAACCTGTGATCATATAAATATTAAGCTAATCCTTGGGCCCTGACATTTTTTGTGATCAGGAAGTGGTTTTAGAAAGCTCCTCAGCCCCAACGAGGGTATATTTTCCAAAGCCTACTTTGTATGTGAATGAAGATAATAGGTGAAGATCCTTTCAGAAAGCAGAACCAAGGGCCACAGAGAGCAAGAGCCTTGAAACTTCCTTCCAAGGAGAAAATCAATGTCTAATCAAAGAACATCATCACCTCCAGTGAAGGTAGTCCTGACAAATATCTGCACACATGGAATTTCAGCATCTCTACAAACCAGTGTCTGCTGTCCCAATCCTACTCTTCATTCTGGTAGGAGTGTTAATGGCAGTTTCTCTGCCTATGCCTCTCAGTGTATGTTGATGTGTTGACGGGGCAGATAACTTCTTAGTTTATAGATCTCCAATCACAAGAAGCCACATCTGGGCCTGAGGTAGAAACTCCACACTTCACATAGACAGTGTAGACCTTAAGCTTCATACTTTGACCATATGCAATTTTGGGTGTCTCTTAGTGGTGAGGAGGATTATTTTGTGTGTAAAAAAAAGAGAAAGAACTAAATATTTGGTGACCCTAGGGGCATCTGTGAATGGTCATAATTGCTCATCACCTAATATTTCTGGTTCTTCATCTGATACTTAGTAGAATAGCACTTCCTCTGCTCCCTTCTACCCATCAAGACATAGCCACGAGAATCCAGTGGACATGTGTCACCTCTGAATAGTCTTAAGAACCAGTGTGTGATTTGCTACATTTTCTCTTCTGTCTTCAGCAATAGGAAGCATTACAAATAGTGGCTGTCTCATCAGCCTGGACCCTTGAGTAAGGTGACATAGAGCAACTCTCCCTCCTGACCTATTATGGGCACACCAAATTCTAAGCCACTAATATTTGGAAGTTTTTTGTTACTGCAGCATAACCTAGACTGTGCTGATTGCTTCACAGAACATGCACCCCCCTCTCCCCCCATTAACCTTAGTCTGCAACCAGCTGCTTCACTATTTACACTACCTGCCTGGCCCCACAAGGCATCAAGTTTACAACTCCTGAAGACAATTTCTGAAGTTTCTAGCACTGAAATTCTGTATATCTCACTTATTGGTCAATACAAGTTAAAGTCCTTGTTTTTTGGTAATATTAGCAAATATTATTCATTAACCAGTTAAATTGAATGTTCCCCTTCTAATGGCTTTGACAATATCTGCTTCAGTTTTGTTTGATAAATAAAATTGAAAAGTCATGTATCCATGTTTTGATGATACTTTAAAAACAATATCAAAGAAATCACAATTTTAAATGTGTACTCTGCACATCCAGTAATGACTTCCACATCCCATCTGAGTTGTGAGGACTATATATTAAGGTTATGTAAAACCACAAAAATGTACTTTTCTGGGGAAGAAATTTGTTTACTGTGCTTCTCCCTGACTATCAGTTTAAATCAACTCGATTTAAATCAAAATCAGTTGCCACATATCCTTAAATCTATGACCAAAATATTGCATAGTGTACAGAGTGATGTTGACTAAAATCACTTTTGTTCTTTGCCTTTGAACTTCTCTGAAAACTTAACAACCTCTATTTGTTCATTACTTATTGCAATTTAATCTTATTTATTTAATATCCTTAGATAATTGGGCTTGGTTCCCAATAAGCCATATTTCTAAATAAAATTAACTCACATCTTTATATACTAAACTCTTGTTTTAATTAATTAATTAATTAATCAATTTTTTAAATTGTGAAGTCTCCAATTATGGAGATCTTTTATGATTTTTTAAAAAAAATATATCTTTATTGACCTCAGAGAGAGGAAAGGAGAGGGAGAGAGAGAGAAACATCAATGATGAGAGAGTCATTGATCGAGCCTGCAACCTGGGCATGTGCCCTGATCGGGAATCAAACCCCGATCGCCTGAATCCTAGGTCGACGCTCAACCACTGAGCCACGCCCGGCCGGCCTAAACCCTTGTTTTTAATAACCATTCGTTTTTTCAAAACTTCATAGCACTCTAGCATTCCTTTTTTATTTTATTTTATTTTATTTTATTTTATTTTATTTTATTTTATTTTATTTTATTTTATTTTATTTTATTTTATTTTATTATTTTATATTTTATTTTATTTTATTTTATTTTATATTTTATTTTATTTTATTTTAATTTAATTTAATTTAATTTAATTTAATTTTATTATTTTATTATTTTAATTTAATTAAATTTTATTTTATTTTTGTATTTAGTAAGAGTTTATTATGCATAACAAAACAGTTCATGAACTGGGAGTTTCAAACCAACAGTGGAATGAAGCTCAGAGGCATGCTATAGGAAAGCTTATATAGTGGAAATGTGGAAGCTGTTTAATCTTTATAATGATTGGTTATAGCACCTGCATTTTCCCATGATGTGCCTGGTTAAAAGTAGTTATCTTAAAAATAGAGTTAAAAATACAGCTAAGGAATTAATTTCCTTTACTCCCTTCTCAAATTTTGGAAAAGCTCATACTTTTTAGAGCCTCCCAGCTTCACCTTCTCCCACTCAAAGCATCAGACTCCATCCTTAATGCTTTTCTGATTAGTGTTTCAGGATTCTTAGGATACATTCCTAGGAGTGGAATCACTGGGTCAAAAGGCAGCTCCATTTTTAATTTTTTGAGGAACCTCCATACTGTTTTCCATAGTGACTGCATCAGTTTGCATTCCCACCAGCAGTGTGCTAGGTTCCCCTTTCTCTACACCCTCGCCAGCACCTGTCGTTTGTTGATTTGTTGATGGAGCCATTCTGACAGGTGTGAAGTGATACCTCACTGTGGTTTTAATTTGCATCTCTCTGATGGTTAGCAATGTTGAACCTTTTCTCATATGTCTCTTGGCATCTGTATGTCCTCTTTGGAGAAGTGTCTATTCAGGTCCTTTGCCCATTTCTTAATTGGTTGTTTGTCTCCCTCTTGCTGAGTAGTATGAGTTCTTTGTACACTTTGGAAATTAGCCCCTTATCAGATACATCCTTGGCAAATATGTTTTCCCAGACTGTGGGGTTCCTTTGTATTTTGAGGCTGATTTCTTTTGCTGTGCAGAAGCTTTTTAGTTTGATGTAGTCCCAGATGTTTATTTTTTCTTTTGTTTCTCTTGCCCTAGGAGATGTATCAGTGAAAGTTCCACTACGTGGGATGTCTGTGACTTTATCGCCTATGTTTTCTTCCAGAATTTTTATGGTTTCGTGACTTACATTTAAATCTTTTATCCATTTTGAGTTTATTTTTGTGTATGGTGAAAGTTGGTGGTCTAGTTTCATTTTTTTGCATGTATCTGTCCAATTTTCCCAGCACCACTTATTGAAGAGACTGTCCATTGGATGCTCTTGCCTCCTTTGTCAAATATTAACTGACCATAATGGCGTGGGGCTATTTCTGGGGTCTCTGTTCTGTTCCATTGATCTATAAGCCTGTTGTTGTACCAATACCAGGCTGTTTTGATTACAGTGGCTTTGTAATACAGTTTGAAATCCAGTAATGTGATCCTTCCCACTCTGTTCTTTTTTCTCAAGATGCCTGCAGCTATTCGGGGTCTTTTTTGGTTCCATATAAATTTTTGAAATGTTTGTTCTAGGTTTGTGAAATATGCTGTTGGTACTTTAATAGGAATTGCATTGAATTTATAAATTGCTTTGGGTAGTATGGACATTTTAATGATATTAATTATTCCAATCCATGAATATGGTATATTCTTCCACTTGTTTAAATCTTCCTCTATTTCTTTTTTCAGTGTCACATAGTTTTCCAAGTACAGGTCATTTACATCCTTGGTTAAGTTTATTCCTAGGTATCTTAAATTTTAGTTGCAATGGTAAATGGTATTGCTTTTTTAGTTTCTCTCTCTGAAAGTTCATTGTTGGTGTATAAGAATGCCATTGATTTCCAGATGTTAATTTTGTATCCAGCTACCTTGCCAAATTTATTTATCAAATCAAGTAGAACTTTGATGGAGTCTTTAGGGTTTTCTATGTACAATATCATGTCATCTGAAAATAATGACAGTTTTACTTCCTCTTTTCCAATTTGGATACCTTTTATGTTTTCCTCCTGTCTGATGGCTATGGCGAGGACTTCCAGTACTATGTTGAATAAGAGTGGTGAAAGTGGACACCCCTGTCTTGTTCCTGTTTTTAATGGAAATGGTTTTAGTTTTTGCCCAGTGAGTATGATGTTGGCTGTAGGTCTATCATATATGGCCTTTATTATGTTGAGGTATGATCCCTCTATTCCCACTTTGCTGAGAGTTTTTATGAGAAATGGGTGCTGAATTTTGTTGAATGCTTTTTCTGTGTCTATTGATATAATCATATGATTTTTGTCCTTCAATCTGTTTATGTGATGTATCACATTTATTGATTTTAGATGTTGACCCAGCCTTGCATCCCTAGAATAAATCCCACTTGGTCATGATGTATAATCTTTTTAATGTATTGCTGGATCTGGTTTGCTAGTATTTTAGTGAGGATTTTAGCATCTATGTTCATCAGGAATATTGGCCTGTAATTTTCTTTCTTTGTAGTATCTTTATCTGGTTTTGGGATTAGGATGATGCTGGCCTCATAAAAAGAGTTTGGGAGTTTTCCCTCCTCTTGAATTTTCTGGAATAGTTTGAATAGAATAGGTGTTAATTCTTCTTTGAATGTTTGGTAAAACTTGCCTGTAAATCCATCTGGTCCAGGACTTTTGTTTGCTGGGAGTTTTTTGATTACTGCTTCAATTTCATTAGTTGTTATTGGCCTATTCAGGTTTTATGCATCTTCTTGATTCAGCTTTGGAAGGTTGTATGCTTCTAGGAATTTGTCCATTTCCCCCATGTTGTCCAATTTGTTGGCATATAGTTGCTCATAATGTTTTCTTACAATCCTTTGTATTTCTGTTGGGTCAGTTGTTATATCGCCTCTTTCAGTTCTGATTTTATTTATTTGGGTCCTCTCTCTTTTTTTTTTTGTCAGTCTGGCTAAAGGTGCATCAATCTTATTTACCTTTTCAAAGAACCAGCTCTTGGTTTTATTAATTTTTTTGTATTGTTTTTTTAGTCTCTATGTCATTAATTTCTGCTCTGATTTTTATTATTTCCTTCCTTCTACTTCCTCGGGGTTTTTCTTGCTCTTCTCATTCTAGTTCTTTTAATTGTTGTGTTAGATGATTAGATGGTTACATGGTTTCTTGTTTCTTGAGATAGGCCTGAATTTTTCTCTCAGGAATGCTTTCGCCGTGTCCATAGATTTTGGGTTGTTGTCTGTTCATTTTTGTTACTTTCCATGAAGTGTTTGATTTCTTCCTTGATCTCCTTGGGATTGTTTAATAGCATACTATTTAGCCTCCATGTGTTTGAATATTTTTGACTTTTTTTATAGTGGTTGATTTCTAGTTTCATGACATTGTGATCTGAGAAGATGCTTGATATGATTTTAATCTTATATTTGTAGAGACTTGCCTTGTGCCCTAACATGTGCTCTATTTTGAGAATGTTCCATGTGCACTTGAGAACAATGTGTATTCTGCTGCTTTGGGATAAAATGTTCTGTAAATGTCCATTAAATCCATTAAGTCTAGTGAGTCATTTAAGGTCTGTGGTCCCTGTTGATTTTTTATCTTGATGATCTGTCCAATGATGTGTTGCTGTCAATCTTCCCCTTAAAGTCACTCAAGAAATTTTTTATATATTTAGGTGCTTCTATATTGGGTGCATAAATGTTTATAAGGGTTATTTCCTCCTGTTGGATTGATCCCTTTAGTATTATGTAGTGACCATCTTTGTCTCTCATTATGGTCTTTATTTTGAAGTCTATTTTGTCAGAAATAAGAATTGCTACTCCAGCTTTCCTTTCCTTTCCATTTGCGTGGAATATTTTACTCCATCCCTTCACTTTTAGCCTGTGTGAGTCTTTTGCTCTCAGGTGGGTCTCTTGTAGACAGCATATATTTGGGTCCTGTTTTCTTATCCATTCAGCTACCCTTTGTCTTTTGATTGGACCATTTATTCCATTTACATTTAAGGTTACTATTGATATAAACTTATTTAATGACATTTTTTCCCTTTATGTTGATGTACCTTTCTCTCATTATTCCTTCTTTTTCTTAAAGCAGTCCTTTTAGCATTTCTTGCAATGCTGGTTTGGTAGTACTGAACTCCTTTAGCCTTTTTTTTTTTTTTTTTTGTCTGAAGCTTTTTATTTCACCTTCAATTTTATTTTATTTTATTATTTTATTTTATTATTTTATTTTATTTTATTATTTTATTTTATTTTTTAAAAAATATATCTTTATTGATTTCAGAGAGAGGAAAGGAGAGGGAGAGAGAGAGACACACACAAACATCAATGATGAGAGAGTCATTGATCTGCTGCAGCCCGCAACCCGAGCATGTGCCCTGACTGGGAATCGAACCCTGATCGCCTGGATCCTAGGTCAAAGCTTAACCACTGAGCCACGCCCGGCCGGGCTCACCTTCAATTTTAAATAATAGCCTTGCTGGATAAAGCAATCTTAGTTGCATGTTCTTGCTTTACATTACTTGGAGAACTTCATGCCACTCCCTTCTGGCCTGAAGAGTTTCTGTTGAGAAATGTACTGTCAGCCTTATGGGGGTTCCCTTGTAGGTCACTGCTTGTCTCTCTCTTGCAGCCCTTAATATTTTCTCTTTGTCCTTGACATTTGCCATTTTAATTATGATGTGTCTCGGAGTGGGTCTCTTTGGGTCCCTCTTGTTTGGAACCCTCTGTGCTTCCTGAACTTGTGTGGCTTTCTCCTTCACCATCCTAGGGAAGTTTTCTATCATTATTTCCTCCACCAAGTTCTCTATCCCTTGCTCTCTTTCCTCCCCCTCTGGCACTCCTATAATGCGAATGTTGTTTCACTTCACGTTGTCCCAGAGCTCCCTCAGACTGTCCTCATGCTTTTTAAGTGTTTTTTATTTTCTGTTTTTGCTGCTCTGAGTGATTTTTTTCTACCTTGTCTTCTAAGTTACTCATTCTATCCTCTGCTTCATTGAGCCTGCTTTAAATTTTTTCCAGTGCATCCTTGATATCAGATACAGCATTCTTTATCTCTTTCTGAGTTTTGTTTATGGTATGTATTTCTTTTTTCATGTTTTCACTAAGGTCCTTGATCTTATCATCTAGTGTCTTCTTAAGTTCCTTGAACATCTTCATAATCAATACTCTGAAGTCTGTTTCTGATAACTTGCTTAACTCCATCTCATCAAAGTCTTTTTCTAGCGATTTTTCCTTTTCTTTAATTTGGGGGTTTCTTTGTCTCCCCATTTTGGTAGGCCTTAGTGTTTGTATCTATATTTTAGATATATTTGCTGTCTCCCAGTCTTGTGGGATGGGATTTTGTCTTGTGGGTCCATTGGAGCCCAGAGGTGTGTTTTCCTTATATTTCTGAGCTCTTTGCTCTAGCTGTGTCCCTCTTGTGGGTGTCCCTTTTGTGGCTTCTTATTTTCTCCTGTTGTGAGTGGTTCTAGATTGTCGTTGAGCAATCCTTGGGAGGACCCTCCTCTCAAGTTGGCTAACTGTGTCTCGGCCCCAGCCTTGTCGTGTAAGCTGTTGTATTGGTGCTGGCAAGGCAGGACAATACACAACTAAACTTCCAGGAAACAAGAGGTATCTTACAAAATATCTTGACAGTCACAATGAAAACAATCCATGTGAAAATAGAACTGGGAGAGTGAAGGGAGAAAACACACACACACACACACACACACACACACACACACACACAAAAGCTTAAAAAAAAGAAAGAAAAGTAATGCTTAGAGAGAGAGATGTATATTGTTAATAGTGGTGAAAATTTAGAAAATAATAATAAACTAAAGTGTAAAAAATAGAGAAGCTAGTGGGTGATAACAGAAGTAGAGAAAGATTCTGAAAGAAGGGTCAGCAAAAAATTAAGGGAGAGAGTAGGAATAGGGTAATAGTTGAAAATGAGAAAACAAAAATACAATAAAGTGAATAAGAGAAACTAACAATCTAACAAAAAGACAGGAAGACAGAAGGGAGGATAACAAATGAACAAAAGAAAAGTAGAAAAAGAAAAAAGAAAAAAGAAAAAAAAAGTTATGCCAATGGATCAAGAGGAAAGAGAAAGATATAGCCCAGGCAGGGAGGGTGTCCGGTAAGAAATTTGGGGGAAACTATAGAGGAAAGCTGTAAACTTGGTTATAATGATAACGTCCCAGTCATTAAGCAGGGATATAAAGAAAGTCTTGATAGTAGAAGCAAGGATACAACAAAACAAAGCAAATAAACAAAACAAAACAAAACTAAAAACAAGCTAAGCAAAATTCTCTTATAAAAAGGAGAAAAAAATTAGTTAAAAAAATGTGTTTTTTAAAAACTTAAAAAAAAATTATTATAAAATTTAAAAAAGAAAAAACAAATTTTCTCCCCTTTCTCTTCTTCCTAAGGAAAAAAGAGAAAAAACAAACAAACACACAAACAACAAACAAACGAACAAACAAAAAACCCCCCCAAAACCAAACCAAACCAAACCAAACCAAACAAGAAAAAAAAAAACAGAAGAAAAAAAGACAGTCAATCAGGTGAGTCTCTTCTGGGCAGCTTGTGTTGTCTGAGGGTCACTGTTTTGTGGGCTGATTTCAGTTCTCCTGGGAGGTGCTTGTGTATCACCCAATGTGAGGAGCCGTCTAGGTTAGGCTCTGGTGTCCTTAGGTAGATAGTTGATCTGAGGCTCTCCGTGGGCCACCTCCTCTTGTCAGCTATTTTGCAACCTTGTAGTTACCTGGTCTTACTCCAGAGTCTTCTGTAGAGTCTTTAGGGTGCAGGGTGGCTAGTGTAGCTCAGGGTGTCACTCCCCTTAGAGGTGTCGCTGTCAGGCGCTCATTCTGTGGGAGTTAGTCTCTGCTCCACCGCCAGCTCCTCAGTCCCTACCCTGTCCTCTGGTTCTAGTTCCCCAGGCTCTGTCCTGCTGCAGCTTCAGGTTGACTTCAGCCTGTTGCCTCTTCTGTCTGGGCCGTTTCAGCAGCCTGGGCTCAGTGGGTTCGGTTAAAGAACATTCCCGTGAGCCCTTTGCCTGCCTGGCCCCCAGCAGGGGTTTTCAGCGTTTCCTCCAGCTCCCAAACAACAGTCCCCTGAGAGTCTTGTTCTTGTAAAGTCCTCCTGTGAGCGGCTCTCCTTCCCCCTCAGGACTGTGCCCTGAGGGGTGTCTGGGGCCTCAGTGAGCGGGACCCGCCCCTTTCCTGTTGGGGGTGGTGCTCCCGGCTGCAGGAGAGGCTGGCGGGCTCCGCCCCTCCCTGCTCAGCTTTGGTTGGCTGGTCGCACTAAGCCCGCCCCTCAGACCATCTACTGAGCAGACCCCAACCCCAGCCTCTGCTGGTCTGTCCCCCAGTGCATGCCGGGAAGGTCAGAGCCAGTTCCAGGATCAGACTCACTAACCCACAAAGCAACACACAGGAAGAAAGTCCACCCTGCAGGGTCCCGCCGCCCACACACCAAGGCCCCCAGCGGAAGGGCAAGGCACCCAGCAGGAGGGGACCCAAAGCCAGCTCCACACAGCCTCTCCCCCCCACTGCTGTGGTGGTTCCAAGCTGGGGTGGTTCCATGCTCCACCATCGCGCACCTCTGGGCTAGTCACAGATCCCAGCCTCTCCGCACCAGGAGCTCAGGGCGGGAGGGTTCCTGCCCTTCCCCATGCCCTGCAGATTCAGTGCTTTCTGGGGCTCAACACAGTGCCCCACAGGGAGGCAGAGGGTCCCTGTGTGCGGCTGCTCAGCGCAGTCTTCTGGTCCCTTACCACTTGGGTGCCACACACTTTGGGACAGTCTTCCCTATGGTCGGCACCCCGAGCACCAGATGCCAGTCGCAGCCGCCACTAGAGGCTTTGTTTCCTAGGAAGGCGCCGTTCCCTCCGGGACTCACCGCTCCCCTGGGCCCCTCTGCCCTGTGCGCGGGGCGCTCCTTCCCTCTCGTCGCCCCGGGTGTGGGGTCCCCGCTTTTGGATGCCGTCCGCACTCCCGAGGGGAGGGAGCTTTGCAGCCTCCAGGCCTCCGGGCTCGGAGCCCAGCACAGGCTTCATGGGGGATCCCCCTTCCTATGCCCCCCTCTCTTACCGGACTCCGTGATGTGTCTTCAGTGATCCCCACTCACGCTCCGTCCACTCAGGTGTGTTCCTCTGGTTTTTCCAAGCTGGCTCCGTAGGATTTTAGGAGCAAGTCGAGTCTGGGGCTGGGAGAGGGTGCGCTCTGCTGCTTCTCGCAGCGCTACCATCTCCCCCACCCCTAGCATTCCTTTTTCAAAAACATTGTTTTAAAATTGATTTTTACAGAGAAAGGGAGAGAGAGAGAGAGAGAGAGAAACATCTATGTGAGAATGAAACATCAATCGGCTGCCTCCTGAGCAGCTCCTACTGGGAACTGAGCCCGTAACTCGGGCATGTGCCCGGACTGGAATCAAACAGGCAACCTTTTGGTGCACAGAGTGACACCCAACCAACTGAGCCACACTGGCCAGGGCCACTCTAGCATTCTTTAAGTACTGAGCATACATGAGCCCTACAACACTTGAGCATGTTCTTGCTAACTCAAGGTCGACCTTGATAAATACTCGCTGGTATCCTCTACAGGATTATCTTGCAGGGACTACTGAGGTAAGTGCAGACCTGCTTGGCCTTACACTAAATAATCCTCAATTGTTGAGTGTTTGTATTTCTTTTACTAGATTCATTGTTTTTCACTTTACTGTCAACAATTCTCTCCATATGCTGTGAGTTCACCCATATTTTAGTCATAAGTAAAAATCAATATGTTTCCTATGGAGAAAGAAAGTGGAGGAATGACAAGAGGAAGTGCTGACGTTTTTTTCCCAAAAATTCCAACTCACAAATTATTAGTCAGATTGTTGAAGAAGCTAGACATGTGGTATTATTATGGTAGTTTAGGATGGTTTTTTTCTTGCTGTTCTTATAGGGGTTGGGGTGATTAATTTTTGTCTTTTTTCTCCTATGGTAAAATATACCTAGCATGAAATTTGCTATTTTAACCATTTTGAGTCTACAATTCAGTGGCATTAAGCACATTTACACTGTTGTGCGGTGATCACACTACCCATTTTAGATTTTCATCACCCCAGATTGAAACTCTATACCCATGAAATGATAGTTCCCCACTGCCCACCTCCCTTAGTCCTTGGCAATCATCATTCTACCTTCTATTTCTATGAACTCAACTAGTCTAGGTGTCTCATATGAGCAAGGACAAAAATTCTTATTTCTCTTAGCTTAATGTTTTAGAGGTTCATCCAAATTGTAGCATGTATCAGGATTTCAGTCCTTTTTAAAGACTGAATAATATTGCTTGGTATGTGTAGATCACATTTTGTTTATCCATTCATTCCTCAGTAGGCATTTGGGTTTTCTCTACCTTTTGCCTGTTGTGAATAATGCTGCTATTAATATTGTAGTAAAATATTTGTTTCAGCCTATGCCTTCAGATCTTTTGGGTAAATGACCCAAAGTAAAATTTATAGATCATAATTTCGCCCACCTCCACTTAAAATTTACTAGATATAAAATTAAGCTAAGCTATATTTATTAACTGAATAAGTATTGTACCACTCCTTATTTCGAGCACCATCCTAGGCATAAGAGTATTGTCATGTGTACATGACAAATTCCAATGTATTTGAGAAATGAGATACAGCTGTGTACCAGCCCTCCCTGGATTGATATGACACTCTGACATTGCAGATGGAGAAATTGGGGCTGAGAAAGTTGATCTTTCCATTAGTGTTGCTATTATGTTTTCTGTTAAAAGATGAGGAATCCAAGGTCAGATAAAATCGAGATACTTGACTGAAATTCCAGGATTTCTGAATTCTAGGCGGTGATCTTTTTACTATTAAATTTCTGACAAAAGTGGAGTTTACCTTTTTTCTTGACCCAAGATTAAAAGAAAGGAAAATTATGCCAAAACCATTTTCTTTTGAACAAAAGTTACATTTTTATTTTTGATGATTTAATATTTATTTAGTACCAGTTTATCCCGAGATTTTCCTACTAATATTGTGTTACTAAGCCTCATTTTTTTCCATGTAATTTTTAATTTAACCAAATAAATTAAGAGGATAGACATATCTGAGAGTTGAAGCTCCAAATGTAATCTTAAAAATGTTGCATCTGACCATGTCTCCTGAGCTCCAAATATTTATCTTAGAGGCACTCTTTCTCTGCCTAGCAATACAGGGCCAAGTTTTAATTTGGCAGACAACCCAACTCTGCCAGGTGGCTTTGATCCCCAAATGACTGAGTGCCTTTAAAAGGCTCATGTTTTATTAGAGTGTGTGATTGAAACATGAATGCAAGTGGTGAAATCATGGCCAGGGAGACCATCTGAATGTATGATCCACTCTCTAGAGAGGACTGGTTTGGGGTCTATTAAAATGAAATTCTGCTGGGCTGTGATGCCGGGCGGTGGTGCTATGAACCATGTCACAGAGCATTTCCGCATGCCCAGCAACACCGTCTGCATGAGGGATTACCTTGGTGGATGTGTATGAACCAGCCCATCTACCAAGAGAGGCTTCTCCTGTCCAACAGCCGTCTCCTACCCAACCTTTAATAAACAACCTTTTGCTCTACCTACAGCCTTCTGTGCTCTCCAGGCTGGATATGTTATTTTTCTCTGTCCTCTCGTTGTGCCCTGTGAGTATCTTTGCCATGATTTTTAACATGCTTGCATTTAAATGTGAACTTTCTTGTATGTTATACCAGGGAGACCATGAGTTAGTTCCGTAAGCATGGGATATAATTTTCATGCACTTTAATATCCTCAATGCCTAACATAATAGAAAGTGCTCAATAAATATTTGGTGAATAAATAAGAACAAATTGTGGGCAAAATGCATACATTTATTTGCTTAGTTGGTCTTTTGTCTGTGCATATCTTTAACATGGTACTTAGCATATGCCTTTGCAAATATTTAATCACTTCCTTGGCACCTGCTATGCTGTAAACACTTTCAGAGCAGGAACTGTAAGTAAGGCATTCATCCAGGTGACCCTCATGGCTCTCTTAGTAGGACTCAGTGTCTGTGCAGGTGTTTGTGGAAGGACATCATGACCTGCTGCCACTTTCCTCTCCAGCATCCTTTTGTATCACTTCTTGCCTCTTGTCTATGTCAGGTTACACTAGATATCTCCCAGGTGCCTCTGTATATTTGCATCTGCAATGCCCTCCTCCACCCTGATTACTCCTCTCTTCCTCAACTAATCCTAATGCCCTGATGAGTCCAGATTAAACACTGTTTCTTTCATAAAAACTTGCCTGACAGCCCTCTCAGTTTGAGCAGATGAGCCTGTGCTATACTCAGAAGGTCCCTGCTATTTGCTCTATAATCACCTATATTCTACTGTGCTTTGCCTTTGGAATGGAATGTCTTCCTTTCTGAACTATAAAGTCCATGAATCTTGCTATCCAATGGTATTTAACACCCACCTGGCATGTATTAGATATGTAATACATATTTTTGAAGAAATAGCATTCAAATTTCCCACAGTCTGGCCTCATCCTTCCCAATCTGCCACATTTCCAAACTCAACCTTTTTATTCCATAAGATTTATAGTTCATTTCTGCCCTTACCGTTCTGTCTGGAATACCTTTCCACTTCCTCCTAACTCACCTTAAACCCCATTTTTTCCAATAAATTTCCCTGGCTTCATCAACACCCATTTATTACTGACCCTCAGAAATTTATTATATCACCACCTGAACCACATGAATTATCTCCTAAGGAATTCCCACCTTGTGTTGCTTCTTAAATGTGACATTTGCCTCCCCAACCAGAACATTTGCTTTGGTAGCTTCCAGGGCAACACCAGCTCTACTCTATGGCACCCCCTTCACGTAGCAGTTGGTTCTGACTGGGCAAGACGGGACTCTAGGAACACAATGTCATATTATTATGAATGTATAAAAGACAACTTGTGAAATATTGTTTTTGATATTGCAAAAGAAGCGTCAAAATAGTCATCATGGGAGAAAAAACCGCAGGATTTACTGAAAAAAATTTTTCCCCCCACAATATCTTTCTGTGCTTGAGGTCTTTACGTTTCCAAATGTAGCCCCCAAACAGGTTGAAACGAGTTACCTTTGCCTTAATTTCAGACCACTTTACACTAGATTGAGAAGTAGGAGAACTGAATTCTAATCCTAGAAATATGCCCATGAGTAGCTCTCTGAATTTAGCAAGTCATGTATTACATTTGCATCTCCAAAATAAAAGGTGATGTCGGATGATCTTAAATGGCTAGGGTCAAGATAGCACACCTTTCTAGCATTTTCTTCACACTCTCCCCTCTCACATTTATCACTCCATCCAGCTAGAGCAATCTCGTTACTGTCCCTGGCCAGGCATCCCCTCATCAGGAAAGCCATTGGTTGTGTTTTTACCAGCCGATGACTACTTTCCTTGCTCATTGTGACTCAAAGCATAACTAAGTGCCCCACGAGGATGCCGGCTCTTTCATTTTCCACATTTATTTTCAAATTTACCCTGGAAAGTAGAGCTAGAATAAAGAGATGAATGTAACGATGAGGTCCAATTTAAAGAAAACCTTCTAGTCAGAGTAGAGAGAGCTCTCCAACCCCTTGAGGGCCCGGGTCAGGCTGGAGACTCTCTCGTGGTGGAGTGGGTGAGACAGACCATCGCCAAGTCTGGTGAGGTGGCTTCTGGCGTCTCTTTCAGTTCTGCTTCTTGTCATTCACTATTAACAAACGATTTAATAACTATTTTTAAATTAAAAAAAGATTACTTGCTTTCTGACATTCCATCTAAGCCATAAAATCTATTCTCACTCTGCAACACTTCACCAGGTTCCCAAACCACCAATATGCTGTTAAGATAAATCACAATTTTAGATGAAAGAGAAGTAAAATAATGACCCAAAGAGGCAAAGTGTTCAGGAAAATGTGCCCTGATAACCACTTTTTCCTTCAAGTCCATGAAGAAAAGAGACTTCAGGTCTAGCTCTGTCCCTCATCTAATTCCACAAATGTGCTGTCCCCAGGGACTGAACAAGGAGCCGCATGGGGATTCCTTCGCTGTTTCTCCATCTTTCATCTTCACAGAGGCGTGTTACTGCAGGGAGGCGATTATAAGCCATCGAGTGCTTCTGGAATATCAAAATATGGCTCTCCTTAAAAGTCCTTTTCTCTCTTAAAGGGTACAACGCACAGATTGTTTTTTGAAGTATGGCTCCTCTACAAACTTTTCTTTTCACTCACCATCTTCTTTCAAACCCAGGATAAAGCCATAAGTTTTCCACTGGCTTCTCACACATTTCTCCTGTTACCTGTCACTCCACACTCCACACGAAAATGTTTGCTCCCAATGTCTTTAAGATAAATATGCTGCCTAAACTCTACCTGTTCCCAAAGTTGCTAATAATTCTTCACCGTACCTGTTTTCCCTCTAAAGTAAGCGGCAGTTGCAACCAATGAAAGCCGGATTCTATTTGTAGCAGCAGCTGCGCCTCTTCTGAGAGATGTTGTTATCCTCAGGCATGAAGACAGACCTTGGTTTATTGGCCGGGGATGATTTTCAGCAAAACTGTGTCTGCATAACTGCAGAAATAATTAAGCTCACATTGGGGCTATCTGTCCTGCTGTCAGGGAACAGGGAAAAGTCTATAGTGCAATTTAACAGGAAATGCGGACACTGGGGTTTGGGGATGGTGGGGAGATAAGTGAGATTGTGAGAGTCATTTTTCCTCCATGAGGTTATTGTCACCCATTATGAATCTGGGCCTAATTCGGAAGAGAACAAAGTACATTGAATTCAAATAGAAACCACAGCTGCCAAAGGATTACTTGTGGTCACAAAACCAGAAAAAAACAAGATAACATGGTTCCTATCCGCCTGCCCTTCCCGGAGGGAGGCCTGTAAGAGGGTGGGCTGTGGGTCAGGCCGCCTGGGTCTAGTCTGTGTGTGGGAATTAAGTCCCCGGCTCCGTGATGCTATCATCTGTGCTGTGTCCACCACATGAAGCTGCCTGCTTCTGTACCTTCTGCACCCAAGCATATCTTAAGTGGAATCAGTGAAGAGGCCAAGATATCGCATGGCCTATTAAAAAGATACCAGCCTAATTCGAGTCTCTGAGCTCTGCCTCTGCTGATAACGTTTTGTGGCCTTAGACAAGTCACTTTGGCTTTTTAGCTCTTATTTGGTGCTTCCGACAGTGGGGCTCACACAGCAAGCTCTGAGTGCATGAAGTACTTTGAGGATAGCATGGGGCGTGGCTGTGAAAGCACCTGGGATAGGGCTTCTATTCCAGTGAAGGCGGTAAAATCATCTGGAGCAAGACACTCAGGCACTGCCAGATGGGAAGAACAGCCCGGGTTGGTAGCCTTCCAGATCTGACTCTGCCCAGCACAGGATCATCATGCCTGTGAGTGTCCCTGCCCCAAGATGAAGTGTGAAGACAATTCCTGGCTGATGCAGTAGATATTAGGGACATCTTTTTCTTGATATTTCATTAATGACATACAGATAAGAATTCCCAGCTCTAAGATAATAATATAGTACAAATACCTAATATTATTCGTGTTTCAAACCTTCAAGAGGGACATTTTTGGAAGAATGGGAGAGATAGAAAGTCTTTTTTCATAACCAGTGGAAGACCAAGAGACCCAATGTGTGTGCCACCCCCAGCCTCGTCAGACTGTCCAGGCAGCTTCGGAAGGAAGAGCGGTTGTGAACTTAGGCAAAGACCCACCAGGATCAGTTCGCTCAATGTGACTTTCACTCATTCAGTCACTAATTAATTAATTGATTTATGCATCAAACACATTTATGTTTCCAGTTTTTGTGCCGGTTTCAGGGACTGGGTATGAAATATTAAAGAAAACAACAAGCAGGACCTCCTCATGTGAAGCTTAACCTTATTAGAATATTAGAATAGGGCAAATGGGCAGCAAAGCAAGCCAACAAATGGATAAAAGACCTATGTAATGTTTTGTGTTTTTTTAAAAATATATCTTTATTAATTTCAGAGAGAGGATGGGAGAGAGAGAGAGAGAGATAGAAATATCAATGTTGAGAGAGTCGTTATTGATCAGCTGTCTCCTGCACGCCCCCGACTGGGGATCAAGCCCACAACCCAGGCATGTGCCCTGACAGGGAATCGAACCACGATCTCCTGGATCCTAGGTCGACGCTCAACCGCTGAGCCACGCCCGGCCGGGCTAGACATATGGAATGTTTTGATAAGTGCTCTGATGAAAGTAAAACAGAAAAATGTCAATTAATGACATTCAGCTTGAGTTTTATTATTAGTCAAATGGAATTCACAGTATCAAGTCTGCAGGATTCTTATGAGGGAAGCACTCAGTCCAGTACTTGGCACACAATGGGTGCTTAATCAATATTAGCTCCTTTAAACATCCTCTTGTTTCCAATTTTATAAGGTGGGTGAAAGCAATGTGAGATAAAACTTGAAAGAGAAAAGGTCTCAGAAATGGTATAGAGACTGAAAGATATTGAGCAAAAAAAAGAGTGGCTGTACCATTTGACTTGCTGTTTTGAGGGAAGGAGGGATAGAGGTGATGGCCTCTATGTGAGCTTGAAGTACAACCTTAAGTGTAAACTGGCAAAATTCCCTTCCCTTCCCTTATTGGAAGTTTTCCTGAGTCCTCTAGTCACCAGTAATGAAGGCCAGATCCCCACCTTTACTTCACAACCCCCCCAAATCAAGTCCTACTGCTACACATCTAAAAATCCCTTTTACCAGTTGTGTTAAGGATAGTGGTGTCACCGTTTACGGAGCATTTATTATGAGCTAGGCTTTGTTCTTTACACAAAATATCTCATTAATTCTCAAATGAGCCCTAAGATATGTGTATAATTCTCCTTTTTTATAGATGAAGAACTTGAGAGCTTAAGGTACTTGATCTATCAAAGAAGTGACAAAGGCACTGTGTAAAACTGCGAGGAATTAGCGTGGCGATCTTATTTTAATTAAGAAACTTGCTTTAGGCTGTAGACCCTGATACTTGCTCTCTAGCTTGACTTTCACCCTTAGTTAGCCCTTACATCCTCTGGCTCTGCCAAATTTGTATCTCAGCTCTCTCAGTATCCACTTTCCTCCTAGATCCTCGGTGGGGTGGGTTTCAGCAAGGTTAAATTCACTCTAACCATGAAGCACGTGCCAATGTCTACAGTGAGCAGACAGAGAGAATTAGACCGATATATCACGTTAGAAACTGATGGGAACTGTGGAAAATGGAAAGCACATATCAACAGGGTAGCCACCACTCAGCTCCAATTTTTTGTTGCCATATGAGAAAGCAAGTGTTTTCTGTGAAGAGGAAACTTGGGTCTATATATGAAATTTTATTATTTTTAAGACATGATGCAGTCAAAAAGCAAACAAACAAACAAAAACCCACAGAGGCGGCCAGGTTTTGAGCTCTGAATTTGAGAATTCAAATCTCAAAACATTACCCGGAGGTAGGGAAGGGGACTCAGATATATTATAGCTCAACTCTTGATATGGCAAGTGTTTCTTTGTGCTTATAACGCAGAGAGGGAAATAACTTATTTATGGTCCCATAGCTGGTCAGAGGCGCACATGAGACTTTGATCCAACCTTTCAGCTCTCAGACCCAGTCTCCCAGCTCTCGGACCAGTGGTCCTCCCACAACACTGCCATTTTCAGTCACTGTTTTGGCAGGTACATAAGACAAACTGTTAGAGGTGGGAAGAGGAAATAGAATAGCGGAGACTAGCTTCAGTTATAAGAAATATTAATCATGCTCTGTTAACCATGATTGTTTGTTCTGATTAAAGAAAGCACATTCTGACCTGGCTGGGAGTTGTACACCCTGGGAACCTGGGAGTTAACCTCGGTCCATTCTCCTTATCTGAGAACTTCCTGCCATCATGGAAAGATTAGCAACCTTTTTGCAGAAACAATGGAGTCCTGGAGGTGCCTGCCCTTTGCAAGCCCCAGCCTGAATTGCCTGTAACCTGTAACCATTGTACCCATTCTTATTCCTTTTGCCCACTTCCCCAGGTAACCTTTGTCCTTCTACCCAATATAAGCAGCTGGCTTATGGCGGGTGGAGGGGTGGAGGTGGGGGGGGGAGGGGGGAGGAGGGAGACAGATTTTTGTGGATGACCTGCTGCTTTCCCATGCTGCTGGCAGTACTGGAAAGTAAAAATGCTCACATATGATTCAACACTCTCTGCTTAATTGGCTCAAGCAGTGACAGGCAGCCCAGAACCTTTTGTCATCCAGTTTCAAAACCAGAAATAGCCTTACAGACTTCTGATTGGATTTGGAGGTTAAAGAAGGCAGGATGAAAAAAAGACTGGGTTTAAAGGGGTTATACGATTGATCCAGTTTATTATTCCTTAAGCTACCGGGAATTGAAGTCATCTATATAATATATTCGTTCTTTCACAGGTACTCAGACTTTGAGTGTCAACATCATTCCTAAACAAATAAAACACACACACAATTGTATTATTTGGGATAAAAAAGTTAGCTGTTTTATCCAACCATGAAAAAACTATCAATAGTGTACAGTAAAACTTTATCGTACATAATTCCAATGCAGAAATTCCCAGTTGGTGGCTCCCTGAGAAGAATTCCTCCAAGATCTTAGGACTCCTTCCACCTTGGGAGTCAGTCACACTTGGGAAATAATTTTTGTGAGGTCAGTCTGGGAAAAGGGTGCATTACTTCTCCCACGTTCCATTGGCCAGAAGTGGTGACATGGCTCACACCTAGATGCAAGATGGGTGGAGAATATAATTTTCCTATTTTCTTAGGAACAAAAACAAATGTATTGGTAAACATAAAATATTATTGCTATGAAGAAAAAAATCCAGCATTATCCTGCAAATATGACTTTTCCTATTGGAAGCTTGGTTCTCTGATTGAATTACCAGGATCAAGTTTGGTTATCGGGAACAGAATTACTCCTGTAAATCTTGCTCAAGGGTAGGCGAAATGCAAGAGACAGGATGAGTATACAGACAGCACTGTCAGCTGCCTCCAGGACCTTTGCTCTGGAGACATGGTGGGCCCAAGATTCTTATGTGATTCTCTGGAGGTTGACTCTCAGTGGCAATGTTCCAGAACCTGGAGAGCCAAGCCAACAAATCAGGGGCCCTCTCGGATTCTGTCTCAGCCTCTTGTAGGGAATGGGGTGTGGGAAAAGCTGGCCTGGCATTCTTGCCTTCTAAAGACATTGTACTCTGCCATACCCTGGGAGGCCTGGAGGTTAGTTTTACAATTACAGAAGGTTTTCCCTACCAATTTTTTTGGAGACAAACACTGCTGTTTCTTCTGAGGCTGATAGAGAAAAATTAGTTAAGATGGGAGGGAAATAAAATGCCCTATGTGCAAACACAATGACTATAACCAGAGGGAAAACATCAGACATACAGTGATCTTTAATTAAGAATAGAACTACTAAGCAGACTTGTACAAGAATATCATCTTTGCAATTAATATTCAAATTAAGTCTTGAGGCTCCAGACACCTTCTAAATTGAATTACTTCTCACAGAAGTAAAGTATCCATAATTCAACTTATCCTCAGGAATAGTAAACTGAATTTACCCTGATCCACCCCTATATGAGGACATTTGGAGCCCTGTGAACATTTCTCCTCATATCATTGTTTCTAGGTGTCCAGGCAGAAATTCTTTCAATAATAGACCCCACACAGCCCTAACCGGCTTTGCTCAGTGGTTAGAGTGTCAGCTCATGGACTGAAGGGTTCCAGGTTAGATTCTGGCCAAGGACACATACCTTATTTGTAGACTAGATCCCCCACCCCGGTCAGGGCCTGTACAGAGGCAACCAATTGATGTATCTCTCTCACACTGATGTTTCTCTCTCTCTCCACCCCCCCCCCCCCCTGAACTCTCTCTGAAAAGCAATGGAAAGAATATCCTCAGGTGAGGATTAGAAAATAATAGACCCCATCCAAATGCTGAGAATTCTAAAATTCAGAATCAACTCAGAATCTGTATTAATCTGCTAGGGCTGTCCTAACAAGTACCACAGATTGTGTGGCTTAAACAACAGAAATTTATTTTTGTAGTTTGGAAATCAGATCAAGGTGTGAGCAGGGCTGATTTCTTCTGTAGCCTCTCTCCTTGGCTTGTAGATGGCCATCTTCTCCCTGGGTCTTCACATGGTCTTCCCTCTGTGCCTATCTGCATGCGAATTTCTTCTTCTCATAAGGACACCAGTCATATTGGATTTGGGCCCATCCTAATGACCACATTTCAATTTAATTACCTCTTTAAAGTCCTTATTTCTAATATAGTCACATGCTTAGTTATACTGGGGATTATGGCTTCAACATACAAATTTTTGAGGGGACTTAACAGAATCTCATTTTCTAAACTCTGGATAATGTTTTATGAATGTTCTATAAAGAGGGCGAAGGGGATGTGTGTTAAAAAGTTAAACAGCCCAGCTGGGCATGGCTCAGCGGTTGAGCGTCGACCTAGGATCCAGGAGATCAGGGTTTGATTCCCGGTCAGGGCACATGCCCGGGTTGTGGGCTCGATCAATGACTCTCTCATCATTGATGTTTCTATCTCTCTCTCTTCCTCTCCCTTCCTCTCTCTGAAATCAATAAAGATATATATATATATATAAAAGTTAAACAGAAACTGCATATGTTTTCTTCTTCTTGGAGCTTCATGTTACATCAATGACTGAAGATATTGGCCTGGGTTCTTCAGTTTCCTGAGCTGATACATTCATTTCTTTTTGGCTCAAGGGAGTTTGAGCTTAGCCTTCTTTCACTTGCTACTTGGAGAAATCTGAACCTGCTTACACACCAAACCATAGGGAGCCCCCACCCTAACACATTCCCTCCCATTGATAGAGCATCTCCTTTGCAGTCTTTTCAACCTAAGTTCTACCATGTCTCATCTCCTGGTTTTGTCTTTGGTATCAAATGCATTGCTCCTTCTTGAGGGTTTATTTTTATTCTGTTCTTCCTATGTTTTCTTTATAAGACCTCCTTTCTGCTTGCTTGGAGCAAGCATGAGACTGTTACAGAAACCCTCCCCTACTCAGATCAACTGGGGATGTCCTGAGAAAGGGAGTTAGGGGTTCTAGGGACTGCAGGGAAGGCAGATATACAATATTGTTATTTATAGACATAAACTCTGTTCTCTGTCTAAATTTTGTTCCACATCTAATCCTACCTCTGATGACCAAATAATGCTGTCAGGCGAAATTGCCCCTTAATGGTGATATATTTGGCGCTGAGAATGAGAGGTTAACTTAGGCAAGGTCACATCATCAATCCTTCAATAATTGGTAGGGCCGGTTTCCAAACCCAGGCTGGCTGACTCAAGCCTACATTTTCTTTGCTTCCTGTCCCTGCTCCAGCTGTTAGATGAAGCAAACCCAGCCCATCCAGCAGTGACTCTGTAGGCAGTACTGTGCCATCCAGCCCTTCCTGGGCTCCTGCTGGGCTTAGGGAAATCTCCCGAGGACAACCTGGTACTAAGAATGTGATTCTCAGAATCTCCTGAGTTTGTCCAAATGAAACAAAGGTTAAGTTATTGAAGGGAGGCGGTAGTTTTTAAGAATCTGAATGGTTGGCTGGCTCTTGTTTTCAGCAAGTCTAGGATTAATAAAGGGTAAATTGCAAAGCATATTTTACGTGCCCCATTAAACTGGTGGGACTAAGTGTGCACAAAAAGTAATTGCTTTTGATGTGAATAAAGCACAATAGGCTCTGACAGAGGAAGCATGCCCCTTAATTTATGGTCCGATAGAAGACTTTCTCTGCAATTATCATCTTAACTTCTATGAGGGTAACATACGGTAACGCCAAAAGGCACACAAGACAAAAGTCATTGCAGTTTTGACTCTTCTAGGAGGGCAAGCTGTTCTCCCTTCCAGGGAGGCCCTGCAGCTTCTCCCTGGTGCTGACAGTTTTCACAGCAGAGGAAAGCAGTGAATCCTGGAAGGATGCTGGCTCACAGAGGCCTCTCAGAGCGGAAGCAGAGGGCATCCAGGACCTCTTTCTTGGCACCCTATTTCCAACAAGCCATTCAGGTTTTCTTCTGAGCAGATGGGACCAATCATGTCCACATATAACAATGCTTCCAGTTACTTGGAAACAATAGTTTTAAATTGGGGTCTTGTAAATAACTGAAAACTTGGATTTCTCCCCCAAATCTTAATACTTTGAATTTGCCCAGAATGATCCTAGGGGATTAGTGCAAAGGGATGAATAATAGGCCAAATAAATCCTTTAAAAAGGAATTCACTTATCATAATACTCTCCAGTCAGAGAAAGACAAATATCTCACACATCACACTCATAAGTGGTATCTAATGAACAAAATAAACTGATGAACAAAATAGATCCAGTGACATAGGAGCATGGAACAGACTGAGAGATCTCAGAGGGAAGGTGGGGGTGGAGGAGTGGGAGGGGAGAGATTAATCAAAGAACTTATATGCTTATATGCATAACCCATGGACACAGACAGTGTGGTGAAGGCCTGGGGGTGGGGGGCAGGGTGGATGCCAGTTGGAGGGGATCAATGGGGGAAAAAAGGGGACATCTGTAATACTTTCAACCATAAAGATAAGTTAAAATAAATAAGTAAAAATAAATAAATGTAATGTAATTATAAAAAATAAATAAAAATAAAAAGGAATAATTCCTGAAACAATCTAAAGTGTGATAAAAACTCTATAAACTATAGTTATTTGAGAAGGAGGAATCTGAGAATAAGTTGGGTCATTGAGTTTTTACCAGAGTGTTGTTTGGTTTTCGATTATTATTACTGAACATTTCTGTCTCCTTTGTAAGAATACAGCTGAAATTATTAGCGATTGTGCCATTGGTGTCCCCTGTTTAAGGATTTAAATAATAAATCCTGGCTTAAGTTTGCCCTCTTCTTTCCCTCACTGCCCCCAAAGGATTGCTTAACTGTATGCTTTTTTAACATACTAATCAAAAGATTAAAGACATATTTACCACCCATGAAGTTCAACATATTCAGTTCTAAAGCTTAAAACACCTGCTCTGTCAGATAGACTTCATTCCATCTCATTATTGTCTTATGGTGGCTGCACTGTGCTCTAATCTATATACTGTCCCAAGTCCTTTAAGACATAGACAGAATACAAATCTTAAATTCAACTTGTTGTTAAGAATCTAGACAGCTGCCCTGGCCTGTCTGGCTCAGTGGTTAGAGCATCGGCTTGCAGACCGAAGGATCCTGGGCTCGATTCCTGCTAAGGGTACATACCTCTGATGCAGGCTCAATCCCAGGCCCCGGGCCAGGTGCCGTGTGGGAGGCAACCAATCTATGTCTGTCTGTCTGTCTGTCTGTCTCTCTCTCCCTTCCACTGTCTCTGAAAAGAAATGGAAAAAATATCCTCTGGTGAGGATTGAAAAAATAAATAAAAAATCTATAGAGCAGTTGAAATCATGAAAATATAAGGATTGGAATGGGCTTGAAAGGTCACCTAATCTAACCCCATCAGAATCTTGATGCCTCCCTCGTGTCTGAACAGTCAGTGCACCCCACCCTTCGGCTTTGCGTTTCACTTGGCACTTTACTGGTCTTCCTGTAACCTCCTTGGGGGTGGGGAGTGCCGTCATGCAACAGTACCTCATTTGTTTGGACACAGTCAACCTTAATGATGGTTTATTGATTTTAGTCCAATGCCAAGTATCCTGGCCAAGTAAAATAATAATAGTCGAATTATTCCCCATTGATAATTGTAGAGGACAGAAGACAGGCCCCCAATGATGTACATGTCTTAATCCTCAGAGCCTGTGAATATGGTACATTCTGTGGAAAAGACTATGCTGATGCGATTAAATTAAGGTTCTTGAGATTGGGAGATTATCCTACATTATCTGGCTGGACTCAGTCTAATCACAAGGGTTCTAATAGGAGAGAGGCAGAAAGGTAAGAGTCAAAGAGAGGCTGTGATGTGGATCTAGAGGTCAGAGAGGAGAGATTTGAAGACACTATGCTGCTGGGTCTGAAAATGGAAGGGGCACACCACCAAAGAATCCAGGCAGCCTCTAGAAGCTAGAAAAAGCAGGGCAATGGATTTCCTTCTAGAGTTTCCAGAAGAAATGTGTCTGCTCTTTAGTTTAACCTCTTCTGACATCTGACTTCTAGGACAGCAATATAATAAATAAATATGTGAGATTTTAAAAACTGACATATAACATTGTATTAGTTTTAGGTGTACAAAATTCTGATTCAATATTATGTATATATTCAAAATGATAACAGCAATACGTCTAGTTAACATTTACCACCAACAGTTACATTTTTTTTTTTTTTTTTTTGTGGCGAGAGTTTTTAAGATTTAGTCTCTTAGTAACTTATTTATTTATTATTTATTTATTTTTAAATATGTCTTTATTGATTTCAGAGAGAAGAAAGGAGATGGACAGGGAGAGAGAGGGATAGAAACATCAATGATGAGAGAGTCATTGATCAGCTGCCTCCTGCATGCCCCTGACTAGGGATCCAGCCCACAACCCGGGCATGTGCCCTGACAGGGAATTGAACCTCGATCTCCTGGATTCTAGGTCGATACTCAGCCACTGAGCCACACCCCTCTCGGCTCTTAGTAACTTTTAAATATGCAATAAAGTATTAGCAACAGTATAATCACCATGCTGTACATTATATAGCATGACCTATTTATTTTATAACTGGAAGTTTGTACTTGTTGACCCCCTTTGTCCATCCATTCCATTCACCCCCAGCCATCCACATGGCTCTGACAAATACCAATCTGGTCTCTGTATCTATGAGCTCAGTTTTATTTATTTTTAAGATTTCACATATAAGTGAGATCATGTACTATTTGCCTTTCTCTGTCTGACTTATTTCATTTAGCACAATGTCCTCAAGGTTCATCCATGTTCTTTCAAGTGGCAAGATTTCATTTGTTTTTATGGCTGAATAACATTTCATTGTAAATGTATGGCATGTTTTCTGTATGCACTCATCTTTCTTTGGACACTTAGGTTGTTTCCATGTGTTGGCTATTGTAAATAATGCTGCAATGAATGTGGGGGTGCATATATTTTTTTGAGTTAGTGTTTTTGTTTTCTTCAGATAAATACCCAGAAGTGAGATTTCTGAATCATATGGTAGTTTTATTTAATTTTTTGAGGAGCCACCACACTGTTTTCCATACTGGCTGCACCAATTTACATTCCTTCCAACAAGGCACAGGGGACCCCTTTTCCACATCCTGCAATACCTGCTATTTTACATTTGTGTTGTTTTAATCCACTGCATTTGTGTTAGTATGTTACACTGGCAATAGGAAACTGATAAAAATAATTTTGGCCAGCCCTAAGTCATCCTTCTTAACCTTGGGTGGGCTTAAGAGTCCTAGAAGGAAAAAAGAAATGAAAAGAATGGAGTGGCATTTGTTCTGATCAGAGTACATAAGGTGGATGTTTTTAATTCTCTAGAAGCTTCCTAATATTTGTTTTGAAAAAAAAATATTATTTGCCTATTTTTCTTAACTGAGAATTAGATATAGGAAAAAAGCTTTAGATATTTGAGGATTCTAGTTAAGTTCGAGTCATCCCAGATCTTGGTGTACTTTTTTTCCGCCCCTCACAGCCTCATTTTACTGCATATTAAGTTCTTCAAGACTTGACTGTCTCAAGATGGTCAGCTGCCAGGCCTTTCAGAAGCACAAAATTGGATGGATGAGTTTAATTATTCAAATAAAGTAGTTTGACACCTAAATTATCTGGATAATTGTCACCTTGTGGTCTAGAGCAGTGATTATCAACCGGTGTGCCGAATAATTTTTAAAAAAAATTATTGTTTTAGTATTACAGATGTCCCCCATTTTTTCCCCTTTCCCCACCCCCACCCATCTCCCACCCCAGCCCAGGCCTTCACCTGACTACCGTCTGTGTCCATGAGTTATGCATTTTTTGTTCTTTGTAATTGTCTCGTACATATTTAATCGAGAGATGAAAACCTACCTATGCATAAAACATTTCAAACTTCTAAGACTGAAAAGTGGAAATACTTGCTAAATTCTTTTTAAAAAATCCTCACCCAAGTATATGTTTATTATTTTGAGAAAGAGAGGAAGAGAGAAATCAATCAGTTGCCTCCCATATATGCTCCTACTGGGGATTAAATGCACAACCTAGGTATGTGCCTTGATCTGGAATGGAACCCTCAACCTTTTTGTGCAGGGACGCTCCAACTGACTAAGCCACCTGGCCAAGGCCATTAAAATTCTTATTAATATCAGTAAGTCATTGCCCATATGTAAATATAAATTTAAGAAATACATTATCAGATGGAAGATGAAGGTATAAACTAATTTTGTCAGAAAAAATTGTCACTCTACATTCAAAATATATAATGTAATTAACAAAATTAATTGCAGTAAAATGATATATTATTTCACATTTATTTATCAAAATCAATTACAGTGAGCAGCAGAACCAATTACAAATGGTTGGACAGTGGGGGATGGGTGACTACTGACAATGATAATTCTCTTCTTTTTTAAATTTTTATTTACCTTTATTGAAAGTATTACAGATGTCTCCCTTTTTCTCCCATCGATCCCCTGCACCTGGCATCCACCCCACCCCTAGGCCTTCCTGTACCAATGTCTGTGTCCATGGGTTATACTTACAAACATACAAGTTCTTTGAATAATCTTTCCCCACCCACACCCCCTCCCCACCTTCCCTCTGTGATCCCTCAGCCTGTTCCATGCTTCTATGTCTCTGGATCTGTTTTGTTCATCAGTCTATTTTGCTTATTATATTCCATATATGAATGATATTATGTGGTACTTGTTTTACTCTGACGGCCTTATTCCACTTAGCATAATACTCTCCAGTTCCCTCCATACTGTCCCAAAGGGTAAGAGATCCTTCTTTTTTACAGCTGCATAGTATTCCATGGTATAAATGTGCCACAGCTTTTTTATCCACTCATCTGCTGATGGGCACTTGGGTTGATTCCAGATCTTAGCTATTGTAAGTTGAGCTTATGTGAACATAGGGGTGCATAAGGTCTTTGTGATTGATGCTTCAGGATTCTTCGGATATGTTCCTAGAAGTGAGATCACTGGGTCAAATGCCATTTCCACTTTAAATTTTTTGAGGAACCTCCATACTGTTTTCCATAGTGGTTGTACCAGTCTGCATTCCCACCAGCAGTGTACTAGGGTGCCCTTTTCTCCACACCTTCTCCAGCACATGTCATTTGTTGATTTGTTGATGGTGCCATTCTGACAGGTGTGAAGTGAGACCTCATTGTGGTTTTAATTTGCATCTCTGATGATTAGCGACCTCGAGTATTTTTTCACATCTCTTGGCCATCTGTATGTCCTCTTTAGAGAGGTGTCTATTCAGGTCCTTTGCCCATTTTTTAATCAGATTGTTTGTCTTCCTTTTGTTAAGTTGTATGAATTCCTTATATATTTTGGATATTAACCCTTTATCAGATGTGTAATTGGCAAATATGTTCTCCCATACTGTGGGCTCCCTTTTCATTTTGTTGATGGTTTCTTTTACTCTGCAGAAGCTTTTTATTTTGATATAGTCCCCTTTGTTTCTCTTGCCCTAGGAGATGTATTGGTGAGAGATGTCTTAGGTTTTGCTGCCTACATTTTCTTCTAGGATTTTTATGGTTTCATGTCTTACATTTAAGTCTTTTATCCATTTTGAGTTTATTTTTGTGTATGGTGTAAATTGGTGGTCTAGTTTCATTTTTTTGCATGTATCTGTCCAATTTTCCCAACACCATTTATTGAAGAGACTGTCTTTACTCCACTGTATGTTCTTGCCTCCTTTGTCAAATATTAATGGAGCATAGTGGCTTGGGTTGATTTCTGGGTTTTCTGTTCTGTTCCACTGATCTATATGTTTGTTCTTGTGCCAGTACCAGGCTGTTTTGATTACCGTGGCTTTGTAGTATAACTTGATATTTGGAATTGTTATCCCTCCAACTTTGTTCTTCTTTCTCAAGATTGCCGTAGCTATTCTGGGTCTTTTTGGGTTCCACACAAATTTTCTTTTTTTTTTTTAATCCAAGTACAGGTCTTTTACCTTCTTGGTTAAGTTTATTCCTAAGTATCTATTTTTTTTTTTTTTTTTTTGCAATGGTAAATGGGACTGTTATTTTAGCTTCTCTTTCTGGGAAGTTCATTGTTGGTGTATAAAAATGCCATCGATTTCTGGGTGTTCATTTTGTATCTGGCTACCTTGCTGAATTCATTTATTAAATCTAGTGTTTTTTTGGTGGAGTCTTCAGGATTTTCTATGTAGATCATCATGTCATCTGCAAATGATGAATTTTACTTCCTCCTTTCCTATTTGGATGCCTTTTATGTTTTCCTCTTGTCTGATCACTGTGCCTAGGACTTCCAGTACTATGTTGAATAAGGGTGGTGAAAGTGGGCACCCCTGTCTTGTTCCTGTTCTTAGGGGAAATGGTTTTCATTTTTTCCCATTGAGTATGATGTTGGCTGTAGGTTTGTCATATATGGCCTTTATTATGTTGAGGTATGATCCCTCTATTCCCACTTTGCTGAGAGTTTTTATCAAAATGGGTGTTAGTTTTTATCGAACGCTTTTTCTGCATCTATTGATAAGATCATGTGATTTTTGTTTTCCAATTTGTTTAGGTGGTGTATCATGTTTATTGATTTGTGAATATTATACCAGCCTTGCATCCCTGGAGTAAATCCCACTTGGTCATGGTGTATAATCATGATAACTCTCTTCTGATCATCAACATCTGAATCTGATTAAACTGGGATTTTATATCTATATTCAATCCTAACTAGAAAGAAAATATAGAACATGGCGTTATCTGGAAGTCTGGTTTATAAATCAAAGCCAGACTTGGGATCAGGCTTGCTAGCCTTAATACAACCTTTGAAGATGAAACTACAAGGAAAAGACATTTGTGAGATTCATGCTTTAAATAATTTAATGGGATAGCTTTTCTTTAGTGATCAAGAAACTCAACTTACACCTGTAGTAATCCAGTAAGACAGGCAAGGATTTGAGATACACAAAAATGATCCATAGGACGTGAAGTGACTGCCCTAAAGCCATTTAGGTGCTCTGAGAGGTGGTGACCTGAAACCAGCTCCTCTGCCACTTGCTCTTTCTGCTGTATCATGATGCCTTGAAGGAAAGGATAGAATGTCCAGAATATCAAACAGCTTATTCTTGCTAGTGGAAAAAAAAAAAGCATGTTAGAGAGAAGACTATGAAGGAGGAAATAAAATCTTACACTATTTTCCTTTCTGTTGCTCCCCTCCAGAACCTGCTCTACACATTCCCTCCTCCCCAATGTCCTTCATGTATGTTCCTACCTGGAACATCCCAACACTATATCTGCCAGGTGAGATTTTCCAGCTTCAGAGGCCTAGTCCAGGTTAAATATCCTCCAGGAAGGTGTCACTGCTCTCTTCTTTCTCTGATTTCCTATTGAGCTTATGCTTAGAATCACAGTTTGGAAATTGTTGTAGCTTGTGGGACACCAGTGTAATCACCCCTTAAAGAACCATCCCTGTCCACAGTCTGTGTTAAAGGGGCAGGCCTGATTAGTTACAGAGTGCCAATTGGGGTTTTCTTCCCTAGGAAGTTGGGCCAGGAGAACAGCATTGAGGTCAGTCAGTGATAGGGGTTTCAGATGAAACTCTTGTAGACTCAATATTGGCTCAGCCATACTTGGCTAAGTGAAAGATGAAGAAACTGAGGATGAAATAAATATAGAAAACACTTAGAAGAGACAATCTAAGAGCCTGTGGAAGAGGGAAGAAGTCTGAGAAGTGAATATGATGTGAGATAGATGGAGAAACGCTCCCATTTCCTGAATTTGCAGTGCCTCATTCAGTCTCTGTGGATTCCCGCTGACCACCCTGCCCTGACATGGAGCCTGACATCAAACAAACTGAGTTTGCACCCCATCTCCACCTTTCCCTGTCTGTGTAAACATAGAGGAACTAGTTAGTAATTATAGGGCTCTGTTTTCTCATCTACAAAATGGGAATATTAAAGAAATATACATTATAATTTACTTATTAGAATTAAATGAGAATATAAGAAAGTGTTTAGCACAATAACCCATATTAAGCACTCAAAAATAGTAGCTGCAATTATTGATATTTTTATTATGATTTTTATCCACAGCCTTCCTTGAATTTCTCTTTTACTTTTGATAGCACGTAGATTTTCTTTCCTTGCAACCAAAGGAAATTTGTTTTTCACTGACCCTAATTGTTATGCTTCCATTGCAGACAGAGTTCCTCTACAAATGCTCCAGTAGCAGACACTGTATTTCTAATTCCCTCAAAACCCTTGAGAAATTAGAGTAAAATTGCAGTGTTATGGAAATCAACATTAAATGGATATTCGAACATCAAGTAACAATATAGTTTTACAGAGCTAGCAAGAAATATGAGGTTGAAATTGACATGTGAGAATAATTCTAGGTCTCTCCCTTTCATCTTATGGTGATGTTTTCATTTTAAATGACAAATACAATAACTATTATTTTATATTTGAAATGATGAGTGTATATAAGTGGCATTTTTTTAAAAGGATTGAGTAGTGATGTGTTCCAAACAGTAAGAAAAGATAAGAAAACATAACTTGTTTATTTGTTAAGATTTATATAAGTTTTTGTTATATGAAAGTTTTCAGATTAATACTTTTTATTTAATAATAATAATACAATTGAGGAAACCTGAAATGGAAATTGGGACGTAATAGGCACCAAGTGCATCATTGGTGAAGCCTTTTGAAATCCTTAGTCCTATACCTGGCCTTGTCATCACTGGTGCCATTCATTGCTTCTGGCTTCTACTTCTCACACCCACAGAGAGAATGACCATAAACTGAGGTAGAATCTCTGCTTCAGCAACTCCATGGCTGTTAAAAAGCTTTCGGACATACCCTCTAACCTAAGACCCAGGCTCTCCCTCCCACAGACTCCCTTACCCAGAGCAGGTCTTTGCTCTTCACTACACCTCACTGAAATCCACAGGTGTGAATTGAGCTGTACCTGACACAGTCTTGGAAACCGCCCAACAAGAACATTTACCTCCAAAAACTTGCCATCTTGACAGACAAAACAACTCTAGTTACATAGACCTTTCTTTTTTATCATGCTTCCCTAAAACCCTCAATTCACAACTGCTCTAAACCACATATAGTCCTGTTGTTTCGCATTATATGTCAGGAAAATCTAACTTACAGCTAGTAAAAAGGAGATATTGCTGAGGAGATCAGCTGTGACTGGGTCTAGGTGCTTAAACAGTATCTCCAGTAATCTCTTTCTTAAATTAACTAATTTCCTCTGGGTGAGATTTACTCTCTGTTAAGTTCCCACAAGTAACTCTAAGTATATGCTCTATCAGCTCATCACTGCAGTGAAAGATTAGAACTTTTATCTAATAGTTCCAGGAAAAATTCCTGGGATGACTCTCACTAATCTGGGTTGGGATTGTTGACCCACATCTGAGCTATAAGTCTGACAGGCAGGAGCATGCCTCCAACCCTAGCCCACTAGTGCCAGAGCGTGGATCAACCTCCTGAGTCAGTCTACGCTAAGACTAGGAGAACGCTGGTTCCAAGAGCTGCTGCACAAAGGAGGAGGAAGCGTTCTCAGGAGATAAAAACAAGAAATCAACTCCGCCCTCTCTAGCCCATTGTCTCCTACTGCCTCTCACTTCATTTTTATATTTGTTATACCTCATTTAGTTCTTGGTAGTTCAACTTCTTTTTCAATCTGCTTCTTTCCCCCCCCCCCCATTCTGTCTTTTCTGCTGCTTTTTCAATTCTCTTTCTGCCAGTCCCCCAGTTTCTAATTTTCTGCCATCTATGTGTCTCCTCTACCCTTTCCCCTCCCAAACACTGTGGGCATGGCATCCCCATTGGCCTGCAGCCCTCAGTTCCTCTATATACTATGTGTCCCATAGAACTCTATACTTACCTTTTTCATTCTCCTCTTCTCTATTTTTGGTTCTTAGTTAAACTGGAAGCTCCTTGAGTGGTGAAGTTACCATATCTTGGTCACTCACCACTTAATCTCCAGGACTTTGCGAAACACTTGACAAATAGGTTAGGAGCCCAAATCCTCTTGGTTGAATAAACAAACAGATGAACCCAGTGAGAGAAGTTTGTGTGGATTTGGCAACACACATTTCGCTTTTCATGACATATTCTTCTAATGAGCCCCAGGAGGCGACAAAAGAGGAAAATGAGTAATTGGGGTCAAGACCAATGAATTCTTAGAACCATCCTAGGGAATTCATGATTTCAGGAGAAGTAATAAATCAGCAGGCATCTTATCGAACTGCAAATTGCCAACAAATATGCAGATTGACAAACTAAACATAAATTGACCACTAAAAATGTAATACAAAACCACAACTCTTTAGCAGTGACCCCATGAAAGAGCACATATTATTCAGTAGGAATCTGTATAAAATCAAGATTATGTATCTGGTTACTAATTAACATTTGGCATTCACTGGACATTAATGAGTTTGATCTAAAAACAGAGGCCAAGACAAAGCAACTCATAATATTCTGTACTTTTAGCAACACTTTTATTCAGGTGTTTGTAAAGACAATCTTTTCAAATGGATTTAACTCCTAAGTCCATTTTTATTCAATAAGACTTGAAGGTTTTCTAGTAAGTCACTCATGTAATTACAGATGTCTAGACCACAAAACCTTAAATATTACATTGCTAGTTTTTGTGCTGGTCAAAACCAAGTATATAAAACCTGCATTTCACTTTAAAAAATTAGCTCAGTTTCTACAACATGCTGGACAAAAGAAGTCTTGGGGTATTTCTTTCGACCACCAGGAAGCTCATTTGAATTTTCCCAGGAGGGCTAAAGAAATGCACTGAACCTTATGGTATATGCATATACATCCATCCAAGCTGGGATCAGTTCTAAGTATCTGGACAGGAAGAGGAGCTAACTAGAATAGGCTCCCTGCCTCTGCGCTGCTTCTGCAGTCTCATTCTCAGATTCTCTGTGTCCTACATGGTAGTCACAATCATGAGGCACTTACTATGTATATGTCCTCTTTAGTTGATTTGGGGTAAAGCACTTAGAGATTGAGTTTTGAAAAAGAGACACATATATGCACAATATCTTTTAAGATGCAGATATTATTGAGATACATAAATATATATATAATGCAAACATATGCATATATAATATAGAAATATATGACATGTCTGTGTGTGTCTTAAGATTAGAAACTAATA
Source organism: Miniopterus schreibersii (assembly GCF_964146895.1). Taxonomy (NCBI): domain Eukaryota; kingdom Metazoa; phylum Chordata; class Mammalia; order Chiroptera; family Miniopteridae; genus Miniopterus; species Miniopterus schreibersii. The sequence continues at coordinate 74,453,922 of NC_138108.1, read as the reverse complement.
TGTATTGTGATTTAAAAGAAAAACTAAAACTCTTTAGAAAGAAAAAAAATAAGCCTCATGCATAAATTTCATATTCATTCTGATTGGGCCAAAACTAAAATTTAGTTTAAAAAAAAAAAATTTGGAGGCAGAAGACCTGTATCTAAGCTCTTGCTAAGCTACAAACTTTCTGATTATGGACAAGCCATTTTTTGAGCCTCAATTTCCTCCCCTGGCAAAAGGAGTGCAGACAATTTCCTAAGTTAGAAACAAGAGACATTTATTAAACTCCTCACAACCACATCAAAATTACAACTAAACTACAGAACAGCCACCATTCAGAACCATCTGAAATTTAGCTGAACAGAAGTCCTTTAACTAAGGGTATAAAAAAGAAACCACATCGATACTGTTAGGAGGGGTTGAGATGCTGAATGGGCTGGTCCCACACCCACATGTGTCAGATACAAGTTGGCAGGAATATCTGGGCTGCAGAGGTCACCCCCTGAGAAGCCAGGGGTCCCAGTTTCACACTAGAATGCACAGACCAGGGTTTCAGTGCTTGGAAGAGAGGTCTCCATAACTTCTGACTGTAAAAACCAGCAGGGGTTATGGCTGAGGGAGACTGAGGACTGCTGGAGTCCCAGGTGTTTCTCTTAAAGGGCCTTCACATGGACTTACTCAAACACTCATTCTGAGCTTCAGCCACTGGGGAAGCAGCTCAAAAGGTGCCAGGGACATATAAGGAGGAACTAAATTGTTTGGCTTCAGGATGAGGGCTGGAGGGACAGCTTCCTCCAGATAGAAGTGTTAGCAGAGGCCATTGTTCCTTTGCTGAGCTCTAACCCACAAAGCTGGCAGGCAGATGTCATAGTTGAGTCTCTATCAACTTGGCTAATACTGTTTGCCTCACCATGGTTATTCCCTGAGACGCTGCTCCACCCAATATGCAGGTCCACCCAAACCCTTTCCACTGGCTTTTTCATACAAATGACCTGCCTTGGCTCATGCTGCCAACTTTCCTGAAACCTCTCCTGCAAGCAGCATCTGGCTTCTGCACACCTAGTACCTCTTGCTAAGTGGTCCCAGGCAGTCAGCTTTGGTTTGCAGCTGGTCTCTCCTGGTTACCTCCAAGCCCAGCACAAGTAACAACCATCTGAAGAACATTTTGTAGCTCATTCTAGGTGGCCCTGGGCAAAACACAAGGGGTGGCTGACCTTGACCTGCACCTCCCAGGAGGCTCCAGAGCTAGCACACCCATCGAACAGTTTCAGATCACTCTGGAGCACCACTCAATCACCTCCACAGTGACATATTCAAGGGGTACCTGAGCTTCACTGAAGTGAGTTCTGCTCCATGGGGTTAGTCCCTGCACAGCAGCTCCTCCACAGTCATCTTGGAAAGTCCTCACAGCCAATCAGCCTGGGGTTAAATTATTCCCATTGACCTGCCAACAGAAATGAAGATTCAGCTACAACAAGAGGGTGAACACAGCCCACAGGAAGGTTGCACTTAGAGCACACAGCTTGGGTAACTGGGGCGTCTTTGCCACTGGGCCCCATAAGACACCTACTACATAGGGCCACTCTACTAAAACTGATAGATGTAGCAGCTCTACCTAATACACAGAAAGAAATACAAGGAGGCAGCCACAATGAGGAGACAAAAAAACATGTCCCAAATGAAAGAATAGGACTAAACTCCAGAGAAAGAACTAAACAAAATGGAGACAAGCAGTTCACCAAATGCAGAGTACAAAACACTGTTTATAAGGATGCTTAGTGACCTGATAAGAAAAGTAGAGGAACTTAGTGAGGAGTTCAACAAAGAGATAAGAAATATTATAAAAACAGTCAGAAATTAAAAATACTTTACAGAGAATCAAGAGAGTAGATGAAGCAGAGGATAAAATCAGTGATTTGGAAGAGAAGGGAGCAAAAAACACCAAATCAGAACAGCAAAGAGAAAAGAATCCAAAAAGAAAAAAGAAAAAAAAAAAGAGCATAGTATAAAGAGCCTGTGGAACAACTTCAAGCATAGCAACATTTGCATCAAGGGGGTGCTGGATGGAGAAGAGAGAGAGAAAGAAGTTGAAAACCTATTTGAAAAAATAATGATGGAAAACTTCCCTAACTTGGTGAAGGAAATAGACATACAAATCCAGGAAGTTCAGAGTCTCAAATAAGATGAACCCAAAGATGCCCACACCAAGACGCATCACAATTAAAATGCCAAAATTTGCCTGGCTGTGCATGGCTCGGTGGTTGAGCATTGACCTTGGATCCTGGAGATTGAGGTCTGATCCCTGGTCAGGACACATGCCCGGGTTGCAGGCTTGATCACCAGTTGGGGGCATGCAGGAGGCAACCTATCAATGACGACTCTCATCATTGATGCTTCTATCTCTCTCTCTTTCTTCCTTCCTCTCTGAAATCAATAAAGATATATTTTTTAAAAATGCCAGTGGTTAATGCCAGAGGAACTTAGTGAGGAGTTCAACAAAGAGATAAGAAATATTATAAAAACAGTCAGAAATTAAGAATACTTTACAGAGAATCAAGAGAGTAGATGAAGCAGAGGATAAAATCTTAAAAGCAGCAAGAGAAAAACATTTCATTACCTATAAGGGAGCTCCCATAAGACTGTCAGAAATTTCTCAACAGAAACTTTGCAGGCAAGAAGGGATTGGCACAAAATATTTAAAGTGATGAAAAACAGGGACATATAGCCAAGATTACTTTACCCAACAAAGCTATCATTTAGAATTGAAGGTCAGATAAAGAGCTTCTCAGACAAAGAAAAGCTAGAAGAGTTTGTCACCACCAGACCAGTATTATAAGAAGTATTAAAGGGTCTACTTTGAGAAGAAGAAGAAAAAAAGATAAAAATATGAATAATAAAATAGCAATAAATACATATCTATCAACAATTACTTTATTTTATATCCTGCCAATTTACTGAATGTATTTATTAATTCCAGTAGTATTTTTTAGTAGAATCTTTTCGGTTCTCTATATACAGTGTCTTGTCATCAGCAAATGATGACAGTTTTAATTCCTCCTTACCAATTTGGATGCCTTTTATTTTTTCTTGTCTGATCGCTGTGGCTAGGACTTCCAGTACTATGTTAAATTAGAGTGGTGAAAGCAGACATCTCTGTCTTGTTCTCAGTCTTAAGGGAAATGCTTGTAGTTTTTGCCCATCGAGTATGTTGTTGGCTGTGGGTTTGTTATATATGTTGCTTATTTCACTGAGGTATGATACCTCTATTCCCACTTTACTGAAAGTATTTATCATAATCGGGTGCTGAATTTTATCAAATGCTTTTTCTGATCTCTTATATGATCATGTGATTTTTATCCTTCATTTTATTTATGTGGTGTATCACATTTATTGATTTGTGGATATTATACCAACCTTGCATCCTCAAATAAATTCTACTTGATCACTTTGTATGATCTTTTCAATGTATTGCTGGATCCTGTTTGCTACTATTTTGTTGAGGATTTTAGCACCTATGTTCATCAGGGATATTGGCCTATAATTTTCTTTCTTTAGAGTGTCTTTATCTGGTTTTGGAACTAGAATAATGCTGGCCTCTTAAAATGAGTTTGGGAGTCTTCCCTCCTCTTGACTTTTTTGGAATAGTTTTAGAAGGATAGGTGCTAGTTCTTCTTTGAATGTTTGGTAAAATTCTCCTGTGAAGCCATTCAGTCCAGGACTTGTTTGTTGGGAGTTTTTTGATTACTGCTTCAGTTTCACTAGTTGCAATCTGTCTGCCCAGATTATCTGATTCTTCCTGACTCAGTTTTGGAAGATTGCATGTTTCTGGGAATTTGTCCAGATTGTCTAATTTTTTGGCATATAGATGTTGATAATATTTTCTTACAATCCTTTATATTTCTTTGGTGTCAGTTATTATTTCTCACTTTCATTTCAGAATTTATTTATTTGGGTTCTCTCTTTTTCTCTCAATGAGTCCGGTTAAAGGTGTGTGAATCTTATTTAGCTTTTCAAAGAACCAGCTCTTGCTTTCATTGATCTTTTAAATTGCTTTCTAAGACTATTTATAAAAAATTTTTTGCTCTGATAGTTATTATTTTCTTCTATTTACTTTGGGCTTTGCTTGTTCTTCTTTTTCTAGTTGTTTTAAGTGTAAAGTTATATTATTTATTTGAGATATTTCTTGTTTCTTGAACTAGGCCTATAATGCTATGAATTTCTCTCTTGGGACTGCTTTCACTGTATTCCATAGATTTGGGGTTGTTGTGTTCTCATTTTTATTTGTTTCAAGGTATCTTTTTATTTATTTTTTTATCTCATTGTTAACCCATTCATTGTTTAGCAACATGTTATTTAGCTTCCATATCTTTGTGTATTTTTCAGTTTTTTCTTGTGAATGATTTCTAGTTTCATACCATATGGTCAGAGAAGATAATTGATATGATTTCAATCTTATTAAATTAATTGAGAATTGTTTTGTGTCCTAACATGTGGTCTATCCTAGAATATGTTCCATGTGTATTTGAAAATAATGTATATTCTGCTGCTTTGGAGAGAAATGCTCTGAAGAAATCAAATAAATCTATCTGCTCTATTGTGTCATTTAAGGCCACCATTCTCTGTTGATTTTCTGTCTAGAAGACCTATCCAATGATGTTAATGGGGTGCTAAAATCTCCTGCTATGATTGTATTACTGTCAATCTCTCCTTTTATGTCCATGAAGATTTGCTTTACATATTTAGGTACTCCTATGTTGGATGGGTAAATGTTTACAAGGGTTGTATCCTCTATTTGAACTGTTCCCTTTATCATATGTAGTTTCCTTCTTCGTCTCTTATTGTAACTTTCAGTTTAAAGTCTATTTTGTCATATATAAGTATTGCTACTCCAACTTTTTTGTTTTCATTTGAATGAAATATATTTTTCCATCCCTTTATTTTTAGTCTGTGTGTAATTTCATTCTGAGGTCAGCCTCTTGTAGACAGCATATGTATGGGTCTTGTTTTCTTATCTCAACAATTACTTTATATGCAAATAAATTAAATGCTCCAATCAAAAGACATATATGGTGGCTGAATAGATATGAAAACAAGACCCTTATATGTCTGTGTACATGAGACTCACTTCAGATTGAAAAATACACAGAGTGAAAGCAAAGAAATGAAAAAAAGAAAAAGAAAATGGAAACAAAAAAAAAAAAAGCTGCTGTAGTAATAATTATACTTGACAAAATAAACTTTAAAACAAAGTCTATAACAAGAGATAAAGAAGGATCCAGTAATTCTCCTCTAAGTATTTATTCATAGAAACCCTTTTCACTAAATTGAAAAGATATATAGGAGTGGGCAAATGTAGATTTACAGTTGTTTTTATGGAAAAATACATGCAAGTTATGATTATTATATCTTTATTAACTCAAAAGAATGTCACAATAGCACTTACAAGATTGTACCTAAGTGCACTGTGCCATGTGACTTTAGTTTGAATTAACAAAGCTATTATAATAATTATATTTTTCATGTCTTTTCCCATGTGAAAAAATTGTAAACCTACTTTTGCCTACTCTCGTGTACATCCATATGTTCATTGCATTATTATTTACAATAACCAAGTTATGGAAGTAACCAAAGTGTCCATCAATAGGTGAATGGGTAAAGAAGTGATGTATACATACAGTAGAATATCACTCAGCCATAAAAAGAATGAAAGCTTGCCACCTGCAACAACATGGATGAACCTAGAGGGTATTGTGCTGAGTGAAATAAGACAGACAGACACAGAAAATCAAGTGCCATATAATTTCACTTATATGTAGAATCTGAAAAACAAAATGAATGAATAGGCATAACAAAAACCGACTCATAGATACAGAGAACACACTGATGGCTGCTGGATGGGATGGAGTTGGGGTGATGGGTTAAAAAGGTGAAGGGGTTTAGAAGTACAAATAGGTAGTTACAAAATAGTCACAGGGATGTAAAGTACAGCATAAGGCATATAATGAATAATATTGTAATAACTATATATGGTGTTAGGAGAGTACTAGACTTATTGAAGTGAGCACTTCACAAGTTATATAAATGTTTAATCACAGGGTTGTACACATGAAACTAATATAATATTGTACGTCAACTGTAATTTAAAAATAAAAAAATTAAAAAGGAAACACTAGAAGGGTACACAAATGATACAGTTGCTTGTTGGGGAATGATAAGGAGATCAGAGTTGGTGGGAACAGGGGTGGGAGTCAGACTTAATATATGGTTGCTATAATATATGGTTTGGATATTTGAACCATGTGAGTGTATTACTTATATTGAAAAATTAATAAGAATAATAAAATCTTAAACAAAAACAGAATTAATCTAAAGGGGTCTTATCTACTCAAATTCTGATAATTTTAAAAAATACTGGATAAAATAAATGATACACATTTATTTACATACCATGTATAAAAGTAGACACTTAATTGCACAGAAAATATTGATCAGGATTGAAACCTATCATACTGAATGGCAGAAATGAATGAGCTTAAACAACATGTTGGTAAAATATTCTTAATTAGAGGATTTATAAAGGTAAAATTATGTCATTAGATTAAGTAAAAGCAAAAAAATCATAAAATAAAGAGAACAAAGAGCATCCTTTACATTACTAGGCAAGACACAAACCTTGAGTCTTATAAGACTTTAAAAGCCAGTCAGTCAGTAAAAACAAACTTCATTGAGCACTCTATATGCTCAACATATCACTAGTTACCTTAGATGCACAAAATACACCATAAAAGAAAAACAAATAGAAATCCTGTTCAAAATGAAAGCATACACCAATGTATAAGGAATGCAAATGATCTTACATATGATATCTCATTTAGTTGTCACAATAATTTGGTAAGGTTTGGGTGAGTACAGGGGAGTCTGAGTACAAGCTTCATTAACACATCTGTTTCAGTCTTTGGGGTTCTAGATAATGGGGAAATAGACCCTAAGAGATCAAGTGAAACCCATGTATTAGTTTTATTGTTGGGCCAAGCTCTTCCTAAGAACAAGACCTTGACTATAGCTGGATGGGAAGGAATAGTTGGGAAACAACGACAAAGTGAAAGTCTCTTTTTGTTGCTCTTTAACCTAATGTTGAGGACTCACTTGCAGCAAGTGCTGGCTCTGCAGAGTAGACTCTGACTTTCCCATCCAGCCAGAAGAGGAGCATGCCTCACAAACTTTCATGAAACTGCACAGTAAAAACAGGAACCTCCTTCATGCAATAACATTGTCCTGGTGTGCTTGTGTCTTGGCTGTAGGAAGTGGAGGTGGGGCATGCACTTCACCTGAGCAATGCTGGTCCAGGAGAAAAAGACATGAATGAGCCATCACTGTGAACACAGTAACTCTACACAAGGGTGAAACGTGACCCAGCGAAGGTGAATTTTTCAGCTAGAGAACCAGATCCTCTCTTGGTGATGACAGAAAGTAGATGGAGAGCTATGTAGAAGACACTTCCTGAGCACTTTGGCAGAGGAAAAAAATAAGCCTGAACCTTATTTCTCTGGAGACTAAGTTAGGAATCTGACACAGAGAAGAGAGGGATGTCTCTTTAGAAAACTCATCAAAGTAAATAATGTTACATTCACTTTCCACAGAAGGAAACGAAACTGAGAACAATTATGTGACTTGTCCAAAGTAACATATCTAATGAACTGTGGCGTACACATGAGACAATTTTAAAGCGACCAAAACCTAAACCACTTGAGAGTGACAGGAAGTAAGGAATTCAGAGAAGAAAATATAGTGTGAGATGCATTTAAAAGTAAGAAAATTTAAGCTGACATAAAGCGAAGGTTAAAAAAAAAACAAGGTGGCATAAACATTGTAAGTTTAGCATAAATGGATGACATGGATTTTGTATCATCAAAAAACCCCACAACATTCAGAATTTTTCCAGGTAAGCAAATACCCCATATCCCTTGGAACTATAGACCTGGAAACTAAAGAGCTAGAAACCTCAGTGGTCAGAACAAATACTCAAATGGTAACTATTTCTCATACAGCTCAGTGGAAGGAGACATAGAGGAAGGCTAAACGTAAGGAGAAAATGACCATACTCTGATACTGAGCCATTTCACATCAAAGGGGTCCCTACTTCCCTTTTTGTTCTCTATGTAAGACAAAAATCAAGATTTCTTTCCCTCAAGTAGGTCCGAGCTTTTCAGAGGCTCTTTATAGCACTGGCTAATCAGACCCATCTAAATGTGGAAATTATCTTTGCATAATTGAGAGCCTCAAAAACATCAGAGCAAACGAGAAACAACAGAAAAAGAAGAAAGTGAAGAAAGTGCTCTATTAAACTTCCTTTTATTACTTATACATTAAAACAGAGGGATCCACTTAAAAATTTAACATCCCAATGACAGTACCCCTTTCAATAAGAAAGCAATCCCCAATATTATCACGGGAGAAAGATAATATTTCTATAATGATCACTTATGTCATTTTTAATACATACAAGTGGTGCATTCATTACAGGACCATCACAGCAAAATATGCCATAATGAGAAAACACAGGCACATTACGCCCACAATCCATTTCATTATTATGATTGCTTTGCAACTATTCCATATTTAGAGGAAACATCTCTCATCCTAATGTGCAGTCCTTCTGCTTTACCCCAAGATAGTCCATGGGTGGCAGCAAATCAAAATTGTGAAAGTAACCAAGAAAAAAAAAAAAAAGGTGTGGCTATCCAACTTTGGTTATGTGTATAATATCAAATACTGAAAACAGCAACGCAGCATTCCAAGGTCTTTTAGAGGCCAACAGAGTTAGTATTCACAACTGTCTTCTTGTACTCAGCAAAGAGTAAGGTAAACAAAATTATTGAGAAATTAAAATGTGACATGAGGGTGATACGTCAAGGACCAAAATCAACATTCAAAAGTTCTGCAAACTATAGGTGGTTATTGTAAGTCAGTGTCTATTCGTCTCACCTTTTGATCCCCAATACTAGGTTCAGGCTCTGATACATCATAGTTTCTTCCAAAAGTCTTTGTTGAATAAGTGATGAGAGGCTGACTTGAAACTGAAGTTCACACAGAACTGCAGAAACTGGTGAGCAGAGAACTGTGCTTAGGGCTAGAAGTAGAGCCAGCGCCATGCCAGGTGAGGGGTGGGAGTGGGAGCGTGGAAGAGGACTGCTCAGGCATGGCTCTCCAGTTAAGCCGATGGGATTTAAATCAATAAGAGGTCAAGGGCAGAAAAAAAAATATATATATATGAGTACCATAAACCCAGGAAGACATCTTCCAAGATCTGTTAAATACAATAAAAATAAACATTGTCCTGTTCAACTCAACACAGAAGTTATTATTTTGCACATTTACTACTTTGTGTACAACTAGTGTACACAAAGGTAAACATAGTATGTTTTACTCTCCCCAAGGCACTAACAATTCTTTAGGACAGACAGGCATTTAATTATTGATCTTACCCTGAGGCAAATAGAAATGTGTTCTCATTAGAGGAGCATCCAAACCATGGTGGAAGTTGAGAGTAAAGGTTGATTTGGTTTTGACCTGGGATCCTTGAATGAAGATGACATCAGCCAGGCCTCAAAGAACAGTGTCACCTGACCATGGCAAACAGAAAACAATCATTTGAGGCTGAGGGAATAGCATAATGGTTTTTAATTTTTGGGGGGGAATCAGAGACCTCTTTTAGAAGCTAACTAAATGTACATGTAAACTTCCATATAACTTACGTGAAGTTATCAAGAACTCATGGGCTCCATGAAACCACTGTTGGATGCCTGGATCCATGCTTGCCAGGCCAAGAATGCTTGGATGACACAAAGCTCTGAAAACACAGGCAACTTAAAGCTGGAGAAGATTGGGGCCTGGTCACGGAATGTCTTGAGCATCACATTAATGGCAAATAAAAGGGACATTAAATTTACATTTTCTAACGATAGCATTCCAAAGCTATCATCTATTGGTCAGTTCTAGAAGAAGAATTTTGGTGTTAACAGGTATATCTCCTTGGCCTGATCTCAAATCACCATCCTAGATGGATTGAAATTAATGAGATAGTGAATATAGAAAAAGACATGAAGAGGGATTTTTATGAAGCCAATTTGCCTTTCCCCAGGCCTGCTCCAGTCCTCGGCACATAGGTTCATGTGGTACACAGGCCATCAGGGAACTTCTGAGGAGGAACTATGTCTATTCTTTCCCGATGCCAGTTACCACCAGCTGCATGCCACTCTTACTCAGGACTGGCTCTCAGAAAGCAAGAAATAAATGTTGACAACTAATATTGGGACAAAATGCAGGCCAATTGTCTGCTGACCTTAGAGTTGTCTACTTACAGTCTCAGCTTCTGTTACACTTCTGTTTCTAAGAAGATAGAGACCCAAGTTTACGGGTGCTCACCAGTTCTTGGAATTGTTGCTTGATTGTGCTGTTCTGTATGTGACAAATACATCCTTTGGCCTCTGATAAACCCTTTTAACCTATACCCTTTACCTCTTCAGAGTGTCTCCTCAGCTTCTGTGCTTTTTCCTCTCTCAGTAACCTGATGCTGCTTTTACTCACTCCTGGGTATAACTGGCAAGAACACCAGCTCCGTGGGCATCTGTGCCAAGGCCCACCACATTGAGGGGACATGGTTAATGCCAGGCAAAGTGGGTGTGCTTCTCATAATTAGATCCTGATGTGATGAAGCAGGACCTGGACTCCATTGAGACTGTACATACAGCACCTTAATCAAGAAGTGAGGAAATTAACAGGTGCTTAGAGGAAGGCGGCACTGAGAGGGGACCCTACAGGATTGGCAGTGGGACAGGAAAATGGAGGAGTTGGGGCACAGATGTTCATCATGGAGGTCATAGAAACCAATGGTTTAAATAAACAGGAAAAAGGGGGTTAAGAGTAAAGTAAGACACTTTTTGGAGAGAAAAGTAAGTATGAACATTTAGGAGAAGAATGCCAAGTCATACCCATTCTCTCTCCCTCCTTTCCAGGTGCATTGAAACCTGGAAAATGGCAAATTTTAGACTTATGCAATCAGAACAATATCTTTTTGAGAGACAGCTACATAAAAGGTACCTCTGTGTCCTGCTGGTTTTATCACAATAAAGATCTCTTCCTTTACAGAGCTGTCATTCCAGTCCAGTGTCTCCTTCCTGAACTCTAATGCTCCCATCACATTTTAAATGAATCTAAATTATGCTTTGATTCAGAATCCTGGGTTCTGGTCTTGATCTTTCGCTTTTTTGTTATGTAAGTTTTAATAAGTCCTGTAGAAACTATAAACTTCATCTTTCTTATCTGCAAAGGGGGCTGGTAATAACTACTCAAGGGTTGTGTAAGAAGTACCCAAATTAATGCATGAAAGCTCTCTGCACAATGCCTGGCCTATTTTAAAGTACTCAATAAAAGTTAGCTGTTATTATTATTATTATTGTTATAAATGTCTGCTGAGACAATATGTAATTATCTATGCGATCCCATTTATTTTCTTAGATGCCACAAAGGGTTCAAGCATCATATTTGGGTCATAGAGAATAGAATAAACTTTAGAAACTTCAAAAAGTCCAGATGTTTTAATACTTTGTACCAGACCCTGCGTGATTTGGCTTTTCCCTTATCTCACCTCAAATAATTCTTTCTGTCCACTAGACTCCAGCTACCAAAGCCTTTTTGCTTTTCTTTGGAAATCCCAAGCTCTTTCCTTTCTGAGTCTTAGAACCTACTGCTACCTTTAGCTGGAACTCTCTCCTTCGTGGTCTTTAAATGATTATCTCCCTCCCTAACCATTCCACCTGCAGCCCCTTCAAGGTTCTTACTCTCTACCCCTAATTTCTTTATCGTATTTATCTTTTCTGTCCTTTGTTTTAAACTTTTTAATTCAATGTATTGGACGACATTGGCTAATATAATTATGTAAGTTCAGGCGTGCAGTTTTATAATAACTAATCTGTATATTATATTGTGTGTTCCCCACCCAAGTTGTTCTGTTTTCTTCACCTCCTGAAACTTTTATTATTTATTATTTAATCTTTGCCCCCTGTTTGTTGTCAGAGCTCACTATGACGTAAGTTCCATGCACGTGGACTTCTTGCCTGTGTCATATGCCCCTAGTCTGGAAGAAAAATTGTTGAATGGATAGGTGAGTGAATGAGTGAATTAGTAAGTGAATGGCTCACTGAGAAAGAAGCTGATAATCCCTTTAATCCCATTCTCATCCCAACCTGCTGTGGCCGTGACGTTTTCTGTCAGCTGCACAGATGGGAATATGCTGCGCATATGTGTCAATCACCACCCTTTTCACTGTTTGCTTTCTCTTTCTTTTGCATGTTGTCTTGCGAACTTTTACGTATTTCACTTGTCCATTTATTTATTTTGTGGACAACATGGATGCTTCGTAACAACTGTGCAAAGACAACTTGACAATACTATAAAATTAACGTGCTTAGTTCAGAGCCCATGGAGATGATCACTGTGGCACCTCAGCTCTCTAAAAACCATAAAATTTGGGGTCGGTCAGCTGCTAGCCAGTGAATGACATTTTTTACAATTGGGGAATGTTGCTTTAAAAGTTTCGCTGGGGTAATCTGCTACAGAGCTCTCATTTAGTGGGTGAGCCAGCTACATACAGTCAGGAAAGCTCAGGGAGTGCCAACAGTCATGAGTCTGCTAGAGGCAGGGACAAGTCCAGAATACTGGGCTCCCGACTCTGAGGCCAGGGCCACAGTTGCCCTGTGCCTGCAAACAAGGAAATACTATTGCTGTTTTATTGCTTATAGAGTTAAGGCTAAGGGGGAGCTGATGTCAGCTAGAGATCTAGAATAAAGTGTTTTAAACTCATAACCCAATGAATGGCTAAGCCCTGATGGATACTGATAAATACACAAACCTTTAATTACGGGCTGTGACTACTCAACAAACATCCCTTTATGTAGCATCCACGGTTTTCACATGAGCTATGAAGAGTTCCGCCTTTGCTTCTAAAACTTAGAAAACAAGGAATACTAAGGAATTTCACTTGTGTAACTTGCCATGGGTTTGCTTTCCTCAGCAGGTGAGGAAAGAAAGGCTAGATTTCTCATGAAACACCAGAAGCTCAGTGCTGTTGTAAAAGGGCCGCTGGGTATGTTCTGATTCAAAGATCAGTGGATTTTTATAAAGGGTTTTTCATGAGCAGAAAATTGCTAAAAATTAGACCATTTATGGGTAGGAAACCATAAAAATGAGTGCACTTTAAACCCTGATTTTGTGTAAACTTCTATAATTATTTCTTACATACATTATTTATTATCGACACTTGAGCTCCAAGCCAAAATGGTACAAACCCAGCAAAATCTGTTCTAAAACTCAGGAATGGAAAGACAATTTATGTTCCCTTTTCTAAAAGTGGAGGGGCGGTGCACTTAAGTTGAAATATTTTGTGTACTACAGTTTCAGTTAGTGGAAATTAGAAGAGCTGAGTTATAACCTTCCCTTGCAGGGTGGATAATGAAATGTCAACAGACCTTCAAGAAGCGGCGTGTTCCGGAGGTGATCTAACACAGGCCTGGAGGTGGTTCTTATCCATCCATCTCACCGAGCTTTTTTATTCACTTCTGGGTTCCCTCGGCCTCCTGCATATTTTACAGCGTGTAAGGACACTTGGTCTTTTAATAAAAATGCCTGCTTGAAGGAGCAGGGACAACTTATAAATGTCTCACTTCAGTTTGTGGAAGTAAAAAACACATTAGTAAACTAAGGAAACACAGACCTTTGTTCTTTACTGAAGGGGCCCGAGAAGCATAAACTGGTGATGGATATATTTCAGATTTTCATTCCACTCTCCTCTGCACTTCAATAACATCGACTGGCTAATCAGAGACACCACAATCACTTTTCTTTGCCCTTGGTCATCTTTTTTCCTTCATCTCTCCTTTGACCATTTCCTTTTTTTCCTATTCACTTATTCAAAGAACTTCTGCACAAATACTTTTGTTGTTCTCTAAGAGACTAAATACACACGTGGACAGTGGCCAGACCGTCTATGATGATAAACCTCTGACCCGTAACTTCTGCAGCCACCTGTCAGAGAAGCCAGCCCGCAGCAGCTGCAGTAATTGGCCGGGACAGTCAGGACTTGCCCGGGGCCTGCCGGCTCGCCTTCTTCAGCCCTGCTTCCAGCTAGAGCCAAGCAGGGGAAGCCAAATATGCTCCCCGAGCCCTCACAGAAGGCGCCTCACTTTAGTCTGCCCGCCTCCAGCTTCCCTGCGTCAACAGCCTGCAATCACTTTTCACTGTGTAGCTTCCCCACCCCTCGGCCTATATGTGAGAGTCTTCCAGGCCCAGGGTGGTGGCCGACCCCTCGCTCTAGCCGCTCTGAATACATAGCCCCTGTTTGTTCCCACTGGAGTGGTCTTCATGCATCTCCAAACTCCCTGTGACCGACTGTCTCCCTCCACACCTTGGCTCACCCACACATGAACTATTGTATAATAGAAACAGCACCGGCTGGGAGACAGAGTGGGTCACCTGGACAGTGCCCGGGTGACATTCTGGGCTGCGTCCATTTGCAGTTCTTTCAGGAGTTTGCTGTTTCATGTCCTGCTGTCCTCTCTGGTGCTCTGGCTGATAACTGTCCTTCGTCACCCAAGCAGGGCTCTCATTAGGAGCACCCAGTTCATCTCAGACGTCTCTGTAGAGGTAATAGATGCACCCCACACCCCCCACCCCAGCTGGGAGAAGTTCTAAAAATGACTCCCTTCCAGCCAGGTCACACAAAACCCAGACGAGGCTCTCCAGCCAGGGAGGGAGGCACTAAAGTGTTCAACTTCTTTTTGAACACTTTCCTTTGAGTTTTGTGTGAGGAAATTTTATACAGCGAAACGCATGTGAAAGGGCTCACCTTTCAGAAGTCAGGAATGGGTTCCATGCAATGCCTGGTAAATATGCACCTACTCTCTCCTGTGTGTTTTTCCTTGTGTCTCTGCATTCTCTCCTTCTAGATAATGGACCCAACAAAGAGAAACAAAATGAAGACTTCACTAGGAAAGGTGCTTCTATTTGTGGTAAGAAAGTAGAAAGAAAATAGAAAGAAGAGAAAGAAAGAATGGAAGGAAAGAGGGAAGAAGGAAAAAAGGAAGGAAGGAAGGAAGGAAGGAAGGAAGGAAGGAGGGAGGGAGGGAGGGAGGGAGGGAGGGAGGGAGGGAGGGAGGGAGGGAGGGAGATTTGAAATCTCTGTTTTTTTGTTAGTGTATTTGAAAACAGCATTCTAAATGCTATGGCCTATATCGGGGGGCAGCAATATTTTTTTTCTGTAAAGCGACAGACAGCAGATATTTCAGTTTTTGGAGACGACAGGATTCCTAGTGCAGCCATCCCATTCTGCTCTCTAGTTTGAAATCAGCCGAAGACAGCAAGTAAATAAGTGGGCCTGGCTGTGTTCCAACAAGACCCTATTTACCAAGTCGGACAGCAAGCCAGGCGTGGGCTCAGAGCAGTTTGCACAATCTTGGTCTGTGGTATAAGACGCATGCTTAGAATGCAGCTTTGAATTTTAAACCTATTAAATTTTAAAGCTGTTTGTTTTAGCAGCTAAGGTTATTCTGACTGATACACTTGATAAAGGAGATCTACCAGCAGTTGATAGTGAGCATCCTACTACATATAAATATTAGAAGTAATAGTCAGCACAAATAAAACAACAACAACAAGAAAGAAACATTGATATAAGGATTAGAAAGGAAAAAGCAGTATTGTTTTTAGCCACAGAATAAAAGATTCTCTACATAGTATCCAATCAACTTAATAAGTAACAAGAATAAATAAAACTAGTTTAAGAAACTTGCTTGATGTGAGATCAATGTATAAAAATTTATTGCACTTGTATACACCAACAATAGATTCCTTAAAATCAAATTTTTTTTTTTTTTATTATATTAAGAAGATATGGAATAAAATGGCCCTGGCTCAGAGGAGAAAAAGAGATTTTATCCAAGTTACAAACTATCTTTTTAAAAAAAATTTATCTTTACTATTGAAAATATTACAGATGTCACCTTTTTTCCCCATTGACCCTTTTCACCCCACACTCACTTCCTGCCCCAGGCCTTCACCACATTATTATCTGTGTCCATGGGTTATGCATGTATGCATATGAATTATTTGGTTAATCTCTGCTCCCCTCCACCCCTCCACCTTCCCTCTGAGATTTGTGAGTCTGTTTCACGCTTCTATGTCCCTCAATCTATTTTGTTCATGAGTTTATTATGTTTTTTAGATTCCACATATAAGTGAGGTCATGTGATATTTGTCTTTCTCTGTCTGGCTTATTTCTCTTACTATAATATTCTCCAGGTCCATCCATACTGTCCCAAAGGGTACGAGACCCTTCTTTACAGCTGGATCTGGTTTGCTAGTGTTTTAGTGAGGATTTTAGTATCTATGTTCATCAGAGATATTGGCCTGTAATTGTCTTTCTTTGTAGTATCTTTATCTGGTTTTGGGATTAGGACGATGCTGGCCTCATAAAAAGAGTTTGGGAGTTTTCCCTCCTCTTGAATTTTCTGGACTAGTTTGAATAGAATAGGTGTTAATTCTTTGAATGTTTGGTGAAACTCACTTGTAAATACATCTGTTCCTGGAGTTTTGTTTGCTGGAAATTTTTTTTATTACTGCTTCAATTTCATTAGTTGTTATTGGCCTATTCAGGTTTTCTGCCTCTTCTTGATTCAGCTTTGGAAGGTTGTATCCTGGACAAATAAATTGTGATTTTTCATAAAATGGAATATTCTACAGCTGTGAAAATGAATGACCTACTCCTACGTATGTCTACATAGCCAATTTTCAACAACATGTGTTAAACGAAAATTGAAGGGACCTGAGAATACACACAGAGATGTTCCATTTACTTACATTTCAAAAAAGGCAGAACTAGAAAATGTAGAGTTTCTAAATACACATGCGGCAAAAGTATAATTAAAATGAGGAAAATGATTAAAACAAAAATAAGGCTGCTGTTTACCTCTGGGAAGGAGGAAGGGGGATATGATTGGGGAAAGTAAATTGGATGCCTCCAAGGCACTGGACTATGTTCTAGGCTGAATAATGAGATTCATATTATTAATACTCATTAAATCATGCCTGGTCTCTGTAGACACTTTTGGTATAATGTATTTTATTGTTGAAAATATTAACTTAAATCAAAACTAAAAATGTATGGAATAAAAACTCCTACTTCATATATATCACCAGAACTTTTCTTTCTTTAAATAAATGGAAGCTCCAATTTTATTTATAAGTGGTAAAACAAACAAGAAATAAACAATACAAAGACTTTCTGGACTGGATATTATTTACTTTAATGTCTATTTTTTTGATGGTATAACTGGAAATGGCAAACAGTAGTGACAAAAATGTACTGTAGGCTCACAGTGACATTCAATCAAGTATACTCTTGAGTTTCACCAAAGGAGGATTTTTGAACCTCTGTTTTTGATGGATGCTGTATAGGATATTGTTGAGTTTCTACAGCATTTTCATGTAGACTGTAATTCTTGTACATCCAACTTTTTCCAGCCTGCTTAAAATATTCCTACAACTCTCACCTTTCAGAGACACTTTAAATAGAGCCAGTCTCTAAATGTGGGTAGGAGGAAAGAGTTGCCTGTCATTTTTGGCAATTCTGTGATTCTTTTCACTTGAACAGATATGAAATGTTACAGTAACCACTTCAGCACTGGATACCAGAGGGGGGAAAAAGTCCCACAGTTTATTGCTTTAGATCCCTGCCTTATTTCCTACTCTGAATTCTCCAGAAACACTGTTATGTACTGTCTGTGTCTACTCTTCCCTTTCTTGAAATCCCCTCCCTCACTGTTTCATTTATCCTTTTAAACCTGCTTGAACACCACCTCCTTCAGAAAGCCTTCCTCAATAACCCTACATAAGCCCAGTGGTCCTCAATGTGAGATCCCTGCACCAGCAGCAGGTGCATGTGTTAGAAATGCAAATTCTTGGTTGCAAGGCCAGACCTACTGAATCAGGGGCTCTTGGGGCAGGCCCAGTAATATTTTAGTCATTCGTCCGAGTGACTCTGATGTGCACTAAAATTTGAGACTCCGTGGATTAGACAATACATCTCTTTGCTGTGTTTCTATACCAGCTCCGGCTCACCTGTGTCACTGTACACTCACCTTGTTATGCTGAAACTCTACTTTTGCCTGTCTGTCTTTCTAAAGGAGATTCAGAATTACAGATTGTGTGTAGATCTACAGCAAGGAAACCTTTGCACTGAAAGGTGGAAAAGGGGAAGTGTGAAACATTATATAGATCTAGAGGTTGTATTAGAATCATGGTACATAATTGTTGAAACTAGCTGGCTAGCCTGGAATTAAGAGTTATAGATGTGTAAATTATGACAAGGCAATGCATCCAAGTCTGGACAGGCCAGTGTAAATCAGAAACATTCTAGAATCCAAGAGGACCTACAAAATTCAGTAGGTATGAAGATACTAGTTTCTGGACCATCCATACGTTTTTGTAACGTCTTTTTAGAGCAGGAAACCTGCCCACATTTAAGAGTTTCACAGGTAGGAAGTAGGAAGAGGTGAGAAAGTGCACTTGATAGAAGTTGGGGCGGGAGACACAAAGGATCTGAAGTCAGATAGAGAAGGGAATAGTTAAAAAACACACACACACACCTAAGTACTTACTGACACCAATACCTCTGAAATTTAACCCTACCTTAGGAGGCAAATCTAGTCTGTATTGAGATATTGAAATTAACCAGTGTGTTTAGATTGAGAAACATAGAATTCAATGGGTGACTGCAATCTATGAAAGCATAAGCTAATTAAAGACATTGATTCCTTTCCATGCCTAAGGTTGGAATGTGTATGCTTTTTATTTCTTAATTCAAAAAACATTTAAGGAGTATTATGCTAAGTGGAATAAGCCAGTCAGAGAAAGACAAATACCACATGATCTCACTCATATGTGGAATGTAATAATCAAAATAAATTGATGTATGAAATAGATCCAGAGACATAGAAGCATGGAACAGGCTGAGGGATCTCAGAGGAAAGGCGGGGAGGAGGGAGTGGGTGGGGAGAGATTAACCAAAGAAGTTATATGCTTATATGCATAACCCATGGACACAGACATTGGTATGGGGAAGGCCTTAGGGTGGTGTGGATGTGGGGTGGAGGGGATCAATGGGGGAAAAAAGGGGACATCTGTAATACTGTCAACAATAAAGGTACAAAAAAAAAAATTTAAGGAACAGCAACTATGTACTTGTTGCTCTGGTAGGCACTGAGGTCCAAAGAACCAGTGCGGATGTGACGATCGTCCTTAAGGAGATCACGGACAGGCAGGTGGGAAATGGGCACCAGGCTTACCTTCATCCCTTCATAGGCACTCGCTTCTCAAAACAGGGTGAAGACCTCACGTACTGAGGCTTCCGACTCTCCTGCCGAAACCAGTGTTTCTCAGTTTCTTTTAGATTGCAGTGATTATGGGATTTATAGTATTTTAGACAAAACATTGCATATTGTTATTTTTTTTACTTAAATTAACTACAGTTATAATTTTGCACTAATTCACATAGCACCTCATATTCAGTGTTTGCCTATCATTTATTCATTCAATCAAAATTTATTGAGAACTTACCATGTACCAGGGCCACTCACTGGTGATATGATGCAAACAAGGCAGGCACAGTCCCTGCTCTGAATCTGGTGAAACTTGGTCCCATGTCCACATAAGGCAGGTCACGAAAAATTTGAAAGTACAGAGGAAAGAGGAGGAATATCTGCTCTATATATGAAAACAATGAGTGATCAGATAAAGTTCTGCAAAGAGGTGATGGATGAGTTGAGTCAAGAGGAGTTGTTGCTACCAGCAGACACTGGGGCCAGGGAGTGATGTGGGAAAATGTTCCTGAGATGAGAAAACTAGTGGCTATGGCTAGAAGATGGGGAGCTGATAGACAGAACGGGAGGTGAGACCAAAGACACAGAGGTCAAGTGAAAAAGCTCTTGTGCTTCATGCCAAGGTTTGACATTTATCCTGCAGGTGAGAGGGAGCCATAGAAGGATCTCACAGAGAACTGAAGATCTTATGCGATAAAGTTCTGAAGGCAGGCATTATCCAGAGACCTAAATGCAATTTGGGGCAAAGAAGTAGGTTATTGGGGCTTTCCTGGGGTTCCTGATACTACAACACAGTGCTAACCCCACCCTTCTCTGGCCTCAGGTAAGGACATGCATTCAGGAGTCCTGACTGGCTCCCTGACAACAACTCGATGGCCTGAAGCTGGACCCAGGCCGCAGTGACACCCGGAGAGCAGGCTGGCTATGTGAGCGCTGTTGCAGGGTGGGTGAGGAAGGCGTCTCTCTGTCTGTCCCCATAGATCTCTTCATCTCCCTGTTTATCACTTACTCACTTTTCTACGTGTTGACAACACAGCAGATTTAGCTTATGCCTATGAGGCCCTCTACCCGCCAATCGCAGGTCCCATCCGTTTCCTGTTTTCCGTGCTGGCGGGTATCCGATCCTATTTCAGTTCATATCTGGAAGGTGCAAAGTTCTGACAAAACTCATGCACCATCAGCCTTTCCTAACCAGCTTTATAACTCCCAAAATATATAGCAATAAAAATGTATGTTTGTGCAAGATACCTGTATTCAAACAAAACATAACACTTCTCCTGCAGTTTCTCATCTAGGGGAATTTTTTGATATCTTTTTTTTTTTATAAGAAAAACGACGTCTCTGTCAAGAGGGAAGGGTAAAAGAAAGAGAGTGACAAAGAGGGAAATAAAGGCTCTCTCTTTAGAGAAAAATAAGTAAATGCTGAATCATCTATTCTTTTGTAGTAAATATAATAAATAAATATTTAAAATGATGAATTAAGTTTTCTCAGCTCCAAATCTAAATTTCAAGTATTAATAAGACATTATTATAATATCTGCACATTTTTTAGTATAAAATTAGGGAAGGAACGAAGGTTATAAAGTAGTGCAGAAGACCAATGAATGACTAAAAATGAACAAACAAACACGAAAAGTAAATAAATTAGACAGGTCTCTCCCTGAAACTGAATTTTCATAAACTAAACCCAATTCCCAAAACCGAAGTCAGCAGGGTGGCACTGGGTGCCCGGAGAAGCGAGCTTCTTTCTCTGGGTCACGTCACCAGGCCTCATTCTGCTCTATCGTCACTCCTTACCAACCCGTTTGTTCAGTTATGTCTACCTTTCACGTTATTTTTAACTTTATTGAACTATATAAATATGCTCAGAAAGGGGAAGGCCTTTTCCCCTAGCTCCTACCTTTCCCTAAGGATAAAGAAATTCTAATAATTGGCCCTTAATTTTCAGGTAATGCAGGTGTCAAATAGGCCCAGGATGTCACTTGAGTTAGGGGCTATTTGGATCACAAAAGAAAAAGATATAAAGCTTTCGTTAATATTCTCACTGCACATCTTACCACTGAGAAGAAGCCTGGTTTACTTTTCTATAAATTGGTCTCAACTATGTGAATATTATTTAGGACAACAAAGGGGCTGGTAGAGGCTTCCCGGAGCCTCTGGGGCTCCCACACAGTAGCCGCTGCTGGCTCACCTGCTCAGATACGCTCGGGTATATTTGGATTCCCATGTATCTCTTTGAATTTGTTTTTCACAAAAAATAAAAAAGTCTTCCTCGGTTTCATCTGAGCTTTCTTCTATTCTGTCAGACTAAGATAACACAGTGTCTCCACTCCTCACAGTTGTCACCAAATATCGTATTTAGGGGCCTGAACTACCAATTATCAGCAAGCACTGCTGAGAAAAGAAGAAAGCAATGTTTGGGGAAAATTATTCTGTAGGGTTATTTATATAAAAATACAACAGTTTTATTTTTAATTTGAAATAGTTTAGCGATATGCAAAGTCATTTCCCAACGAATTGTGCTATAATTAAGTTAGGAGTTAGTAGTTATTTTCAACAATTTAACAGAAAAAATAAATATCCTTTAGAATAAAGAAGATTCTGTGGTCTTATATGTACAACAGCACTTAAGTATCTCAATTCTACAGATTAATCAGAAGTAAGCCAATGAAACACTTCCATTCACAGGCAAAGGAATGCTATTGAAAATACTTTACTGGTTCTGGTCTAGTCAAACAACACTAGATTATATATGGCTATAATAATATATTTTCTAGCATTGTAATTTTCTAAGATGAATTATATAATAATTATAGAACCTATGATTTGTAATATATGGCAAAATTCCTAAGGTACAATGTGTTCTAACGATACATTAATGGTGACTATAAAAAGCAGAGCATGTAAAATAATTGACTTAGAAAGAAACCCGCATAACCCTTCCAAACTTCTAAAATATAATTATATCTGTATCCTGCCTTTTTTGAGCTAAATAGTTTTATTAATTCTTTTTGCTCTGAAAGTAGAAATGGATCAAATGAAATTTACTTCAAAGACAAAACTCGTTTTGTTGAGGAGTTTTTTTGGGGGGAGATGGTATTATTCCACTTACCGTAATTTTCCAAATGTATATAAGTCTCCATTTCTTCTCTTAAGACCCCTGGCTGAGATGAGTGGTTTTTGGTTTGTTTTTTTAGACCACAAAATAGCACAAGTGGGAAGTGTATTAAATGGAAGTACAGCTTGAAAACTGAAAGCTACTGCGGGTTGTTTGTGATGCCGGGTGTCAGTCCCTGCAGTCTGTGTGTAGGCGATGCCATTCTACCTTCACGAGGCACCCCTGAGATGAATGTTTTACCTACATTTCAGATGGGCAAAGCCGAGCCGTAGGCCCAGTGGGGCTTCCGAGTCCACACTTGGCTTCCACATTGCTCTCACCTCTCCACGCCCTCCCTGTTTCAGCTCTGCTCTGTGCCTCTACATGGGGCTTTGCGGTGCCTCTGTGTTCGTGGAGGACACATGCCCATGCCACTGACGGCAACGTGCTCTGGCCAGTGAAATGTGGGCACGGTAACAATGGGCCAATTCTGGACTGAGGCTGTATAAGCTTCCCACGCCATTGCTTTCTCTTGTCCACCTGAGATCCACCTTGAAAAGAATAAGTTCCAGGGAGTAAAGACACAGATATGAACCCAGCCAGAGCACTGGAGTCCGGCCTGGCCCAAGCAAATCCTGCCTAAATTAACCAAAGCACATTAATATTACAAGAATGAAATCAACATTCATTGCTGTAAGTCACTAAGATTTTGAGTTTTTTTATCACAGGAAAAATAAAAAAGGACATTGATTTCCAAGGACCTAAAGATATATCTGTTCACACCATAAAGTGTCTTGAAATAACTGCTAATCCAAAGTCAAAGCCAAATTTGAATGACAAGTGTAATCAAGAAAGTCTTTGCATCTGGCTGAGAGGAGCACTGGTCCTGATCCTCTGATCCCCTCTGTGCCACCAATGAATTGAAACTCCATCTGCTGTCAGGCATGTATTACATGTGATTCAGGTTTCTGTTGGGAGGCATTAAAGCCAATGTCTAAGCCTTATTGTCTAGGCAGGTTCAGTGTGAAATCCAGACTTTCTGCCACTTGCTTGTTAGTTGTACTATCCTGCCATGCTTTTTATTTTAATTTATTATTTTATTTTATTTTATATTTTTCCATCCATAGTATATGATGAATAACAGCTAAGTCATTAGATTGCTGTGAGGATCTGTTGATGTAACATTTATCAAATGCCTGGAATGATGCCTAGCCTAAAGCTAACACTTTCTTAGCAAGCAGAGGCTACACCTGGGATAGTTCTAACTATCAATATTATTTGTCAAGATCATTCCAAAACAATAGTAGTAACTATTTTGACAAGGGTGTTCACCAGTGTAGTGAAATGTATTTAAGCTGGAAAATATTTCTGGCAAATCTAAATCAATTCAAAGATTTGGTTATTAGGTAAAAGTTATGTTTCAGCTTTTTCTTCTATCATTTCTTTCTTTAGATGTTGGCCTCACTCCTAATTAACAAGCCCCATTCCCACCATTTCTTTCAAGCATAACATGATCTCAAAGGTTAAAAGAATTGAAAGGTTTCGATTTTAGCTAATAGAAGACCTTTGACTCTTTAACTGCAGAGATATATGAAGCGAAGCTCTCCTATGTCTGTTTCCTTTGGAAAGAAAGGTGTGAACTAGAAGAAGCATTTGCTCATCTGGCAAGAATAATAAACATCCTCATTCCAGAAACTCAAGTTTCTCCTTGAAGTTGTCAACTTCAAATGAATTTTAAGATCTATTTACTTTTTGTTTTATTGATTCCCTGTTTTGATTTCAGCAGTAAAAAGACAACAAGGTCAGAAGCTATATTTTTGTTGATTTTAGTCAATGGCTTGGTAAAATGAGATGTACATCACAGAGTAAAATATCTAACAAAAGATTGTGATAATAAAATCCTACCTTATGAGCCCAGACGAACAGGCGGTTATGCCACCAAGACATCCTGGAAGAGGGGAAGGAGGGTAGGTGTCAGGGTACTTAACTCCCCCTGAGAAGAAGGTTCCCTGCTTGGTCAGTTATTCATTAAGCAAAGATGCACATTCAAGGGGCTGTAGAGCAGCAGCAGTAGCTACGTGAGCATCTGCTACTGATAGGCACTTTGATAAACTCTTTACATTATAAATCATTTAAGTCATATGACTGGCCTATGAAATTGATATTATTGTACCCTTTGTAGAAGAGTGTTTGTCCATGATTATATAGCCACTTGGGTCTACATATATTTCCACCAAAGATTATGTTTTTAAACACATTACTAACATATTTTCTTTCATTTTTTAGTTTTTTCAACAAGTATTTCTTAAACACTTTCTAGGTGTTAAGCAAAAGTCCTTGCTCTCATGGAATTTACATTCTTGGAGGCATGAAGGAGGCAGCAAATGAATAAACAGATATATTCAGACAATAAATCTCTGGGGGGAAGGGTAAAGAAAACAAAGTGGGAGGAATAGGGAATGTAGCAGAGGGGTGGCGCTGTTTACGGAGACAGTCACCTGAGAGCAGCAGAGCAGCAGCAATAGCGTAACTCTCTGTGAGTTGATAAGGTGACAATTGAGCAGCTCCTCAGGAAAGTGTTCCTGAGATCATCCTAGGTGAGAAAATAACATGTCAAAAGGATCTAAGGCAAGACAAAGTTCAACATGTCCAAGAAACAGCAGGGAATCCAGAGAGGCCAAGAATGGTAGGAGATACACCTAGAGAAATAGCCGGGAGGCGTATCGAGTGTGGGCCCATGAGCCACTGCAAGGACTTTTCCTCTGAGCGGTATGGGAGGTCACTGGAAGGCCTGGAGAAAAGCCTTGGCAGGATCTGACTTCCATTCCTAAAGGTTCACTCTGGCCTCTGTACTAACACTAGGGGTAAGTAGAGAAGCAAGGAAACTAGTTAGGAGGCAACTGCAGTAATTTAGAGGAGGATTATGATAGTTCCTATCAGTGTAATTGCAGTGGAGGAACCTGAAGGTAGAACCCACACAATTTACTGATGGATAGGACATGAGATGTGAGAAAACAAGAGGATTCAAAGATCGTTCTATGTTGTTTAAGTTGTGTCATTTTAGCAACTGATTTGAGTAAATTAAATCTGAACTAGTAGATGGGCTTAATGCAGAAGCATCTAGACAGCCCAAGAGGTGGAAGGAATGGATGCAGGGGTGAGGAGATGGACGGTGGAATAAAGGGATGGAAAGAGAAAAAGACGCTGAAACCACTGATTGCTTTTAATATTGAGTTTGAAGACAAGGTGGTAATATTTTGTGAGGTAAGCCTTAAAAATTATGAATAAATTCTATTTATTTACAACTCTGTGAATCATTACAAAAAGCAACTTTAGAGATAGAAATATACAAGATGACATTATCCATCCAAAAAATGGATAGAAAAAAGTATAAGTGAAGATTTTCATCTATTTTATGCCATTCTCAAAAATCACTTAAGCTGATGGTTGGCAAAATGTATGTTTGTTCCCTGAAGACATGGTCCCACAGGTGTCTGCCCTGGTGAAGGCATGTGCTCAGGTTAATGTGATCGTTAGAGCTTATAAATGATCATTTACAGCAGCATTTCATTACAGACCACCACTGAGTGCAAACCTTTGTTCACTTCTGTGCATATATATTAGATTTTTACAAATATCCCAAGGTGACTTGGAGGTCACCCTCATGTCAAGATCATTCAGATCATGATGGGGCTGAGAGTCAGAAAATGAGATGCCGTCATAAAGCAATGGAACTACTTTCCTCGTGTGGCTCAGAAATTACTTCCAAACATATCTTGTGCAACAAAATATCAAGACAGTCAGCCAGGCTCTTAATATGATTTTTATAAAAGAAAACTTTATTATGAACCTATCAATGTGTTACTTAATAAGCTTCACATTATAGTCACACATTTTATAAAGTATTGGCAATATAAAGGGTTACATTTATTAGTACAAGTTCCTCAATTTTATTTCTTGATTTATTTTGACTAGTTTCTTGTGTAGTAGTTTTAAACAGATAAAAGGGTTATTAATGAGCCTGTTAGTAGCTGGAAAATGTCTGAGAATTCAGGTATAATCTGGAATTCAGGAGATTACTCTTTATTATTCTAAAAAAACTTACAAAACTAAAGAAGATGAAGAAAAGACAGTGCCGAGTAAACTGAGATTAGCTTTCACTCTTTGCAAAAAGGATGCTTCCCCTCTGTCTTGTGTTTCCTCTTTATTTCCCTGGGGAAAACAGTATGAGGAAAACACATTACTCAAAGTGAGCTTGAGACCGAAAGAAAATAAAATCAAGTGATAGGTTACAAATAAGAAAAGAGCCCAGCAAACGAAATATCTAATGACAGTGGAGATAAAGAGAGCGCATAGGAGCTGACAGAAAGGTAAGAGGGAGGAAGCACATAGAAATTCAATCACAGGCAGGGCCTGAAAATTAAACGCCCCTAACGGAAGAAGGTCTGCAGTCAGATAAAAAGAAAATGAGACTTGAAAACAAGAGGGGGTAAGGAAGGCAGTCGATTCCTTCACGGAATAAAACCTGGGTTGGGAGAGAAGAGCTTGTTAATATTGCTTATCCACTCGCCACGGAGAGAATGGACCCAACGTGGCCCTTCAGTGGAAGCACAAGCCCACTCTCGCACAGGTGGCTCTGTGTCTCACAGTAAGGCCGACGTGTGGAAGGAGCTCTGGATTGAGCAGCAGGAGGCCTCCAATCTAATTTCAGATCTGTCACCACTTACCAGTGTCCTTTAGGAAGCCCCTGGACTCAGCTTCCTCATCTGTACAGTGGGAGAGTCGAATTAACTGGTTTCTAAGACCCCTTCTGGCTCTAGAACTTAATGGCTTATACAATATCTTCCATTAACTGTCTGGTATTTGACCCAATATTGGTAGTAAGATAAATTAGCCAACTTCAGGCCTCCTGATCAAACTTTTCGATGTCTCTTCACTTTTATTCCTGGAGAACAGCCTTTAAAAGCTTTTCAAACAAATGTTCATTACCTTATTAACTTGTCCATCTTTCAAGTCCCATGATTTATTAAATCCCATCAGCCTGGAGATACCCATAATGAAAACGTAATGATTCTCCTGTGGTTCTCTAGGATCGCACCACAAAATGTACAGGATTATCACTTACTGGAACATTATCTGTGAAATGCCAGGGTCTTCTATATCTGAATTTTTAAGTTTTTATTTCAAAGAATGTTGGCACTGAAATAGATCTGAGAAAACACCTAACGATTACTTAACAAAGTATTATCAAATAATCTTTTTAAAGGGCCATTTTCTTTAGTGTATATAAAATATGCTGCATTTTACAGCATAAACTGAGTTTTTAAAAACTCAATTAAAAAACTCAGTTTACATATAACTTTTCTATTTCATCAGTTACTTTTAAAAAATCTATGCTTTCCATCCACATACTTTGCCAAAATTACTTTTACCTGTCACTTGAAGCCATTTAATTTTAAAATATGATGATTTGTTTATGAGACTAAAACTCAAATGGACTTTTGAGGATGCAGTCATAGAATGGAGAGGGTCTAGAAATAGATTTGTCATTAATTAGCTATATTATCATTTGATAAAATTATTTCAATGCAAAGTGTTAAAGCAAACCTAAGCATCCACGGAAGAACCATATGCACCATCACCCTCCAACTTACTGAGATATTGCAGTATCCTATGTGTGTATTACCCAATGCACTATATACAGAATATACAGAACATTTAGAATAGTTGAAAGAAGCTGTCTGTACTGATGACTCTAAATCAGTGAATATTTTAGAAAATGTCAGAATTTAGAAAGTAAAGTTTCTGTTATCTGGGAAATTCACCCATTACTATCGCTCATCCCAATGCTACCCTATCCCCCAACTCCCACCCAAGTAAGTCAGGTTAAAAATGTCTTTTGTAATATTTCCTTTAAGTTTCAAGGAGCTTCCTACTTTTAGTAATTGTGGTTTGGTGATTACATGGATCTTAAGGAAAGTATTGACTTTAAGAAGATGGTTTGACTGGGTGGTGGGAATACAGTGCAATATATAGATATTCTATCATAGAAATGTATGCTTGAAACTTATGTGATCCTATTAAACAATGTCACCCCAATAAATTTAATAAAAATTAAGAAAAAAAGAAATTCGATCTGTAGAAAATTGTTCTAAGAAAATAATAATTGGCTGCAAATACTAATACATAATATAAATGCTAACACATAAAAATTGTAAATAGCCTACATATCAAATAGGAATTTAGATAGATGTAGATACAGATATAAATTACTTTCATACCATGTAACACTATGCAAAATTTTTGTCTCAGCTATTTAATAAAGATGCTCACAAATTAAAAGATGCCCAGCTAATAATGTGTAAAGGGGATAAGAAAATTGCAAGAATATAAATAGTATTATTCCTTTGTTGTCGTTTTTCAACTGCGCATAAAGTAAATGCACAGCAAAGGTTGACAGAGATGATTCTATTGTGGTTACCCATTGTGTCTTATCTGCTTGGCTAGTCCCTTCAACAGCCTTCATTTTATTATTCAGTTGGCCTTTCTTTTCTCCAAGACGAGAAAGGCAGCTCAAACACATTACCTAGCTACAAGAAAGGTACACCTTCCTATTTTCGTTTCAATCTTTTTTACCTTTCTTTAGGAAAACAAAGTCAGCTTCAAATAGATTGAAGAAATTGAGGTCACACACCTCTCACTTGATCAGTCTTTTTCTCAAAATGTTCATTGATTTTAAATATTTAAAACCTTGAGTACTAACTTTGTAAGATCAAACTAACATAAGGGCCACCATTTCAGGCCCAGTGCCAAACAATTTTGGGGAAATCATAACATAGGTCAGAAAAAGGCAGGACAGAACACTTCACTGTATCAGCGGTCACAAGGATTCATAACAGGTAGAGCCAATTATGGAGCTTGCCTTTCTTGCTACCAGTATTTCTTCTGAACAGGGGGACTTGAAACATAAGTAATGTCTTGAAAAGGGGGAAATGCGTTAAAGAGTGACATAATATAACTTTTAGGTTTGACATTATGTGGAAAGGAGAATGCTGTTTGCACTGGTGCCCATGGCACATAACTATTGGAAGAATTCGATTTTTCTTTTTTTTCCTGATCAGTAGCATCTGTTTATTGGACAATTGTAGGTTCTCTCTCAATAGGTGTTTGCACATTCCAGCCATATAGGAGAGAGCGGAGGAATGCACAATGGAAGATACAGATATATTGGGGGAAAATGAACTCTAAACAGTGTATTTCTGTTTTGGTTAAAGAAAAAATACTTTATAATTAATATCGCACTTGGAAGTAAGAACAGGGTATCAAACTTGATAGTTGTGGATCCGAGCTTATGTCTATCTTCTCATCTCTTATGTACAGTGTAGGGGGTGGCCGGCCACCAGCACCAGCCCTCAGAGTCAAAACAAGAGTCAGGAAGGAACAAGTATTAACAAGAGGAAGCGCAGGCAGGCGGCTTTGGGGCGCTGGCCCCTGGCTCAATAGGAGCAGACGTGTGCAGGGAGGTCCAGCTGCCCTTCTCGAACTCCTGCAGCAGCTGGTCAGTCTCGTCCATGTCCTCCGTGTGCTGAATGTCCTGGCAGAGCTCACTGAGAGGAGCGCCTCCGGGGTGGCCTCTTTGTGGGTGTCCTGGATGTCCATGTTGGCCATGTGCGTGGCTGGCGGGTCTCCTGTTCTCTGGAATTCAGATCTCCCACCACCTGGCCTACACTCTCTTTGCAGGTGTGGATCAGGTAGAACAGATGTTCGCAGCTCTGGAATGTTTCTGGTCGGGGCTTGATGGGCTTATTTCTGTCCAACATGTGCAAAATGCTGTTCTGTGTGCCCAGTTCTGTCTTTCCTCAGGAGACCATTGTCCATCTGATCATATGTGGTGTTGAAATCATAAGCATCGGGCTTGTGGGGCGCTGGTCCTGGAAGCTTCCCGGGGAGCCCTGTTCCGAAGGACCCGACACTCCATCTGAATGCTGTGCGCCTCCGCGCTGGGTTCTGGCTGCTGGAGCAGACCGCTGCAGAGGCCACGAAGGCAGGGCGCTGGCCTCAGGGTCTGGCCCCCACTCTCTGGCTCCAGACCAGAATTTAATTTTTTAAGTCACAGTTTCCTCAGCTCTTCTATGAAAATAATACTGCCAACTTCACAGGATTATGGTAAACCAAAAATGAGCTAATGATCCAGCAGCACTTAGGAAAGCGTAGAAAAAAGCAAGCACCCAGAAATGGCAGGTGGTGCCTGCAGTCCTTGGGATGTTAATGGTGCAGGAATGCTAGCACTGGCTTGTTCCTTGCGGTGCCGCAGTGACAGCCAGTGGCGGTGCGTGTGCAGGTTCTCAGCACAGCAGCGGAAACAGGTAGTGGGAGCGTGCTAAGCAGTAATTACACACTCACTATGCGGACATTCCCGAAAACCAGGGAGGACCTCACCCCTCACGCTCTATATCAGGAATCAGCAAACCACGGCCCACCTTCTGGTTTGGCATGTCTTGAAAATAAAGAATGTGTTTTAATGATTACATTTTAAATGCTTATATAAGCTCCTTTAGTATCTTTAACTTTGACTCTTGACCTACAAAGTCTAAAATATTCACTAGCTGGTCCCTTAGAGGAGAGTTTGCTGACCTCTGCCTTATATTGTTGATTACTGCAGGGCTCCCGGGACGTCCCCTGCTCCTTGCCCAAATGTTTCTCATATCCCCTAATCTGAACCAATTTAACTACTTGCAAATCCCCATACGCTCAGCAAAATGCCTAAATTCTCAAAATTGTCTCTATTTCCTCACCTTCTAAAAATGTAATTTCTCTCTTTTCTCTCCCACACAGCTGGTAACGAAGCCTAGAACAGGAAATACTAACTTCCCTGCTATTCAAGACACATCAAGGCTATTCTCTCTGAAAATTTCAAGTTTCTTTGAAATTCATACTCTCAAATTAAGCAAATTAATGATAATAGCCATAATTGCGGTTCACTAACAACCAATCCAGGATCTTACTGGCTTAAAACAACAAAGGTTTATTTTTCATTCACCTAATGCATCCATTTCTGGTCAGTGGAAACTTTTATTCGATGTCACCATCATTTGGAGGCTGGATGGATAGAACCTACATCTACTTACTCATGGTGGCAGAGATAAGACTTGGAGGCTCACACTGGCTGTTGAAGGTTGCCTTCCAGAGGTGATATATTATGTTTGCATTAATGGACCAAAGAGATTTGCATGAACAGGCATAACTTCTTTGGGGGTATTTCTACCAAACAACTTGAAAGAGGGGAATGGAAAATATGTCTGAACTTCACTAACAACTCCCATTCTCCACCACCACTACCCTTCTTTACTGCAGTCATCTGCAGAGCTCAGAACCACTGTCCTTAATTCCTTGACATTTTAGTATATGGTTCATCTCTCTCTCTCTTTCCCTCCCTCCACCTCCCCCCCTCTCATTTTTTGTTTCAATGCTCAGTGATGCTAATCTCCAATGTAGACTATCTTTCCAATATCTGCCACTCAGCTGGCTTTGTCATCACCCCACTCCAGCATTTGTCCACTATGGTCATAGCCTAGACCTTGAAATTACTATAACTGCAATGCCTCTATACTCTCAAGCATGCCATGCTCCTATTAATACCTCTGGTCTTTCCATCTTAGACCCTCTCACCTCTCAACCTTAACATTCTCCCAGTCTACGGCCACCTCCAATCCACTGACTCTACCATATTTTCACTGTTGGCCATTCACCTCTTTATATCTTCATTTCTTTCTCTACTGTTCTTGTATTTCATAGTCCATCATTATAATCACCTTCTTGCTTATTCTGTTCTTTTGTCCCTCTCACCCTTCTTCCTACTCTCTTAGGAAAATGCAACCAGGTGAAATCTGATCTGCACCCCAGTGGCTAAGTGCCCTTAGGAAAACACACAACCATGTTGAGTAATTTCAATCTAACTTAATGATCACAGATTTTAAGTGGATCTTTAGAACTTGCCAGAGATACAAGAATATTCTCCTAATGAGTTTACTCTGCCATTCTCTATCTTTGTTATTCAGTGTGTGGTCCAAGGGGCAGCAGAATAGGAGCCTGTCGTTATAAATGCAGAATCACAAACTGTGCTTTGACTCTGTCAGAATCTGCATTTTAATGCGACATTAAGGTGATTCATATATACATTAAAATTCAAGAATCTCTACCCTAGATAATTGTTTCACGTGGGCTGCAGATGCAGTCTCCTTTGACAATTCCCGTTTACCTGCCTAACTTTGAATACTGGGAAGCCTTAGGGTTCCTTTTCACACAGTCTCTATCTACACTTAATGCCTTAGTTTAGATCATCCAGTCTCATCCCTTTAAATACTTTGTAGAATTGCAGTGGCCAAACATAAATTTCCAGTTATTCCCTCTTTCATACACTTCAGGTGTTTGCATCTAGTTGTTCTCTACTGTATATCCCAAATCCAAAACAAAATTCCTGATTATCTGTCCATCCCTCCCCATCTGTCAGTCTGTTTCTCCTATGGTATTTCTCTATTTCAGTCGAGGCAACTTCATCATTCAAGTTGGTCAGACCAAAATCTTGGCATGATCCTGACTCCTTTCTTGTGCCTTACATCCAGTCCATCAAAAAGTCCAATTGGCTGCATTTTCAACTACATCCAGGATCCAACAATGTCTCACTTCCTCCATTGGTTAAAACCATCATTATACTTCACGAGAATCATATTGAAAGCTTCCTAACTAGTCTTCTTTCTTCCTCTTTACCTCCCTCTACAGCCTATTTACTCAAGATGTAGAGTAATCCTCCTGAAACCAGTCAGATAATGTCACTCTTCTGCTCAGAATTTTCCAATCATTTCCCATTCTCATTCACAGGAGAATCAAATTGTTAATGGCCTATGAGGTCCTATATATTCTGGCTCCACTTTAATGTTCTGATTTTTCCTGTTGCTCAATTCTCCCCAGTCACATTGGCCTCTTTGTACACCTTAAACATGCCAAACGCGCTGTCAACCCCAGGACATTTGTAACTTGCTCTTGTCTCTGCTTGAAATGTCCTTCCCCCAGAGAGCTGTACAGGCAGCTTCTTCGTTTCTCAAAAGTCTCCTAGTAAAGGCCTCTTACCACAAAAAGCATAGTATCTCTACTGCACAGCTCTCTACTCCTTTATTTTTTATGCCCTACGTTATCATCTCATAATACTTATCACTACCTGAGATAATTTATATGTGCACGTGTATGTGTGCACTTCTATTACGACGCCTAGCACATAATAGTCACTCAATTAAAACTGGTGCTAAAAAGTGATAAATAAATTATTGGACAGAATCATGGGATTCCTGGGGAAATTTCAATAAAACTTCTTTTTTGTAATCCTTACCCAAAGATATATTTTTTTAAAAAATTGATTTTTAGAGAGAGAGGAAAAAGGAGAGAGAGAGAGAGAGTGAGAGAGAGAGAGAAGCATTGATTGGTGGCCTCCTGTATACTCCCTGACTGGGGATCAAACCCATAACCTAGGTAAGTGCCCTGATGGGGAATCATCAAACCCACAGCCTTTTGGAGGACAGGACGAGACTCCAGCCAACTGAGCTGCCTGGTCAGGGCTCAATAAGGCTTTTTAATAAAATAGCATATAGCTTTATTTCTGATTTTAAATGTAATAAATTATTTTATAAATATTAGAAAATACAAGGGGAAATATATTTAAGAAGACAATAGATACCAAGGCTATCATTTAGAGAAAGTAATTATGATCATTTTCATATGTTGTATTCTCCCCCATTTTTATTATAAATACACTTGTGTGTATATACGCAAAATTGAGATTTTTTTATGTAAAATATTCCATCATGTTTTTCAATTTCACATTATATTATAAGAATTTTAAATAAAAGTAATTTAATAGCCATATAATAATTCTGTCTTATACGCACCATAATTTATTTAGCCATTCTATTACTGTCATGCATTCAAACTAGCCATTTAAAATTTTTGCTATTTAAAAAAATTTTAAGAAACCTCCTTGTACATAAATATTTTCTAATCTCTGGCTATTTAAGATGAAAAAATTGGTTGAATTACTGAGTTAAAGGGAATATTTAAAAAAATTTTGATCTATATAATCAAATTAACTTTCATAAAAATTATGCTAATTAACATTTCTATGAGAAAAATCTGAGAATTTAGACCTGATTTTGCCATTGATAGTCCAAAATCCTTTGTTTATTTATTTTTTAATTACCAGTAATATCAGTGAAAAATACTATCTCATTATTGCTTTAATGAGAATTTTATCAGCATTTTCATATCCAAGCAGCAGGATAAGGGAATGAGGTTGATCAATGTCTGCGTAGTTTGAGATCAATGCTTAAGTCCATGTTCTGTTCAACACTTCGAACTCTCAGGCAAAGCATGTGTCTTGGAAGCATGAATCCTGCCTCTGCAGTAAGAAAGAAATCACTTTAATTTTGTTCATTATAACTGGCCTTGCCAAGGGACCCTTCATCATTTATTTTCCAACATTGACCTAGCCCAGTGCTGGCTTGCAATTGATCCAGTCAACATCTAATTAAGGGGGTGTTTATTGATGATAAATAAGCCACATTGTAATTTATAATGACTTTATTTCAAGAATTGTTTACCTGTGAGAAAATGAGATTCCTTCTCTGTGAATTCAAAGTGCCTCTATCAAAAATCTCCAAATCAAACCAAATAGATTTTCCACAAGGATTTTATGTTCTAGATTTCCCCAACGCAATAGTCCAAAAGTACAATTTGTGCTTAGACATAATAAATTGTTACTTGTTTCTTTTTTTGTAAAAATTAATCTTAGAGATGGAGGAGGGGAGAAAGAGAGAGAGAGAGAAACATCGATGTGAGAGACATACATCGATCTGTTGCCTCTTGTATGCGCCCTGACCAGGGCGCCGAACCCTAAATCTAGGCATGTGCTCTGACCAGGAATTGAACCTGTGACCTTTTGGTGCACAGGAGGACACTCCAACCACCTGAGCCACCCTGTTACTTGTGATTTACAGGTCACTCTTAAATATTTCTTAACCAAAATAATGTATTTAACTTACCATCCAGTGTCTTACATTTCACCATTATAGAGACTCTTTGGCTCATGAATTTCAGTGCCTTCAAGTGTGCATTTATGGTGCCAGGAACCAGGATTAACACACAAGGCTCTTTTAACTCACTATCCACCTAGGCCTTTTTGATTCATCCTCAGTGGAAACTCAGAGCTAAAGAAACTGCAGGTTGTAAGGAAGAATATTTCAGAATATAAAGCATTATGCTGAAAAAGTAAGTTTTAGATTCTACAAGTTGGGGATGAGAAGTTGAAAGTATACTGTGAGACTAAGAATGCATTGGGAGATAAATTAGTAGTGACTTCCTAAAGAGTTACATTAAGAGATGTTCTTGGACTAGGTACAGATGTAGTGGGAAATAATACAATCAAGAGGTGAAAACTTCCATCACCCGTAGAGAGATGGGAGGTAGCATTAGAGGTGTTCATATTTGCCTGCACCAGGAGATGGTTCTCAAACTCCAGTTTGTGTCACAGATTCCTGGAGAATTTGTGAGAACAGATTGCTGGGCTCCAACCCCAGAGTTTCTAACTTAGGAGCTCTGAGTGGAGCTTAAGTGGGTGATTTTTAGCAAACTTCCACAACATCCAAGACATTTAATTAAATTTCAATTTCATATAAACAATAATATTTAAAAAATTATAGATATAATTTATGCAGCATTTATCTGAAATTCAAATTTAGCCGGGCCTTCTGCATTTTATCTGGCAACCCTGAGAACACAGAGTGGGAAAGCTTCTGGCAAAGTGGAGCAATAATTCCATCTCCCAAACCAGAGATACAGAGAGAATTTAAAAACTGATTTAGAAGCAGCATAGGGCTGATTGTACTTTGAATTAGTGATCTATCTCCCAGATAGATCCTGCTCAGTTCTGTTCAGCAGGCTGCAAAGATAATAAGGCAATAAGGGATAGAGGCCTGGACCTGAGTAGAAAGTAACCAAAAGATGTGGGGCTAAATTTGTGCCAAATCTCCCCCACTCTATCGCCTTGACCTTGTCCTCTAATAGCCTTAAGCCATCCAAGCAGCGGGATAAGGGAATGGGTGAAAGCTGAAAGCATTCTCTATGTAAGGCTGTATTAGCGCATCCCCAATAAGGAAAATTCTAGGTACCTTTACAATTTGAATTTAATGCAAGCATTTGGCTTGAAGGAGATGAAAGATCTGGTGAAGTTAAGGAGAATTTTGCTTGTCACAAAATTCATAACTGAAGGTGGCTGCTGCATCCCGTAGGGCTGAGAAAACAGAGGCGTGTTACCACCTGGAACCCACAGTCACTGTCCCGTTGAAAATGCTGTGGTGGCCTCTGAGCTACCTCATCTGGAACCAAGGCACATGGCCGGACAATCACCATCGCTAACATCTCCACTGTTTCCTCTTTTTTGGTTACTACTCACCCAAGGACATTTTTTCCTATTGATTTTTAGAGAGAGAGGGAGGGAGGGAGGGAGGTAAGGAGAGAGAGATAGAGACAGAGACAGAGACTGAGAGAGACATCGATTGGTTGCCTCCCACAGGCTCCCCAGCAGAGCTGAGAAGGAACCTGTAACCCAGGCACATGCCCTTGACCAGACCTTGAACCTGAGACCCTTTAGTGTGCAGGCTGACACGCTAACCACTGAGCCACACCGGCCAGGGCTGTCTTTACTGTTTCTGCTGGTGGTTTCACTGCCACTTTAGAAAGTACTTCCAGAACCTAGAAAAAAAATGGCTGTACCTTCCTCCAGCCTTCGAACCTCACTCTAATAACTCCCATTGGGTGAAGGCGACAGGAAGCCAGCTGGCAAGGGAATTTGGAGGGACGTAGTGTATAGTCTTCCAGCCTGGTAGGCAAGAGAAAAGTCTAAACAAGTTAACATGAAGCTGAGAGAATAGAGACACAATTTGTCACTGCCCGCTCCTGGCAGCTCACTTTCATACCCACCCTTCTTCCCATTTTTAAACTTCCAAACAACATCCTTAACAACATCAGTTTTCCACACCACAAAAAGCAGGTAATCTTCATAAATATGAATATATACTCATTCAGTTTTCCAAAAGGGTACACACTAACTGAAATAAATGACTGGATAATCTTAATTCCATTTCTAAATTTACCCACGCACTTCAAAATGCTACCACCTAAAGACACAATTGTAACACTTCTACATAATATAGTAGGAAAAGAGAAGAAGAAAAATTAATTATATAAAATATGCATATAGCAAGCAAACAGGACCAAGTAAAGAGCTGCTATAGTCTTCATTTCTATCCATGAAAACATAGTTGATATTTATAACTTCCCTTATCTCCAACCTGTGTCTTACTTCCTTCGCCCCGGCCAATGCCTCAGCTGGCTGGTGTTCTTTATCTGGCATTTGACCTAAACATTTATTCCTGAAGGTTCTGACAACCTATTGGCCCCACTTTTACTGGATTTCTGTCACCTGTCATCACTGTACATGGAACTACTAAGAGGCACCCCAGAGGATCCCCAGCTTTCTTTGTTCCTCTGCCTCTCTTAGCAGCAATGTGTTTCCACCTGATAACTAGGGTAGGGAAACCCTGGCCTCAAGTGATTTGCCTCTTATTTCAATGGCGTGAGGAGCTCAACACAACCAGAGAGCAGTTTCAGCTTTGATTTTGCTGAAAATAATGTTGTGATCCTTAGAAATTTTCCTCCTGAGAACTGAAACTCCTAAACCAGAAAAGCTGAAAATTGTGGAAATGCGAAGCAAACATTTATGAGCGTGTTGTTAGGCACATTAGTGATGCGAGCCATGCTGGCTTCCAGAATCTTGACTCCTAGATTTCTGCATTCTCGCTGTGAAAGAAACAGCACGATGTATTCCTCACGGGTTCAAAACACATATCCCACCTTATAGGAAAATAGCCTAACTCACAAGGTGTTGTCTCCAAGCTGGTGTCAAAAACGGACTCTTGCCTTGGCGGTGTGGCTCAGTTGGAGCAGCATCCCATGCACCAAAACATCATGGGTTCGATTCTCAGTCAGGGCACATACTTAGGTTTTGGATTTGGTCCCCAGTTGGGCTGGATACGGGAGGCAACCAACTGAAGTTTCTCTCTCTCTCCCTTCCTCCCTCTCTAAAATCAATAAACATATCCTTGGGTGAGGGTTTTTAAAAAATTAAAAAAAAAGACTTCTCATCCTACAAGGCACCTGTTTCAGAGTGATATGGGAAATGCTATAACCAGTCAGGTTCACACAGGGGATGGCTGGGGAATCTGACGCGCCTTCTCATGCAATTTATTTCTGTGTTGAAGATCTGCTTGAGCCCAGTCTCATAGAGCACTGTTGCTTGATGCTAAGATGTTGATGCAATCACTCTTTCTATCGCCACCACTGACAGGAGACACCTTCTTTTTCCCTTGTCCCACTTTCCAGCTTCCTGCCAGTACTTCCCACTGGCAGACCCAGTAGAAATGTGTGTGAAATGTAACATGCAGCCTTCTAGCTCCATTGAAAGAGAAGTGTCTATGGCAGAACAAGCGCGGAGCTGAAGAACAGCACATATCATTAGACAGGGAGACAG
Organism: Miniopterus schreibersii; assembly: GCF_964146895.1. Classification (NCBI taxonomy): domain Eukaryota; kingdom Metazoa; phylum Chordata; class Mammalia; order Chiroptera; family Miniopteridae; genus Miniopterus; species Miniopterus schreibersii. Next base: position 74,414,780 of record NC_138108.1, on the reverse strand, counting down.
TCCTCAAGGTCTATTAGGAAGGCAAAATCGGAAGGTCATAACAACACTTCTTTCCTCACTCTCAAAATTACTATTAACTATTTAATCCAATTCTTTCCTAATTTAATGCCCCAGTCCTCCCCAAAGAGGGTTTTTTTTTTTTTTTTTCCAAGGGCAAAATAAAGTCTTATGTAATTTAAAGTGAGACCACTATAACCAGGAATCTAAAAACTACTGAGCCCCCAATATGGGTCAGGCACTTTTCTCAGCATTTTTCTTATATCAGTTCTTTGAACTCTCAGACAATCCTCTGGCTGAGCACTCTGATGGTCCTAATCTCAGGGAACTGAGGTACAAAGAAGTTAAATTATTTGCCCAAAGTCATCTGGGAAGCAAATGGTGCAGCAGAAATACAAACTCAGCCCACCTGGCTCGGTAGTCCATGTTCTCAGTCACTATAACAACCCTGCTTCTCTGACCTAACCTCGTTTTTACATGCAATGCCTCATAAAAAATTGACTTATTTTTGAAGCATCTTGCCAAGACAAAATTTAGTTTAATTGTCCTATTGGGCCTTATTTTCAACATACCTAAGTGAATTAATAAATTAAATTAACATATTCTTGACAGTTAAAACCCACAACTTCAGCCTGATCTCTTGTAATGGGAACAGGGACCTAAAAAAAGACACCCGAACAGGTACAATGAAAGGAATAGTATAGTATCTGACATAAAGCAAGCAAGCAACAAATACATGCTTCTGAATGGGTTAATCATTTCTGTCTGCAAAGGTATAACATATATCCACCAAGTTTGATGTAGAATAGTCCACTTTTTCTAAATGTGAGATATTAAGCACCTGTAAATTTTTTTAACTTCCTCTTGTGCTCTGTACCAAATGACGGAAAGCTGCCTCCTAAGTGCACCTGTTGTCAGTGAAAGGAGGGCCTTGTGGGAGGGCCCAGTAATATATCTGGACCAAAATTAAAGACAAAAGAGTCCTCTGAAGAAATTTATAAGATGGACACAATAGAGCATGAGAGCTCCACAAGCCAGATGTCAGGCACCAGCAGCAAGAGAGAAGGGGTGAGGAGAGAAGGGAGGAAAACTCCTGTTTGGAAGCTTATGTACCTCAGATTTCATGTCCTAGCAGTGGCCACTCCTATTCTGGCCAATGGCCTGCTCCCAGGTGTGACCAACAGCTAATCACCTTTCCCAGGTCATTCACAGGTGGAAGTGGGGGGTCCTTCTCCCCACTGGTGCTGGGAGCTGGGTTCTTATGATATTTTGAGAAAAAGAATTTTCTAAGAGTCACGAGGGAGAATGAGTGATTTTTTATTTGAATGAAGTTACATCTTTCAGTTTCCAAAGTCCCATTTCCCTTAAACCAATCCTGGAAAAGGTGCAGCTGGAGCTTTAGTAGAGCTAAAAGCAAAGCCAGTGTCCAGAGTTTCTGTTCTATGGTGAAGTTGACTCTGGCACAGCATCAGACTAGTCATAGACCATTGGTCCACTGGGTGTGGGGTACACATGGCTGTGGGCCATGTGGGAAGGCCCAGTAATATATATGGACCAAAATTAAAGACAAGAGAGTCCTCTGATGAAATTTATAAGATTCAATAGAGCATGAGAGCCCCACAAACCAGATGTCAGGCACCAGCAGCAAGAGAGAAGGGGTCAGGAGAGAAGGGAGGAAAACTCCTTCTGTTTGGGAGCTTATATACCTCAGATTTCATGTCCTAGCAGTGGCCACTCCTATTTTGGCCAATGGCCTGCTCCCAGGTGTGACTGACAGCTAATCACCTTTCCCAGGTCATTCATAGGCAAGATATTACTGGACATGCATCTATTCTTTCTTTGTCCAGTCCCTTCCTCCAGGATTTGTGGGGGACAGACCTGGAGAGTGTTAAACTGCAGCTTTCTGGCACAAATGGCATGCTTGTACGATCTGGCCTTCCCTTTGCTCCTCTCCTGTTAATTAACTAATAACTGGGTTAATGACAAGGGTATCACAACATCTATATTTTAGAAGAAAGACAAAACTTACCAACTCTTTTAAGGAAACTAGACAAGGTTATTGGGCTACAAAGCCCGAAAATATACTGATATCTTCTGAGGTCAGTCACCATGAAAGCAATATATCAGGAAGTCCCAAATAAAGGTTTGACTTTTGGTGCCCTCTCTGAAGTCTTGAACACACTTTAATTATCTTTGACTTATGAATAATATTGAAGCCAATTAGATTAAGGTTATAGTTTTAAGAGTGGGCCCATAAAGAGAAACCTCTGGTTTTCCCAGCAAACACCAAGAGAGCCTTTAGACATGAGCTCTCCTGGCCCTGGATCTATACGTGACCACGAGTCCTGGCTCTCCTTGTGCTTCTCTAATAGAAATTGAAATTGTAATGTGGACATTATTATCTTCCTGAAAAAAATAATTAGCAATGAATGTCCTGATTGTCCTTCAACCCAGTAATATATCTGGACCGAAATTAAAGACAAAAGAGTCCTCTGATGAAATTTATAAGGTGGACACAATGTCCCAAAGGGTTCCTTCTCTAAGTTAGAGTTTTTCTACTTGTCATTCTTGTTTTCTACAGCTTTTATTCCTCTTTATGCTCTTAGTTCTATGCCTTGCAAACCACTCACTTCTGAGATTAAAAAGAAGTTGTTGAAAGTAATTCCTTAGGTATAATAACTTTGGTTCCTTTCTCTACTATGCTTCATCAAATTTCTTCAGGAACTGCTCCACCCCTCCTCATTCTGGCCCTAATCTAGGCAGCTGTCTCTTTATGACATTCCTTGGAAAAGGACTTTTAATGTACCACCAAATTATAAATTTACTCTTCCCTTCCTGGTTCTTAAGATACAAAAAGAAAGACTGAAAGAGTGTCTAGTCATTCATTGGCCTGCGGAAAACTTTAATTGACTGACCAATTACCTAGGTGCTGGTCTTCTTCTGTTTCAGTCCCTAAAGCATACGTTTTGATACTTTTTAATGAAATCTTAAAGCCCACCCTTCATACCTAACTAACTACCAGCTGCATCCCCACAGCAAGTGTCTCCTTAATATGACAGGCAGGCACATTATGCTAAGTAGATAATCACAACAATTAACTGAAAAGGTTATAATTTCATCCTGTTTGCTACAGTTGGCCTGTCAAAAATAATTAGGTTAAAATAGATCTCAAGCTTCTCTCTGCAAAACTAAGAGAGAAAGAAAAAGAAAGAAAGAAAAAGACAACAGCTAAGAACTTTTAACTTGGCCAATTAAATGTTCTGAAATTTTATTGCTGGATGAAACACTAGAGATATTATTGTATTTTATTATTTTATTTTATTTATATATATTCAAATATATCTTTATTGATTTCAGAGAGAAGAAGGAAGAGGGAGAGAGAGAGGTAGAAACATCAATGATGAGAGTTGTTGATCGGCTGCCTCCTGCACGCCCCCGACTGGGGATCGAGCCCACAACCCAGGCATGTGCCCTGACCGGGAATCGAACCAGGATCTCCTGGATCATATGTTGATGCTCAGCTGCTGAGCTACTCCGGCTGGGCACTAGAGAGATATTTAGTGAAAGAGTCCTTTCAACTCAGTTGGAGGTACTTGGTTTCAGTTTCAGTGATTCACAGTTCTAAAAAAAGAATATGGCAGAATTTTAAGGCTCAAGGGCTGATCAAAAAGACAGTCTCTCAGCATTCAGAAAGAAATCAGAAAAAATATGGAAATAAGTCTCTCAACAGGTCTGAATCCTACCTCCATTTCTCTTGCCCTCAAGTTTGGCATTTTAATTGATCCAGAGCTGTGGGATTGGAGCAGCTCCTTTGTCTCCACTTCAATAACTAAAAAAATTAAAAGCTCAAATGAAAGTGCTAAAGTGTTGCCTAGATTTAACACTCTTAAATTGTACAAAAACTCTTTATACTAAAGGTAAACAGACTTCAGGGACACCACCAGGAGAAGAGAGATTTTTATTGGATGCCGTTCCTTTTAATTTTCTTCTACCCCTACTCTATTTCCTGCAGTTACAGGTGGAATATAGACCATCATTATCTTTAAGGCTTGCCCTCAAAAAACTTCCAGTCTAGCTGATGAAGCAGAATTTAAACCCATGACACAATCAGAGAAACAAAATAGAGCCTAGGGGACAATGTCACTAACCTCATGGGCTAAAATCTGGGTGCTCTGGGAAATAACAGTCACTGTGGCTTTCATCACAGACTGCTTGGAATTCCACACAACATTTTTTTATATTCTAAAACAAACTGAATGTATTGTATTTACATAAAATTGGACCCTTATGTGCTGTAAAAGATCACAAGGCTACAGGGTGAACAGTGGAGATGCGAACTGTGTCAACAGTGCCTCTTCTCACAGAAGCTCTTTTATATATTTATATAGTGTCATAATGCACATCCTAATTTTTCCCCCAGAAAGAATCTGAGGATGCCCTCTCTGCTTTTTGAATTTATTTCTCTTGGGAAATTTTCCTGTCAAATTTTAATTTTTTTTACCAAATTATGATGACAAAAACATTTTAATTTTCCTGTTTTCAATTCCTAAATGCATTTGTATATTTGACTTACTTATATTAAGCTGTTTTGTTACAGTAGGCAGCTAGCTAGGAATTAACAAGAGAAGGAAGCAAAACTGGGTAAGCTTAATTAAGTCGGGAAATGACAGCTTCCCAGGCGCCCGGGGGACAGCGGCATCCTCCACCAAATGGATGTTTATTCCCAATAGGGAGGAAGGACTAGCTTTCCAAGGTTCCCAGGGAACAACCTTCCATTTCCCCGTACTACCCTGGGGTGGGGGCAGGGAGGAACAGGAAAGGGGGAAATTCCTCTGTTGAGGCATGCCCAGTAGAAGCCAGATGGTCACCATAAAAGGTGGGAGTCTAGCCTGGGAAAATTCTGGAGGAGGGATTGGATAAGAAAAGAGCCCGAAAGATCCAGGAAAGGGATTGGATACGGGGAGGGCCCAGCACAAGCCCTCAAAGAATTAGGAAGATTGGTTAGTTTGAAAAAATCTTACTCCTTCCCAGACCCCCCAAAATATAATCAAAGCTTAACGAAGGCCCAAGTTCATTGTTCATTGTTCAAGTGCTCTCTCTCTGTAGGAGCCTCATAGGCCTGGGCACGGCAGCCATACAGTCCCAACTGAGGGCCAAAGCACAGCTTGGGCAGCGGACATGTGGATGGTGGGCGAAATGAGACACAGAGAAGCTCTGCATCTCTGGGCCCTGGCCCTCCTGAGCTTGCTGAGAACAAGTGTGGGCCTGAGGCCCCAGATACTGGATTTCTGCTCGGAGAGGGAGCTGGGCCACCTGGTCGTGGATGAGGCGTCTGGCACCTAGGGGGCAGTCCTTTGTTTTTGCTCCAATACATCTTGCCACAATTGCTCACATCCTCCTGTGTGTGGGTCCCCAAAATGCTTTTCTCACGACTCCGTGGAAGAATTCTATTTCCACTAGCAACAGTTTCTCATGCTTACTACCGAAGTATATTTTATTTAGCACTATTATGGTTCACAGCACACCAAATCGCTCTGTACAATATATTGCTTACTCTTGTGCCTTCCCAGTAAACCGAGCAGAAGGATTTTGCCATATTTATCTAGAAACCTCAGCTCCCACATGGTGTTGGTCATATAGTAAATATTAACAGCCATCCTTCCCCCTTTGTCATTTCTAACAGAGCCCAGATTTCATTCAAGCACCCACCTCTTTCCATATAGCATTATGCTTCCAGAGAGGTGAGCCCTCACCCCTGTCTCAGTGGGTGATTCACATTCTAAAGGGAACAAGGTCTCATTCCTTTCCTGAGTTATACTTCAAGGGGGAAATTTATTTCACAAGATAACAGTTTCAGTGCTTTGGTATTTCTAAGGTTAGTTGACTGAGCAATGAAATGATGTCTTCAAGAACCCAGGTTCTTTCCATCTTTTTTCTCTACCATCCTCAGTAGGTTGGTTTCATCTTCAGACTGGACCTGCTTCCCTTAGTAAGATGGCAGCTCCCAGCTCTCAGATGTTATCTACAACAGAAAAATGAAGAACAGAAATTTGACCTAATGTATTGTTAGGAAAAATCTTTTGGATGGTCTTAAAAGATCATTCTTGCCGGTAGAAATAGAAACAAAGACAAAGTCACTCTCCTCTGCTACATATTTCATCTTTTGTGTGTGGCATCTGGAGCTATAGCTGCCCCTTTACCACTCTAAGTAGATCCAGTTTGGAGAAAAGTCTAGATATTGAGGAAAGCAGAGCAAAATGATAGACTAATTCCTGATGATTTAACCAACCTTGGCAACTGCCCCATCACAGGACTTATTTTTTTTGTTTCATCGTCTAGGGGTTTTATCTTACTTGTTATGAAAGTTACCATAAGAATTATACCATTTTCTTAATGAATGTATAGTTCAAAATCCTATAAAAATTATTGGAATTTACAAAGGAACCAAGATATTTTGTCTAAACTAGGGTTTTTCAACTTTAGCATTATTGACATTTTGAGCCAAGTAATCCTTTGTCATGGGGCTTGTAGAATGCACTGTAGCTGGTTCACCAGCATCCTTGGCCTCTACCCACTAGGTGCCAGTAGTACTCCACCACTTACTTGTGACAATCAAAAATTGCCAAAACACCTCTGGGGGTTTGAGGAGGGTTGCCTCCAGTTGAGAATCTCTGGTCTTAAAGTATCACTTTATAAATAAGTAAACTTAGAGTCAGAGAATGAAGTGACTTTCTTAAGACCACACAGCTCTAAAGTAGCTGAGAATATGAAAATCCATGTGTACTGATTTTCAACAGATGTTTATTGTGTGGCCACCTCCTTTCATCTGTGGGTCACTGTTTTTAATGAATTAATGATTCAAGCAACCATATGTGAATGAAATAATGAAAATTTATTAGTATTAGTTTTGCTGTCTGTGACTAAAAATAAGAGTGTTTCAAACAAAATAAATAAATCCAGGCTTTGGTAGGAGCAGTCTATTATCAGGATCCTAGCTACTTCTATTTCTTTGTTTTACTAACCTAAAAAATACAGCTTCCACTTCAAAGTTCAAGATAGTTGCTCTAGAGCATGTGGGTCGGTAGGAAGAAGGAAAGGAGCAGGAAGCGTTCATGACATCTCACCGGTGGGGATGGATCACATTTCCCACACCATTTCCACTGCCCCCATGGTGAGATCCAGCTGCAAGAAAGGCCTGGGACAGTAGGTTTTACTTGGGGCAGCTATCTATTTGGCCAACATTAATTGTTCCATTACTGAGAAACAAAGGGAGAGAAGATATTGGGAGACCATCTCGGCTAGAGGAAGAATAGGAAGCGTAAGAAAGGAGAGAACATAGTGAAGAAAGGCAAGAAGGGGAAAGAAAAAAGGAGAAATATAAATGTAAAATGTCTGGAGCCTACTAGAGCCTCAATAAAGATGAGTTCTCTTTCCTCTTTCAACCCTCCTTCGGAATTGATTATTTAAGTGCTATCACTAGCTCTTGTGTCTAGAACAGAGAGCGGTCACTTATTTAAAAAGAATAGCAAAACCTAAATACAACTAAACTAAATGCATCAAAATTAAATGCAACTTTCCTTGTGTTATAATTCAAACAGAGAAGGAGGGGTTTCACCTTATTATTTTTTTCTGACAGCACTTTCATGTGAATTATTATTATTATTTATTTACTTATTTACTTCGCAGTTGTATCCTGTTGCTTTCTGACATTAATTCATCATTTCTACTGTGCTTACAGCCTTTATTTCTGAACTTGTTACCCAGCAAAGCTGTAGGAACACAATATATTATTTTTTTTAATCTCATGCTCATTTCACAACAGATGGGGTAGAAAATATGTTACATGACAGATGGTGATTAAAGACATTTCTGGTCAGTCACAACCCATGTGGACTGTTTGTTTATAAGTCTGGTCATGTGTTGGAAGGTTACATTTCATGAATTGCCAGAATAGTTTACACTATTTTTAACTACTAAAATTGGAAGCTGAATTACTTTTTAGTTTCAGATTTATAAAAAAAGTTTCCCTGCATTTAGGAAGCTATATATAAAAGATGTAATGCTTCTCTGATTTATCTACTCTTTTAAATACTTTTCAGTGAGTGTCAGATGCTCTTCTAAATGCTCAAGGATATTGCTTGCTATTGGGGTCAAATGAGAAGCAGACGTGAGACTCTCAGATCCGCATCATCTCCCGTAGACTGTGCTTCCTGACTCCCAGTCTGAGTGCATCCTCGCTGTGCACTCACAGGGAAGTCTACCCACGACACGGTTCCCTTGCCTGTCCTCCTCTTAGTTCACAGCTTCTTGGACTAGAAGGGTCATCTTGGTCACCTGCCAATACTGTGCACCTAGCACTCAACCCAAGTTGGCTGGATGAATTTTTTAAAAAATCACAACAAAATTTACAATTTGTACTTTATTTAATTCAACAAAAAAGTGAGAAATGGGAAGGAATATGCACTTAAAGTTATTCAAAGAAACAAACAGTAATGTAGGTTAGAGCAGCCATGGAAGGCTTCCAGAAAAAGCCGTGAGAATCTTCATCCAATTAAGAGCTTTGTCTCAGTCTCCCTGAGAACCATTCTTACTACTCTAATTAGCTTTAACTTGTCTGCTAACTTGCAATGTCAAAAGAAGAGGCAACTCTGAGATAACTAATCCCATCACAGCTAGTGAAATTATACTACATTTGCAACTCCTAAGAACTGGCTCTTGAAAAGTTATCATTTTCTAAAGAAATGCCTGTGTAAGAGATATTTGCTTGAGTGGCTGAAGCTCTCTTCTTTACTCTTGAACATGCTGCCCTGGGATGGATGAGCTCCCAAGGGCTGACAGGGTGGCAGCTCTGCAGCTGCAAATGTCACAACGCGGTAGATTTGATCAGGCCAGGCTTCACAGTGACCTGGTAGGAGATGAATTGGGAATGATGAAACGGCAGGGTACTTTGTTTTATAACAAAAAGTCAAACCAGGTAAAATATTTATGCAAATTTAGCACATTTTGCACACATTAAATTTTGATGTTGGAAACTTGCTTAAAATGACTTCAAAACCTAGTCCTTCTATTCTTTTTCTCTAGAATACCACATTGTGTTTTACTCTGTATGTTTCTCACATAATATTATGAAAAACACCCAGGATTTGGGAAACTGATTGTCCACCACGATTGCACTGAGATTTCGGAGTGTTTGATAGGCAAGCACTGCAGCACTGGAAGAGCCAAAGGGAACGTGCACCTGCCTCCTTTTGCTCTCCACTTACCCTCTGTTACCTTTCTTATGACTGACTGTAAGACGTGCCTGTTTAACTTCAAGTGATGCTTCTGAAGGACATTCTTTTTGCATCATTCTACAAAATGGTCTACTCCCCAAACACGCCTAGTATGTCATTCATTTATTTACCGTTCCTCCTTTCTTTCCTGCCTCTCTCCCTTTCATTCAGAAGGCATTTATGACACTAACTCTGCACAACACCATGCTTTGTCATGGAAAAGGCAAACTAAATGCATTATAGTCTTTTGGGGTTAATTTGATTTGGGTTGTTAACTGAAATATTTCCTGTTGCTCCAGAATTGGTGACTAGAATCCAACAGTGAAGACAAATAGGGACGATGTTTTCATTACTCTAAAGTGAAACCCAAACGACCAGTGGGAAATGCCATCGTTAGGGTATTTTGAAAGGCCATTAAACAAGCTATGCTACTCCATCTCAGCCACTGCTATCCGACGTCCTATTCTGCATCTGAAGACTGGGAGGGCTGGAGAGAGGACATAAGCATTATCATTACAAGGTATCGGTTATTGGTGGCTGCCGGAGCTTCCCCTCCCCACTTCCCAAAACAGAGATGAAAGGCTGCTTCTGGCCAACAACATAGGGAAGAGAAGCTCCAAGAAATTTCATTTTTGGAGACTGGGACTGTCTTCAAAGAGGCTGATTGACATCTATTCCCTGGTTTGATGTTTGTTTATGCAGCAGACTTGCTGACCTGCCTTCCAGGCTTATATAAGCAGCAGAAAAGGAACCATTGAGAAAAGCTGGCAAGACAGAGATGAGGTGTGACCCTTTGGTCTGGCAAAGATGGCTTAGTTTCCAGTGTGTCAAGGAGACACTGTGTGGGATAGTATAGCTCGAGTTGCTCAGCAAGCATCCTACCCAAGAGGAAGGGCAAGGGAACCTCCTCATCAAGAACAGGGAGGTTTTCTTCAGTAGGAAGGTTTAGAGATGTCAAACCAGAATCCCCCACATGGGGGGAGGGGAGGAAGAAGGCTCTTCACAGGGTTTCCTAAAGAATTCGGCTGTATTCTCCCAGGGGAGCTAGCTTTTGGATACCTGCCACAAAGAGGGCATCTCTGGCCAGTTAGGGTTAGCCAGAAACACAGTAACCTCTAGGAGAAAAGAACTGACAGATACGTTATCTAAAGCCCTGCTATTTCTTCTGTTGCTCTTCAGATGCCCCAACTCCAGAGAAGGGAGAAAAAGAAGTGGGAATGAGGGGGAAGCACACAGACCATCACTCCCTCCCTTCCAAAGGGCAAAGTGGGAAGTGTAGTGAATGAGCAGATCATGCCCCATTCCCTCAGGGGTCTCGGTCTACCAGCTATCCTGGGATTCCACTACTGGAGGAAAGGAAAGATTGTCACCTGTCACTGGACTGGCATTTGGTTTTATAATACTAAGCCATTTAAAACATTTTATTTACCTTTTACCTTAAACCAATAATCCATTCATACGCTGCAAAAGTCCAAATGACAACATACTATCCCATGTCATCCCTCCCATCCCCTCCCACCAGATAACAACTTTTATCAAATTCTTGTGAGTTTCTTTCTTATACAAAAGGAAAAGATAGTTGTGTCTCTTACAAAGGATTCAGATTCACGTGTTTACTTCTTTCTTTTTTGTTTTTCGCTTCTATTTTATTTTTTTAAAAGATTTATTTTATATGAAATTCACTACTCTGAAACTTGGTATTTGTTTTAGTAATTTATTAAGCAGATATTTTCAATCAGAACATAAAGCATATCTTTATTTCTTTTATGTTTGTATAATGTTACATAGAATAGACATATGAGATTTTAAAACCACACCTGAACTTTTAATGCCCATAAGTTACTAAAAAACTGTAGGATCTACCAAACATTATTCCAGACTTGACAAAGTATGATTACAGGTGACAATAAGTTTATACCTTGTCAAATTCTGGTTGTTTAACAAAGAGTTTTTCCACTAAAATTTTATGTTCATCCTCAAACTCTATGCTTGGCTTTATACATACAGAAGCCCCTCTTACTGTCTCAGTAGCATCTCCGACAGCAATTTTAACTGCATGTGCATATTTGTCCCACATCGCCTCCCTAGAACAGGCCAGGGCCAGAGCTGCTGCTGGGTGAAGCGGAATGCGGTGGCTCCACCGGGCTCTCAGGTAGCCCTGAGGGGCAGTGCTGACAGGCTGGTCTACAGCAAGGCAGGACCGGAGAGTCACAATGACAGGGATGCGGTTTGTCTCTCTCTTGACATCCTGTCCTGTTAAGGGGTGGGTAATACCTGACGTCGAACCCAAGAGTCCAAGTCTTCAAAACTATCCAGCCCTACCCACCTCAACTCCCCTCAGAAGGTCACTAAAAGAAAACTTCACAAAGGGGAGGCCAAGCGAGTTAAAATGTGTAAGTACTTTAAGGCGTTTCCAACAAAACAGCGCTGGCAGCTGGTCAGGAGCTGAAAAATGTGCAGAAGTGCTTTTGCCTGAGTAGAGTTCAGTGATCTGCAGTTAAATCAGACCGGGAACTGCTATTTTCACTGCCCAACGTGTGTCCCTGCCCCGGACTCTGAAATGGGAAATGCTTATTTAGGGAATAGGTGGGTAGTGCAAGCCCGCCAAAGGAATCAATATCTCTCTTAATGCTTAGAATCAGATGGAACAATTTTCAAGCAGAATTAGCATTGATCCCTCTCATCACTTGCAAGGAGGAGAAAAGAGATTCCTGAGGGACCATTCTTAACTTACTGGAACTCTATTACTCTTGACTGTATTTACCTGTCAAAGTACCTAGGCTTTGTGCTGTGTTTTCTTTAGATCTGCTGGAAACTACTTTACATTGTCAATATTAAAATAGATGTTGGAGAGAAGGTAATAAGGATTAACCCAGAATGAGTTTAGGTAATAAAATATATTCTAGAGACGAAGCAAATGGACTTTAATACAGTGAAACAAGTTACAACCAAGGTGCAACTTTCAAATGTCCTAAAATTTAAAATATATTTAGAAAGGCGCAATATCACTTCTGTGTTGTTCTTGTCAAAAACTGTACAACTGCATTCTATCATGGGAAAATAGCAGACAAACCCAAATTGAGGAACATTCAACAAAATAACTGACCAGTATTTTTCAAAAGTGTCAATGTCATAAATGACAAGAACAGACGGAGGAACTCTCTTAGATTTGAGGCAACTAAGGAGACAGCAACTCAATGCAGTGTGAGATCCTGGGTTGAATCTTAGAACTGAAAAAGAACATTAGTGGGGAAAGTGGGAAAATCTGAATACAGAATATATCGTTATGTAAGGTGTTAACATTAAGAGAGGGAAGATGGGGGTATTGATTTGCATCTTTTCTTTAAGTTCACAATTAACTCAAAATAAAAATATTTTAAAACAGATAATACAATAGGATATATATCATATATACTATATATGTGCATACACACTATATATAGTTTCCTCCCCCCTCCACGCACACACACACACCACCCTGAAAACACTTCTACTACAAGTCACATAGAAAAGCAAGGTAAAATATAACAACATAGTCTCAAGAAGCAGCTGAAAATCAGAAGAGTAAGCATGAACTATGCTGATGTCACAGCTTTTCTGAGAGAATTTGCTGATACCTATCAAGAGTAGTAGTTCTCAAACCTCAGTGTGCATCAGAATCATCTGGAGAACTGGTTAAAATACACACGACTGAGGCTCAGTGTCAGAGTTTCTGACTCAACAGGCCTGACTGGGGCCCAGAAATGTTCATTTCTAGCAAGATCTCTGATGATACAGATGTTGCCAGTGCAGAGAACAGCCACTGAGAAGCAGTGAAGTGAGAACTGGTGAACTAAAAGACAGGGTTGATGCCAACAAGGCTTTCTTTTTTTTTTTTTAAAATCTTTTTTGTTGAAAGTGTTACAGATGTCCCCGCTTTCCCCCACAACAAGTCTTTACTATCTACCACTCCACAAACACAGTTCTTGTTAGGGTTAGCATGACCTACATATTAAAAAAGTAAAACCCTAAGAATAAATTCTATATCTTGTCTTGAGCTATCGGTGGCCTTTGCCATATGTGATTTCTTTCTCTTCTTGAAATATTTTCTTAACTTGGTTCTAGAAAACAACTCTTTTTATTTTTATTTTTATGTTTTTATTGATTGTAGAGAGAGGAAGGGAGAGGGAAAGAAACATTGATCAGCTGCCTCCTGCACGATCCCTGCTGGGGATCCAGCCGCAACCCAGGCATGTGCCCTGACCAAGAATCGAACCAGTGACCTCTCAGTGCAGGGGACAAGGCTCAGCCAGCTGAGCCACACCAGCCAAGGCGTAGAGCACAACTATCTTGATTTTTCTTTCTAATTTCACTGGCCGTGACTCCCCCAATCTTCCAAGCTTCAAATGTTAGAGTAAGTCAAGGCTCAGTCCTTGAACTATTGTTCTGTCTACATTTATTCCCTGGGGGTTCCAATCCAGTTCCATGGCCAAATAGCATCTTACGCTAAAACTCATAAATTCGTCCTTCCAGGTCAGACCTCTCCAGTGAACTCCCAACCCATATATCCATATGTCTCCCTCAACATTTCCACTTAGATGTCTAATAGATTTATAAGACTCAAGTGGACGTATTCCTCTCTCCATAACCTGCTTGTTCCACAACATTCCTGATCTCAGTACACAATAATTCATATTTTTGTTTTTGTTTTTCAGCCAATAAGTATATTCTAGTTGAAAAAATATTCTTGTTATACATGAATTTACATAATATTCATATTTTGTGGATTTTATCTCCAATATGAATTTTGTGCACCAGTAAGTTTTCTCTTCCTCAGCCTAAATGTTTCCAAACAAACTATACCAGCACCTTAAAAGAAGCCATTCAAAGCAGAAAGGAAAAAGAGAGGCATATATTTTTTTAAATGTTTGCAATTATGAAGTACAAAACAAATGTCTTTAATTAGATTAGTTACAGAGGTATCAGGTCAAATATATAAAGCAAAAATGAACTGATCTACAAAGATAAGTTGATAAATCCACATTTCTCTCAGCAATTAATAGGTCAAAGCTGCCCTCTTCCCCACAAAAAAGTGAGGATATAAAAGTTGAAGGCAACACATAGCCCTCTATTTCTTTGCACAATATGGTTTTCTATTTTATTGGTTTTTATGTTTGAAATAGCTCCAAGCCATTTCTTTTGCTTTTTTCATCTCAATTTGTACTATTGTACTATTTCTTTATCATCAGATCAAATTATACTTTTATTCTATTCTGCATTCTAACCCCCACATTTGTCTTAGTCTAACTTCTACAAGTTGAATATTTTTAGTGCTTATTAATGGTTTCTTTTATTTCTTTTAGTTTTCCTGTTTCCTCTGGCATGAAAGTTTTATTTCAATTTATTTCTGTCTTCTTTTCTGATCTCCCTTGTTCTTAACTATCATTTATAATTTGCCCGTATTAATTTTAATATACCATTTTATTTATTTTAAACCAAACTACCTATTTAAATGTTTAAATGTTATGTTTTAAAGCTTTAAAAAACAAACAAAAAGACCATAACTAAATCATATTTAAACAAATCCTATGATATGCTCATAATATTAGACCCATAAATTACAAGTCACTTTTTTTAAGGCTTTAAGGAAAACAAATGTGTTTACAATAATAAAACATTAAATGGGTAAAACTCACATGGCGATTGTGTGAAAACTATGCATCTATTTCTTTTTGGACAAAATATACTAAATTTAAGCTTACAGTGTATTAGTCTATATGATTCTCTCTGATAATATTATATTAATAACAGTCTTAGTTACTTGAAAAAAAAAAGTCTCAACCTACATTTAGGAGTTTTCCAGAATGAAGCCTGGTATGTAGTCAAAATATTATATAAGTAATAAATTAGAATATATTTACAGAAACAAGTTTTTAAAGTTTTGACTATTTTTTTTTTTTTTACTCTTTTAACATGATATCCTAATACAAACCTAGATTTTTAAAAATATAAACATATATTTGTTAGTGGCTAGGGGTGGGTCCCAGTGATGTGAGTGCTAATGAGCCCCCACCCCGGGTGATTTTGACACATGCTAGATCATACATTCCCAACAGGATGATATTTCCTAGAAGGATGTAAAGACTGTGTCTTGGAAGAGGAAGAAACTGTAGGTTAAACAGTTCTTACACCAAAATTCTACCCTATCCACAAAGTCTTACTCCTTTGTATTTGATTTCATAGGAGAGGGGCAAATGTCCAATTAATCTCCTTATGAGATCCTGGGGAAAATGTTGATGAATATTAGGGTAGATCAGCTAAGGAAAGGGAACCATGAAGCCTTTGTAGATGCAAAGAACTATGATCTGGCTCCTTAAAGCTGACTAGGACTGAGAGAAGTAATGCCGAGGAGGAACTGAGTTCCCTGGGAGATCCATGTTCACATCTCGATTGCACTGACCAGAGCAACTCTAGCACAAAAACTGGGTGCAGGGATAAGGGAAAGGGCAGGATCAAAAAGTTTAATTCAGAAGTTATTGGGCTGGTTCATTACCTCAAGAGGATAGAAGGAGTTGTCTCAGGAGTGAGTACAATAAAATCCTAGTTAAAACTGCTGAGTGCCCAGAGCAACCTGATGCATTGGGCATCAGATCCAAAGTATTTGTGTGACTCTCACTACCAGAGTAAAGGCACTGGTAGTTCCGGATTCAGAGAAATCAAACAAGTTTGGAGAATGTGGTCTGAGATACAGTGAAGAAAAAGGATCAGAAAGTATAGGGTGAACAATAAAAAACAACACACAAATGTTCACTTTGAGTACTAGTTGCCTGGTGTAATGAAAGTGTGTGTGTGTTATGTACAATGATTGCATCGATCAATATGTAATCTGTTATCAGCACTCTATTCTCTTTCACAGGCATATAACTCACATGTTGCTTGTTTGCTATTATATCTCCAGCATCAAGCACATAATAGGTGTTCAGTAAACATTTGTTGAAAGAATAAATCTACTACTGGGTAGGATGGCCGTTGCTGTCCTTGAAAATTTAGCTTTAGATTCCACGTATAAGTGAGATCATGTGATATTTGTCTCTCTCTGCCTGGCTTATTTCGCTTAGCATCCTATGCTCCAAGTCCATCCATACTGTCCCAAAGGGTACGAGATCCATGGACATAGATAATTGTGCGGTGAAGGCTTGGGGCAGGGAGTGGGTGTGGGGTGGAAAGGGTTAATGGGGAAAAAGAGGACATCTGTAATATTTTCAACAATAAAGATACATATTTAAAAAATTAGCTTTATCCTTTAGGCTTACATGTATTTACTTTATGGGACAAGGAACATTTCAGAATCTAATGAAATCTACGTCTGTGCATATACACTAGTTTGTGCACAATTTCTGGGGATCCCCAAGTGCCTCAAACCAGTCTATAGAAGCATCACTGCAGCAGGTACTAAGGGGGTTGGTGATTTCTGGGGAATGACTTCCAGTTTGTTAACTTAAAATAAAACGCTTTCTACTAAGTGGGAAAATCACATGAACTGATTCTACCTTTGCAGTGGCATTTAAACTTGATGCTCCTTCAAGTCATTTCCTCCTCTTTTCCTGATGCAATGGTTCCATTGCTGCCCAGAAATTAATATTAAGAACCCAGAAGGTCAGAGGGGCTTTTAGAGGTCTTTGACCACTCACAAATTAATGACCAATCACAAACCAGATCATTTTTATGATCAAATTATGACCTAAATCAATATAAAGACTTTGGACCCCTGACTATGAATTTTTATCTTAGAGATTTTTTAGCCATGTGTTTTTAAATAATTTAAATAATCCTAGATGGAACAACAGAACCTTCCAGCAAAGCCACGTAACCTTTTCATTCTTTGTAGAGATTGCAATAAAGACTTGTCTAGACACCCACCATTTTAGTAATTATGACAACCTAACAGGATTTAGTAACATTTCTAATTGGTTAGCATGTCAAAAATTATGCATTTCAGGCTCAATGATCTTTTCATGTAACTCTTGAAAGAGCCACAGAAAGAGGGGCATGGGGAGCACGTAACACAAAGCTTTCCTTATCCTCCATTTCCTTCTCCCTTTTCGTTGCCTATCACACTGGCTAAATCTGTTCAGAAAGAGTAATTTAAGGACTTATAGCTGCAGAGGTGCAATGCCAACTGCTTCTATCTAAAGAAAGAGTGGGTCTAAGTGCTGTACTCCACACACCAGGGCACCAAGGCAGGACCAGCTTTAGTTAATCTTACGGGCTCTAAGGAAGCAAGCAAGACTGGTACATGATGGATGTGTAACAAGCCTCTCATGTAGCTATTTCTGGACGCAGGTATCTACTTGTAAGAGCAAGAGGCCCAGAACTGTATGACACAGCACTTGGTCACACATTCAACAAGCTTATTTAGCATCATTTGTATGCAAGTCACTTTGTGTAATCTGGATGATTTAGAACATAGACTTCCTACAAGCTGCTGCCTAGATCGATTCTGTGTGTAGACAGAGGCAATGACTATTAACATATCATGATTTAAAGATGTTACAAGGCCTCCTCTGCCCCAAATTATCGCTCCTCCTGGTCTGGTTTGGCTTGATCCACTCATCTTTTTGGCCTCATAGTCATGTCTCAGGAACCTACTCTTTTTCTAAACAATTTGAAGCAGGGAGGTTTCAGTCAATTATTCAATAACAACATCAACAACAACATGAGCATCTACCCTATTCTATCCCTGTGTTTCCATACATGAAACCTATGAATGACCCAATAGTCTTCCAACATTTTTTATTTTTGTAAAAATTACCAAGCAACCAAAGATCCCTAACAGATACAAGTGAGTATCAGTTTAACAGATTAAAATTTCCCCAAGACCCTCCTAACCACACCAAGATCCCAGAAATATTAAATGCAGGACAGCTCATTTTAGAGCATGGCTACCATAAGAAAATTTGGCTGGTTAGTAGAGTTTTGCAAAGTCACTGCCATAAATAATATTTAGGTCCCAACAATGGGAAATAGAGAGGCACAGGCATTGACCAAAATGTGAGGATTTACTCATTAAACAAATATTTGTTTAGCTTCATTCTATGCCAAGCCAATGATAATTGCTAGGGATATATCAATGAAAATGACAGACATAGCACCTGATCTCATGAGTGAGAGAGATCTATAGAGAGAGAATGAGAAAACATGCAAATAATAAAATCAATATTGTAATTACTGCTATAAAAGGAGCAAAGGAGATGCAATTATGCAAGTACATATTAGCAGTTATGCAGCCAGAGAGTGACATTAAACATAGCAGGACTTCACCACTTAATATAAAGTGTGACAATACAATGAAAAGTAGTAGCATAGAGGAAAGAAAAAGGGGAAGTAAAAAAGGGGAGCAAAACAAAAGCGAGAAATAAAGGAAGGAAAGTTATCTGATCATATTTTGAGCCATTTAAAAGAGACCTTGGTCCTCAAGGCCACAGCTCCCAGGTTCTATGGGTTAGGACCCCTAGACCTAATGTACACAGGTGGCTGGGGGTCCAAGGGATGCATCTCTCAGAATGAGTTTGACACCCAATGAGGGTTGGCAATGACAATGTGAAGAATTGCACGATGAGACAGACCAAGGAACAGCAAATTCATAAACTGTAATGAGTTGAATTGAATTCCAAAATACATCTATACAATCTGATGTGTCAAATGCTAAAAGATGAATGAAGTTATATGACCCATTATTTCCAAAGCTCTATCCATGTCGGACTATGTTTACCTGGCAATTTATACAACATAAAATGTCCTGGATTATTTGTTACCAGTTTCGGGAGGGAATGAAACTGGGCAACAAGTGGGTCTGGGCTGCCTATCATTACTTGAGCCAATTAAGCAGAGACAGGGTTGAATTGTATATGAGTGTTTATTGCAATATTGCTGGCAATATGGGAGAGCAGGGGGATCATCCATGAAAATTTGCTCTCACTCCCCCATTAGCCAGCTGCTTATATTGGGTAGAAGGACAAAGATTACGTGGGGAACTAGGAATTACAGGCAGAGTGAAGTAGGAATTTCAGGCATGGGGAAATAGGCAAGCAATGTGGGCTGGGGGTCGAAAAGGGCAGGCACCCCCAGGATTCCATTGTTTCTGGAACAAGGCTGTCAATCTTCCCATGACCATAAAAGAAGTAGGGACAACATTCCAAAGTTTACTCCCATGTCCCAGGGTATACAACTCTCAGCCAGGTTAAAGTGTGCTTTCTCTAATCAGAACAAAACAATCACGGTTAACAGAGCATGATTAATATTTCCTATAACTACAGCTAAAAATCATGGTTAACAGAGCATGATTAATATTTCTGCCCCCAACAGGGAGACAATGTGTTGCACTTAAAAATGTATTAGGTTAATAAGGTAGCATTCTCACATCATTGGGATCTTTTATAAACTATAGGGAACAAGAAATATCACCCCTGCCCCTCTTCTCCCTTGCTCTCCATTTCCTATCAAAGAGAGAACTGTGGTAGAACAGAGTCAGGCCCACTGTCCTGCAGAATCAAGGACCCCAAAGGTCTAATAGCAAACGATCTCAGAAGTAACATTGTCACATTGTCGTTATGGCTGTAGGCCCCGGGTTGTTGGAACCTTGTGTACGTATGTTTCCATTTCAGTTATAGGAAAAACCAGAGAAAGAAGAGGGATAAAAAAAATAAAAAATTGTCAGAGTTGGCCTGAACCAAGATGGCACTGGATCTGACCTCCAGGAGACCTTGAAGCTCATTATGAGCTCATTATAATACATCAGCATACTAAATGACACACCCATTGGTTCCAGGACAGACCCAACTCAGACCATATAAGGAAAGAAAAGGGGTGGCACCTCAATTCCGGGAAGAGACCAACTCCTTCCAGGAAAACTTGTTATTTTGCCCTGTTATAACCTTCCCCATTCTTCTCTTAGACAAGAGCTTGATCTGTGAGTCTGACTCCCACTTCTCCATTCTCTGGCCGTTGAATACAGCTTGTGCTACTGAATGCTCAGCTTTGGTTTTGTGTTTTTTCCGCCTTGGTGACACTGAATGGAGAAAGAACCCTTAGAGGGACAGAGGGTCTGGACTATGTAAATTGGTAACAACATTATTAGGCAGTAAAAAATTAAAGCCCAAAATATGGATGTTAGGTCTGAGTTATGGGCTGATTTTTATGTTACATTCAACTCTAAAAAAGAATAAGACACGAGGAAGCCTAAGACTGAGACCTCTGAGCAGGCAAATCCCTAACTCCATAAGGTTTAGGCCCTGTACTTTTAGCAGCACCTCTATGGACACCACCATTTAGATTGCATGTGCATTCTTTTGCATCACTTTTATGTCAATTAAATAATTAAGCAGATGAAAATAATTTCAGTCAAGACTGAATTATCATTCTCCCCAGACATCAAAACAGGGTAAGTGTTGTAATCTAGTCTAGTGCAGTATAGGAAATATGAAAACTCATCTTTGAAACCTGGTTCCTTAATCAGACCATAGTACCTGGATTATCTCCAGGAAGCCATAGAACATACTCCTCCAGGGTGTCTTTAAACGGTGTGTTGTCCCCAAAGCAGAGCCATTATGGAAAATCCACATCACTAAAAGACAGGCAACTTTGTCACTAAGAGAGAAACAGTGAGATCCACTGGGGGATGAGAGAAGCTGGCCAAGATATTTAATATATGATTTTATGGAAATTAAAGGAAAAAGTGAACTGTAATCCAAAATTTTAGGCAGATATTTCTATGGCTTTATTGCATAGGATATTAATTTCTGAGGCTTAAATAATCTCATCTTGGCAGAATACAATGATAGAAAAAATATGAGGTCTGCGATCTGGCAGATCCCAGTTTAACTTTTAGTGATGTGACCTGCTCACTTATTTTCTCACTCATTCCACTGTTATTAGAGTATAAGTGGATCTGTTAGAGATACAGATGTAAACAAGACAACAATAGCCCCTACCTTAATAGAGTTTACTATCCAGCTGGGGGAGGGAAAAAAAGGTGTTTTTAAGTAAGACACAAATATGTACATGCAAACATTTATGAGACATAGTAATGAAAATACCTGGTGCTTATGAGCGTTAAGGGATCTGATTTGGCCTGTGGGTCAGACAAGCTTCCTTTAATGACTCTTCATTGGAGATTGAAAGGGTGACAATTTGGTGGGGCATGTGGTAGGGGGAGGGGGGCCCACAGAAGAGAGTTCCAGACAGAGAAAACTCTATATGCAAAGAGCCCAGACATTTTTCATCTGATTGGAAAACATCACAGAGTTTGGCGATACTCTCTAATGAGTGTAAGAAGAAAAAGTTTCCTTCTATACTGCTAGTGTAAATTGGCAAAATACCTAAAAGGGACAATTTGGAAAAAAAAAAATCAAAGAAAATTACCAGCACACACACCTTTTGATCCATTAATTCGGCATCTATGACTGTGGCCTATATATGTACATATATGGGCAATGTGGCAATATAGTCATAACAACATGTTGAGGTAATAATTCAAAAAGATAGAAACCTACCTAGCCAGCTTGCCTGGGTGGTTAGAGTGTCAGCCTGTGGACTGAAGGGTCCTGGGTTCGATTCTGGCCAAGGGCATGTATCTCAATTGCAAGCCCCAATTATGGCTTGTGTGGGAGGTAACCAATCAATGTATCTCTCTCATTTCTCTCTCTCTCTCTCTTTCTCTCTCTCTCTCTCCCCCCCCTCCCCACCTCCACTCTTTCTGAAAAAGCAATGGAAAAAATATCCTTGGGTGAGGATTGAAAAAGAAAAATATTAGAAACCAATATTTATCAATAGGGGCTAGATCAATAAAATATAATAAATCCACTCAAAGAAATAGAGTGATACAAAGCGTTGTGTAGTTATAAACAGGAGTGACGTATCCCTCGGTTCCTTCCCTTTGGCAGACCATGTGGGTCCTGCTGTAACCTCTTCACTGGGCCAGTGAACACAGTTTTCACTGCCTGAGGGTTGGTTGCTAACCAACCAAAGCTGCACCCTTCCCAGAGAATTTCCTTCAGCCAGTGGGAGCTCCCACCTCAAACAGATGCCGTGGGGCCTACACATCCTCCGAGGGTCTACGATAGTTGTCTGTAGCCAACATCTGACTGATCCAGGGTATAAAAGCCAGCTCCCTTTCCTCAAAGAGGATAGTCTGGTGTGAGTGCTAGTCAGGGCTTCCTTAGGCACAGGCTGAAGCTTGGGTGAGGGGAAGCCACACTGGTGGGCATCTTCCCCTCCTGCCCTCCCCCTTCCCTCAGAGTTTCCCACCGAGAGGAGCACACCCCCAGGAACCTCACCAGAACAAAAATATCCATCTCAGGGTCTGCTGTGCAGGGACCTGAACTAGAGGGACTTTCTTTGCTTTAAAGATCTCCAAAGTCATAAAAATATATGAAACCACACTTCATAGGAAGATTGAAAGTAATTGAGAAAAAAAGAAAAAATGGTTTGAGCTACTGACAGCTGGGCTAGAAAGATCCATCTGTTTTTCTTAGAGTTTCAAAGACAGCTCAGTTTATTTTATAAACTGAAGACTCTCTTAATCCTTAAATGCCCAAATTAACTAGCCCCTACTAGCTTAAAATTGGAACAAAATTTAGCACTTCTTGGCAGCTAGACACCTGCCTTGGAGGAAAGTGGATTACTAGAGTCTCTCAGAGCAAAGAGCTTTGGGCCAAATGCTCCCTGACAGGTTACAGCTGGGATAGGTGGGGAAAATAATCCCAAAAGAACCAAAACAAAGGCAAATAAACACAGAAATTCACCCCCGAAACCATGTTGAGTATTCAATGGTCCCACTTACCTGCAGTTTTGCTTTCCACAGTTTCAGTTATGCATGGCCAACCACGGTCTGAAAATATTTAATGAAAAATTCCAGAAGTAAACAATTCTTAAGTTTTAAATTGTGTGACATTCTGAACGGCATGATAAAAATCTCACACTGTCCCGCTCCATCCAGCCTCAGACGTGGCCCATCCCTTTGTCTAATGTATCCACGATAAACACACTCCCCACCCGTTAGTCACCTAGTAGCCCTCTGCGTTATCATATTGCTTGTCATGGTATCGCAGTGCTTGTGTTCAAGCACCCTAATTTTACTTAATAATAGTCCCAAAGAACAAGAGCAGTATGCTGGCAATGCACAGATGCCCAAGAGAAGCTGTAAAGTGCTTCTTTTAAGTAGAAAGTTATGCCTGTACAGAAAAACCCTAGTGTATATAGGGTTCAGTACTACTCCCAGTTTTAGGCAGCCACTGGAAGTCTTAGAAGTATCCCCTTCAGATATGGGGGGACTAATGTACTCAGGAACAAATGGCTAGAGATATAGTAAACACCTATTTCTATCCATTCTCTTCTGATTCCCATCCGGTTGTGAAGCTATCTTCCATTCCTGCTTATAGGCCGCACGTTACATTTCTGCTGTGGTTACTTCAAGCTTTGCATAAACATTCATTATATATTCTTGCCCCTTGGGAACCTATAACTAAAACAATCACTTCAACAGTGCCGAACTGCCTTTAGTTTGCATTAATCCAATGGAGTTAAGCTACCATATGTATAGTTTATAATTTTTATGCAAATTTGAAAATTATGAACCATACCTGAGGGAATTTGATGTTCTGCTCCCTTATCTGTGCTTGAAAAACCTATTTTATGAGAGTCCAGAGATATCCTCTCATAGCCATTTAATGCTGTGGGTCTCTAAACAATGGTGATTGATTTTGTTTGGTTTGGCAAACACAAATTATCCCATAATCACTTTAGCCTGCCAGCCATGCTTACACTGACGCGTTTGTGTTTCAGAGGAGAGATTGCAGCTACTGTCATGAAAAATGGAAAGGGTTAGAGGCAAATAAAAGATTTTTCTGCTCTGAGGAAAAATGCAGCTACTTTAATTTTCTACACCAAATGGGTTTCATTTGATATCAAAGTAAAGTGAATCTGAAAGTAGAAAAGCACTTCAGCTTTCGAGCAAACTGGTTTTTCAACATCCGTTATAACTTTTGATTCACAGGCTTGCTCCACACAAAAAGCAGACACTAAATGGGGTGAACGTTTCTCCATTTCCCTCCTTAAACACTGTGACTTGTAATGACAAACAACAATTCAGCAATGCGTTTGACACACGAGCACACAAACACACAGACACACACAAAATAAGTCTCGTAAACTTGAAAATTAATAAGTAATTTGACATAATTTATTGGAGGAAAGGGGAAAAAAAGAGAAAGGAAAACCAAAGGAAAGAAAGAATGTAGGGAAGGAGGAGAGAGAAAGCGACGCAAGTAATGCTCGTGTGTGTAGCCAGCCCCATGTCATCATCCAGCAGGCAAAGGGTAATGTGATATTATAGAAAAACTAGGTTTTCCTCGGGCCACTTCCTATATTTAAACACTGTGAAGTCGGTGTCCTTTTCTAGGTATCCATTTCCTTAACTGAAAATGAGCAGGTGGGACAACTTTTTTCAGGCCCTTTCTAGAGGTGATTCTAAAGCAATTTCTGCAACAGAAGGCATTTGAGAAATGTCCCTCTAGAACCAGCTGGGGGGGTTGATGAAAGTCACTAGGGGACAAAGTTTCCAGGGAACTGTGCATAGTTTGAGAAGTGAGAGTCATTGAAACGTGCCAACAACGGAGAAGAGAGAAGTGTAGTCAGCAATTTGGAAATGCCCTTTTGGGTAGCATAAGAAACAATTATACTCCAGCAGACGTTCTTGAGAGTTCGCCTGGACAGCTTTTGCCATTTAATCTTTGTCTCAAAAGCACACACCTCCCATGTTACATCTAATTGCGTTTCCCTTTGGATGCTCTTAATTCTTCTGACCTGGCTGGAAAAGTTTCATTGCAAAGTGTCCTCTACTTTCAAAATCTTAATTTTCATTGTTTGACTCATTGCTCACTTAGAGAGGATAATATGGCCAACTGTGCAATGTTCTTATTAACAAATTCTCTACACCCAAACACACAAAACAAAAAATAGTAATGTGTCCCAAGTTCTTCTGCAGTCTCACTGCTGTTGAGATTGCTTCAGGAATGAAATCTGAGTAGGCATCAATGTTTGCAGTATTTCTCTCTATAGCCCTGGAAATTTAAGTAAGCATTACCTTCAGCATTATTACCCCTAATAACATGAAAGACAGTAAACATCATTTGAGTTTCATTGAAGTCTGTGCATGCATTCAAAGTAATTCGACAATCATGGAGCACTTCATATGTGTGGGGAACTCATCAAAATTCTGGCATGGAATGTACAGAGAACACAAAGTAAATGCATAGGGTTCAGGTTTAGATAAAAGTATATTCTTCTATATTTTACTACTCAAATTGGGTGACATCCAGCCCCTTTTTTCTTTTGGTTCTTTTGGCAACCTCCGGTGGTGAGCAGGGATTCCCTTTTCACAGGAATTAAAAAAAACCCTGTATATGATTTTGACTTTCCCAAGGTGCTGTACATCTGTGAAGAATCAGCATTAAAACTCAAGACTTCTTACTACAAACAAAAGCTCTAGCTTACATACCAGATTAAACCCATATGCTACCAAGTTTGGCTTCAAGGAGACAGGCACAAAATGATGTTCATAAGGAGATTCAAATATTGCATACACGTGGCAGATAAAACCCCTGATTCAAAATATTCATCAGGGACATAATGTGTATCAAGTCCTATAATAAGCATTAGGAATAAAGGTTCGAATAAGATGTAGTCTCTTCCCTCAAGAATTGTATAGGTCATGTCATAATATTTCAAAAATGGACACTTACATTTGTAGCCATAAGGAAATAACCAGTGCCGGATTTGCCCTCTAGTCATAAAAAATCAGAAAACTGGACAGAATGTACAAAGGATCTACTTTTAAAAAGAATATCAGACAACAGGTGGTATAGGGTTGTGATCCCTGAAACAAGAGAAACAACAGTGAGGTGAACCCTATGATGGTCGCAGCTTTCTGCCAACAGAGGCAGTTTCTGGACGACAGTGCCGGGACGCAGAACACAAACAGACGCTGGCAGCCACACCGAGTTGAAAAAAGTGATGTCAGAACTCAGGGAGGTGGATCCAGCTGATTACTGTGAGGCAGGACACTGAAAAATAGATATATGTGCCTGATAAAAATTCCAAAAGAAATAGGAATCTTTATAGAGTTTATCTTGAATCTTTGGCTAGATATCAAGCTGCACACACCTAAACTAAGACTCCACAAGTCTGAGGATAAAGGAATTGCTAGAAGGCTGTAAACTAAACAATTCCCAGAGATCTACAGATTCAGTGCAACCTCTATTAAAATGCCAATGAACTTTTTTTTACAGAAATAGGAAAAAAAAAATCTTCAAATTCATAGGGAATTGCAAAAGACCTTAATAGTCAAAACAATCTTGAAAAAGAGCAACAAAGCTGGAGGGCTCATAATTTCTGATGTTAAAACTTACCTCAAAACAATGTGGCGATGGTATAAAGGCAGACATATAGACCAATGGAATAGAATTGAGAGCCCAGAAAGACAGTCATAAACATGTGGCCAACTGGTTTTTGATTCGGGTGCCAAATCCATTCAATGAGGAAAGGATATATCTTCAGCAGATGTTTCTGGGACAACTTGGATTTCTACATACAACAGAATGAAGTGGGAGCAACAAATGAAAAAAGAGATAAATTTGATTTTATCTAAAATTAAAAACTTTTTTGCATCATATTATCAACAACGTAAAAAGACAAACCACATTATAGGAGAAAAGATTATGTTCCAACTTTCCTTTGTCTTTGTGCATATTTACAACACCTGTTTTAGAGTCCTGGTCTGCTAGTTCCACCATCGCTGTCATTCCCAGAGTTTTTACCCATTGACCAAGTATTTCTCTAATTATGGGTCACATTTTTCTACCTTTTAGCATATTTAAAACTTTTTGATTAGATGTTGAATATTTTGAATATTACAAGGTTGAGTGCTTACATTCGTTGTATTCCTTTATACGTTTTCAAATCTTATTATGGAAAACAATTAAGTTACTTGTGTATCAGCTTGATCCTTTCACATCTTGTTAATCTTTGTTTAGTAAGATCTAGAGTAGACTTCACCCCATTACTTGCTTAGCTCTACCAATGAGGTATAACAATGCTGGGGTCCCTATGGAATGTCCTGGGTCTTCAATGACATCTTTCTACTCTGGCTAGTAAGAACTATTTTTGTTTTTAGTGTGAAACATTCATTAATAAGGACATTGTGTATTTGGCCATATTATACCTATCTCTCAATAAAAGGTGAGTCAATCAATCACATAAACATTTTGAGTTGTTATTTGCATCTTTATTTCTTTTTTGTTGGCCCAACTATAAGTTTGTCAGTTTTATTGATCTTTTCAAAGAATAAACTTTTCTGTTTTATTGATTTTTCTCTTGTGTTTTTCTATTTTGTGTTTTGTTTGCTTTTACTCTAATCTTTCATCATGTTCTTTCTTCTGCTGTTTAGGTCTACTTTGCTCTCGTTTGCCTAGTTCCTCAAAGTAAAAGGGATCTATGGATTTGAGAGCTGTTTCCTTTAGAGATCTAGTTCTGATTCAGAAAGAAATTTTGACTAAAGGCATTGTACCATTAATTCATCAGCTGAATCCATCATAATTCTTAATAGAGTTAGACATTTGGTAACACAATTAAAAATTTTCTTTTTAAATAAACCCTTAAATACAACGAGGAAGCATAGGTGAGAAGAATGGACACTCTACTACCATTTTATGTAGTGTCTCTCCTACTTATCATAATCTAATGGGAAAAAATCAAATTACAATGTATTTATTTCATTAATATTCTCCTATAAAAAATGAGACAGCATGGAGGGACCTAGAGAGTACTGTGCTAAGTGAAATAAGCCAGTCAGAGAACAACATGATCTCACTTGTATGTTGAATCTAATGAACAAGCTAACTGAGGAACAAAATAGATCCAGAGACATTGAAACATGGAACAGACTGATGTATTTCAGAGGGAAGAGGTGGGGGTGCGAAGAGATTAACCAAAGAATTTATATGCATATATGCATAACCCATGGACACAGACAATAGTGTGGTGAAGGCCTTGGGAGGTGGTGGGAGTGGGGTGGAGGAGACCAATGGGAGGGGGAGAAAGGGGGACATCTGTAATACTTTCAACAATATGGATACATTTTAAAAAATGAGTCTGAAGCAGAACATTATAACATGGCACTCAGCACTCTAAACTGAACTAAATCTCAAACATTATGAGATATATTTATTTAAAAAGAAAGAAAAAACTACAATCAGCAATACAAAAACTAAGAACAAAAATCAATACATACATAAAGAGAAAAATAATTTAATGAGATTTATTAAACTTAGAAGAAAAACTGAGAAAAGACAAAACATCTAAGAAAAGAATAAATTACAAATGGCAAGGAATAAGAGATATGAATTAAATTTTAATCAAGTGCATTTAAATAGGCAAAATACACACACCAGAAAATAAAAATAAGATAAAGAAATATAAGGGATCACAAAGAAAGTTGCTAAAGTAGAAGGCAAGCAAAAAGTTCCAACATAGATAATTACAGTCCCCCCAAAGTTGTACAAAAACAAAATAACAGAAAAACAAATAAACAAACAAAAAACATAATTCACCTGGCCAGAGTGGCTCCGTGGTTGAGCATCTACCTATGAACTAGGGATTCACTGTTCGATTCCAGGTCAGGGCACATGCCTGTGCTGCAGATCCCAGGTACGGGACATGTAGGAGACAGCTGATAAATGACTCTCTCTCATCATTGATGTTTCTATCTTTCTCTCTTCCCTTCCTCTCTCTGAAATCAATAAAAAACATATTTAAACAAACAAAAACATAATTCAAGGAGATGTTACAGAAATAAGAGAAAATGTAAATCTTTACATTGAAATGTCCGACCATATACTTGTCAATATTGACCTGAAAGGGTTAATTCTTAGCTATTCAAGTCAAATAAAATATTTTTTAAGGCCACCAGACAAAAAGGTCTAATTACTTATAAGGCTAAAAGAAGTAGGTTCTCCTCTCACTTCCCAAGAAAGAAAATGGAACACAATTTTCAATAAACTTGAAAGAACCACAAGATAGGGATTTTACACCCAGCTAAACAGTTTTTCAAATACCGAAACTATAAAAAAAAGTTTCAATTATTGTGAGCTCTCACATTTCTGAGGCATCCACTAAAGGATAGACCTCAGTTTTCCTAAAGATAACTGGGGACATTTCAGGAAACAAACTAATCCTGAGAATTCAATATACTTAATTTTAGACATAAGGTTGAAACAAAGATGAAGTCATTGAGGGTAAAGAATAGTAAGTGAAGGACGTATTTTGAAAAAGTAGAAAGAATGCAAGCAAAAAGTGGGAGGAACAGGAAGAAAGAAAAGTAGGGTAAGTTAAGTGATCATTGTGGAGCAAATAGCTGGAGTCCAAGAGAAGCATTTAAAACTGATGCACTATCTATAAAATGTTAAGTAAGAAGAAAGGAACTTGAGGACACTGTTAGAGGTATAAATACATACATTAGACAAAAATGCAAACTTCTAAGTTAAAGTTTTAGATAATAAAAGAAGATCCACAAACTAGGGAATATAGCAAAATTAATATAATTACCATATTAATTATAAAGCAAAGTAACAGCACCAAACATATCAGTAATGTCAATAAATATGACTGCAGTTAACCAAGCTATCAAAAGAAATGTTATTTTCAAGCTGATTGACAAAGGAAAATCTATTTTTCTGCTGTTCATCATTAACACACCTTAAACAGTGATTTAGGAAACTTCTCAAAGCATGGACAAAGTGATGATGGCTCCTGCTTTCAAAGTGAAGCTGAAATGCTAGGATGACTCTGGCAGATACTAGAGAAAGGCAATAACTGGCTCAGGTTGGTGGTCATGTTGAAATGCACACATTCTGTATGTTCCTGGGAAGGGACAAGTACCTTCATTTACCAAAGCTATAGGGATTGTACTGGTAAGAAGAAACTAGAGCCACCATAACAGTCTAAAGAATAAATGAGTAGGTACCTATTGTATCTCCATTTATTTCACAATCTGCTCCCTGCAGAAACTGGGCATATCCTGGTGGATGATAGTGGTGGTCACATACTCAAACAAATAAGGTTTTTAGTCATTGGAATGACCATGTCAGATGCAATAGCTTTGCAACAGCAGATTACCACAGCCTGAGTCACATGGTCTGCAGCATTATTTAGTGAATGAATTCTTTCCTATCTCAATCAGAAAAGAGAATCATGAACAGTTTATATTTCCATAGACTCAACAATAATATATATTCATAGTTTTGCTTTTGGCCAGATTAACTGTCCTTCCTATAATATAGTCCACAGAGATTTGGCCATTCCATAGAATATCACATTAATAACTTTACATTGATCAGGCCAAATAATACCAGGTTGGTAGCATGCTGACAGACTTTGTAAAACACATGAGATACAGAGGGTGGGAGGTAAACGCCATGAAGATTCAGGGGCCTGGTGAGACTCTTTGGGTTCTGATGGTCGTAAAGTCCACATCTTGTAAAACTGCTCCAATCTATATAGTGTTACATAAACAAAAATGTTTTATTATTAAATATGAGAAACTTAGCCAACAGAGTTCAATATATTTCTTTACTGCAGGGCTTCTCAGAACCTGTCATATATAAATGTGCCCTGTGGAACTCCAAACATAAGCTATAGGATGCAGTATTTCTAAACATATATGACCATGCAACACTTGTAACTTTCACAAATTATCTCGAGCTTACTCTTCTGCAGAACACACTTTTGGAATCACTGTTCTTCATGTACTCAAAATCCTACTTCCAGTTGTGGAGAACTCAGACAGGGAAATCAAGAGACTGGACATTGTGAAATAGTCATATTTCATTTTTTCTGGCTTCCCATCACCCACACCTTCTTTGAAAAAAAGAACGTCCCTCACTTTGTCAGTCTTAGTGGGAGGCAATGGATTTTCAAAATCCCTACAATTGCCCAATATAGTATCTAATTAATCTTTTATTCCACTCCTGGCAGTTAGATGATAAGTGTTCTAGACTCGGACAATCAGATACTCCCCCTGGGGGCTTTTGAATCATGAGTCAGAGGTTCTTAGTCACCGAGGTAAGAACTGATTCACGGCAATGTCATCCAATCTCTATAGCAGCAGTGTTTGCCCCAGTGACAGGAGTCACATCCAGCAGAGACAATGTCTCACAGTGGTAGCCAATGCAGACAGTTCCTACAGCGAAGGCTTTGGTATGGCCCCATTTGTTCAGCCTCCATCTGTCCCTCCATTTCTTCTAAATCTGCTACTCCAAGTTATTGATAACTTTGTAAATTATTCAATTAAATCCTGGAAATAAATTTTCTTATTTCTGTGTAACAAGAAGTGTGGTTAATTGTGTGTAACAAGAAATACAATTGATACACTTGAACAGTCATTTAAAGATCTAGGTACTCAGTGTCTTCTCCTAAGGCAAAACTGGAATTTCAAAATTTTTACACAGTGAAAGTATCTTTCAAGAATGAAAATGTTACAAAGACTTTTTCAGACTTACAAAAGATAAAATAATTTATTACCAGCAAACCTACATATTAAAGGAAGTTCTTTGATCAGAAGGAAAATGATACCAGGTGAAAACCTGGGTCTCTTAAAAGGAAAAATAGTAAAAATGGTAATTACATAGATAAATATAAGAATTTGTTCTTATTATTGTAACCACATGAGAAGATAATTGATTGCTTGAAGTAAAAATATTAATCCTGTTTTGTGGGATTTATACCACATGTAGAAAAAAATTTATGATAACAATAGCACAAAGAACAGAGGAGGAAAATATTGTAAGATTGATATATATATACATTGAAGAATATAATATCACTTGACCATAACTCAAAAGCAGTTAAAGATGTATACTACAAGCCTTAAATGAAACAGTAAAACAATGCTCAAAGAGTTACAAACAACAATCCAAACAAATAAAATAAAACAAAATCTTAAAGATACACAATTAGGCCAAAGATGGAATAAAACGAGGGGGGTGGGAAGTAACAGGACAGACAAGACAAAGAGAAAACGAACAGCCACATTTATGTCCGAACAAGTCCACAATTAGTTTAGCTTAACTCTTCTAATGACACCTAGAAAAAGGCAGATGTTGTCAGATTGGATTAAAAAGAAACACCCAGATGTATGCTATTTATTTTAAAAAAACCAAAACCTCATTTTAAACACAAAGACACAAAAAGTTAAAAATTTTAAAAAAGGTAAAATTTGTATTATGCTAATAGTAATCGTTGAACAAACTGGAGTGTCTGTTTTCCTATTAGACAAATTCAGTTTGGGAAACAAAATTATTAAAGATAGAGAAAGTGACTTCATAACGGTACAGAACTCAATACAGCAGATAAAGAAGACACAGAATCCTAGAAGTGAATGTATTTAAGGAGACAACGTGAAAGCGTCTGAAGAAGCTGATAGAACTGAAAGGAGAAGTAGGCAAATCTACCATTTTAGTCATGTATTTCAATAACCTCTTTCAAGAATTGATAAGACCTATAGACAGAATATCAATAAGACTACAGAATGATTGAAAAACACACTCACCCTAATTTAACAAATTGATCTAACGTTTACACGATACTAGAAAACAGTAGAAAGCCCAGCCTTTTCAAGAGAGCTTGGAACAATTATGCAGATAGATTAAAACCTGAGTCGTGAAACAAATCTGATACATTAAAAAGAATTCGGGGCAAGCAAATCATGTTCATTAACCATATGAAATTCAAAACCAATAGCAGAAGGATCTCTGGAAAATCCCCAAATACTTAGAAACAAAAGCACTCACTGCTGAAGATCCCGTGGGTCAAAGCAGAAATAAAAAGGGAAATAACAAAAAAATTTTGAACTGAATAAATAAACAAGTGCATCAAAATCCATGGCATGCAGCAATAGCAGTACTTTAAAATTTAGTGCACTAAATGGGTTATGATAGAAAACAAAAAGGTCTCAGGTCAGTTTGACCTCAGACTCTTCCTTAGGAAACTAGGGAAAGATCTGCTCTGAAAGTGCATGTGCAGAAATTATGTGAAACATGCTGCAAAGATTCAGAAATTTAAAAATAAAAGGGATTAAGGGATTTGGGGGTATGATCAGTTTCAATATGCTTCTAATCGGTTCAATAATTTCTAATCAGTTCTCCCTAAGCTAGAGAATCCTGGGACTGTGGGAAAAACTAGTCAAGGAAATAATGGCTGAAATGTTCCCATAACTGGTAAGAAGCATGAACATTTGGATTCAGAAGCACATCAAATTGAAAACAGCATAAACACATTCCAGGGGTGCCACAAGAATCAAGTAGTGAGAAAGCACAGTGCAATATTAATAATCATTTTCAATGACACCTTCACGTTGCTCCACAGCATTTTCCTCTGTGTATTAACCTATTGAACCCCTCTGTGAGGAAAGACATTGTCATTCCTTTAAGAATAGTTAAGAATTCGTCTAAGAATACTCAGAAGTGACATGGAAGAGCAGAAAGAAAAATGAAGCCGTACACAGAAGACCAGGCTGAAAGCTCACCTGTACCACTTCCCAGATGTTTGCTGTTACTCCCCATATAAGCCAGAAACAGGCATTGTCTGAAGGAGAGAGCTCTTTGTCCCAATTCTACTTATAATTTACAATGCGTATATAGTCAAGCAATTCATTATTCTTCACCTAACTTTCTTGTCTGAAAAATTTATTTAAATTACTTTACCCGTTGATCAGGGATGTTAAAAGGCAAAATAATATTAGAAGATAAATGTGAAAAGACTAAAAAAACAACACCCAAAAGCTACCTCTTATTTCAGATTTTTATTTTCAGGTGAGTGTTTGGTTACAGCTGTCTCTCCCCATAGAAACAGCCTTATACCTTTGCTGCTGCTAGAAGTATAATGCATGTTGTCCTAGAAAAGGATCTGAGAGAAGCCTTCTAGGGAAGCTTTACCACTCGCTAAAAAATGCCTGCGTCAGGTGAGAGAATTCCAGGACTGTAAGGGACAACAAAGGCCATATTTGGGGCTCAATAAGTATTGATTTGTAAACCGAATCTTTTCTACCACAGCCCTGTAGTTAAACTTGTGATTGACTAT
This sequence comes from Miniopterus schreibersii, assembly GCF_964146895.1. Classification (NCBI taxonomy): domain Eukaryota; kingdom Metazoa; phylum Chordata; class Mammalia; order Chiroptera; family Miniopteridae; genus Miniopterus; species Miniopterus schreibersii. The sequence continues at coordinate 74,380,344 of NC_138108.1, read as the reverse complement.
GTCTCATATAAAATCTCAATACTGCCTAAGGAAGCCAATTCTGAGTTTCAAAAAATTATTCCTTAATAAAGGCGCCCTCAATCTATCTGAGACTTCTTTCCCCTCAAAGAAGAATGGAATGATAATAATAGCAACCATTTATTGATTTATTGATTACCTTTTGTTAAGCATGGAATTAGGCACCTCTTAGAGTTAAATTCTAATTACCACAAAAGCCCTGCAAGATGAGTAAAACACTATTTTCCTTTGACATGTGAGGAAACTGAGATTCAGGTTTAAGCGACTTGCCTAAGGCCAAGCACTAGTCATTAGCAAAACCTGTCTCTTTTCTAGTCTGCCAAGATAGCTGTGAAAATCTAAATGAAATCATGAAAGAAAAAGATTTGTAAGCTGAAAAAATGTTTTAAATATAAACTGCTCACGTAATTATTTGAAATGCTTATATGGTAGAATCAATGTCTAATTTCACAAAGGCTAGCTCACTTCTTGCCATGACGGGGACACTCAATAGAAGTTCATTTAATTGAATCTTGAAAACAGAATAGTGCCCTTTAAATATGTTTAGTAAGCTGAGATCTCCCAAGACTCCATTCTGGCAAAAAAATTCATCAACAGAAAAAGCAGTATTATCATAAGAAACAAACATTTTAATTACATCTAAAAACAGGAAAGAAATGGTGATAGGGGCTTTGGTTGTAAGTATTTTTGAGGATATGTTACATTTTCTATCCTGATTTGAAATTGTTAAGAATTTCAGAAAGAGTCTAGGAAAGTTTCCAACTTACAAAGAAGGGCGCACAATTATGGAAGACCATTAAGATTTCTGAGGTCACAGGTTTTAAAAATACAAGAAAGTGTCATATATTCTTTTGGATTGGTGTTTCAGGATTCTTACAATATATTCCTAGAAGTGGGATCACTGGGACAAATGGTTGTTCAATTTTTAATTTTTTGAAGAAATTCCATGCTGCTTTCCACAGTGGCTGCCCAGTCTGCATTCCCACCAGCAGTGCACTAGGGCTCCCCTTTCTCCACACCCTCGCCAGCACTTGTTATTTGTTGATTTGTTGATAATAGCTAATCTGGGAGGTATGAGGTGATACCTCATTGTTGTTTTAATTTGCAGTTCTCTGATGATTAGTGACTTCATAACAGTGCTATTTACAGTAGTTAGGGTCCGGAATCAGCCCAAGAGCCCATCAGTAGATGAGTGAACAAAAAAATCGTGGTATATTTACATAATGGAATACTATGCTTCTGTGAAAAAGGGTCTCTTACCCTTTAAGACAGCATGGAGGGATCTGGAGAATATTACTCTAAGTAAAGTAAGCGAATCAGAGAAAGACAAGTATCACATGATCTCACTCATGTGTAATCTAATGAACAAACTAAACCTATGAACAAAATAGGTCCAGAGACATAGAAGCATGGCACAGACTGACAGATCTCAGAGAGGAAGAGGTGGTGGTGGTGGGAAAAGATTAATCAAAGAACTTATATGCATGTATGCATAACTCATGGACACAGACAATAGTTGGTAAAGGCCTGGGGCAGGGTGGGAACCCAGTGGAGGGGGGCATTGGGGGAAAGTGGGGAACATCTGTAATATTCTCAACAATAAAGTTAAATAAAAAAATAAAATATATAAATTTAAAAAAGCAAAATAGAAAATATTCAAAGCTAAAAAATATGAGAACGTGTCAAGAAGAGACCTTTTAAAGGTTCCATCTTAAAAATATATTTATCATAATATTCTTTCTCTGCAATAGGTTGACTCAAGGGCTAGTCCAACAAAATTATGAAATTGTGTATACTCTGAAAGGCATAAAATTTAAAATTCCTCAGAGAAAACACCAGAAATGAAAGAAAGAGTTCACACCCCAACTTTACTCTTCAGGGAACAACCTGAAGGTACACTTGAGGCAGATCAGGAAGTGTGAACGAAAATGGGCCACATACTAAACCTGACAAGCTCTGGGGAGGCTGGGATGGTGGCCTTACAAACTCAGAGACCTAAAGTAACCACCAATGATGGTCTGAAATTAAAACTTATTAACTAAAAGCAGTTTATGGCAGGTAGTCATGTCCTAGGTTAGAATCTCCCTTAACAAAGTCAATCTTCACCTTAACTGACTCTGTCTGTTGTTTTTTTGCATCTATGATAATATACCTTTGGAATGTCAAAGTAACTTCCTTTTTCCAGACTCTTTTCAAAGCACAGTTACCGCAACAGAGCAGAGACCACAAATCCCCTCATTGTTACTGAGTTAATTGTTGACTGTTAACAATCCTGCACCCACCTATGTGAAACATGTATGTGTCAATCATTTTACTTTTTATCCAGTCCCAGAGGTTTCCCTGCTTTGTTTCACCCTCCTCCCTAATCTGTCACCAATGGATTTCATGTAACCTACTTATGTCTCCTTTTTTGATTGTAATGTATAAAATAAGGTGTAAAACTGCCATTCTCCGGAGCATTATCTCAACCCTTTGATATCGTGCTTCCCAGCAATTGTCGTCAGTTTGGCTCAAATTAAGTCACAAAAATTCTCTACAGGTTTGAATGTTTCTTATGTTGACACAAGAAACTGGGAAAATTCCCTGGAAAGTGGAATGAAGAAGCTGGGATGACAGGCTGAGCAATTAGTAGCCAGCTGATAAATCACAAGACTCTAGCCTCCCTAACCAAAGATACCTACGTGCAGCTGGCGTAAATCACCTTAGTCAGGAAGGTAGATCACACAGACACACACACACACAATCCAAGAACAATTAGAGCCAGACTAATCCAAGATAGAGGTGAAACTAACCAGAGAATGACCCCAAACTCCATTATACATTCATTTTAATGCATCAGCGTACTATGCACCCAGAAATCTAATGATATTCTGTTGAGATTCTCCCCTGGATCTCCCCTAAAATCCCCACCTATAGAAAACAGATAAAACCCTCAGGACAAAGGACACCAGCACGCTCTCTCCTTTGAGCTTGCCCACACCCCTTGCCTCAGGCATGTACTTGCTGCTTCTGTCCTAAGCTCTGAGGATCACCCTGGCCCCCCACTGCAGAATCAGTCAGGTCGCAGACGGAGGCTTCCTGAAGCCAGACGTGCACCCAAACAGTGCCCTCAGCTTGCTCGGCTCCTACTCTGTGTTCCTACCCAGGCCCCTGTATAGAAACAGCTGCTAGGCCACATTTTTGTTTGTTTGTTTGTTTTAAATTTGAGCACAGTTAACTACCAGGAGCCCTTCTTAGTGGGCATCTTCTTTCTCAGGTTCACAGACTGAATCGCCTTTTTAATCATCTGTTTATTAATGTTAAGACATGCACATGAGGTAATTTAATAAAATAATATGGGTATTTCCTCAATCCAAAATGCACTAGAATTTCTACATCCACATTAAATATCCACAGCAGGGGAATAAAAATATTTTCAATCCACAAAACGTTATGAGGAGGCTCTTTTGGAATTGGATTTAGAGCTCTCTCTAAACCCCATAAGAAAATTATGTTTCTACTTTATAGCCGCACTATTTGTACCCAAATGTGCCCAAGCACTGTGTCTGAAATCACAAAGGATGAAAATGCGTCACTATTGTGGCCACTCAAAGGAAACTCAGAGGACAACTCCAAAATCGGAGTTCCCGAATACACCGTGAGCAACCTGCCCAAAGCATACAGCTGAGACCTTCAGTCTGGAAAGTAACAGTGCTCATTTGGAAAGAGTATTTCACTGTTTACAAAAAAATAAAAATAAAAATGAAGAATGCAGTTTGGCCAATGGGACCTAGACTCACTCAAATGGTGCCCCAATCAAATATAGAAAGAAGGCATTTGGACAGTGGACATTGAAACAGGAGCTACAACTAATAATGGCGTTGGCAAGGTTAACGGCGTAATAGAAAGCTGGTAATGACACTGGAATGAACTAGCAGCTACACTCCCGTGGCAAGAAACCAACTAATTAGGCCAGTTTTGCTTTTGTTCAATCAAAAGGGGGCAATAATGCAGAGGGTGTGGGTATCCAAAGGAGGGACAGCTGACTCAGGTTTGGGGACTCACAGTGCTCTTCATGGGGATGGCATCTGCACAACAGGACACACACAGGTTTTGGTTTCCAGCTGATCTGGGTCTTGTCCTGGTTCTGCGCTCACGGACTGCAATACTTCGAGCCATTTAAGTTCTGCAGGTTTAGTGTTCTCCCTTGTAATATGAACATAAGAAAGCCTCTCCTGTAAGGTCCTTGAGGAGATTAAAAGTGTAACGTCCTAAGTTAATAAGATGGTGGATTATGTGCTGGCACTGCCACCTAATAAATGCCCAAACGGATTATTTCCCCCAATAGGTAGGAGGACCCGGCCTAAAAACAAAACTAACAAGAAGCTGCAGTAATTTCCACTCTTTGTCCATCCATGCTGAACCTGAGAAGAAATACGGCTTGAAGTTAGAAAAAAAGGAAAGGTTATGAATAGAGAAAACATGAATTTGTATACTATACATCAGCCCTCACACCACTTATACTGGTAAAAGAAACCATTAGGACAAAATATCGAAAGAAAACTTAGAGGTCTATCCTTGAGAGATGTTTATATGATTTCCTTGCTCCCCTCTTTTAAATTTGTGCTCTAACTTAATACTGTGTCTAAAATAGTGCCTCTCTGCCTCCTTAACCCGCATTGTTTCTTCATAATTTCTGTCCTCCCTGACATTATATTCTATCTGTCTTCAGTGTCTGTCTCCCACTCTAGAATATAAAATTCATGAGGGTATAGAGTGGCCACTCAATGATTTGTTGACTGACTAAATGAATAAATCCCCCCCAAATAATAATAATATTTCCAAAGAATTATGAAGGATTATTAAAAGAAGACACAAGATGTTTGAAATATATCTCTAGGTTATAAAGTGAGGTAGCATAAACAGGAAAGATCACTGGAGTGAGAGAAAGGAAACCCAAATGAGCTCAAGCCCTACCACTAATTAGCTAAATGCTTTGGGGCAAATTCCTTCTGAGCCTAATTTCCAACACGAAAAATTAAGAGATTGGACTAGACAATCCCTTAGATGCCTTTCTTGCTGTCATTTTCTTATTTTGGGACTTCATAATGGGAAGAAGAAAGAAGGGGTGGCAGAGGTTTACAGCCTACAGGTGGCCCAGAGGGGCAATATGTTCACTAAGCAGGAGAATAAATTGATGTCCATAGGTGATTTTTTCCTGAGTCACTGAGCATTGAGAGACTGCCTCTGGAGGTCAGAATCCCCAGACAAGCCAGGCTACAGTTTGAAATGTTGACACTGGCCACATCAACTAACTACTGCTTGTTCTTACTATAACCCAGATCTGTGCTGTAAGACGTAGCCTCTTTCAAATAGAAACCAAACCCCAATCTGCAGAGCCCATGCTGTCACTTCTTGTCTCATCTCACAACCAGCAAATGGGTGTAAAGTACAACCATCCAGCCTGGGTTTCAGTTTTCTCTGGTGTCCCATGAATTTTATGATCAGCATATTTATGAATCTCTCTCAAAGAACTTCATTAGCTCTCTCTCTCACCTTTCAGAAGTTTCTCAGTGCCTTGCCTTCCCAAATTAACTTTCCTATCCATGCCCTGGCTCTGCAACGATATTCAAATGTGTCCCATTTGCTTCTAACTGGAAGGCACACGTTTTCCTGTGACTTTTTCCACCTCTTAATACCAGCTTATTTCTTTCCTTCATCACCTTCCTCTTTCTATACGTACCTTCCTCCACTTTAATTTCTCTCCAGGGCACTTACTGATCAGCTGGTGAGCCTTCGGCTGTCACTGGCTGTGTGTGGCTGGCTGGCCCCAGCTGCCTGGCATAGAGCTGCTCTCGCTCGGAGCCGCAGCCAGCGGAGGGCTTGGGCAGGCGGTCAGCAGCTCGTGCCTGCTGTCAAATTAATGTGGCCCAACTAGCATGAGGAGAGAGCCAAGCGTTTCCCGTTTCCTCTCACGGTGTTGTTCTGGTATGGAGGTTACATGCTGCGTCCTAACCTTTTATTTGTCCCATAGCACATTTGAAGAGCTCGTGGTGGAATTTCTTAGCGCTGCTTAAAGTTGCTCTCAGCCAGTTTTTCTATCATTTCTAAGTTGCGTCCTTAAGAAAAAACAATGACTTTTTAAGATGTTCACAAAACAGATCCCAGAGTTAGAGAATAAAGCAGCCAAAGGGGCATGAGGAGTCTTCCAGTCCAGACACTTGCTTTGTCAGAAGAAACCGAGGCCCAGAGATGTGATTACTTAGCCAACCGTACATCCTGAACCAACACCTTGTTATTCCCAGTCGGTACATGGAGAATGAAGCCAATGAGATGTTAATAGCTGATCTGAGATATCTCAGTAAACTTGACAAAACAAAGTTTAAATTTAAATTTATATGAAGCTGGCAGAGTCACAGGCTCCTAGCTCACCATAAGCAGAGCAGCTCATCTGCACAGATGGAAATAGCAGGAGCATGATTGATGAGGGGAGGTGGAGAGGCTCCACGGGGAGTGCAGTGGGGTCTCCCTTGGACCTAGGCCGGCTTCAGGGCGGAACCTGCCTGTCGGCAGGGCTGCTAACATTTTAGTGGCAGTTGCCAGGGTTCCTGAGAACCACTTAGTGCAAAGTTCTCACTTTGAGATTAAATTTTTTCTTATCTAACATGTTTTTATTATATGAGATATGTAAATACACACACATTTGCCTGTATGTGATGTTTTTACATACTTGGGAATGCTACGGAACTCCAGAGGTTCACTGCTAGGGGCGCTCTATTCAAAAGCTAGGCGTGGCTGTGGCAAGTAAAGTGGTTTTATTTACTCGCAGCAAGTGAAGCAAGCAGGGGATTCCTATGCAGAGCTCTGGCTCGCGGGAGGGAGCCCTAGCCATTGCCTATATGCACCTTTTGGTCAATCATGTATTGATTTCTTCTTTGCATTTGGCTACACTTATCAGGGTGGGTTCCTGTCAAGCTTATCCTGTTTACAGCTGGTCTGTAAAGTACTGTACTACATTTTAGCATTTAGCAAGAATAGCATTTAGTAAGGATGGCTCATACCTTGAGACCTTTGTCCTATCTAACACAACTCTCTTCTGCAGCTTGGCTCTTTTCACTAAACAATGTACAAAGGCTATCTTTCCATAAACTGGTGTAACTCTAGATCTACTATACTCTTTTAAATTGTTGTGTAGTATTTCAGTGTTTGAATAATGATAATTAACACAGCATATTTACTTTTTTAAAAAAAAGATTTTTTATTGATTTTTAGAGAGAGAGGAAGGGAGAGGGAGAGAGAGAAACATAGATGAAAGCAAAACATTGATTGGATGCCTCCTGCAAGCCCCCTACTGGGGATCTAGCTCACAACCCCGGCATGTGCCCTGACTAGGATTGAACTAGCAATTCTTCAGTGCTTAGTACGACACTCAACCTAATGGGTCACACTGGCCTGGGCTATTTACTCTTTGTTGTTGTTGTTAACCCTCACAGAGGATATTTTTTCCATTGATTTTTAGAGAGAGTAGAAGGAAAGGAGGGATGGAGAGAGAGAGAGAGAGAGGGAAACATTGATGTGAGAGAAACACATCAATTGGTTGCCTTCCACACTCACACTGACTGGGGTTGGGGATCGAACCTGCAACCCAAGTATGTGCCCTTGACCGGGAATCAAAGTCCAAACCCTTCAGTGTGTGGGCCAGTGCTCTAACCACTTAACCACACCGGCCAGGGCTATTTACTTTTTAAAATTAGGTTTTCTAATAACAAAGATAATGCATGACCTGATTAAACAAAAATAACTAAAGTAAAAGAATAAAATAAAAGTGAAACAACCTTCCTTTCCCTCAATCTTTTCCCAGTCCCCAGAGATAATTCTGCCAAGACTTTATATTTTCAGTTAACCTTGTCTTTGCCTTTATGGCTTTAGATAAAACCTGTAGCCATCTATCTGGTATTTAACAACTTGAGATGCTCTGTCATAAAAAATGAGGAACTTGGCCCAATTAATCTTCCTTTGCCACCAGTCTCATGCTCTATGCACTCCTTATTTCAATGTTATTATATTTACATTTTCAGTGTTTAAAATATTTATGCTTTAATATGAGACTACAGTTTAGTCTCATACTTTATGCCTGGATAAAACTCACAACACACAAAAATCAACATTTTCATTATTATGACTTTTTAATTCAAGTTAAATTTATTTTCTTTTTCTCTCAAAATTGTAATGAGTAAGCAATTTGTCGACTTTACCATGGACATACTCTGTTCTTCAACAGTCTTGTACATTTGATGGCCTTTGCCTGAAGCAACTTTTATATTGGGGAACTATAAAGTAGCAATGCTCTAAATTGCTTGTTTCTTCTATACTAAAGAAAAAGCTTCCTTTCCTGTTCTCTCTCCCTCCTTCCTTCCTCCCTCCCTCCCTCTCTCTCTCTCTCTCTCTCTCTTTCTCTCTCTCTCATATGTATACAGCTTGGTTATCACTAACAGCTCATAAAATTATTTTTATACAATATTTACATTCCAATTTCTGGTTCCAGCGAAGGGGAATTAGCTTGTTTTGCACTAATCCTTCCAGAGAAAACAACTATAAAGAAGGGGGAAAATGATAATAACTCTTTGAAATCCCTGTAGGCAGAAATTAAAAGGGCAAAAATCACACTGAGTGAGACCAAGTTTATCTTGCTTTCCCTCAGATAGCATCCCCAGTCCACAGGGCATTGCACAGCTAGAATTCAGAGAGCCACAGTCCTGTTGGTCTGTGGAATCAGAGGTTTCCCTTGTTCTAGGTTTCCCTCTTCCCCTCAATTTTGTGCAATTTTGATAGTGCCATCTCCTCATTTGCAAATTGTGGACAACCATATTACCTACCTAATTATAGAGTTTTGAAAATTAATAAAATAATTGTGTTCATACCTGTAAGGTTGGCAGAGCAGAGCTTGGCCTGTGGTGAGCATCCACTGGTTGAAGAACTTTGGATATACCTAGAATCCTCAACAATGACAACTCCTGAGTAGACCTTATGAAGCCCCTTAAGATGCCACAAAGCCCCAATCATGAAGCATTGTTTTCCACGCTCTCGTTTACAGATGAGGTGACTGAGGTTAAGAGGCTACTTAGCAAGGAACCACAAAGCTAATTACTAACAAGCTGCAAATGAAGCCAGCTCTACTTTATGTGAAGAATCTTTCTGCACATTTTATATCTTTATCCCTATACACTGATTATTTCTTTACTATTACATTTTTATAAAAACATGATATATATGTGTGTATATGTATTATATATACATATACCATATGCATAATGCTTGTAATATTTTAGTTGTTAATTCCATATGTTAAAATAAAGAAATCCAAATTTGACAAGAAGAATTCCAATAAGCAAGAAAAGTGCAAGGGGCTATTATAACAGATAGACTCTAAACCAGCTTGACTCCTCATTCCTGTCAGGTCCTTTACCATCATTTTTTTTATGTATTGAACTCTGGAACCTGTATCACTTTTCTGAAGTAGTCAGGCATAACTCAGAAGCAGAATTATAAAACTCTCTCTCCATCTCCATGGATCTAAACCGAGAGACACAGCTTCTCAAAATACTCACTGACAGGCCTAGAGCACCAAGACCAGGCAGTTTTACAGGAAAAATTTATCAAGTCATAAGAGAATAATTCAGCTCTTTTGTGCTAAAAAATCTATTGCGGCAAGTATAAAAAGAAAAGATTAAACAAAAGTGAATTAAAAGATAGCAAAATAAGGAAAAATGTGCTAACTTTATGTAAATATAATCATTACTTATATTCTTAGCTCATACACACACACACACCCCACACACACACAAGGTGGGGCAAAAGTAAGTTGACATTTGTGAGTATGCGAAACACAGAATTTTATTCATGTATTATTATTTATTATTGTATTATTTTTCCAGATGAACAAATGTAAACCTAATTTCCCCACACCATATATGTATATGTATATACATATATACACACACACATATACATGTGCATACATATTTAGGTATTCTTTTCATTTCCTTCAAAAATATTTTGTATTTTCTTTATAGATGACCTACATAAATTTTAAGATTTACTCTGAAGAAATATGCATTATTGTTGCTATTTTTAACATAACTGTAAATAATTAAAACCCCAAAGTAAAACACTATTAAATATAATTCACTATAGTAAGAGTAAAATTCATATTTCAAAATCAAAAAATCTATTAGCACCACTTTAAGATAGTAAAACGGGAAAAATCATATAATCTTCTCAATAGGTACAAGGAAAAGTATTTAATGTAATATTAGAGTTGTTCATGATAAAACTCCAAGCAACCTAAGAATGGAAAAGAAATCCTTTAACCTGACAAAGGACATCAACATCTATTATTAGAGTATATACGTCACAGTGAAGCTTCACAATACCCTTGTTCAAGTTAGAAAGCCTGCCTTTCTTCCCACCTAAAATCAGGATTACACCAGTGGCCTTGGCCAGTGCCATGAGTCAACAGGAAGGAAAGGAAGGCATAGGAGTAAAAAGGAACAAAAGTGCCAATATTTGCAAACTTATGATTACGGCTATAACGAATCCGAAGGACCCAGGTAAACTATTGACATTAATAGCAACTGGTAAGATTACTGGATGCAGAAGCCAACCATACTCTTATATAGCGACCCTAATCAAATATAATCAATTATGTATAATTGACAGCACCAGGTTCCAAAACCCCCAATATTAAACAAAACCCCTAAGTCACAGAGTGGAATACATAATATTTTATCATCACTTTAAAAAGTTTAAACACGTGCATATTATTCAGGATTATATATTTGAGTAGATAAAAGTAGAAAAGCCCCATGAATGTGCTAGCCAAGAAGCCAACTGAGGACAGTCTGCAGAAAAGGAAGCTGGGAGGGCAGCGGGAGTGGGGGGGGAAGTGCAGGGGCCAGCTGTTGCTCTAAAACGTTCTTTAAAAAATATAAAGCCAATGTGACACAGAGCCACAATTTGATAAGGGGGTTAAAGCTAAGTTCATGTTATTTATCTCTATACTTCTCACATATTTGTAGTATCTCAAAATGCTTCACTGTCTCCAAAAAAAAAGTAAAAAAGAAAAGAAAGTGGCAACACAGGTGGGCATTTGGAAGCCCCCGCTAGAGCGAGCGACCTTTGTCCTGCTCTGCCCAGGAAACAAGAATCTGTGGCTCTGAAAACTGGCACAAAGCGCAGAGGGTTCTTCACCTTGCCGGTAGCCTATTTTCCAAAGCTGCTGGAGAAACCCTCGGGCGAGCACACCTGCCAGGGCAGCAAGCTCTGCCGAGCACCTGGGCCTCTTTCCCCGTGGGCCATGGCTTATTGCTTTCCTTTTTCCCCCAGAGAAAAACAACAGGTCAATAGACACGATGCTGGATGGAGACAAATTACTTTATTGCTTAGGAAATAAATGACTTCCACCAAATGATTTTTTCTTCCCCAGTTTAGCATTGGTGTCATTCCTCCTGCCTCCAGAACTTATCTGTGTCATTAAACACCGAGTTTCTGAATATTTGCAGAAGATGGAGTGCATGTCCTTTATCTCCTGCTATTTAATAGAAATACTGCAGACAAATCCATTTTGTCTTTATGGTGATCTATCACGGGCACAGTGTTCCTTCCTACAGTCTTCCCCGGGTGACCTCTTAGACACAAAATGTCTCTGCCCTTCGGTGTGAGGGAGCCTAAACAAGGTCCCCCGAGACAGACTAGGATGTAACATGTGGCATAATCCTCAAGAGAGCTCAGAGAACATCCACTGTGTGATAAAACAAATTAGACAAGCAGGATCAAAAGGCATGCTTCCGAGGAACTTCACGCTGAAACAGATTTCAAGTCCATAAGGGCAAGGCTCACATCAGAACGTGTAAGGAGTGATCGGGTGATAGGTTAATTTTGCTATTCATAGTGTACTGGTTTATGAATTTCCCACTGCATTCTATAAATCAGTCCAACACTGAGACCTCCCAAGTCAGGGTAGTAAAAATTCATCTTTGTCCTGTGAGGGTCCTCACCTCTAGGCTCATGTAAATACCTAGAGGCTTAGGTGGGATGGGAAGGCATCTAGGTTTTAACATTGGCTGTTGGCCTCATCACTGCTCCTTCTGCCTTTGGGGGTCCCGCTCCTGGCACATTTCAGTAGCTGTTGGGTCTTGATGCTCTGGGCTGCCTCAGAGATGACTTTTCTCTCTGACTACAGACTAAGCCACCCAAGGTCTAAGCTGCTCTGTCCTACCCCAGTGTGCACCACGCAGTCAGGCAATCCCTGTCATAAGCCCTGGACCCCACTGCCAAGAAATGTCCCCTTTTCAACCCACATTGAGCCAACTCAACACTCGATTCTTTTGTCTTCCTTGTTAAGGTCTCCACTGCCTAACCAGAGCAGGGAGTGATGAAGAGGAATGGCTATTACCAGTGCCTTGCAAATTCCATGGTTGGTCCCGAGTCACTTAGGCAGGTGAAATGGTGGGCAGCACAGTCCCGGTGTGGGGCATTTGTATGTCTCAGGAGTTTTCTTAGTAAAATGGCATGGTTTGTTTAACTAGTGGTTTATAAGTTGTGATCCTTGAAACACTAGTGTTATTTGGAGTGACCTGCATCCGCTTCAGGGGTCAAGCCATGGCCAAGTTTTATTTCATTTACATAATTTATATAAATTTTATTTGATGAAAGGGTTGCATTTCTTTTATCTTCCTTTGTTCAATTGATGGGACAGATTTGCAGACAAGTCTCGATTAATTGATCTCCATGTATCCTGAATGTCAGAAGGAGTTGTGTGTGTTAAAATCCTCTAGGCACTGTAACATCTGCAGATCTGTGTATTAACTCCTATCCTTTAACACATCTCCAAGTTTCCTTGCCACTCCTGAATGTAGAGCATAATACTTTCAATTCTTGTATTTTCTCTTTATAGTCACTGTCAAATTTATTTGAATAAAAGTTAGGTATCATTAAGGTATCTAATACACCTTTTTAAAGTAATGAATTGGGGCGAGATATGAAGTCTGAATGTGGTCCTATTTTTACTTAAAGTGCAATCAGGAGCCAGACACTATTGGAGGAAAATATAAAAACATAAAGAACTGTGAAATCACATCTAACTCCATCCATCCATCCCATCAGTGAAATCACGAGAGCAGTTATTTGCTAAGATCTGTTGGAACTGATGATAACCATCTTCATTTGTTAAATTTGATCTGCTTTCACCTGAGTCTTCTCTTGCTTTCTGTTTTCTAAGGAACCTTATGAAGAAGAAAAAATTGCCACAACAATGCCAGCCAGTGTCTCTGGCTCATGTAGAACCTTTCCAGAGTCCATAGCTGCATTGAGAGAGAGAGAGAGAGAAAGAGAGAAAGAGAAAGAGAAAGAGAAAGAGAAAGAGAAAGAGAAAGAGAAAGAGAAAGAGAGAGAGAGAGAACCTCCTTTTAGAGAGTTCTCATTCTATCATTCATCATGGATGTTGGAAGTTGATTTTTATAATTTTCAATAAATAATGGTTTATAGATTCCCCATTGTAAAGCCCTTTGGGAATTTTCTAATAAAGGTAGTGACGTCGGGTGGCATTTGGGGAGGCCAAGGGAAGCCTCAACTCAATCCAGGTTCTTGTCTCAGAACAAAAAGGAATTCAAGAGTATCACAGAAAGATTTAGAAAACACAGAAAATTTATTAAAGCAGTAGTATGCACTGGAGAAGTGAGAGCAGGTGACCTCCAAGAATGAGACCTACCAATGGGGTCTGGGTGGAAGGTTTTAACTAAACGTGGCCAAGTGGGGTGGGAGGGGATAGGGTGGCCTTTTGCTTCTGATGCTGGTGGGGTGACTGCCAGTGCTGCTTGTCCTTTCTCTCCTCTCCAGATGCTAATTTCTTCTTGGTCCTTCCAATTACAGGAAATTGAGGAGGGGGAAGCGGGGACCAGGTGGTTAGTGCAGGTCATGTCTGTGATGTTCCAGCCAAGAGGGAGAAAAGGAGGGGTATAACCCGAGGTCTTTGTTCTCTATTTTAACTTTCCTGCCTCAGTCAGTAGCACAACAAAATTTAGAGCCTGCCAGAAAATCAGCCATTACAACTTACTATCATCGTGTACCCCTAAGGAAGGCCCGAAGAGCTTGGGAAGAGATCTGGAAATGGAGGCCTACAGGTGCTGGACACTGCACTTCTGGGCACCAGGATAAGAATGTAAAGATGTTGTTTTTTATATGTGTTGATAATGTTCTATGATTTATATGAATATCTGGTTGATGTGCTTCTGGAAAGAGAGCGGCTCTCTGGTCTGTGGATTCCAAGTGGACAAGCCATGTACCGAGTCATGAGGGAAGACTAGTCAATTTGGAATCTCTGAACTGCTGCCTCAAGGTCATTTTTTTTTTTTTTTCTTTTTCTGCACTTAAAAAACATAATGACTTGGTGGGAATAAAAAAAAAAAAAGGTAGTTATGTGGCTATTTTAAGACCTCTCAGCATGAGGGGATCTCACTCCTCTCCTTAAAGGAAAACACACTCAAATTTATTTAATTGCAACCAGTGGATATTTCAGAACATTATCAGAAAAATATTAGCTGAAAGGTGTGTGTTTTGTTTTGTTTTGTTTTTTCACTGTCCCATTATTTCTTATAAATTACATTGCTAAACAGTATTTAAATTTTATTGTGTCCGGAAGAGGTATTTGTTTGAATATCCAAAAAGCCCTTCTATCAATTAGGATTATATTTACCTCTATGTAAGATGAACTTGATAACACTGACTTAAAAATAAGGGTTTTAAATTTTTAAAAATTTTTATTAAATGTATTGGGGTGACATGGGTTAATAAGATTATGTGCTTCAAGTGTACAGTTCTATAATACATCATCTGTATATTTATTGCATTGTGTGTTCACCACCCAAAGTCAAGTTACCTCGGTCACCATATATCTGACCCCCTTTACCCTGTAACTTCCACTTCTCCCCAGCCCCTTTCTCCTCTGGTAACCACTATACTGTTATCTGTGTCTATGAGGGTTTTTTTTGTTAGTTTGTTGCTTTCTGTTTTATATTTCAAGGGGTTTCTACTTTTTAAAAAATTTCTTTTTCAAAAACATATTTTTATTGATTTCAGAGAGAAGAAGGGAGAGGAAGGGAGAGACAGAAACATCAATGACAGTCATTGATCGGCTGCCTCCTGCAAGCTCCCCACTGGGGATTGAGCCCACAGCCCTGGGCATGTGCTCTGATGAGGAATCAAACCTCAATCTCCTAGATCATAGGTAGATGTTCAACCACTTTGCCATGCCAGCTGGGCCAGGGGTTTTTACTTCTGAGGTGACAAGCAGTTTACACAGGTGCAGGGACTCTGCAATGATACCAGGAATGCAGGTTTTTCTCTTTCTTTTCCATAATCTTTAGTGAGACTTACCCTACAGTGACAAGATGACTAATCTGAAAATGTGTTCCAGAAAGGAAGTTAGGGATAGCACAACAGGTGAAATGAGTATGATAGACAAGTAATCCCCCTTTTCCCAGGAAAATAATAGCTCTCCTGGAATCTTCATGAGGTCATTCCATTTTAGATGCTAGAGCTGGGACATAGAGCCCTCCCTAGCTGCAAGGGAGTCTGAAGAGGTGACTTTGGGTTCTGAACTGGACACATTGTTATCCATAACAATATCAGATAATTTTAAAAATAAATACAAGGTCAAATGTGCTAAGAAAGCACCAGTGTCTAACACAATATCCTCCTTGGGTTAAATACACTCCTTCCCAAAGGAGACACACCCCAAGTCTCATCCAGTTTCTTGATCCTGTTCAGAGTCCAGTTCTCTGGGTCATGAGTAATCTTCTCTGTCTGGACAGGATAAGGGTCCTCATGGTTTCTCGATCTTTAAAAAAGACAAGTTATCTGCTCCCAACATACCCAATGGACAATGGTAGAAAAGGAGTCGGACAATAATACCAAGTGTTTGTACTGGGAAAAAGGGGAAATGGGAAACCAATGTACCTTTTGGAAATAGTGAAGACTCTAGGATGTGCTTAATCTGACAGGACTTCATTCTGCTGTCTGGGCAAATCTCCATCACTCACTACATATCACTGTCCTGGCTCTGATCTTCGCACAAAATAGTTCTAGTCTGTTAAACTCTGAAACAACATCTAAAATAGGAATCAGAAAAAAAATGTCCCTCTAAGTAGCTTCA
Source organism: Miniopterus schreibersii (assembly GCF_964146895.1). NCBI lineage: Eukaryota > Metazoa > Chordata > Mammalia > Chiroptera > Miniopteridae > Miniopterus > Miniopterus schreibersii. The sequence continues at coordinate 74,364,137 of NC_138108.1, read as the reverse complement.
GGGCCATTGTGACTTCCTTCCGGTGGGTTAAATTCAGAGGTCCAGGTTTAGCCACAAGAATTGAACGTATATAAAAGCAAGGCAGCATTTTCGTTGGTTCTATCTAAAACTTAGCAAATTTTATGCTATGTGCAGGTAAAATTTTGCCTAGACTTTCTTTTTTAACCTGAAGACTCATATCTTTTATCAACCGACTTGTGAACTGTGCTTATGCCCCTAGCCTTGACTTGGTGAACAGTAGTTACCTTGAGGGAACCCAAAATTGGTTCTGTTCAGAAAGCAGCATCTTTGCCTGTCAGCTTACCTGTTAATGGGAGGTGTTTGAGAAAAGCTGGAGGCCACAATCTAATCTTCTGCTAAGGCCCAGTACCTCGAAGCAGTGCTTATAATGGTTTATGTTTAATGTAAAAGGGTAAATTTTTTCAAAGATATAGGCTTTATATTACGGGACTTTTGGTCAATTTATACAGCAAGCTTGCAAAGGCAGAAAGCATCTCCCTTAGCAAAACTATATTTTCTTCACACCTACTTGCAGGCTTGCTAGCTTTAGTCTGAATTCATTTTACTTTGGAAATTTTTGCAAAAATGGAGAAATAACCAGCATATGCCAATGATGTAAATTTCCCCTCAATATTCTTCAAAGTTATATCTTTGGTCAACGTCTAGTCTACATATCATATACTACAGGTGACAACTTGATCAAAGTTTTTTCTACTACATAACACTGATGACCAGCTTACAATATCTGAGTGCTCATCACCTATTGCCTACCTCCTTCACTAGATTCTATAAACGTCAGAGCACTCTAACATCAAATTCTATATTAGTTAAAATTGCATATAACAGAAACTTGACAACAGTGATTTAATCAAATTGCCCCTCGTCAAACAAGAAAGCAAAATAGCACATTCACGATGCCTTTGGAAAATCAGGCTGCTTTTCTTGTTCCGCTAAGCCATCTTCAGCTAGTGGCTTTCATGCTTCTGATAAAACGTTGGCTGTTTTTTATGACTGAGTCGTAAGGGAGTTAGAGAAGGGTTTTTTAACTTCGTATATTGTCACTTCCAAGCAATGTTGGGGTGCTTCTGTAGGTAGAAACTCCAAAGATGCATAGCAAAAGGTGTAGATACAGAGAAAGGTAAAGAATTGAGGCTAATAATAAAATCTAACACAAGCTGGTTTGGTGATAATATCTAACAGTATTCATTTCTCATTTAAGGCAGGAGAACCAATTTTTATATATTCTCTAACAGAACCATGTACAAACTAAAAATGAATAATTTTTAGACAAAAAGGTTTCTTTGTAAGAATGCATGATATCTTTCTTTACACTTTGCAAGAGAAGATGGTGGTAATAGCCAATTAATTTTATGTGCTTCCTATAAGAAAGGAAAATTTTTTTATGGTTTATATCAGGCAACCTCAGACTAATAAAGAAATCTAATCAAGGAGCTCTAGTTATTTGTAAGTACGTCTGGCAAAATGTGGTTTATATTTTTTAAAGATAACTTTAAAATAATATATTTATTTATGTCCTAGAGTGGTATTGATGGAAGTATTTGGTGTGCCCATCTATTCCAAAACCCAATCAAGCCTAGGAGTTATTCTTATGCATTCCTTATAGATGAACAATGAAGGTGCACTACGCTTTCAGTGATGAGGGGGTCACGTCTTCAGAAGGCAGCTTATCCCATTGTCCCAAGAGTCTAGTGAGCAAAGTTAGCTTAGCATTTTCCTGCCCTTTCCTTTAATTCTAGAAACTTAGAAAAAGTTTTGCCAATTTTATTTCAAAACTGTGTTAGTTTCTGAAAGCTGTCATAACAAATTACCACAAACTTCATAGCTTAAAATAACACAAATTTATTCTCTCACAGTTCTGGAAGATAGAAATCTGAAGGCTTTAGTGAAAAACCCTTCCTTACCTCTTCCTAGCTTCTGGTGAATCCTGGCATTCCTTGATTTACAGCTATGTCATTCCAATCCTGCCTCTGTCTTCACATGACCTTCCTCTTTGCGTGTCTCTGTATGTTCTCTCCTCTTCTTATAAGAACACTAATCTTTGAATCTAGAGTCCATCTTAATCCAGTATAACCTCATCTTAACTAATTACATTTTCAAAGACTCTGTTTCCAAATAAAATCACATTCTGAGGTTTCAGGTGTATATAAATTTGGGGGGCACTATTCAACCAATAAAAAGACCATTTCAAATATTTAAAGAGGGACATTATGCTCTCACCTCTGTCTACTCTTTTTTTTAGCATAATACCCTTAGTAACTTCAAATCTCCTTAAATTATATTGTTCCCAGACCGTCACCATCTAGGTTAACTTTCTTTAGTTACATTTAAAAGCATCCAGAAACTGATACTATGAAATATAAATAAGTAATTTTATTTATTTAAGTATAACCACTAAAACAGCCTTTATAAAAAGTATTATCTGTAAGCTTTCATACCAAGAAACAGTGTGTGATTTTGTCCAACTAATAATTTAGCCTGGTGAGCAAAATATCTGCCCCCTGGATCCTATACTTGGTGATTCAAGATGGGAAATATATTACATTAGAAATCATCTGCACTGTCCTGATGCTGACTTTTATACTCCATTGGGTGCTTTTTAGATTGTATTTTACTACCTGTGTCAAAGACCAATACTGGTCAAGACTTATTACCCACCAATAAGCTGTAAAGAGGCTGCTGAAAAGGGCATTGGAGGCTACTGAAAATATAGATCACACTCTGCTAGGGCAAAAATGCCCCTTGCCCAGGACTTTATTAACATTAGAGCTTCATTACTGCCCTTTCAGCTCTGCTTCAGAGCCTCCCATTGCAACCCAGGCTTTCGAGTGTCAAGGAGTGCAGGATGGGAATATTGAGAATATGCTTGATCCTGCCCTAAACACCAGAGCAGGGACCACATCTCAATTAATTCACTCTAAAGGTTTTATGACTTGCTGTAACCACTGTGGGAAAATTAATCAATTACAATATTTATTTAGTGTCTACCATATATTAAACAAGGCATTATCCTTGCATTAGCAGTCTAATGGTGGATAAAAAAAAAACATTATAAGAAAAGGTAAATAAGCGGTAGGGTAAATATAGCTTAGTAGATGAATGCTCAGCCTCTGGAGATACACTGACTTGGATTCAAATCCTGGATCTGTTACTTCCCAATTAAAATGAACTTGGCCAATTTGCTAATCTCTCTAAACCCCAAATTCTTCATCTGGAAAATAAAAATAATAATGGATATATGTATTTGATTGTGTTATTGTGAAGACTAAATGAGCAAATGTATGCAAAGTACTTAGAAGAATGTCTGGTAGTAGGTATTAGTTGCTTTTATTATAACAATGTAAAGCAGCTTTGAAGATAAAAAGCAAAGCTGAAAGACACACGCTACCTGATTGCAACAATTACTGTGATGCTACAGGGTCCAAGCGAGTATGGTACTGGCTAAGGATACACATGAAGAGCAGGGGTGCAGAGTAGACACCCAGTAACCAGCTACAGACACTGTAAGATCAGTTAAAAAAATCCTTTTCAATTACAGTTGATACTCATATTATTGTATATTAGTTTCATTTGTATAAGACTAATTGACTTTGAAAAGGCTCTGAAGTAATTGTATGGAAAAAGAATAGTCTATTTTAGTGAGTGGTGCTGGATATTTAGACATCCATAAGCAAAAAAAACAAAACAAAACAAAATGAAAACTCAACAAGTATCTTATATCACCTACAAAAATTAACTTGAAATGTATCACAGAACTAAATGAAAGTGCTAAAACCATAAACATTAAAAAGTATCAAGGAGAAAAATACTTGCTACTTTGAGTTACATATAAGTTTCTTAAGAAAGCACAAACAATTTTTTTAAATTGGTAAATTGAACTTTTATTGCATTATAAACATTGTCTTTTCAAAAAAGACTGGGGAAAATATTTACAAAACACATATCTGATAAAGAATTTCTATTTAAAGCATGTAAAGAACTCTTATAACTCAATAAAGTTGAGTTATAAGAGAAGCAATTTAATTTTTAAATAGTGGGAAAATATTTGAATATACATTTCACCAAAAGAGACACATGGATGGCAAATAAGCACCTATAAAGATAGCTAACACAGTTGGTTACTAGGGAAATGCATATTAAATCTACAAGGCGATACCACTACATTCCCACTAGAATTCCTAAAATTTATAAGGCTGAAAACACAGTGTTGGCAAGAATGTAGAGCAACTCTGACCCTCATATACCACTGGGAATGTTCCCACTTTGGGAAAATGTTTGTCAGTGTTTTACAGTTAAACACATACTTACCATACAACCCAGTATCCCACTTCTATGTATTTCTCAATAAAAATAAAAATACATGTCTACACAAAGTCTTGTACATGGATGTTCATTGCCGCTTAATTCACAATCACCAAATGTCCTTCCGCGTGTGAATACGGGATTGTGGGAAATTCCTGTAACGCATTAATACTCAGCAGGAAAGAGACAAACTACTAATACACCAATAACATGGATGGATCTCAAAAGTATTATGCCAAGTTCCAGAACCCAGACACAGAAACCACAAACATATAGTTTTATTTTATGATGTTCTAGAAAAAGAAAACCTGTAGAGACAGAAAGCAGTTAGTGGTTGCCAGGGGCTGCAGTTGTGGGAGAAGGGCTGACTGCAGAGGAGCATGGGCGATATTTGGGAAGTAAAGCACATGTTCTATATCTTGATTGTGATGTTGGTTACATAGCTACAAATATCTGTCAAACCTCATCAAACTCCACACTTAAAAAGAGTACATTTTTTTGCACGTAAGATATGCTTCAAAAAAACTAGTTCATCACAGTAACACAGAAGATATTATAAGGCAATGTTTGTTTCATTATCAAAAGAGATGGAAAAATAAAAAGAATTACACAGTGATCGGAATATTGAAACACATCTTGTCCAATAACCTTATTTTAAAGAAGAGGGCAAACAGTTCAGAAAGCAGAACTAATTACTAATTAATTACACACAAATTGGCCTTTATTGTCTGGGAGGGCTTTTACACCTAATGTAGTTGCTATGGAAATGCAGTGCCAACCCCCGGGAATTAAATAGTGTGCACAGCCTTCCCATCACTCTCCTCATGAGATGATGAATGTACTTAAGGTAAGCGACTAGAAAGGAAATGTAGAGAAGAGATGTAAACAAGGAATTGGTAAGAGGGATTCCTACTGAATCCCAGAAGACTTCCTCTACATGGTAATTTTAGGAGCTACTTTACTAGACGACAACATGTTGACTTTGGAAGTCAATAATATAAACCTACATGGCTGATTTATATTATTCAAAACAGCAGAATGGATGCATTATATGAAAAATAAATACCCTTTCCAGGGGAGCAGGGTATGGTTGAAAAACACAGGTGGTATCAGAGGAATGCAACTTTGAAGATAAAGGTGTGGATCTTGGTCTTGTTCTGAATCAGATGGGAGGTATTTTTGTCAACTTGGTCTCCAGATTCTCTCAAGTGATCTGAATACCGTCATTTGCCTGGCCCAAGGAGCCATTCAGTTGCATGTTTTCTTGATTAGAAAAATGAGATAAATTATTTGAGACCTGAGAGTACTTATTGAATCCCCTTAGATAGGTGTGACTATGGATACAGCGGACTGGAATCAAAGGACTGGATTCCAGACCTGGCCCGGCCAGTTTAATCTTTGTGAATTTCTGAGCCTCATTTTAATTTCCTCAGTGGTGAAATAAAAAAATAAAAAAAAGAAAAAAGAAAAGAAAAGAAAGGAAAGGGAAAGAAAATGTGGGGAAGCACGTGATACTAAGACATATTGAATGACTGACTGGTTACCTGGGTGACAGTCACATAAATGGTAAATTAGCATGATGACTATGGCTGTGCCTCTCCACCTAAATTCTTAGTCTTTTCCTGTCGAGAAAAATAAGCAACATCCCCGAGAGTTCATATTTGAAATTTCCTCTAGGTTAGTTCAAATGAGGAATAATTCCAAATAGGCTATCAAAAATTAATGTGTGTGTCCAGGTAACTCTCCAGTGAGCACTGAGGTTAAAAGGTAATGAATGTACAAGAGGAGGAAATAAGGTCATATAACTAAAGATCAATAGGAGACAGAGGCTTGATCTATAAATACAGTGTCCAAGGGGGTAATCTCAAATTGAGCATATAAGGTTAAAGACAACCAAATGTCACATTCATAGTAGGAAAAGATCAAAGAAATCAGAGAGAAGCTCTGTGGAGCCTTTGCTGTAATGCCGACGTATGGCACAGACAAGATTGACCTGTTCACTTCCCAAATGGCTTTTGTCCTTCTGTCAAAGGCAAAAAAAAGATAGCATAGACGTCCATAGAAGAGTAGAATTTCAAGGTGGTGAGAAAAGGTTCTTTCATCCGGCAGGCACAATCGTTTAACAGTGTGGAAGGCAGCTTTCTCACCTTGCAGCTGAAGGGGAAAATGAGAATCGAAGGCCAGAAGGAATTCTGAATGCAGGGAAATACTGGGGAAGCCGCCTGAATGGGGAGACTATGCAGAGAACAGATGAAAAGTCACCTCCAATTGTTCATATTGTACTTCACAGAGTGTGGCCCAATATCATGAATCTCGTATCAAAATTAAAAAATGTACTTAAAAGGAGCCAACCCAAGGGTTCAAATAGAGCACATTCCCATGTTAAAGACAAGCTTCATAATCATCTCTACAATTTGAATAATAATTATTATAGTAATTGTCATAAAAATTGGTGGAAAACTTCCCCACAGTAACTAACACTATGAAATGACCATTAGACAAGTGCATTTTACCATGCAACCCAACTGGATAACAATAATTTAAACCTTAAATTGGAAACTGAAGCAGATAGTGACAAATGAAAAGAGAGAAGCAGCATGGAGATCACCGTGGATTCTAGAAGAAAGGCAATCATGGAGCACAGAGGTGCCAGCGCTCTCCAGGTGAGATTTGCCAACAGAGCAACCATGGCCTATCAAGGTATGAAATGTAACAATGACTGTGTGTGTGGGGGGGAGAGGGTAATGTCAGATACAGCATGTACAAATAGAAAACACTCTTTTTTCATTATTTTCCTGAATTAATTATAGTCCATTAAATTTTCTATGGCAATGTAAAATGTTCTGACTGGACCTCAACATTTTGTGATTTTGCTCAATTTGGATCAGTTCATTGACCATCATAACTTGAAGAACTAAAAAAGTAAAATAAAAGTTTATCTTGTGTTCAATGTGCTGGCAGACCCTGAAACCTAGATGACCCAGCAGGGTGAAAATGCTGCATGGACTTAGCCTAGAACACCCGCCAGCTCCCTCTAACACTTTGGAAAACATGACCCTCTATATTCATATTGTTACAAAACCATTCACCATCTGTCTTAGTCTCTTTTGGTTACAAATAGTAAAAACTGAGTTAGATAAGAAAGCAAAAAACAACAACCAAACAAACAACTACAACAAAAGAAACAAGTAAGAAGTGAAGTGTACATGACTCCCTTCCTCTTTTCACAGACCTGCTTTCTCTGCCTCTCTGTGTACATGATAGAATGCAGCCCCCTCAGGTTCCCAAATTTACATCATCGCAACTCAAACTCAGTATATAATAAACCCAAATCTCATCCACATTTCCAAAATCTGAGAATTTGACTGTCCCACCTTAGACCAAGTATCTAAGACCCGGGCCAAACAACTGTGGCTAAACAGGTGTCTGCAAAATATGAACAGGGCTGGGGTAAGAGGATGAGAAGAGACAGTTTCCTGTGAGTGGATGCATATAACTCTCCCCCACAAAGAGACTTCATGTCTTTGGGAGCGTAGCAACGTGTCCAGTACATCAGTGCTTCACAAGCTTTAATGTCTCTGAATCACCTGGGGGCCTGGTTATACTGATTCAGATTCAGTAGTTGGTGTGGGACCTGAGAGTTTTCATTTCTACAAGATCCCAAATGATGTTGATCCTGCTGACCTGCAGATTTGGTTGCCATTCAACTAAAATGACTTGTCTTACTGTTTACCACATCTCACTGATTATCATGGGGCAGCCACGATGGTGCACCACTCAGATCCCTCTTCAAAATCAAACCTGTCATGAGGAGCTCAGCTAGCTGACAGCCTCCGGCTGTGGGTGCCTTCAGGACCTGCCTCAGCTCTCAAACTAAAGTCACACACTGCCTGGACAGCTCCCAAACAATGAGTGAGCATAGTGGGGGACAGGCATGGCTTGTCATTTCTGACCAGCATGGGACACCCGTGCCAGACAAGGGAGCCTGGATGATGAAGCTCATAGAAGTCAGCCTCCTGGGGCAAGAAGCAGGGAAGAAAAGACAGGCAATTTGTCCGGGAACTGACATGGAGAGTTAGCCCAGCGAGGCAATGAGGAGTTTAGGTATGGAAAGGACACAGCAGCCGTGGAAAAGTGAGGGAATGGTTGTGGAGAATGACCTTCCTTCCGAAAGAAGGAAGAGTAAAAACACTAGCTTGGTGCCTGTCCTTAAATATTTAAAGATGGCCTCAGGAGGATGGTTTTAAGTCTTCTGTGCTGCTTTAGAGAGTAAGACTATGTTTCAGAAGGGAAACATATTCCATTTCAATACATTTTTTTACAGTGAAGCTTCCGTACCATTAGATGATTTATGAAAGAGGGAATTTCTTTATTGCCTAAGGGGTTCAAGCAGGGACTGTTGGAATGGAAACCTGATTGATGGCATGATCAGATTAATTACAGTTGCCTGGCAGCTGAGACCAGACAAGACTTGAGGATGTATATATGGTACTGGGCAAAGGTCCAAGGTCCTGGCATTAGGAAAAGTTAGGTCAGTTATTATTGCCAAGGTCCGACTGTCCTGAGTGCCAGACATCCTGACAAGTGCTGATAACAAAAACTCTCAATGACTGCACTTTAGTCAGTCTCCTCTAAGCCCTCTTATCACCTAGGCCTCGATCTTTGAATTTCTGTGTCTACCATGGCATCATCCAATTTTAGCAAAATTCTGCTAAATCAGCTTTGCAAGAATCCCCACTCATGATTTCTGATCACCCTCAATATCTGATCAAATTCCTTACCCCTAACCATGCCCCAGGTGACAGAGGGAAGAGAGATCAATCCTAGGACACCCTTAGATCACATCTTTGGGCAGCTTCAAAATGCAAGATCCTATAACTTTGTGAACATAAATTTCAAGTTGTTTTTTCATTATTAGTAAGTAGCCTGACAATTTTAGAATTAAATTGACTCCAGAAATTCCAAAGCTTCTAACTATTTGATAGGATAAGACGGTTGTGCTGAAAACTCCGTTGAACAAGAAATCTCTTCAAAAATTGAAAATACAAAAGAGAGAAAAGTAAAAAACTTGGAAAAAATGTTTCCTTTGTGTTTAACAAAATTTAAAAACCATGTTTTTATATAATATTCCTTCTAGTGTGCATTTTTTCTATATTTTACTTATGGGAAAAGGAAAGAAGTTCATTTAATAATTGATAATCAGCTCTAAATATTACAAAAGAAGTGAACACTTGCTGTGAGACTCTCTGGCCCGTTGTACCCAATGTGGGTGGGAGAGAAGAGGGCATCTTTAGTATTTGCTTTGCACAAAGATGATCCTGTGTGATCTGGGGCAAGGAAATAAGGTACTAATAGCTTTTCTTTGAGTGTGAATTATTAATTAATTGACTTTTATTTTCATCCACTTATCAATAATAATATAATGAGCATTTATTAAGCTTTTATTAGATACCAGTCACTCTGCCAAGCGATTTTTATGGATTAGATTTTATTGAATCCTCATACCCATTGTTAAGCTGGTAAGCCGTCTCTCACATAACAGTCTGGGATGGGATAGAGGTGTCTGCTTCTCAAAGTTGTCCTCTACCCTGGACTGGAGGCTTGACTCTGCTTTCCTCAACCACATAATCTCAACTGGAGTTCTAACAAGAGCCTTTGTAGACAGCGGAAGGCAGAGGCGGGGAGTAAGGTCAAAGAAATGATTTTTAAGATAATCAGAGGTGCCCATAGCCTTTCCACTTTCATTCTAGTCATCTCTGCCACACTGCCCTGCACACAATGCCCATGAGGCAGTCGAGTCTGGGTGAAGAGTTCAGGCCACCATCTGAACCCCAGTTCCACCTGCCAATGATCTGATCCTAAGGTGAATTGTCTCAGTTTTCTTGTCTGTAAAATAAAGACAATGATAGTATCTACCACAGGATGTTTTTCATTTGTTTGCTTGTTTGTTTTTTAAGGAATAAACAAGTTAATACACATTGTAACCTTGGAACAATTCATGGTACATTGTAAATTCATGGTACATGGTACATTGTAAATTTATGTAAAACATAAATTCATTTGTTTGCTTGTTTGTTTTTAAGGAATAAACAAGTTAATACACATTGTAACCTTGGAATAATTCATGTACATTGATTCAAGATAGCTATTGATATTCTTGCGTAGTAGACACAGGAATTGAGAACATTATAAAAAGGGCAAACGAAGATGATAATGAATATTCTCACTGCCACCTAATTCGAGAAGTTTTCAACACTGCTTGCTTTGGTATCCCAGTTGTCTTAGGCTATAAACAAAAGGACTTTCAAGGGAAGAATTGTAGTTAGATACAGCAGAGGCCAGGAGAGGTATGTTTTTATTTGTAATCCTGAATACACTTTTCAGGGTGAAATTGATACCAACCTGCAGGGACAAGCTTAGCACTAGACAGGTAGGGCTAATGGATAGATTGACACTGTTTTGTAAACAGCTGTTGAAATACAGTATCTCTGATTACTTATCATTATCTGCATTTTGTTCTGTTTGATTAGTATGAATAACTGAAAGTCAGTTGAACATATACAAAAAGTAATTTTAAGAATTAGTGACCAATGGGGAATACAAGGTGGTGGCAAAGAAGGTGAAAGTTACACCCACCTCCTGCCAGGTCCAAACTGGAATGACAACCAAATTAAAGATTAATGAAACTACATAATCAATGGAAGACTAGCTGAAGAGGCCTTATAATCAAGGATTTACAGAAGAAACCACATCGAGACTGGTAGGAAGGGTGGAGCCTTGAAAATACTGGCCTCAAACCCATGTGTGGTGATTGAGAATCCAGAGGGTTTTCTCAGCTGTAGAGGGTTCCCCTGAGGAGCTTGGGGTCTCAACCCCACACTGGGCTTCAAACACCAGAGCATCAGAGCCAGGAAGAGGAGCCCATATAACATCTGGCTGTGAAAATCAGCAGGGATTCTGCCTGCCAGGGAGAGGTGGGAGTCTGCTAGAGACACAAGCATCCTCTTAAAGGTACAACACAAAACCTTACTGATGGCCACTCACTCTGTTTTGTGGCAGAGGGAGGGAGGATTGGAGCAGATTGGTGCCATTCGAGGACAAATTGGATTATATGGGTCCAGGGAGAGAGCTGAAGGGACAGCTGCCAGGGACTCTGTGTTTGTCACTGTCCCACACTGCCCATGATGCCATCTTCCCTGGGCTTAGCACTCACCTTCATACGGAATCAACCTGAGGGATGCGCTTGCCCTAACCTCCCAACTCCCTGTCACCCCTCCCTGCCCAGCTCACGTCCTGCAATGGAGTCAGCTACCTGGACCTGTGATGTAGACTTTCTTGGACAGTGATTGATGGTGAATTCAGGGGGTATCAGAGAGGGAGTTGTGTGTCTCTGTGGTGGGGGTCATTTCCCTACCCCTTTCCCATATGCCTGACTGGCACTGTCCCCCCTTGGGAGATCTGCTAGCCCCACCCTGCTGACTCCCATGGTTCCTCTTTGCTGAGCTTGAGCCCTTCAGAAGAGTCAATCAGCTGTGGCCAGTCTGGGCTTTTCATGCAGACTCTCTTAGAAGGCTCTTAGGAGGTCCCAGAAGACATGGGGAGAGACTAAATTGTATGGCTCTGAGGGAAAGGGGGCATTTCTCTCTTCTAAGCACAACTGACACTACTCTTCCTGTGCAGAGCCCTCCCTTCACATGGCCGAATCTTAGTCTGTTAAAATAGACTCATAGACAGAGAACAGACTGATGCTTGCCAGAGGGGATGAGGTTTGGGGGACTGAGTGGAAAAGGTGAAGGGATTAAGAAGTACAAACTGGTAGTTACAAAACTATTTTACATCATGGGGATGTAAAATACTGCATAGGAATATAGTCAATAACATTGGAATAACTATGTATGGTGCCAGGTGGGTACTGGAAATATTGGGGGAATACTTTATAAAGTATATGATTGTCTAACCACAGTGATATACACCTGAAACTAATACAGAATAATATTAAGTGTAAACTGTAATTGAAAATGAAAATTTAAAAAATTTGTGGCCAATATATAATTTTTAATTCTAATGATGGCATGTATCTTCTCCCAAGTGAATTCCCCATTGACTAGTCTTTGAGATCAGTTTCTTGTGACTCATTCATTTTCCTGATGTGGCAGGTACACTTACCTGCTACAATTCTGGAACTCTTTCAATCAAAATTTAAATTCAGTGGCAAAAAGCACTCTACTTTTTTTTCCCCTGGTGAAATCTACATTTTTTCCCTTGGACTCCATTGCTCTGTTTGACAGTATTACTGATTCCATCAAAAGTCTTGATGGAAGTAAAAAAAGAAAGAGAACTCTGAGCTTTCTCTGAAATATTGTCCCCAAACCCTCTCATCATGGGATTAAGAGCAGAGCTGGCAGGATTATCTAGAGCCCTGACTAAATGCAGATCCTTCTACTCCTCTAGTTGTGCACATGATTTTTGTTTTTCATATTGGAGTTATTAGGATAGCCACGATGTTGCACTGAGAAATGAGAGCAAATTGGAAAGTTTTGCCCTAAGGCATGGTGAGGTGGCACAGCTACAGGGAGAATCTACATTGTAGAAGGAGAAGAATCACTATGGAGGCAGCATAGCAGCTCTCTTCTGGATGGTCTGAAAATGAAAGATTTGGAATTGAGGTAAAAAACCAAAATGGTAAGTAAATCATGAAGTGGGAAGAGAACAGATCAGGCCCCATTTACTTGGGTTGTCAACAGAGACAGAGCTCAGATCCGTTTTTATTTGGTGACTGGATTGTGGCACAGGGGTGCTGGTGGCCTCAAAGTTGGGAAGGAAAAGTCTTCTCTCCAATGACAAAGCCCCTTCTTCAAATCTGGATCTGAGAAGGAACCATTTTCCTGCTCTGGATCAGATGACTGATCAGTTTCCCACTCTACCCACATTTCTGGCACATCAATGCCTGCAGGTTTCTGCCCAGCTACCTTATGTTCTCTTCTGCGGCTGCTGTGGCACCACCACCTTCCACTTTTCATGCTTTATCTGTCCAGTCCCCTATGGGCTCAGCTCTTGAAGACTGTCACGTTGATACCAGCTAACTCTCAAGTAAACATGTTAAATGCAATATTTGTCTGGAGTGTCTGTTGTTTTTAATGAGGGCACACTTGCATTCTCAGCAGTGTGGTTGTCCTGTGGCAGTAAGAATTAGGCGTTGGGTCCTGCAGGTAGAGTGTCATGTTTGATTTCAGATTATCATTTCTTGTGTTGTCAAGAAGGGCTTTAGGGAGGAAGAAAAAACCCACCAACATTTAAACTGTTCTTTGGTTAAAATGCACAAAGACCTTATTTGCAACTTTGATCTGATCCATGCTCCTCACGTTTCTCTGCAATCACAGCAACAGCCTCTGTGACATCCATAAGGTGGCCCTCAAAGAATTGCCGACAGTGTAAAGCAGGTCTTAACCATGAGCTTTGGAGGTCACTTTGGGTCAGGCAATAGATCCTTAATTCTGCTTACACTCATGCTTTGCCCACTAAGGACAAGCCTTACTCTTTTGGGGTACTTTATGGATGGAGAATGACCCAAAGTGAGCTCCAAAGCTCATGGTTAAGGTCTGCTTTATCTGGTGGACAATTCTTTGAGGGCCACTTTATGAATGTCACAGAGGTCATCGCTGAGATTGTAGAGAAACGTGAGGAGCATGGATCAGATCATGGTCAAAGTTGCAAATAAGGTCTTTGTGCATTTTAACCAAAGAACATTTTGAATGTTGGCTTTTTTCCTTCTTCCTCCCCCAAGCTCTTCTTGACAACACAACAAATGATAATCTGAAATCAAACACGACACTCTACCTGCAGGACCCAACGCTGACAGATGGAGCTGTGTTTAAATAGCTTCATGTTGCCAGTTCCAATAAAAGAAAAGTACACAAAAGCCCAGGTCTGATGGGAAAAGGGAAAGTACTCAGAATGTGAAAGGGAGTCAGGTAATCATACCCGTGATGGGAGCCATCTGACCTGTCAGCACACAGGGCAATGGAACCACTGAGGTCGCCTAGAATAGCCAGAGCGGTGGCTGGTGTCCAACTCCATACGGGTGGGGTGGCAAGTTTGAGGATGCTCAGGGCTTTATTTAGCATAGATGGGGCATAAGGGAAACCTGCCAGGTTTCTGATCTGTGTTGGGCTGGTGGGGGAGCAACAGCTGCTTTTGTTATCTAAGAATGAGGCATGCTGGGGCTGTGGGACTGCTCTCAGCTTAATCATTTTTAGGTTTTGTCAAATAAAGGCACTCAGATGACATTCTGGTGGATGATGCCTCAGAAAGCTCCAAAAAGAAAAACAACCTTTACCTTAAACTTTTGAATTTAGTTCCAATGGGGCTGCAATCATGTTTCAAGTTGAAAGACCCACAGAATACTCTGTGAAAGAAAAACACCTTTTGTTCGCTACCTCATTTGAATTGGTTCCAGCACCATCTGGAGAGAATGTTAAATTTGGTCTCTTTGATCCTTCACTGTTTGTGCCCTTTGTAACCCCCATCTTCCTGGAACTGGTCCTGTGGATCCCGCAGCACTCACAGCCATCAGGAGTGCTTGGCGGAGATATCCTGGGTGCTTCAATGGGTTGGAGTTGCCTCCATCCTAATGACCTTCAGTTGTACTGTGGGCTCATCCTGTAGCACTGTCACAACCTTTAAAACCCACTGGCATGTGGAGTCCACCAGCATTTATTGGTGAGTATTCTTGCCAAGGTCTGTGGAAATCATTAAGGTTGTAAAGATAAATAAGGGTCGCTAAGCTTAAGGAGTTCATAGGAGGTGCAGGAGCTAGACTTTACACCATTATGAAAGAATGTGCAGGAACTAGAGCAAGTTGTGAGACCACCAGGAGGGTTATGACTTGGGATTGTTCCACTTGGGGTTGTTGGTGAAATCTGCCCAGTCTTTAAGAGAAAGGAAATCAACAAATATCTATTATTTATGGGGCACCCAAAATGTATCAGGGATTAAACCATGTGGTTTATTAATTCAACTAAGTTAATACAACAACACCATGCATCAATGTACAGATAAGAAAACTAACCGAGGGAAGTACTGAGCTGAAGCACATAGAGCCAGAAAAGGTCAGAGCACAGAGCACAGATATAAATGTCATTTTTCTGATTTAAAGTCCTACTCCATGCTCTATACTACACTGTATTGGAACAAAGGAAAGTAATGGAGGTGTGTACCCAGGAGGAGAGGTGGAGTTAGTGCCACCAGCTTTCAGGCCACACTCAGTATCCAGGCATTTTTCTCTGTGTTCTTAGTCCTTTGATTATGGCTCACTAATTCCATTTCTTTCTTTCACCCCTTCAAAACTTATGTTGTCTCATCAGTCACCTTGCAGTTAACCTTGAGACCAAAATGGATGTTAGTGGTCCTCTGACTGGAGTTGGGGTGGCTGTCTCACCAGTCCCATGCCCTTATTAGATGCCTCAATTTTCACAAGTATTTGGCAGTGCAAAACTAACCCAGCTGACTCTTAAGACACTGGATTTTGTTCCTAACTGTGTAAAATAGTTCAACGTCCCTATGAATATGCTGGGGAAATCTCCATGCAGGCTCTCATTCTGTAGGTCGGAGGTGGGTCAAGAGCTGGCATTTCTATTAAGCTCCCAGAAACACTGCTGACACTTTGACCACACTGCACGACAAGGCCAAGGACCAATTGTGCTTGGGAAACTTATCAGAGAGTAAGCTCCGGCTCGTGGCTGCTCAACCACTTTTGAGGATCTAGAGAAATGAATGAGGAAATCCTCAGTAAATGTTGTGTATCTCAGCTGAACCACCTAAACAATACTTCAGTGTATATTAATATAACTTCTCATTTAACCCTCACAGTGGCCTTAAGAAATAGCTGTAGCCTGGCCAGGTGTGGCTTAGCTGTTGAGAGTCGACCTAGGACCCAGGAGATCAAGGTTCGATTCGAGGTCAGGGCACACGCCAGGGTTGAGGGCTTGATCTCCAGAGGGGGGTGTGTAGGAGGCAGCCCATCAATGACTCTCTCATCACTGATGTTTCTATTTCTCTCTCTGCCTCTCCTTTCCTCTCTCTGAAATCAATAAAGATATATTTTTTAAAAATAAATAAGTATATTTGTATTACTATACTGCATGAACTCTGCGCTATCTAAAATGTTCTCCCTGTTTTTCAACTTCTTTCTTATAGAGTCAATTTGATTACAAAAAATTTGAACACAAAGCAAATAATAATTAAAGAAGCATAAAAGCACTTCTATTTCCAGCCCCTAGAGATAATTCTTAGAATTTTAGTAACTGCCCTTCCAACCCTTTCCCTCCTATGTCTATGCTTAGCTTTTTCTTGAAATAATGGAATATAATTTCATGTGAATATTTTGTAATTGCCTTTTTCCATTTAGCCATGTAATTTAGTTCCTGGAAAGTTATTCTTAATGAGTACTGGGTACTTGTTTAAATGAGTAGAGATTAATTTATTTGACCTATTTTTTATTCTTGGGTCTTTACATTGTTTCATTGTGTTTTTTGTTTTGTTTTGTTTTAATTTAAATAACATCACAGCCAATAACACTCTTATACATCTGTATTTCTGCATACTTTTAATTGATTTATTTTTTATTTTCAATCTCTGAAGTAACGTTAAAAATTATTCTTGTAAAATCTTTAACTAAGGTGGGTAAAGAGAAAGCCCCTTTGGTTCTTAGCTGAATCCAATTTTTGTCCCTAGGATCCTCTCAATCTGCTGTTTTTCCTTCAAGGTCTTTTCACTGCGATACACAGATGTCCATGGTGAATGGCTCCAGGACTTTTTTATATGAATGAGAGCAAACCATATGCCTCTTAAAATTATGTTTCATTGGAAGTATTTTCTAAAAGAGACCGTGCTTGCTCAGAATGTTAGAGCAGCCTCTTTATTCCACCCTGCCATCCATGTTCCTTTTCCTTTGTTCATCTTTGTCAGGTTGATAAGTAATAAGCAGCACCTAGTGGTACTTTAAAATGTACTGTAATTCTATAAATATACACAAATACATTTTTCTTAACACTTTTGAAACATTGCTCCTATTTTTAAAGTTCTCTTTGTCTACCCTTCCCTACAATCCTGACCCCTTCCACCACCCTTCAGGAGTAACCACATTTAAGAGCTTGTACGCATTATTTTAGAACTTTTCCTAGGCACAGGTAAGTGTACACACACCCAGACTGTACACTGTTCTGTATGCATGTGTGTGTCTTTTAAAAGTAATTGACATAATCTACAAATTGGCTTTTGAAATAAACAATATTTCTTAGAAAAGAATCAATATAAACATAGAGCAGGGTTTCTCAAATTTATCACTGTAGACATTTGGGCCTGATAATCCTTTGTTGTGTGGGGCTGTCCTGTGCGTTGTAGGACGTTTAGCAATAGCCCTGTCTTCTACCCACTAGATGACATTAGCACCTGCTCCCCCACCCCATCCCACAATTTTTACCATCAGTACTCTCCACATATACTGCCAAATGCCTCCTGAGACCAAAATTGCTCCTGGTTAAGAACCAATGATATAAATGTACTTAATTCCATTTTTGTAAAGCATTACATTCCAAATCATTTAAAATTTTTTTCTGTTACAATGTCACAGTAAGTATTCTTTTACAAGAGGACAATTCTCTTGAGATATTATATGGTATAATGAGAGAGAGCATGGTTTCTGGAGCCAGATTACCTTGGGTCAAATCCTAGAACCTAAATTTGTAAAATGGGGATGCTAATAGAAAGTACTGAGGATTAAAGGCATTTAAGCATGCAAAGCACTTAGAACAGTGGAAGCAATTTATTGATAAATGATACCTATTAGTACACGCCTCCATACGCATGCATGCAGATGTTTCTCGAAGGTAGAGACTGAGCCATTACATAGTTGGTTGTACCAGAGATGCATGTTTTAATTTGAAGAGATGTTGGAAAACCTCCCCCCAGAGAAGTATACTAATTTATGCTGTCATCAATAATATATTATATCGTTAGTTCCTCATGCACTCACCAGCATTTTTATATCATATGCAAATAATTTTTTAATCTGATTGAGGATAAACAGTATTTCATTTTAATCACAATTTGCATATCCTTAATTACTAGTGAGTTTGATCAAGTTTTTATATATTTGCTGGCCATTTATGTTTTCTTTTTGGTGAATATTTTGTTCATACCTTTTACCATTTTTAATTTTTTAATCTTTTTCTTATTGATACATAATAGCTCCTCACCTATTTTGCTTAATAATCTTTTGTTCATATGTGACAAATATTTTTCTCAGCTGGACACTGACTTTTAACTTTGTGTATGGTGATTCTTGGGATACAGAGATTTTAAATTTCAATGCAGTCACATTTATTGATCTTTTCACTTTGAGTTTTGCTTTGTGGGGTCCTGTTTGAAAGAAGTTAGATTATGAACAAATTGTTAATTGATTGGAAACAGTCCAGAGGAAATTTGAAGCAGAAATAATATGATAGAAAAAAATAAAAGAAGACCCTAATATGATGAAGGAAGTGAACTGACATTCATGAGTCACCAACATGCATCCGGGTTTTCACACGTATTAAATCAGTTGTACTGCCAACTGACTGGCCCTTCAGGGAAAGGCAGAAAATCTAAAATGCAGATGCTGCCGTTGTAAGATCATAGTAATTGGGGACATTCAGAGCCAAGTTTAGTCATAGTCCCTGAACCACTATGGTACAGTTTGATCATTGGATTTGGCAATAAATCCTGACTTACAGTCTGAGTGTTTGGTGGAATTCCCTTGAATTATATTTACATTAAAAGTGGCTGAAAGAAATGCTGATGCTTTTGTTATTTTAAAAATGGAATATTTAAAAAAACTCGGCATCTCTATGAAGTTAAGTGAACGAGGGGTAAGTGTCCCTGAGCCATAGTGATGTGACATCAAAGTTTTTGTACCCATTTTACCCTCTGGGGTGTGGTGATTACCACTTCTCCTTTTCTGGATGCCTAGAAATAGGGATGGTCAGGAAAGCAAAGAAAAGTGAGGAAAGCGACTTAGACTGTGTGAGTATAATGATATACCACTATTTAAAATTCTGACCAGCTGATTTTAACTTTTTACCATTTCACATTAGGCCGGGTCTGAAAGGAAACATTTCTTCAACCCCTCAGACCAGGGGTAAGACACGGTTCCATCCATCCACCCTCCCTCTCAAACACACCACTCCACTGAGGGAAAGGCTGTTTATAATCATGACTTTAGTCGGGTTAGAGGCTGTGGAGTGGGCAGGGGTTAGAAGGCCAAGAGACTCAGAGAAAAGGTAGAGAAATCACAGAAGAGGGCTCCCCCTGCCTCTCTGGGTGGGCTCGGGGTGGACTGACAGGAGGCAGAAGGAGGGAAGTAAAGAACTGTCACCATTGCCAGAATTCAGCGCACGGCTGTCTAATGACCAGGCCCTTCTGGGGATGACTTCCTGCCTACCTTGGGCTGCCCAGAATGCCTGCGATACTGTGAAATGTCCGCAGAGGCCAGGGGAGGACTAGCAGCTGACTGCACACGCTGCTCTTCGTGTGATAGGAGGCACAGCCCACAGTTAATGAGGTGGAGCGACGTCCTCACACAGCAGGCATGTTTCGAAAAGCCCTTCACTGCACATCTGCAGCTGGCTTGGGCCCTGAAAACGACAGGTGGGCAAGGGCCCTAGGAAAGTGCAGCCAGACTGATGGAGGGTAGCAAACCGACTCTTTCCTTGAGCTGTTAAACTTATGCATCGAGGACAACTCTGCAACTGATGAAAGGCTTGAACTTCAGGAAAACACCCCTTAATAAAAAGGAAATGGGCAACGCCGAAGCAAGACCTGGTTCACTTTTATGCAGCCCCTGTAGTCCTGTAAAGTGAGATGTAAATGAAATACATTTTAAAAGGATACATTCTTGCTGTTTTTTTAATGTAAACTTTTTATTGAAGTACACATGCTCATAAATATATACAAACTACTAGTTTTCAGCTTGATGGATCCCTCGAATTAAGCAGGCTCCTGTGACTTGGAGCTCAGATCAGGGCCAGCTCCCCGAAGCCACCCTCATGCCTCTGCTCGTCACTACTCACCTGCCCCAAGGAAGTTCCCCATTATGCTGATGTTAACACCAGAGACCAGTTTTCCTGTTCTGAACCTGATAGAACTGAGACCACATAATATATACTCCTTGGCGTCTGGTTCAGTCACTCAACATAATGTGAAAGTCCTCCGCATTCTGTGATGTTGTAAATTGTTTCTTCTCTTTATGGTATAGTATTCCACCACCTGAAAACATTAGGATCCCACCGTGCTAACATCTATTCCACTCTTCCATGATATCCCTTCTACTATCAATGGCAATTTGAGTAGTTTTTAGTCTGAAACTATTAAGAATGATGTTGGGATGAACATACTTGTACAAACCATTTTGTGCGCCGAAGAGTACATCTTCTTGAGTACTTACCTAAAAATAAAATGTCTGGAATATATAGTGTGTACATATATATATATACACACACACACACATATATATACACACACACAAATAACCTACACACACACACACACACACACACACACTCAGTTTTGTTAGATACTGCCATGTTGTTTTCCAAATGCCAAATTTTAGAAGGAAGTATTTCTATATAAATTTTTATTTATTTTGTCCACTTAAATTTATTTTTATTTTTAAAATAAGATACAAAACCAGGGGAATTTTTTTTCCTGGACAATTATGGAATTGTTCTGCATCTTTACTATGGTGGTATTTACATGACTACACATTGGTGAAAATGTGTAGAAACATACAACACAAACTGTGTATTTTTTGTACCACAGTTTATTACCAGTTGAAGGGCATTTAGTTATTTCTAGTTTTGGGCAATCACGATATTAGTTTTATGCTGCTATAAACATTCACTTCAGGTATTTGTGTGGACATAAGCCTTTATTTCTCTAGGGCAAGTGGGAAGTCAGGTCATACAGGACATGCATGTTACACTTTATAAGTAACTGACAAGTTCTTTTCCACAGTGGCCTTTCCATTCTGCATTCTCTTCAGCAATGCGAAGGAGAGTTCCAGTTACTCAGCTCCCTTGCCACCTCCTGGAATTACCAGGTTTGGTTTTGTCTGTTTTGGCCATGCTAAGAGGTGTATAGTGGTACTTCATTGCCGTTTTAATTTGCATTTCCCTAATGACTAATGATGTTGGCATCGTTTATGTGTTTATTCTTTGTCAATATACTTTCTTTGATGAAGAGTCTGTTACAACTTTTTGCCCATTTTTAAAATTAGGTTATTTTTTTCTTATTGTTGAGTTTTGAGAGTTGTTGATCAGATATACGATTTGCAGATATTTTCCTCCAGTCTGTGGCTTGTCTTTCCATGCTTTTTTTTTTTTTTAATCCTTGCCAAGGATATGTTTTTCCATTACTTTTTTCAGAGAGAGTGGAAGGGAGAGAGAGAGAAACATTGACGTGAGAGAGACACATCGATTGGTTGCCTCCCACACATGCCCAAACCAAGGCTGGGGATTGAGCCTGCAACTGAGGTACATGTCCTTGGCCAGAATTGAACCCGGGACCCTTTAGTCTGTAGGCTGACGCTCTAACCACTGAGAAAATCAGCAGAGGTATCTTTCCATTCTTTCAACAAATGCCTTTTGCAAAGCAAAAGCATCTCATTTTGATGAAGTCAGATTTATCAGTTTTTCCTTTAATGAATTGTATTTTTGGTGTTTTTAACCTAAGAGCTCTTGCTAATCTAAGGCCACAAAGATTTTCTCTTATGTTTATTCAAAAAAGTATAGTTTTATATTTTACATTTAAGTCCATAATCCATTTGAATAAATTTTTACTGAAGTGTAAATTATAGGTTAAGGTTCTTTATATATATATATATATATATATATATATATATATATATATAGATGTTCAATTGTTTCAACAGTTTGCTTAAACAAACTACCCTTCCTTCATTTAATTTCCTTTATACTACTGTAAAAAATCAATTGGTCTTATTTTTGTATGTCTATGTTTTAACTCTATTCTGCTCCATTTATCTATATATCTTTTCTTCAATACTACACTGTCTTGATTATTATAGCTTTATAGTAAGTCTTAAAATGAGGTAACATAAGTCTCCCAACTTTATTCTTTATTTTTTCAAAATTGTTTTGGCTATACTAAGCTTCTTCTCTTTTCAGATAAATTTTAAAACCAGCTTACTATATCTACAAAAAAAAATCTGATATGATTTTTATTGCATTGACTCTGTAGATCAATTTTTGAAAATTAACATTTTGAATATCTTGTATTTTTCAATCCATGAACACAATTTATCTCTCTATTGACTTATGTCTTAATTGATGACTTTCATCGGTCTTTTGTAGTTTTCAGCATGGAGATATTGCACAGATTTTACTAGATTTATATCTAAGTATTTTCTTTTCTTTGGTGATATCTTAAATGGTACTGTTTTATTTTTTTACTTTTGATTTCCAATTGCTTATTGTTAGTATATAAACTTTCAAGTGCATTTTATATATTCTCAATGTACTCTTCAGCCTTGCTAAACTTTTTATTCATTATAGCAAGAGAATATAGACACGGGAGGGCAAAGGGGCCACAGTTTGGGAAGGGGTTTCACTTGGAATCAGGAAAAAAAAGCAGTCCAGAGAAAGACAATAAAGGAATGGAGATGGAAAGACGGGTAATCAGGAGAAGGTGATCTATTTATACTCCTCAAACCCAAGCAACATTACACCAAACTCTTGAAATTCTTAGAAGCTGCTACCCACTGCATTACTCAGTTATACATTTATTTCACTTCAGTTTGCTTAATATCTTTACATTTTACCTCCTCTACTTACTATTTTTCCTTCAGAAATTTTAGGTGTCTTTTGAAGCTGGGGAAAGCCTTAAACACTGACTCATGGGACAATCGCAGCTCACTCTCTCACCCTCTCCCACCTTTACTTTTTTTCTATATTTTTTGTGGTATTTGAACAAGTCTGGGTTCACTTATTTATCAAGCACTTATTCACCGTTTATTATGTGTAGGCCACCAAGCTGCCTTGGTATGTGGGGACTGGCAGACTGGCTATCCTGTTTCTGGTCAGGTGGGGCATCCACAGGGACACAAAAGTTTCCTTTGCTGGCTTGGCACCCCAGGCAGGAGCAGCTCCACCTTGGCCCTAGAAATTTAATTCAACAGACATTTGAGTTGAGTCCCAAAGACAACGTGCATTTAAGTATGAAAGCAGAAGCAGTGAGGGCGAAGGGCACAAAGGAAGCAAAGGCAGACAGGTAAAAGTGCATTGCTTTTGCCGGTAACAGAGCAGCTCTCAGCAAGAGCAGAGAGAGATGACATGGCAGCTAAAATGACAACATGGGAAGGAGAAGGAACAAACTGTGCGAGTGCAGAGCAATTCTCTTGACATTACATATAGTGTAGAAGTTTTTAGCTGAAAGGGAATTCAGGATCAGATCATACAGACCAACCCTCAACCTTTTATTCTGTAAATGGGGAAACTGAGGCCTGAGCCGACGTGAACAGCCCAAGATTAGGCAGTGCTACTCAGCTCATTGAGTCAGAGACACAGGATTCTCAATTTAGAGCTTTGTCCCACATATCCTATTGCTTCCATCTCTCAAAGTTTTAAAAATGCAAAATAAATAAACACCTGTAAGCAGCAGCTGCTGCTGAAGAGCCTTTGATTTCTCCCCCAGAGGGCAGGTATCCTGCCTTACATCCTAAGAACACATTCAAATAGATGGCGCTCTCCGTCTGCCTTCTCTTTGGGTGTTTTAAGAGCGAGCACCCTGCGCGGTCGGGCGTGGCTCAGTGGTTGAGAGTCAACCTAGGATCCAGGCGATCGGGGTTCAATTCCCGGTCAGGGCACATGCCCTGGTTGTGGGCTCAATCCACAATGACTCTCTCATCTTTGATGTTTCTATCTCTCTCTCTTTCCTCTCTCTGAAATCAATAAAGATATATTTAAAAAAAGAAAAAAAGAAAAAAAAGAGTGAGCACCACAAGAGGATGCTCTGGTCTCTTCGCTCCTCCATGGCCAGTCAACTGAGTCAGAACCAGCTCTTTCCTTCCATAAGACACAGTAGCACAGCTCAGCTGCCTGCTGAAAGACTCCATGCAAAACATATTCTGTAGACTCTCTCCTCCCTCCCCATCTGGTCAGACACAAAGCAGTCATCCTAAAGGCTTCTCTCCCTTCCCCTTGCCCTCACTCCTACATTAGCCTTGCTTGTTATGGAGCTGCACCCTCTTCTAGGACATTATTAGGATTCATCTTTTTTCTATTATTTTCATCTCTTCTATCAGTCAAGGGGAAACAGATAAAAAGGCTGCTCTTAGAACAAATAAGAAATCTCACAGTTTTGAACTCACAGACTGCTCATTTCTTCCTAAAGATTTTGTGCTCAGTGGAAAGTTATTATATGCTAAGACACAAGAACAAAACTGTTATTTTTGCCCAAACTTTCTCTAATATAACTTTATAATTCTAACTTTCTAACATTTAAGTCTTCTGGACACAAGCTATTGATCTATTTACAACTCTTCACAAAATAGTTTTATTTCTTAAATATTATTTCGCATTAGTATTATAAATTTTAGTAGACTGTAACACTTTGAATAATACCCATTGATATTTCTTGCATACTTACCATGACTACAGAGTAGTCTGTGCTAAATGCTAACCGTGCTTCAGCCCAGTTAGTTCCCCAGGCCAGAATTCTCTGAGGCATGCATTTTTATTAACCTCTTATACAGATGGGGAAACTGAAACTTAGGTATTTAATTACTCACCCAAGGCCTTCTAGATAACAATTAGTAGAACCAGAACTTGACTTCAGACAGCTCGGGTCTCAAACTTTCATACATGACCACAATGTTATCCAGCCCCATTCCAAGTACCTAATTATAGTTCCATTGACCCTGAAAAAGAAGGTAACTACCAAGGTCTCCTGGTGGTTAAGTGAGCTCAAAATTAAGAACAGAGCCTAGCAACTGTTTCTAAACATGGACCTCTTGCACAGGCCACATTTCAGAGGGAAGCATTCACTGAAGTGCCTGGGTCTCACCCTAGCTGCCTGCCAGCACTGTGTTCCTGCCCTCTGAACCAGCACCTACAAAGGAGTTCCTGGAATCCTATTTCAACCAATAAGACTGAGACTTTTCCTGCCTAATCGGAGCTATGCAACATCTTCACCCACCAATCTGAGTGGCTACATTCTGACCAATCAGGACAAGTTTTTTTGGACAAATCAAACTGTGAGGATTTGGAGTTCTCATTTGCATGAGGATGGGTCAGTGAGGGGTCAGGGTCAGGGACTTCCCTCTTTATAAATCATCTCTTCTCTGTCTCAGGGAGGGCACTTTTCCTTTCCACCCAAAACTGAAGACTGTGCATCCTAGACTGGAGCTGAGACCCTAAAGGCATCTCCTGGAACCAGAGCTGAGCAGAGCTGTCCTGTCTCTGCAGACAGAGCAAAGCCCTGCTGTGTCACAGTCTCCTCCTTCACTGAACCCCAAACTGGGGATTCCTCCTGGTGTTGAATTGGTACCAATGACCATCAGTTGATAGTTCTCTAAAAATCCACTGTATAAATTTTATTTAAATAAGCCTAGTGATTTCAGAGACTAAGGTTGCACTATTTAATACAGAAAGAAAAGAGGCAAACAAAACAGAAATGAAAAACTGACTATAATAATAGACTTCTTAATCAATATATAGTCATAATAAAACAGTTCTTCATTTTTCAAGAGATCAGTTTTATTGACAGTTCAGATATTTAGGATCTCATTTCAAGAAAAATGACCAGAAAAGCCCTTTGCTGTCACAATACCATATGCCAACTTCTATGCAATTTAAATAAACGAGCCAGGGACTCAGGTAATAGCTAAATAGTTACCAACTTTTATTAGATCATGGTTATATTCAGCTATATGGCATTTTTAACTCATAGGGTATTAATAAATATTAAGTTAGAACATGTGTACAGAGGAGTACATAAGAAGCAGATACACTGAAAACAAGAAATCACAGTGAATTAGAAATTGGCAATGGGTGTGAGAAAAAAACCTAAATCAAAGGAATTAGCAAAGATCTAACATTCTAGAGCAATTTAGAGAAGAAAATCAACTTGATATCCTAATAGTTAGACATTCTACATATTTCTTAATAGTTCAGTTTGCTCAAGGGTCATAGATAGAGAGCAGGCAGACAGCTCTGTTGGGAAGGGTATGGGGTGTGTGTGGAGGGATTGAGCAAAAAAGCAAAAAAAGAGAGAGAGCTCATGGACAACAGTGTGGTCATTGCCGGGGATGGGGAAGGGGTGAGTGGAGGTAGAAGAGGGCATGGAGGGGATAAATGGTGATGGAAAAAATAAAGACATCCTACATTATCGCAAAGGACAAAGTGCAATTTTGATAATTAAGAACCTAGATTTTTCTGAAGACGATTAAATATTTTAGCATTTTTATTGATTAGAGCTGAGAAGATAAGATGTGTTATATATTTTTAAATTTATGTTTATCTCTATTTTTCAATGCTATTTATTTTCTCTTTAGCTAATTCCAATTTATCTTCACATTTTTGAGGAATTTATTACTTCTACATTTTTCTTAAACTCGACTCCACATTCCAACCACTTCCATTGCCTGAGAAAAGCATCCGTGTGCTCTGGAATCCCTGTGCTGCGCTCCTCTATAGAGTCAATCACTTCCCTCAGTTTTGAAGTCATATGATGAATTATTTGGGCACAGTTTTCATCTCTGTGAAAATATCCCAGCGAGTATTTTCATCTTTTATTCGCTTTCCCTATTTATTTGTTTATGTTTCTTTTTTTCTTTTTTTGTATCTTTGTTATGTGTTTTTGTTGCTTCTCCTGAGGGTTCAGGACTATATTTCAGAAAAGTTGAGATTTTTATGTCTAATCTAACATTTTGTGTTCATATTTTATCAGCCCCTCGTTACTCTTACCCAAGGGAGTGAGGAAGCAGTGTGACTGCTCACAGTGGAAGGCTCTCTATATTCCTTTGCCATGATCATAAAATGTCCTATCTGTGTGGTTTATTAATTAACTACCTCATCTGCTTATCGTTATCAAGCTATGTGTACAAAAGCTCCTGTTACCAGTTCATGCACATTGTTTCCATTATTGCAAGCACGAGTTGACTTTTATACTGTGGTCCTCACTTTGGAGAGTGTACATGGAGGGCTTGTTCAGAGATCTGCAGCCCAGAGTATTATCCCTGTACACTTTCCCTTGGGCTCCTGCAGTAGTTCTGCCTTTCCTGGGGGTCAGCTCTCTCCTTGGCTCATTGAAAAAGATGTGGTTTTTCTTATTCTTTTTGCATTTGGGTGATTTTAGAGGAAGAAATGGGAAAGCCATTATCTTCAACCTGCAAGAGGTACTAATCATTTTCTGAGGATCTGGCACTGAAAACTTAAACAACATATAAAACATGAACATTTTTTATTTTATTTCATTTTTATTTCATTTTATTATTTATTTTATTATTTATTTATTTATTTATATTTATTTATTTATATTTATAAATTTATGTCTGAAAACAACAGAAATTTATTTCTTACAGTTGTGAAATCTGGAAGTCCAAGATCAGGGTGCTGGCATGGTCAGCTGAGGGTTCTGTTCCAGGTGGCAGACTTCTCACTGTGTCCTCAGTGGTAGAAGGACCTAGGGAGCTTTCTCAGGCCATTTTTATAAGGGAATTAATCCCATTAATGTGGTTCTACCCTCATGACCCAGTCACCTCCCAAAGACCCCACCTCCAAATACCATGACTATGAGAGTTAAGTTTCAACATATGAACTTTAGGGGAACACAAATGTTCAGACCATAGCAACAATAAATATCATTCTTAGACAATTAGGAGTAAATCCTGCTTTTGTAATCCTTGGGCTTAGGGTTTATAAGGGATGCAGCCCATCAAAATGATTCTAAAACTGAAAAAGGCAATGATCCCTGTGAGCCAACAGCCAATATAGCTTTATGGCAGAACCTTGAACTGGTGTTGGCAGCAGAGGCCACAGGGAGTGAAGGATGGGGCCGGACTATTCCAGGGAGGTGAGACCAGGCAGTGGTAGTGATGTCCTTTTGTGTCTGGCTTATTTCCCTTACCATAATGTTTTCAAGGCTTATTGGTGTTGTAGCATTTTTAGAATTTAATCTCCTTTTATGGCTGAATAAAACTTTATTGTACGATATACACATCTATTTATCTATTCATCTGTTGATGGACATTTGGGTTGTTTCTACTTTTTGGCTGTTGTGAATAATGCTACTGTGAATATTGGTATGTAAGTGTTGGTTTAAGTCCTTGCTTTGAGTTCTTTTGAGTATCTACCTAGACTTGGGAGTGCTGGGCCTTATGATAATTCTATGTTTAATTTTTTAAGAAACTGGGCCAGGGCCTTTTAAGCCCACCTGAGTACTTACCTGGGAGCATGAGAATGGCAGGGGCCATGCTTCATTCATCTCCACATAGAGAACCCTAAAGTAGTCTCTGGAGCCAGACAATCCTCTGTTCAAATCCCAGCTCCAGTTTTCAGTACCTGAGCCTCCATTTTCTTTTTTTTTCTTTTCCATTTTGAAACCATTTTTATTTTTCAATTACAGTTGACATACATCATTATATTAGTTTCAGGTGTGCACTCTAGTGATTAGACATTACATAGCTTACTAAGTGATCATCCCAATAAATCTATTACACATCCGACACCATGCATAGTTATTAGAATATTATTGCCTATACTCCCTATGCTGTCCTTTACATTTCTATGACTATTCTGTAACTAACGACTTGTACTTCTTAATCCCTTCACCTTTTTCACTCATCCTCCAGACCTCCTCCCATTTGGCAGTGGTCAAAATGTTCTCTTTATCTATGAGTGTGTTTCTGATCTGCTCTTTCAGTTATTTTGATTTTTAAATTCAATTGTGAAAAGATATGTATTTATTGTGATTGTATTATTCATATTTTTTATCTTTATTTTCTTCTTAACATTTCGTAAAATACTGGTTTGATGGTGATAAACTCCTTTAGCTTTTTCTTGTCCGGGAAACTCCTTATCTGTCCTTCCATTCTAAAGAATAGCTTTGCTGGGTAGAGTAACCTTGGTTGCAAGTCCTTGCTTTTCATCACTGAACATT
The DNA here is from genome assembly GCF_964146895.1 of Miniopterus schreibersii. Lineage (NCBI taxonomy): Eukaryota > Metazoa > Chordata > Mammalia > Chiroptera > Miniopteridae > Miniopterus > Miniopterus schreibersii. Next base: position 74,334,605 of record NC_138108.1, on the reverse strand, counting down.
TCTTGCCACTCCCTCCTGGCCTGCAAAGTTTCTGTTGAGAAATCAGCTGACAGTCTTATGGGAGCTCCCTTGTAGGTAACTAACTGCTCTTGTCTTGCTGCTTTTAGGATTTTCTCTTTGTTTTTAACCTTTTGAATCTTAATTATACTGTGTCTTGGTGTGGGCCTCTTTGGGTTCATCTTGTTTGGGACTCTCTGAACTTCCTGGAATTGTAGGTTTATTTTCTTCACCAAGTTAGAGAAGTTTTTTGTCATTATTTTTTCAAATAGGTTTTTAATTTCTTGCTCTCTCTCTTCTCCATCCGGCACCCCCATTCTCTTGCTCTTTTCCATCTGGTATCCCCATGATGTGAATGTTGGTATGCTTGAAGTTGTCCCAGAGGCTCCTTACACTATCCTTATTTATTTATTTATTTTTGGTTCTTTTTCCTTTTCGCTGTTCTGATTGGGTGCTTTTTGTTTCTTATATTCCAAATTGATTCTTGGCTTCATTTACTCTGCAGTTGATTCCCTGTAAATTATTCTTCATTTCTGACTGATCCCTCTTTTTAAAAGATGTATTTATTGATTTTTAGAGAGAGAGGAAGAGAGAGGGAGAGAGAAACTTCAATGTGAGAGAGAAACATTGATCAGATGCCTCCTGCACACACCCAGACCAACCAGTGTTTGAGCCCCCAAGCTGGCATGTGCCCTGACTGGGAATCAAATTGGTGTCCTTTTGGTGCACAGGACAATGCTCAACCAACTGAGCCACAGTGGCCAACGTTGACTGGTCAGTTTTTATGCTGTTGAGGTTCTCCCAGTCTTGATAGGGTGTTCTATAGTATTCAGTGGCACAGCCTCCCTGATCACTGAAGCTGGGCACTTGAGGTGTGACCCCCATGTGGGCTGTGTACACCCTCCTCTTGTAGTGGATCCATGATTGCTGTTGGCACATCAATGGGAGGAATTTATCCTCAATCAGCTGCAAGGACTGGCTGTGACCACTGACCACTGACCTCCAGCTATTGTGGAAGATCAGCTGTGCAGGAGCCCACCCCACAGAGCAGGACTTACTTCAGCAGGACTCTGGTGCCCACTGAGTCTACCCTTTGAGTGCATTGCTTGTGGAGGTGATTGGGTGGTGATGCTTTGACGTGGTCTGAAACTGTCCCCTGGGTGTACTGGCTCTGGGGCCTCCTGGGAGATGCAGGTCAAGGTCAGCTCACATCTGTGTTCTGTCTGGAGCCACCAAACATGAGCTGCAAAACAATCTGCAGATGGCTGCTATGTGTGCAGGGCCTGGAGGTGCCTAGGCGAGGCCATGCTGTGAACCAAGGCTGGCTGCTGCTAGTGTTGGAGCTGGGGCCATTGAGTGGGAGATATGGGGCTTGTTGAGGCCAGATATTGCTTGTTTGAGTGATTTCAGGAAAGTCTAAAACATGAGCCAAGACAGATCATTTATGTAGAAAAGCTGCTGGAAACAGCTTGGGTGGGCCTGCAAGTTGGGTGGGGCAGGGCCTCATGGAATCATTAGGGCAGGGAAAACAATGTGAGCCAGGTTGATGAGGGAAGGGCACAGAAAACGAGCTATGACCTCTGCCAGCACTCCTGTCTGGGAGAAAACTGTATCCCCAGCTCTCCCCCTGATGCCAGACAATTCAGTTCCTTCCTGTATAACCTTGGTGCCTTTCAAGTTGCTGCCCCCATGCTGGAGCTCAGAGGGAGTGAGTCTGAGTAAGTCCATGCCCTGGCCCTTTTAAAGGAACTACCAGCAGCCTTCATTCCACCTCAGGCACAATCCCCACTGTTTTTTACAGCCAGAAGTTATGAGACTTCTCTTCCTGGCACTGTAACCCTAGGTTGGGGGGCCTGGTGTGGGCTGGGACCTCTCCCTTCTCAGGGTGGAGTTCTGCAGACAGGATATCCCTCCTGATTTTTATCCACCACACATGGTTGTGGGACAAGGCATTCCACATTTTCACCCCTCCTACCAGTCTTCATGTAGCTTCTTCTTTATATCCCTAGTTGTAGAACTTCTGTTCAGTTAGATTTTAGGTGGTTCTGAATGATGGTTGTTCTGCAGTTTAGTTGTAATTTTGATAAAATTTGAACATTTTTAGATCAACTGCATGTTTGCTGGATTGCATAGGTCTGAAGCATAGTAGAAGCTGAATCCTTCAAAGTTTAGAAAGTTGCCTGCTCTACAAGATTGGAAGACATTCTGCTTTAATTATCATCTCACAAGGATCCCACTCTTATGCCTGAAATTTTGTCAAAAAGGGATAAACATCAGCAACTTTTTTGAAAGTCTGAGAAACTGAAATATAGAACGTTTGAAAGAAATTCTCCAAACTACACACTATGAATAGCTACCTACTGCATGCATACTATAATTTGATAGCTTCATATACATTATTTAATATACTTCTCAAATGAGATCTTCAAATCAGAAGTTATTTTTGTAAATTTCATAGATAAGTTAATGAGGTTCATAGGGAGAAATGATTTTGCAATGGTTATTTAGGCAGTAATTAGTTCATTGGATATTCAGATATGCAAAATATTAACACCCTCTTCTCTCCTAAATTCTTAAGTAATTGAAAACTGATAGCAGACACAGATGAAGATTTTCAGCAACTATACTCTAGTGAAGGATATGCCTTAGACCTCCTTCTACATCAGTAATCCAGATCTTGGCACCTGTTGGGAGAAAACTAGGTTTACAGAGCCAAATCTGAGCCAACTTCTCCAGCCATCTGTAGGGAGTCTTGCAACCTGATTCATACCCCATGGGAAGAGCAGGTTAGAGATAGTTGGAAAGTGGTAGGCCTCAACAGTCCACCAAGAACATGCTCACTACATGCAAAGAGAGTAGAGAAAGATTTAGCAGGCAAATCTGAGAGGAAATAAAATAGAAAAAGTTGGTGTTACCCAATTCCATCAATTATATGTGAGCAGAGGTAAAAAACAGGGAATGGAGAGAGTTAGGAATGTTTCTCCATGGTTTTGCTCTCCTAGAGACATGGAAGTCTCCTCTCCTTTATAAAAACAGGAGATATGAGTATTAAATGTCTCAGCAACTTTATAAGGAAGACCTACTGTTTCTATACCCTCTGTCTGCTTCCCACACCAAGTCAGAGGAGAAGAAACTGGAATTTCCAATCCTTGTCACTGATCAAAAGTGAATAGCTTAAGGACAGAAAGCCTTGCTCTCTGGGAGAGTTTGATTGGCTCTCTCATTTGCTTCTACACTGTTCACCCCAGCACCCTGAGGACAGTGGAGACAGCAGCCCTCCCCTGCATTCCTTCAGTCTGGGAGGTAAGCCAGGTATTCACACTCTATGTGCTCCTTCTTGAGAAGGTCAACAAATTACTATTTTTTGCTCTCTTTCTATCTCAAGAATATTCATACTGGATCTCTCCTCTTATTCTGCCTCCCTCCTGTAAAAAACAAAAAACACACAACTGGCTCCCTGTTAATCTGCTTAAATTTCTTTTCTTTTCTTTTCTTTCTTTCTCTAGTCTATTAATTATTTTCTTCCAAGTGGATTTCTTATTCATGCCAATGAATCCTGCCCTTATCATCTTGAATAAAGTTCAGCTTTCTTACTTAATAAACTATCTATATAGCATGCTCTATTTACAAAGTCCTTTTAATTAGAGCTTCCTTAATAATCCCGGGAAGTGGTTAGGTGGCTTAAATCTACTTTCATGTGCCCTCCCTTTCTACTTGCACAAAACTCTTCTCTCTGCCCCCCACCCCCTTTCACCATTATTTGCCAGCCCATCTATTTTTTCCCACGCATCTTCTTTAGCTTTTCAGATAGATCTTCATAGACGTGTTCTGGGGTCAGCTGTGTGGAACTGTAATTTCCCGAAGCCTCACCACCCTCTGGGTACATATGTGGGAGTGTTAATATTAATACTTAATTTTTCTGGCTCATTTATTCTAACTGCTGATATGTGAACCCCAGCTTCCTGAGAATTCCCTCTTAAGAATTTTTAGACTCTCCAGAGGCACGTGTGACATATGCTGCTCTTTCTTGGACTTTTTGTCACCCCACTGGCCATGGCCACTTCCTCCTGCTCCTCTGCTGGGTCCATTTTTCTTGGCCACTGCTCTTTATGGTGCAGCCATTTCCCAAAGTGGGCCACTGCCACAGCTGACACTCACTGCCCCGTGCTCCTCTTCTACCCAGACTCTCTTGTTGATCCCCGACTCAGCATTTCTCGGCTGGTGGCACCCTCTCACACTCTAGAATCACATCTGCTCTGTGGTGAGTGGCAGGGTGACAGGAAGATTCTGGCTCTCTCTTCTGGATTCAGATAAAAGTGTTGCTGTGGAGGGTTGCTGGGCTACTGTGTTCCTTTGCTTGGCTGCCCTACCAAAGTGCCACAGACTGGCTGGTTTAAAAACAGAAGTTTATTTCTCATGGGTATAGAGGCTGGAAGTCCCAGATCAAGTTGTTGGCAGAACTGGTCTCCTCTTAGGCCCCTCTCTTTGGCTTGTATTTGGCCACCTTCTAGCTTGTGTCCTCTCTAAGTCTCTCCCCTGTGCACATACATTCTTGGTGTCCCTCTCTATGTCCTAATGTCTTCTTCCTATAGGTGCTAAAGAAAAAACCCAACATAGACCCAAAATGATGTGACTCATGCTAAAAGCCTGATACTAAACTTGTATTTAATATCTGATCTAACTGCAGTTTCAACATCTCCTGGAAACATAATCTTAATCAACCAGTATGGAATTTTATGGCCAAGCACCAGTAAAGTAATCTGTCACAGAGACACTCTCCACCACCATAGAAGAAAGAGCCAACCTACATAATAAAAACCCTTTCCCTTCTCCTCTCCCCACAAAAGGTGTCCTTACCTGCAAATAAGCCTTTTTTCCCCCCCACTAATGTCACCCTTGCCCCACCTGCTTCCTATAAAAACCTTCCATTTTGTATGCCAGTTAGACTGGATGAGGGATCCCTCTAAAAGCCTCCTTTTAGCTTAACCATTTCTTTAAAGACCCTATCTCCAAATATAGTCATATAAGAAGGTGCTGTGGTTAGGGCTTCAACATCCGAATTTTGGGGTAAACACAATTCAGCCCAGAACAGGTACCAATGCAATTCAGAGCAAAGATGAACTGTTCTTTTATTCTCTCTCTGCCTGCCCCTCCCCCCCTTATAGATATACAGTTGAAAACTAGTCTCTGGTAACCCCTCCACACATCACTGAGAATTCCTACGCACCTTTGTCAGCCAGGCATGTGTGACTCATGTTGGTCACAGCTCCCTTTTCTTAGAGACCCCACAGACCCCATGCTAAGAGCTGCACCTGTCGCCACATCGTTCAGGGCTCACACCAGACCCTCAACAACAAAGGCCATCTGGACTTAAAATGAACCACTGTTAAATGTGTTATACAGCTGACGCTCCGTGTGCCGTTGGAAACCTCAGGCTCTGTATTTAGAATAGACGAGTGCATATTGTCACTCTGCCTAACTTAGCTGTGTGACCTTGGGGAAGCCACTTAACCCTTCTGTGTCTTAGTTCTCTTATCTTCAACATAGATTTCACAGGAGTAGTACATACCTTAAAGGTTGTGATAAACCTTAAATTTGCTATTACAAATAAAACACTTAGAATAGAGGACATAGAAAATGTTCAGTAAACTCTAGCTCATATTAGTGCCATGAGGTGAGGAGAGGGTGGGGGCAGAGACTCACCTTACAGTATCTCTATAATACATACTCAGTAATTATAAGTGGAACAAATGCATTATTATTGTAACATTTACCACATTTTAAAGTTTACTCGGTTCTTTTATAAGTTATTTCATTTAATCTATGATAAAACTGGTGACCAGAGATTTTAAGAAACTCGACCAAAGTGTTACACAACTAACATGCCAAGAAGCTGAGATTTGAACCTCTCTCTTCCCCACCCCTGTCTTCTCATCTCATTACCTCACCTTGTAATCAGTACTGTGAACTCCAGACTCCCTAACCTGCCCACCTCCCACTCCAAAACAAAAGTGAACCTTCTCCATCTCCTGGGAACGCGCGTCTTATCTGATTGTATTTCACTGTGTCATCTAATCCTGCACTTTAGGGAGTGATTTGAAAGGTGCAGAAGACCAATTTGGTTGGAACACCTTGAACACACCTGTGAACAAAGAAATGCAGAGAAAATTCTCCCATGTGGATAGAAAGGTTCAGTCACCCCTTGAACTGTATGCCAGAATCACCACTTCCTCCCAACTGCTAGCACACATTTTCTGGAAGTGGGCAGACAGGAAGTACTTTTGGATTTGCAGGTCACACCTCCATCTCTGTTGTGACATCACAGCAGCTCTGCTATTGCAGCACAAAAGCAGTCAGACAACACATAAAGAAAGGGGCGTGGAAGTGCTCCAGTAAACTGTTACCTACAAATTGGGCCACACCTGTTCTGATTGCCAACCCCTGCTACACACACATTTCTGAGTTTAATCTTCGTCACAGTCTTGCAGATCTGGTGTGTTTATTCCTATCTGAAGGTTGCAAGTGGACTCAGTAAGGACTGAGCGCAGGGAGGGGAGGCAGCAGGAGCTCATTAGTCTTGGGGACGTTTTGCTGTGTTTCAGAGCATCTCGTCCTGGGTTTTCCACTTTCTGTTCCCTCTGCGCGTCAGCCTGCATATTTGCATAGTTGCTCATGTTACGTTCAAGTCCCTTTGGTGACAGCATGATCTCGCGGTCACTTGCATGGTGTTTTCCAGCAGCAGATGACAATGATGTTATTATTTACTGTCGCTGGTTAGGCTCACAAGTTCAGTACTTAAGAACCGTTTCATAGCTTTCTAGCTACGTTAGGTAAAAACAGGTTCAGATCCACAAAACAAGGTGATTGGTCATTCCCACCTTTCAGTTTCTAGTTAAGAACTTGAGCTTTGGAGGGAGAGAGTCCTATTTGGTTTTTCATAAATCAGATGATACTACGACGTGTTTTGTAGGATTGTTGTGAAGTCAATGCAAGGATGTTGGTCAAACACTTAATACAGAGCTTAGAACACAGTAAATGCTCATTAAATGCAGCCATTGTTACTTGTCACTCTCCTTCCTCTTCTCTCGTGGTCTCCTCCACACCCTTGCCGGTGCTAGGCTGCTACACGTCAGTTCTCACTTTGAGGTGTTAGCTCAGCTCAGGGTTTCTCAACCTCGGAGCTATTGACCTTTTAGGCAGGTAACTCTTTGGTGTGGGAACTTGGCTGTGCATTTTTGGATATTTAGCAGCATCCTTGACCTCTACAACTAGATAGCATTAGCACCCCCCAGTTGTGACAATCAAATATGTCCTCAGACTGCCCAAATGTCTCCTGAGGGACAGAATCACCCCAGTGGAGAACTACAGCCCCAGCTCCCCGTGAGCCCTTCTGTGGTCTCTGCTCCTTCACACCTCAGCAGCCAGCTGTGGTCTCCCTGAGCTCTGCTTCTATGCCCACTAATTGCATCAGGAGGGAGAAACTGACCCAAGCTAACCATTGAACTTTCACCTCTTGAGAGTATGCATTTCAAATTCAGAGCCAGCCATTCTGTTTCAGCAGGACCCTTTTCCCAAGAAGGTGAATACTCCAGGGTTTCAGGGGTGGCTTCTGCTCATGGAACAGAGCAAACCAGCCGGCAGAAACAGAGCATGATGCTTAGAGAAGCAGAGAGGAGAGCTGCAGCTAGTGCCCCGCATGGGGTTTCTCATCATTTCTACTTACGGGTTTCAGGCCTGGGAGAGATGGGATGATCCGTCTGTCCTGGGTCTAGTTAGCCATTCCAGATTCTTACCAAGACATTCTCAGCCTACTCACTTTCTTTGTACTTAAATTCAATCTTGTAACTTTCTTCTGCTTGCAAATAAAAGAGTCTTAACTAAGATACTGAAGAGAGGGTCGCTGGGGTTTCAGAGGGATGGTAAATAACACCACTTTCCCGCTCTCCTGAATTTGGAACTGTATCTGAGCGTCTAGTCAGGTAAAATGGAAAAAGAAACACTCCAGCAGATACAAACAAAGAGAATTTCATAGGACAAATAGGTTATGGAGGTGATGGGAGAAATGAAAAGTCCAGGATATGATGAAAGAACCCAGAGATTAATAACGCCAGGGAGCCACCTCCCTGCAGTTCACTGAGCAAATGGTCTCAATTATTTCCCCTCCCCGTTTCCATACTCATGCTATGGCCCTATTCTTTGGTTTGGGTTTGACCGTTTACCTTGCTTTGCCTAACTACCTGTGGGCAGGAGTAAAATTTTGCCAATTTTGAACCTAGGTCTGAAGAAGCCTCACAAAACATCCAGTCTCAAATCTAATGTGTATAGAGTGTAGAAGTAGTTACTCCCATTTTGTATCAAGATGTGAGCCAAATTAAAATCAATTACTTTTCTTGGACCAATCAGGAAACTGGTGTTTCAGGGCCAACTGCCAACCCCAGAGAGCTACACCTGGGATCTGCTTTCCTGGGGAAGAAGCTATTGGAATCATAAGAACACTTAAATGATAATTTTGAGGAGTTGCTGGGGGCTTAGGTGGACTAGCTTGAGAGTGAGAAATTCCTGGGGGCCACAGTTTTAGGAGAACCCCCATGTTTTCTGGGTTTTACCTCCAAGTACCCCACCAGGTTCTCAGTGAAGATCTGAGAAAGATTTCTTTATGACTGAAGCAGCTGTAGAGAAAGAATAGTCATTGCAAAATATGCCCAGAGCATTCTACATAATAAGGGACTGCTCTCCAAGAAAAGAGACTTTGTAAGAGTCTTATCCCAGCTGGGAAAAGTTATCTTCACACTCTATTTCCCTGCAGCCTTTGTGTCTCATATAAAGGGGGGAAATAACCAACAGGGGTCATGGAAACAGACTGAGAACACTGCAGCCAGGAAAGAAGTAGGAGAAAGTGGAAAAAGCTACATGACTAGAGAAACACTTGTGAAAGTCACAGCTCCACAGGCTGGAATTTAATAAAACTTTTATAGGACGTTTTATAGGACATTTAATAGGACATGTAACAATGTCTTCCCCTCCCCTTACCTTAACACACCAACAGGGTGTGTAATAAAGTATAATAAAGTGAATTATAGATGAAAGAACTGCAAGACACAGACTTTTCTGAGAAGGAGAACTTAGGGAACCCTGAAGCAAGAAGGAAAGACAAAATCAATGATTCTAAAGGAATTTGAAGCCACTGGCACTTATAGCAAATCTTAAACCCAGCACAACTCCTAAACTTATTAATAAGTCCTCACACTAAAGACTGACTTACCTCAGTTCATAATACCTGATACCTGTAACGAGCCTGACATTGAAGAACTATATGCATGCCAAAAGGAAAAAAGAAAAGTCTGATAAGACAAAGCGATTGTTACTAACCTAAAGGGGATTTTTTGCCTGTGAGTACCAAAGACCAGTCAAATGTGAACAAAGTTTTCAGCCAAAACAGAAAAGATTTATTTTTAAGGAAATGGCTTCAAACCTGGAGTCACCAGTGAGCTGTTGCTCTAAAACTTGGCTCCCTGATGGTTTCCAGAAGATGGGTTAGACTGTGAAAAAAATCATTAATCACGGTGGAGTTAAGGTCATGGTCTCTATTGATTGGTAAGTGCTAGGGTAGGAGGTAGTTGATCATCACATCTGATTCCCATGTCAGCCAAGGTATCACTCTGTCTGTTTTCACAAGGGTATGGTTAGTGAAGCCATTCTACTCCTGGGTCTGGAGCTGAAACACAACTGAGGCCTAGATGTTATCTTTAGTTTGAATAAAACTCTGTCTCTGTAGTCAACAGACCTAAGGCTTTGTTTGGAGGATTATTAGATGCCTACCAGAACCTCATTGTCCGGAGGGTTTAATGATTAAGGGAGCAGATGTGCAAGAGAGAGGGAGATGGGTGAGTCAGTGTGCTTCTAGGTTGGATAAGGCCAGTTTGAATAAAAAAAAAAGGAGAAAAGGTCGATTAAAGAAATGAATTTTTTGCATGGTTATGCAATCATCAGAATCAAACATAAGTATTACACAGATGTTGAAATTTTCAGACATAAAATTTAAAATAGCTACGGTTAATATGCTAAAGGCTATAATGGCAAAAGAGACAAGATGCAAGAACAGACAGGTAATGTAAACAGAGAATGGAAACCGTAAGACAGAATTAAAAGGAAATATTAGATGCCAGTTTACCTTTATTTATCCATTCTCTGAAATACTATAACAAAAATAAAAAATGTCTTTAATGGGATCATCAGTAACAGCATATCCAAAAAAAACCAAAAAACTGGTGAGTTTGAAAAGAGGTTAATAGAAAATTACCATACTGCAATGAATAGAGAAAAATAATAATTAAAAATTTTGAACAGAACATCCAAAAACTGTGAAAGAATTTCAATTTTAAAAAATATAATATATGGATACTTGAAATACTAGAAGGAGAAGAAAGAAAGAACAAAGAAGAAGAAATAGTTGAAACAATAATAGCCAAGAAATTCCCGTTCACAAACACCAAAGCATAGAGCAAATCAGTTCCACAGATTGGAATTTAATAAGACTTTTATAGGACATTTTATAGGACATTTAATAGGACGTGTAACAATGTCTTCCCTTCCCCTTATGAAGTTCAGAGAATGTCAAGCAAAACTAATATAAGAACAATAATATAAAAAACACTTAGTCATATAATATTGAAACTGTATAAAACCAAAGGCAGAGAAATCTGAAAAGAAGTAAAAACAAGAAGAATAACTTTGCTATTAAGAAATAATGGTAAGAATTACTACAGACTTTTCATCAGAAAGCATGAAAACAAGAAAAGAGTAAAATATTAAAGTTTACAATAAGAAAAAGTTATCAACCTGAAATTTTATATCCAGCAAAATTATTCTTCAAATGTGAAGGAGAATAAAAACTTTCTCAAACAACAAATGAAAGAATTCATTAGCTGCTAACGTGCTCAGAAAGCAATGTTAGGAGAAGTTCTTCTAAGATAATTAAAATATATCAGAAGATCAGATGTATAAGAAGAAAAGAAAAGCATCAGAGAAGGATAAATAAAGGTAAACTAAAATCTTTTTAGTTTGGGTGATCATAGCATATGGACACATGGAATGAATGGCAGCACTGTCATAAGGGGCAGAAGAGATTTTCAGTTATAAAATATCTGCACTATAAGTGAAGCAGTATAGTGTTATTTGAAGACATTTAGAATAGTTAAAAATGTATTTTGTAAACTCTAGACCAATTATTAATTTAAAAAGCTGTAGTACATTGCCGGTCAGTGTCGCTCAGTGGCTGAGTGTCAATCCATGAACCAGGAGGTCATGGTTCGATTCCAGGTCAGGGCACATGCCCGGCTTCAGGCTGATCTCCAGTAGGGGGCATGCAGGAGGCAGCTGGTCAATGGCTCTCTCTCATCACTGATGTTTCTATTTCTCTCTCTCTCTTCCTCTCTCTGAAGTCAATAAAAACATATTTTAAACAAAGCTGCAGTAAATTTACATAATGGAATACTACTCAGCCACAAAAAAGAAGAAAATCTTACCTTTTGCAACAGCCTGGATGTATTATGCTAAGTGAAATAAGTCAGTCAGAGAAAGACAAATACCATATGATTTCACTTATATGGGAAAGCTAATGAACAAAATAAACTAATAAACAAAGTAGAAACAGACTCATAGCTGTCAGAGGAAAGGGAGTAGGGAAGCTGGGTGAAAAAGGTGAAGCTATTAAGCAAAAGAAAACAAACAAAAACCTTATAGACAGACAACAGTGTGGTCATTATCAGAGGGAAATGGGGGTGGGGGAAGGCATGAGAGGGTAAAGGGGCAAATGGTGATGGAAAGAAACATGACTTGGGGTGGTGAACGCAATGAAATATATAGATGATGTATTATAGAATTGTATACCTTAAACCTATATAATTTTATTAACCGTCACCCTAGAAGATACGATAAAAATATTTATACCGTTGACATGTTGAGAGGAGATAAATAGAATCATATGAAATGCTCAATTACACCAGAGATGCAAAAGAAGAGGGTGGGGATGAGTAAAGAGCAAATATGATGACTAATATACTTAGTGACGTGGTAGATATTAATCCAACTATTTCAAAGATCACTTTAAATGTGAATGTCTATACCAATTAAGTGTCGGAGATTGTCCTAGTGCATCAAACAAACAAACAAAGCCCCACCAAAAAATGCCAAAACAAAATAACAAACAAACAAAAATCACTTGACCCTTGTGCCCTTGAGTCCATCCTTGCTGCCTTAAAGTGATTCTCAACACAGTCGTCATGAGATTTCTTTCTTCACACTGTCAGGCGCCTCCTGTCTCTCCTCTCCTCTAAACGGTGCAGTGATATCCCATTTTACTCAAAGCAAAAGTTAAAATCCTTATAGTTGTGCCTCATTATTTTTCCAACCTCATTTTTATGGTCTCATTTTTACTCTCTCCCACTGCCTCTCATCTCCTTGCCTCTCTAGCTTCTAAGGGAGACAGAGAGTGAATAAATCACGAGGAAGGTTTTCATGGTTCAAGCCTGGAAATAGTGCACACCTCTTCTTCTCACAATCTAATGGCCAGAATTTTGTCACATAAGCATATCCATCTTTGAGGGAGGCTACAGGGGTGATTTCCCTCTGTCCTGGGATAAGAGAAGACCAAGGAGGTGGGAAGCCCTTTGTAATACCTGCCATGGCAATTTAAGGAAGTTACCTGCTATTCTTAGTTTGCTTTTTGCTTTTATTTAGATGATAATGTCATTTTTCTCTCTTAATATGCTAATTTGAAAGTTACTTAAATGTACTTTCTAAAATAAAAAACAATTAGATATTAAATCCACTTAGATATATTGTATTTAAAATTTAATAAAAACTGAAATGCACCTCTGCATTTTATTTGCTAATGTTTTGTTTGAAATTTTTGTGTCTACACTGAGGAGTGAACTTGACCAATAATATTTCTTTCTCATCAATATCTTTCTTTGATTTTTGTTACCAAGTATAAATTAGAATCACAGAGTTACCTAAGAATTATTTCATCTCTTACTAGTTTTACAATGGATTTTATCCAGTTTTTGAGTTACCTATTCCTTGATTATGAGAGAGAACTCATAAGATCCTTGAAAGTGTGGTAAAACTTGTCAAGAAAATTCTCCAGGCCTGTTTCTTTTTGTGTCACAGTTGGTGATTTATATTTTTCTAAGAATTAGTTCATTTTATCCAAGCTTTGGCATTTGTTGACAAAATATTGCTCATAATAAGTTCTCACTTATCTTTTTACTGTGTGCTGTGTCTGTACTTAAAGCTTTTTTCCATTTCTAATTATTATTCTTTTGAAGATGCTTCTTTTTTTACCTGTTTTTCATAATTCTTGCTAAAAGTTTACTTTGATTTTTAAAAATCAACTTTTATGCTTACTGTCCTTCTCTACAGCTTGTTTTTAAAACCACTTTATTAATTTTGGCTCTCATTTATTTCCTTCCTTTTGTTTTCTTTGGATTTGTTCTTCAGATTGTCCTTGCTTCTCAATTTGGTCTATTTTAGGTATTATTTTATACTGTCTAATTTTCTAACTGAAAAATCTTTGCCAAGCATGGGATTATAGAAATATTATTTTATATTATCTTTTGAAGGTTTGATCACTTTACCCTTCACGTTTAATTCTACAATAGTAAGAATGCAGTTTTGATTATCATGTGAAGTAGAACTAAGATTCATTCTTTTCCATGGGGATGTCCAGTTTAAAAAAAGTAATTTATGTTTAATCATGTCTGTTTTCTCCTGCAGTGCCACTTTTCCATAGATCAAACATCCATTTATGTGTGGGTCTCTGTCTGAACCCTCTATCCCATTTCATTTCTGTTTGTATTTCTTTGCACCAAACCATGGCATTTTAATTACTACATCTTTGTAATTCAACTTCCTATCCAGCAGAGTAAGTTCTTCAAATCAGTTCTTCTTCAAGGTTGTTGGCACTCTGTTTGACCCATTGAATTTCCATAAAAATTGTTAAAAGTAGCCTATCAAATTTTTACAGAACACACTCAACAGGGTTTTAAAAAATCCTGCATAATTACATAAAGTTCACAGATCTTAAATGTACATATCAATAAGTTTTGACAAATTTATTCACCCTGGTTATTATGACTAACACCCCAAATCTTCTTTCACCCTAGAGATTTCCCTTATGGCCCTTTCCAGTTTTGCTGCCTGACAACTGCTGCTGCCTTAGTTATAGGTTCACTATTGAATGTCTCCAGAAATATCAGTTTTCTGTTTTCTTAAGACAGAAAAGAGACAGGTTGTTTGTTGATATATTTAAGATTCGATTTTCAACATCTCTTATGCTCTTCTTTTGCTCAAGGCATTCAGAGGATTTATGCCTTACTGATAGAATAGCTGCGAAAGTACTTTGTGTGTAGACCATAACTTTCTTCACCAAAACTCAAAGGGCTGCCTCCCCGCAGTACCTTTAGTTTTCAAAACCTCCCACAACTCATTAGCCTTCCCTTTCCCAGCCCTGGGGCTGGACAGATGCGTTTCCTCCAAGGAGAGTCTTTCTGTGGAATGCTGGTTGGTCCTGAATAGCTCCTGTCTACAGTCCCTGCTGTCTGTTCCTTCATTTTTCCAGTCTTTGTAAATTGAAACAGCCTCTCAGTAAAATCCTTGGCTATCTTTCACTTTTTATTACACTCTTTGTCTTTGCTAGCAGCTAATTTTTTTTCCTTTCTGAAACACCCTCAGATGTGACAAGATGAACCTGTCTTGACTTCCAGAGTAATCATTTGGATTTTCAGTGTAGCAGAAATAGACATAAGTATCTGTATCATATCCATTTCTGTTTCTTTATGGTCCTATAAAAGTGTTTTTCATTGAGCAATATGCCACATAAGTATCTAAAATCTTGTTGTGCCCGCTGGTTTGGCTCAGTGGTTAAGCATCAACCCATGATCCAGGAGATCAAGGTTCAATTCTCTGTCTGGGCACATGCCTGGGTTGGGGGCTCCATCCCCAACAGGGGGCGTGCAGGAAGCAGCCGATCAATGACTCTCTCTCATCATTGATGTTTCTATGTCTCTCCCTCTCCTTTCCTCTCTCTGAAATCAATAAAAACATGTTTAAAATAAATAAATAAATAAATAAATAAAATCTTGTTGCTTTTATTTTATATTATTTATTTAGTTTTCTTTCAACTTAAATATTAAAGACTTAAAAGATATAATACTTTTAAAGTAAAGCTCAAAGATATATAAACTACATCCTTTACTTCCAGAACTCCTCTCTGCCTGACAAATGAGTGCAAATTTCAACATATGAGCTGGTATCACACAACCTTTTCTTAAGATGGAATTACTCTTCATCAAAACAGATAACTCAAACAGAAGTTATATATGTAGAACCTTCTTGTACAAAAAAGAATATTTATTATGCTGAAGGTAGAGAGCAGCTGTTTTCACTATTGCTATTGGAGACAGAAAAATGAAGTAAATGAATATAATTTGGGAGCAAGAACAAATGAAAAGAAGACGACCTGGCATTTAAAATCTGGAACAGGCTACAGAGTGAGACCCTTTTCATATTTTGATCAACTGGGAGAAACGAGTATACATATGTACCTTCTTTGGTAAATTCCAGGGATCAGAAAATATTGGTATTAACTTTAAGTGAGAGGACTTCAATTTCAGAAAACAAGATACTCTAATTTTGGAATCTGTGCATTTAACCAAATTACCAGGTAAGCCTGATGAAGGTAGTTATGAGCCACACATTAATAAACAGACCTTCTAATGATATTGGCGTGTGTGTTTGGTGGGGGGTGGCCGTATTCGGATGTTAAAGAGACTGAAGATAGGTTTTTTTCTTTTATGGATTACAAGCAAAACACACCTGGCAGCAGGGAGACGAAGTTTGCCTCCCATTTCCACAATAGGTCATTTTCCAGACTAATCTTCCTAAAGCTCCAATTTAGGTACCTGTAATGGTCACAGCAGGTGGGAAATGAGAGCAGTAGCAACCCCTCATCCTCTAAGCCATCCAGCTATTCTATCTTGTTCTGCTAAAGCACTCTTCTGATATTAGGGCAAAGAAAAATCCGATCCATAATTTATACTGAATGCATATCACCGGTGAGTTTAAGCTGTGGCAGCTACATGCTCCTTTACCCCCATATCAAATATGTTCCAAATGTGGAAGTTGAAAGAAGACTTTGCTGCATGTCACACCAGCCTATAGCTTAGAGATATCCGCCCTCTTTCCTATTCCTGCACCGTTTCCCACACAACACACTCCCTGTCCTAAAGCTGTCCTTGGCTCTGAGCATACACTTTACGTGGCTGTTTAAAACGCTGTCCTGGAGTGTCACTTTCCCATAACATATAGGAGTAAAAATCACATCTGTCAGTGCAGATGGCTGAAGATAGAGCAGAACCCAAATTCTCACGTGTTCTCCTGCAGCCGCCCAGTCACCCTCCTCAAAGCCAGAGCACGATAGCTTACAGGAGTAAGTGTGGTGACGCAAAGACACGTGTAAGTTTGGAATGGTTATACGCATACATGCATCATATATATAGACTGGGTAATTTAGTCTCCCGTTTTTTTTTGTTTTTGTTTTTGTTTTGTTTTTATAAAAATCATTGTGATTTAATAAATAGCGAGGTGTTTCTCAACAGGCTCCTCAGTCTGTCCCAGAGCCCAGAGGGCAAGAACGTGTGGATGCGAGCCTGGGCCTGCGCTTCCTGCTGGCTTCCCAGGAAGGACTGTGAGTGACCTAAAATCAGCCCTCTGAAGAGGGGCCGGGGGAGGGGACTCAGTTATAAAAATATACCTTATTTAGGGACTTTTACACTGGTGAAGGTCCATTGTACATCTTCATGGTGAGCTTGGGCTTTCCGGGCTGTGGAGGGAGAAAGAGGTGTTAGTAACAACTTGAATGAGTGCAGTTGGCCATTGACGTGTGTTCCTACTACTTGATAACACACCTAAAAATGTGGGAGTGGGAGCCAGGGCATTCAGAAAATGACAACGACTACATGGTCCAAAATATGTTGAAAAATCCAGCTTAAAAATATGTTAAAAACTCTCACTTATCAAAGTACTTATGAGCATGCACACAGACAGAAGGTGAAAAAACTGGGGAGGGATGGGAGATGGGAGGAGGGGGTAAAGGGGAGAAAATGAGGGACATCTATAACACTCTCAACAATAAAATAAGTTAAAAAAAAACCCTCTCATTTACTAGACATCTAAATGGAAGCTAAATTTACCATGTCCAGCCCACCCAAGCCACTCCTGCCCAGTGGGGCTCTTCAAGATACAGGCTGAGGAGAATTTAAAAAGCCCAAATCAAAGCTTCTGGAACCGATTCTTCATCCCCTTAACCTGTACCGACTGTAAAAGCAGAAAGCCACACAGGGAGAACAGAGCAAAATTATCTAGTTGGTTTTAGATTTATGCTGTAAAATTAGGTTTTAGAGAAAATTGACAATTTCAGTGTGATTCAATAAGTAGTGAACATGTGATACACACAGTATGTTTGTGGGGAACCAAGAGCAAATTGAGTGAAATGAACATATTCTTATTAAGTAGAAGTGCAGTTGTCCGCCACCAAAAACAACTGCAAACTGCTCACTTGTCCCTGGGGTGTTTCTGTTTTTATTTTTTGTGTAATGAGTTGTAACTGTGCTAACAGCTATCTTCACATTTTGAGAATATTAGCTGAGCTAGAGAGAAGCCTTGCAAGCTGGGTTTTCCAACCACCAAGAAACTTATATGGCATTCAACTGAAGCTACTTGGCAAAGTCCTGTGCCACAACCCTCACCCTTTATTAACTCTGATCCCCTCAGATGTATAGAAACTGATGGAAACAAAACCAGACACATCGTATTAACCTTGAGGTCAATTTCACATAGAGCAATTCTACTCCTAACAGTAAGTAAATGAACTGAAACTATTTCTACAACAGTTATTAGTATTCAGGTGAATTACTTCCTGGATGTTTTTAAATAAAATAATATTGAAAATGGTTGAATTTGTAGTATGTTTTAAGGATTTGGGGTATTTTAAAAAAGCAATAAGATACCTCTCATGACTTTACAGATCTTTAAATATAGCCAAGAAATGCAAAATGTGAATTCTAAAGTATGGTGAACTTTCAGGTAGCTGTGAGAAGTATAATAAAAATAGTTGCAAGGTGCTAATAATGAAAAAATACATGGGAACTGAAGTTTAGGATAGGTTTCATGAAAGAGTGAAATAAAAGTTTCAGAACAGTGTAAATAATATTAGTGGTTGGATACAAATTAAGGAAAGAAAAATTATTTTTAGAAGAGAGGAAAAGCTGAGCAAACATAGTGAATATACTGGTTTTAAGAAAAATGACCATGGGTTTGAGATGACGAACATATTGAATGCTGCATGAAGAGTAGCTTAAATAAGAAATGTGGGCTGGAGATATGGAAATAAAGGTTGGTTTCAATCTGTGGAGGGCTTGAATATCACGTTAAGTAGTCTTGTTTGTCTAATGGTGTGAGCAAATACGTGTTTTAGGAAGATAACTCTGGAATAAAGTGATATATACATTTTAAAGGATAGAATCTGGAGGCAGAATTAAGAGGTATGAAATTATTCAGGAAATTGTTTGAGGGCCAAGGGTAGAAAAATGGCAGTGACAATGGAAAAGATGAAAATATTACGGAGACGGAAGAAGCAGGACTGGGTTACCAAGTGGTTAGAACAAAATTGAAGATATTTCATTCACTGGGAATCCAGGAATCCAGGAGAAAGCGCACTGGCCTGGTAGGGCTACTCGCCAAGAAACAGCAGGAGTGTATGTGGGGTGTGGAAGCTGAAAGTGGAAGACAATGGCCACTCCTAACAGGTGGGCTGTGGAAGGGGCCAAGATGAAAGAGAAGGTGCCAACAGGGTGTGGGAGCTGATGAGTGCTGGGCATGGTCTTCCAAATCCTCAGGAAAGTTACCGTATTCTTAAACATATTTTTTGGGTGGGTGGGTGAAAGCTTAGATAAATAAAATATGTTGAGTGCCTTACCCATTATAAACACTCCATCCGTATTAGTCTTTCTTTTTATTGGCTTCCTCCTACCCTTGTCACTGAAGAACACAAGCGAGAATAAACCAGTTTAGGATAAAAACAAAAGGATACGTACGCACAGAATAAGAAACAGAGTTGAGAAAGCCTGAGGAAGAATGCTTTGGAATCAGAACAAAGAGTAGGAGATCCTGGACTGAGCTGGTAGAAATGAGTTCAGGTTACTTTCATCCGGCTATGCAAACCTCGCCTGACTTCTCTGTTATTTAAATGTGAGGAGTAAGCAGTAAAAAGCCTATAAAGATAGCTCAGGCTTTAAGATTAAGTTCATTTTTAATAAATGAGGAAACATTAGACAAAGGTGTTGGAGCAAGAAAAAGAATATGTTGAGCTTGAAGTGCTGGTGAGACATTAAAAGACGCCCAAGAATACCAGTCTGCACTCCAGTTAGAAGCTGTGGCTAATGACCTGTCCTTGTCACTTACTAGCATGGGCGTGTCAGACAGCACTGGGCGACGGGCGCAGCACAGGTGATGGAGGACAGGATGTTGAAATTCATCCAACACATATTTATCGAACGTGCAGCGTGTATCGGGAACTCCTCGCAGTGAACAAAGGAGACCACGCCGAGTTTTCATGAGGAATGTGGCTGGTATGAAAGGGGGGTTGAGAAGACGGTGGGTAAGAGGAGAGAGTGAGAGCAGACAGACGGTAGAAATGCTCAATAGGAAGGAATGGGTGCAAGAAGATCATGCCGAGGGAAAGGGGCAAGGTTTACAGCCAAGCAGAACAGTGAAATCACATCTCACCCGTTTTGTAGAAAGCAAGATCTCTGTCAAGTTACTGAGCCTCAGTTTCCTCATCTGTATAAGGGAATCATAATTATTTTATTGTGAGGATTGGATAAATAAAACATGTTGAGTGCCTCACTCATTGTAAATAGTCCATCCACGTTAATCTTTCTTTTTAATGACTTCCTCTCGTTCTCGTTACCAAGGAACACAAAAGAGAGAAAACGCCTGTCCTTCTCTACATCTCCGGGACGAGGACAATGACTTCCTACTGCTCATGGTACAAATTTTAAACTTCCTCCTGTGGCTGATAAGGATGTGCATACTGATTTCTTCAGCCCCCGCTTCTCCCCTTCCTTTGCTTTTCTCTGTGTGTTCCAGTAGCTGCTTTTCATGTGGCAACTTCAACATTGCCAGTCTTACTTGTCATACTCTTGTGCCCTCCCCAGTTCACCATTATGGACAGGTTAATTCAGATTTCAGCTTCACTTCCTCAAGAAGTCCTGACTTCCTAAACTGGAACAGACCACACAGTTGTATTTTTTCTGAAGGCCCAATTCTCCTTCTTAGCACCTTTCACAGTTGCAAGTAAATAACCAACAGTGTGATTGGTAATAAATGTCTATATCCCCTAATAGAACATTACCTCCAGAACTGTCTGTGGCCCAGTCAGCTTAATGAATGGCCACAAAACAGATGCATAGTCTGTACCTGTTGTATCTGTGAATGAAGCACAAGGTAGATATCCAATCAATGAGAGGTGAATGAATGAACGGAAACATAGGAGTAGCACAGGAGAATGTCACCCTACATACATCCGAGGTTCCATTTCTAGCCCAAAACAGAAGGGTCTAGGGTCATGTTTCACAGGTAATCAATATTAATAATTCTGTATATGTTTATCATCCAAAAACTGTTTTAAACATTTAAAATGCTTCTTTTTGTGTTTAAGCTGTACTAAGTCTGTGTAAACATATGTAAAAATTTGCTTCCCCATTTCTGGTTTATTATTTATTTGTAACAACTTACTCTCTCAAACTTTATGGTTTTCTTCTCACTTTATCGAAGTTCTGGTCTAAGCTACTAGCCTTATCAGCTTTTATATTTTTGGATGTAAGATTCTGACACTTAGAGCCTGAGTCTGGTCTACTGCTTTGCACACGGTAAGCTTTCATGTAGAAAGCTTTTATATTTGTACTTGATTGATTGATGCACCTCTTCCTCAGGCTCCGCTCTTCCTTCTGCACATTTATGATACGCTCTTGGAGGTGCAAATGCAACACTACATAATGTGCTTTTGATATCACAGTGTCTGAGGGTAGGAGAATAATGTTTTATTGGACTATTGTTCCTGTACCTGAGAGCTGCAAATGACTATTCTATGTAGTCACACTGAATATTTTCAAAGGGCAAAATAAGTAACTGATTTAAAAATAGTTCACTATAATAAAATATGCTATAAAATCAAATAGCTGAATTTTTATAATCAGTCTTTAATGCAAATAGAATGTGTCTTAAAAGTAGATAGGCATGGTCCAAAATTCCGATTCTGCCATTTATTTGTTATGTGTCATTTTTATGCATTTTCTGGGCTTCGGCTTCATTTTCTCTAAAAGTAGGCTATATTTGTCAATACCATTGCTGTAGGGATTAAATGACAAACACAAATTTTGCAGATGTGGGGACAATTTCTCAGAAAATGGCACTTTGCTTCTTTGTTTCTCTCTTCCTTACAAGAGTACCTATTTCAGAGTAGCCTTTTCCTCTCTCTTTGCTGTCTCCTCACCTCTTCTCTGGCTGTTTTTATTCCAAGTTAATGTCTATGTAAAGCTGTCATAATCTTGAAAATGGAACTTTACAAATTATCTTTGTAACATTTAAGTAGACATGTGACTTTGCCTTTTAGAACAGTATTGTCTTTATAGAACTTCAGTTGATGACCTAATGCAAAGATTATTTGATTATTCAACATTTTTATTAACTAATTTCTAGTGAATCATTAAATCAGGAATGGCTAAAACAGAAGGGTTGGGCCGTGAAAAACAGGGAGTGATCATGGTTCTGAAAGCATTTCTGAAGGAAAAATGTTTTTATCCCTATGGGCTTGGGGAAGGGCGAGGGCGATGGGTGTGATCTTAAGTTGGAGATGAGAAAATTAATCACTCATGGAAAATAAATACCATTAATAATAGAATGTGTTGAGCAAACATTTCATGAGAGTTACTCTGGGGTAACCTTTTTTCTTCTTTATATTTTTACTCCTAGTGCCTAGAACAGTGTCTGGCACTTATCAGAACTCAATACACATTTATTAAATGACTGAAATTTATTATAGTTCTCTACTACAAATGCTTCTGTATGTAATTTTGTTTTATAAATTGACTGCTATTCTTTTTTAAAAATTAGTGTCAGCAATAGGGATTATATATACTTTACACAGAGTTTCCAGCTACTTGGCTTTTCAGATTCCACATATATTTAAGATCAAAACATTGAATTCATATCCCTGGAATAAACACACTACTACCATTTCTACTTCATTTGACCACAAATGAAATGCTTTCATTAATTAAGCTTCAAAACATATCCCTTATTCTAAGTGATGATGGATTTGATTTCATGAGAAAAGTTGGCTTGTCAGACTGAAATTCCCTGGTCTGATGAACAGATCCAAATGCCAGCGAGAAAGAAGAGTAGATTGAGCAATGCAGCCATAATCCCAGATTCATGGAAACTTCTGTAGACCATGTAACAAACATAACCTCAAAAAAAAAATAACAACTACTCTAGATAACTACTCTTGTCTACAAGAATTACAACACTGTCATATGAGCAATTATGATGAATAGCCATTTTACTAATTGCTTTGTATGAATTTTCTCATTTAATCCTTTCAACAATTCTTTAAGATGGATATTTTTATTAGCTTTAATTAAAGATGAGGAAAACTGAGGCTTAGCTAACACATCATGTTTTTGTTCTAAAAAACATCTCCTCATGCACTTTATTTCCATTACCTGAAGAAGTAGTAATATTTGCAATGAACTTAGACTAGTGAGTTAATGATTAACTTATTGCATTAAAGTGAAATCTTAATTTAATCAATTACTATCTCTATTAGCAATAGTTACAATGAATGAGTTGGGTGAGACTAAAGGGTAGGCACTGATATTTCTGAAAATATTTATGAAAGCAGCCAAATGCATTAATCTAGAATTAGTGTCTGATGTTAAGATGGTGTTAAGAAAGACAGGATATAATTAGAATATCAAAAACCTTAATGAGGGACTTTTGCAAGAACTGGCTTTGTCTTGTCATCTTTCTATGCTCAGTGCCCTGCTCAGTGTCCTCTAGAACTTAAGAGGAACTCAATAGATCTTCATTACACTGACTCAGATTTTATTAATTACTCTATTGTAATCACCCAACTGTATATAGAGTAGTTACAGATTTTACAGCCGTATATTGATTTGTGAAAAGTGAAATTTTTTTTGGTAATATCCTAATTTTTATCTAGAATCTCCATTATGCTTAATACCAAAATCTTTAATTTAGTTATTTCTATGAAATATCAGTCAAATTCAATGATTTCTCCTTACTTATTTCAGACTTTAATATTACTCAAATGTATTATTTTCTCTTCTTTGCTTTCTTGGGCTGCTAGGTCTGAAGGGGAGAAGGAATCATTTACATGTGTCCAAATACAAGGTGTAATTAATAATTTGGGATGCTTATGGAGATCATCTGGCAGAGTTGTTTAAAAAAATAAATAAATTTAATACAGTTTTATCTTAGTTTCCTGTAGGCATTAGCTCGTAATTGTGTTAGTGGTTAGAATAAGTATGCTTTTAATAAACATCTTTGAAAAGCAAAAACACAAATGATTATGTTGAAGAG
This sequence comes from Miniopterus schreibersii, assembly GCF_964146895.1. Taxonomy (NCBI): domain Eukaryota; kingdom Metazoa; phylum Chordata; class Mammalia; order Chiroptera; family Miniopteridae; genus Miniopterus; species Miniopterus schreibersii. Next base: position 74,310,884 of record NC_138108.1, on the reverse strand, counting down.
GTCAAAATTCTTTACCAATTACAAAGTAGAAAAAAAATAGCAACAAAAGTTTTACAGAAGGATGGTTGGGACTTGGGATAAAAATTTATCTTCAGCAACACAGTGTTGTATTAGATTAAAAACATCCTGCATTTCAAACAACGTAGATGGAAGTGAGAGTGATATGCCTTGGGATACAATACTTTTAGATTTATAAAAAAACAGTGATGTGCCACCAGAGGTCATTACCTATGTTAAAGGTGCATGTCCAGAATGTGAATAAATATGGAAACAGAAAATTATTATTTGTGATTTTAAATGTGCACATGTAAATAATAAATTAAACATTATTATAAGTGGGCATTTGGTGATTTCTTCTAGATACATAAAAAATTAATATTTATATGTTCAAGTTGACCAAAATGCATTTAAAAAAGTGATCTCCATGGGGAAAATAGAAAAACTGCTTCTTTAATGGGATCACCTCCTGTATGGGCAGGTAAGTGCTGGGGAGACTACCTGCTGAGAAGTAAATTTGGAGAGTTGTGGTTCATGGCTGTTATCACTCTTCCCGTGAATATCTGCTGAGAGTTCTGTCCCTCTGTCCTCCAAGCACTTGGCCCAGACTGACATCTTTTTTTTTTTTTTTAAACATATCTTTATTGATTTCAGAGAGAGGAAAGGAGGGGAAGAGAGGGAGATAGAAACATCAATGATGAGAGAGTCATTGATCGGCTGCCTACCCTGCAACCGGGCATGTGCCCTGACCAGGAATCTAACCCTTATCGCCTGGATCCCAGGTGGACGCTCAACTGCTGAGCCATACCCAGCTGGGCCCAGACTGACATCTTAAGCAGACCTTTCTAAATACCCTTTTCCATATTCTGATCTTTGCTCACTTCTAGATCCCAACTGAGAGCACATGACTGCTGGTGAAACCTAGCAATTGGAGGCTTCTTACCTCCACTTTGTACCTGGAATGTATGTTCTGTCCATCGTTCCCACAGTGGAGCTGTTGCAAAGATGCAGCCTTGAGAGTGTAATGCATTGTTGAGACCTTCTGGGTTGTGTATGAGACTGACCCCTTCTCGGGCTTCTACGTAAACTTTTAAGATTCTGACAGATGAGTGCAGAGATCCACTTTTCCTTTGGTCCCTCCTTGCCCTCTGTTTACGGGGCCCAGTTTCAGATTTCACCCAGGGAACTACTGAGGCTGTGAACCAACAGACTGGCAAATGTATCTAGGTGTTGAAGCTGGGTGATATCTACAGAAAGATCATTTCTAATGTTCTTTTGAAAACACTTGAAGATTTCCATAGTGAAAAGTGAAAAATGTAAAACCTACAATTCAAAAATTGGACTTCTGTGTCTCAATTCTATATTTACTCCTGACACCACCACCCCCAGTATAATGACCAGTACTCTCTGGAAGCATGGACTAAGGGGGTAAGAATGAAGGAAAACAAAGACAATGAAGAAAAGCTCCACGTTTTATCCCATCACATGTCCTTTTCTTTCTTTTCATTAAAAATAAAACAGCCCGGCTGGGAGTGGCTCAGTGGTTAAGCATCGACCTAGGATCCAGGCGATCAGGGTTCGATTCCCGGTCAGGGCACATGCCGGGGGTTGTGGGCTACAGCCGATCAATGATGCTCTCTTTATTGATGTTTCTACCTCTCTCTCTCCCTCTCCCTTCCTCTCTCTGAAATCAATAAAGATATATTTAAAAAAATAAAATAAAAAAATAAAACAGATTTTTAGCCTGAATAAATACAGTATTTTACCCTGACATTGTACAGTTTATCAACTGTATGTAGATTTTCTTGTGATTAATTTTATAAATATTTAGTTAAAAATATTATTAGTTATTCGGTCCCAATGTATTCTTTCAGTTAACCCATAGCTGAAAACAACTAGTGTCATGGGTCGATTTTACAAAGGAGCTTTCATACTTGAAAAGGTTGGGACTCTTGTGTAGACAAAGGTAGCTGTTTCACAGAAGTTTTTTCATTTCTACCTTAGGAGTTGTAACCCCGAGATAAAGAGAACTTTAAAAACAGATGTTGGTTTCTGCCTGGTGTGTGCAAGGATCTCTGAGCTCTGTCCCTGGGCCCATTAGCCTTTCTGTTTGCTTGTCTGCCCTGAAGGGCCTGTCAGTGCTCTCAGACTTGTCCACGGCCAGGCCTGAACCCCTGAGGATGGGGAGTGTGTTCTTTGAACTTACAGATAACCCAGCACAAGCAGAGAGAGCCAAGAAGGACCTTGTGTGACTTGCTAGCTTGGGAACACTTTGAGCCTCTTTTCCCGGTTCTGTCCCTTGGCATTCTCAGAAGCAGATGCTCCCCTGTCCTCTCTGTGGGCCACAAGATGAATGTGTCCAAGAGAAAACCTGTTCTAGGCGGGGTTTCCTTTCAGTTCGCCAGTGGCCTTCACAGGGCAGTTCTTTTCTGCATGTGCACGTGCCTCTGTGGCTTCTCTGCATTTGGTGACTATTTAAATGTTTAACGCCAAAAACCTGGTCACTCCAGGAACCACCTGCTAGAAGATGCGGTGGAGTGAGGGAGAAGACTCAGAATTCAGTGTGAACTGGTGAGAAAAGCATCAGATGAAGACTCAAGAAGTCCTGCTTCTATTTTCACTTTCCCACTATTCTTCTGTGTGACTTAGGACAAATCTGTGCCCTCACAAAAAATAAAAGAATAAGATAAAATAATAAAATAAAACACTATATATATATATTATAGAGAGACAGAAAGAGAGAGAGAGAGGCTAGTCTCCCTATTAGAAATGTTGGATGAGAAACTTAAAATCAAATAGAAACTAACCAAAAACATGAAATGAGAGATGTAAATGTGATATATTTTAAGGGCAGGAGTTATTTGAGGGAAGAAAAATTTCTTTATGAGAATGATCTCTAATTACATGGGACTATGGAAACAGTTGATATCTGACATTGGCTGGAAGGTTGCTTAATTGTTCAATTCCTGAAAATAACACTTGTTTGTTGACCTTTAAGTCTTCATCGTAAAGACAAGAGCAAAGACATTTTTAGAAATTATAATTAAGTGTGCCAGATATTTAGCTGGGTTTGATATTTCTCTATGCTTTCTGGCGTCTGCAAAGATTTCATTTCCTGGATAACAGCAGGAGCCATTTCGGGATTATATTTGGAAAAAGCACAGTGCAAAAGCTTGTTTCTACACGACAGGGCTGCTGCTTTCGTGAACCCCTTAGGAGCCGGTAACTGCGTGAGTTACAAATGATAATCCGAGGGGAAGTGAGGCGGCTTGATTAAAAGAACAGAGGAGGGGAAATGCGACCGCTTGCATTTCAGACTTGGCCTGGAGGCCTTGCAGTCTCCACGGATTCATTTCGCTTCCTCACTTTCTTACTCGGAATGCAAGGTGAGGTTGCCACCGGCTTGCGTGGACCTCCCTGCATTTTCTGACTTGGGCTCCATGCACACTTTGTTATGGATGCCTGCTGCCCTTGATCTAGTGCTCTCATGTCTAGTTACCGTAGCTTTAAAATCATTTCTGTGACAACTTTGCTTTTTCGTGTCTTCCCATCCCATGCCCTCTCAGAGCTGCCCAGATCAATGTACCATGCAGGCCATGCCTTTCACCACCAGGGAATGCCTTGGTCACCTTTCACCCGAAGGGCATGCCCAGGTCCCTGGGCATCGAGCTCAGGAAGCCCTGCCATCCCCTGGGTCGATGCTGGGCTGCAGAAAGCCTCTGCCTCCAGGGATCATGGTTATCAACCCGAAGCACCAGGTGGCTGCTCTATGCAGAGGACTTAATTCACTTTGCATGGTGATGCTCCTAAAATGAGTGCCCTGGGGAGATGTTACACTGCAGGACTTTTCACAGAGGCTTACTGCTTTTCTCATCAGCTTCTAAAGCTGTTTATGAAGCATGGGCTTCTCTTTTCCCACAGGACAGCATTTACAGAAAAAGCAAACCACTGGATAAACACACTTCACGTGGTATCATCCTTTTCAAGCCCCGCCCAAGGAAGGCTGATGGGTGTGCGGTCGGGTGTGGTTTACATACAGCGGATACCTGAGCTCATGGCTCTACCTGCTCAGCTGCCTCACAAACTCCGGTTTTTTTCCTTTTGCCCCAAAGGAAACTCTGGCCCTATAAGTGAGTGGAAGTGACAGTGAGCAGTGTCTCTTCCTTCTATCTCCTCGGTGCTGGGCAATCGTTTTCTATACCTGCTCCAAATGGCGCATTATTCTAGCATCCCTGGACACTGCTGGGCATGGCTAATTATGGATAATGTCACAGAAAAGGCCATCAGCAGACTGAGTATACTCTTCCTGATTCCTCACCAGTGGGCAAGATGAATCCAACATGAAACAAATGGTTTCACATGACTGTGATTTCCAAAAGAGCTGGAATGCGCTTCCAGCCCAAATCTACCCACTCTACCTGTTCCCTTCGAGGGTGTATTTCGCAAGGCCAGAGGAAGTGTTCGTGGAACAACTGAGAAGGCTTTGGAATCATGCAGATTTGGATTCAAATACCGCATTAATTATTTCCTATTTATATGTGGAAATTTAAAAATTATTAGATTTGGTTCCCTTATCTGTTATGATAAATTATTAACTTTTATTTCTTTTGCTTGATTTAAAAATTACAGATGAAAATCATGGCTGCTGTGACAAGTCTTCACACTACAAATATTCAGAGAAAATAAGTGACCTTCATTCCAGCAACCCTTTCCATCTAGGCCCCGCCTTACACACATGGATGTAGCCATTATTATTCGGGTGGCATCTCCCATTCTTCACACTTCTAAACTTATGCATACGTAGGAAAAAGCATACATAGATATTTTCTCTTTCTTTTTTCTGACAAAACTGTCTCAAGTATTATGATATCAAGAGATGCTATGCACACTCTCCTCCAATCCACATTCTTTTTAAAAAAATATCTTTATTGATTTCACAGAGAGGAAGGGGGTGAGAGAGAGATAGAAACATCAATAATGAGAGAGTCATTGATCGACTGCCTCTTGCATGCCCCCAACTGGGGATCGAGCCCACAACTCGGGCATGTGCCCTGACTGAGAATCAAACCGAGATCTCCTGGCTCCTAGGTCAATGCTCAACTGCTGAGCCACGCCTGGCTATGCTCCAATACACATTCTTTACTTTCTTTTACATGTCTCCCAAGAATGTTGCAAAACCTAGGTCTTCTATGGTTTGCTTGAATGCTACTTATTTGTGGAAAATTAGGTTTTCCCACTTTAAAAAGTGCTAAGACAAATATTCTTATAGTTATGTTCCTAACCACTGGTGCTTTTTTTCCTCAGTATGGTAAAATTTTAAAAGTGCAAAGGATGAATTTAAAGATTGTGAACATTTTAATATTATTTTATTGCCAGATAACCTCCCCAAATGTGGTAGCGACCTATGTACCCGTCAGCAAAGTATGAGAGAATCTATTCTTCCAAATGCCTGCCAACTTCTGCTGCTTCAAGCTTTCTAATTTTTGCCAGTTTGATGGCTGAAAATGGTATCTTGTTTTCATTGAATATTTTCATTTCTGCAAATCTAAAATGTGCAGTGATATTCCTCACAGTAAGGTCACATGGAGGTGCTCCATAAATCAGAGTTATTCAGAAGAAGTCCTGTTTAGCATATAAGTTTATTTTGAGAGAAAGGGGGTGTTCCAGATGACTAGCCCGACTGGCAATGGTACACAGTCACCCCTGGGACCATCCTTTTGGCCTCGTTCTGAGAGCAGTTTGGTCAGCCCATTCGAACTTAGTTTTCAAAGTACTCTGACAGTAATGAGCAAGGTCATGTTGTGAACTTTGGGTCACAAATCCAAATGTGATACTTGAGAAAATAAAATTACTTCATGTATTTCATACACTCTCCCTGCTGATTTACTAATGTTTCATATGTGAAGGAAATAAAAACGTGAGATTATCTCCCAGAATGACTGCCTTTTTCACAGACCACGCTGAACTGCTGGCACTAATTAAGCTCACACTCTTAACCTAAGCACATGGGGTTCTGGGTCAATGAGGAAAGGTGAAGTGTCAGATTGCAGCTCAGAGGTTAGATGAACTTTTTAAAACTTTAATGAGAAATGCACTCACCTTCACTGGATATGTGTTAGCAATAAAATATTATGAATTGCGTGACAAATGACAATAAGGACAGAAAAATGTACTGACCATTTATTTGGGCCAAGTAAATTTCTAATTTTTAAAAATAAACTATGTCATCTAATCCTCAGTACAACATCATGAATACAATATAATTTCCTCCATTTTATAGACAAGACAACAAGCGGTTGAAGCACTTCCCTAAGGTTAATACAGTAGGCAAGTGGAGGAGGTACGGTTTGAAACCAGGTAGCTGAGGTTTGAGACTAAGTGCTTCTTCAACTAACTGGGCCAAGTTCACCAACTAGGGAACAGTAGAGATATGATCACCTTCCCCTCCTGGCTGCCAAAAAACCCCCACTAAAAGTTAAGTGAGTTGCCTAATAAACACGAGCAGTAAAACTGCTTAAAATTGCAATGTGGGGCTGTTAGTCTCATTTATGAAATCCATAAATGAAATCTGTAACCCAGTTTCAATGGACAGACTTCAAATTTAAAGTCACTTCTTGTCATAAAAACTCCTTACTGTATCCACTGAGTGTCTAGTTAGTTAAGAAACCACACCAGTTACTTTAAGGAAGATAATTTAACATAAGGATTTGTTAACCCGTTATTAGAGAATGGAAAATTATCAAAGGGGGCACAGAAGAGGGAGCTGCAGGAAGAAACTATGGATGTTAGGGCCTTGGAGGAGGAGCCCTGTAGAGCCAGGGTCCAGACTCCAAGGGGGGGGAACTCCCAGCTAGCAAGTGCTCGTGTATCCCAGGCACTGTGAAGCTGGTTTTAGGGGATGGAAAAAACTATAAATAAGAACCCACTGCTGCTCCCCACTGCAAGAATAATTGCTGCAATGAGATTGATAGCAATAAGGAACCATCAGGAAGGTACAACTGCTTTCCCCCTTCTCCACCCTTTCTGTGACCCTCAAGAGCTCCTGTTCACAATGATGAACAGGGATCCAGGTGACAAAGCAAAAATGAGGTACTCAGAGTTTCAGCCTCAGCATCACAAAGCTGGGCTTGAAGCTGAGGAACAAATGCTTCATCTACAGCACAGTTCACACTGTCAACTGCTTGACATCCCTTCAGGTCCTTCTACGCACATCTGAATTTCCCTACTGTGTCAAAAATAACTTTGCTTCCATCTAACAAGACGCATCTTCATCCTTACAAAGATTCTCTAAGTAAAGAAGAAGAAATTTATCAGTAGAAAAGTATTTTAAAGGTTATTATACATATACACACACACTTGTTTATTTATTTATTTATTTATTTATTTATTTATTTATTTATTTATTTAAAGAATCATTTGTTGACTTTTAGACAGAGAGGAAGGGGGAAAAGAGAAACATCTACGTGAGAGCTTAACATTGATAGACTGCCTCCTGCCTCCAGGGATCAAAGCCATAACCCAGGCATGTGCTCTGACCAGGAATTGAACCAGCAACCTTTTTGGTGTATGGGACAATGCCAGCTAACAAAGCCACACTGGCCAAGGCCACCCAAACTTGTTTTAGTTGATTTGTGCTGCTATAACAAAGTACTGTAGACTGAAGCACTTGTAAACAATAGAAATTTATTTCTCACAGTCCTAAAATCAAGGTACTGGCATGTCCAGTGCCTTGTGAGGGCTCACACCCTGGCTTGTAGATGGGTGGCTGTCTTCTTGATGAAGAGCAGAGAGAGGCAGCAAGTTATCATGTCTCTTCTCATAAGGGCACTGATTCCACTCTCATAGCCTATTTACCTTCCAAGTCCCCATTCCTAATACCATCATGTTGGGTGCTAGGATTTCAGCCTCTGAATTGGAGGTCGGGGAAGCACATTCAGTTCATAGCAACACTGAAAAGGATGTATTCAGGTTGAATATACTGATCTTGTTGATCTAGAAAGCTTGTGAAAAAATTAATGGTAAGAAGATAGATTGGCTCGCTTGAAGAGGATCTTAAAGACTTTGAGTTTGACTCTACAACTAATAGAAAGATAGTTAAGCTATTTGGGTCAAAAACAGTGATATGAAAATAAACTTTTACAAAGTTATTATTTCAGGGACAGTGTGCAAGATTTCAGGAAGACCAGCACAATAATACTGGTGTCACATGCTGTGGGATGAAACTTTGGAGATGGCAGTAGAAACCAAATCCCGTATGGTTATGAGCCTCATTGCAACTTCAACAATGGGTGGGTGTGGAAAGAAAGAAGCTAGGTTGGGTTACCTCACTTTAAGAGTTGGCCAGTACGTTTACTGGGCCTTCAAGGTTATTGCCAGCATTCTAAATTCTCTGCTTCAAAGAGATGTGGAAATACCAGAGAAAAAGCAATCAGAATAAAACAGTAGGGAACCTGATCAGTTCATAGATGTCATCTTTTCACAGCCTAGAGCACGACAATAGTTCCCTTCCCTTTGCCTATGCACCCCTTGCAGATCTGATTAATTTTCCACATGGCAGCTAAAGCCACCTTTCCAAACATCAGTTGGACCATAGTTCTCCCCTTTTCAGCTCTGTTTGGTGTCTTCTTACTGCACTGAGAATAAAATAATACATTACTATATGCTGCATGGTCTTGCTTGATCTGGCCCCTGCTGACGTGTTTTCCTTCTTCATACGCGCTTCAGCTGTATTCGCTTTTAAAATTTTCTTGGTTATTTCATGCCTTTTTTGCTCTAGAAATCTGACCTTACTGTTTCTGTTGTTGGAAACCTTTCCCAAAAGGCTTCAAATGCCCAACCCTAAGAGACCTTTTCTAACTCTTACCAAACTCTGCTAATTCCTCTTAAAACCCCATTTTTTTCTTTCATTTTTTTTGGTTCGTTTTGTTTTTTACAATTTTGAATTCGTTGATAAGGAAAGACAGAGCCCAACTTCCCATTCTTTGTCTCATGATTGACTAGCTAAGATCGGAACTCTTTGTCATAATTGATTAGCTAAGATTAAAACTGTTCATTATAAAATTATTACGCTGAAGCTAGCTATGCACAGAGAAAAACATTTCCTGTTAGATAACTGACTGCAACTTTCCTTGCTGACAGAACAACACCACCTGCAGAGCACCTCATGGGTAACTTGTTTACACCTCCTGATAAAAGTCTAAGGCACAACTACCTTGCTGAGATACTATAGTCTTTGAATGTGAAGTGCTGTGTTCAAATAATCTGAATGAAATCAACCTCCTTACATCTCTGGTTTTTGTCTTTGACAATTATATATTTACTAATGTGTTTTCTTTCTTAATTTTTTTTTTAAAATCCTCACCCAAGGACATATTTTATTTATTTTTAGAGAGAGTAATGGGAAGGAGAGAGAGAGAGAGAGACATTAATCGGGTCCCTCCTCTACTCACCCAGACTAGAGATCAAACAGGCAACCTGGGTGTGTGCCTGGACTGGGAATCAAACCCACAACATTTGGTGTACGGGATGATGCTCTAATCAACTGAGCCACCCGGCCAGGGCAACTAATGTGCTTTCTTGTTTAGACATCTATTGATATCTCTTTGCCCCCTCCTTTCACATGAGCTTTATGAGGGAAGAGGCCATGCCTTTGTGTTTACCCCAGTAACACCAACACCTCTCATGAGTCTGACCATAGGAGACACGTCCTAAATATAAATGAATAAATGAATGAACATAAAAGCATCATGTGTCTCCAGATAGTGACAAGACTTGCAAAGATGCAGGAGGCAGTATTACTGAAGTAAGGGGCCAGGAGTGTGTGGAACAGTATCTGGGCCCTGAAAAGGGGGTTATAAGAACAAGGAAGGTTGTCAAGGCATTATCTTGGAGTCCCGGAGTTCAGGTGAACACTTCTATCCTAGCACATGACCTAGAACAGGAACTTTGGCCCAAGTCCAGACTAATAGATACCTCCAGAAATAGTAAGACTAGGCTACAGCAAAAAATATAATAAGGCTCAAACTGGCATGTTAAATTTTCTACAGCAGCAAGAACAACTCTAACACAGAAGTGTATGAGTCTCACTATATTAATCTGTTGGCAGCCTTCATCTAGTTTGGCTCAGGGCATATAGGGTAATGGCCTTGGTCTTATACCTGAGCACAAATGGGGAAACATACATTGTTATAATGGAAAAGAAGAAGCATAAGGAAAAATATAACCTCAGGTATGACCCAAGAAATCAAAACATTGTTTTTCTCTTATGAATTTGGAAAAGTTTGGCAAAGATTGAGTGTTCAGGAACCAGACATTCCAACACATTGTTTCACTGTGTACATCGTTACAACTTTTCTTGTGGTCAGTTGGCTATATGTACCAGTAGCCTAAAATATTCATTTTTTCAAAAGTATGGTTTCTAGGAATGTGTTTTGAAGACACAAGTATACATAAATATTTATTTATTTATTTATTTATTTATTTATTTATTTATTTATTTATTTTAAATATGTCTTTTATTGTTCTTTATTGATTTCAGAGAGAGGAAGGGAAAGGGAGAGAGAGATAGAAACATCAGTGATGCGAGAGTCATTGATTGGCTGCCTCCTGCATGCCCTCACTTGGGATAGAGCCTGCAACCCGGGCATGTGCCCTGACCGGGAATCTAACCACGATCTCCTGGATCCTAGGTCGATGCTGAACCACTGAGACATGCCAGCTGGGCTACACAAATATTTATTATTAAATATCATAATTGCAGGTCTATGCAGAATTGAATCTTAAAAAACAGCTAATATTCAACAATAACAGAATATTTAAATTAGGTCCTATTTATAGATAATGATGTATTGTTTGAGATGTTTGCTGTTCTAATAATAAACCCCAAATCTCAGTGGCTTAACAGAGTGGGAGGTATTTCTCACATATGTATAAACAGTGGGTGAGGGAGGTTATGGGAAATCTACTCCATGTAGTAACTCAAGGATCCAGGCTGATGGAAGCTCTGCCACTCAGGACATGTGATTTGCTAGGTGTTTCTGGGCATTCATTTCAAATTGGCAGCTAGGGGAAGAAGAAAAGTGGAAGTCTATGGAGGAAGTTCTTGCAGCCTAGAGCAGAAATGGCAGAAGTCATTTATACACATACATCATCAGCCAAAATGCAGTCACATGACCCAGTTTAGATGTAAGAAGGGCTGTCCCTGTTTGGAACTCTACACTATAAAAGAGAAGCATGTGTCTTCAATAAGGAACTAGCTGTTTGTGCCACAAATGGGTAATTATATAGCCATAAAGTCATGGAACCAAAGATTACTTAATGAGATGTGTGAAAAATTAGTATGATTCCAATTAAATAAAAACACAACAAACAAACAAAAAAATTGACAAGTTTTTTTCAGAAGCGGTTGGATGGGTAGGCACAGAACTTCAAAGAAATGCACCAAGGTGTTAAGAGAGACTTTTTCTGGTAGTGGGATTACAGGTACTATCAATTTTTTTTTCATGTTTCTCTATGCTTTCTTCATTTTCTATAATTCATAATATTATAATCACATTATGAAAAGTTATAAAACAAAGGAGAAATTAAAGGATTTGGTATATTCTCTGTGTCTTGTCAAATGTAATTAGAAAGCTGAAAAATTTAGGTCATGTTTTCTGCTTTCTGAGAGTCTTTAATCCTAGACAGATATGATTAACAGATGGCAAACAGTTGGAGAATTATATGAGAAAATTAATCATGTTAATTTATTTAACTTAATATTTTTTAGCCAGTTTTTGAAAATGTTACGATCTGCCAAAACCATGCTGATGGGAGGGTAGTTCCATAGTGTTTCAGTGATTGTGAGTCAACATATTTGCTTTCTTGCATCATGAGTGGGAGGGTTCCCTAGGCTTCTCCACAGAGCCATGATGGCTGTTCTTGGTGTATCTACAGTGGCACAATTTCATTTCTAGCACACTTTCTAGCTATTCATAATTTAAAATCATATCTCAGGTCAGCAAATTACAAGTTAGACTCTATTACTTTTTTTCTGATATCCCTTTGAAATTTTTTTTGCCTTTCCCAAACAATTCTGGATCTTTCATTTTGTAGTACCCTGGGAAGCATGTCTTGAAAAGTGACAAATGTTGGTGCTATAGGATAGCCATGTGAGTTTGATTGTCTGATGTTGGTATATATTTGGGCAGATGCTTTGACTTGCAATATTTTTTTTACTATGTTTTTATAGACTTCAAAGAGAGAAAGAGAAATGGAGAAAAGAGATAGAAACACCGATAAGAGAGAAATATCATCCATAGCTGCCTCCTGCATGCCCCCAAATGGGGATCAGTCTGCAACCTGGGCATGTGCCCTGACCAGCAATCGAACCGTGACCTCCAGGTTCATGGGTTGACAGTCATCCACTGAGCCACACCAGCCAGGCTGACTTGCAATATCTTGAAAATCAAATTTAATATGTACAGTGTTTGTGATGTTTCTAGTGCTTCTGTGCTGTTTTTTGTGAAATGAATTTTTACCCCTTTTCAATTTTTAGAGCAGCACAAGCGATTTTCATTCTGCATAATATAATAATACTCTTTTTGTTCTTGGAGACATTGAAGAAAACATGTTTTGAGAAAAAGGACTTAAAGATGTGCAACCTAATTGCCAAGAGCATGAGGAAGATACAAACAGCAAATATCAGGAGTGAAACGTGGTGCAGAGAAACAGGCCCGGAAACCGTTTGCTCATTTTATAATATGAAAAACTTTAATGTCAGTAAATAGAAACATGTAGACAGAACTTACAGTTGCTTAGAATTAGAAAACAACTTGTCAAATATGACATAAAAAATCAAAATCTTAATTACTTACTATTTAGTGAATAAATGGAATCCACAATTTAAAGACCTTTTCATTTAAAGCAAAACCAAATAAAGCAAAGAGAATGCCAGGCACAAACGATTTCCGTGGTGAGATTTTCTAAAGGGGGTAAAGATCAGGGCTAGTCTACGAAGCCTTCCTTTACGCAAAAGGGGCGCTAAGTCAACCTATGTGGCACATTACAAAATTGAATTAAAAATGCCATTATCTCAAAGGATTAGGTAAAACATTTGGGATAACTCAACATCCGCTCAAGATTTATTTAAAAAATTCTTAGATAACGATCCATAAAGGGCTGTCCTTCAACTCTAAACACCGGTAGCACCACTCGTGGCTCATGGTGGCGCTGAGATGGAGAATGAGAAGAGCAGCGCCCTGTGACCGCTCGTACTGAGTACTGAATAGCTTACTCTAGCGCCCGGCCAGTTTAATAAGGCTAGAAAAATGTACAAAAGTAAAAGAAGGAAAGAAAATCATATAAGGGTTGGAAAAGAAGAACTGAACTGATATTATTTCCAGACAACGACATTGTACATGAAAAATGTGCAGTACATTTATAGGACCTATGAAAATGCACGATCCAAAAGACCCACACATTTAAATGAAGCTCAGAAACAGGCAGTGTTCACTTGCGGGTTCAGAAGGCAGGCTTGCAGCAGATTTGCAGGAGAAAGGAGAAGATGGTGAGAGTACACGAACGGACCCTTCTCAGCTGGCGGGTGGTCTCACTCCTGACTCACTTGGTCATCACACTGGGGGATCACTTTGGGAATATTCATGGAGTTGTACTTCTGAATGGTTTTTCATCTTCTCTCCTGGATATTCTCTCTCTCTCTCTCTCTCTCTCTCTCTCTCTCTCTCTATATATATATATATATATATATATATATAGCCATTTCTTCCTCAACTAGATGATTTGATGTTATTAAGGCTCCACCTTTGCATCGCCCACAATCATCTTGCCTCCTACACCGTGGCATTACGGTAGAATGTGCGTCCCATCATCGTAACCTTCTTAGATGAGGTCTTTCTTGGCTAGGTCAGGCCCCTAATATTAATGCCTTCTTCTCTTTCTTACTTCTGAATACAGATTGAGAGTTTCCAGAATTTTTCATGCATAATCCATTTCTCTTTCCAAAAAATTCATGATGGAGATTATACACTTTCTGGCATGTTTTAAATTATTTTATCATTGAATTATTTTTTTATACCTAATTCATTTTATGACATTTTGATGTAATACGGCGAAAGGAGCAAAAACTTTGGTGTCTGACAGTCCTGATTTCAAATCTCGCCAGTGTATTTTTTAACTGCATGATTTAGGGCAACTTACTTAAACTCACTGAGCCCCAGTTCTCTCATTTCAAAATAAAAGTATCCATGCTTACTCTGTAATTTACAGTAAGAGATGGAATAAAACAACCTATGAACAAAGCTTTTATTGAATTTGTCTCACAGAGTACTAATTCTATTACTCTCATAAATTACTTTTGAATCAAAGTGGTCAATGTAACAATATCCTTTATGTAACAGAAAAATTAATGTCTTTTTTTCTTTGCAAGAATATAGAATATTTAAAGGACATTGATATTTTTAGGATAAAAAATGAAGAATGAATTAGGTTCATTAATTTTTCAAAATTCTCTAAAATTATTTTTCATATCTTGCTTGTCAAATAATAAAGTTCATGTAAAAAGCTTCTCAAGAAATTTCAGTAAGAAACAAAACTCATTAAAGTATTTTTTAGCTCTTTAATGGGACTGCGGTTTTAATATTTATGGAAGGTTTTTTAAAAATATGTGTCTGGAGTTTTATTTAAATCTAAATTTAAAAAAGAGAGCTTTTCTTAAACTGATCAAATCTCTCTGCGTTAGTTGTTTTTCCATTCTGTTTTGTTCTTTCTCTATAAGTATCAGAGATGCAAAAAAAGGGAGTGGAAACGCACAAGACTTTTAAGGTCTAGGATCAGAACTGGCCCATTGTAATTTTTGCCTTTATGTTGTTGACCAAATAAAGCAAATCAGATAGCTGAGTCCAAAGTCGGGGGGTTAGGAAAGCATGGTCACCCCCACTGAGGCCATGAACTAAATAGTCACTGGTGTCTGTGAGCCAGTTGTCCAAGTACCTGAAGATAGACACTGACGTTCCATGGAAGGTTTATGTAAGTCACCTCCAGACTTACTATCCCAGTTTATTTAATATTCTTTATAGAATATTAAATATAGAATATAAAATATTCTTTAGAAAGTTTCTGGACACACTGTACTGAGATGTCCTGGCCATCGAGAACTAGCAGTGACCTTGTACACATGCAGCATTACTGTAAATCTAATCCTAACGTAAGTAATAGCTTCTCTATGAAGAACTTTACATAAGGTACATTCACTTAGGAGTTTAATTTTACTTTGTGTATGAAAAAAGAATGCAGATCACATATATGCTGCTTCTCGGATATTGGGGGTGATAGAAATGCCTCACATGGAAAGGGGGAGGCTGACAAGTCTAGAATGGCATTCCCAAAAAGGAAGGCCCTCAGAACATGTTCCTTTCCAGCAAGGCTATTCTTTTCCTCTGAAGTATAAGAGGTGTTGTAGGCAGGTTCTCGCATATCCACTAACCTCTGACATGAAGTGGAAAAATGACTAGCATTTCTCTCCAGGTCACCCTGCTTTTTCTCCCCCCAAGAACCAGCACAGCATCTACTCAGTGACTTCCTGGGTAACAAAATAGTTAGAAATGTTATTCCTCAGCTGGAAGGAAAGCTTTTTTGCTTTCTGTACCCAATCTGAGAAGAACTCAGACTCCTGCGCCTGCTGCTTCTGCCTGGTCACGGCTGGGCCTTGGTGCCGGCCTGATGGCACCGTTCATCTTGGGTCTCCCCAGGGGGGAAAACCGGCGCTGCCATGAGCAGTGGAGCATCCTCATGAGGTTGAAATACTCTCATTCTTTCCTGGGGGATGAACATTTTTACACAAAGTAAGATATAACTCTGATCTGATAAAAAAATACAACTTTTCCAAATGGAAACAAAGTTATAAGGTAACCTTTTAAATTTCTATGACAAGTTACTTTTCTTTTATAAACAATTTTTGTTGACTCTATAGCAATCTAAGTTTAAAAGACCTTTCTGTATAATGCTATATGCTTATGATTTCCTTAAAGATCGGGTGTGTTCAAGTCTCACACCACTGGGCTATGAAAGTTAAAAAAGAAATATGTTTCAGCTTACAAATGGGCAAATTTACTGAGGAACAGTTGCCTTTATATCTCATGAGAAACTTTTTATTGGAATAACAAGAAATAGGAAAAACAAGTTTTCAGAAGAGAAAGTGTTTATAGAGGTCATCTAATTTGACTTCTAAAATAAGTCTTGAATAATTTCTATGAATTCCTGAATAATAATTTTTTTCATGTCATTTTGACCTAAGAATATGTGTGCATTTTGACCTAACCCTGGATGTGTTTTGTACCAAAACATTTTTAATATAAATAATATAAACCCAAATAAATGTCATCTAGAATTTTTTTCAGGAAAGTTTCCTTTAGTCCATTTCATTTTGGATTAATTTTTGTACATTATAGTTAAAAGATTACCATTTATTTTTATTTTGTTGAAATTAGTTTCATTAGTACAAATATTTCTCAGTTAAATTACTAATGAAAATTTGATTCAATAATAAGTTTTTAGATTAAAATCAACTGTTTTTATTTATCAATTATAATATTTTGAAGTCATTATTTTCACTAATTCCAATACTGGGTGACAGTAGTAAGTGTGAGAGTTTTGGGGAGACAAAGAAAAAGAGAAATAAATATGGGAAGGAGAACGAAAGAGTAAGAGAAAGAATGGTGCAAAGGAGACAGGTAGAAAATGATGAAGACTTGAGAACAAAAAGGGCCAGTTAGAGAGAATTGGACATAGAGAAGACAAGTATGTTGTCACCACAAACCCGGGAGCTGGAAAAATCTTACTGGCAATATCATAATTGGTGGCCTAATTCAGGTTTCTCTCCTGACTAAATTCAGGTCTCACCCTAAAAAGGTGACATTTTGACATATCCATGCCCCGCAGGAAAACACGGTTAGTCCCATAATCCAGTGGGGACCAACACCTAGTTGTCTCTGCTAGTTTTTGGACCTGGAGCCAAGCAGATCTCTCACTTAGGCATTTCTGCATCACCAAAGTTCGTCATATGTTTGAATGGAGCTGTACTTTTATCACCGTTTGTCTCCACTTTAGCTATTATTGTTTTATATTTGGGTGGGAGAGAGAGATGGAGCCCTGAGAGTGAACTTTCAAGCTATCATGAGTATAAGACAAGTCAGGATCATGTTTTGATGAATGAATGAGCACAGATATACTGTGTGTCAGGGACTTCACCATCATTATTTTAGTCACTTGATGTACTTAATTTTATTCTTGGAGACTGGAAATGTTTAACACTCTTCAACCACCTTTTTAAGTATCTTGGACTTTGTTTCTTTATCTTTCTTATTCAATAGTTTGAATTAAATTAATACTTTTCCTATAAGCCTTGAGTATCAATAAGGGGTACACAGTAGAGAAATAGCTCTCTTAAGTGTAACTATTTTAGTCAATCTATAATTCAGTAACCTTGGCGTCCCTTTAGTTGTTTACAAAGATTTGAGAAGCTTACAAATTATTTGGCACTTTAAGTCATTTACAAATGCACTATTTATTTGCTTGGAAATACTATTCATTTCCAAATAAAGGGATGATTTATGTTGGCTTTCATTTTTAATCCATGGACACTAGTCAAAATGCCAAATGTTACCCACTAGCCTGGGAATTGTGAATTCTTCCCTTAGAGAGTTATTCCTATAATTAGAGGGATAGAGCCTGGAATTGCTCCCATGCCTTTGGCTCATAACCCAAGGGTGTCCTTAAGGGTTATGTTGTAATCAATTATCGAAAACAGAGCCATTATAGCCTATCCAAATCATCAGAAGATGAATGAGTTTGCCACTGAAAGAACAGTGAAGGCAGCTGTGAGTTGAGATGCTGGCCAAATATATAATATGTGATTCCCAGGGCATTAGGGAAAGAAATAGACTGTGATCCAAAATCATGGCAAATATTGGTAAGGTTTTGTTGTAAACAGGATACATTTCTGAAGCTGAAGTTCTTTTCTCTGGTCATTACAGTTAAGTAGAGGAATCTGGAAGCTGGAATCAGACACCCAGACTTTCATTTTGAGAGTAATTTTTATTCATCTAATCCAACAAATATCTCTTGTGTATCCACTATAAACTTGGCACAGTGTAAGGTACTAGGAATACAATTAAGACAATGACTCTGTTTTCATAGAGCTTAATTGAGTAATGATAAAAATAATTATTAAGTTATAATTGTGATGAGCGCCACACAGAAGAAGAGCATGCTGAAAGTCCCCATCATGAGAAAGCCTAACCTAGGTTAGGCATAGAGGTTGGGAGAAGTTTAGGGAGGTTTCCACAAAAAAATAAAATTTAAACTGAAACCTGAAAGAGTGAGTTAAGGACAAGTCAGGTAAGTACAAGATTCAAAAAGTACTGAGAGTTCCAGGCAGAACAGTATGTGGGATTGTCCTGGCAGGCTTGGTTGACACTCTCAGAACATGCAGGGGCCTGGGGCCATGCAAGCTGCTTACCTCTCTGGGTATAAATGACCTCTTTCAGGAGATGCCATAATAGTGACACCTTTCTAGGAGGGATGTAAAAAAAAAAGAATGAGTTTATAGGAATTACCCAGTGCCTGTGAATACACATAATCAGAGTTTTGATACATGAAACTGAATTTTATGTGAATTATAGAATATCAGAACTAGAAAGGGTATTGAAAATCATTCCAGATAAAACTCTCCTTATAGATGAGGTTAATAAGATCAGAGCTTGCTCTTTACCTTAGATTTCAATGTTGAGTAGAGGCAGAGCTAATAATGCATTTTCTGATCCTGAATTTATTGCTCCTTTTCTTATATAGTGAGTTACAAAATGAATTATTTACTTCTAACACATATTACTCAACATTACATATTGACTGTTGAAATTAGAATTTGAACTTAGATCTGCCTAATATAGTAAAACCCATGTTCTTTATACCTGCCACAGTGATGCTCAATAAATGAATGACCTAAATAATGTAAGTGAATGATTGAATGAATGTACAGAGCTGTACATGCAGCATTATAAATTAGGCAGTCTTTGATTAAGCAAAAATAATTGTTTTAAGAAGAACAGTTTTATTGTACAGAATATTTAAGAAGAGAATCTAATCCTGGCTATATGAGATAAAAAGTAGATTTATTGAAAGACCTAGAATTGGTGGGTGGTTTGGAAAATAAAGAATCCAGGGTTTGCAGCCTTCATTGTGGACTGCATGGCAATAGAGAACACATCCCATCATTAACTCATCTCTTTGGTGTTTGCTCTAGATTCAAAAACCTCAGTGGAGATGTCTGGTTGGCAAAGCAAGGGTCAAATTCTTCTGCTAGAGAGCGAAAGACAAAAACAAAACAAAACAAAACAAAATAAGACCAACCTTCAATTCCTGTTGAGGAGGTTAAGACACAATGTCTCACTAATATTATAAGCAATGGGGAATTTCTATGAAGTAGGAAGGAAGATTGGATGCTTGGCAACCAAAATAATAAAATATTCCACAATAGCACTTTTTCTGAACACTGATAAAAGTAGGAAGTACAGTTAAAGATAAGTTAAAGTCAACGAATACTTTAAATGTGCCTTAGGAAAGTATTCTACATTATGAGAAAGAAAAAGTTTTTAATTCTAAACAATTAGCCAAAAGTAAGAGGGAGGAGAAATCAATGTGTATAAAGTTTGTGATCCTAAAGCTGTATCAGAAATGAAAACAAATAAATGTGCAAATCCCTTTTTGTTTAAGAGATAGCAATTTTAGCAATCATCCACTGGCCTATTACATGAAAGTACAGGCATGTTATTGAGAAAGGAAATAATGAAAACTCAATAGATAAAATGAGTTTTTCTTTATCTACTGATTTTTTTAGAGAGAAGAAGGGAGAGCGAGAAAGAAACATTGATCGATTTCCTCCCGCACGTGCCCCTCACAGGGATCCAACCTGGGACCCCTCAGCGCTCGGGAGGACACTCCAACCAACTTTGCCACACTGACCAGGGCTATTCATTTATTTAAAGCTTTGTTTATATTATGTGTTTGGGCAGAATGACTCTTCTAGAACATGGGAAACAACAGAACAAGTGTATTATTGTACGCAGACACCTGTATTTATAAAAAAAATATTTTGTAATAATTGGCTAAAATGAGGGTTGTATTATTTGTGCATCTCAATTTCTCCTTATTTGAGATTCTCTGTCACTTCCAACAGCAAAAAGTACTTGGACAAGAGGTCTCAAGAGCCCTCTGTACTCACAGGGACAGAAAGCATTCTTACCCTCTCGAGGGATTTGAATAACTGCCAGAGGTCATGGGTGTGTCCTGCGTGTGAAATCCAGGCATTCTGTTAACTGTTGGTACTTTTTCCATGCCCGTGTGTATTCATTGATATCACAGCTTTTGCTGAATTCCACAGTACTTCCTCTCCAAAATTTAACAAGCTAACAAAGAATGACATACAGACCACTAAAAAGAAACATGATAAATAATAGTGCCACACACCCAGGTCTTGACACGGTACCAAGCGAGTACCTTACACAGATTAACTCATTTAATCTTTGCAAAGGCTCTATAAAACAGATGCTATTGTCCCAAGTTTCCATTTTTAAAAGGGGGCTCAAGGAGATTAAATAACTAAATTACTCAATATTACACAGATTCAAAGCAGCAAATTTAAAGGTAAGTCCTCCAAGGCTTAAACCCATCCCTTTAACTTCTTCCCCGTCAGCCTCCAAGCTATGATGTATTTTGATACATTTCTGCCCCCCGCCCCCCAGCAATGAAGAATGTTCTCATCAGGTCCTTTTTGTGCATCTGTACTTGTGTTTCAGCATTTGAACTTCACAGTTGGCTGGGAAATACTCAAATAGAGAAGAGGCTTTGTATATCAGGTGTATGGGGGGAACATTTTCATCAACTATGGAGACTTTGGCCCTGGCATTTGAAGTAGGCAGGTGTGACTATCCTAACTTGTCAAATAGGATAATTTCACCAAACGATATTAACCAGAAGCATTAGTTTGTTTGGGGTCCTGTTCAGATTCTTCACTCCTTTAATCCTTTACTGGTCATTCTCTCCGATGTGTACGTGCCCACCGGCAGGATAACCAAAACTCTCAGTGTCACTCTCATCAGAGGCTGTTTATTGGATGGTACTTATGATACATGTAACTGCTATATAATTTTAAATATTTATGATCGTGGAACGCTCATAGAATCTGAAGAGTGCTATGAAAACTATGCTCCTCCTACTATTAAATTAACACACTCAGATACAAATAATTGAAATCTAAATTCAGTATCTAGAGGTGAGGATTCTGGCACGATGGCATGAAAAGATCAAAATATCCTCTCTCCAGAAAAATATAAAACTGGGGAAAAAGATCCAAAACAAGCACTTCAGGGCTCTGGAAGCCAACCAAAAGCAAACAACAAATTGAGAAGCACGGATTCATAAACAGCTACTAGAGCCCTGATTGGGACCGTGGGAGTGGCGGCCTTCCTCCCTGGGGCTGGTCTTACCTCCTTTGTCCAGTTCAGGTGAAGTGGTGGCTTTTCCAGGGTGCAACTGGTTCTGAAAACCAGTAGTCATGCTGCACGAAGGGGCTGACTTAATTTAGCATCAGGCCAAACACCATATTCACATTATAAGTAACAGTAACAGCTGGGGTGAAATGAACAGAGAAACCTGCGCCTTTGTTAGCTCAAGGCTGAGAAGCCATGAATAACCCGTACATTTCATGGAGAGAACCTAGAAATGAGAGAGCCGAAGGTGGACCTGGTAAGCTCATCGGACCGCCCTGGCTGCCTGGGGAAAGCAGCACAGGTACAAGCACCCTCAGAAGGAGGCCAGCGCACAATCAGAAAGTCAAGGTCTAAGCATATTTGAAAACTGGCTGAATTTTGAATGCATTCTGCAGAGAGAGTCTTTCAGCCTTACGGGATCGATGTGTTCAAGCCTGTGCCCAAAATATTGACTGGCTGCTAAGTCATGAAGACACAGGGGTGACCCTCAGACAGCTAGGTTAAAAAACAAAACTGAAAAAAAACTGAACAAAAACGTCAGTGACCATACATCATGGGGGTTTACATACAGGCAAGTTACAAAGCAAACAACAGCAGCAAAAGCACACACACACCCTAAGGTGAAAATCAGAGTTGGGAGCTATAACACACTACCTTAAATGTCTGGTTTATAAGAAACATTACGACATATGGTAAGAAAAAGGAAAATGTAATCTATACTCAGGAATAAAATGTTACTAGAAACTAGATTCAGCAAAATATAATTATATTCAAAGAATTAAAAGGAATACATTAAAATAAACTAAGCCTTATTCAAATAATTTTTAAAAATATGGCGATGTTAACAAATAGGGAACACCAGTAGAGATGTAGAAGTACATATTTTTTAAAACAGGAATGATACCTCTAGAGTTCAAAATTATAACTGAAATGAAAATTTTACTAAATGAGCACAAAAAATATTCAAATGGTGGAAGAATTCATGAAGTTGATTATAGACGGATAAATATTATTTCATGCAAAGAAAAAAATATTGAAGAAAAATAAACAGATCCTCAGAGACCTGTGGGAAAACATCAAATATACCAATACTTATGCAATGGGAATTCCAAGGGGAGAGAGAGTATGTGATACCAAAAGTAGGTGAAGAAATAATGTCTTCTCAAGTTTTTTTTTTGTTTGTTTGTTTTTTTTTTTTAGTTTTTAAAAATTATATCTTTATTGATTTCAGAAAGAGGAAAGGAAAGGGAGGGAGGGAGAGAGATAGAAACATCAATGATGAGAGAGTCATTGATCAAGCCCACAACCCGGGCATGTGCCCTGACCGGGAATCGAACCCCAATCGCCTGGATCCTAGGTAGACACTCAACCGCGGAGCCACTCTCGGCCGGGCTGTCTCCTCAAGTTTTATGGAAAACTTTAATCTATAGATCAAAGAAGCTTAATAAACATGTAGTCAGATAAACACAAATACATTTACATCTAGACATATTATAGTCAAACTGTTGAAAGACACGACAGTGAGAAAATCTTGAAAGCACCAGAGAAAAAGGCTTATCACATACAAGAGGAACGACAATATAGTTTATGCCTGGCTTCTCATAAGAAATAATGGAAATTAGAAAGAAGCAGAGTGGTATATTCAAAAGGCTTAAGAAGCAAACAAAAAGCTCTTAACCAATGATTTCATATACAAGAAAATTATCTTTTGAAAGCGAAAGCAAAATGAAAAAAAAAAAAAGAGAGAAATTTTTGAAGCAGATGTGCTGTATAAGAGATACCTTTAGTCTGAAAAAAAAAAAAAAAAAAAAGCAACCAGACAGTAACTCAAATATAGGAAAAGAAATAAAGGTAATCAGAAATGGCAATATGAGTATAAATATAAGTCATAGCACTTTAAAAAAATATGTCTCTAGTAAATTTGTTTTAAAAATAGGAGATTTTGCAAAGCAATAAACATTCCATTCAATTGTTGGCTTTAGAACATATAAAGATTACAATATATGTCAGTAACAATACAAAGGAAGGGAGAGAAATGGATCTGTATTAGAAAACAGTACTGTATATTATTGAAATTACATAATTATTGCCTGAATTAGCTTGTGATAGTGAAAATGCTGCTCCAAATATATTTGTTTAACACAATGAACAAAAAATGCTGATAATGTGTCTTAATAGAAAAATGGAAGTCACATATTTGTAAATAAAAGCAGTATCAGTAAATTACCTTTATTCCTTTTACCAGTCTTTATCATTTCTTTGAATAATTCAGTAGAGACGTCTTTATAACCACAGGCTTACCTTGCTACGCTGTCTTGTGTCTTTCTGAGATTGATTGTGGAAGTTGGCTCTTCTCCTATGCATCTATTTTCTCTTAAGTAAAATATTGTCAGTGGTACATTCTATGCAATGTATCAAATAATAGTGATTCTTTAGGACACAAGGGTCTAAAACAATGTTTTTAGTACTCTCAATGGTAAGAATCAGCTTTATTTTTATATTTAAATCTGTCAAGGACTAATGCTTTTATAAAGTACAGTAAAATACATTACTATAAAAATGAAATTTTAAAAAAGACAAAAAAGTAAGCTAATTTTAATTATAAGTCTCAACAGATTTCATCAAATTGCTGAGAACCGAATACTCTCAATTTTTATATTAACAGGGTGATGGTTAATCTGATGTGTCAACTTGACTGGGCTGCAGGATGCACATGTGGCCGGTAAGACATTATTTATGTGGGTGTGGGTGTGAGGGTGTCTCAGAAGGGATCAGCCTTTGAAGTAGACTGAGTAAAGAAGATTCGCCTTCATTAATGCAGGTAGGTGTCACCCTATTGGATGAAAGCCTGAACACAACAAAGAGGTGAAAGAAGGTTGGATTCTATCTTACTGTCTGAGCTGAGCTTGAACTTCTACTCTCTGACACAGAAGCTCTTGGATCTTGGGCTTTGGACTCAGACTGGAATTTACACCATAGACTCTTAATTGTCAGACTTTTGGACTCAGATTTATGCCATTGGCTTCCTTGTTTTCAAGCCTTGGGATTCAGACTAAATTACACAAGCTTTCCTGATTCTCTAACTTGCAACTAGCAGATTGTGGGACTTCTCAGCACCCATAATAATGTGAACCAATCCCTACAATAAATCTATTATATTATCTCTATCTATCATCTATCTATCTCTATCTATCTATCATCTATCTATCTATCTATCTATCTATCTATCTATCTATCTATCTATCTATCTATCATCTATCTATCTATCTATCATCTATCTATCATCATCTATCTATCATCATCTATCTATCTATCTATCTATCTATCTATCTATCTATCTATCTATCTATCTATCTATCATCTATCTATCTATCTATCATCATCTATCTATCTAATCTATCTATCATCTATCTATCTATCTATCATCTATCTATCTATCTATCATCTATCTATCTAATCTATCTATTATCTATCTATATCATCTATCTATCATCTATCTATCATCTATCTATCTATCTTATCTATCTATCTATCTATCTATCTATCTATATCTATCTATCATCATCTATCAATCATCTATCTATCTATCTATCTATCATCTATCTATCTATCTATCTATCTATCTATCTATCTATCTATCATCTATCTATCATCTATCTATCTATCTATCTATCTATCTATCTATCTATCTATCTATCTATCATCTATCTATCTATCTATCATCTATCTATCTATCTATCTATCTATCTATCTATCTATCATCTATCTATCTATCTATCTATCTATCTATCTATCTATCTATCTATCATCTATCTATCATCATCTATCTATCTATCTATCTATCTATCTATCTATCATCATCTATCTATCTAATCTATCTATCATCTATCTATCTATCTATCATCTATCTATCTATCTATCATCTATCTATCTAATCTATCTATTATCTATCTATATCATCTATCTATCATCTATCTATCATCTATCTATCTATCTTATCTATCTATCTATCTATCTATATCTATCTATCATCATCTATCAATCATCTATCTATCTATCTATCTATCTATCTATCATCTATCTATCTATCTATCTATCTATCTATCTATCTATCTAATCTATCTATCATCTATCTATCTATCATCTATCTATCTATCATCTATCTATCTATCTATCATCTATTTATCTATCTATCTATCATCTATCATCTATCTATCTATCTATCTATCTATCTATCTATCTATCATCTATCTATCTATCTATCTATCTATCTATCTATCTATCTATCTATCTATCATCTATCTATCATCATCTATCATCTATCTATCTATCATCTATCATCATCTATCTATCATCTATCATCTATCTATTTATCTATCATCTATCTATCATCTATCTATTTATCTATCTATCAATCATCTATCTATCTATGATCTATATATCTATCTATCTCTATCTATATCATCTATATCTATCTATCATCTATCTATCTATCTATCTATCTATCTATCTATCTATCTATCTAATCTATCTATATCTATCTATCTATCTATCTATCTATCTATCTATCTATCTATCTATCTATCATCTATCTATCTATCTATCATCTATCATCTATCTATCTATCTATCTATCTATCTATCTATCTATCTATCTATCTATCTATCTATCAACTATCATCTATCTATCTATCTATCATCTATCATCTATCTATCTATCTATCTATCTATCTATCTATCTATCTATCTATCATCTATCTATCTATCATCTATCTATCTATCTATCTATCTATCTATCTATCTATCTATCTATCATCTATCTATCATCTATCTATCTATCTATCTATCTATCTATCTATCTATCTATCTATCATCTATCTATCTATCTATCTATCTATCATCTATCTATCTATCATCTATCTATCATCTGTCATCTATCATCATCTATCTATTATCTGTCATCATCTATCTATAATCTATCCATCTTCTATTTGTTCTACTTCTCTAGAGAAGCCTGCCTAATGTATGCAGTCTGGACAGAAACAGTTCAGGGAAGGCAGCAGAGCACAGAGAACATTTTGAGTAGTTTTGCTCTAAAGCATCACCTCTAGCTTTGAGGGCAAAGAGCGTTTTAGCACAGCTACCTAAGAACGCATATTTGAACTGCTGAATGGTTATGCAGGCTTATGTTTTATAACAGCAGAGTAGGTGGTCGAATACATGAGGAGATGTCAAAAACAGAGAGGATGTTGCCTGGCCTTCATTCCAATACCTCCTAACTTGAGTACTGCTGAAAGTGTGTTCCTTTTTATGTTAAGAATTTACTACTCTGAAAGGTCAAAATATAAAAGAGATTTAAGCATGGTTGAAGGATCTGAAAGAAGAAATCGAATTGGCATGAGAGTGCTTCCTAGGCAAAGGGGAAGTGGGAAATGGAGAGAAAATTCATCATACTAAGAAGCAGGAGTTAGAAAACATGTTTATTCCTTACAGATGTTTGCTTGGAATGGTGATAAAAATCTAAATTTCCCTGAATTGGTATTGAGCTTCAGCAGACTCTATTATACCTGGCTCCAGCCATGAATAAAGCTTATCAAGGTGAGGAGATGCTGCTGCTTTATGAGTGAACTCTGATGCCCTTTGACCTAGTTCAAAATAGTTAAACATAACTTCTACTGAATTTGTGTAATAACGACTTTCTTCACAGCTTGCAAACACACAGTCCTAATTGCTACATGATGACAGAGAGGAGAGGAGATAAAAGAAGACGGGGCTTTGGAAGCTGGGCAAGTCAAATGAAAATTAGAAAATTCTACATAAATGTAATTTATTTCTTAGACTACCTCGAGTGCTTTTTAGATATAATCAGTTCTAGCATGTTCCAAATAATGTCTTTGTCACATATGAACTCTCTTTTAAATAAGGATGAGAGGAGACAAATGGTTTTCTTTACCAGTGCTAGAAATGGATTATAATGCAAACATAAGTGTGTGTGTGTGTGTGTGTGTGTGTAAAAATCTGTAAATCACAATGAAACAAGCATTTGCTGATGAGTGGAAACTATTACAGTTGAGTTTTCTTCTGGAGCCTAGTTCTCAGTCTACAACAACTTCTTTGTGAGAAATGTTTAGTAACAGACCAGTTCTCCCTTGTAGTTTTATGGAACACTCTAAGAAGTTCCTTTTAAGTTATGTTGTGTGAGTCAATGAATGAACAATTATGTGTGATAAATAAGATGTAAGAGTAACCTCACCTTTGTGGGACCATAAGATGCCACAATAGAAATGGCACTAAGAAATATAGTGTAAATCTTAGAAGCTTGAACTGCAAAAGACCCAAGAAGAAATTCATGGACTGTTGGAATTGAGTTAATATTTAATCTTGAAAACTTGGTCATTGTTTTTTTATTTCAACTTATTTTCATAAAAATTTATCTAGCATCTATTTTGAGTAAAACCTGTTGATAGAATAATATTTGATCTGTGCTGCCCATTTTCTTGTTGGAATCCTACCAAAAGATTAAAATATAGGAGAGATGGAATGTACCTATATTTAGAATAACCCATATAGAATGAATTTCCCCAAAGTGAACCCTAATACAGTTTAAATGTGTAGTTGGCATTTAGTAAAATTTATTAAATGAATACACAGTAACATTATTATTTTTTCTAGAGACTATTTCCCCATAGAGAGAAAATTCACCTTTTAATAGGAAAAAATGTTTCAACAGTTATTAATGTGATTTTTTCCCCCTTAGATTTCTTGAGTACATGATTTTCACCCCAGTTAACCCATAGAATTCATATTGCTGGGCTTGTGGGAAGGAGAGAGAAAATTAGGAACTTAATATTCATCTTTTTACATTAAAAAATGTAATTTTACAGCAAGACAATTATGTTCAACTTAAGCTGCTTTCTTGAGAATGGATTGCCTAACTTCTACTTCTGGTTTCCTCTTTAAACATATTAACAGACAGGGATGTCAGGCTAGATTTTACATAAAGAAAGCTAATTAGAAAGAAGAAGGGTGAAAGTTAGACCCTTTCTTGAACTAAGGTACTAGGGGGGAAAAGAGAGGAGACTGAAAAAGCCAGCTAAAGATCTAACTCAGTGAAAAGAAGCTAAATACGTACCATGAGAGGAACACTGAGAAATGATTTGCTGTGTTACTGAAAAGGGATCATCTTATAAACTCTCCTGTCCCATCAATTATGTTGGGCAGCATGGTCAAGCACAGTCCCAAAGTAGTATGAATGCTGATTTTCCAGCCAGTGGCCTGCTGTGGGAGATACTGGTGGAAGAACAGGTGACCTCTCGTGGGAGGATGTGAGCAGAAATCCATGGCAGGGGACATGACAGAAGATGGTCCAGGAACAAGCACCAGTTGAAGCCGAGTTGACGTGTAGTCTACAGGGAATATCCCCAAACTATTGCTGAAGCCTAGAGAGATCAGACTATGAATCAGAATGGTTGCAGATGTTTACCTATGTCAGTAAGACACACAGCAACCAGAGAGATGCAAAGGGATATCATTGCAAAAGGAAGAGCCAAGCATTGGCATGAGACATAGAATTTCTACCTTCCTCTCCTGGAACATATGGAGCCTGCTTTGGAGTACATTTAGATGCTAGGGCAAAGAGTCCAGGAGACAGGGCAGGCGACCAGAGACTGAGCACTTCCATGCAAGAAACACTGAAAACACCTCCTTCAGGAAGTTTAATTATTAAGTTGAACTACAACTTAGGCCAGATTAGATATTTAGTAATTTTTTCCAGTTAATTGGGGTGTGATGCATTATATAAAAGAACATATTCAGTTTAATCAAGAATAAAGAAATTATCTTTAATTTTGTATGACCAAGTGGCACTGAGAGCTAAAGTTTATGGTCTAAAGCCCCTCTTCCTCCATACAATTTTAATTTCAAAATGAGAATTGCTACTCAGAAGCAACAAGTATTGCTAGACAATGTTCATCACCCCCCCAAAGCAGTTGTTTCTATGGCCTCTCCCCGCCCCCCTCTCTCTCTTCTTGAGTTGTTGAATCTCCCAGAAGTCCTTCAAAACAGATGCACAATCGAACAAGACAGTGTTCTGACTTCCCCAGCAAGAGTTGGGGGATAGTTGAGGAAGCTCCCACTTACAGCACACATAACATGGTCCGTGTGACAGAGTGATATATACAAAATGTCATGAGAACACCAAGGACAGAGGGACTCCCTGCATCAAGGAAGTTTTGCAGCTGAGGTAACATTCAACCAAGGTCTTCAAGAGCCAGTACTAATTGGACAGGCTGAGAAGTCAGCAGAAGGATATCCCCCAAAGCTATTTAAAAGCACAGCACTGAACAAAACCCAGGCATGCTTGGGGACTCCAAGAGTTTGTGACTGAAACATATGTTGCATGCGCGTAGAAGTGGTGAATGATTAGCTGTAAGGATAGAAGCAGTAACCAAAAATATTTAACTGTCTATGTACAGTTAAATATTGAATAGTGGGCCATTTACTGGAGCTATGAGTATTATGGGAGTTTAGAAAAGAGGAAGGCTAATGATGGCAGTCAAGGCTTCATGGCGCAGACATGATTCTTTGGATGCCCTCAGCATTACGGTTCTTGTGTTAGCAATATTCTTACTATACAGCGTGAAATCAGCTTTAATAGCCAGCCGGTCTATTAAAGCACCAGGACGGGGAAAGCGGTATGTGCACTTCTGGCTGAGATGCGTGGCTGCTGGGCTGACTGGTCAGCTATGGGTGTGGGCAAGGCTGGGGACTCTGGCAGCTCCATCCGTGGCAGCATTTCCTAGGTCTGCTCCTCAGGTACCATTTCCATCGGTGGTTAACAGGTATTTTCTGTGAAAAGAGTTCTGTGGACAGAACTCAAGGTGATTCTGAGATATTCCAAGAAGCGTCAAGATACTCCAAGTAGAGATGAGGTAAGCAGCGACTCCTTCCAGGAGCACCTCGCAGGACGGACCTCCCACGGGACGCTGTAAATAAGCAACACACACGTGGCCCGGCTGCTGGCAACAGGAGAATCTAGCATCATTTAGCAAGAAAATAATTCAAAATATAACAATTCGAAAATAATTCAAAATATAACAAGGTGCCCAGCAGGAAGTGGAGCTCGGCATAAGGAAAAACCCAACTAGGTGATGTCTAGGGAGAGAAACAAAGAAATGTGTCGTTTTTACTGGGGATGCTCAGGGTACCACGGCTGAACAACTTACAAAGCCTTGGCTTCTGTGGAAGGTGCAGCCTTCCCGCCCCCTTCCCCTGTCCCTGACGTGTCACGAGCAGCCTTTGGGCAGCTGCTGCCTGGCTCCTTCTCTGGCCCTGGTGTGGGCCCAGCCCCCGGGCCCCCGCGCTCCGGCCCTTCCTTTGCCCCGGGGGCTGGCACCCGCCTTCCCTGCCACTGCGCCCCGTCTCGTGGTCCTGTAAAAAACCACAAGCGAAGGTTTTTCCTTTCCATACCTTTGAGTGGGTTTTTGCTGAAACATTCTGTAAGCTGCCCCATTTCTGCACATGGCCAGAGATATGTTTATGCAGCGTTCAAGTAGTCAAAGTGACAGTTCTCACGAGGGTACGACTCGACCCCTAGTCCTGTGTAATTAAACGCACCAGAGGCTCCCCACGGGCTCCTCCCGATAGCGGAGAAATGCTGAGGCTTAACGTGTTTTTCTCCCTCCTGGCATCTCCAAGCGAAGGGAGCCTCCTCTACCAGCTGCACCCGACAGTGACGTTGTCGTCACAGGGCTATTTCTAATTATTAAGGCATATGTTGGTCACACAATATTTGTACTTAAAAATTCATAATGAAATAATCAATCCAGGCAGTGATTATAATGGCCATTAACACAACATGGGAGACAAGAAAATATGTGCCTTTTGATACATGTACACCTTCACTCCTCAAGGGGCGCTGCAAAAAAATAAATGACTTACTCAGATTACAGTAAGTACAGAGAACAGAGAAATATGTCACATGACCCCACATCTATATAACCAGTGAAATCTAGACTGTGGAAGACCCTGGTCAACTAACAGCCCATATTTTTTAACAAATTGCAAGAAAATAAAAGATAAAAGGAAGTATAAGAAATGTTATAAATAAATATAATGTGTCGATCTTATTTGGATTCTAATAAAAAGAATCAATGGAAACAATAAAATAATACAAACAAAATACTCTTGTGAGATAATCCTATTCAATTTAGTACCTTATGTTTTCTAGAAAATAAAGCCCACTTGAGGAGATCCAGCTAAAAAGATTCATATTTGTTTTAACCAATGGATTTTTCATGCAGCTAGTTTAAAACATTATTATGAATGCAACATACAGATGATGCATTATAGGACTATACTCTTGAAACTCATACAGTGTTATTAATCGGTGTTACCCCAATAAATTTAATAAAAAACAGCAGTACGTAGGTAAACTTAGAAAAGACATAGGATTACAGGTGAGTGTGCACAAAGACAGGTTACTAAAGACCAAAATATTTTCAGGGAAGTTGAAATTCTGAAAGAAAAAAAAATAGTTATAACCTAATTTCTCAGAAATTTCAAGGTAATATTTGTAAGAATTTTAAAGTTGTTATCATCTTTAGGCAAACTTTTTGTCCCTGGGGCTTGATGGCAATAAATTTACCTAATCACTACCACCTACTTTACTTATAACACATCACTCAGGGATAGAAATGCTTGCTGTGGTTTCTTTAATCTATCAAATGAAAAAAAAAAAAGTTGCCCTAAATTTCAAATTGTTGCTGGATAATCTTAGAAGGTACTGCATAGTTCCTAAAGCTGAGGTTTTAGACAAATGGGAAATAGCGAGATGGGAGATGTCCAGGAAGCTTTAGGCAGATGGTTCCTTTATGTGGCCTATGGAAGGGACAAGGTAAATGTCATCCCCAGATGGAAGCCCTTCTTCATCTCCAATCACCAGCTTCTCCACCCTCTAAACTCTGGTCAAATAGAAGCATAGATTTATAGTAAGGTCACCTTTTTCTTCCTCTTTCTCTTCTTATTCTCTGTGTAAAATGTTACTTATTGGGGAAGGAATACAAGGCCTGATAATAAGAAAAGAGGAAAGAAAAATGGGCCAAAAATGAGAATATCCACCTTCTACATAGTCAAGAGTTAGCTGTACTGATATTGAAATAAAGATTTTTATTCATTTGATTTGCTTTTTATAATTTGTATGTATATATCTATTATGTATGTATATAAACAAATACAAATTTATATACACATCTATCTATATAATACACACACACACACATACACACAGACAATGGGGCAAAGAAACAGGGATCTAAATTTTAAACAAAGAACATTCCTTCCTCCCTAGAGAATGATTTACCATCTCTTTTTACTTCCTACATGTTTTCATGCTGGTTATAAGGCCTACATTTAGCTGGATGGATGACATATGTTTTTTAAAGATGTAATAGTTATATCTCTACTTTTGTTAGCAAGATATAATTATTATTAATACCAAGTCATATTAACAATAAACTATTGTTGTTATACAATTTTAGAGGCAATGAGGTTAAAAATTTAATTTTTTCTTTGTTGGATAAAACTATCACCAAGGAAGATACAGGAGAAAACGAATGCACACGTCAGTGTTACTGATTTCCACACGCAGACATACTGAAATATGTGGACGCAAGAACTATAAACTGCCATTTCTAACATGTCTCATATAAATATAAATAAAATAGAATAATTTTATATCTAGGATTATGAAAATATAGCATGTTTAGAGCTTTGATGTGGAGAAAAAGGAAGACAGAAATTTGTAATGTGAACTTAAAGTTTCTTAGAATATAACTTCAGCGCTCTTATGCTGACCCTGAGACCTATTCCCAGCACAAGCTGAGTACCCAAGATTATTTTTTAATAAATTAATTAAATAGCAAAAGAATGGCAGTCTATTTAAATTAATTAAATAGCAAAGGAGGAAGAAAAGAAAAGAAAACATGAAGACTTCTAAGTAAGTGATAGGAGCCAGAGGCTTTCCGTAGAGTTGGGAACTCACTGGAAAAAGGTTTCTCTCCCTTGTAAGTACAGACACGACATTAATGCTCCACTTGCTCCCCTTGAGAGTACTGAAGTCACAAATGACTTTCGTACCAAGGATGGACAGGTTGATCTTTGCTGCAGGGCTCTGGGCCCGCAGCCCCCACACCAGTCCTTCTGAGCTGAGGCCGTGGTTTCGCAGGCTTACCACAGGGTTACAGTATGGGAATTAAATCAGATGGAAGTGTCAGCACCTTAAAGCAATGAGGTTTCCATAGCCATGGGATGCTTGCTCTTATTGCCGTAACTGTAATTATTGTTAATAGCAAATGCAGGAGTGGCTCAAAAGGCCATATTGCTAAAAATTAAACTCAGATATTTCCTAGAGACATAATAGTTGTGATCCTCTTACTTTGTTAAAGATAATTGCTAAATTACTAATTATTAAAGTGCATTTACACTCAAATTTGGAACCTATCATGCAACTGCCAAAATAATGACAGGCCCCTTCCTACCCTTGCCTGATAAATGTTAGGAAGCTCTGCTTAATGATACTTTACATATAACTTATTATTCTATAGAGTTTTTTGTTTTTGGAAACAAGTGCACTTCGATAGAAACATTTCAATTTTATTGTGCTTTTTATGTTTTAATTAGATCTCCTGGGAACATCCCAGCACATGAATTAATAGTAAAAGTGTAGATGCAAGCAGAACACTTATTATAAGAACAGCTTTAGATTTCATTACCCTTCTGGGTTGAGCATTTTAACATAAGCTTTCTGGATGGAGATTTTACCTGTAGCACTTACACATAATGCAACCCCACAGATTTTCCTTGCCTCGGTCCAAGCGTGACCAGGCATTTGGTAATTCGGGCTCTCAATGTGCTGGCTTTCAGCTGCGTAAGAAATAGCATCAGCCTTTTACCCTGCTGTTGTTCCATGCTGACTTTTGTTTCTTAGCAATATCACTGAGGACAAAACAAGTTGATGGGATGTTTTGCACTGTTGTGTCTCCTAAAAAGTCCATTCATCCACTTCTATTTTAATAGGCCAATGTCACTTTAAAATGCACATCGTTTATTTGATTTTTGCTAGTTTAGGTCAACAGGCTAATTAAGAACTTACATTTGGAGTTCAGTGTTGGCACAAGGACAAATAAAAAGCAATCCTCATTAAGGAGCACAGGGTCAAGGAGAAGAAACGAATGTGTAATCAATCATTTGCAGTAGGGCAGGACCCGAGCAGTGGTTTAAATGGCTATATGAGAGATGAAGATATTTTTTTCACTTTATTTTTATTGTTGACACTATTACAGATGTCCCCATTCCCCCCCTTGCCCACCCCCACCCAGCCCTTCTCCCCCTTCCCTCTTGCCATCTCCACACTCTAGTCTGTGTCTATGGGTTACGAACATAAATTCTTTAGCTAATCCCGTCAACTTCTCTCATCCAGTGCCCCCGGCCACCCTCCCCTCTGACAAATCGCTTTTTACCTTTAACATGCCATCTAACAAATGCCACAATAAAATGTGGTTTAGCTAATGTCTTCTCAATTGAAACCTTCTGTGGGTTATTTTTTCTGCTGTTTTCCAGGACCATATTAATTGATATCTGTGATAATGAACATGAAGCAGTCTAAGACAGAGAGCGCCTTTGAATCATTAAAAAGCTTAATTAAGCACTGGGTTATTTTTTTATTAAAATTTATTATTTATTATATTCCGATCCTCTAAAAATTGAAATTGCTTACATAATATATAAAAATCACTTTTCACACAGCCAGTTTGTTAAGGAGGAAACAGCTCTCTAATTATGCTAGAAATCAAAACCTTTATAATTTCTCATGCTTGGTAAGAATGTATGAAATAATGATCATGTAACAAAAATCATTCACTAGCCTTTAAACTCTTATATGCTTGTATTCTCTGAATTGAATTTATTCAGAGAGAGGAGGATATTTTGTGTGAATAATTGCACGTAGCAGTAGTGTATGCTTGATTCTGTCATGTTTTGATATACAGGATTTTAACCTATCCAACTTTTTTCCTACAAATATATTTTGCTTCTTTATAGTCTTCAAAAATAGGGCAGAACAAAACAAAATAAACTATATAAAAATATTTCCAAAATTGAGTTTTCCAATAGGATTCTCTCTATTGTCAGTACTGATATTTATGCCAGTCAGTACTTCATATTTTGTGTTATTCGTTTTCCATTTTTGTTTCTTTAGTTTCTGAGATTAGGTTTTCCGTTTTTTTGTTGTTTTTGTTTTTGCTTGTTTGCTGTCGTCTTTTAATATGTTTTTATTGATTTCAGAAAGAGGAGGGGAGAGGGAGAGAGAGAGAGAGAAACATCAATGATGAGAGAGTCATTGACCAGCTGCCTCATACATGCCCCCTACTGGAGATGGAGCCCGCAACCCGGGCATGTGCCTTGACCAGGAATCGAACCCTGACCTCCTGGTTCGTGGGTCGATGCTCGACCACTGAGCCACGCAGGCCAGGCAGGTTTTCTGTTTTTTATACTCCTCCTTTACTTGTTGTCCACTTTCAGCTCCCAAAGGAAGCCTGAATTAGTTCTGCTTTATCTCTGTTTGTACTCTAGGTTATTGAGTCAACACCATATCTAGGAATTGATGAAAGTTGACTTTTTCTACAGCTAACCAGAAATCTTTGCATTATCACTAGTGATCTGAATATTATGGGCAGCCTGTTTCTAAATAATATAGGAATTGATAGCCTTAAAAGAATATTTTAATAAAAACATGACAAATCTCCAACTTCCATAGGTTGTGTTGCTCCCACTTCACACAGTGAAATTACAACTTATCTTTCTGACTAACCAGCTAGCCAGCTAATTAATATAAAACTAAATCACTACTTTCTTCTCAACACCCATCATCTTTCTTCTGTGTGCCTATGTCTAGGCTGCTGAGTTCTGATGCAAAACATTCACAAGGCTATGAATTTGTAGTCAGGTCAAAATAATATTCACCAAGCTCATTTGGGCTCTGAATGCATCTTTCAAACCATCACTCCTGTTTTTCCAGTTCCCTCTGTCTTCTCAACATTCTATATTCCAGCCATTTGAAATCCCAGTTCTGCTTATTTATTTCATGAAATAATTTCTCCTACTTATTATGAGTCAAGTTTCAGTGCAAGGGTATCAGGTCAAAAACCTGTAAAGTTTCCATATTGTGTCAGAAGTCCCTTCTTTGTGCTGAGAGTCCCCTGCAAACAGATGCCACTCTGTAGAAAATATAGTAAATTATTTGTATCTCTTCTCTGCTGAACTATGAGCTCCTTAAAGACAGACACCGAGTCTTTTGTCTTTTATTCTCTAGTGACTTTTCATATTAAATAAAAACTTTGATGCTTAATAAATTCCTTTAAGGTAAATTGAAAGCCTTTAAATATTTGGAAGGTGACCTAAAAAGACTTTTTTAACTCAATGACAAGCAAGAATATTTTGTATAGCAAAGTGCTGAAGACTTCACCTGCTAGGGCCCTGGCGTTTTGTTGAAGGCAGTGCTGAATGTCTGCAATACTGAATCAGAAACCAAATCTCATGCAACTCGAATAAGGTCATTAGATAGACTTGTGGTTCAATTCATGCTTTGCTCTTTATTAAAATCACATATTTGAGGATTAATTTCTGTAGCAAACGTGTTAAGCACTTTGACTATAAAGTTCTATATTTCCAAACAAACAGCACACATGAGGTAGAAAAACACATTGTGTGTATAAAGTAGCAAAGTGATTTCTAAGCCACTTTTACATACGTGTCTCCAAAAAAGGTAGACACAGAGAACCATTTCTCAGAAATTTAACTCCCATCAAATATGACTTAGGATCTGTTTAATGTAAAATAATGTCATTGAGCTACTTGTGAAAGTCAAGCCTAATGCTTTTTGGCTGAATTTTCAGAAATGAAGGAGTCAGCAGTATATTTAGCATCGATGGGAAGCCAAGTTGTTAAGTCTTTTTGGGGATTTTTAAATGATGCACATCATTGAAGTCTAGCTCCTAGTGAATGTGCTCATTCACTATTTCATATCAAAATGTGCTATGTGGTAGCTTCAAATAAACTTAAGATGCCACTTGTTTTTATAGGATCTGTGTAATGGAAAGCTAAATTAGATATTTGAATGCTGCTACAAGTAGAGAGAGAGAAAGAGAGACTAAATTTTTTAAAAAGCTAGAATTAGCCCTGTCTGGTGTGGCTCAGCTGATTGGCCGTTGTCCCATGGAGTTGATTAGGCGTCATCCCTTGCACTGAAGGGTTGCTGGTTCCATTCCCAGCACAAGCCCAGGTTTCAGGCTCGATCCCCAGCAGGTGGCATGCAAGAGGCAGCCAATCAATGTTCCGTTCTCACATAGATGTTTCTCTCTCTCTCCCTCTCCTTTCCTCTCTCTCTAGAAATCAATGAAATATATTTTTTAAAGCCAGAATTAAATTGCAATATATATTATATAATTCAATTTTTAGGATGTTAGGATATTCTGGAATAGAAAAAATATAGACAAGAAAACCAATCAGTGGCTGGTTGTCAGGGGCTGCAGGTGAAGAAAGGAGTTGATAACAAAATGATATGAGGAAATTTTAGGAGTAAGTTTATTATTCTGTATCCTGGTGGAGGTTATAGAACTGTGTGCATTTGTAAACACATATAGAACTAAACACTAATAAGGATAAATATCTTAAGTTAAACTTTTATTTTGAAATAATCATAGTTGGATTGGTATATAAAGTAATACAGAGAATCCCACGTAACTTCTGTTCAGTTTTCCCCAATGCTAACACCTTGAAAAACTGTCATACAATAACCCCATCAGGATTTTCAAATTGTTATAGTCAATAATCAGAACATTTTCATCACCACAAGGATCTCTAATGTGACTGCTACATTCACTCTTTCTTACCCACGGCGACCGCTAATATGTTCCCATTTCTGTGTAGATAATCACGTGAACTGCATTATACTGTATCTTGGCATGAACTTAACCTGGCTTATCCTGCTTGGGGTTTGATTAGCTTCTTCAATCTGTTGGTTTATGTCTGTTGCCAAGTTCAGGTAGTTTTCAGCCAGTTCTTTTTACAGCTGTTCCTCTTTATCTTCTCCCTGTGGGATTCTGATAAGCTAAACGGTAGATATTTTCTAATAGTACCATATACTCTTGGAGCCTCGGTTTTTTGTTTGTTTGTTTTTTGTTTTGTTTGTCTGTTTTCTTGCCTATTAGACTGCATCATTTCTGTTGTTCCTTCTTTCGGTTCAACAACTGTTTCTTGTTTTTATTTTATTTATTGTATTTTTTTTCTTAAAATTTCAATTCAATTCCTCTTTATATCTTCTATTTCTTTGCTGAGCCATTATTTCCTTTGCTATGACTTTCTTTCTTTTTTAAATTTTGTTTCAAGCATGTTTATAATGGCTTGTCAAGATAATTTGATGAAGTGGCTTTCAAATCTGTGTTAGGTAATTTTAAAATATCTGTTATCTGAGTGTTGGCATCGATCAATAGTTTTTTCCAATCAGTATGAGATATTTCTGTTTTGGGTGAAATGTGGATATTTTACATATTGTTCTGACATACTGGATTTCATTTAAACTTTGTGATTTAGTTGGGTTTTTCTAATGCTGCTCCAGCAGAAGAAGGGAGCTGCATTGTACTGCCAGGTGGAGATAAAAACCCAAGTTTCCCATTGGATCTCCTTTTATTTTATAATCAAGAGGAGGAATTCACATTACTGCTTGATGATGGAGAGAGTCCTACCTCTATGGTAGGTCTTTTCTCACATCACCCCAGCCATAAGGGGAGGGGCACCACTGTTATTGCTCAGTGGAAGTGGACTTCAGGTGTCCGCATGTGATCTCCACTGACACTGCTAGGGGTAGGGGTTGCAACTGGCCTGTGCTTTGCCTTCTTGGGTACCACACCAGTGGGGGTATTGAGGTATTTCACTACACCTTGGACAATGTGGAAGCCTAGGTTTCCCACTCAGCAGATGCTGGTATGTTTGGGGTTGGGCCAGTGCTTTCCTGTGGTGTTTGGCATGAAAAAGCACTTAGTGTCTAAAAGGGATTATCAACAAAAATAAGTCCTGTTCATAGTATGTTCCCTAGATATGATATAAATAAAGTAGCAATTTACTTTTGTGGTTTTTCTCCCCCAAACCCCTAACTTCAGTTAAATTATTTAAAAAAGAATATATTTCAATGCAGGATCATTCCACAAAACACCTAGCCAGAAGTCCTCAAAACCATGTAGGTCAGCCAAAACAATTAAATCCCGAGGAACTGGCACAACTATGAGGAGCTTAAGGAGGCATGACAACTAAATGTAACGTGAGATCCTGGATGGGATCCTGGAACAGAAAAAGAATGATAGGTAAGAACTAAGGAAATGTGAGAAAGTATAGACTTTAGTTAATAAGAGTGTATCAATATTGGTTCATTAATGATAACAAATGCACCATACTAAAGTTAATGACACAGGAAACTGGGTGTAGGGTGCATGGTAACTCTCTGTGTTATCTTTACAATTTTCTGTAAATCTAAAACTGTTCTAAAATTACATCTTATTTGAAAAAGGTGAAGGATATGTTTGTAATTACCTTAGGAAAAAACTCATTTAATCATATGCTTATTTTGGTAAGCCATTGGATTTTTTAAATCAGGCAGAGTAAAAAATTGTAACAGTAACACTTGAAATTATCTGTTATCCAACAGATGATTTATTTAATCCACATCTTCCTGTATTGCTCTATAATAATTAAGTATTTTCATGTAAAAGTACCGAGGAAGACTGACAACAGCTGGTGTTTATAATAATGACTTGAAGGAACCAAGCTTATCCAAGGACGGTCAACATATGCTCAGATAAAATTTTTTTCTTGAATATATTTGTGGTGATATGATTCTTTGAAAGTTACTAATCATAGAATGCATACATAGGAAATTTTTATCAACCCCAAATTTTTAACAGCTAGACAGCCCTTTTATCATATTTAAATAGATATACATAATTGATGACCGATGATTAAAAACCTATTTAGATTCTTGATTCCAAATATAAATATGCTTGGTTAGTTACCTATTCAGTTAGTTTGTTAATCGATAAAGTCCAATTTCCCTCACCTCATTAATGTTTATTTCCCTTCCATTACATCTTTTCATTGTGTAAATTAGTTGCTGATAAATGCTTTTTATACTCATTTTCAATTTTTGCTTTATGGAAAGTCAGAAACTTACCCCTTGCTATTATCACTGATACTTAGGCACATTTCCAATCTTCCTTTGATGATGCCTTTGTGGTTTGGAGCTTGTATTTCTGGTTTTCAATTTATATATTCTCATTAGATTATACATTCTTTGTAGACAGGATCATTTTCTCTCTAGTATCTGTGTTGTGCTGAAGCTAGTAACAACACTACATCAATACTAGTTGACAAATAATGTCATTACACAGAAATTATTTTTTGCATTAAAATTTGATTGGTGAAACTAATGCCAATTAATTAGAATTCTAAGATATTAGAATGAGTGTATTTATGTGCTGCTTAATTGAATATTACACAGCATGGTTCCAAATATTTACACATATTTTTACATTGAATCACAGTTTGGATATTACCTGTAGTACCAGTGTTAGTCTCTGGACATCCACATGCCCTTTTTCATGGTGATGATCTTTTACAAGTTTGGGAGTTCCCTCATCCCCAAGACAGTTAAACTTTCTTTGTATGACATGTTCTTGAAATTGAGCAGATGGTGCTAAGTATAATTGTTCTTTTGGAATTGATACTGTCCTGACTTTTAAGAGATATAAACACTTGTCTTGCCCACACTGGGAAATGTCACTTCAGAATGTCTGTGGCCGCAATAGATAGGAATTCCTTTTATTCTCAACATCAGTACACAGAAGGGCAAAACTACCACAGCAAATAAAGGAAATGATTCTTTCAGAGCTTTCTCTTTTCCTGTCAGTGTAACAGTTACCATCAACATGTCTAGTATTTTAAATCATTTTTAGACATATTCTTATTTGATTCATAATCACACTCTGTCTGTAAACTCCCTGTAACCGTAAAGGGGGCCCAGCCTTTCCAGGTTGCATCTGACTCACCTAGAACCACAGGATTTCCATTCTTTTTCTGAGAGGTAGTCCAGAAGGTTTTGGGTGATATATGGAGGCCTCTCCTCACTGATGCTGGGATAGAATGATGCTACTAGAGTGGCTACAACCTCGTATAGGCATTTAGTTAGTGTCTCCAGCTGGGAATTTCTGAGACCATGGCCATACTGCTGGCACCTGAACGCTTGCTTCTCTGGGCTTCCCTCTGACATGGGAAGGCTTGCAAGAAGTCAAACAGGTGCCACGCCAGGGACCCAGTGAAATCTCAACTTTACCATCCAACTAGAATATCCCCAGGAAAAAAATACCAACTCATCTTCTAACATCAATCTTGAAAATTTAGGAGTAGAGCTAGTTGAGGTAGAGGATGGTGGAACCTACCCACTGGTTGGTGGAAAAGCTCACACATTCAAAAGTGATGAACAAAATAGATCCAGAGACAGAGAAGCATGGAATAGAGCGCAGAAGGAAGGATTAGGGTGGGGGGAAGAATTGTATGCATTTATGCATAACACAAGGACACAGATAATAGTGTGGTGAAGGCCTGGGGCGGGGGCGGGATAGAAGAGGTCAATGGGACAAAAAATGGAACATCTGTAATGCTTTCAACAATAAAAACATATTTTTAAAAAAGGGACCACCTTTGGAGTCTTTTTAAAAATTTTTATCTTTATTGTTGGAAGTATTACAGATATCTCCTTTTCTCCCCTCATTGGCCCCGTCCACATATCTCAAGGTTTAACTGCTGTTGTTCCTATCACGTGTTGAATTAGTTGACCCTTTCTTTACACTTCAGTTATCATTATTATCTTAACCATTATTTCAACATATTGTCTATATACTATTCAAAGGAAACAGTTTGGAAGAACAGCACTCACTCACTCTGGCCCGGATGCCACCTCCCCGAGTCACCCTTGCTGCCTACTCACAAGCTGGTTGACAGCCCTAAATGTTCCAAGTTAATTGCCTGCCTTGATGAGAGTGAGGTTTGATTCTAGGTAGGCTGTTGGCTCTGAAATGGCTACATGGGAATCAGTGGCCCGGTTCTCCCACTGCTCTCCTGAACCTGCCTTGCCTCACCAGACAGGCAGTCCTCATATCACGGCTGTCTCTCCCCTCTTAAAGGGCTTGCTGAAGACCTTGTCTGTCTGTCTGCACTGCCCCAATGGATCTGGGTTCCAATACTTTGTCTCTAAAGCACAGCCTTGATAGGAAGTCATCATCAGCATCCTCTAAAACACAGGGTGGGTAAAAGTAGGTTTACAGTTGTTTGTGAAGCAAAGAGTTTATTCTTGTATGATTATTTATTAATTATTGTATTATTTTTAATCCGAGCAAATGTAACCCGACTTTTGCCCCACCCTGTACCTGTTAGCAGAGCTTTTTATCCATACATCTCCACGATGGCCAGATCTCACATTCACCTGGGACCTGCCCTTCCACATGCGACTCTCAGAGGAAAAGCTTTTAAAAATTCTGACACCTTTCTCTGTGTCTCCCCACAGAGTCACATTAATGGCTTTGGGTGAGGCCTGGCTGTGAG
Organism: Miniopterus schreibersii; assembly: GCF_964146895.1. Taxonomy (NCBI): domain Eukaryota; kingdom Metazoa; phylum Chordata; class Mammalia; order Chiroptera; family Miniopteridae; genus Miniopterus; species Miniopterus schreibersii. Next base: position 74,267,644 of record NC_138108.1, on the reverse strand, counting down.
AAGTTTTGAACCCCTGGCTCTGGTAAGTCCTTAGATATTGTTATTTTCCATTTCCAGTATTTCACCAGCTTTTCTCTCTATTCACTAATTTTGCCTTCTGTCCATTTCCCCAAAAACTTAAGCAAACAAATAAAAATAAGCATAAGTAGCCTCCATAAGTATTGTTAGCTTATAGTTAGTGAAAAACACAGACTATGCTAAAGTTATTAAAGTTTCTGTTACATTAAAGCACATTTAAAGATGAAAATACTTGCTTGAAAAGCATGAGCAGATTAATTAGTTTTACATGGATTGAGCTGTTCCAAATTATATTTATATTACAGATTCTTATTCTAAAGCTTTTTACTTTTGTAACATTTTATAAACCAAAGATGAGCAAGTTTTAGTCTGTAGCACTTATAAAACTAACCAACTAACCTCTATAACACTTTCAAATTTGTAGGTTGTTTTTTAAATTCTAAGATATGCATATTTATGTGCCTAGTACTAGTTATACCATTGTGTCTATACCCATTTAGCTAATTAACATATGTAGACTATTATTTCTTTTCCGAAGAAATTTTAATTACAATAAAATTATAGACCCAGGCCACTGTGTGGTTCCAGTGTATACGCTTGCTTATGAGCTCTGGTATTATCCTAGCTACATTTAGGTTTCCTTGGTTAAAATCTTCAAAGTCCCATTGGAAGGATCATTTTGGAGGGCTATGAGCCTGAAGGTGAAAGGGCTCAGTGGTCCAGCAAATTCTCTTTGGCCAGTGGGCAGAACTATGGGATGTAAGCTACTTTTTATTACTGAGAGTAAAGAGTGCAGATTGGCCCAGAATATAGGAGCACAGGAAAAGACCCTCTGGATATTGGGTTGTTTAGAAATGGAACAGTAACTTGAAAACTCAGAGGACCTGATATCTATATGGAACCAGGACCCAGCAATGCTATAACAGCCTCATTCAAAGGATGCTAAAGAGAGTGTGAAGCATGAACATAGGGCTGGGCCAGCTCAGGGTGCATATTAGTCATCTTCCAGAGAAAATGAAGCTATTATATGTCTGCTGTATCTATTATTTACATATATCAAGATATACATATAATGTATAATGTATAATGTATAATGTATAATATATAATATATAATATATCTGTATATATTATATATATGGAGAGAGATATTTATTTTTAAGGAATTGGCTCTAGCAAGTCTGAAATTTGCAAGGCAGGATGGTAGAGTGGGGGACACAGGGAAGAATTAATGTTCCAACTCAAGCCCTAATGCTGTCTTAAAGCACAAGTCTTCATTTTTAGGGTAGCCTGTCTTTTCACTTAAGTCCTTAACTGATTGGATGACGCCCACTTACATTACAGACAGTAATCTGCTTTACTAAAAGTCTACTAAATGTTATTAATATCTTTAAAAATCCACCTTTACAACAAAATCTAGATTGGTGTTTGACCAAACAACTGAATAGCATAACCCGGTCAAGTTGACATTAAAAATTAATCATCCCAGCCTGGCCCTGATGGGCGCGGCTCAGTTGGCTAAACATCAACATCGTCCCAGGCACCAAAATGTTGCAGGTCTGATTCCCGGTCAAGGCACATGCCTGTGTTTTGGGCTCAATCCCCAGTAGGGGATGTGCAGGAGGCAGCCAACTGATGGTTCTCTCTCTCTCCCTCCCCTATTCCTTCATCTCTGTCTAAAATAAATAAAAACATTAAAAGACAAGAATCAACTTTATCCAATAAAACAGCAAGTATACTTCTGACCCTGGGTATCTTAATAAATATATTTAACTTATTTGGAAGCTCTTAGAAACCTTTATATTCCAGTTAAAATTTGCCTTTGAGTTGTCCAGATAATTGTTACCTCTGGTTACTTGCCGGGGCCTTTGTAGATATAGTCTTAGCAACCACCCTGTGGTTGTAAGTTAGAACCATTGACGTGTCACCTGAGTGTGAGCACCTGAGTATAAGAAGCAGTGAAAGGCATCCTGTGGTTCAGTTACATGCATGTTCAGTGATGTTCGGTGTTTACGCAGAATCTTACTGAAGTTTGAATCCATTCTCTTCTCTCTGTGACACCTTCCTATCTAGGGAAACTTATTTGAAAATCAAAGATAAGAGGGAAAGTAGAGCCGAATGTTTAAAATATACAGCTGAAATTGAGCATTAGATAGGAAAGGTGGAAATGGCATGGAGATGGCATAACGAATTATCAGCAATTTATCAGCAGTATGAAAAGTTGCAAACATTTTAATTAACTGATACAGATGGACTGTATCAGTGAAGTAAACATTATTAAAATTTTTGTAACATTTGGAGCAATAAATAAGTTCAAGTTTCTTTTGATATCCACGTATTCTGTCAAATCAAGTTCTGTGCTGTGCATGAATTTAAATCAGCCAGAAGAAAACGAACCATTTATTTTGACTTATCCTACAGGATGAAGGGCTCTCAGTTATTCTGACTAATAGAAGAACCTAACAGAATTTTTAAAGCCACGATTGGTTTGTTCGCAAATAAATACACCCTCTCGGCAGTATCTCTTTTCGCCAAGCCCTTCGGACCTGGGCAGGGAACAAACATATTTTCTCACTTTCTCTTAATTATTTCTCTGAGGATGCTAATTTAAACATAGCATTTAAATTTTCTAAGGTTTCTTTATTATAAATATAGTTTGGCAGAATTAGCCCTACAAATTATTCCACAGTAGGAAGCATCATTTATTTATCATTGCTGTTCTGGCTTGTTTGCTATCCTGTGACATGAACAGGAGTTTCACAAGACATTTAAACACCAAAAGGCAGGGCCTTTGAAATTGGCTGAGATTTACAGTGTTTAATATTTCTCTTTCCTAGGTGATTATTTTACACCCAGTAAAATAATTAATAAAATTAATTCAATTTAATCAGTTTTCAGCATTTCTATAAAATCATAGTGCTTTATGTGATCTGAAATAAAACTAAATTTTGTAAACTTCTCCTTAAGTAAATTTTAAATGCCAGCAAGGAACGAACTGCTGTGTAAATTAATGAATGAGCTTTGCCATTCTGTCTTCACTTTGCCCTTGACTGATTTCACACCCTGCGAACATGTGCAACCAACAGAATGAACTCAAATAATACAAATGACACCAGAGAAATGGTAATCTGCTAGTTGGCTAAGAAGGCAGGCTGACACTTCCACTTTTTCCCTGAAGACCATTCTTCTTAGGGAAATAAAGAAACAAAATGTTTGTTTTTCTTGTTGCTAATCCTAAAGACTAGTATTTGAGTGTGTTGCTATGAGATAACATTGCATTGCTAATTCAGAATTATTGTACTGATTATTTATATTCAACTGTGTCATGAATCACATCAAAGGGACCTGTGGTGCCCAAGTTCTGAAATTCCACAGCCACGCTGCTCTGCGGGAGACCATACAAGAGGTGGAGGTGGACGTGTCCTCACGCGTGGGTTTCAGTCCTGTGCTGCCCGGCCGCTTCCCAGCTTCTTTAGTGGCTCCGGGTGTCACTCTCCAGGCTTGTGAAATGGAGATAATGGCCTTAGCCATATGCAGTGGATTCTGATAAAGAGTAGAAGTGACATGTATTAAGGATCATAGCGGACACTCAATAAGCCACTGTTATAATAATAGTACCTATCATCATTATTGTCATTAAATAATAAAGACAACTCATAGAGAAAAGGGGCGCATTCTTTCTGTGCTCAAACTCAGTGCAATACACGTGCACATCTGCAGACAATGAACATCTACCTCCAGATACTTCACTTAAAAATTTTTGCTGTAAATGATCTCTAGCCCTAATAAAAATTAAAGAAAACAAACATGACATTTGACATGAACATCGGGAAGGCATGTTTTTATGTTTTTAAGTTTTTTTCTAATAATTATTTGTATTATATAGTAAACATAAACATGCATGTTTTTATTTTAATAATTTTATCCCAGGGTTAAATCTGGGGAGTTAATTTTTTTTCTTTACTGACCCAGAAAAAAATGTTTTTCTTAAGAACAGAATATATTCAGAGTTAAAGAAAATCCAGAGGAAAAAACATAAAGTAGAATTGTCTGAGCACATTTTTGGTGAGACCAAATACACCTGTTGTGGTTTTTTCTGCCCTCAGAAGAGTCACCCATGTTTACTAAATGACCTTGAAATACATTAGTAGAAAAATCAGTTACAAAACTGATGAAATAAAAGGCACTATTCCCAATAAGTCTGAATGGTATTATATGTGTGTGTGATATCTAAGAGGCTATATTTACAGTCCTTACACCCGTGTAATAGGAAGCAAGTCTCTGTGCTTCTTTAAAACACAGGCAAATCTTCAGTTAAAGGAAATAACGAAGGTTAATAATGGGTTTTTAGAAGCAATAAGCAGAATCTAGCCCTCGGATCTGTAGAATCTGAGGTCCCCTTCTCACCCAGGGAAGTGAAGGCCTGCCAACCTTGCGGTGACAGGAGTGTGTGCTCCAGAGGGCTGCCAGGCAGCTCAGGCTCCACTTCCCGAGGGTCTGGGGGAAACGCTCCAAGGGCTCGGTGCCCTTTGCTTCATTTAACTCCCCTCCGCAGCCCAGCTGCGTGAGCAGGAGCCATAAACACACGCTAGGAACACATGGACGGGCTTTTACCCGCCTGGCCTCAGGCGCTCTCATCTTTCACCCTCTGCTCCGGTCCAGTTCCAGGGACAGTCCGCATGGCCATGGCCGGTGCGCCAGGTCTCCAGGACTTGACTTCTGGCCTTGCCACCCAGACGCTTCAACCTCAGATTCCTAGTTATTTATGTATTTCTCATGGACACATTCACTCATCTGGCAAACCCTGGAATGGTTTCTTTTTTTTGCATTTTCAGTGCACCTAAATCTGCTTGCCTACTATAACTGTCTTTGACTCAAGCAGTGTAAGAGACTAACAAGTAAAAATGTGCTCCTCTATAATTTTATGGAACATTTCTACTTTCTATTTTAGTTTCTGATCACCTGAGATATCATTATATCGTAGTACACATACAAAGAGATGATATAATCTTCAACTCATGAACCTACAGTGAACTAGAGTCCAGTCCTTCCTCTGTTGTTTATTAACTGACCTAAGTCAAACTCTCCAGGCCTGAGAAAAATATCCTCATCTGTAAAATGGGGTAATAAGTCACTAGTAGAAGAGATAGTGTAAGTCTTTGTTTCTTTGTCACTGAGAAAGAGCCCAGTAACTAATAACTATTATTTTAATGATCATTTAAATTTTGTTTTAATTTTAGTTCTTTGGGAAATTTGTAACACTTTGATAGGAATTTTAGCTTTAAGCATTTGTTTTTATAATCCTCACCCAAGTATATATTTATTAGTGTGTTTTTTGTTTGTTTGTTTTGTTTTGTTTTTTAGAGAGAGAGAAAGGAAGACAGAGAGAGAGATCAATGTGAGAGAGAAACATAGATTGGTTGCCTTCCATACACGCCCTGACCTGGGATCAAACCCCCAGCCTAGGAATGTGCCCTGACAGGGACTTGAACCCGCAACCTTGTGGTGTACAAGACAACACTCTAACCAACAGAGCCACCCATCCAGGGCTAAGCATTTATATCTGTTGCTATTTCTGATAGCCATTAATGACCTCACTTCACTGTCATTAGTCCAATATGGCACTAATCTGTTTAGAAGGAAGAACCTGGACCATCACTATACATTTTCCTCCTGTCTCTCTACATAGCAGAATTATCTGCCTAAGAAATATTCTATATGCCTATTGCACTACTAGGTACTAACTGCAAATGTTGCTTGCTTTCTTTTTCCAGATTGTACTTTAGATATCCATTTTTGGGGGGTATTTTTGTATTCAGCTAAGTGAGTTGATTGATGTTTATGGCATAACCAAACATATTCTGTATCCAGAGGCTTTTTTCCTTACACCTGCCTAGAGGCATGGTTCTAGTCACATCCCGAAGGTCTCTAAGCACACAAGTGTAATTCTTTGTCAATAAGCGTCTTCCCTGTAACACTATATAATAAACTATTGTAGAATTTATGAAGAATAATATATATATTGTATATATTATACAGGGGCTGGCAAAGTAGGTTTACAGTCGTAATACAAATAATAATATAACAATGAATTAATAATAATAAAAAGAAACTGTGTTCCAAGTACTCACAACTATAAACTTACTTTTGCCCACCCCTGTGTATATGTTATATATATATTATGTATATATTGGAGAATAGAGAATATTTTTTCCAATCTTGAGCATATTTCTATTATTATAATAATGCGTAGAGTTAAGTTTACTTATTTACTTATTTGACTATAGAAAGTGCCAGTGACCGATCAGGATTAGAAAAAGTTTCCTTGTCAGCGCATGGAAACTGAAGCTCAGGAAAGATAAAAGTGACTTTCTCAGAGTCAAAGTAAGTGCTGTGAACAGATTAGAATCCAATTATCTGATGATAAATTCTGGGATGACTCTGCTGCTGCTACTTCTTATGTGTGTTTTGATGATAATCACTCACAGCAAGGGAGTATTTTCATGTGTCCGCATCACATTCATAAGAAAATGGGGAGCTGCACTATTGCACAATTTTGAAAATTGTGGCTCTTCATAAATGGACTATGATGCATGGATTTTTAACACTTTAGGTGACAATTGTTCCCACTAATAGCTGGATAACCTTGTGATACAGTCATATTTCTGAAATGTATTAACACATAAAATCTACACAATTGAAATCTCTAAAATAAATAATTATAAGACAGTAATGAAAACAATACACAGATATATGATTAAATTTTGCTACTTATCCTGTTTAATTTGAATTATAGTGTTTTGAATTTACAAATACATATTCTGGCAAAGAGGACATTTAGTTGAATGCTAATAATTTCTGGAGCAGCTTCAATTCTGAAAATTGCACCATCGCACTGTACTCCATAGAGCGAGTGAAAGGTATTAAGAAGAAAATTGTTCCTCATGTTCTTGGTCAGGACTTGAAGAGAAAAAAAAAGTAATGTTTTGAGTGGTCTTATAGCTCTGCTCTAATTTGGGAACAATCAGCATCTCTTTTATGAACCTCTTTGCATGGCTTGCAGAAAGCCCAATTTTAAGTATTTAATAAGTGCTTCAATATGCTATTTCAATTGTAAAATTTACTACATATAATCTTCATTTACAAAATGTGAACCACGTGTGACATGATTCTATTTCTGTATTCATACTGCAGAGGGATATTTAATAACCATGGTCCCCCCTTCCCAGGCTTCCCTTCCCTTCATATTAGTTCCCTATCCAAGTTTCTCAGGAGAATCCATCCCCGAGCTCTTTGAGAAATTCCACCCCTTTAAACAGAAGCTGATGACCCTCTTGATTCCTTCTTACATTTTGGAAAATTGGAGCAAAGTTAGTCTTCAGCCTGACACTCCTTGAGGTTTTCCTCCTCAGTGTCGTGGATGCTTTAGAAGAGAATGAGCCCAGGACCCACGAACCAAGGGGGTGCTGGACCACTCAGCTCATGTGTGCTCATAGGAGCCCAGCCTATCTGGTTATCTTTCCTGCATACTTTGTGAAAACAAGCATTCACTTTTTTAAGAGGCACCAGAATAAAACCCCACATCAAGAAAATTACATTTATCCTGTTAAAGTAATTTTATCATCAGTACATAATAAACTAGAAAAAAAAGGAAAGATCCTTCAGTTATCAGCCAGGGAAGCATTAGGCATTTCCTGCATTGTCTGAGATGAGCTTGCCAATTAAATGGAAACCACACTATGAATTAAACTGCAAATAGAACCACATCAGCCTCTTTTGCTAAGCATTATTTTGTTGAATTCTTTTTGATTCTGGGTTTTCTTCTGTTAAAATAATCTGGAGAAAGTTTTACTTCTTTGGTTTATTTTTTCAAAAAAATAAAATGACACAAAAAGTGAAGTTCAATGACCAGCTTAGACAGAAAAGATAAATTTTCTGGTGTATAGATATCAAAGGACTTGACTAAGCTGAATTTTATTGCCACAAGAAAAAAATTAAATCATACATCAAGATGTGGTGGAAATATGGCCAACTCATAGTTGAGAGAACAAAATTTACATCCTAGCTCTACCATTCACTCACTTAATGCATTCGTAACTAAGTTCAACTTTTGAAGCCTCAGTTTCTTCAGCAAAATGGGGTCAACAGAGCTTGTGTTACCACGCAGTTAGGAGTTACATAATGTATGTGGAGTGCTTGGCTCATTGTAGACTCTATTTTATTTTTTTACTTTTCTATTGTCTTTTTAAATTAATTAATTAATTAATTAATTAATTTTATTTATTTATTTTTCTTATTGACAGTATTGCAGGTGGAAGAGGGCATAGAAGGGATAAATGGTGAAGAAAAAAGAAAATAAACTTTTAAAAAATAATAATTAATTTTACTTATTTATTTTTATTGTTAACAGTATTTCAGATGCCCCTGTTCCCCCCCCTTCCACTGAGTCTCCACCCCACCCCAATCCCTTCACCACATTATTGTCTGTCCATGGGTTATGCATATTTGTATATATGTTCTTTGGTTAATCTCTCCTCATGTCCCCACTGCCCTCCCCTCTGAGATCTGTCAGTCTGTCCCATGCACCCATGCCTCTAGACCTATTTGGTTTGTCAGTTTATTTTGTTCATTAGATTTCACATATAAGTGAGATCATGTGATCTTGTCTTTCTCTAACTGACTTACTTTAATTAGCAAAATACTTTCCATGTCCATTCCTGCTGTCCCAAAGGGTAAGAAGTCCTTCTGTACAGCTGCATAGTATTCCATTGTGTAAATGTGCCACTGCTTTTTTACCCATTCATCTACTTACGGGCACATAGGCTGTTTCCGTATAAATTTTTGGAATATTTATTCAGATCTGTGAAATACACCATTGGTATTTTAATAGGGATTGCTTTGAATCTATAGATTACTTCGGGTAGTATGGAGATTTTAATTATGTGTATTCTTCTAATCCATGAGCATGGTATGTACCTCCGCTTGTTTGTATCTTCCTCTATTTCCGAGTATAGGTCTTTTATCTCCTTGGTTAAGTTTATTCCTAGGTACTTTATTTGTTGTTATTGTTGTTGCAATGGTTAATGGGATTTTTTAATTTGGTTTCTCTTTCTGAGAGTTTATTAATGCCATCAGTTTCTGGAGGTTAATTTTGTATCCTTCTACTTTGCTGAATTCATTTATAAAATCTAGGAATTTTTTTGGTGGAGACTTGTGTTCAATGTACAATATCATGTCATCTGTGAATAATGACAGTTTTTATTTTCTCCTTTCTAATTTGGATACCTTTTATGTTTTCTTCTTATCTGATTGCTGTGGAGAGGACTTCCAGTTCTATGTTGAATAAGAACATGTGACACCTCTGTCTTGTTCTTGTTCTTAGGGGAAATGTTTGTCATTTTTGCCCATTGAGTATGATGTTGGCTGTTGGTTTGTCATATATGGCCTTTATTATGTTGAGGCATGATCCCTCTATTCCCACTTTGCTAAGAGTTTTTATCATAAATGAATGTCGTATCTTATCAAATACTTTTTCTGCATCTATTGATAAAATAATGCAACTTTTACCGTTTATTTTGTTTATGTGATGCATTATATTTCTTGATTTGTGAATATTGTACCAGCCTTGTATCCCTGGAATAAATCCCACTTGGTCATAATATATGATCTTTTTAATGTATTGCTGGATCCAATTTGCTAATATTTTGTTGAGGATTTTAGCATTAATATTTGTCAGGGATATTGGCCTATAATTGCTTTCTTTGCAGTGTCTTTATCTGGTTTTAGAATTAGGATAATACTGGCCTCATAAAAGGAGCTTGGAAGTGTTCCTTCCTCTTGAACTTTTTGGAATAGTTTGAGAAAGATACGTGCTAGTTCTTTGAATGTTAGGTAAAACTCGCCTGTGAAGTCATCCAGTCCAGGACCTCTGTTTGCTGCATCTGGAAATGCTCTGTAAACTAAAACATATCTTCCAAAAATATGGGATCTCTTATTTTTCTGAAGGCTTTTTATATCTGATGTTATATTTGGCTTTCCTGATTTCTGTGAGCTAAGTAGAACAAATAATTATCTCTATGCTATAGAGAGCAGAGACTTCACTAAATTTACAGTGTAAGATAATGGTGAATTTACGAGTAGAATCCAGAATTTTAACTTTGGCTTTTGAGTTATTTCCACTCTCAGATGTTCTTTTTGCTTTTGCCTTTTTTTGCTAATATGCTGAAACTTCTTTTAAGTTTAATTTTTAGTTAGAGAATTCAGATCTCTCAATTTTTGACCTCTCTATTTTTCAGTGAATTCAGCTGGAGGTTTACCAGTTTTGGAGAAAACATTCAACCAGGAGGGGTAGGAACTAGATCTAATGGCTGGACTTTTCTGAATTTTTGCTGCATTGTGGTCTATGCTGTGTTCTGGGCAGCAATTCTTCATTGTTGTAGAGACAACTATAAGCTCCAGAGAATAGTAGCCATGTACTTGCCTCCCTGCCCTGGGCTTTAACCTATCAATATCTGCACACAGAATATGGGGACCACAGTTAAAGAGTTAAAAAAATGACCACCCCTTTCAAACAATTCAAAAACCGTGCCATTGGACTAAAAATGTTATTAAAAATAAATTCTGAAGACTGCCATTAACAGTGGCAGGCTAACGTTACCTCTCTTTTTTTGATATTATATAAAAAAGAATAAAAAGAAAGAAAATAAAACTCTATCATTAAGGAAAAATGTACATATCTATATCTCAGAGACACAGTCTATAAAAAAGAAATTCCAAATACCGTACAAATTGTACCACAAATCTCAGTAGAATGACAGTGAGTGATTAAAAAGCAGGCATGCCTAGGTAAATCCTTGTTTCATCACTTAATAGCCATGTGCCTTTGGGAAAGTTACTTGGTAACTTTCTGTGCCTCAGTTTCCTCATGTATAAAGTAGATATCATTATTGAGTACCTCATGTGGGTGTGTGAAGGTTGAATGAATCATATGCAGAGTGCTCAGAGCCACGTGCGTCACATAGTAAGCACTGAAAAGTTCATTATGTTTATTATTTTCTCCTGTAGAGGAGAGTTGTATAATTTGAGGGCCAAAGCCAATGTATGACTCTAGTTTAGAACAGCAAGCATGGTGAGGGGAAGAAAGGTTCTACAGAGCCCGAGCACTGTCCAACGTCACGGTGTCAAGGATGTCAGAGCAGAACAAGGGCATCTGCAGGCGCCTCATCTCTATAAGCAGCCAGCCATTGGAATGACAACATAGAGAAGACAGTTTGCGAGTTATAAGCCTCACTATTCTTGATCAGCAGAAAAGCAAAAAGCAAAGACTAATGTACCACATAAAATACTTTGATAAACAGAGGGTAGGGTATGGGAGAAGGCGTCCCTCTGAGCACTAGAGACCTCATGCTGGGCCGCAGTAGAACCATGCCTGTTGGGTCAGGTGTTGGTGAGAAAATCAACAGCCCAGAGACCAGAATGTAAGCCTCTGTGAGCGATGCTTTACTCAACACTATTTTCATAACTATCATGCATGGCAAATACCTCTATTCAATGAATAATAATTAAAAACAACCAGATCATACCCATTTTTAAATAATACCTCAAAACTGTAAACAACCCCAATGCCAATCAACAACATTAATAAACAAAGCATTGTGTATCCATATATTAAAACACAGCTCATAAATAAAAGAATAACCCACTGATGCATGCAATAAGGAGGAATTTTTAAAAAGGTGCTGAGAAACCAGTCTCTCGAGAACATGTCATGATTCCATTTTATGAAGTTCAAGAACAGATGAAATTAATCTACAGTGAAATAAAGCAAAACCTTGGTTGCCTGTGGGAGGGGAGAGAGAATGACTGCGAAGGGGCAGCAGGAATTTCAGATCTACAAATTTACACTATGTATATTGAATCTCAGTTTAAAATAAAAACAGAAACAAAAATGGCTTTTGAGCAAAACATTTTTTAAAAAAGAAAAAAAGCTACCCGAAAACTCAAAGACAGATATGGAACATATACCAGGATATGTTAACTAAAAAATTAAAATGAGAGCTTTGTGGTATGTGCATTCCAGTTTTATTTTCCCAATAAACAAATAGTAAAGAGATTTCCACAGAACAAAGCAAAACAAAATTGACTTGTTTTAACTAAGAACTAGATGTAGAGGTGCAGTATCTCAAAGGAAAAAATGATACTATAGGAGAAAGAGGAAGGGTGAACTGAACGAGTTTAGAATAAAAATACAAAGAAAATATAATACCATTTCAGAGACACAGCTGGAACATGATCAGGGTAATTAAAGACAGACTTGTGAAAACTGAACAAAATGAAATGGACAGCATCCAAGAATGATAGAGTATATAGGGGGACAGGGTCGAAGTCGAAAGACAGAGAAAACCAACAAAAGCCTAATGGGTGTCTTTAAAGAAGAGATCAGAATGATAACGTAGAAGTGTTCAAAGACATATTGAAAGACTGTTATTATTTTTCTTTATGTTAGGAAAAACAATAATAAAAAATGAAAATGCCAAGACATCTCCAAATAAATGTATTTCCATGAAATATAAAAAGTTAAATTCTATGAGAATTAATATAAAAATCAAATCAAATGCTATAATTGAGAAAAGCATAGAAACCTCAGATTTCTTCAAAGTAACATTCATTGCTAATAAAAAGAAAACAAAAGCCATCAGAAAAAGAACATAATTCCCAGATATTGTATTGACCCATTTTTTAAATACAAGTAACTTAGAAGTAGCTCCAAATATGCACCATGTTAGGAAATGCAGTTTCCATTAATTTTTGACCAGACACAAGAGTAGGAGATTATGTTCCCCATCAATGCTCGGCTTACTGGTGAGTCTTCTTGTATATCTCCCTCAAGCTTACCAAACTGAAATCTCACAAACAGAATTTGACCCATTTGTATTGAGGCTTTTTACCTCCTACTTAGATGCAAAGATCTAAACAAGTCACATACCTTAACTGAAATGAGTATAATAAATCAATTGCTAAAAAAAAGATGTTGAAAAACCAGTATCTCAAAGAAATACCTGCACTCCCATGTTCATAGTAGCACTATTCACAATAGTCAAGACATGGAAACAACCTAAGTACCTGGCATCTGGGGTCTGTCTATGGATGAATGGGTAAGGAAGATGTGAGATGTATAATAGAATATTATTCGGCCAGTAGAATGAAATAAATCCTGCCTTGTACAATAATATGGATGAGCCTGGAGTATATCAAGCCAAGTGAAATAAGTCAGGAAGAAAGAGACAAATACTATATGATCTCACCTATATGTGGAATCTAAAAAAAATAAAACAAACTCATTGGAATAGAGAGTACATATGGATGATTACCAGAGGCTGGAGAGAGGGGGAAAATGGATTGATCCTGTTCAAAGGGTACAAATCCCCAGTTATAAGACATATAAGTTCTAAGGACCTAACATCCAACATTAGATGATTATAGTACTAATATTGTGTACTTGACATTTGTTAAAATATTAGATTTTTTAAAATATTATTTTTAGTTTTCAATTACAGTTGACATAAACTAAGAGAGTAGGCCTTAGGCATTTGTACCACACACACGAAAATAGTAACTTTGTGAGGTGATAGATGTGTTAATAACCTGATTGTGGTAATCATTACACAAAATCTATGTATACTAAATCATCAGGTTGTATACTTTAAATAGATTGGATTTTATTTGTTAATTATATTTCAATAGAGTTGGGGAAAAACAGAATAGAGAAACAAGAAAAGAGAGGTTACGTTTCCCGGGATGAATTACGAATAGCTGGTCCAAAGACCCTTGTCTGACTCCAAAACTTTGTTTTTTCATTATAATATGCAGAATCAAGAATTGTTAATAATAGATGACATTTCACTTCAGAGTTTGAAAATTGCCTTTCTCTTTATTGCTTATATCAAATCATTCTTAGGGGTAAAAAACAAAAAAGAAAGAAAAGATGTTGAGAGGGGAAAAGGAGAGTAAGTTGACTCAGGAGGCTTCTAAATCGAGAGGAGAAAGTATCAGTAAGAAACCCAAGAAGAGTAAAAAGGGCACAGGCCAAAGGCTTCAAGAGAATTCCTTTCTGTTTCACTTTTGCCATGTAAAGCCAGGATTCCCATAATGTTCTTTAAAAAATGAAGGCTTTCTTTTCATAAACAATAGACTACAACCATATGGATTCACCCTAGAAATGAAACAACACTGTGTAGCACACGGTGCCATGGTGCTGGGACTACGCCTTTGGATTCGACTACATGCAACTCCATTGGCTGAAAAGGGCAAAAAGAAACACAAGAGAACTGAAACGTGGTGGTGCACGGCTAAGCCACCACCGAAGCCTCCCAGATGCCCACGCTCTACCTGTGGCAGAGCCACCTGTCCCTTCCCGTGGGGCTCCTCATTTCTGCACAATCGCACTGACAGTCTTGTTCACGTCACTGCATTTTTCTACTTGCTCTGAGGCCACGAGAGGCAGATCAGCCCAAGTGCAAGTTCAGAAAAGAAGTGTTGGTGGTTAGCTTAGCGTGGTGGGGACAATGCTCTGCCAAACAGGACCTCAGCGTCCCACCCTTCACTTCCTAAGATCACGTCTCAAATAAGCTACCAAAAATCAAGTCCTTGTTTCAGAGGAACTGACATTAAAATAATAACAACTTTTAGGCTCTATAGGTTAAGTGGTCCTGGGATCAGTGAATCAAAGCCTGAAATATAAAAGTAGGTCTTAAAATTTGGACTTATTTATGGGTGCTGGGTAACAGACCCCGTGAGGAAAAATCAGGCCACTGGAAGCACCCCAGGGAGGCAACCGTTCTCCTGTACAGACTACAGGCAAATTTCCAGCTTAAATAAAGTATGAAATATCTCCTAAGAAGATTAGTAACTGAAATAAAATGAATGCAGCTAGTTTTCTGGGAAATGTGGCAGTAGAATCAGAATGACAGGGCCAAGTTATGACATTAGCCCAGGCCCCTTCCCAAAGAGAGGGCAGAGTAAATTGGATTTCATAAAACTCTGCCATTTGAAGCAATGAAGGAATGGCTAATGGTGACTGCTTTCTGAAACAACAAATTAATGAGATTCCATTTAAAATGCTCCCCCAAATGCCTTCAGTGTGTTTTCTCATTAAACTGAGGTCTCAGAATGGCAGCTGCGACTTTGTTGGGTTAATGACAGTTGAAAATGAAAAAAATATATATATATACAGACTTTGAGGGGATAAAAGGGTGGGAGCCTGAGAGATGAAATTGTTTCTGATAATTCATCCACCCTGGAAAGTTCAAAAATGATTTATTTCTGGTAAAATGGCTTTTAAACTTTTACTTTATTTTTTTTTCTAGTTTTATTTTTTCTGATCTATGCAGAGCTCACTCCCCAAGGGAAAGTTTAGTTCAAGCTGTTACACTGCATGGAGGAAGTGTAAGGGATTTGGATTTAACTTTGAGGGCAGACGAGTTCCCTCATTGTCATGCTAGCCAGTCTCCAGAGACGGGTGGGCAGGCTGTGTGACCATATTCAAGGGACTTTTCACATAAGCCCTTTTTGAAAGCATGGTGACCTCACTGGGAGCTTGCTGACTTCTCCCGTCCACTCCACCAGACCCATCAAGGGCAGAACCCGAGCAAACCAGCCTCAAATGAAATAAATAGCTATGGAACATTTGAATTTCCATGGATAGAGGGATCATAAGTTTTCACATTTATAATGCCCCAACCTAACTTTGCATAACACCATAATTTACAAAACACTTTCCCATCTATATAGGGTAGAAATAAAAATTGACTTTATCAATAAAGACATGAAAGTTCAGAAATTAAATACCAAGAATAAAATCTCGGCATTAATAAGGGGAAACAGTGGTCACAGGATGCCTACGAAAGGGCCGTGTTTATGGGTCCTCAATAAATGTTAGTTGTCTGACTGTCATCAATCTTTTCTATGACTTGTAATTCTCTCATGAAGTTTATAAACAGTAAGAGACTGGTCAGAAAAAGGCATTTGTACCAAAAGTAACTTATAAGTTTGTAGAAAGAATTGGAAAAATATATTCTGTAATCTTAATGAAAATTTATTCAATTTGAACGTTGTTAACTATTAATTGACTCAGTTTTAAAAATAGGTCAGGCTGTCTATATGTTTCCTTCAAAGTGCTAAAATGTTAAAATGTCAGTTACAACAGAACTCTTAATAACGTATTGACTAAAACTACTTTGCGCCATTTTCAATAAAGATATTTGGAGATCTCTGAAAACTTTGAAAATGCAAATGACGTTATCTCCCTCCTCAACTCTCCCCGCCCCCCCACAAATCTGTAAACCCATTTTACCGAAGACAGACCTGGATATGAAATAATTACTTAACACATACTTGTTGATTTATTTTAAATCATTATAGTGTAGGACCAACGTTAGTTATGTGTAGCCTGTGAAATGGTAAGTGTCAGGAAGCTCTGCTCCTTGCTCTGCAGAGGTTACTGCCTAGTAAACCTGTCACATGTCAGTGGTATTTTGGACGGGGGTCTAGCTTTTTATGTCTTTAATAATGGAGGTATTTAAATAGCAAGAGGATGGATTAAGAAGACCTAGCTAAGAAATGTCACCTTTTATTGGGATACAGTATAAAGTCTAATAGAAAATTAGAAGTATATATTTTTTAGATAATTTGGGATGGGGGGAGTCCTGGACTTGATTTTATGATTCAGTAGAATTTAGAATTTGCCACTTACGTACTTTAGATTCTCTCACAATATACCTGTCCAGGGATAATATGTGCTTGGCCTCCAGGTGTATTCTTTACTTTTCCCCACCCTGTTGTGTGCCCTGAGGCATGTGTGGGCCATAACAACGGGCTGCTTAGGGCTGTGCTGTCTAGTTAGCTGGTTTGGGTCAAAGGGAGGCACTTTCTGGGGTTAGAGAGTAGAAGGATGCGATGCATGTTTATTCCCCAGTTCCCTCCCTGCAGGCTTACTGCTTTCCCAGCAGTTCCTTCACCCTAGGGATAGTTCATGGCTCCCTTGCTGGTTTGGGAGACGAAAGGGGTGAAGCAGCTGACTTCTGGCCTATTCCTCTCCCTTTAATGGTGGCATGTTCCTTGGAAAAATAGTGACTGCAGGAGACCCGGTCTACTCATCAGGCAAACATGATGATAACCAGTCTCTTGATAAAGTAATGGTAGAGACTACTTGAAGCATGATGATTTAGGATGACCTCAGGTGAACAAACCTAGAATCTATAGATTTACTGGGCATAGCTTCTTGGAAAGTCAGTATAAATTATGGAATTGTCTGAACACACAAGGGAAATGTTTTATAACCTCCTATTTCCTTGCTGTTTGAGCAGATACCTCACTTAAAAACATCGTCTTTCAACCTGGATGTGGGAATGCAAGCCGGTCTAGGGAGTAAGGACGTGGAACAGCAGGACCAACGCCCTGGATCTCCCTGCCTCCCCTGCGTCCTGTGACTGCCTGTAGCCTTGAACCTGGATACAATCTCTGATTAATATGAGTCTGATATGAATATTTCAGCTTTGCATGAGCTCAGATTTTCTGAATCCTGTTTAAAGTTCCTTAACTAAACTCTAACCCTATTCCCAGTTTGTGCCGTGGCTCTCTGGCTGGTATCCAGACTGAAATGGTATCATTTCTTTTCAGTGATGTTTTTATTGCTGTTGATCATTTTGTCTGTTTCTTTGCTTGAAGTGATGTAACATAACAGCACCAGCACCTAACTCGTTCCGGCAGTAAGACAGCCAGTCCACAGATAATCCCTGTGTCATTTCAATGCACAAGGCTCTTCCCTAAATTCTGTGACAACTAATAAAATGGATGGTGTTTTGGTTCTGTCCTATTTAGGGAACAAGGCAGACTGTATAAAAAAATAAGTAACACAGCAGAAGAGTATGTTGCAGTATAAAAGATCGTGGGCTTTGGAGTCAGATACTGTGTAATCAAATCCCTGTAATGTGACCTTATTATTAGCCTAAGGAAAGTTTCTTGCTTGTCTGTACCCTCAGTAGAAGTGATAATATTGGCTTTATAGGATTGTAATGGGGAATAAATTCAATAATGCTCATGTAAGCATCCAGAAGTGCTTGGTGCACCTGAGGGAGTCAGCACATTTCCTTCCCTCCTCCCTTTGTCCCTTCCAGGGGTAATTCCTAGTGGAATTCACAGAAGGAGATAAAACTCAAGGTTTAGCTAGGCTATCTGAAGTACTCTTTCAGTTTTTCAGTACCTGTAAAATGGGGACATTTTATCACTTCCAATTGTTGTGGATGGCAGCTAATGTCACTTAGGATTGAGTGGCACATGCTTAAAAGAAGCCAGTGTGAACATGACAGGTGAGAAGAGGGGGCATTGTGAGAGTCCTGGTAGCAGTTCAGTCAGGCGGCCTCAGGACAGCAGAGGAGGAGAGATGCGGAGTACACAGAGGTGTCATAATCATGTGGGCTATAATGGTGAAACGACACAACAGGAGCAAAGAATATGGAACTAAAATATACATACACACGCTTTTTCTGTGTATTTCTTTTGTATCTATTGCTATGGAACCTGTGAGAGACAGCAAACTACGAGCACCTTATTTCCTTCCCTTTAGGCTCCATCTTACTATTTTATATCCCTTCCTCCATCCTGCCATACTTGCCCTATTTTCACCTACCCTTGACCCTGATCAATGTCTCTGACTACTGTCCTCACCAATGAAGGGCAGGCACCATCCAAACCACTGAGTGCCTGAATAGAACAAAAAGAAGGAGAGAGGGCAAGTTCTCTGTCACTTCTTGAGCTGAAACATTGCTCTGGTCCTGCCCTTGGGTATCTGAGATCCTGGTTCTCCAGCCATTGGACTCTGGGATGCACACCAGCAGCCAGCACTCCCCTGGGCTCTCAAATCTTCAACCTCAGGCTAGGATTCACACCATGGGCTCCCCTCATTCTCAGGCCTTTGAACTCAGACTAAATTACACCACCGGGTTCCTGGTTCTCCAGCTTGCAGACAGTGGACTGTGGGACCTTTCAGCCTCCGTAACTGCGTGAGCCAATTGGTCCTGTTTTTCTGGAGCCCTGACTAATACACGTATATCAGGCCATGTGGTCTCTGTTGCAACTATTCTATTCGGACCTTGTAATAAAAAAGCCATCAACATTACATAAATAATGACTGTGAATGCGTTCCAAACATCATTATTTATCAAAACAGATGGTAGGCCGGATTTGGTTCCTGGATCATAGTTTGCTGACTCCTGCCCTATATTCCTACCCCCACATTCCTAGTGGAAAGAGTAGAACCACAGTCAAAGAAGAATAAAGAAAGTATGCTGGCAGAAAAATATCACACACAGACGTAGGGCCGGGTATTTCTGGCACATTTAAGAAATACCTCCAATTCTATGTGATGTTATGCCTCATAATTTATTTAATTTTAATTTTATTTTATTTTACTTTAAATAATGTTTAATGTTTTTAATTACAATCGACATACAATATTATATTAGTTTCAGGTGTACAAGAGAGTGATTAGACATTATATAACTTAATAAGTGATCACCTTGATAAACCTAGTACCCATCTGACACCATACATAATAATTAAAATAATATTGACTATATAACCTATGCTGTACTTTACATCCTCATAGTATTCTGTAACTACCAATTTGTACTTCTTAATCCTTTCACCTTTGTCACCCCTTCTCCCAAACTGCCTCCTATCTGTCAACCATCAAAATGTTCTCTGAACCTATGAGTCTGTTTCTGTTCTGTCTACTTATTTATGTATTTATTTATTTTAGATTCCACATATAAGTAAAATCATCTGGTATTTGTCTCCCTCTGTCTGACCTATTTCACTCAGCACAGTACCTTCCAGGTCCATCCATGTTGTTGCAGATGCAAGATTTCATTCTTTTTTATGGCTGAGTCATATTCCACTGTGTATATGCACCACTTCTTCTTTATCCATTCACCTATTGATGGACACTTAGGTGCTTCCATGTCTTGGCTATGGTAAACAATGCTGTAATGAATATATGATGCATATATATTTTTGATTTAGCATTTGGGGTTTCTTTGGATAAATACCCAGAAGTAGAATTGCTGAGTCCTTCTTTATCTCCTATTTTATAGCCTTTGTTTTAAAGTCTATTTTGTCTGGTGTAAATATCACTACCTCAGATTTTTGTTTGTTTCCGTTTTCATGAAATATCTTTTTCCATTCCTTTATTTTTAGCCTCTATGTGTCTTAATCTGAAGTGAATTTCTTCTAGACAGCATATGTAAAAGTCTTGTATTGTTATCTACTCAGCTTCCATATGTCTTTTGATTGGAGCATTTAATCCAGTTGTGTTTAAAGTAATTGTTGATTGCCATTTAAATTGTATTTATTGCCATTTTATTATTCATATTTTTAATCTTTTTCTTCTTTTTAAAGATGCTTTAACATTTCTTGAAATACTGGTTTGGTGGTGATGAACCTCTTTAGCTTTTTCTTGTCTGGGAAGCTCTTTATCTGTCCTTTGATTCTAAATGATAGCTTTGCTGGGTAGAATATTCTTTGTTTTAGACCTTGCTATTCATCACTTTGAATATTTTATGCAAATCTCTTCTGTCCTGCAAAATTTCTGTTGAGAAATCAGCTGACAGTCTTAGGGAGACTCCCTTGTAGGTAACTAACTCTTTTTCTCTTGCTGCTTTTAAGATTCTCTCTTTTTCTTTAACCTTTGGCATTTTAATTATGATATGCCTGAAAGGGGCTCTTTGGGTTCATCTTGTTTGGGATTTTCTGCTCTTTCTGGACTTCATTAGGTTAGAGAAATTTTCTATAATTATTTTTTCACATAGATTTTCAATTCCTTGCTCTCTCTCTTCTCCTTCTTTTACCCCATGATGCGAATATTGGTATGCTTGAAGTTGTCCCAGACGCTCCTTATACTACCCCTATTTATTTTTTATTTTTATTTTTCTTTGCTGTTTTGATTAGGTGTTTTCTGCTTCATTATATTCCAAGTCACTGATTTTATCCTTTGTTTTTTCTACTCCACTGTTGATTTCCTATAATGTATTCTTTAAGTATTCTTTATTTCTTACTGGTTCTTTTTTTATGCTTTCTATCTTTGATTTTATGTTTTCCATCTCTTCATTGAAGTTCTCACTAAGTTCATATACTCTTCCCCTAAGTTCATTGAGCATCCTCATAACCACTGTTTTGAACTCTGCATCTAGTAGATGGCTTGTCTCCATTTTGTTAGTTCTTTTTCTGGAGTTTAGTTCTGTTCTTTCATTTGGGACATGTTTTTTTCCTTATTTTGGCCACCTCCCTGTATTTGTTTCTCTATATCAAATAGAGCTGCTACATCTCCTGGGCTTAGTAGAGTGGTTTCATATAGTAGGTGTCCTGTAGGGTCCAGTGGGACAGCCTCTTAGATCACCCAAGCTGGGCACTCCAGGTGAGCACCCTCCCACCCCATGTGGACTGTGTACACTCTCATGTTGTAGTTGAGCTTTGATTGCTTTTGGCACCTCAATAGGAGGGATTTATCCTTAAGCTGATTGGCTGTGAGGACTGACTGTGACCACCTTGGAGGATCAGCTATGCAGGGGTCACCCCACAGTGCAGAACTTACTTCAGTGGGGCTCTGGTGCCCGCTGAGTCTATCCCTTGAAGGTGTCTCTTGTGGAGAAGGATGGGTGGTGCTTTCACTTGGCTTGAAGCTCTCTACTTGGTGTTCTGGTTCTAAGGCCTCCTAGGAGGTGCTAGATAAGGTCAGCCACTGCCCACCTGTTCCTTGCCTGGGGCCACATGGCATGAGCTACAGAGTGATCTGCAGATGGTTGCTACTTGTGCTCATCTTAGAGGTGCCCAGGAGAGGCCAAGCTACAAACCAAGGCCAGCCACTTCTGATGAGGGGCCTGAGGCCACTTAAAGAGAGGTACAGGGCATGCCAAAGCTAGATACTACTTATTTGAGATTTTATGGAAGTCTAAAGCATGAGCCAAGACTGGTTGTTTGAATAGAAAAGCCACTTTGAAATGGTTTGAGTGGGCCTGAAAGTTGGGCGGGGAGGTGTCTCAGGGAATCACCTGGGTGGAGTTACAGTGTTAGCCAAGTTGATAAAGATTCAGATATGGCACCTGCCTGCCAGCTCTGTGGGGGAAGGCTCATAGAAGGAACAATTGGCTCTATCAGCACTTGTGTGTGGAAGAAAGTTGCCCCTCCGGCCCTCGCCCAGATGCCAGACAACTCAGTTTCTCACCATTTGTTTTTGGTGCCTCATTGCTGGAACTCAGAGTGAATGATTCCAAGTAAGACCATATGCAGGCTCCTTTCAAAGGAATGGTTGGGACTCCAGCAGCTCTCCATCTCCCTCAGCTACAATCTGAGCTCTTTTTTATAGCTACAAGCTATGGGGACTTCTCTTACTGGCACTGGAACCCTGGGCTGGGGGCGCCTGATGTGCGGTTGGCACCCCTTGCCCCTCAGGGGGTGTCTCTGCATCAGAGATATCCCTCCTGATTTATTTGCCACATGTTGTTGTGGGACCAGCTCCTTCCTCATCTCCTCCCCTCATATGACTCTGTATGGCTTCTTCTTTATATCCTTGGTTATAGGACTTCTGTTTAGCCAGTTTTCAGTGGTTCTGAATGATGGTTGTTCTATCATTTAGTTCTACCTCATTTATTTTAGAAAGTCAAGTAAAGGTTTCTCAAAGTTCTCTTCCATCTCCACTTCCATCTAATTAATGAAAGTGATTATGAATTCCTGGAACTGAGTTTTCACCAGGAGTCAAGCCAATCCCTTTCTATTAATTCTTATGGAAACAGTCTGAGTATTTGGGATTTCAATGACCTGCACAAGTTTGAAATGGGAAGGACAGGGCTAACTATCTGCCAAGTGTGACTTTTTAATTTAAGGGTTACTAATTATGTAATTTTTACAAGAAAGAGCTAAAACCCCCATGGGGCTGGCTGTACTGGCCCAGAATGAAAGGATATGAAACAGTTGAGTTGGTCACACCAGCCCTATGAAGGCAGCCAAGAAGATATGAGACAAAAATAAAGAAGTCGGAGGTTGTAGGTGGAATGGTGTTCTAAATGACAGCATGTAGTAGCTGAGGTGAGCAATACACAGAGCAAGGGAAGTCGGGCAAGGCAGGGAAGAAGCTGTTCCTGCTGGAAGCAGGCAAGCAGGGCCTGTTTTAGTAAGAATGGGTTTGTGTGAGAGCCAGGGCAAAGGGGAGGGAGCAGGGACAGAGAGGGAAGATGAAGACAGAATGGGGGGCTACCACACTACCCCTGCCAGAATAGAGGGTTCCCATGGCAAACCATGATTAGGAAGACCAGGAGGACATTAGGGGACTCTGAAGTCAGAGAAAATGCACCGAAGAAGTCAAGGGGAGAATAAAGAAGTTCAAAAAAGTCTCCAAAGAGCATTTCACTTGTTGGAAAATGTATCACTGAGTAGGAACAGGTACAGCTGCTGAAGGAGGAACAAAGAGCTGCGAGGGGAGGGGGAAAAGGTGAGGAGATGGGAAGGGGAAGTGTTGGTTATGCTGGGTTTGTGAGGAACCAGAATACAATGTAGGTTTTGAGAAGTTTGAGGGTGATTTCTTTGCTGGTGGGGAGGAATCCTAAATAGCTCATCACCCAGTTCAGCCTGAAGGCAGTTCCCTCAGAAAGGCTCTATAAGTGTAAGACATTGTTATAGATTCTAATTTCTATCCCCAAGTCCATGGTTGGTTCTGAACACTAGATTACTCACTGTGGTCAGGAAGAGAGAGTTAAGTATGTATAGAAAAGAGAAGTTTATAAACACACACACACACGTACATATGCATGTACTACCATACAAGCTTAAAGGATTCATTAGCAAGCATGAGTACCTGGTAGATACTCAGTTCATTTTTTGTTAAAACAATGAAACAGGGAATGACAAAGAAATGAATAGTGCAGTTATGTGTCTGAATCATTATCCCCATAGCTTGGATACTCATTCAGTGACTTGTAGAGGTAGATATTAAAGTCAGGCAGTTGATAATGATGATTTATCATTCATGGGAATAAGAAACTGGACTTCAGCAGTGCCCTCAGCGGTCCCTGGATCTGTCTCTTGCCTCAACAGTGCTTGGATGGAATAGACCCAGGGATGTCCCTTCTTCCAACCTCTGACCACCCTCCAGCCTCTTTTCCAGTCACCACCTTCAGAACAACCTCAGCCATCCTCAGCCTCCAAGACCAGCCAAAACTTATTTTCCTTATTTCCGGGCAGCCAAGCGCTCTCAAATTTGTCAGAATTATTCCACCAAGGTGGAGGCTACCATCAACCACCTGGTCAATCTGCACTTGTGACCTCCCAAATCTACCTCTATCTGGGCTTCTATTTTGACTGCAGTGATGTGGCTCTGGAGGGCACAAAGAAGCTCAAGGGCACTGGGTGTTTCTTAAAGATGCAAAACCAGTGCGGTGGCCGCCTTCTCTTCCAGGAATTGATGAAGCCTTCCCAGGATAAGTGCGGCAAAACTCAGGACACCATGGAAGCTGCCATGGTCTTACAGAAGAACATGAACCAGATCCTTTTGGATCTGCAGGCCTTGAGTGCTACACACAGACCCACATCTCTGTGACTCCCTGGAGAACGACTTCCTGGGTGAGCAGGTGAAACTCATCAAGAAGGTGGACGACACCTGACTCACCTCTGCAGGCAGGCGGCCCCCAGGCTGGGCTGGGCAAGTTATCTCTTTGAAAGGCTCACCTTCAAGCACAACTAGGATGGAACCTTTGGAACCCAGGGGCCTTTGAGGGGCCCTCTGCATTCCCCTGGGGTCTGGCTTTTGCCTGAGCTTCTCCCTAAAACCACTAGGCATCCTTTTAACCACCCTGGAGCCCTCTCTCAGGCATTGGACCAAGTGGAAACAATAAAGCATTTTACAGAAAAAGAAAAGAAACTGGAATTAAGACTTTATGACTGCATATTGCTATTTCCAAAGAAAACAGTATCTTTCTCTTTTGGGACCATCATTGCTGAAACTTCTCTTTTTACACATTTCAGTTGATTTTCTTTTATTGGCTACTTGCCTTTGTGACAGTCAGAATATGAATTTACCTTATTGTTCATAATACCTACCTAGTACCATTAGTTTCATCTGTCACTTATTGATCACATTAGAGAGCCAAATTTCAGAACAAAGAGCTGCTGGGATGTAACAGGATAGGGTAAGAGTGGCTACTGCTTTCTTAATTGGCATCTCATGTAAATATCACAGAAGTTGCCTTTTTTGATTCAATCCCATGGCTACTATAGTGGGACACTCTTGCTGTTTGTCTTTCTTTGCTTTTACTGTTAGGATTACTTGATATTATCAGTTTGTTTAAGAAACGATCCTGAATGTAATACTTGGAAACAATGCAACATATAGAGGAGACAATCTTTCTTCTTAATCATTGGGTGATGGGTGGTCAATATTTTAATCTTTGTTGATTAAGTAATTACCATCATTTTATTACCAACTTTTCCAGACCACACTCATTAATCTTCTTGCTTCTGTACTTGCCTATAGCACTGTGCATACCACAAATGACAAAATTGGAGCATCGTCACGCCTCTCTCTAACTTAAAGAAGAATTGTCATCTAAGACTCATCAGTAACTTGTCTTATTAATGAAGTACTAAATAAACTTCCTAGAAGATGACCTTATCTCACAAATAAGATTGGAGAAACATGTTCTGGATTTTCTAATATGTGGTAAATATATGACATAATGTGAGAATAATAATTATTGCTTAATTTTCAGTAACTAGAGACCGGTAAACATAAATCTTTCTAAGAAAATTCTAGAGTGGTAAACATTTGGCTTTTGAACAAATATTCATTTATCTATTCTTTTTTTTCATTCATTCAATACATGTTTATTGAACACTTACTATGTGCCAGGTGCATTGGATGAAGCAGACTTTATGGGACAGTGTTTTTTTCCATGATCTTTAGAAATATAAATGTGATTCATAACTGTAATTTAATTGTATGCCTTTTTTAGAAGTATTACTATATGAACATATATACTTGAAGCTGCAAAGGGAAAAAACACACCTCTCAGAACTAACTTTATATTAAAACATTATGGTAACTATAATGTTAGCTATTAGCCTTTGATTGCAAGTAGGTTTACTCCTAGCTCCTTAGATCGCTTGTTTTGTGGTTTAAAAATGTCTATGTAATTGAAAACATCCTTTGGGAAGTTTAAAAGTCTATCTATTTTTAAATTTTATATGACTTTCAAATCCCTAAGAGAGAAACATTTTCAGAATGTAAATTTTCAAGACTTTCTCCTTAGAGTCTATACTGCTCCAACTTCAAGACAATTTCTCCCTAATCATATGAATATTTTATGTAAGTATAATATTCCATCGTATTAAGATAAATCAAGCTTGCCTCAAAGATTTAACTTTGGCCAGATTCTTCTTTGAACAATTTATCTGATATATTTTTCTAATTCTGAAGGAATGTACTTTTCTTAGAGTTCAGAATTTCATTGACTTTCTCAGAATAAAAATGCAAACAACTCATTATTCCTGCCTATGGGGAGAGAAGAGAGTGGGGGGAGATGAAATCCAAGAGTAATTCCAGAAACTCATTTTAATGGTTATTTTCAGCTCCTTCCTTTAATAAAGGTTCTGTGGTGAGGCTCAGGATGGGCAGGCGCATGGCTGTTGTGTCTGGCTTTACACCCTTTCCCTGCCCTGGGCTCACTGGACTGAGGAGCTTCTGGGAAAAAGGGACAAGAGGCAGGTGTCAGAAGAGCAGGAAGGGAAAGCCTTGGAATGGAGCATAAACATTAATGAAATCATTCCTCTTCCAGTGTGATTCCCCGTACTTTGTTCTATATCCATAATATCCCTTCCCACACTTCAGCATAGTTAGGTGGGTGTTTGTTTAGATTCTTGTCATTGATTCAATAAACGAATATTTAATGAGTGTTTCCTGTGTGCAGAGTACTGGGAGCACCTAGAAATTATGGCGATTATATATCATATGAGCATGTTTTATTTCGATACCTTTAAGATACTCTCATAAAAGGCAGAAATTTCCATGGGTTAATTGTGCAGGGTAAAGCTACCAGCTAAAGCAGCAAAAAGCTCTTTCCAAGGTCTCCTGGAAGTAGGTTTGGTTTTCTGGCTATATTTTCTGTCCATTTTTATCGGTTGTTTTAAGGTACTCGGCATTTGTTTTAAGCAGATATGGTAAAACACAGACATGGAAGCGACTGTCACAGAGGAGGAAGTTTTTTATACCTACAAACCCCTAGAAACAGGAAGCACGCAGTGCCACACAGGGCTACCCGTGGAAGCACCGGGGCCAATGAGGAGCAGGGGGCGAGGGGAAATGTGGGCAAGAACTTTAGTTGTGGTTTCCGTGGGGAGGAATGGGCCTGGCAGGGTGAGCCAATTTAGGACCGACTAGTTTGAGTCATTTCAGTGGGTCTGAGGCATAGGGGCCATCCAGAGTTTTCTGGCCCCAGTTATTAGGGCAGGGGGATCCTGGCCCTGAGTGTGAGAGCCCCACAAGGAGGAAGTTGGGGACTGGGGCTCTGGAGTGTGGATTTGCATATGAAAGGCCCACTCCTAGCGAAGTTGTTTGCTGTCTGTAGGAATTAGCTAACCTTGGGTGGGACAGTGAGGTCCCAAGACTGCAAAGCATCAGAAAATTTTAAAAGCATGCTGATGCACCCTTTAGGTTTATGATCTCTGTTCCTAAATTTTCCCATTACCAGGAACACTCAACTCTAATTAAATCCTAGCTTTGGATCTGTCTGTAGATCACTTCTATGCTCCAACTCATTTCAGTCTTTCCTACTGTTATACTTCTTCATACCAACATTTGGTTTATGCTGATCCAATCACACCCACTAACTCAGCTTTCAGCTACACACACACACACACACACACACACGCGCGCGCGCAGTTCTCATCAGAGTACTATTAGTAAAGACAAAATCAGAAAATAACTTAAATATCATTTGAGATCACACTGGTTAAATAAATTATGATAAACCCATGTGATAGATTTCAGTATAAAATTATTAAATTGTTTTAAATAATATTTAAACAATTTAAAACTACTCATAATATTCAATGACAATAAAAACGAAAAGCAAAATGTACATGTAGTAACACTTAATATAAATAGATAGATGATAAGTAAATACTTGAACATGAATTTATTAAGAAATTAGGAGCCTTGGCCAGTAATGCTCACTCAGTGGTTAGAGCATCAGCCCACACACTGAAGAGCCTCGGGTTGGGTTCCAGGTCAAGGGCACGTACCTGGGTTGCCCTTTGCTTCTTGCCCCTGGGCGGGGTGTGTGCAGGAGGCAACCAGTCCATGTTTCTCTTTCACATCAATGTTTCTCTCTCTTTCCCTCTGTCTCTTCCATTCCCCCTCTCCCTCTCTCTCTGAAAAGCAATGGAAAAAATATCCTCAGGTGAGGATTAACAACAACAAAAAAAGAAATCAGGAGAAATATATGCAGAAATCATATCAATTTTTTTCTTTATACTCCTCTGTATTTAGTGTTTATTACTTTTATTATCAGAAAAGTAAATTTTACTTAACAAGTGAAATATTTACTGTTTAATAAAAGTAGAAATAAACTTTTCAGTCAACCAACATTTCTGAGCACCTGCTCTATGTAGGCACCATGATAAATAGTGCAGAATCCACCTGAGGAAGCTCCTGCCTTTGTGGAGGTTAAAGTCGTGAATACTAATAAGGAAATAGGGATTACAGTATCTCAGACAGTATCTTACACACACCAGATATCCAATAAATGCTTCCTTAATAACCAGGGGAGAAACAGTTGTAGGTTGACTGCACAGATACGGAGATAATTAGGACTTTGACAGTCTTATTTCAAACTTCAATGAACTTCTTTTCTACCTCTTTCTCCTTTACCACTATTTCAAAATCTTGTAGGGAAACAACCCTCATTCGCTCACTCAAATAAGTCTGTGACTAACTTCTAAACATCCCAGTGGTTTTGAGTCTCTGCTGCCCTCAACATTTGAGTTTTGGAAGAAGCTCTGCAGACTTTCCCAGTCTCCTAGGCAGTGTACTGGAAGATGGTAGTGGAGTCTAGGGCACTCTGGGTAAACACAGGGCACAGGGGAGCAGAAAGGAGCCAGGAGAAATTAGTACACCCTCTGTGAGAAGACTGAGCCCTGGGGGACTCTTACCTAGAGGCAATGTGGGTCTCATGGAAATCTAGTCAGTTGGTCTCAGTCACAGTG
Source organism: Miniopterus schreibersii (assembly GCF_964146895.1). Taxonomy (NCBI): domain Eukaryota; kingdom Metazoa; phylum Chordata; class Mammalia; order Chiroptera; family Miniopteridae; genus Miniopterus; species Miniopterus schreibersii. The sequence continues at coordinate 74,238,323 of NC_138108.1, read as the reverse complement.
CTCACAAGGCATCTAACCATGGATACTTCAGAACAGCTCTTCGTCAGGACTCTTGGCCTGGCCTGGTCTGTAGGATGGTGGAGCTGAGCTGAAACTAAGCCCTGTCCTAAACTGGCCTGAGGGAGGCAGCAGGCCTTCTGATTCCAGGAGCTGCATGGGCATCCAGGGAATACCTTTTGCCCTCTGAGTCTCAAAGCCAGTCTCAGGAAGGACAGGAGGGAAGCAACCTTATTCTACACCCTCAGTGAAGGGGCAGCTGGGCCCTGTTTGCAACCTGCCTGGGCCAGGCTACACCAAAGACCGAAGACTGAAGTGAATCCACACCAGGCTGTGGTAGATAGAAGTGGGACATAGAATGTATGCAATTTGGGAAGCTGTCTGTAAGAAAAAGAATGCATTTTACATAAACAAAATTATGCATGAAAGTGAATATTTAGAATGATCAAGAAATCAGGACAAATTACAAATACAAGACACTAAAGGAACCACATAATTTAAAAATTATAAAAAATAGCAATGTATGTTTTATTAGTTAACTTTATAACACATCTCCACATACTTGCTATTAAATTTATTGGGGTGACATTGTTTAATAGGATCATCTAGGTTTCAAGTGTACATTTTTATGATACATGATTTGTATATTGCACTGGGAGCCCACCACCCACAATCAAATCATCTTCCATCACCATATATCTGGCCCCCTTTACCCTCTATTACCCACCCTCCCTCTGGTAACCATATACTTTTGTCTGTCTGTGTCTCTGAGTTTCAGTTTTATATCCCACATATGAATGAAATCATATGGTTCTTAGCTTTTTTCTGATTGACTTATTTCGCTTAGCATAATATCCACAAGGTCCATCCACATCGCAAAACAACATATTTTTTTCTTTTGAAGATAATTCTATTTACTTTTTTCATGTAAAATATAATTATGTAATAGCTGATAGGAACAATAGAAAGGTAAGTCAATTAATCTTAATATGTGAATCAAAATTTTATTATGATTAATATTGTTATTAATATTTTATTATTATTATTCTTAATATTATCTCTCTGTTTGAAACATCTATCTCCTGGAACGACTCCCCCACTTCATTCTCCTTCCCTCCATTCTCCTCTTTTCCTCGCCTCTCTCTTCCTTCCTCCCTTCCCCCCTTTCCCTCTTTCTCACCTCCTTCTTCCTCTTTTTGCTCAGTCATCTAAATTCTGCACTGTGCAGATCTGCACGCAGCCCTGACTGAGCCCTTGCTAGTATTGCAACATATCCCAATCGGGTTAGCAGTTCCTCTTAGCTGAGAAAATGCATCTCCCACTTTGGGAATATCTGTCCAAAGAGGGGGAGGTTGAGGCAGACGCTGGGCTGCCTGCTTCTTGTGTCCTGTTTTTCTGCTTTTCCCACAGTCAACCAGAATCTGAAGAAGAGACAGAGTCTTTCTCTTCCTTCCCTTTTCTCTCTGTGACAGGTATCTATCTCGGGGTACACCCAGGCTGGGAGGAGTGTGTTCCACTGTCTCTCTGTCATACTCACTTTCCTCAGGTTGTTGTGGGGACTGGGAGTCTGAATGTGAGAGACGTCAGGGCAGGGCTTCTTATTCTCAGAAATGTTGGTCTTTGGGGATGGATAATTCTCTGCTATGGGGCTGTACTGTGCATCATAGGGTATTTAGCAGCACCCTTGGCCTCTGCCCACCAGATGCCAACAGCACAAGCCTTTCCCTTCCAGTTGTAAAAATTGAGTATATCTCCAGACATGACCAGATGTCTCCTAGGGTGCTATATTGTCCCCATCTGAAAACCACTGGTTTAGAGATACAGGTAACTAAAATGGGAGGGGGGTGTTACAGTTTTATACCCATTACATTTCTCATTTTCAGGCTAAAAAATTGCTACAGATCAAAGAGGTCTTCAATAACAGAACAAGAAGTCATAGCCAAGTCTGGCTTTAATTCCATCTCCATTGCCAATGGACAGGACAGTCTCATTATTCATGCATTGTCCAGTGCAGGCCAGGCGACCTTCAGGCAACATTAGATGATGTACAGACAGGGAGAGAGAGTCACAAGGATAAATTCACCAAGCTCACAATTTTTTGAGCACCTGACCATTCCCATGAGGATCGCATTAGATGAAAATGCCCCCTGGGGAATGAGAAGGCAGGGACCCCTTAGAGTCTCAGCATAGTTGATTTTATGAGGCTTAAGTATTACTGGTGAGTAAAGAGGCACTCCATTTCCCAGACGTGAGAGGAAATTGGTATGCCCTGATTCTTGCACACTTGATATATCTTTAGCAACAAAAACAAATGTTTTAAACCAATGCTCTAATTCTTTTAAAAAAACAAATGTTTTCTGAATTTACATGCCAGAAACTTGAAATATAGTCCAATGGCAGGGGTATGACGTCTTTCTGTCATCCCAGTGCTCAGCATAGGACTTGGCAGGGAGCAGGAGACTGAAAAATGCTTATTAAATAAATTCATGCTGGCCCCTGCCAGCTCCTACTGACATCATCAGCAGCCACACAGAATATCTTCAGTTAGGTGTTGTCCCTCCTTTTTATACTTTTTTTAAAAAATGAAAGTGTGGAGTTTGGCCAATAGTGACTATTGACTCACAGGTAAAAGTTCCACCCTTGGGCAAGTAAAAACATTCTCACGTGAGTGACAGACTGGGGAGGGCAGTTTGAAGAGCACACATCTGGAAGAAGCTGGATCTTAATTAGCAAGATGGGTCTGCAGAGAAATACCTGTAAATGGTGAAACCTGAGCCCTGAAATTCCAGACAGGGGTTCAAATGATAAGTTCATGATTCGCTGGGCAAATCACTTAACCTCTCTAAGTTTAGTTTCTCCTGCAAAATGAGTAATGTTGCAAAGCTTATTTGAATTAGTTCAGATAAAGCAGTTAGCATATTCTTAAGATCTTCACACTCTTAGTAGATGACTTTCTTTTCAGAGACATCCTCCATAAATAAAGCAATTAAACTAGCTAGTTAATTTTGCTTATGTCATAATGAAAATGAAACATTAACGCTACTTTGAGATAATTTTAATATTTTATTTTCCTTGGCTTGTCGTGTTTACTAATTAATTACTCTCTCACACCGGCCTTATAGCAAGACAAATCGAAATGATGCCTCTGCAAGGTATTTCATAGTGTTTGGAGTGGCTCAGAAGAGTTGAAATGGACAGCAGCTCATCAGAATGCCATGAAGAGTGCTTCTCTGTGGGACACTGCAGACTTGCCACCTGAGTTGACTGCCAGCTCTACCACTAGCTGTGTGACCTGGGGCTAGTTGCTCAGTCATTCTCTGATTCAGGGTCTCATCTGTAAAAAAGATATGAGAGTAACAGTACTTTCTTCACTGGGCATTTTAAAGGATATAATTAAGTTTAATACATTTGAAGTCCTATAAGAGTGACTGGACTATAATAAATACTCTATACATACTCATCTTTATCATCTGGGGATACTAACTAAGATTTTACTATTTTTCCATGTTCTGATGGGAGTGACTACTTCGCTTTCTCAGTCATCTTCCCTGCCCCCGGCCTTCCACACTCACATCCGTGCAGCACACTCCCTCCGTGAGCACAGCGGCCTGAGCACCTGCAGCGCACCAGTCGCTCCTCCTAGATTCTGGCGACAGGCTTCCTGAGGGTCAGGTTAGAGATTAAACTCAGGAACGCAAATAGTCTTCAAGGTGCCAGACCATTGTGTGGATTGTCTAGTCAGTGGTTTTATTCGCCTTCTGGAGACATGTCCTGGTTCACTGAGAAAGGGGTCCGGTGATGGACTGAGAGTGTCCGCAGGAGTAGAAGGAAATGAAGCAAGGGCTACGTATTACCCATCTCCAAACTTATCTATGGTCTTTTGGTATTTATGGTCGGACATAAGAGGCCACGTGTTTTAATATTTCAAAGTTTGAGAAAGGTCCTAAACTATGCCCTCTATTACAGTACTTTTGCTACACCTTTGAACCCAATTTAGCCTTTCATGGGGGCTCCAAGGGTAAGCATGCGGAGGCCGGAACAAGGAGCAGCCTACATAGGTGCAGGTGATTATGGGCGCACTGTCTAAAAATAAAAAAATAAAATGATCTAAAAGTTGATCTAGTTTTTATTGTCACCATGCTCTGGCAATTTTAAACAATGTTGGTGAAAAACCTTTTCTCCCTGAAAAAAAGGTTCTATTGACCTAAATGCTAAACAAGTACTATGATTACCGTGAAGTTTTTAATCATAGATACCTAAGTCCCAAATTAACACATTTTTAATATATAACCTTTAATAAACATCTTATTCTACTGGAAGTTAATTTGGAAAACCTCCAGTTTTAAATTGGCCACAGACACCTGTGAACTCAGCGACACGCCTTCACTTGCATAGGAAGGGGCAGGTAAGTGAAGAGGTCAGCACCCGGCAGGCTTGTCTCCGGTGGGCCCTTGTCTCCCGCCTCTGTCGTGCTGCATATTTATGTGCTGGGAGAGCAAATAGAAATAAGCAGGGATGACACTAATGGCACAGAAGAAGAAATGGAACTTGACTTACTTCCATTCTGTTAGTCTAAGTGCAAATCATTCTGTGAATTTTGAGGAATTTACTCTTTTGGAAAAATTTTTACATTCCTTCTTCTCCTTTTATAAAAAATGTTATTGAAATAATTAATCCATTTTTATAATTATTATTTCATTTACTGCTATGACTATATAAACAAAAGTTGATAAAAAATATTTTCTGATGATGATGATGATGATGATGAAAAATACCGATAAAAAACTTGGTCATACAGAGGACAGAAATGCTAAAATTTTATCTCCCTTAAATGTCAAATGCACTTGGTATATTACTGCTTCTGAATGTCCTTCTGCCCTTACTACTGCTCCGACGGCCACTTTATTGGGGAGACACTCTTTGGTAACTGTTGACTATAACATTTTCCCCATCTACGCTATTACGCCTTTAAGCAAGTTCATTTTTATTTATAAAAATCGCCCTGGATTTTATAGAAATGAGCCCTGTTTGCTTTGACAGTCTTACCATCACTTTCATACTAAATTGTAAGAGCAACTCATGTTAATTTGCATAGACGTGTAGATTCATTTTTGTTAATATGTAATTTTTGTTACTAGCCATAACAATCATCCATTGAAGACTACAATATGCTAAGACATAGCATAATATATTGTTCCTTATATCCAGAAATTTACACTTAAAATAGATATAATAGAGGCATGCAGGTGTTAAGGAGAATGGTGCCACATGTTCTCTCTCATAGGGAAAATGACTTCCAAAAATGTGTGCACACAGGTACAAAAATGTGTAGTGTGACTATGAAGTCATGAGACTGATTATTAAATGCCATAAAACATAATTAGCTAAATGTCTGCTGCTTCCGTCAAAGAAGGCTTTTGGGGGAACTATATGCGTATCACCCTGCTGCTGCTTTTGTTCATATAACTTTTAGAACTTGTTTTTGGAATGAAAGGAATCTGTGCTGTATTAATTTTTGTATAATATGTCTTTGTGACTTATCACCACGTGGCTCCACTCAGATGGATTTGGCCTCTCAGTCACCGTGTAAGTTTCTTAAAGGCAGAGTGTAAGTTCAGTAAGTCGATGCCACATTTTTGAACCGGTGAATGTTGAAAACTCATAATCATAATTAGATATAGAACAAACTATGCAACTAGGTCCTTAGTTTCCCTACTTCAGATTTTGTGATGGAATGACTATTTTGACAGTAAGTTAATTTTCATTGCTAATGGCTCCAACACCTTATCCCTGATTACAGGCCCATCCGTTCTTTCTGACTCCCCAGCAGAGAAAGCAAGATGCTCTGATTCCTCAACCCAGAAGCTCCCCCTGCACCAGGGAAAATAGTTTTCCTGGAACCTGAATAGTGAAGCTGGGATATGTAGAAGCCGGAGCTGCATTGGAAAATGCCTGCCTTTGCTCAGTGTCATCAAAACCTTGATTTGTTATTGTAATGAGTGTCTGCCACGTGCTAGGTGTTGTGCAAGGGGCTGGGTGCCACTGAGCTCCACTCATGTTTATAAATTCTGTAACCTGCAAGAGCAACCCGCACTTTGCAATAGGGTTGGAGCACGTGACATTACAATCTTGCTAGACACGCTGCTGTGTGGGTGAAGGGGAAGGGAGAGTGGAGTGAGGGCCTGAAAAGAAAACACGTCCACACACACGAGGCTGGGCTGTCCCGCAGCTCTGGAAGCCAGCGCTGAGTCAGGTGCTTCCCCCGCCGGATCACCAGCCCTCCCGGGCTCTTACGGGACATGGGCTTTGAGGAAGAGGCAGGCACTGCTTTCAGCCCGAAGTCCTGAAGAACAGAACTGGGAATTCATGTTGAGAATGGACGCGCTGCGTTGCAGTTCCCGGGCTTCCTTAGAAACGCACCGCTCCTGGGTGTCTCATTCCAAGTGGCTGGGAATGAACCAGGGAGATGCGATGCACTTGACTAAGTTCCCCAGGTGAGTCTTGTGGAAATTAATTTTTGCTTTAAAATACATTTTATGTGCATATATATATATAATTTTACACAGATACATGAATAAAATCTTATCAAATGCTGCCTTTAGTATTCACCTGCAGTCTTTCTGCTGTGCTTGCCTCCCTTCCCCACCTTTTTTGGATAATTCATGTTAACCGCCTTGGATGAATTCTTCTATATTTTTTGTCACTCTTATGTATATACACAATCACATAGGCATAGACATACAGACACTGGCTCTAATGCTTTATATGGTTACATACATATACAGTGCAGTCATAACTTTTCAAAAATGGGGTCATATTATATACATTTTTTTATCTTTCTTTTTTAAAATTTTAGTTATTGATTTTAGAGCGAGAGGAAAGGAAGGAGGGAGAGAAAGAAAGAGAGAAATATTATTTGTTGTCCCACTTATTTATGTATTCATTGGTTGATTCTTTATGTGCCCTGACCAGGGACTGAACCTGCAACCTTGGTGCATCTGGACGATGCTCTAACTAACTGAGCTACCTGGCCAGGGCCCATCTTTTTTTCTTTAGCCAACCAATACTTCACTGAAACCCCCAAGTTAACGGATATAATTGTAAATGTTCTGGAACCAGTTCTAATGCGTATGTATTACACCACTAAGCAATTCTTGGACAATAGCTGAGTGTCCTACCATTCAACTCAATTCTGACACTACCTGAACACAGCATCAGATCCTGCAGGCTAAGCACACACTCCGACGAGACTGCCCTCCATTTCAGATGCCAACCGCAAGTCCAGGTTATTACCTGTGCTTGACTGACGAATATAAATCAGAGATTCCCACAGCTCCCCCTCCTTGAGTTTGATTAATTTTCTACAGTGGCTCTCAAGACTCAGGAAACCAGTCTACTCAGTAGATTACTGGTTTATCATAATGGGTATTGAAAGGTATGAACCAAAAGCCAGAGGAAGAGATACATAAGTGAGGTCCCAAACAAAGGGGCTTCTATCTTTGTGCACCTAGATGAATTGATCTCCAGACTTCCAGGGCTGTATAATTTCAGAAATCATGTGACTCATTAGAGTGTTTATGTTCTTTAGCCTTTAGCTCTTCTCTTCTTCTCAGATGAGCTACATTTGAGCTGGGGTGTGAGTGCTGTAATCTTCTGAATATTTATCTACCATCTATGATCTATCATCTATCTATCAATCATCTATCATCTATCTATCTATGATACACACATATCTATACATATATATTGGGGGGGACTCAGACTGGTTTCATTATGAAAGAATTTTAAAGATTCAAAAAGTAAAGTAATTAGATTGGTATCTTTCAAGCTGCCAGAGCTAAAGGGAGGTTGAAGCTTTTGTATCCGTTCCCAACTTCATTGTTTACTGATTCACCAGCAGTTTAAATTAAGGGTGTGCAGGGTGGTTGCCTCAGAATCTTGGTTAGAGAAGTATGACATGGTGCTCTGTCCCACCAGGTGAGCCCTTTACACAAAGCTTCGTGTGGGAGGCCACGAGCCCTTCTCCCCCTGTGCATTTGGAAGTGTTTACACCACTCACCCACGTTTTTAGTGACTTTGCTGCAGAGATTGTCAGCTTTCTTGCTCATTAGGTATGGACAGGACAATCTCTCTGCAAAGTCCAGGTGACAGTTCCCCACTGTGACGTGGCTATTTCAATCCAGGTGAAAACAGGCAGAGGTGAGTCACAGAGGGACAGCCAGAGGAGCCGGCGGAATTCCCCCCGATGTGGGGCAGAAAGGGCCCTGCGGCTGTGCACCTGTGAGCCACACCGGCTGGCAGGCCTGTCCTTCCTCAAAGATCGGCTCCCTCAGCGCGTGTCAGCCAGAAGAGCACATGGCCTGCGTCCTACTTGATTCAAGTGCTATTGGTTCTAGAGACTTCTTTGACTCCCCAGTGCTCATATTGAGGTAGGCGTCCCCCCTCGGTGCTCCCGCAGCTCCTGTGCCTGATTGTATCACACGCTTTACCACAATAAGTGGTTGTTGTCTGGCTTCTTGACTGGCCTGTGCACTATTTCAATGTGGAATTTTTTAAAAAAAATCTCTGTACCCATAATGGCTAGCTCAGTGCTTGCTACATAGTAAGCACTGTAATAAAATGAGCTTGGTAAAGAAATGAGTAGTGGAAATGAAAACAAGGGAATATCTTTTCATTTTACCAGATCTTATGTAAGTCTCCCGGTGCTGACGCAGGAAACCGAGGTCCCTTCCAACGCCTGCTGAACTGGGCAGGGCCGGCGCTCTGGGAAGCTGACCCCAAAACGGAGGTTGATATGCAGGTGTTTTTGCAGGGAACCGTCCCCAGCCCGGCCCTCGCTGGGGAAGTGAAGGAAGGAGGAGAGAGCAGAGGGAGAAGGCGCCTGTGTCGCAGGCGCAGACTCGGCCGCTCCCTGCTTCATCTGCCAGGGCTCTGCGCAGTGTCCCCGGTGCCCGGGCCCCCGGCCTCCACACTCCCACAGAGCAGCCAGGCACTGACGCCTGGCACACATGCTTTCAGTAGGCCCTTATTGAATCATAAAATCCTGAAGAGAAAATACAGTGACTAGCTACCAATTTGGGCTATTCCCTTCTGTAAGGAGTGTTGAAAGAACTGTTAAGCCAGCCAAGAGTATTCCCTGCTCAGTTCTACCCTGTCCTATGTGAATCTTGGGTGACATGTCATTGTCACAGCCATGGCAGCTGTGCCTCACCTGAGGCCAGGATGGGAATGTCACAAAGCCAGCTGACTGACACCCCTCGACATCCCCCCGGGCACACTCCCACAGCTCTGGTCCCAGTCTCATTTTTAAAAGGGAGCTGATGTGTTGTCAAGCAGCTGGCTTCTCCTACGTGTCTTTTGTCATTCTGTCACCAGGCCCTCATCAGAAGAGCCACTCAGTGGGAAAATTTACTACATCATAAATTCATAATCCATTTTTCTCCATATGCTCTGACCAACTTATGATGTTCGTAATTAAAACTTTATGCAGACTTACGGCTACTGAGACAGGTTGATTCAGTGCAGGTTGTAGAGCGTCATAAATCACTGCGGCTCATTGTATAATTGGGCCCTAATAATTATTCCATCAACGCTGAGCGGGGCTGGCACTGGGACAAGACGCGAGGCAGACACACTCTTTTCAGGGTCCCTGCCTCACTACGTAATGCCCTTTTAGCACTAGCCCTTGCCCCATTGCCATTACTTTATTATTTATTATTTATTTTTTTGGTATCCCAGTCTCTTTTAGCATGAAATTCCTCCCCATGGTTCCAGACTCCATTAAACTACATTTTCACCAAGAAGCCAATCACCTCAGCATGTTCCATCCCCCAATTACCTGAGCTCCACTGTGTGTCGTAACAGCAGCACTCACGTGGAGGTCCTCTGCCCATTGCCCCGTGGCGCACTCTGCAGATGGCCTCCAGGGGCCGGTCTAGCTCACAGCATCATATGCCTTGAATCCTGGCTTTTCTTTAATCACCATTGAAATGATCTTTTCCTATTACTTCCAAATACATTAGAGAAAGTTTGATGTCTTGGGGACACACACTGGGGCTTGATAGTGTGTAGCTCTGTCATTTGTTAGCTATGCAGCTCTGGGTGTTATTTAAAATCCCAGTCATAATGTTTTTAGCTACACAACAGAGATTATGTAAATATGACAGATTTTGTCTTGGCTTTTAGCTCTATGAATGTGCATACATAATTTCAATTCCTTGAATCTCATTTTTTCTTAGCTATAAAGTGGCAAAAATAATATATAACAAAGTTGTTGTTTTTTTGTTTTCTTAGTGGGAATTAGAGTGAAGTAATACATGTAAAGGTCTTGTTATTAAATATGGATTTAATAAATGATGCATCTCCCTTTTCCTCTCACCTGTTAACATTTTAGTGTCTGATAATTTTTTTAATGTTAATTTAATAGTGACTGATACTAGAGATTTCATGTCCCTGGGACGATCAAGAGGTGGAAAATATCTTAACACCTATGTGACTCTTAATTATCTCTTAATTAATTTAGAGGATAATATACGGAAACACCAAAGCAAAATATTTTGAAAACAGTTTTAAAGTCCATCAAAACACCAGGGAACTGATATTTTGTCACTTTGTTGTTAGATAATTTATATATAATTTGAGTGGACCAGTTTTTAGTGAAGGCAGGTGAGACTACGAGTACACTTGAAACATCAAGGAAACAGTCTCTGTACAATATGGTTTAGAACCTGACTCCTACCAGCTGGTCTGTTAGGTGATATGCAGGCTGATCTCTTTGTTAGACATCAGAGTGGATGCTTTGTGTCTGGCTTAAGTACTGGGGCCAAATCTTATTTAAGAAATCAGTCTTAAATGCCAATCACAGATGAGTATTCAGAACAAGAGTTAAAACTGGAATAGTTCAGTGATTTCTTTAAAGAAAAATTACTAAGTTTTTTTTTAATAAATTAGTGGTTTAGGGAACAGCTCTAGATTAACATAGACTTGGGTTCTATAAGAAGTCCATTATTTTATTATTATTATTATTATTACATCTTTCATTGTTATTACAGTGCTTGGCAATGTTCTTCATTCTGGCATTTTACTCTTGTTGATATTTTTATTATTTTACCTGGATCTTTTCTTATGTATCAGTTTTTCAGTAGGGTCTGCCCTAAAGAAACCTATTTAAGATCTCAAATCTCTGCCCTGACTTTAATATTTCATATAATTTTCTTCTGCTTGATTTTAATCCATGACCCTATCAGCATCTGAAAAATAATTTACTTTATATTCTAGTGATTAATTAATTAATATTATTTGTCTCACCCAGTTAGAATATAAACTCTTGTCCCAGGAATTTTTGTCTGTCTTGTCATCTGCAATGACTCAGCATTAGAACATTACTGGGCTGATACAGTAGGCACTCCATAAATAACTATTAAAATATTAAAATATTATATAATATAATAATTTCAATATTAAAGATTATAATATAATTTTTAATGTAGTGCTAGTGATGTTTTTTCTTGAATTATTTGTGTAGCTAAATAAAATGATTCATGCACTTAATAAAGTGCATCCTTTATAATAAATACCATTACCATTCCTTCATACAAATCTATATTTGAAAGAAAAGCATTTTTTAATTCAAAACATGATTTACTTACTTCTCATGCTATTCCCAAAGAAAATGTGTTTTCACTTTCCAAGCTTGGGCAGAGGAGAGTGTAAATGGTGAAGGGAGAACCACGCGGTAAACTTTGAGGAGCTCCTGCCCTGAGTCTGGGACAGCAGTTGTTTGAAAGCCTTCGCTGAATCCTCCTGCACACTGGCAGCGCCTTCTGGCGTCTAGGAGGAGAGCCTGTCCCCACCTCAGCGCAGGAGAGGAAAGAGACACTGATCTGGAAGACATGCCTGGCCTTCCTGCTGCAGGGACAGATTTTCCATGGTCTGAGCTCAGCCTCACAGTGTCTCTTACAGGTGGGTAGTGTTGCTGTTTGTCTACAATAAAGACCTCCTCTCTCTTTCCTCTTAAACAGCTGCTTCAGCGAGATCACACAGCATACACTGCCACACCCTGCCTCAGCAAGGGCCTGTTTGAAAGCATGTGAGCACCACCATAATGCATCTAAGGTGGATAATTTAGGAGAACTTTCTACCAGTTCCATAAATTGAAATGTTACATGAATCCAGAGGCCAGAGAGTCTGAGGGTGAACAGCAATGGCAGGGACCCATAGTGCCTGTACCCACCTGGGAGTGAGCGCTCTGCCGCCAGGCGTCCTGGCTTTTCCTTCTCCCCCGATGCTGACTGCACAAAACACATCTCTGCGCAGATTGTACCAGTGAACTTTAAGACTTTGCATGTACAACCTTGCTTTGGTCAGACGGAAACTCTTTTCCTGGAGGAAAATCATGGGGGACCAACAAATGCATCCAGATCCCTCAGGTTGAAGCTGAAGGGACCAGAGCAGTCCTCACAGACGAGACCACAAATGTTCCCACCCAGCTCAGAGTAGGAGACCACACAGGGCTTGGGGGCCAAAGACCTGGCCAGGGAAGAGCATATGTCGATGGACCTGGAGGCCTGTCTGGTACCCACGAGCACCTGAGGTTTAGGTGGCTGCTCAAGGATTAGGGACTTACAGTGCTAACACATTTTATAAAGCCAAGTTTCAAAACCAAATAAAATGAAATGCCAAGGCCTTTGAGTTATTGCCTGTTTTTATTTAACTATGTTTCATAGCTCTATTATTGCCCTTCTTCTGTCTCTATGTGATTCAGTGATCTACAGCACTTGGATTCAGCTAGAATTTACTGAGTGTCAATATGTTTGGGGAATAGTACCAGCTGCTATGTTGGGCGGTGGAAAATCCCAGGTAATCAAGAAGTGACTCCGTAAGTAAGGATTGGAATAGCTAACTGAAGGTATATCTAAATAATAATATGCTGTAATATAGTTCAATTAAGGTTATGAAAATGTAGGATAAGAAAAGACTGATACTGGATGAAGTGAGGATATATAAGATTTTGATTGGCAGAGAGAAGACAAAGAGTCATTTTAAGGCACAGTCATTTGTTTTCTGATAGAATAATATTTAGGACCATCAGATGTATTATGCTTTACCTCTTACCAGATATGTGGCTCTTTCCTTAAATTCTTTTCTCATAGTCATTAATATAGTGTGTAATTATTTTAATTTTCTTTTACTCACAAGGCATAGCTATAAGGCTATGTGAAATACACTAGTAAAGAATTAACTAATATTCCCCAAATACAAAATTTTTCCTTTAACCCAGAATAAGTAATGGGAGCAATAATGAGCGATTCTGTAAAACATGATGAGAAAATCATCAGAAAATGCATCCGTGGTAACAAATAACTAACAATATTACTCTATGCTACTTCAACTGGTTACATATTTGTAGTTAACACAGTATTTTCTCCCCTTTCTTAAATCATTTCTCAACCTCAGTTAAATACTTTAATAATCTCCCTGGCTTCACAAATCAGCTTCTTTTAGATTTGAATCCCCTGCTCAACAAAATGATATATAACACTTTGAATGTTTTAAAAATAATTCGTTGATTGGATCTTTAAAGTTCACAATAAATATGGTATCTGCAGTGTTGGGATTCTTTTGGTGGACCATAGCATGATACTGGATTGATCAATGGATAGCCTCGGATGGATGGGACAGACATTTGCCTCTTTGGGTGCATGTAAATGACTCCATATGACTGTGTGACTGATGCTAAAGCTAAAATATTGGTAAGATTTTAAATAATTATAATAGACAACATTTATTAAATGTTTTCTGTGTGTTATATATATCTTTAATCTTTATAATAGCTTGCCTGGTTGTTTTCCTTACTGTACACATTGTACATGTGAAGACTCAGAGTCTAAGAATGTTGCAGGATGTCACAACTATGTAACATAAGAGACAAGAGTAAAAATCCAAAACCAGAACCATATGACAAAAAAAAAATCTATGTTTTTTTCCCCAGTATATCCTGTGGTAGGAGAAATAATGGCCCCAAGAGATGTTTACATCTGATGCCTTGAAACCATGAATATGTTACTTGGCAAGAAGGAACTAATTGCTAATCACCAGACATTAAAATAAAGAGATTATGTTGGACTATCTGGGTGGTCCCAATGGAATCACACAAGTTCTTAAATGGGAAAGAAGAAAGCAGAACAGAACCAGATAGAGGGCATCATGGGAAAGGCTCGATTGGGGGTTACTGGCATTGACTATGGAGGAAGGCCACGAGCCAAGGAATGTGGCCAGCCTCTAGATGCTCAGAAAGAAAGAAAATAGGTCCTTCTTAGGACATCCCAAAGGAAATGCAGCCTTGCCAACCAGCATCTTGATTTTAGTCTAGTGAGACTCATTTTTTACTTCTGACCTCCAGAACTGTAAGATATAAAATGTGTGTTGTTTTAACTCACTAAATTTATTGTAATTTGTTACACCAGCAAAACAAAACTAATACAATCATGTTGCTTCTCCAATAATGCAAGAGACATTCTGTTGTGCCTGATAGAAAGTCATCATGTGCATAGGAATATAATTGAAGGTAAGTAGGGGAATTCATCTAGAAGGAGATGGCAGGCCTGAGAGGCAAGAGAGAACAGAAAGTCTGGAGATAAAAGATGCAGTTTTGAATATTAATCATAGTAAATGTTGAACAAATATTTGCTTAATGGAAAAATAAAATGGTGAACAAATGAAAAACCTGCAGACCAGTACCAATTTATATTCATCAACCCTGCAGAAATATAATGTAATTACATCGGACATACTCTTCTTTCTTTTCAAAGATTCCTATTTCAGTTCATGGCCCTGTTTCTTTCTCCGGCATCATCATTTTACTGTGCTAAAAATTATTACAGCTTTGTAGCATGTTTTAATATCATATATAGCTTCAAGTGAGTCCTCAAACCCCATCATATCAATCTTGCTTTAAAAATATTATTTTAACTGTTTAACTATCTTAACCTTTAATCTTCCATATAAATATGAGGTTTTTATAAAATGTAATATTTGATTGAGATTAGTTTAAAAGTATAAGTGGACTTATGATGATTTTCATAATTACATTTTCTTCTGCTCAAGAAGCATGGTATAAATTTCCAATATGCAAGTTTATTTGTTTGATTCTTGAAACATATGTGTAATTAATATTCTCCCCTACCAATTACCTTGTTAACTAGTTTAAATTAAAGTTATAGTATTCCAATTTTAAAAATAATCTTGGGAGCTCTGGCCAGTGTTTCTCAGCTGGTTGAGTGTCTTCCCATGCACCAAGAGGTTACCTGTTTGATTCAGAGTCTGGCACATGCTCAGGTTTCAGGCTCAATCCCCAGTGTGGGCACTAGGGAGGCAGCTGATCAATGTTTTTTTCGCATCGATGTTTCTCTCCCTCCCTCTCTCTTCCTCTCTCTCTAATAAAACATTTAAAATATTAATAATCTTGGGAAATATTTTAATTTTTGAGATAAATCTTCAAATTAGTTATTGCCATATATATGAAAATTATTAACATTTGTATATTTATCTTAAATACTTCACTTTACTGAAATAGATTATTAATTGTTATGATTCTTAAGATGACGATCTTGAATTGTTTATTTCTACAAACATTGGTTTTGGCTTTTTTCAAAAAATTATATCAACAATTTCTTTTTTGTGTTTTACTTCAATGACTATTATTTATGGATCAATAGTAAACAATAATAAAAATAATAGTCATATTTCTCTTATTGTTTTCTCTGATGAGAATGTTTTATTGTTGTATTATTAAATCTACTGCTGACTATTAGTTAAAACTACTATTTTTTAAAAAATATATCTTTATTGATTTCAGAGAGAGGAAGGGAGAGGGAGAGAGAGATAGAAACATCAATGATGAAAGAGTCATTGATCGGCTGCCTCCTGCACGCTCCCTACTGGGGATGGAGCCCGCAACCCGGGCATGTGCCCTGACTGGGAATTGAACTCTGATTGTCTGGATCCTAAGTCAATGCTCAACTGCTGAGCCATGCCCGGCCTGGCTAAAACTACTATTTTTAAGTGGCTCTTCCATCACTAATTTATTTAGTAAGGTATTTATTGTCATTAATATATATTGACATTTTATTGAATTTCACACCTACCAATTATCTTGTGTTTCTTTGTCGTTGTTTGTTTGTTTTGTTAACCCTCACCCGAGGATATTGTTTCCATTCATTTTTAGAGAGAGTGGAAGGAAGGGAGGGAGGGGGAGAGAGAGAAACATCGACATGAGAGAGACATATCGATCAGTTGCCTTCGACACTCTCCCTGACCCAGGCGGGGATCCAACCTGCAACTCAGATACCTACATGCCTTTGACTAGAAATCAAACCAGAGACCCTTCAGTGCACAGGTCGATACTCTATCCACTGAGCCACACTGCCCAGGGCTACAGATTATCTGTTGGTATGATAATTTATAAAAAGCTATTCTAGATTTCTTAGTCACTACTTTATTAATTATAATCTTAGGAACATAGTTTATTTTTGTTTCTCAGTAATTCAGGGTCTTCATTAGAAACTCCCACTGTTATTACCTAGGAGTGAATAGCTGATGGATCCTGTGAGAATGGATCCAATATTCTTTTACTTTTCAAATTCTTTTATCTGCTATAAGTTGTGTCTCCCTGATAGTTCTTTCTGAACTTTTATAATAAATTTCTCTGATGTAGGCCTAAAAGTTTTTCTGTTCCATCACACAAACAAAAGTGCAAGAGTTTTGTGACAGGAATTCTACTGACTCAAAAAGGGGAAAAAGTAATGGAACGAAGGAAAAAAGCAAAAGAAAGCAGAAGGAAAGGAGCCATGGGCGGCAGGAAGCAGCAGTGATAAGAAAGGGCAGAAGGACAGTTCTCAGAAGCGTGGTAGATGAAGCTATTTTCACATTCAGTCTGTGACATATTATCTTATTTAACCCTCCATAATAGTAAGGAAAGAGACGTTTAATGAGGGTGCATGAATTGCCTAAAATCGCCCAGGTGGCCTATATCTTAAGCAATCTTTACCAGTGGGATGTAAACAGAAAATAAAGTAATTTTTGCTGCCCACTCTCTTCTAAAGAGCTCAAGGGGGCTGCTGTTACCTCTACTCCATTAGATGAGCGTTCAGGCCGCTCATGAGTTCTTTGCTTACTTTCAGGATTATGAGATACGAGGGTCACTTTCAATCATAAAACAGAATTTCAGGTTGTAAATTAAAATGTCCCATTCCTTATAATTATTAGCACTTCCCTCCCCTGGCAGGGCCTCAGGCAGGTGCGGATGAGCATCCAGAGGACAATTTTTCCTTTTATAGCTCCAGTCCACCCATACCCATTACCGAACTGCAGGTATCCCCCACTTTTCGAGAATTTGAATTACACCACTTCGCTTTTACCATAGGCCTACATTAGGACCTGCTTTCCCTAACCAAAAGATATCCAAAGAGGATTTTCACTTTTACAAAAAAGGCAAGAAAAGAAAATAGCATCCAGCATCTGTTTTGCAGCAAACTGTTGGAGGGGCAACGCACACGTCCAGCAGCGAGAGTGGCCTGGCCAAGTTCCTTTCCCAGGACCCACACTCAGCATCTCAGCAGCAAGAACACGGAGCTCTGAACTGTGGGTGGGGGCACCTGGGCTTTATCTCAATTGATTTTGTGCATCTGTAGCCAGATGTGTCCTAAGGTATCAGAAAAGCCTAAGAGAGCTCATAAGGGTATTACTCTCAGTCTAAAACTGAAGGTGTTACTTGATGTAACTGAGCATTTCCATCAGGAACAAAATAAAAACATACAAATTAATGGCAATGGCTTCCTTTTTTATACCATTTCGGCTTAGGAGAGGTTTCATAGGAACACTCTACTTTCGGATAGCGGGGGAGCCGCTGTTGACTTTGTGCTCGCTGTGTCGGGCCCACCTTTAAAGGGGACTCATCTTCATTTGGGTGCTTTTGAGATTGGGAGGTGGGTTCTCTGACAGCTTCTCCCACCCCCATTGCTAGTGATTTCTCCTGCAGATTTTTATTTAAGGCAGCATAGTATTGTCTGTAGTTGTAAAGATGGCTTGCAAAGACTTCTGCAGAGACTGAGAATTCAGTGGCTTATCTCTACTTCTTCTTACCGAGGCAGGCCCTCCGGGTAGGTCCTAAATCGATCTTGCGCATGCTGTCTTTTTTGGTTAAGATTCAAATCCACTCTTATCTCTCAACTGCACAGTAGACTTATAAGTTATAAAACTCACTGATGAATCTTTTTGAGGATCTTTTACAGGTTTGAGAGGAAGGGACCAGTGCCTCACAAATTCCAACTAGTGTGGCCGTGGAACTTGAGGTAGAGACTCATCCAGACAAACCCCTCCTCCTCAGCTCAGCTCTCAGACTCTCAGTGGGGTGGGGTTTTCAGGCCCATTTAAGTTGGGTCTGTTTCACAATTTACTTTGGCATTTAATGTTTGTGACATTAGGATCTCAGCAGAAACTTGTAACATTCTACTATCTGCATCTTATGAGGGGTGGAGCTAGGTCTTGGAGTCACCTTTCTCTACCTCCAAAGACTTCATTTTTTTGCCCTAAATTATGAATTTAAAACTCTTTTCCATGTGGTAGAGATTTCCATAAATGTTCCTTTCTTGATACACTAATGGTTGTGTTGACTGTAGTTATAGAAAATGCGATGCTATAATGTATTTTCTGCTATAGAAATAATAATTTTGAATCGTGTCTCTGTTCGCAGCACAAAATACATCAAGCTCCATTCTAGACTCTCAGAGAATTCAAAGTGGGATAAAAGGCAATTCTATTACCATTCCTTGGGGGATATTAATTATAATTTTGCCAATTGAAAAAAATCATTAGAGGCCAGCAAATCAATATGCATGAAAATAAGACAAACTCTGGAGGAGAAAGCTGTTTTATCTCATGTGAGTTAAAAAATATGTTCTTTTATTTATTTAAAGTTGGGGGTCATTTTTTTAAACCTCAGAATATTTCTCTGTTTCAGGATTAGAATTAAAATTGCAGGATCTTTTCCCTCAAGACCTTCTTCTTAGAAATTAAACTGCATGAACAGTGATTTCATTTTCTCATCATGTGTTTTTTCACTGAAACTCAATTATCATTTCTCTCTCTTTTATGGAATATCTGCAGTCTCTGTTAGTCCATTTTTTCTCTCAACTGCATTGATTTTCACACTTGAGCCATATATTTCTCTTTTTTAAAAAATTCTCTCCACAACACACAGATAGATCAATGATTTCCTCCTTCAGAAACCAATGGTGCAGAGGGTTTGAAAAATTAACTTTTTTCATTGACAGGTGTCTCTGGCTTGGCACTGAATCTGCTTTTGATGAAAATCTCCTTTAGGATCCGGGAGAGGAGACGTGAGGCTTAAGTAGAATAGGGCCCAAGACCTTTGGAAACCAGCCGCCTTACACAAGGTGGAGCCTGTTGCTGAATCTCCGAAACTCAGCCCAGAGAAGCATCTCAGAGCCATTGTCCGAAGTTCAGGGCACTGGCCCATTTCCAAGGGGCTCAGGCTAAAGCAGATCCTGCATCCCATAAACATGCAAGTAATTTATTGAGCTTTGGAATCTTGAGCAAATACTGGCCTTTATGAAATTCCAGAAGGTCTGAAGCAAAGACCAGGCAGGTTGGTTCTGAGCAAAAAGCCCGATTTCAGACAATCTGCTTTCAATCCTTCCTTTCTTGCCTAAAGTTTTGTTATTTATTTTTTGCTACTACGCCCTGTGGATGGGGATTCCTGCTGAGAAAGGAAGGCCAGGCCCAGGTAACTCAAGGAAGGAGGGCTTCGTTCAGTATCTCATGCTTTGTCTGTGGGCAGTGACTTTGGCCTTGGAGAGAGTGTCCTGGAGACTCTGGGACAGATTAAACCACATCAAAATTAGATTACCCTAAAATTA
Organism: Miniopterus schreibersii; assembly: GCF_964146895.1. Classification (NCBI taxonomy): domain Eukaryota; kingdom Metazoa; phylum Chordata; class Mammalia; order Chiroptera; family Miniopteridae; genus Miniopterus; species Miniopterus schreibersii. The sequence goes on along the minus strand of NC_138108.1, from coordinate 74,218,389 downwards.
CAATAACTAAAATTAAAGAAACTTTACCAGCTTATGTAAAGTACTCATAGATGTATACATCCATAAAATTGACACAATCAGGACTGTGAACATTTCCATCACCCTCGACAGTCCTCTCACGCCCCTGCACAATCTCTCCCTCTCACCTTTCCCCTCCCCACCCCCCAGGAAACCACTAAGGGACTTTATCTCACTGCAGATTGGTTGGCAAAGTCTAGGGTTTCAGTAAATGGGATCATATGGTGAGTGTTCTAGTTTGTCTAGTGATTTCAACTCAGCATTATTACTTTGAGGGTGTCGTGTTTATCAATAGTTAGTTCATTCCTTTTTGTTGCTGAGTTATATTCCACTATGTGGATATACCACGGTCTATCAATTCACCTGTTGGTGGACATTATGCTTTCAAATGAAGTTTGCCCTGTCCACTATTTTATATATTGTTCGTTTTTATTTTTATTCTTCGGTGTTCCAGGTGTGTGGGGGAGAGGTGACGTGTGCTTCATCCAGTCTCTGTTACTCCACCTTGGCCTGAAGTGGAAGTTACACATAAACTTAAAAATATATATATTGAATGCATTTTTTTTATCATGCAGCAAGTACTGTTCAAAACTTCCTATTATTAAATTTCAGTGATTCACACCTAATGTGACCGAGACCATGTCTTTGTCAAACTGTTTCATTTTCCTTGGCCACGCACAAGAAGGCTGGAGTCCCTAAACTCCTTTGCATACAGGTGGCTCCATGTGACTAGTTTGGGCCAGTGAATTGAGCAGAAGAAATGGCAGCCACTCCAGGTCCTGCCTGACTGATGTTTCACAACACATGGCTCTCTCTCTCTTACACACACACATGCAGCTGAAAGCGGAGGCCTCCGGGGTTGTTGAGACACATGATAGAAGGAAACAACATGAGAACCCCTGCTTGGAAAGAGGCCGCTCAGGGAAGATACCCCCATGGGAATGTGACTGCTGGACTCCGAGTGAATGAAAAATAGGTGCTTACTGCGAGTAGGCTGGGTTTTGTCAGCGAAGCATATCACAACTTACTTTAGTGATACGTGTGGATATATGGCTGGATAGTCACCGTTACGAAACTGTTTCTCAGCACCGGTGAGGGTGAATTCCACCCCCAGTGCACGTTTGGCAACAATGAGAGACATTTTTGACTGTTCCAATGAAGGAAGGTGAGCCGGGCACCTACTGACAGAGCTCAGGGGTGCTGCTCAACTCCTACAACGCACAACGTAGCCCCACAATGAAAAGTTATTTGGCCCAAAATGTCAATCATGCCAAGGTTGAGAAAACCCGATGTAGAAATACTCACATGTTCATTAAATAACATTTCATTTGCATGTGATGTTTCTGAACGTGGCTGACAGCCTGTAAGTGCACCAGGACAGATCCTGCCCTGCTGCACTGTCCTGGAGCAGTTAGATATTTCCACGCGTGCACACGGTGCTCCGGCCATAGATCTCCGTGGGTGATACTCGTAATTACATATTTGCGTATGTAGTCCATCAACTTTTTGAAAAATTGTACCATGTGCTAAGTGTGGTTTTGGGGAAATGGAACCTGAAAAAAAAAAATAACAGACTAATTTCAAGAGGCTCACAGACTCCCTGTAAGAGGATGTATCTTGTTAGAAAGAACTACAATGTGAAATAACTTCTTACAGGTGCATTTAAGAAATCATATATAAATTCTAGTCATACATAGGTTTAGAAGAAAACTTCTGGTGAAAGAATTCAGAAAAGTCCTTATAGTGAGTGGGTCCAGTTTAGAAGCAAGAGCTACCAGAAGCAACATTGCAAGTGGAGGCACAGCGTGGGCAGCCCGAGGGTGGGAATGCTCACGTCACGTCAGGGTGCAAATGCTCACATCATGTCAGGGGGCACACGAGGCTCATTTGGCTAGAGCTTAGGCCGTGCGTTGGGGAGTATCGTAAAATTAATTTTGGATGGCAGAACAGCCCCCCTTTGCTAAAAAGGTGTAGGCTGCCGTGTATGATTAATTGCGCAGGCAAGGAGAGCTAGGGAAAGTTTCTGAGAAGAAAGGACAGTGTACTTTATCTTCAACGCGCCTTTTAGAGCAGCGTTTCTTTTTTCTACGCGTCCTTTATTTTTGGAACTGAAGGAGCTAGCCTCTCATTTATGCAGTAAAGCTTTTGTTCTGGCTCTCAGAAGGCAGTGACTGAACTGCTGGTATTCACTGCTTCTCTGGCTATATGCCTGGAGAAAGCAGACCCCCCCCCCCCGACAGCTCCCTGCTTGCAAGTCTTGTGGGGACCCTTAGGGTTTTAAGAAAAGGACTGAAGGATGCACATGTGGAGGAGGAATGCACAGGCAGGCTTGAGGGTGGCTTACCCAGAACGAGGCGAAAGGTGATCTGAGTCATGGCATCATATGTTAGTGGTGCAAAATGGCACCGGGCCTTAACCTCAGTCAGCAACCTCAGTCCTTGAGTTCTGGCTGAGAGAAGAATTCAGAGCCAAGACTCCAACTACAAGAGAAAGTTTATTTAGAAAGTCACAGAGGTAGAAGAAGTGAGCCATACGAAAAAGGGGTTCAGGAAACAAGTTACAGCAAAAGAAGGGAGGAGGTGGGGGGAGAGCAAGTGCAGGGGAGCGAGGGAGAGAAGGGGTGGGAGAAGGTGTGGGCATGCTCATAGAGAGCCACCAAGGTGTAATTCTTAATTGGAGCAAGTTGGAGACTTGAAGTAATGAAATTATGTCAAACTGCATAGTTGAGAAGTGACACAGAATTGATGTGTCAGAGAACTGGTAAAGTGGATAGTTAGGGATACATTTCAGATATAAGTTAGAGGTTGAGGGCACTAGAGTCAGAGGTTGAGGGCAATTGGTTGAACGTAATTAGGATAAATGAGAAGAAAAATCACAGATGATGCTAAAATTCAGTGGCTAAGGGCAATGAAAGTCACAGAAATTAAGAATCGAGGAGGCACAAAGGGGATATATTGTGGAAGGGAGATGATCACACTTTAAAAATAGTGAGTGATGTGGTGACAGCGTATTCAGGAAAATGTAGGACCGAAAGTGGAAAGAGATCAGACATGCAGACATCAATTTAGGAATCACTAGAAAACGTTTTGGTGAAATCCTCGAGTCTTAGTGAACTGACTTAAGGGCAGTCTGAAGAGAATTGATAACACCAATGTTCAGGAAAGAAGGCTGGGAACCCAGAAAGTGAGGCATGCAAAGAATTGGCAGAGACATGGGAAAAACAAACGAAAACGGTTAGAAGCCACTTTGGGTCCAAAAGGATAGCTAACTTACAAAAAAATCTTGAAAACCTGAGGAAGTTGTACGTAGGGAAACAGCCAAGACAATATCATTGACTTTAGCGTACCTTTCAGTGGAGATAAGAAACTGAATTGCAAGCTAGAAAAGTTATTGACTGTAACTGGGAATTAGAATACTGTCTGATGCCGTGAGGGTTCTCACACCATTGAGCCTAAAAGATAAAAGATGTGAGAGGTGATTCCAGGAGTCTCATATTATGAAGAATATAAAGTAGGTGTGAATTAAATCATCCAGAGAAAGTGCACACAGGAGAGAAGACTGGAGAGAAGGGAAGGTGAGGATAATGGGGAGACACACATGTCTCTTGAACCCTACACACTGTACTTCCTGCTTGATTTTGAGCCCCAACACCACCAACCCGCCAAGGGCCCCTCCTCATGCTACGGGTGTTTTCTTGCCTGTTGTTCCTTTCTCCAGCTCTCTCCTTTTCTAGAATGCGATTTTCCCTCTTCCTTGGCCTTGTGTCAACTTTACCTTTTGTCCCTCCTGCAGGAGCTCTTCCATAAACATCTTTCTGCAGTTGAGTTGCCCATTTCTCCCTTATGGTCTGTGGAAATCTCTGTGTGTCCCCTGCACAGCTACAGCTGTCCCTCAGTAGCTGTGGCCTTCCTGGAACCACCAGAGAAAGCTGGAGAAGACAGAGGCTAGTGTTGAGAAGACTGGCTGTACACGGCAAAGGAATGAAGTTGAACCCTTGCCTCTCGTGATACACAAAAACACAATTCAAAACGGATTAAAGACTGAACAGTAGGATCTGAAAGAGTAAAACCACTATTTTTAAAAACATTTTAAAAATAAGGAAAAAGCTTCTTGAGCCATATAATTTGATTAAAAATTGTTTTGGATATGACACCAAAAACACAAGAAACAAAAGCAAAACTAGATGAGTGAGATTGCATTAAATTAAAAAGCTTCTACACAGCAAAGGAAATGATCAACAAAATGAAAAGGCCACCTACAAAATGAGAGAAAAAAATCAGCAAACTATATATTTGATAAGGAGTTAATATCCAAAATATATAAGAAACTCAAACAACTCAATAGCAAAAAAAGAACTCAATTAAAAATGGAGATAAAGACCTGAATAGACATTTCTCAAAAGAAGACATAGAAAAGGCCAACGGATATATGAAAAACTGTTCCACTCACTAGAATGGTAGGGTCCAGAAATTGGGGGAGGGAAAATGGGTAGATATGTGTCAAGTGCTTTATCATAGGGTTTCATGTGCTTTATCATAGGGTTTCATGTTTCAATTACACAAGATAAATGCATTCCAGAGATTTAATATATGGCATGGTAACTAGAGTTAACATTGCTAACATTGCTAGCTCACGTACTTGAAATTTGCTAAAAGGATAGATTGAGTGTTCTCACCACACACACACACACACACAAAGTAACTATATGAAGAGGTGGATATGTGGACATGTTAATTAGCTTGATTGTGGTGTTCACTTCATAATGTACACATATACCAAAACATCAAGTTAGAATGCTTAAATATATACAATTTTATTTGTCAATATGCCTCAATAAAACAAAAAATTAGTATACTGAATTTCTGTAGACCCTTCATTCGATATCACTTAATATTAACATTTTGTATAACCACAGGGCAATGACCAAAACCAGGAAATTAACATTGGTACCATACTGTTAACTTTACAATATACTTTTTAATTAAAAAAATTAGGGTCCCGTTTGTATAATTATTGGTCATTTGGATGTTCTTTTTATGAGGTCTGCTCAGGTCACTAGCTAATTTTCTATTGGGTTGTCTAATTTTTCTTCCAATTAAATTCGTAGTTCCCTTATAATTCTTTGACAATGAAAATTGTCAAATACTTAATGTACCAATTACTTTAAAATAATAATGATAAACCCATACATGTTAACACAATTAAAATATTTAATAAATATTTATATTTTTATACACAAAAATCAATGTAGTTTTGTTGTTCACTTTGCAAGTCTCTTTAATGTCTGATTTAATAGAAGACAATTGAATTCGTGAACTGGCTTCTTCATTCCATTTGTTATGATACATTTTTTAATTAGCCTTGTGCTCAGTAGCAACGGCGTGCCCAAGTTTATTCCCTGATTATCCGATTGAGGAGCACTTGCTTTGTTTCTAGTTTCATGGGGTTTTTGTTGTTTCATTTTGTTTTTGCCATCATGAATAATGCTTTAATAAACATATTTATACATTAAAAAAAAAGAAAAAGAAAATGACAAAGGATAGTTCTACTTTCAGTATTTAAAAGCACATCATTTGCTTCACAATGGTCCTTGGCATCTTTAAAACATATACCTCAATGACAACCCCAGCTCAGATAATATATTTTCAAACAGCTTTACGTATGTTACATCTTTCCCAGTTTTACTGTCTTCATAATAAGCCACTTCCCCAAATAATAAACTGGGGACAAAGGAGGGGAAAGAAAAAACAAATACAATTGATACCCTTGTAATAATCTGGTTATTATTAACAGGAAAGGATTAAAGGGGGGACTAGATAGTACAGACAGGCCATTTATGAAGCTTTGCCAAGAAGCTGCAGGTTAACACTCTCCCAGCCTGGTCCCCTCTGACCCACCGAGGAAGGGACTGGACAGAGCCCAGGAAGGTCTGAGTGACCTGGGAGGGGCCTCCCTGTGGGTCACACCTGGGAACAAACTGGTGGCCAGGATGGTGGCCACTGCAAGCACATGAAACCTGCATATTTAAGCTTCTAGACAAAGAAGCACACTCGCTCCTACCCTTGGTATTTGTTCCTGAGTCCTGTTGCAGGGCTGTGCTCCCCTGCACCCGCGAGGCTCACAGCCAGGGGGGCCTCCGGACAATGGACTAATGGGCGTTCATTAAGCCTGACGCTGAATCGGACCCGGCTGCAACGCCGGGGAGAAGCTCTGGACACTGGCCTTGCCTTTGGCTCTGCTGGAACCCCAGCTGCACCTCTTTCAGGACTGGTTTAAAGGACACGGGACTTTGCGAGGAATGTAACTCCACACAGATAAAGCCTTTTACCACATCTCACTCTCCCGTGGGGGCTTCTGAAAATGCTTATTTCAGCTGTACCCCAAGAACCTCACTCCCACTCGTGTCTGGGAGATCTGGTCCATTAATTCCTCCTGCAACACAACCGCCTCTGTTACAGAGCCTCTCATCCCCAAGCTTGTCATCTCGTGATTTTATTTTATTTTTCTCGCCTCTGGCCATCATATGGTATAGATTACATACCTATTATTATGGGGAACTTGTGAGGTTCCCCAGGTATTTTGCAACAAGCGTATTGCCTCCTTAATATTCCGCATTGGGCGAGCCCCGGTAGCATTTAAAACCTAAGAACCCATCTTATCTCGCCATATGCTAATCATAAAAAGGAAACCAGGGCCCTGCATGGGGTAGCTTGGCAGGTTAGGGAGCCGTGCCCGTCCCCAAGGTGGGGCGTTCGAGCTCCTTCGGGGCACATGCGAGAATCAACCGATGATGCGTAAGTAAGTGGGACAAGTCAGTCTCTCCCCCCCCACTCCCCTAAAAATCAATTTAAAAAAAGAAGCCTAGGGAGTAAAAATAGTAATGAGTTAAAAGGAGGATCAGAGGACAAAAAGTAAAAGGGTGAAGGAAGGTAACAAAAGTCCTGCTTGGGAGTAAAGGGAGAGGAAGGGGGGCCTGCCGTGTAACACGGCGCCCGCCGCATCGGCTGCAGGCCCGCAGCGCCCACGCAGCCCTTCCCTGCCTCTCCCGCCGGCCTGTGGCTTCCTTTAGCTGAGACGGCACCTCTTATCTCTCCTCGTGTCTCTAGCTCCGAGCACGGAGCCAGGCCAACCAAATATAGATGTTTCTGGCTTAGAGTGGCTGTTTGGAAGAAGATAAATCATGTTAATTTGTTCATGATACACATTTATTGAACCCTAGATACTGTTATCAGAGTTTAGGCTACATATTCCTGTCCTGTGGAGTTTACACTTCTAGTAGGGAGGAGGTAGACAATGACTAAGAAATATAAACCTGAATAAATTTTGTAGTGTGATAAAAATTGGTTATATTTGTGAAAAAATAACCGGAAGAAAAGCAATGTTAAGGTGATGGACAATGGGCCAGGGCTGTAGCCGATCGCGCTCCTGAAAAGGGTGTTTCAGGTGGACCGTACGGTAGAGTTGAGATGTAATCGAAGATCAGAAGGGGGGGGGAGGAGCCTATGGATGGAGGGAATAGCTTGCTGCAATCACAAGGGAGCAAAGAGGAAAGGGCAAGGTGGAGGTCAGAGTGTGGGTCGCGTGGGGGCTCGGGGACTGGGGTGGGTTTTAACCAAAGTGTACAGGAAACAGTTTACAGAGAGGAGACATTCGGCATTTTAAAGGATCTAACTTACATCTGAAGTCTGAGGCAAGGGAGCATGAAAGGAAGCGGGACTGCAGTTAGAAGGCTCTTAGAGTAATTCCAGTGGGGGGTAAGGTGACTCAGACAAGGCAGTCACTGGAAGGTTAAATTCTAGCTGGATTTTAAAGGTAGAGCTAACAGGATTTCCTGACAAAGATTCTTTGCTTGACCAGACTATTTAGTCGGCCCCTGAACCGTCTCCTAAGCCCATCTATGCCTTTCCTTATAAAATCCATTTTTAGCAAGAACCCTGCTAAGTCTGTTCAGCAAGAATCTCCCACCCTTGATACCTGATCACCCTCAGTATCTAATTCATATTCCTCCTTCCCCACCCCCAGTATCTGATCGCCCTGGCCCGGCCGCAGCAGACCTGCTGCTAGGCTGGTGCAGCCAGAAGCCCCCTGCGCTTGAAGTCTCTGTAATTTTTCATCCACTAACTTCCCCGCTCCTTGGTTCTATATCTCCACTTGTCCCCGTTGTATTTGAAAGAGTCCAGTTCTATACTGGCGTCTCTTCTCCCTCCTTGCAGTAGTCTGAATACAGTTTGCCTTCGCCCCTCTACCCTCTGCCTGGCCCTGGTCGCCTGCCCCCCCCCCCCCCCCGAGTGTGAGAGGAAGACACGTCCGAGGTCTCTGAGCAGAGCACAGGGGAGCCGCAGCAGCCAGGAGGTGAAGGGCGGGAGCCCAGGAGGAGCAGGTTTAAGTGGGAGACAGCTGAAAAACAGGCCTTTTATTTCTTTTCTTTTGGTGGATTTGATGCTCTTCTCAATTTCCAATTGCTACCCAGCAGGTGCTCCATTTGTCACTGATATTTATCAGTTGTCCAAACAAAATGTGTTTTTAGAGTTGAGGCTTTTTAAGTGTCTGGGAGGGATGTAATCAGCCGGCTCCACCTGTAATTAGGGCTGTCACCTGGAGAGTCAGGATTATCTTAACTGGCTGTCGTCATCAGCTGTACATGAAAATAGTTATAAACATTAAGATTGATGAATGGTTATTGCTAATAGACAAGGCACCATAATATATGCTTATGGAAGAGATCAGCAACCACATGCAATTACTTTTTTTTTTTTTTTTTTTTCAGTATTAGCAAATAGGGTTTCCTTAGGGCAGAATAATTACTACTTCGATTTTTTCTTTCCTGACATGGTGATTTTAGGATTACACAGATGAGAATACTACTACATGGAACAAAGTCTGCGATACACTAACCACCAGTTGTCAAATACGAAATCTGGGGTTTCTAAGAGTTCATTCCTCTTATATATGTGCCTCTTCCTGAATGTGCCTGTTCCTGAATGTGCCAAATAAGAGGGAAATAGGCTGCCTGCCTCTCAGAAACTCTTATGATGTAAGGGCAATGGGGGAAAATGCACCTGATCATTTGACCATTTTCTGAAATTTAGATCATGAAGGTAGACTATGCAATTAATCACTGGAATAAAACAAAGTGCAGCTAGGAGGCATGCTTTTTAAATTAGCTGCTTGTAAATTAGGAGTGGTCTGTAGAATATTTAAATGGAGTTAGCTAGTGGAAAGTGACCTGAAGTAGCAGAAATTTTCTTGCCATGAAAACAAAATATGTGTATTGAGTGCATTATATAAATCAAAGTCTCTTTAGAAATCACCTGATGCTACTCATTTTACAGTAAAGGAAAGATCCTGAGAAGCAGTCACTCAGCCAATAGGATGGAAACTGAGGTCACCTGGAGCTAACCTCTAACTGCTGTGGCATTAAGGACTCAGTAGCCATGAGACTGGGGCTTACTCTGTTTGGGGTTCACTAAGCTTCTTGAACCTATTTGTTTATGTCTTTCAATGTTAGATCTTTTATTACAGTTCCCTAGGTCCCTGAGGGTCTGTTTTTGTTTGTTTGTTTGGACTATTTCTCTCTGTTGTTTAGATTGTGTGATTTCTACTGTTTTATATTTAGGGCCATTGATGCTTTTCTCTGTCTTATCAATTGTGTTGTTCATCCCATCCAGTGAGATTTTATTTTCAGTCACTGTATTCTTTTTTTTTTTAATCCTCTCCTGAGGATATTTTTTCTATTGCTTTTCAAAGAGTGGAAGGGAGAGAGAGAGAAAGAGAGAGGGAGAAACATCGATGTGACAGAGACACATTGGTTGCCTCCCGCATATGCCCCCAGGACAGGGGATTGAGCCTGATGGAAATGGAACCTGGGACCCTTCAGTCCAAGAGCAGTCGATCCAACCACTGAGCCAAAGTGGCCAGGGCTCAGTCACTGTTGCCATTTGGTTCTGAAGTTGCCATTTGGTTCTGTTTATATCAGTTCCGAAGTTGCCATTTGGTTCTGTTTATATCATTTATCTCTTTGCTGAAAATCTTCTTTCTTTCTTCCTTCCTTTCCTTTTTTATTTTTTCCCCAAGCACATTTGTAATTATTGCTGAAGTATTTTATGATGACTTCTTTAAAATACGTCTGAAAATTCTAAATGCTCTGGTATTTCAGGATTGCCGTCTATGTATTGTCCTTTCCACTCAGTTTGAGATCCTCTTGGTCCTTGGTATGACTGATGATTTTGGGTGGGGGTAATTATTTCATGAGTCTCTGGATACTGTTTAAGTCGTTTCTTCTAGCTGCTTGTTCTGACACCACTGTGGAAGGAGAAGGGGTATCACCATCTCATTACTGCCAGGGGTGTAAGTAAAATTCTTGACTCCCCACTTGGCCTTTATTGACATCAAGCGGAAGAGAGCTCTTCACTACCCCTGGGTGGGAGCAGGAGTTCCAACCCCCCGCCAGGCCTCCAGGGATCCCTCCCTGACTTGGAGGGATAGCAGTGCCTCGTTACTGATCCCCATGGAGTCTCCACTGATAACACAGGTAGCGGAGTGTCTGCGAGACTAGTGAACTGTAGCAAAAATCCTAACTCTTAGACCGCCTCTGGTAGCACAGGGCCGAGGGATGGAAGCTCCCCTCCTTACTGTAAAGTAGGGATGGACACCCCAGCTCCCAGGAGGTCTCCGTAGACACAGTCAGGCAGGAGAAACCTTGTTGCTACCTGGCTGGGATGAAAGTCCTTGCCAGACCTCCTCTGACACTACACAGCATGCAAGGAGTGGCGTTGCCTCTCAAGGATGGAAATCAAAGCTCCCCACTCAGACTTTGTTGACCTGGGTGAGGGTGTGGTCATAGGATATTTTTCTCCTCATGTTTGGCTGGAACAGAGCAGTGATTATCTAAAACTTTTCTGTCTTGCTAGGCTGAGGCTTTCTTGGTCTTTGGATGGAGAAAAGAGGCTTCACTGGGCCTTTCCTTTTGCCTGGACCTGTTGGCACTTACAGCTTGGTGGCTTCTCCAGCTCTAAGTCCTGCGTCTAAGAGGCAAAGAAAACTCAGGGAACTCGCCACCGCGGCATTCCTTGGGAACCAAGGTCCCTAGCTCATGTCCTATCTTCTCGCCACTCTCAGAGTCTTCTTACGCCTTTTTCACATGTAATGTCTGGGGGTTTTAGCTGCACTTATCAGGAGAAACACTGATACCCACTCCTTTTCCGTGGCTTTACTTGTATGATTCTCCTGTTGTTGTTCTACGTAAGGACTCTTCCATTTGCTCAGATGGTGTTGTATGACCCATTGCCCTGCCATTGCTATACACTGATCTGACCAGATGGCTTATTTAACAGTGTATTTAAGCCTTAAGGGTATCATATGGTAATTAATAGTGTTGCACAGGTTTTAATATCTGAGGCATCCTTGGGAATCTAACCAACACAACTAAGTCTTCTCTTAGGACACTAGTGAATTTGTCTTTCAATATACATGGTTGAGACTTCTTTCTGCTTCATCCCAGGTTGTAACCACCTGTGGTGAATGAATGTTGAATCCCTTTCTGTTCAGGGTAAGGAACCACTGACACTAAATGCTACTTCTACACCCATCTCCACAATTCAAAACAAAACGAAACATAGCACCAACCTATAGTTCACAAACTAACACATATTCAATAAAACAAATTCTTATGCTTATTAGCACTTAAGTTAAAATATTTAATTAAATGTTCATTTAACATTTTCTACTAATGGGATGTAAATGAACCTAACGTAGACCATGTCTGAGCAAGAGACTTAAGAGTCTCTGGTATAGTCTAGTCTTTCTTACCCCTCTCCTCTGCCCTTAGATGGCACAGACCTCATGCTGAAACTATCCCTTCATCCTGGGTCCCTAAACCGGTGCTGAGCAGCCCCCATGTAATACGAAGATAAATAGATATTTGTTCTTGTAAGTCCTAAGATTTGTGACGAAGTCGCTACGATTTCAAACTGTTTGGTGTGTAGCAGGAGTAACCACGGTCTCATTTGGTATTTACAGCCTTTCAAAAACACAGTGAAAAAGAGCTGGTTACTTTGCTTTTTTTCCAAACAACGCCTTACATTCTTGAAAATATTGCTGCTTTATGGTAGGATAAAAATGATCCAAGCCTATTTCTAATTTTTCTTCAAGATGCACAATCCACTAATCTCTGAATATCCCAGCTTCCTTTTAGCAAACAATACTAGCATAAGTCAAAATCTGGGCTCTACCCTTGCACGTGAGAGTCAGTGATGGGCCAAAGAACCCCTGGGATGTTAGGCGAGCAATAGAAATACATCTCTGAGAAAATATTACCTTTTAAGGAACAAGATCTTAAGATTATTTCCAATTTAATTTGAATATAGCAAAATCTTTGTATTTTGCTAAAATGTAAACTTATGTTATTTCTTTAACATAATCACTTAGTTTTTAAAATTAATTTACTTAGTTGTTTTAAATCAGTTCTTTTTTTTATTTAATTCTCACCTGAGGGTATTTTTTCCACTGACTTTTAGAGTGAGTGGAAGGCAGGAGGGAGAGGGAGAGAGAGAAAGAAAGAGAGAGAGAGAGGAACATTGCTGTGAGACTCATCAACTGGTTGCCTCTCCCACTCCCTCCCGCCAGACCGGGGATCAAACCTGCAACCCAGGTAAGTGCCCTTGACCGGGACTCAAATCCGGGGCCCTTTGGTGCGTGGGCCGATGCTCTAACCATTGAGTATACCAGCCAGGGCTAAATTAATTCTTCCCCCTAATTATAGCTATTCTTCATTATCTTTTATAAACTATACATATATATCATTGCCTACTTTTTAAAAAGTCTTCACCCAAAGACATGTTTTTATTGAATTTTAGGGAGAGAAGAAGGGGGAGAGAGACACCGACGTGAGAGGGACACACTGACAACACGCACCCCGCTGGCTTGCTGCCCCACAGCCTGGGCCTGTGCTCTGCCTGGGAACCTGGCCCGCAGCCTGGGCGCTAGGACAACCTCCGGCCAACCGGGCCCCCGGCCAGGGCGCACTGCCTACCATTTTCAGTCACTTTATCATCCAGTGTTTATCTAGGTTTTAGATGGCCTCAGTTCCAAAAGTTTCCCTTCCCTGATGTGGTTGCTTTGTTTTCTTTTCTGGACTTTTCAAAGCTCAAACATATTTTATGGTTGCATGTTGAAACATCAAACAATAGGCGCTACAACTCTGTTTCCCGGCCATCGGGTATTCCTGTATAGAAATGATTTAGAAACAGTTGATTCTAAGGATATTTATTTTCAGTTACTCACAAAAACAAAAACTAAATAGAATAGAGATCAAAGGTTATTATCCCAGAAATCTCAATTTGTAAGATAAAGAGAGTTGCACAGGTAATCTAGAGATAAAGTACCTCCTGTAGTCTAACTTGTGAGGTGACTTGGAGTATCTCAACCTAGATATTGATAACTGATTGAGAAACCATGTGAATGCCAATGTATTGGGGACAGATTTTCTTTGGATATTTCATGGTGTCATGGGCAGCTGTCCTTATAAACATATTCTTTCCTGAGATTCAGGTTGGGTAAGAAAAATAGGAGAAACCAAATTCTAATTGTGACTGATGTTTGGCTATTTCTTTAAACATGCAAACTTTTGTATGAGCCTTCCTTTTGAACATATTGGCTGGTGTATGGGGTGGACTGGAAATAAATCAATGTTTTAGTTAGAAAACATGGATTAGAACATGATTCTTCCTTCCATGTATTTGGGTATGGAACTGCATTCTTGGAAGCCTCAGTTTGTTTATTAACTAAATGGGGTTCATTATATGAATCTCAGAAAGTTCATAAAAGGATTACAAAAAAGTATGTACAGGCTATTTTTGTATACATGAATTCTTTCCCATTAGATTTTAAATCCCATTACTGCCCATCTTATTGGTTTTTGTTTTATTAATGTTTAAAACCATTGCCTAGCACATAGTTGATTCTCAATAAATATTATAAGACTGTTAATTGATTATTTATTAAACATTAATTTTCTTCCTTCAACCTTTTTTTTTTTTTATATTAATATTCACCATAGTGCTCACTTACTTGAAAAGTCTCAAATTTATGGCAAACCACATAACACTTTCAAAAAAGTGTCCTGAGAAAGAGAATCTATGAACAAAAACATGTAATAAATGAGTCAACCCTCAATGTAAGTGAAATAAATCCAAGTGAAATACATGAAGAGACATTTCACAAAAAAGGAAAAATGTTAAGGAGCTTAAGAAAAATGTGCACAATCACATTAGGGATCAGGAATCTAGAATTTAATACCACAATATGAGGGTATTTTATACCCCTAAATTGGTTAATACACGAAAGACAATAACACAATTTTAAAAAAATCAAGAATCCTGGCAATTCTGAACCTTGGCAAAGTATGGAAATGGAAATACTTTTACACCTCTGATATATGTGTAAGTGACTGACTTTTGAAAAGCATTAACTCATAAAGTTGAACACACACATTACACAATGCAGCTACTCCATTTCTCTGTGTGTGCCTGTGTGTAAGTGTGTGCTCACTAGAAAAACTCCTATTGGTTTTCCAGGAGACTTGTAAATGAATGAATGTACAGTGTGTCTTGTTCACAACAGCAAAAGCAAAAATACAAAACCTGGACACAAACCAAATCTTCAGGAGACTGAGGTAAGTAAATTTGAGGAGATACAAACAGCAGGATTTTATAAAAGAGAGAAAATGAATGAGCTACAGTTACATATAACAGCACAGATGTTAGAAAAATAAATTAATAACTACCTGGCTGGCTTGGCTCAGTGGTTGAGCGTTGACCTAGGATCCAGGAGATCAGGGTTCGATTCCCAGTCAGGGCACATGCCCGGGTTGCGGGCTCGATCCCCAGAAGGGGGTGTGCGGGAGGCGGCCGATCAATGACTCTCTCATCATGGATGTTTCTATCTCTCTCTCCCTCTCCCTTACTCTCTCTGAAATCAATTTAAAAATACTTTTAAAATAAATAAATAACATTATAAAGCTACAAAAATGATATATCACATAGAACTCACCCATGAGGGAATAACATTTTAACATAAGACAGCAAGAGCATGAAAAACAAAACTGAGGATAGTTGTCACCACTGATGGTGGAAAGAATAAAGAGTCAGGGGGAAACATGGAGCCTCAATAATTAATCCCTTGGGGGATACACATACTCTTGAGTACACCAGTGTGTCCACAGCCTTTCATTTTATAGTTATTAATACAATCTACATATTCATTACCATACTTTTGAAAGTATTAAATATTACATAGGAAAGGTATAATTCCTTCCCACAGAGAGCTTACGATTTAACAGAAAACTCAGATATACACACAAGTAATTATTACATCACATCATATACATTCTATAGTAAAGATTTAAAAAATACAATAGCTGTATTTTTATTAAAGTGTGCACATTCAAAATTCAAACAATGGAACAATGACACTCATTTTAATAATGTGCGATTATATGGTACAACATCCATGGTCTTCTTTATGACAGTGCTTTTCCTTAATTAATTTTAGAGGTAGCTTAGACATGGTTGGAATTCATCTTTCTCATTTGTTCTCTCTTCAATGAACATTTCCTAAGGTTTAGAAACAAGAGTTGCAAGAAAAATAACGAGATGTTCAGTAGCTGATAAATGCAGAAACACTTGTCAAATATTTATTTTGAATTACTTAGGATATGGCAATATTCTATACTGTATGAAATTCAATCAAGATTCCACTTGTAATACTGTGTACACATTGTTCTTGGTGCCACTCTTTATTAAATCTTGTTAGAACACAGGTTTTATTGTGGTCCAGAGATTGTTATGGCTGATTATAGAATCAAGACAAAACTAGTTACCTTAGTTGCAATTCATGAAGACATGTTGTAGAAAGTTGAGCAGGCCTTGTAATACTGCCACTTACAATCACACATTCTCTTTTTAAACATAAGACTGGCAAGTATCTTGGAAGAATTGTCTCTTTTTTTTTTTTTGGAAATACCCATTTTTAGAAAGCCCAGTAGAGTCTCTCTGAGTCTATGTTGCCCAGGGTTTAAATCTAGGATTTCACTGAGGGGAAAGCAAGCAGAAAAATACTTGAAACCTCTCTTCTGTTGTTTGAGTCCTATTTAACTAGAATAGGTCTTGATAAATTATTTTTTCATGCATGTTTAATTGCTTTCTACTGCAGGTACATGAGACATTCATTAGAAATATATTATAGGGAATTTCATGAAGATATATTGTTGAAACAGCTGTATTTCTGATGGGTGGAGAAAGCATTTTATTTATCACATTTCAGGGACATTAAAATGAACATTTAAAAATATTTTGGCAATCTGACATCGGGGTGCATCATTTAGTAGAAGAATGTCAATAATATTAACTGTGTTTTTTCTTTTATAGTGACACATAAAATAATGGTTACCCTGAAAGTCAATGTCTTAGATTAAATTAAATAAGGTAATAACTAATTGTCAAAGACTAACAGGACAGATTTTCACTTGTTACACTGTTACTTCCTTCTTCATAAAATTCATGAGACTAAATTACACAATGCTAAAGAGTGGCTACTAGATATGTTTCTATAATGCAATACCGCACCACAGTTTATATGAATTGGTAAATATTGTAAAACACAAGTAACCAGATTGTAATTAGAAAGAATCTCTATTGAGTAACTGGCATTACAGTTATGCAAAGCAATTCAAGGGGTTTTTTTGCCCAGCAATCACCATACTAAGTAAGTTAAGTATACAGGCCAGTCTAGGGTTTTAGAACATATGAATGAAGAATAAATGCAAACATACCTCAAAAGGGCATTAAGACAACTGGAAAGCCAGAAGAAAAGGTTTTGATTTGCTACAAGCCAAGAGGAAAATGTACCACAAGCAGTTATGGGCATAGTAGAAACTCTCCTGTCTACAAACTGTACCTGCATCCAACAATTAAAAAGTTCTTTATGAAGGGAAGACTTTACTCATTTATAGAGAGTAGGAATTCAACATTAAGCATTTTTAAATTCAGCAAAACTTTTTCAGTGTGTCAGGAGAGAGGTGAAGTCAATGGCCTGTGGTTCAGATAATTCACCATCCTCCATTTTAATTGTATGCTTTTCTCTATGTCACCTGTATTTTTTGTCTCTTCCTAATACCAAGATATGTAACAACAAATGCTACCTTAGCATAAGATTTAAAAATAAGATTTCTTATAATATTTTTGTAATTATGCCAAATAAAGTTGATTTTTAATATTTGATTCATGAGTATTTAAAATAATGAATCTGACCTTAAACTTATTAAATATTTTGAACTACAAACACCAGGTTCTGGAAACCTATAACATTCCCTATTTAAAATATGAGTATTTTTGAAATATGTTTATATTTTTCTACAACTAACAGATTTCAGTTATATGCCAATAAACTGTGAGGGGCATTGAAATAAACTAATGAAACAATGTACTTACAAAGAATTAGAATTACCAAGTTATCTCTAAGCTACTAAAAGTATGCATATAAACATAAATCCATTTGGTAAATTGTGAGATTATATATATAATTTTTATTTGTGTAGAATTTTGTTTAACTTAATGCAAATTAAACTGGTTTTTCCTAAGGAATTGAATTGTCTTACATGCCTAGCAACCTGAGCATTAAACAAAGGTAGAAAAATATACAACTGGACAAAGAGAGTTTATTGCTATGAGGTCAGTCTCTCATTATTTAATATTTAGTATTCTGGCAAGGGAACCTTGACGTGGATCTTATATGCTGCTGGCACAGCTTGTGAAAGCTAGCAAACAATGATGGGCTACAATAAATGGGATGGAGTATTCAGAATTTCATTGGCAGGTGATTGAAGATGGGAAGGGAAGAGACTCAAAAAGGTGAGTATACTAGAGAGAATTTATCGTATGAGACCCGAACTTTCACCAGATGACTATATTGTCTGGCAGGGTCCAGGGAACAATCCCTTCACTGCAATAGTAAAAAATGTACTAATGAGGGGGAGACATTATTGAGAAACTCAATGGTTACTGTCCTTTTTAGTCCAAGGTTAGTAGCTGGAGAGGCTTCCAATGATCAAGGAAGATGAAGAAATTCTGAAATCTTAGAAGTCTACTGGTACCATGTAATCATCAGGGTTAAGGTGACATAATTACTTACAATGGGCAAGAAAACTGGAATAGGGTCTAGTGGGCTCTGGCCCACAAGGATCTCTAGAGAAGGTTAACAGCCCATAGCACTTCTAGGGACAACAGATAGTCAGTGTGATGGTTAATTTTATGTGACTACTTGGAGGGTGTTTTTGGATGAGATTAACATCTAAATTGGTGAATTTGGAGTAAAGCACATTGCCCTCTATAATGTGGGCGGACCTCATCCAATCAATTAAAGATCTAAGTGGGACCAAAAGACCAGCCTCCTCAAGCAAGAGGGAGTTCTCCATCAAACTGTCTTCAAACTTCATCTATACCATCTGCTCTCCTGGGTCTCCAACCTGCCAGCCTATTGCAAATTTTGAACTCACCAACCTTCATGATTCCATGAGCCAATTCCTTATAAGAAATTCCTTCTAAATACCTACATGTCCTGTTGGTCCTGTTTCTCTGGGGAACCCTGATTAAAACAGAGAGGCAGTTAGAGTATTTCTTGATCTTTCGAACAAATAATTTTCAAGTGAGTGAGCAAAAGACCCAATGGAAAGTTATAACCTATTTCCCAGTTTCTATTCTAGAGCCATTCAGATCTAGGTCCCATAAATCGAAAGGTTCCTTGAGGAAGGCCTTGCCACATCATGGAAAATATATAGAGTTTTCCCCCATTTTATTTAGTTTGAATCCCCAGAAGAAAAAGTAGTGCCTATTCATGGTTTGTCAGTGTCATTGCATTAAATGTGTAGATATTTGACCTTTTGAAATCTTCTCAGGAAATCACTATAATAGTGATACCTTGTTAATCAAAACTGGAGAGCAGGAAATGCAAGCAATCTGGATGCAATGGATAGAATATTTCATCAAAGGATAAAAAAAGATAGGCCCCACAATGATCAGGGGCCTGGTAAAAGGTGAAATTTTTAAGAGTCTGTTCATTTGGAGCATTCCAAGCTATAAGCCCTAAGGTAACTAAGAGAGAGGTATTTTGTCAACATACTCAGCTTCTGAAGATAACACATACCTATGTTGGAAGACTTTTTCAATTTATTAAGTGGGTCAAACAGTATCTAGTTTTCAAGTGGAACTCAAAGCAGAATATAACTTTGCAGCAAGTCTGAAATTTAAATGACCCTGCCACTTGTGCCATATGACCCAGCAGATCCTGTAGTACCAGAGGCACCAATTTTAGATAAAGACACCATATGGGTCTCTTCCAAGTCATAATGGGAGAGTTGCAGTGCATAACTACAACATTTTGAAGCAAGGCCACGCCATCTACACAAATAATTATAAGCATTCTGGGAGATATTGCAGGTTTGGTTCCAGATCACTGCAATAAAGCAAGTCATAGTCTTCTTGCTATGGAGGGTCTTGTCGTCAATTTGTAAAAAATGCAACATCTGTGAAACTCAATAAAGCGAAGTGCAATAAAACAAGGAATGCCTGTATTCAGCATTCAGAAAGCAGCTCCTATTAGAGAATGTAAGCATGGGTCATCAATTGACTACACTCCCAGAGCTGTCCTTCATGAGTTATGAATGATCAGACATAAAGTCAGGTGGGCACAGAAGTAGTCTATTGGGTGATGGAAAGGGTGTGCTGGAAAGGGCCCGAACAGATCTACTAGCACAAGTAAGGAAAGCCAACGATAGTCTAGGTTCTCCTGCTGCCAGTATCTGTTGCACCAAAGCTTATCTCTCAGCTTACACCTGTGCCCTTGTAGAACAGTTCCTATGACAACCTGGAGATAAAGGGGAACAAACTGACATGGCTTACTAAACTCAATACAATAATGTGAGTCAAAGATGGACCTCTACCCCCTTGCAGCCTCACTCTAGGCTCGCCCTGCAACATAATGATTTAGGGGGAAATCCTCCAGTTGGGCACTGAATTCATGTCAAGGGAGAAGTGGCCTGAGGTAAAAACCTGTACAGATTACTGGGCAGTGGCAAATGTCTTGACTGATTGGCCAGGTTTCTACTCAGGATAACAATGGGAAGACAGAAGCAAGGCTGTGTGGGGACAAAGCACGTGGATGAACTTACAGGAATGTACATAATATATATGGGTATCTTAATTCATATCAGTGTCTGTCAGAGAGCACCTGCTGTAGCAGAGGCAATGAATGGTCCAGTGAGGAAGGTGGCTGGTCCATTGGAGGTCAACCAGCTTCTGCCCTTTGCCATTACAGAGCTTGCACAAAGCACCATGAACAGAGTAGAGGTGTGGGGACCGAGATGGAGCCATCTATGGACCAGGGAGTGTGGGCTTGCTCTCACCAAGGCCGAATCTAAGTCTCACAAGGGATCTGATGTATGGTGATGAAATCTGGAATAGCATTGCTACTATGGACTGTAAACAAAAAGCCAGATATTTCTTCAGCAAAAATGGGTTTATTCAGGAACAAAGAACTGCAATCCAGTACTTGCAATCCTGGTTAGCCAGGTGCCAGTCCGATAAAACAAGAGAGGAAATTCTTTTATAGAGAACTAAAGGGAGTTGGGAAGGGCTATTACAAACAGTTCCTCCTATTGTGCTTTGTGATCAGCCTAGGACCTGAGAGCTCCCCTTTCTGGCCTCCCTACCTCATTTTAAATGAGGTTTCTGTTTATTATTTTTCTACACCATGGACAACGAGGGCATCCACTTTATATAAGATAATGGAGGCAATGGGCAATTGTGGGATCCATTGATTCTACCATATAGCACATCACTTTGCAGTTGTCAGTTTAACACTAAAGTAGCTTTTTAAAAGTGCATCTCAGGCTTCTAAGATGGGCATGACACTGTACAGATGGACACTGTCCTTCAACATGAAGAATCTATTTTGAAACAATGCCCATTATATGGGCTGTGTACTTGAAATTGGAAGCCACCAGTCTCTGAACTAAGTGGTGGAAACAAGCCCTCACCCCCAGTCTTAGTGATCCAGGATGGCTGTTCTTTCCCGGTCCTACAACTTTAGGTTTTGTTGTGATATAAATACTGATTCCCAATTATCAGGGCAAAGGGAACTTCTGCTGGGGACATAGTAATATTTCTACTAAACCTAAAGTTACAAATGGTGACAGGACGCTTGTGCCAGTGGACTTCCGTATTGGTGGGGGAAATTAACCTTGAGTACCATGCTGCTACGTAATAGGGGCAAGGAGGAGTGTTTCTGGAATTCAGGAGAATGACAGGTATGTGTGTTGGGAGGATGTCTCTTGCTGCTTTCATGCCTAGTGTTATCTGTAAATGTGAATTTTCAGCATCCATGGTCTACCTAGGGTGCAATAAGCAGGGCCTCTTCGGCTTGTCTGTGTTACCTCATAGTGCAGGCCAAATAAAGCTGAGGAGATTCGAGAATGGGTAGTAGAGGAAGCGGATAATAAATATCAGTTGTCCAGCAAAAGGGTACAAAACTTGACCTTCCATCTCTCCTTCAGTTGTGTAAGTTTATTTATTCCTTTAAGCACTTTTGAATGGCCACTCCCTTAAAGAATCAGTGACATGCTTGGCCCAGCATGGCTCAGCGGTTGAGCATCGACCTTAGGATCCGGGAGATCCTGGTTCGATTCCCAGTCAGGGCACATGCCCAGGTTTCAGGCTTGATCCCCAGCAGGGGGTGTGCAGGAGGCAGCCGATCAATGACTCTCTCAGCATTGATGTTTCTATCTCTCTCTCTTCTTCTCCTTTCTTCTCTCTGAAATCAAGAAAGATATATTTAAAAATGAAAAAAGAATCAGTGATAGGACTAAGTGAACCTAACATGCCATGTAAGTGGACCTGACTATACTGTAGTGGGTTTTTTGGTGGTTACTCGTTTCCCCTCCCTTACAATTTCATTGCGCACCAGCCTGACTTTCTTCTGTGAGCACCTGTCTTTCTTTCCTATGGCTGACTTTGCTTTCTGAAGCCCACTTTATCTGCTTGTGCCCCTTACTCGAGCGATTTCCTCTCCAAATGACAAACAGGAGTTGGCGTATCAGCCCCCAAGCTCCCTGTGCCTCAGTTGGCATACGTCTGATGACCGTCCCCACTGGCTGTCAGCTTCCTTAGGACCTCAAGCTCTCCTTACCCACAGGAGTAGCTGGCTTACCGTGCACCCTGTACCTGCCCTCCTTCCTCTCTGTTGAATTGCTACATTCAGCTGTTGGGATTTTCTTCTATTTTTATAGCCATTACTGGTATTTGAATCCTTGTATCAAGGTCTCTTCTGGGGTAACCAAACCAGGACATAAGATGTTTGACAAGCTTCCAAAAGCAGCCTTCTTGTGTTTCTGGATCCTAGGTTTCCACACTCCCCTTTTCTCAAGTCACACGAAGACAGAAATGAAGGCTTGATCATGGAAGGATGACAGTAGAGAAGGTGGCTGGTGACCGATGTGAAAGATTCAAGGAGGGGAATCACTTTCTTGCTGCCCCCCCCCATTTTTGGTCTCTCAGCCTTGTTTTCTGAACATGGCCTCATGTCCGCTCTCCTCCAGCTTCCTCCCTTAGCCCATCCCTGATAGCACCTTCCTCTCTGAAGACTTACAAGGGTTCTAAGCTTGTGTTCCCTGCCTCAGGAAGGTAGAGAAAAAGAAAGAGAGGCCAGTTTAGAAATACCCCCCCTATTCTTGCCACCTTGACTACATTTCTTATTGCTGGTGGTGATCCTTTGTGAGCAGATTCATTACCCAGGAGTACCTGTGTTTTCTCTAAGAGAAGTAACCCAGGAAGGGACAGTTGTCTTATAAAATCCTAGGTGGACTATTATTCTGATTGCTATTTTTCAGATTCAGCCTTTTTTTTTTTTTTTTCTGGCAAGGCCCCTGATTTTAATCTAATTCCCTCTATTTCTGCAACTTGAGCTCTTACCCATAAAACTACTTTCCTCTTTTAATAAATTTGATGTGTGAAGAAACAAGACTTTTGCCTTGGTGGCTTATGGACATGAGCAACTTTATATTTCATCTCGATGTCTTTTTCTTTTTTTAATATGTTTTTATTGATTTCAAAGGGAGGAAGGGAGGGGGAGAGAGAGATAGAAACATCAGTGATGAGAGAGTCATTGATCGGCTGTCTCTTGCATGCCCCTTGCTGGAGATCAAACCTGCAGCCCAGGCATGGGCCCTGACCAGGAATCGAACCTCGATGTCCTGGATCCCAGGTCAATATTTGACCACTGAATGACACTGGCCGGGCTCGATGCCTTTTCCCTCACCTTTCCGCCCCTTCTCTTTTTGCCCTCCCATTCTTTCTGTCCTGATTTCCTTCCTCTGTCTGTACACAGTGGAGAAAACTGTCTTGTGAATCCCATCTTTCTGGGGTTTGACTGAACAACTGAAAATATCCTTAAGCAATTATACCTCATTTAGTTTCTAAAGCCAGTGCTCACAGAACTCACTTGAACACAGTCCATCGCTATGAGGGAAGTGATAAGCAGCCTCAGTGAGACTCTTTTTGCCCTGTGACCCCAGTGAGTCCAGCCAGCTAGTGTGAGCCTCTTTTATAGACAAGCATCAATATGCTCCAGTCACCCCAACCGTAAAGGTCCCATTTTACCCTGTGATTGATGGTCATTAATATCACTGGGAAATGGTTATCCAGACAACCCTGAGACATAAATATGGATTGGATGCATATGTGTGAATGTCAGTGCTCCCATTTTAGGTGCTTTCCTGCTCAAATGACACTGGAAGCGAACTAGCAGACTGTCCTCTAGCTGTGCTCGTATTAGCTCAGAGGCTCCTTCCTGTGCAGTGGGAGCCGCTAGCGCACAGGGGGCTGAGCCGGGAGTGGCCCAAGGTGGCATTCGGGAAACGGGCCCGAGAATGCGGGTGGGGAGAGGGCATGGGAGGGACAGGTACTCATATTTTTGAGACTATTTTAGTTTTTTATAATAATTTTGTTTTGTTTTTATTTGATTAAATTTTAAAGTAAATATAAGCATAATCAGGATCATCTACGTGATCATCTATGACCGAGTGCTGACATATTCAGTGCCTATTTTCAGACACATATTTTGCAGAATGCGTGCCTGGTAGTACTATTTTAATTGTCCCAGGCTGAAAACCAACCAAGCATAAGTGAGAAAAGAAGAGAACTTGGTGATAAATATTTCACTTTTTTCCTAATTAAAAATCAAACACTATGCAAAACTTATGCAAGAGTTCCCAAAATGGAAAGTCATGAGATAATCAAGCAATTGCCTAGAACTGGGTACTATTAACATATTCAAGGCAAACTAAAAACATCCTACACTCTGCACAGCAGAGATGTTATTCGTACTGAGAATAACATTTACTGTTATCAAACAAGGTCATAAACCACGTTAAATAGATATTGATACCAAATATTGTTTTCATAGTTTTGTGATTTTTAATATTTTAAATTATTTTCAATTGTGAAATGTCAATAAACATGAAACTCTAAGCACAGTTAGATAATTTTGTAGTGAAAAAGTTCAAGTAAACACCGGAGGTCTGAGTGATTTTTTTTTCTTTTAAAAAGGATTTATGCTTTATTTGCATCTGAGAAACACTGACCTGAAGTAAAATCCCACAACTTCTCGTAGATGACTCCTTAGGTAGCAGGTGGGTGTATGTTATCTTAATATATTTTGGCTGTGATTTTTTCTCTTACTGTTTTTCGATTTTGACTTCAATTTTGTTTCCTAAAAGCCATGTGGAGGCTGTTATTATTGGAGACAATAAGCCTCTCTTTACTCACACACATTCCTAGGGTTTGAAATGCTTTTGGAACTTTGAGTTGGTCGGAGAGCAGCTTTCTGGAAATGACAGGAGCCAGGAGTCCCTTGGTGCAGATGCAGCTGTAATTCTGGAGCAGGAATTTCACCTCTATGAGCCTCAGTTTCTCAAATGTCATATGGTAGTGGTAGAATTTAGCTCAAAGGGTTGTTATGCAAGTTACTAATTCAGTTACATGATAGGACAGATTGACAGTGGGCACTCAGTAAGGAGAGCTTCCTTGCCTTTCTCCCCAACGCTTAGAGCCAGTTTCAATTCAGATGAGAAACTCTGTGCTGGTGCATTAACTTCTATCTTCCACTTGAGCAAACTGCTCTCATCAAGTTTGAGAAGAATACTAGATTTCATGATTTATCTTCGAACGATACCTGCTGCTATAGAAAAATACCACTTCAAGTATCAAAGGGTGAAAAATTCCACTTTTACAAAACACTAAACAACCCCAAAGCCGCAGATTCGGAAGGAAAGAGCAAAGGCAGGGAGCAGTGTTGGCAGCTGGGAGGAAGAGGAGAGGGAAGAATGGGGGGGGGCTCCGACACGAGCCACACTCAGCTCCCTCCTCAGGGCCTGCTGCTTGGCCAGGGACTTTTCCAAGAGCACTAAACAAAATAGGAGAAATGGCAGTTTTCGGAGAGCTAGCACGCTGCTTGGAGGGTCGGTGGGAGGCAGACAACAGAAAGGGAAGCGTATGTCTGCTGCCCTGAGTCAGGGAGTGGTAAGTGCAGAGGGGGAACAGCAGGCCGTTCCCTTCTCGTTTCAGGGAACAGGGCCGGGCGTGCAGCAAGCTCTCAGTAAGTATCGTTTCCTTTGTGAACGACTGGTGCCAACAAATCTGTAACTCTTGCCGTACCCCTATCCTGAACTCCAAACGTATTGGCTTGGAATTGTATTGTACGTGGAACTGGTTGTATTTCACTTTCTACAGGTTATGTTTACTGAGTGCCTTTTACATGCCTCACACTGCTCTAGACACAGAACAGCGCACAGTTCACTGTGCAGCTCATATTCCAGGGAGGGAGACAGCTAACAACAAAATAATTAAGCAAACTGTGCAATATTTGATACAGTGATAAGCTCTATGAAGTGAAATAAAGCAGGTTTGAGAGTGTCACGTGTGGGAGTCATAGCTTTAAGGGCTGTCAAAGAAGGCTTTTTTGGGAAGTTGACGCTGGAGTAAATACTTAAAGTAGGTGAGACGCAAGTGAGGTGAATTTGGGGGGGGATTTGGTAGAAAGTGTGGTAAGAACAGAAGTCCTGAGATGGGAGGCATGTCTGGTGAACTCATCAAGCAGAAAGGGGAGCACTGTGGCTGAGGGGAAAATTAATAAGAGATAATACCAGAGAGGTGTTGCTTGGGAGACCAGATCTGTTGGGGGGGGAGAAAGAGAGGGAGAAAGAGACCACACACACAGGATTTTAAAGACTTTGTTCTTTATAAGAACTACATTGAAAAAGCAAAGAAGATAAAGGTTCATCAGTCAAGAGCTAAGAATAATCACAGCTTGATTTCCCAACACTTCAGAATTATAGGCCTTATTATGTATAAATATGCTCAAGTGTCCCCTCAGGATTTGCCCTGTGGCCATGAGAAGAGAAGGCCAAGAGGCACCTGTTAATGAGGTAGGGAAAGTGAGACCTCCGGTGCTCAGTGGTGCAGGGGGAAGTCAAAAGGGACCCACTTCAAATCAGTATTTGAAGGGTATAAATTGGAAAGAAGCCATTGGTATTGTTTGGTAAAGTACTTATGATTTAAAAAGGGACTGTCATACTTGTCCAGAGCAGTAAAACATTAAAGATCTGTGTCAGGGATCAACACGCTTTTTCCATAAAGAACCATTTAGTAAATATTTCAGACTTTTTGGGCCATATGATCTCTGTTACAACTATTCATCTCTGTCATTGTAGCTGAAAGCAGCCATAGACATATGTAAACAAGCGATGTGGCTAAGTTCCAATAAAACCTTCTTTACAAAAACAGGTGACCGGCTGGATTTGACCTGCAGGCCATGGTTATGACTTCTGATCTCTATTAAAGAATCGCAGGGTGATGACAGTGTTTGCATAGAAGGGTAAAACATTAATCCCTTTGTTAGTTAAGACTTTAAACTTTTATAGTAGGTGAACTATTAATCACAGACCGTGTGATTTCTCATCAGAGGACATTGGAGGGCATCAGAAGAACTTGGCTTTTACTCTGAAAATGACAGGAAGCCATTAAAAGACTTTACTCAGAGACAGAAAGTGTTACTGAATCTCATGACTGCTTTATTCTGGCTGCTGAGTTGAGAATAGGTTGTAGGGAGAAGGGTGGAAACAGGGGAACAGTTATTATAGTAATCCAGGTGTTATGGGTTGAATTCTGTGTCTCCAAAAGATATTGACGTCATAACACCCACTGTGTCAGAATGCAACCTTATTTAGAAATAAGGTATTTAGAAAGATAGTCAAGTTACAATGAGGTCATTAAAGTGGGGCCTAATCCAATATGTCTAGTGTTCTTATGAAACAAAGCATTTGTACATAGGCTTGCACTCAGAGAGAACACCATGCGAAGACAAAGACAGGTTGGGATGATGAATTTATAAGCGAAAGGATGCCTGTAGGCCACCAGAACCTAGGAGAGAGGCCTGGACAGATTCTCCCTCACAGCTCTCAGAAGGAACTGGTCCTGCTGACACCTTGATCTCAGATTGATAGCCTCTGGAATTCTGAAACAATGCATTTCTGTTGTTTCAGCCGCTCAGTTATTTGTTACAGCAGTCCTGAAAAACAATATACCAGGTGAGAAATGACGGTGGCTCAGACAACAATGAGAGCAGTGAGCAGCTGTTGATTCTGGATGTGTTTTTAAAACAGAGTCAACAAAAGTTGTCATTGGATTGGATGTGAAATATGAAACAGAGAAATTAAAGATCACTCCAAACATTTTAGGAGAATAGAATTGTAAATAATCAAGATGAGGAAGACTATAGAGAAGATGGGGTTTATGGGGGAGTTTAGAATTTCTGTTTTGGACATGTTGAGATTGAATGTTGATCAGTCAGTGAAAGGTAAGGATTAATTTGAGCTCTCACATGTACAAGTACTAAGGCTGCCAATCTCTGATTCCTTATGGGACTGTGATGAGAAAATCAGCTTGATTGTGTATGTAATATCCCAGCATCACTAGTTGGAATCTTTCCTTTCTGTTGTTGTTGTGTCTTCTGAGTCAGTTACCACTTGTCCATCTGCTTCCCAGTTTCCAGTATTTTGTTACTTCTGTTTCTTCTTTTGTTTTCTTTATCCACATGGGTTTATGCTTTTAAAAACATATTTATGTTCTAATTTTGAGGCTTTTATGAGGAATGAAGATTTTTAAAAATAAATGGTCAACATTTTTTAAATTGAGCTCCATGGCAATGTTGAACTTTGAATTTATAAATGAACCAGCCCAATTTTCCAATTTTTCAATACCTCAAGCTATCCAGACTAGCATTATGAGGCTTCTGTGTGTGAGTAGGTGTGAGTAAGTGTGAGTGTGTGTGTGCAGTGTGTAGAAATTTTGTCTTCAAATTATGCAGATAAGAGGAGGAAGAACAATTTCACCAATATAAATAACAGCAATTTTTTGTGTGGTCCAATTCTTTTTATTTATATTTTTAATTTTTACTTTTTATTTACTTTTTATTTTTAATTTATCTTTATTGTTGAAAGTATTACAGGTGTCTCATTTTTTCCCCCCCACTTGACCTCTTCCACTTCACTCCCACCCTCTCCCCAGGCCTTCACCCATTATTGACTGTGTCCATGGGTTATACTTATATGCATATAACTTCTTTGGTTAATCTCTTCCCACCCTCCACCCCCCTTCCCTCTTTCCTCTGAAATATAATCGTCTGTTGCATGCGTCAATGTCTCTGGATCTATTTAGTTTGTCAGATTCTTTTGTTCATTAGCTTCTTCTTAAAGAAGACCCTTCAACATTGCCTGTAGTGCTGGTCTGGTGGTGATGAACTCTTTTAGCTTTTTCTTATCTGTGAAGCTCTTTGTGTGACCTTCAGTTCAAAATGATAGCTTTGCTGGGTAGAGCAATCTTGGTTGTAGTTCCATGTTTTTAATCACTTTGGATATTTCTTGCCACTCCCTTCTGGCCTGCAAGGTTTCTGTTGAGAAATCAGCTGACAGTCATATGGGTGCTCCCTTGTAGGTAACTAACTGCTTTTCTCCTGCTGCTTTTAAGATTCTCTCTTTGTATTTAACCTTTGGCATTTTAATTATGATGTGTCTTGGTGTGGGCCTCTTTGGGTTCCTCTTGTTTGGCACCCTCTCTGCTGCCTGAACTTGTAAGTCTAATTCTTTCCCCAGGTAGGGGAAGTTTTCTGTCATTATTTTTTCAAATAGGTTTTCAATTTCTTGCTCTCTTTCTTCCCCTTCTGGCACCCCAATAATACAAATGTTGAGCCTCTTGAAGTTGTCCCAGAGGCTCCTTACACTATCTTCATATTTCTGGATTCTTTTTTTTTTTTGCTCTTCTTGTTGGGTGTTTTTGTTTCCTCATGTTCCAAATTGCTGATTTGATTCTCAGCGTCCTCTGCTCTACTGTTGATTCTCTGTAAATTATTCTTCATTTCAGTTTGTGTAGCCTTCATTTCAAATTGGTACTTTATTATGTTATTGGTTTTCTCAGTTGTTTTTGTAATAATGTGCTTGCACATCCTTATTAACAAAATTCTGAACTCTGTATCTGTTAGCTTGCTTGGATCTATTTCATTTAGTTCCTCATCTAGATATTTCTTCTGTTCTTTCCTTTGTGACATGTTTCTTTGCCTCCACATTTTGGCTGCTTCCAAGTTTGTTTCTATGTATTAGGTAGAGCTGCTATGTCTCCTGGAATTTGTAGAGTGGCTTTGTGTAGTAGGTGTCCTGTAGGGTCCAGTGGCTCAGTCTCCTCAGGCACCTGAGCTGGGCCTTCTAGGTGTTCCCCTGTGTGGGCTGTGTGCACTGTTCTGTTGCAGTTGAGCCTTGGTTGCTGTTGGTGTCACTGGGAGGAATTGACACCCCCCCCGGCCAATCGGCTGTGAGGACCAGCTGCAACTACAGCCAAAGAGCTGCTGTGCTGGAGAGGCCCCTATGGAGCAGGATTTACTTCAGTGGAGCTTTGGTGTTCACCAAGTGTGCCCCTTGAGTGTGTCATTTGTGGATGTGGTAGGGTTGTAATCCAGTGTGGTCTAGTGTGATCACCAGGTGCACTGTCTCTGGGGCCTCCTGGGAGGTGCAAACTCAGCCTCTGCCTGTGCCTATCTAGGGCCACCCAGCATGAGCTACACAGCAAACCGTAGATGGCTGCTACTTGTGCTGGGCTTGGAGTTGTCCACGAGAGGCCAAGCTATGAGTCAATGCAGGGTGCCACTAGTGCCAGGCCTGGGGCCATTTATCAAGAGGTATGGGTCACACTGAGGCCAGCTGCTGCTTGTTTGAGAGATTTTAGGAAAGACCTAAGCATGGGGCTCGAGAGGCCACTTGCACAGAAAAGCCCCTGGAAATGGCCTGGATGAGCCTACAGGTGGGGAGGGGCGGGGCCTCCGGGAATCACTGGGCGGGGCCAAAGGTGAGTCAGGTGCTGGCAATTCAAATATGGGGCCTGCCTTTCGGCTGTGCAGGGAGGACTTGACAAAGGAGCAATGGCCTCTGCCAGCCCTTCTGCCTGGGAGGAAGCTGCCCCTCCACCTCTCACCCCGATTTCAGGCAGGTTAGTTCCTCCCCGAGTGTCCCAGGTCCTTTCAGGCTGCTGCCCGGCGCTGGGCTCAGAGGGAGCGTCCAAGTGAGTCCGTGCGCGGGCCCTTTAGGAGGAGCTGCTAGGGCTCCCGCAGCCTCCGCATCCCTCAGTGACAGTCCCCACTGGTTTCACAGCCTGAAGGTGTGGGGACTTCTCTTCCTGGACCTGGAGCCCTGGGCTGGGGGCCTGCTGTGGGGCTGGGACCCCTCACTCCTCCAGGAAACCTCTGCCGCCGACACGGCCTCCTGGGTTTAACCCGCGGCAGTGGGTGTGGGCCCACAGCCACGTCTCAGGGATTCAGCCCCGATCCACTCGCCCTCCTACTGGTCTCAGTGCCGTTTCAGTTCCCTGGTTGTAGGGCTTCTGTTCAGCCAGGTTTCAGGAGGCTCTGAGTGATGGTGGTTCTGTATTTTAGTTGTCATTTTGATGTGGCTGGGGGAGGAGGCAGAGACAGCTGCTACCTACGCTGCCATCTTGTTTCCGTCTCAGTGCTTTTTATGATAGGCATTTTTGTGAATGTTTTATAGGTATCATTTTATTTAATCTTCAAAGCACTGCTGAAAAACAGGTCTCATGATTCTTCCCATTTTACTATGACAGCAGCCTGATTCTTAGAGAGTTTCGGTAGCTTACCTAAGCTAATGAGTGGCAGAGTCAAGTCCACAGGCCAAGTTCTGGCCCTCTGAACAATACTGCCAAAAAGTCTTTGATAGTAAAAGGCCTATGGTAGCCTAAAGGTGGGCATTAGTGATTTCGGAATCCCAACCACTCTCGAATTCCACCATAGAACTTACTGAAGCACCTTCCAGATGATCCAGCAGATGCTCATCTTCTGTTCTAGTTTCTGTTATGTTTATTCTCCTCTTTTACTCAAATAAGGTATAGCAGAGGGGATCCCAGAGGAGTTTTCTCATTCTCTATAGCTTCCCAAATTATGCCATCAGCATGAACATTATATCAATATTTATGCCACCCTCTCTTGGACCGTTAGAGTAGGCCCCCAATGCCATTTCTGAGGTTCTAATGTCTCTTCCATTTGACCTAAACAGTCTAGGAAAATATATTTGAATACTACTTAACAAGCTATAGAGTCTTTGCAACAGATTGTTCAATCCTTGTAATAAACATATCTTGCTCATTTTACAGGAAGTGAAATAAAGCTCACAGAAGTTAAGTAGCATCCCTTCATTAATTCAAGAAATAAGTGGTACAACTGGAATAAAAAGGGGAAGTTTTTATTCCAGTTGTACCACTAACTCCAGTGCCCATTGCATTATAACAAATTGCTTTCTTAATTGGGAACTCAATTGCCAAGTTAGAAATGACTACTGTATATGTCATTCCTCAGCTCACAAGTCATTAATGGCTCTCCACTCCCTAGAAATTAAGGGACTAACACTGAGACCTTCAAATTCATGAGGCCACTCAATTTCTGTAGCCCCCTCTTTTTCTATTCCTCCAAATATACCTAAACCTAAATTCTAGATAGAGGTTGAAAATATGTATGCAGAGGGGATTCTATGGAAAGTAAACTCACAGGGTTATCTAATCATAAATTTTTAACTGGGCAGGTCATTGTAGGTAGTCATGAGCCAGGTATATAACTTCTTTAGCAAAATGCTCATTTTTGCCTTGAGCAAGCCCTGTCCATTGTTTCTGTGCATCTACATTAGCACACCTTTGAAATCCCTCTTTTCAGACCCCTCCTTTTAAAGTATGACCACCTTCAAGAGAACATATAATCTTGTTAACTAACCTGTAATTCAATCCCCACATTGCTTTCTCCCACCTTCACGTAATCTTTCTTACATTCCACCCTTAATTTCAAATGCACATAAAAAGCTGCAAATTACCATTCTAAAAAGCATTTTTCTCAGTCTATTGAGATCTTGCTTCAAGGAATATCCTCTGTTTGGCTCAAATAAATTTTTATAAAAACTCTCTATGAGTCTGGGCATTCTTAGCCTTTCATGGACTATCTCCAGCCCACAGACATGTCAGTTTGGCTAGCAGACAATTGTTTAAAGGAGGAAATTAATCATAACTATGTCAACAATTGGCTGGAAATAAGTAACAGCTGCTTTCTTAACCCAAATCTGAAGCTTCTAACTTTGCATTGTCCTCCCCACACCCCATTGTTGTAACAGTAGGGAATTGTAACCCACTCCACCATTCTTTTGAGATTGTTTCTGTAAATGCTGACTTTGACTAATATGTAGCTTGTAGATAAACAGCATGTTTGTATAAGAAGCCTAGGAACTAACTTCAGAAGATACAGACTCCAACCTTCAGTCATCCTGGCTCTAGAAGAACTGCTGACCTTCAGCTCTAAAACCAGGATGATGAAAGACAGGATGACACACACCAGACCATCACTTGACCAGTATCGAGGGCCTCATCAGAATGGACTCTGCTGGTCTGCATGTTGAGAACTTTTCAAACCCTTCCTCTTGATCTCTTTGTTCTGCTTTCCCTCTCCCTCCTTATAGAAACCTCTACCTGCACTGAGAAGTAGAGATGGGCTTTTCAACAAGAATCCCCCATTTCTTGGGTGGCCAACACTTGAATAAATTTCTTTCCTTTTCCACTAGCACCCGTCTGGCTTTTGTGGTGCCAAGCAGCTGAACCTTGGTTTCAGTTAAATTGTTATAGACCCAGCATGCTTCCCATGTGTGCCCTACTTGTTGAACTCACATATACAGGCCAGATTGTGACTTCTGCCATACAAACTCTGTGTCTAACAAATCAGTATTTATAAGAAACCCTATATTAAAATACGAGTAAAGTTTTTATTGTTCTCAAATGTTTAAAAACCTCCCCGACGTACTTGTTAAAAGTGCAATTTCCTGGACTCCACACAGATGAGCTATATAGAATATCATAACATAACATATAATATAAAGATCTTATAAAATTTTATTATCTTTCTCTTTTGGTATGTTTGATAAATAATCTAATGCAAACATAGCATGACTTAAGCCTTATTGTTGTATGTTCCTCCAGTGAGAATGGAAAATTTGATGTTTTAAACAAAGGAAACACTGTCCCATGGCAAATGGTAAAAAACGCACCTCAACCCATAAAGGCAGGATTGTCCCATGGACTTCTTACACTATCTTCCCCTGCCCAGTAAAATATATATTTTTTGATATAAGGAGAGAACTTTACATATTGCACAAAAGGTGACATCTACACAAAGGTCATTTCTAATTTGTTCATTTATATATTCATTAATTTTTCCATTTTATTTAAACATTTAGTGTCATCAAATGCTTGTTACTTTGCTATGTGCCAGTACTACAGACCTGTATAAGACAGTGATATAGCTTTTAAGTAAGGTAATTCTAGTCATTTCCTTTATGGAACTTTTGCTGCACCCACTAAACAACTTTTTCTTTTTTGCCTTATTGCACACTGCCTGTGCTTTTATGTATTTGTCCTTTCTGTCCTTCCTGCTCCCAATACCCGCTTTCCATTGTAAACTCCTTGATGAAAAGGCCTGTGCTTTACTCACAGCACCAAGTGCAGTGTCATGAAAGCAATGCTGCTCAATAAATATGTTCATTTGTGTTGCTATTGAACTCTCGGGAGGGACAGAGATGAAATACAGAGCACAGGGAAACAAACTATGCTACTATTTTCTAAATTTTTCTTTAGACTAAATTTCCTTTCTGACTTTAATATCCAAAGGCTATACTCATAAAAAAATTTCCTGTTTTTGAAACTCACTTTCATGTTCCTGAGTCTGTCTCGGGGCTTGTTCAGTTTCTTGCACTAGTCTTCCCACCTTGTTGATATTTAGATATTTAGATAGTATCCGACTTGTGGCAAGCAGTTTTCTTTCATCCTACTAAACACTACCTCCAAACTTTTAATAATCAGGCATAATGATTATAACATAAGAGCTTTGGCAGCCTAAAACCACCCATCTGAAATGTGACATTTTGCCTGCAGTCTTATCGGCTCTCCATGTCTTGGTCTACTGACATTTGTAGCCACAGGCTTCCAGGACTAACATGCTTGCATGGGGCACTTAATATCCAAGCTAACTATTTGTGAACAGGGACATCCTGAGGGGTACTCTGAAGAAGCCAAGAACCTTTCAAATTGAAGTGGTTTCGAGTTGCTATTGTGTGTGTGTATGTGTGTGTGTGTGTACACACGTGTGTACAAGCATGTGTGCACATTTGTGATGATCTGAAGTTTGGCCTACAAGAGCAACCTCTCCCCATCTGTCCTCCAGAGGTGAAAGGCCTCAGCCTCCTGGACAACAGTGTGCAGTTTATGAAGCTGTATTTCCGCACAGTTTCATTTGCTTAAAGCAGAGGTCAGCATTGCTTGGAAGCTTTGCGGGCAGTCAGACTTAACATACAGTGGGCTTATTAAGGAAATCCACTTTATAATGCTGTACAATTGGAAAGATACTTCTTTTGTTTTTTTATAAAGAAATATTGCCTCATTCTTTCAACTATCTTTATGTCACTTTACCAATGACACAGTGTAATTTAAAGATCCTCAGGGTTCTTTGTTACTCTTATAAATTAAAGAGCTCCCTTCCCCCTTTTCTTCTTATCTCTGTCTGAAATAGAAAAAGACCCAATTCCTTTCTTGGACATCCTGATCTTCTTCTATATATCATCACAGAATTTCATCTGGATGATATATTGGCCTCACCCATCAAAAGCGTACAGTCCCTTTGGTGATATATTACTCACTGACAAATGCCAGCTGGCAAGCTTTTGTGATTCTCACCAAGAGTTACCTCATTATTTAAAACAATGAATTGCTTTTGAAATGATAAGTACTAGTGGAAGAAATGAACAGTGTGTTATTCCCTAGGTAGGCAGGCCACCGAGTCTAGCCAAGCCTATTAAAAATCAACCTTTTAATGCATGGCTATAATGTGATTACTCCATTTTGCAAAGGGAGCAAGTCCGTCTTGATCAGATCGAACAATGTTTGGAAGGGATTGACTGAAATGCAAATACTCTTTCCTCGATGGCCCAGATTAGAAGTTGAGGTGGTATAGAGCTGTCCTCCCCCCCCCCCCCAAATTAGACATACACCTTAGCTTGAAAGGCAGTTGAAGCATTGCTGATGAAGTTTTTTACTGTTTAAATTTTAGTTATTTCTCATTCCTCTTTATAACAAAAATTATGAAGCAATGTACTGATGAGTTAACTCTGGAAAATGATCTGAAAGTGAATTTGGCGTGAGATTATGAAAAGTTTTGATAGTCACAATCAAGAACACGGTTTTATATGGCAGAAAATGGAGAAAAGTTGGTATGAAACCAGGCGAGAATGACACCATCAAATGCATATATGCCTGCAAATTGACGCTGGTCGATTTAAAGAATGGGATGACTTATTATGTAGATAAGACGATGAAGGCCTGAGTGAGAGGTGGGAGGGTTCTAGCCTTCAGAGAAGCCCCTCAGAGAAGAAAAGGCAAACGAAGAGGGCAAAGTGGCGACTTAGCAGTTATATCGTAATTATAAAAATGCACTCGCTGATGTTCTCATAGTGCCCAGCACAATTCCACAGGATGTAGGCACTCAGCAAATGTCTGTTGAGTTATTTATAAAAATAAGAATTAGCATCAAAATGGATATTAGATGCCTTGAAATAAAATTAGCATTTATTTATTTTCTTTGAATTTAAGAAACTAATAAATATTATTTCAAAACCAAGTCCTTTGTGCCTGATTGTAACACTTCTCAGGTCTATAAGGGACTAACTGTTGTGGCAGAGAGCAACGAACAGCAAGAGTAATGCATTTAGTATTAAGCACTTTCATCACATTGTCATTTTTGCCTGCACAGAGTGTACAACAGGTGTGGTATTTATAATTTTCATCACTGTTACTTTACACATAAGGAAACTGAAATATTTAGGCTCCCAGCCTAAGGTCACCCCAGTGAGGTAACGATTCAGTGGAGACTCTGGCTCAGGGTCATCGTGGTCTCAATTTCATTTCACACACATAAAAGAAAATGAAAAAACTGTAAAATATCTAACTTTAGCAATAGTCACAGCAATGATGACACACGGAGAACAAACTTTTAGGAAGTAAAACTACCTGAGCAAATTTTAACTCATACTAATCTTTAACTATTAAGGCTTCTAAAGGTTTTTGGGTCTAATTAAGTTTTTAATTTAATGGAAAATGTTGTTTGCTTCTACAGCCTCAAAGGAGGCTCCTAGGTTTGGACTAGAGCTCTTTAACACTTGTGTTGGATGTTGAAACTCAAAATCTGCAAGGAGAGTACAGAAAACAGAAATTCGTAATGCCAGCAAAGGGCCAGATAGTTAGAAGCTTCTTGTATTGCAACCAAATATAATACCCGGCTGGTTCTTTCAAAAGACTGGTAAGGGTATTAGCTCTCACCCCCTCTCTCCATCTTTGTCCTTGCACACACACACACACACACACACAGTCACACACACACACACTTCACAGACAAATAATAGTCTTTGGAAGTAACACCTAAAAGTGAGTAAGACTCTATTTTTTAATATCTTCCCTAAGGGAATAGAATTAAAAAAACACAGGGAGCTACAATTTACCATAGATACCATCTAATTCAGTCTCTTTTCTCCCCTTGTTGTACAAACCAGCAACTCTGGATAGGAATGTTGTGTGCCTAAAATCACCGGCGTGTTAGAGGACGAGCCCTGACTAAGGAAATAACAGAGTGTAGGGTAATGTGTGGTTACACTTCCTTAGACAATTCAATTAATCACTTGGACTCTCCGTTTCACTGGTTATTGCAGAAATCTGATGAAATCACGGATTCGATAGAGTTTAATAGGCTATAAATGTCAATGAAATGTAAGCATCATCTAGGCTTTCTTTTAATCATAATGCTTAGACAATGGGGACTTAAGCCCAGAGTTGCAGTGTGAGCCGCTTTATTTCCTTCTTTTAGAACCCGGGTCCTCAACCCTTAGCCATGAGGATGAAGACAGGGGGCACTGCAGCGGGGCAGGGTGCATTTGAGCATTTTTAGAGGGCAACTTGTCAGCACGTAACACATCTTAAGAGGCACACGCTGTTTTTATTTAACGACCCCACTGCAAGAAGTTGCCCCCGCAGATGTACTGCCCAAGGGTTGCAAAGGTCTTTATGCCAGAATGCTACTATCGTTTTGTTGATAGTAGCAAAAACTGAAAACAAGCAATAATTTGTAGATGACTGATAGAGGGGCAGTTAAATAAATAAATGTTAGACCACTTTTTGTTTTTTTCTACATTTAAATATGAATAAATGTAGAGTATATTTAAACAGATATGGAGAGATAATACGTAGCCATTCAAAAGTGAGAAGATGCAGGTTTGAAAGTTTTATTATTAAATAGCAAAGCCCTGGGCAGAACATTATGTACAAAATAACCACTTTTATAGTAAAAAAATTACTATTGTATAATTATAAGTAATGCATGTCAATGTTTTATATATATTTGTGCCAGTAAAACACAGAACAATTTTAAGGAGGAATAAAAATAAACCCATTGTCAGTGGATACCTTAGGGAGATAAATTGGGTTAACGGATTGTGTAATTGCACCATTTGTATTGTGCGTGTGTGTGTGCGCTTGATTTTACAACCCAGATAACCTCTGGGGTACCTATATCTATATCTATATCTATCTATCTGTAATCCGAGTGGTCAATTTTGGACCATTTTTGGTTACTTGCTTTAATTAAAATTAATAAGCATAAGGTACATTTTAAAAATAAACAAAAATACAAGAGGTCGAACACTATCTTAACAGATATAATTAGTAATATGATAACGTGTAAAAGAAACAAGGCACAGCACTGATTACACAGAGGATAGAACGGTTGCTCCCCTTTTTACCCCTCCAACTCTTCTCTGGGATTTAAAGAACCTATCAATATATTTCTTTTTTGCAGTTGTGCCTCTAATGTGTAAATGTTTATTATTGTCCTATAACAACACAAAAAACTCATAATAAGAACAAAACAGAATTGCACACATTCATTCATTTAAAAAATAATTGGTTACTGTGGACAAGATTCTGCTACATGCTAGGAATGCAAAAATGACTGAGCCATTCCCTGCCCTTGAGAAGTTTACATGCAAGTGGGAATCACATACATGAAAACCTCAAGTGTGATACATGCAAATATTCACAACATCAAAAAAACCATAGCAAAGCAGAGGTGCCAGGTGAGGTGAAGCTTTTCAGATGGTATTGCGCTTACGTCTGAGGGGTGCTGATGTCAGAGCCGCCGAGCCAGCGCTCACATGCCATGGTGACACATTTGAACTTATTCTTTTATCAACATTGAGCCAATGAAGGTTTGAAGTATAGAAATGAGGTTGTCAATTTCATCTTTCGAGTGATCAGTCAATCAAGAATTTGGAATTTAGTTTTTAAGGGAGAGTTTAAAATTGGATGCATGGGGTAAAGTCATTGATGACCTGGGGTATCAAACAAAGACAGTTCGATGCTTTGTGGTGCTGTTAGTTGGAAAATAATTCAGGGGAAAGCCTGGGACTGGTGAGACAGTGAACAACCACTGGCGTGGGCATGCTGAGGGCGAGGCACTGGAGCTGGTTTCCTCCGAGTGGAAGACAATGGTTGGCAGGGCATTATACATGTTTACGGCTCTGTGTCACTTGTGTTGTGAAGTCTCCCCGAGTCCTCTTAGGAAAAAGGTTGGATATCTCAATTTAGAGGTTGTTCACACAAAGAGAAAAAAAGCAAAGCAAGGGTGACAGACTCACATTTAAAGAGCAGACAAAAGAAAACAAACCAGAAATGGAGGCAGAGATGTGCCAAGATAAATGATCTTCTCTTTGGTGGAAATAAGAACACCCATGACTTCAGAAGGGAATCACTTTCCTTTTTGAAATGTGATTTAGACCCTGCCAAATCCAGAAACACTGTGGAACACTTTCTGCTCTTAATTGGCTTCTAGCTGTTCTAGGTAATTAAATACCACTCACTGTCCTTAAAATTCGATTTACCCTCTAGCAACCTTCATTTTTAAATCTCTTTTTAACCAAGATTTCCTGGTAAAAAGAAGTTATATAGTTCTTAAATAATTTTTTTTAAAAAAAAATCTTTTATTTCTGCCAGAGCAAACCCTTTTTAGATCAAATTTTAAATACTTTAATAAGATTTTTCAGACACGATTTTACAGTGTTTCATGACAAGTGTTTTCTTGACACTCCATAACGGTCTCAACTACCCGACTCCCAAGAACTAATACCAGAGTGTGTGTGTGTGTGTGTGTGTAGGGGGGTGTCATGACCAAGACCTTCATGGACCTCTAGAAAGATGTTGGAAAAGATAACATATGAACATCATCTCAACCTCAACAACCCCTGTCTTGCCAGGATCAATAAAACTAGGAACACCCTCAGAGTATCTGAGGTTGAATTTACTATTGCCCTCTGAGGATGTTCCTTCAGCCAGCCCACACAGGTTTCAGCAAATTCATTGGCACATAAAAACTTTTTCTCATAGATTTTTTTTTTTTTTTTGGTAGGGTATCAAAGCTTCCAATTCCAACAAAACCTCTTTCAGCAGAATACCATGTGAAGGAGTTTCTCCAAAGTCAAAGCAGGCAAAACGCTCATCAAATGGCTGAGCAGTTAATTCTACAGCCTCCGATCTGAAAGAAAGCTCCTTAGGAGACAAAAGGCATCCTTCCCGATAACTTAATTTCTATCTGAAAACGACCCACTTTGGAAATTGTTTTTGCAATGATAGTTCATTTCCTATCAAAATCTCTTTGGATTTACTTTCAGTGGTTTTCCATTTGACTGAAATCCAAAGTATTGGGGAAGTAACTGAAGCTGTTTCCAGGCAGGATGCTGGGTTCCAAACCCAAGTGCAAGCTTTCAAATGACCCACCATTTCAGATTATTCTCTCTGCTGACACTTTCATTCATAAGATAAGACAGTTGATATTCAGGAAATTTTTGTTGTAGCTAAATTATGGAAGCCTTCATGAAAACTGCCTAGTTAAAAATCACTTGGAAAAAGAGCAGGAAGATCTGGGAAATTTTTGGGGAGAGGAGAGAGGTGTATTTAGTTTGGAGCCAGAATCTCAGTGTAATATTAATTGTTAAGATTAGTGCTCCACAATGTCATTAATGATCAATGAAAATTCAATAGAATT
The DNA here is from genome assembly GCF_964146895.1 of Miniopterus schreibersii. Classification (NCBI taxonomy): domain Eukaryota; kingdom Metazoa; phylum Chordata; class Mammalia; order Chiroptera; family Miniopteridae; genus Miniopterus; species Miniopterus schreibersii. The sequence continues at coordinate 74,177,547 of NC_138108.1, read as the reverse complement.
ATGTAATAATACTATTACTATTAACACTAAGGAATACTTTAGACCATGCCACAAGGTCAATTTTAAACATTTGGCTTAACGTCCTGTAAGTCTTTCCCCCTTCAATAACGTCTGTTATTTACTAGAGCCAGAATATCAGGAATTCCCTTTAAAAGACGTGCCAGAAGTCCCTGGAACAAGAGCTCTTCACCTCCACACAGACAGTGCAGCAATGTTTCCTGGGCGCCTCTGAGGCATGGTTCCTAAACCATGTTAGTCCATAACATCCCTGGCAGGGGGTTTGTTAAAGAAAAAATCATTCCTGATACTTGTTAAAATGGCAAGACAGGCTTTCTCCAGGGTTATGACGATAGGTGCAGAGACTAATGAATGCAATGGGATTTTGCTGCAGGGGAGAGAGATTGGGTTCAGCTTCCAGTAGAATGAAGAACAGAGAATTCATAGCAAAGGGACAGAGCGAATGGGGGTTGGAGGGTAGAGCTCATTAAGAAACACTAAGGTGAGGGGATATTCTTGCAGCCTGGCCGAACAGGACACTTGCTGAAGGCAGGCCAGGAGGATGACACCCTGTGGGAGAGGGCGGAGAATGAGCAACTCAATCCGACAGGGAGGGCGATGGATGGATGTGGAGGGTGGAGATTTCTGGCTCAACCAACCTAGCAGGGTTCTTATAAAAGTTGGGCGATGCACAGACAGATAATAGTAAAAAAGAGGATTCAGAGGAACCTGACCAAAGTTTAGTCAAGGAGACACTATTTGTCAGGTTGGAGGAAGAGCTGCAGTTCACAGTGTCACGAAAATGAACCTTCTTTCCTCTGCATCTAGGGTAGCGCCTATTCCATGAAATACTATTTGGGCTGTTAAAATTCCAGCGGCTTCCACTGGCCTGATGTTCTACCCCGTGGCCTACTGTGCTCCTGACAAGACAGGGGACACAGCGAAGAGGAAGAGGTTAGATGCTTTTTATTGACCTAATGGTAAGCCATCTACTCAGCTTACTGACCAGAAGCCCGGACAGTACAGAATGCTGCTCACTCACATACTGTTTTTATTTGCTTACATTTTCCAGTGAATTAAGTGACACATCTCCCAGTGCTTCAGAGAAGAGATTATTTCAAGATTCCTTTGCCCTCCTTCATTCCCAGAGGAGCCTTTCTATTTTTCATCCCAGGAAACAGTTCATTGTGTGGCCAACATGAACTTGCTGACCCCTGAGCCCCTGCAGCCGGCCTCGGGGAGCACCAGGGAATTGAAAGTCCTCAGCAGTTCAGTCTCTATAATAAAACTATTTTCCTTGAAATTGATTGCTTAGTCCCCTGGAGACCTAAGTCATTTCTTCTGGTCCTTCTGGTTCTCCAAAGCATACTGGTTATCACTGTGATCTTAAGAGAAATTGTTTCTCTGTTTAAAAAAAAAGTAGAGGTGGATGTTGGTATCCCAAGTCCCTCACTAATGACTTAGTGAATTTTTTATGTTAAAAAGGAAGACTCCTAACAGATGCCTTTCTCTTCCATGGTCATTTAGCCCAAGCAAATCAGAGTGCTTCTGACCTATTGTTCAACACTCATGCAGCATCTGCCCAGCACAGACGCATAAGAGCTGGGTTACTGGAGGAAGACCAGTCTCAAAACAGGTTCTTCACTGTGTGGTAGGAAAGGAACTTCAGGGACACCCACAGAGGAGTATTTTAAGCAATAGTGACAGCTGCCAAAGAGAGACAGGCAGGTGTTAGGCTTCCCTCTATTTCCTTGGGCCTGGGAGAGAGCAGGCTTTCTTTCAACCCCTTTCCTGGCTTTTCCTGGGTTTGCACCCTTATTCTATCAGATCTTTCCCCCAGATTTTCCCAGGTTTGTCTCCTCCCCTTTATGGTTGCCAGCGAAAGTGCTTCTCCCAGCACCGTCTTCTCCCCTCCCCTTCAGTGGGGTAGACTCCTCCAGTGACTATAAAGCATTTTTCCTGCCTACTCCATGCCTGGAGTGCCTGTGAAACTGTCCCCTCCTAGTTATTCCTGATGGTTCCCTTTGCTCCCTTCCTTTTTGTTAATATCTAACTACTGTTGTAACAGTTGGACTCTGCCTCTGGAAGCTTAAAACAGGGTTAAGGAAATAAGACATAGTAAGCAAATAATGACTTGTAAAAAATGTGAACATGAAACTCGGATTTCCGTGTCTGGAAATCAAGTTGTATTGGGACCAGCCATGCTTGCTCCTTTGCTCACGGTCTATGGCTCCTTTCACAACTCGAGGGCAGAGTGGAGGAGCTGAGAAAGAGACAGTATGCCTTGCAAGGCCTAAAATATCTACCCTTCATAGGAAAAGCCTGCTGACTTCTCTGTAAACTATACAAGTGATAGCTCCTTGATTGTTTAGTATTTTAAACTTTTGTAGCTCTTTGAAAATCTATATAATGCTATTGTTATAAAATCCCTATAAATTAGGAAAGCAGGTGTTATTGTCTTCATTTGACAACCAAGGAATCGGTTGTAACAGACCTCAAATTAAAGAGCCTCAGTAGAGCTGCCACAAAATACCCAAAACAAACAGACAAAATAACCAATAAGAATGTTGACTCATCCTTGCCAAAACCCCAAAATCTAAAGGGATGCCCCTCTCTTTTGCAAGCTTCAAATTAGAATGTGAAATCCTCCTGCTCTACTTTCCACATTCAACCCCCTCTCCGCCCATCCCCCAATGCTACCTCTTCATCTCACCCTGGGTAACAAATGAGAAATTTTAAGGACTATTGAGCACTATACATTTTCACAGCAGGGCTGCTTCTCAGCCCAGGAACTTGAGTAATTGTCACACTTTGGTAAAATTCATAGAGTCAATTGCCCTCAAATCAACAATTTCATCAGCAAGATGTTGTTGGGGGTGGGGTAGTGTAAGAATCCTGTCCTCAATGCTGTATATAAAGTTAAGAATTTTAACTAACTCTTGCATTTGCTTGCACACTTTTTTAAAAGTTCTCTTCTGTTGTTTGGATTGGTTTATTATCATTACACTTTTAAAGCGATACTTTCATTAAAATACTGAAGGGAAATACAATGAATGTTTTTATTTATTTATTTATTTATTTATTATTATTATTTTTTAAATATATCTTTATTGATTTCAGAGAGAGGAAGAAAGAGGGAGAGAGAAAGATAGAAACATCAATGATAAGAGAGTCATTGATCTGCTGCAGCTCGCAACCCAGGCATGTGCCCTGACTGGGAATCAAACCCCAATTTCCTAGATCCTAGGTGGATGCTCAACCACTGAGCCATGCCCAGCTGGGCACAATGAATGTTTTTTTTTTAAAAAAAGAGTTCTTGTTTACTTTTTCTTAACTCCCCTTGATCAAGGGGACATATCCAGAAAGATATTTCTCAGACTGTCAAGTAACTTAACTATCTATGTTTCCTTCTGATACCATTGTGATAATCTGGTTATTATTTAACAGCAAGGGTGAGAAACCTGAATATTTAAACTCCTTGGACAAAGGAATATGTTCTCTTGGCTCCTGGCTCTTGGCCCTATTGGGACTCCTGTTTCAGGCAGCCCACTCCCCTGCATTCATCCACATGGCCAAGGGCCAATGGATTAATGGACTTTATTAACCTGACCCTGGACTGGACCTGGCTGCAACATGGAACTGAAGCTCTGGACACTGGCCTTGCGTTTGGCTCTACTGGAACCCAAGCTGTACCTTTTTAGGGACTGGTTTAAAGGACATGGGACTTTGCAACCTGAGGAATGTAACTCTACACAAATAAAAACCATTCATCCTCTGGTGTGAGTCTTAGAAAATTCTTTTTCTGAAGATATCACAAGAGCCACCCCACACCCACAAGTGTCAGGGAAACTGGATCCCTTAATTTCTCCAGTAACACTTCTGGGAGTCTCATGTTTCCGGATCTTACATTTAAGTCTTTAATTGATTTTGAGTTTATCTTTGTACATGTTGTAAGAGAGTAGTCTCTAAAGAAACCAAAACAAATGAACAAACAAAACAAAGCAAAGCAGACTCGTAGAAACAGATCAAAGAAATGGGTACCAGAGGAGCTGGGGTGGGAGTGGCTGAGAAGGTGAAAGAAAATATAGTAAATTAGATTGTGACAAGTTTGCATGCTGACAGATGATTACTAAAATTAATAAGGTGATCACATTGTAAGATATAAAAATATAGTTGAACCACTATATTGTATGCCTGAAACTGATGCAGGCATTCATTCTGGAGTTCTGTGGGCCCAAAGGTCTGCAGCCCACTGTGGGTTCTTAGCTTCACAGGAAAGAATTCAAATACGAGCCAGCACAGAGTTAAAAGTGGAAGAGAGTTTATTAGTGAAACAGTGGGACAGAAAGAAGGCTACGCTCAGGCAGAGCAGCCCCTCCCTAGTGGGATTTACTTCTTTTATTGGGGATCATTTAATCAAGGGGTAGGGCATTCAGTAAGGGAGGAATATTCAGGACTTTTCTGGGAAAGGGGTGGGGACTTCTCTGAAGAGCACCGTTGACCATTTTGTGACCTTACATGGGCTTTTTGTTTCTGATCATGATGGCGCAAAGTATGTTGTTTAGAATGTTAATGTACATAGGTACTTTGGTTTTCTAACTTCTCCGTTGATTAACATTTCAGTTTACGAACTCGGTAAACCCTGAAGTAAGTGCTTCGGTTTTCAAACATGCCTCGGGATTCGAACACGCCACACGGCTTCTGCTGAGGACAAGATCCTGAGGCCTAGCTGTTGGCTGTTGATCCCTCAGTTTTCGAACATTTCAGAACTCAAACAGTCTTCCCGAATGGAGTACATTAGAAAATGGAGGTACCACTGTATTACAATGAGCATGTGATGGGGTTAGAGGTTACTGTAGGGTGAAATTAGTTGCCATGTTGGATCAAGCTGGTCTTCTGCCAGTTATAAGCCATAAATCTGTTAGGGTTGGTCTTACTATATCCATGATAGTCTTTATAACCGTTATAGGTTACTACCATTTCACCACATACCCTATCTCAAAACTAATATAACATATAATATTGTATAACAACTGATAACTTAGGCAACATCCAAACCTGTAGAGAATTTTTATGAGTTTATTTGAGCTAAACTGATGACAATTACTAGGCAGCAAAATCTGAACAGATTGAGAAAATGCTCCGAAAAATGTCAGGTTTGCCTGGCTGGTGTGCCTCAGTGATTGAGCATAGACCTATGAACTAGGAGTTCCTGGTTTGATTCCCAGTCAGGGCACATGCTTGGGTTGCGGGCTCAGTCCCCAGTAAGGAGTGTGCAGGAAGCAGCTGATTAATGACTCTCATCATTGATGTTTCTACCTCTCTCTTCCTCTCCCTTCTTCTCTCTGAAATCAGTAAAAACATATTAAGAAAAAATGTCAGTTTTACCACTTATTTTATACATCAAAATCAGAAGAGAAGGGGATTATACAAAATTCACTGATGATGGTTTGGGGAAGCAGGAGAAAACAAAATGGGAAAGTCTCTGAGACTGGACAAAAAGTAAGACAGATGGACACATACTTCTTTTACATTTGTATCTGATAGTTAACAATTAGCATTTATAGCAGAAAGAGATGGTAGGTGGGAGAACAAGATAGCAATGAAGGGTTCTGTGGGCTTGTGTTCTGGTTGGAGACTGTGCTCTGAGGGGACTGGAAAAAAGGGAGTTACTCAGACATTCCAAAGGTATGTTATTATAGATGCAAAAAGGACACTAGACAGGCTCAGTTAAGGTAAAGATGGACCTTTGTCAACAAAGGTACTGGCCTGGGACATGACTACCCACCATGACTCACATCTAGTTAAGTTTTAATTTCAAACCATCCTGTGTGGTTACTTTAGGTCTGTAAGTTTGGAAGACCCACCATGCCGACCTCCCCTGAGCTTGTGGGGTTTAGTTTGTAGCACCTTTTCTGCCCACACAACTATACTTAAATTTTAAAAAGTGAATTTGCATATTTTTAAAAAGTCTTTGGGTAGAGAAATAATGGTTGTTTTATTTGTAAATGTCCTATATTTCCCATATTTTCTATAAAAAGCATATTCATTTTAAAGAGTTTATTTAAATGTGTAAACATGTACATCCAAGCATATATGCACATTTTATGGGACTCTACAAAGGCTCTCTCCTTGACCAAACTTTAGACAGGATCCTCTAAGCCCTCATTTTGACTAGACCCTCTCTTTAGGTCTTGTCTTTGGTTACCAAACGAAAGGGGTTTGTTTGCCTGTGCACGTCAAAGCCCAATGAGACACAAACAGGAGCTTGCAGCAAAGAAAATAAGGGTTTATTTTCAAGAATTCACCCACATCCAGAGACAGGTGGGCTCATACTCAAAGACTTGGCCTCTGCAGGCCTTCCAGGAGATGGGTTATATAAGGGAAAAATCATTACTCATGGTGACTAAGGGAGTTAAGGTTGTGGTCGTGCCCATGGTTTCTGCTAATTAGTTGACACTGGGGTAGGGGGTCATTGGTCATTGCATCTGGTCCTGATCTCAGCCATGGCCTTGATTCATCTGCTTTTGCTGCTTTTCTGGGGCTGGAGCTGAAACATAACTGAGGCATAGATGTTATCTATAGTTTGACCAAAACTCTGTCTCTGTGGTTAACAGAACCCAGGCTTTGTTCCTAAGATTATTTGAAGCAGGTCAGAACCTCATTGTCCTGAGAGCTTAATAACCAAGGGAGTAGCCATGCAAGGGAGAGGGGGCAGGTGAGTCAGGCTGCTGGATGAGGCCAGTTTGGATCAAAAGGAAAAAAAAGAAGAAAAGTCATATTAAATAAGGTTTCTGTACAGTTACCTTTCTACCTGCCTAGCCCAATTAAAAAACAATATCTCCCTAAGTTAGTTTAGTGAGAATTCACAGCCTCCCTATCTTGATATCTGATCACCCTAGATATATGATGAACTTCTTTATCCCCCCTCTTGATATGATTTCTCTAGCCTGTCTTTAACCTGTTAAGTTGGTCAAGCAAGAATCCCTCAACTTGAGAGTCTTCTCTTACTACTTTTCCATCCATTGACTCTCTCACTTTGGTTTTTGGCTATAAATCCCACTTGTCCTTGCTGTGTTTGGAGTTGAGCTTCATCTCTCTCTTATAGCAATAGCCTTAACACCTATTGAAATAGTCCTGAGTAAAGTCTTCTTTACCATTTTAACAAATGTCAGAACAGTTTTTTCTTTTACATTTTCAGAGGACCCTATATGTTTCAGTTGTCTCAACGACCCTAAAAAGCCCTGTTTCAGAAATACTGATTTGCCCAGAATTTTTCCAATAAATCATTCACCTTACACACCTCTCTGTGTTTGCTAACATTATTTAATCATGTGAAGTTTCATTTACTTCTTTATTACCAGTATTTTTAAAATATATAAGTATAAGTATATATAAATATAAGTAAATATCAGTTATCCCTTTATTTGGAGTTCTCAAACTATTCCATAAAACTAATTGTTGTCTTTGTTGACAAAGATATCCACCTTTGCCCACATCTATCAAGTCATGATTATGGAGCCAAGTATTATCAAACTTAGGCTGATAATTGAGGACAATTTTTAGTCTTGGTAAATCACATCAGTTCATGAAGACACAGTCATAGATCTGTGACAACGTTACCTTAGCTTTAAACAAGCTTCTGAGGTTAGAACAGAAGACATTTTTTGGCAAAATGAGTGGTTTCAAGAATCTAGTTTTCAGTGCTTGGTAATTATCTTTCAATTCCAAATGCACAAAAAGTGAGAGAGAAAGAGAGTGTTGGTTAGGCAGCTCTAATCAAGGATCTACATATAATTTCTACAAGGTTGAGAGAAATGAGTCATGGTCTAAGGGTGCCACTGGTATAATTGACACAGCTTCTCGCTGCAAGTGAGACAGATGGTAGATCTGGGACATATAGTAAGGGCTGCTACAAGTAAGTGAACTGGGTAAAAGAAGAGACATAGGATCATTTAAAGGACATTAGGAAGCTTGTTCTGCTGCAAAATAGTCTAACCACAGTGTCAGAAACTTCCGCTATCTTAAGTAAATTATTTCATTGTAAAGACATCATGACACTAATGGCCCCAGTTAAAATTCAATTAATTTCTTAAATGGAAGAAACATTAAACCATCATTTATTACAAGTCAAAGAGCCTTTGGAATACCTGCTGTAGGTATAGTTTGTGCTAAATTCAATGGAGTTATTCGATAACTTACAATTTAGTTGAGAAATTAAGCACATTAAACCTCGCATCTTGAAGGATCAGTTTTTATTTTTAATTTTTTCCACTTCATCATAAACTGACAGGTGGCATTTGTATGTGACAAATATGCAGCTCATGTGATTGAAGTGACTCTAAAAGTGCCCAGACTAAGCTATACCTTGTTTGGTGAATGGTATCACTAAGCACTTGCTTGCATGTCATAGCAATGTCAAATTGCTATCAACATTTCTACAGGCTCACTCTCAACTTCAGAAGTCCTTTCACACATAATTATGGAAAAATCTTGCTGTAAGTTGTAAGGAGCAGTTTAGGGCCAGCACTGCACTTTGAATAGCCCCTGTCGATACCCAGTATTAATAAATGAGTGCACATTAAAAATATCTGAGGAGCTTTAAAGAGTACCCACCCTCAGCCCCCCTTCAAACTTATTAAATCTCTGCGCATGAAGCATGAGCATCAGTATTTTGAGAATGCCAGAGGAGTGAAATTCTTGAAATGTAAGAACTTATAAAAGGCTTCAAGAACGCTCCACAATACCTGTATGAGTAGATAGTTACCTTCACACTACACAGTTTATGCGGCAAACCAATGTAAGATGCCCACTCTCGTAACCCTCGTTTAAAGAATTACTTTTGGGTGAGCAAATTCTTTTGTGTTGACCAAGCCAGGTGTTAGCATGTAGGCAACAGTCAGCTAGCAACTGGTTCAGATATCTATAAAAAGTCCTTAAAATTTTTTTGGCCTATTTTCCCTCTTCTGATTGAAGCGATCCATGGTCATTGTTAAACATTTGGACAATATAAAGTAATTAAAGAAGTAAAAAAGATTATTCATAATCCTACTACCCAAAAGATAGTCACGGCTAATATGGTGGTGCATTACTTTCCAGATGTACATTATTGCACAAAAACACACATTTAAAAAATTACCATGTATGTATATAATACCTTATTTTTATATGTGCCATTATCATAAGAATTTTACTATATTAATAAGTACATATTTTATAGTTTTACTATCATTTATTTAACCAATTCCCATATTGTTAAACACTTGGATTATGTCATTTCCCCCCATAGTATCAGTAATATGGAAATGATCACTTTCTATATGTAGCAAATCTTTGTTACAGTCTGACTTTTTAAAAATGATTTTCTAGAAATAGCATCATTGGATCAAAGGGTATGAACTTCTTGTCATTCTTACTACACAATTTTAAGTGTTTTCCTGTAAGATTTCAGTTTTACTCAGTCTCCAGCTTGGGAGGAATGCATCCTTTCTAAACTCACAGAACACTGGGTAACCTTATTATTTAAACTTCTGCTGAGTAAGATGGTATCTTACTTTTGTTTTAATTTACATCTCTGAGTTCCAGTATGGTTAAATTTGCTTATAGTGATGATGATGATGATGGTGGTGGTGGTGATGGATAAAATGATCCATTAGTCTGCTGGTAAGTGCCTTCTTCTTTCCAATTTACCTTACTTTTTCTCTTTAAATCTCGGAGTAAAATTGATTGGAACCCATGGACAAACTGTTCAATACTTTTGTTGGAATGTAAGCTTTTGTCAAATGTTTTCAAGTTTTCATAATATAGTATCTTTAGCAATGATCCTAAAAAAAACTATTGCAATAATAGATTAGGGTTAAAGGCATGAACTCATGGAAACTCCTGTATTAAACAACATAGGAAATGAGAGCAGCTAACTCTGATGCAAGAAATTAGGATGTATCTCAGCTATATTATCATACTGAGAAGCAAACACACTGTCTAGCACCATGAGATAGATTCTTAATTAACTTTAGGGAATACTCTGAAAGAAAATCACGGGATTTACAGACATCAAGGGTCAATGTGAAGCAAAATCCAGGCTAATAAATCATGGTAAGTAAAGGAGCAGTGATGTGAAATTTCAAGGTACTGTACATAGAGACACGATGCAAAAGGAACACAGCACTGTAAGACTGACCCCTGTTTTGCTTTCCATTGAGCACATGGGGCCCACTATTTACATATCCTGGGCGTGTGTGAGGTGTGGCAGAATGGGCAGTTTATTTCTAAGAGATGAGGCTTGACAGGGAGGTTAGCTGGCCTCCTTCCCCTATCCCCTCATCAAGATGGCAGGGCCCAGTTCACAACTAGACAGTTTCCAAGGACTGATCTAAATTTCCTGTTTGGCTATAGTATTTGCAATATCTCTGGGCAGCATTTGATCTGACATGTAACTGTCAAAAAATTCAAAAGAAAGAGTGGCAACAACTCCATAGGTGATAGTTAAATCACCACCTAACCTCAGGGTATTTTTTTTTTAAGCCCATGAGTGATTTCCTTTGCTTTAAATCACATGGTTCCAAATTACAGTTTTGTATATCTGTTTCTTTACTCTGCCATTTCCATACCATCATTGCTGTTACCCCCAGCAAAATATCTCTAAAAATGTCCATGTTACTCTTGGAATTTTTAAATTAAGATACAATTGGCACATAACATTAAATTAGCTTCAGGTGTACGACATCAGGGTTGTTTTATTTCATTTTGTTAATTTAATTACTAATTGCCTTTTGTCACCTGAATCTCTCATACAATGGCTGACTGATTCATACACGTGAATGCATCTTTTAGAAATTATTGATTAAAACAACAGCAACAATAAAATTATTTATTTGAAGATCAAAAAAAGACTGCATTGATAAAGGCCCGATGACTTTGGCTTTTACTTCTGATTCTACCATTAAAGTAAACTTTTGTGTATACTGAAATCTGGTGGAAACTGGGAGGTAGTTACTATTTCAGGCAAGCCAGACACTGTGGGCCTTCTGTCCATTGGAATTCTCTCCTAGTCTACAGAAAAACAACAAACTCCTTGGCTTATTCAAAGAGGTTTCACAACTTGGGCCAAGCCTATAATGTTTCTGTTCATCTCTGGCTCCCATACTGTTTCCCCCTCCATTTTAAATCTTCATCTTACCAAATCTTTTACACCTCCAAGCCCTTGTGGGCGCTGCTCAGGTAGCCAAGAATACCCTCTTCTTTATGTCTTAAGAGGATTCTGTTCTTCCTTCAATATTCTTCCAAAATGATTCCTTTGCTTCCCTGGCCTAACCCAGCCCTTCTCCTTCACCCAGTCATGCCTGTTTTGACATTCCTTCCATTATGTGTTCCTAATAGTACAGAACTTAACAAATTCTGTACAATTACTTACTTATTTTTCAATAGTAAAGTCCTTTCGGCTTAAGCTCTGCATATAGTACTAGACCCAGTGAGAGAGGAACTTGAGCTAGATATTCCTTTAGCCCTCAGATTACTTAACATTTAATAAGCAAAGGAGAGTCACAGAAAAGTTATAGTACATTGTTTGCAAATGTAGGTATTAGAAATTTTACACAAAGCCTCACATATTTTAAAGCCTTAAATAAGTAGGCTTATTCATAGTTTAGCTCTGAAAAATGCTCCCAATATACTTCTATAAATATCTGCGTATTTTTTCATTAAGGATTATTGTATATGAAATTAATATCACTAACTGTATTGAAGTCATTTCTCCTTTGAAGAGGGGGTGGGCACTAGAGAGTTTTATGTTGAGTTATTGACAAAAAGTTATAGTGACTATGTCACACAGGTTAATGAACTAAAATTCTTGCATGTGAACTCCATAACACATTCAGAAATGGAATTTGAAGAAATTCACAATATACAGTGGCTATTACATAATACCAGTCTCTGTTATGAACTGAGATAATTTTTACTTGCAAGATTTGAAATGGAGATGAAACAAATACAAACATTGTTTGAATAAAATGATGCATTTAACCAGAGAACTCATTCAGTTCTCTCTGGTGTGCTTTAAATCAACTACCTAAGCACGCATTGACGGCACATTTTTACCGGCCCCTACTCTGAAAGGCAGTTAGAGCCTGAACGCTTTTATCCAAACACACCGAATCCCTTCAAAACCATTCTGGGAGGCTCTAGCCAAGATCAATTTGATCTCATTTTCTTAACTCCCACAGTTTTATAGCTTTATCATGAAAGTTAGGAAATAAAATGTCATTTCCCTTCCTTTGGCAAACATCCCTCTGCTGCTGGGTCTCCACTGTGGCCGCGGTCTAGCCAGGGCCCTGTCTGTGCCCTTTGATCGTGAAGAGCCAGGAAGGACAGATGAAGCTGACACGCTGTGCTACTTAGAGTAGTGCCCGAGGTTTGCACTTGGTACCTGGTGGAGGAGAAGACGGAGAGATGGTTGTCAGAAGGCAAAGATTTGGACAACGTAAGTCAACAAATTACTACTGCTTTTTTAATACTTAGGATCAAAATTGTAAAATTGCAATTAAAAGTCTTCTTCAGACTAGAGGATAGGCACGGGATGAGAGACAAGGAAGAAAAGAGAAAGGTAAATTCCTGGAAACAATGAGACGTTTCCTGGAGATGTGTGCAAGGTGCAAGACCATAGCTACACCCTGTTAATTGGATGCGAACGTCATTGTGGAGTGTGTACGAAATGTTATGGGAAACGAGTGAGAAAAGTTCACTGGGAGAGAGTAAAAGGGCCTCCACTGAGGAAGGGACATTTCAGCTTCATCATGAGATTTATTACAGGCATGTTGGTGACGATATTGCGAGCCCCAAAGACATCAAAACCAGAGGCATGAAGACAGAGAACGCTGCATCTGGAAGACAGGAGGAACTATTTTTCAGATTCCCGAAAAGAAGGAAATACAGGCTCAGCTGCCTGAGGCCATCTTTCCAGGTTGAACAGCTTCCCCTCCATACCATCAGAACAAACTATAAAAATTTCATGACACAAATCATTTTCAATTCAAGAAAAGCTAAAGAAATATCTATTGGGCACCTACTAGATGTGAGGCTCTATTCAAGTTGGTAGAGCTGTCTTGCGATGAAATAGGAAAAAAAAATCACTGCCCTCACTGACTTATGGAAGATAGACAACACAAAGAAACATAAAATTGGCTAATCTTTAAAATCTCCCAGGCTAAATGAGGCCTCCCTGACTATCCTACTTAAAACTGCAACATCCCTACCAGCACTCTTCACCTCCTTAGATGCTTTATATTTTTCTAAAGCATTTAGCACTATCTAACATGTTACACCTTTCATTTGTTGATTTGTTTAGTGTCTGTTTCCCCCCATTTGAATCTAGGAGCTGTGCTTTATCTACTCCCAAACTCCAGGAGCATAGACCAGTGTCTACTAGAGAGCAGGTCTTCTGTAAATATCTATTGAATGAATCAGTAAGTTATATATGTTAGAAGGTAAGTGGTAGCCAAATTAGGAGAAAACAGTTGATGTCAGTGTCACAGAGATGGTAGGAGTAGGTTGTGAATTGCAATTGGTGATCAGGTGGGCCTCATTTGGAAGGTGACAACTGAGCCAAGACTTGAGAGAGGTAAGAGGTGAGTTCTTCCTGGGAAAGGCCCAGGAGCATGCCTGACACTCAGTGGAACAGGAGGGGCCCGTGGGTTTGGAGCAGAGAGCACAGGGAGAGAGAAGTGAGAGACAGAGCAAAGACAGGAAAAAGGGCTGGAGATACAGGAGGGTGTAGTCTTTATAATCTCTTATAAAATTTAGGATTTTGTCCTGATTTTTTCTTTTTAACCTTACGATCAAGGTTTTAACCCCAACCAAGGGGACACTTGGTAATGTCTGGAGACACTTTTTGTTGTTACACCTGTGAAGAGATGTGCTACTAGCACCTTGTGGGTAGAGACCAGAGGTGGTGCTAAATCAATATTCTATGATAGACAAGACAGTCCCCACAACAAAGTATCATCTGGCTCAAAGTGTCAATAGTGCCAGAATTTAGAAACTTGATTGAACTATTAAACATGATCTGACTCCTGTAATGAGAATAAACACAGGGAGGGCAGGAATAAAGACTGAGAGGCCACTTAGGAGGAACTTGCAGTAATCCAGTGAGGAATGTGTCCATTTAGATGTGAATGATAAGAGTGAGCTACTATAAGTGGTTGGATTTCAGATATGTTTGGAAGCTAGAGACAGTATAGGGTACTGATGGTCTAGATTAGGGTGTGAGAGAAAGTTTAAACTCAAGGGCAACTTAAGGTGTCTGGTTTGAACTCTGCAAGTAAAGAACTGATGTCAGTGATTATGAAGATAACTAGACTTGCAGGAGGGTTTGAGGAGTGGGGTGTAAATCAAACATTAAGTTTAAGATATATTAAAAATGAGATGCCTGTTAGACATCTAGGTGGAGATGTCAGATAGGTGGGTCTGGAGTTATGAAGAAATGTCTAGGCTTGAGTTACATATTTGGGAGTCATGAGTATGTGGATCATATCTAAAGAAGATCTCAACAAAGGGAATGTGGAAAGTGAAGACGAGAGAACCACGAATTGAACCCTGGGGGACACTAATGTGAAGGTGCTACAGTGAACTGAGGGAGGGATCATTGGAAAGTTTGAAAGGCTGTCATTTCCTTTATACTTTCATATAGCTCCAGGTCCTTAAATAATTGGGATTTATTTTCTTTATCTTCCTGCTGTATCGTGGTGCCCGGGGTTGTCACTGTTGCCCCGAGATCCATCTGTTCCATGGAAATGCATGTTTCATCTCCACTCCACAGCACCTCTTTGTTCCATGTTCTGGCACTTCTCTGCTCTCTAGCACCTGGCCATTTATGTCACTGCTCCCAGTGCCAACATCCCCCCGCTTTACACAGATGCCACCGTGAAGACCATGCTCGCTGTCACTCTTATCCACTGACCTCATCTTTCATTCTGAAACCGGAGTTTATTGTTGATGTGGCCTCATGATTTTACATGCATATACACACACACACACACACACGCACACACACACACCCCTTGACCGGGCTGTTTCAATGCCTGTGTTAGTTTACTGGGGCCGCCATAATGAAGTACAACAGACTGGGTGACTTAACACCAGAAACTGATCTCCTTACCGCTCTGAAGGCTGGAAGTCTGAGGTCAAGGTGTCAGCCAGCTGGTTTCTCCTGAGGCCTCGCTCTGTGGCTTGGAGATAGCGGCTGCCCTCCTGCTGTGCCCTTACATGACCTTTCCTTGGCCAGTGAATTCCCAGTGTCCCTGTGCTTCCTATTCTTAGAACACCACCAGTTGTATTGGATTAGGTAGTTGCCTGCTCAAAGGGCACCATTTTAATGCAATCATCTCTTTAAGTGCCCTGTTTCCCAATACAGTCACATTCTGAAGTTAAGGCTTCAAAAAATGAATTTTTGGAGCACACAATTCAGCCCACGACCGGCTGGAACACTTTCTCTCCTTCTTAAACTAGGAAACTCTGCTTCATTCCTCAGATTTCGGCTAAGAGGTCACATCCTTTAGAGAGGTTTTTTTCAGAGCTTCTGAGATTGGTTTTGGTGACCTTGTGCTTATTTTTATACTAATAATTGTTACAATGCATTGCAGGTTTCTGTTTCCCTGTCAGCATCCTCCACGTGAATACATACCAGCTCCTTGAAGGTAATGACTGTGTCCTGTTCACTGTTGTATCTCTGCCCCACAACACATTGCATGCGCTGTAGAAATGTTTGTTGGGTGAATACATAAAATGAATTAATTTATATGTTTCATATCTTTAATCAGGTGGAGGGTAATTCATAATGGAACCGTATGACTTTATCTGCCTCAGCTCCTGGTACGTTGCAGGACATTGGGTTGAGGGTAAGCAAATAGTCATTGATTGGTGTAATCGAGTCCCTACTATGAGCAGCTATATTCATTTTAATTTCCGCACCCACAAGATTCTTGCTGAAGGGAAGGCACTCCCTGAATATTCCCCTGGGTCATCAGTCCTGAATGACACAAAATTCAAATGAAACCCGTTTCTTCTTCTGCTGTCAGCAGAGTGACAAAAATGAGAAAGGTGAGAGGAACAGAGACATGATTAGATTAGCAGCCTTGAAACTGTACAAAGTTGTGATAGTTCAGCAGCCAAATATGAATATTAAAGTGTTATATAAAGGTCAGGCAAGTAAAAATGCTTCTGGCAAGGTTGAAATGTTACTGGAGTAAACAACGTGCTAACTAAATTTGTGAGGCGCTGTAAGATAACCTCTGTGTAGCTTTGACTTTCAAACAAATCGATTGCCAATACGCATAAATATCCCTTTCTCTTTCTCAAAGGTCAATCAGCTTTAATCTCAAAAAGAAACAAGGAAAATTGAATCAAGCTATGAAAAATCCAAAGAGAGGGGCAAGGCTGTAAAATTAATGAAATGCATAATTTGCCTAGCCAGAGATGTGAATCTCAATACCCTTTTGGCAGGTGGAGCAAACGGAGTTGTTTGTGAATTCCCAAATATCACTGTGCTCCGTGCCTTTGGGCCAGCTATTGTCTTTGCTTGCAATGCCTTCCGTCAGTCCGCCAACAGATACAGCATATATGAATTTCTTCTATTCATCTTCAACATCTAATCCCATGATAACCCTTCTTACACACACACACATGCACAAGCACACTCACACATCTGGATTTGAATCAGCCGCCTCTTCGCTGGGTTCTGTAGCATCAGATCCATAATATTCACTAGAGTTTACCTGACTGTTTTAAACTTGTTAGTTTTCTTATCTATCTTCCCTAAATACTGTGATCAAATGCAAATCATAAAACCGTCTTGCTTCTGTGTTGTATTCCCCTGTGCCTAGGATGACACCAAGTACAAAATGCATGTTCATGAAAAGTTGAGGGGCTCTAGCCAAGACTAAACAAATCTGGCTAGAAATCTATGGGAAATAAAAACTGAAGATAATTGCTGTGGTGGCCATTTAATTGGGGATTTCACTATGCAATCCGCAATCTTCATTAATAGAAACACGCACATCTCTTTTTTAATGAAATTTCCTTGGGGTGATTTAGAAATGTACTTGTTTCCTTCCATGTGGGAGAGCTTTGGGTCTCTGCCTTCTCGGTGACAGTAACCGCTGGGTGTGAGGAGGCTGCAGGATGCCACTGTGGACTCAGGGTCCCAAGACCTGTCAGGGCTGTTCTGCAGAGCTTGGTTGCATTTCAAGGATTTCTGTCTCTCTTGTTTAATGCCATTTTTAATCTCTGACCTGTGTGATTGGGCAAGTCCCAGATAGCATTAAACACTAAGTAAGAAAAGAAAGGAGAGATCCTGAACCCCATTTATTCCTGCCTTTTATTGTGGCACTTCTGGTTTATCTTCTTCACGCTTCACCACGTAGAATGATGCTCGTATCCACGGTCCTTGAAGGACGGCTGGACTGACCAGTTGATTACCGGCCCTGAAAGCCCAGTGCACAGACACGGATCCTCTTGTGGCTAAATTGTTTTGCTCATTCTAACAGAAAAGAAAGCGAGGCTCGTCCGCAACACTTCGTGCTTCCGGTGAGACAGGGTGGATGGTGGTGGTTCTTACGTGAGCGGCTGAATCGCAATGCTGCTCTTTTTTTTTTTTTTTGCCTGTGCTGAGTAACAGCTGCCAGTTTACCCGAGCTCTTGTCTGCCTTTTGAAAGGGGACAGTAAAGACTTACGTAAAGACAGAGACTGCAGTGTCTTAGAGCGAGCTCCTGAATTAGCTTCATGAGGGAACAGACAGGACTGTTAGGAGAGTCCGTGGGCTTCGCAGCCACACAGGCCTCCAGTCCAGCCCGGCTGCGGAGCACACTAGTGCGAACTGGCAGGGTCCTGTCATCCCCCCAGGACGGGCCATTCCGCTGCAGGAGGAGTGCTGAAGTACAGCTCGCGAAAATTATTGCTCAAATAAAATCACATAAAAATTCAGGGATGACAGGAGGGAAGGAAGGAAATGTTCATTTTCTGGGAGTTTACTAAGTGTTCAATTTCTTAGATGAAGCATTTATATCAGATTACAGACTTTGCATGTTTTACCTCTAAATTTTCACAATGGGCCTTAAAACACAATAAGCCCTTTACAAATGGTAGTTACATTTTTGCAGAGAAATTTTCCCAAATGAAATATGTCATACAAATTATTCATTTTTAAACATCAGTTATTTTAAAATGTCTTCCTCATCTCACCTCCTGGATAGTTTAATGTTGACGTGGTAGGTAAACCAACACTGGTTCTGTAAAGACTCTGGCGTTTATACCTGTGTGTCCTGGGACAGATTTCTACCTTACCGACATGATCAGCCTGGCTTCCCACTGCATCTCCACCTCGTTGTCACTGGGTGACACTGGTTAATAAAATTATACAGATTTCAGGTGTACAATTCTTCAATCCACCATCTGTATATTGTATCGTGTGTTTACCGCCCCCGGTCAGGCTTCCTTTCATCCCCACTTATCCCCCGTGTACCCTGCTCCATCCCTCTCCCGCCCCTTCCCCGGCAGCCACCACACTGTCGTCTGTGTCCATGAGTCTCCACCTCTTAACAGCTGCATTAACGTAGGGAAGTTACTCCTCAAAACGCAAATAAGCTAAAATTTTGTGACACCATGTCCCAAACTGCCACCTATTATAAATTAGACACTAAATCAAATTCTCTTTCAATTACCTTCTCCAACAGGGATGGTCTAAAATTCTTACTTTATGAGATGGTTAGAATATCAGGGAGTCCCCGTATCTCTGAACAGAACTAAAAGAAATGGGCTCCAGCTCACTGAGAGGCCCCTAGGTTGACAACTGTCCAGGATACTCAACAGCTGGGACTAACGACCACCCACAGGTGGCGCCAAGCTCCAGGCTAAACCCGCAGACGTGAGGCCGGCACAGCTGTGCTGACCTTGCTCACCGCCCCACCACCCCCGACTTTCACCAGGTCAGCCACACGGGCTTTCACGGGCATTCCATTACCTTGTTAATAATATGGCACCACATTTCATGTAGTTTTTATTATTTTTAAACTCCATTTACCACAATATAACCCATCTTGCTGTAATATCCTAGCACTAACTCTAGGGGTGCTGTCGGGATTAAATGAGATAATCCTTAAAAAACACTTGTCACTGTGATGCACTCAGCAAATGAAAATAAATGCGACTGGTAATTGCTTATTGAAATACAGATCCAAAGTAAAAAAAGAAGCCTTCTATTTCCTGACTTTTCATTGCCTTTCCAAAATGAAACAATATAATATTTTGTTCATGCCAACATGTTAAAATCAAAGAATCTTACATAAAAACTACGTATTTATATGTCTACATGAATCTATCTGTATATTGGGCCCTAAACAGAATTGTTCTAAAAAATGAGTGTTTCAGGGTACAGAAACGTCACGAACTGGTAAGCTCTGTGCTAATCAGCTAGAGTCATCTGTACCTTCCTGGGTGCAAACATTTTAGAAACCCCTGGGCATGGCCGTGAGATGGTAGGAATGCTCCATAGTGAGAAAAATCTCTGCATGGATGAAAGTTAGAAGGCTCATTTGAAAAACAGGCTCTTCTGATGAAACAACAGCATGTTCTCCTATTTGAGTAGTTACTTTCACATATATAAGTGAAGGTTGACTCTTCTGTAGAACATCAGAATGTTTTTAAGTGCCATCCACCCAGACATCTGAGTCTTGTGTCTTCCCCTTGGAAAAATAACTAAAACGTCTGTTTGGATCCCTTGCCTCTGACCTTTTATATTGTTCTAAGACTGAATGGGAAGACTGAGATCATGGCCATACAAGCTGTGTCATTCGTTGCAATAATAATGGAGAACATCATTGTGTGTGCTGAGTCTGTGTGGAGGCGGACATATGGTGGCACAGGTGTGGGAAAGATCGAAATGAAAGACCCCATCAGCTGTGAGCCAACTGCAGCGTGGCGTTTTGCTTGTGGATGACGGTAATTATGAGTTCTCTTTCCTCCCCTCCTCTTTGTCCAGTTTCCCCCCTTCCTAACAGGGCCCCTGAAGACAATGGGCAACATGTGAAAACTGAGGCTTTTTTGTTTGTTTGTTTCACAGAAGATATTGCTTTATTAATTGCCTTTGCCAACACATGAGGAGCGCAAAGGGCTCCTTGAGACACACGCCCTGCTGGGGGCTGGGGTCAGGAAACCCCCATGAGTGAGTAGGACAGGATGGGACAGGGAGCTGCATAGTAGGGCGACACCCAAGCAGGGAGAGTGGGCTCTGGCCACGTCGAGGCGGCCACATGTCCCATTGTTTGTGGAGGGCAGCAGACATGGACAATGGCCAAGAAGGAGAAATGGGTCTGTGCATTAACAAAAAATATGTATTCATCGTTACAAAGGGATCTTTCTAATACAAGAAAATAATGTTGCAACATAAGCCACAAATAATTTAAAATTGCTCTTTCAATATATTTTGATATTTCTCTTGTATATTAAAAGCTGGGGGTGGAATGGGTCATTGGGGGGAAAACGGGACATCTGTAATATTTTAAACAAAAATTTTAAAAAATTAAAAACAACAACAAACAAAAAAACACTGAGGTTTTAATAGTTATTCATTAAGGAATACAGTCCAAAACATGAAGTCAGAAGCAAGTGTCCATAGGGTATTTCTTTTCTAGTTTAAACCCTGCTAACTTAGGTGCAGTTAGAGAAACGTCTGCGCTGTTCCAACCCCCACCATCAGTCCTTCCATTCTATCTCTGCTTTAAAGCAGAGTAAGAAAAGCCAAAGAGCTATCATGCTTTTGATGGCATGAATTACTCCACTAGCTGGTTATCAACCCATCCTCCTATCTGTCCATTCAGAGATCTGTATCCCAAACCCATCTGTGAGTCTGTGCGTCATATCACACACACACAGACACGCATGCACGCACACACACGCACGCACACACACACACACCCCTGCCTTGTTTTCTCCACTGTGATTCTTCTCACCTTCATTTTATCTTTGGCATAGTCACTGAAGAGCCTTGTATATCAATGATACTACAAAAAACTGCAACTCACAAGGTACCAGGTGATGAACCCTGCCTATCACAATGTACTTACAAGTTTCCTTTCACTGTTCAGAGGGAAATGTACACAAAACAAGACATGCTCAAATTAAAACTGAAATGATAATTAATGTGCATAGCGACTGCAATCTGTGGATTATTAATTGTTAGCACTGATATGAGACTTTGGAGTTTCCATTTGTAAAAAGTAAAAGCAAGAAAGAGTGAGAGTGGCCTGTCAGAGAACACATGCACTTTGGATTAATAGCTGTGTGGATTTGGGAAATTTATTTAGGTAAGTACACTAGTACCCTCTTATTCATGATTTTGCTTTGTGTGGTTTCAGTAACTTAGTCAATCATGGTGTGAAAATATTAAATGAAACATCCCAGAAATAAACTATCCATATGTTATAAATTTGCTTGCTGTTCCTTTTTTAAAACCATGTTTTTATTGGTTTCAGAGAGAGGAAGGGAGACAGAGAGGGAGAGAGATAGAAACATCAATGATGAGAGTCATTGATCAGCTGCCTCCTGCACGCCGCCCACTGGGGATCGAGCCCGAAACCTGGGCATGTGCCCTGACAGGGAATCGAACTGCGATCTCCTGGATCCTAGGTCGATGCTCAACCGCTGAGCCACGCTGCCAGGCTTCAAACTTGTTTTTTAAACTACACATGGTCTAAAGGAGTTCAACTGCAAATAATCTAATCTGAATAATTTGCATTTAAAATGGATATATATGTGAATATTTACTCTGATCATTTTGGGGGGTGAGGAAATGGTCTATTTACCCAATTAAAATGTTCTACAGCAGTTTTGCAAATAATACCTCTGGGGTCAGAACAAAAGTAGATTTCAAAATAGCTCCAAAGTTGCAATTCAGTACGATTAGTAATTTAGCTTAGGCAGATAGATGAGAGACATGAATTGTCTGGGCATTTGTAAACCTTGCTACAAGAGAAATCCTACTGAACAGATTTACAAGCAGTTTTATTTGCAATCAATTTCATATAATTTCTTTGAGGATTTTAGTGAATTCTTAAAACTCATTTTTTTTTGGTCTTGTTTCAATTGAATGCTTTACATTTATCAAGAAAGAAACAGGTTGGTATTTAAGTATGTGAAATCACTCTGCCAAAGTAAAGTCATTGGGGGAAAATGTAGTATTTGTCAAAATATTTCCTCCCCAGCCCAGTGGAACAAGAGCGCTTGCTGCCCCTTTGGCATCAAGGGTGTCCTTGACTTGCTTAGGTCATGACATGTAAATAGAAGTGGCCCACTCGTCCCCGAGCACTGGAGGCAGCAGGGTGCATGTGATTGTGCCTTGCTCGCTTTTCCTTCCACTACAAGACAGGCAAAATCAAGAAAGGGGGTACTCCTTCTGCCTTGGTTCCGGAAAGAAGAGGACCCCAGAGCTAGTGACAGCCATCTGCAGCAGACGTGCAGCATGAGCACTAAGCCCTGGGGAGCAGCCGGACGGGTTCTTACAAGGGGAATGCACGTGCACAGAGCTGCAAGGAGCGGAGACCAGAGTGCTGCCCACACTCCTGATCCCACCCCCCGGCTCTTTCCAGCCATGACTTCTCCCAAAGATAAACACTTCGCTGACTTCTATTTCCACAGATACATTTTTGCTGTATGTATTTTTTATTTTATTAGTTTTTTAGTATGTCTTTATTGATTTCAAAGAGAGGAAGGGAGAGGGAGAGAGAGAGATAGAAACATCAATAATGAGAGAGCCATTGATCGGCTGCCTCCTGCGCGTCCCCCACTGCGGATCAAGCCCGCAACCCGGGCATGTGCCCTGACCGGGAATCGAACCCCGATGGCCTGGATCCTAGGTCGATGCTCAACTGCTGAGCCACACCGGCCGGGCACTGTATGTATTCTTTTAGCTCTGACTTTTCTCATTCAGCAGTGTATTTTTTATATTTATCCATGTTTTTGTGAGTAGCAGTAGTTCATTCCCTTTGCTGTGTGATATTCCAGTGTATGAGTGTAGCTCTGTTTTTCTATCCATTCTCATTTTGTGGAATAACGAAGCTGTTAGCAATGTGGGGCTATTAAAAACAGTATTGCTGTAAACATACTTGTACATATCCTTTGATATATGTAGGTACACATTTCTACTGGGTACATCCTTAGGGATGGAAACGCTGAGTTATGTGCTGTATTGTTCTACTTTAATAGGTAGAACAACTTCCAGGGTAATTACATTAAAATGTTACTTCAGCCAGCAAAGTATAAGAACGGCTGTTGCTTCATATTTTTGCCAATACTTACCTATCTTTTGTCCATTTGGATGACTGTATGATAATATTTTATTGTGAATATTATTTGTATGTCCTGATGAATGAGAAGGTTGCTCACATTTTAACATGTTTATTGGCTATTTGCGTATGTCCTTTTGTGACATGTCCAAGTCTTATGTTTGTATTTTATTTGCATTTTCCTTAATTCCCTTTCTTATTGATCTATAGGACTTCATTATATATTGTGGAGTCAAGAGCTTTGTCAAAGATATGTATTTCTTATATCTCCCTCTATTCTGTGGCTTGCCTTGCCTTCCCACTCTTTAGACAGCTTTTCAATGAACAAAAGTTCTTGGTTTTAACTAGTCTAATTTATCACTATTTTTTTTCATGGTTATTGCTTATTTTGTGCCTACCCAATGGTCATGAAAAGATTATCATGTTCTGTCTTCTAGAACCTTTATGGTTTTATCACTCACATTTAGATCTATACTTTATTTAAGTTGATTCTGTACGATTTCCTCCTTTATTGAGATAATCACCTGAGAGAATCTGATAACTTTGAAATTCAAACCAACCTTGTATTATTGGTACACATTTTAGCTACAGTAATCATTCTTTACTCACGGGGGATGCATTCTTGTAACTAACAGCAGTTTGTATCAAACCCTATGTATGCTATGTTTTTTCCTATACTACATACTTATGATACATTTAATTTATAAGTTTATAAATTAGGCACAGTAGAAAACTAACAATAACAAATAATAAAATAGAACAATTGTTATAATATACTGTAATAAGAGTTATGTGATTGTGTTTTTCCCCCTCACTCAAAAAATATCTTAATAACTCAAGAACTTCCCCCTTTTTACTTAAAGGGAGTACTTTATGGCTTCTCTTCAGCATATCCAAGGTGTCAGCATTGCTACCCTTACACTTTGTGATTAAATAACATAAGGGTTACTTGAACACAAGCACTGAGATGCTCCCACAGTAAATCTGATAACTGAGACGGCTACTAAGTGATGACGGTAGGATGGTGTATGCCCGAGATCAAGGGATGACTTGCATTTGGGCAGGATGGAGCAGGATGATGCAAGATTTCATCATGCTGGTCGGACTGTGTGCAATTTAAAAGTCATGAATTGCTTATTTTTGGACTTTTTCCTTTAAAATTTTAGATTGGCCTGGCTGGGCATGGCTCAGTGGTTGAGCGTCGACCTAGGATCCAGGCGATTGGGGTTCGATTCCCGGTCACGGCGCATGCCCGGGTTGCGGGCTCGATCAATGACTCTCTCATCATTGATGTTTCTCTCTCTCTCTCCCTCTCCTTTCCTCTCTCTGAAATCAATAAAGATACATTTAAAAAAATAAATTAATTAAAAAAATAAAATAAAATTTTAGATTGGTATTGACCATGAGTGACTGAAATGATGGAAAGTGATACTACAAATAACAGAGATTACTGTACCTAAGCTTTAGTATTTTATATGTATGGCATTTGATTATTTATTAATTATTGGGTATGGTTTGCTAACATTTTGTTTAGTGTGTTTGTATCTACATTCATGAGAGACTGATTTGAAATTTTTTCCTTTGTTATAACTTCATGAAGTTCTCATATTAAGATATTTTTGGTCTGCAAAATGAGCTAAAAATTGTTTCCCTTTTTTTCTCTTCTCTGAAGAAGTGAGTTTAAGATTGATGTCACCTCTTCAAATGTCTCGAGAGAAAGACTGACTCTGACTATTGGGATCACATTCCTGTGCTTTATTCCGGAATATTGGTCTCAGGTTCTGGATACCTTGATAGCTCTACAATGTCTTCAAGCAGATGTGCTTTGCATTTTAGCCTGAATTTAATTTTGTTTTTGGTAGAAGATTGGTGTGCTACAAGCTAATCTATTATAGCAAGAAGCATGAATAAGCTACTTATTTATAAATTTACATTTCATTAACACACAGTGTCTTCAAAGGATTGAAAATTCTTACCCTAGAGCCAACTCATAAAAATCCAATTTTTTTTTCAAACTGAGCACAGGACCAGAGCTCCATTCCCAATTTCATTCCCATTTCTCAATCACACAATAAGGAGAGCAAGATAAAAACAGAGTGGACTGCTTGTGTACAAAATCAGGTGGAATGAAATCTAATAGGCATCAGGAATTAAATAGTAATACAAATAAATGTTTTGTACTAAGGTAAAGGTGTTGATAGCAGCTTCAAAATACTGTGCCCTGTACTTTAAAAAAAAGGGGGGGAAAAAACTTTTATAAATTTTGACCAATGCCTTCAATAGGAAAAGAAACCAACTCATTACATTAGTTGATAATTCAAGGTTATGTCCAGTTGGTGCCCTGGCAAAAGCCGCAAAGGAGATAATATCCCCTTTACTTACGGAGCCGAGCCTTTCCTCGGTTTAAATCCCAGCTCTGCTTTTTAATATCTGTGTAACTTTTGAAATGACACTGGCTTCTCCCCACAGTGTTTCATTATGTATAAATGGGCTAGTCGTCCATAATCCATTACCCCATAATGGCCTGAAGGATTTCAATACACGTGAATCATATCATTGCCACTCCCTATTTTTGAAATCTCCCAGTGGATTTTTATCACATTAAGATTAGGATACAAATATTTTACCTTGATAATAAATGCCCTAGCTGAGCCAGTGAAGCTTGTCCTTCATCCCAGGACTCTTACCTCAGTCATCCTTCATCATTCCCACGGCCAGCACCTTTGCTTTGCTAATTCTTCTGCTGGGAACATTCTCCCTCCAGATCTTCACGCGGGGCTGCATGTCTTCCCATTACTCAAGTCTGTGCTAAGGTGTCCTCTCCTCAGAATTGCCTGCCCTAAGCACTCAATAAAAAGCGACCGTTCTCATAACCCCATTCTGGCACAGCTCTCTATGTTACCGTTTTGCGACATTTATTGCTCTTTGAAATCATCTTATTTATTTAGGCATTTATTTCCTTCCTCCTAACTCCCACATATAAGCTCCACAATACTGAGACCTTTTCTGTTTCTTTCTCAATTAAATCTCCAGTGCCTAGAACAGTGTGAGTTACAGCACCACGGAGGGAGCTGACGAGTGAGTGAATAAAGCCGTGTGAAGATTAAGTCAGGCTTGCGATGCCTGGCTAGATAGCAGTGCTCGGTTAATAACTATTTTCTTTCCTATCTCAGATCCTCCCCTCACAAAGGCCCGAGTCTGTGCCTGCTGCCCCACAGACAGAATACCAGGCATGCCTCACGCCTTCCTTCTCTGCTGTACATGGAAGTCACCCTCTTTAGTCACCCCCTTGTCACCCAGATTTGAGTCCACCACCCATCATTCATCTTTACGATTGATTACGGAAGAGTTTGGCACCCGTGTTATTCAGAGTGACTTGCCTGGATGTAACTATTGCTTTAATCTGAGTCCCAACTGCTCGATCACATTTACAGCCAGTGACCCCAGGCCAGAGGACTGCAGAGTGACTGTTTCCATGCAGGCCACTGAAGGGGAGCTCAGCCAGCCACGGGGACACCCAGACACAGCCTGCCAGTTACTTCTTCAGGGGGCCAGCATGAGCCACGGCGGCCTCCAGAGGACCTGTTGCCACCACTGCTGATGAGCACATAGGATGCAACGAGCCTAATTCTCCATTCAGAGGTGAACTTGGATGATTCCCTTAGGGGCTCAGGACATTATGCATATCAGAATAATATAAAAATAATGGGACTGAGTGTGTATGTTTGTGGGACGAAGGGAGAGCCACTGATGATAATTAAGAATGGAGATGGGATCAAGGTGGATTGTCAAGAAAAAGAAAGATGAGTGACAGGTGTCAGCACTTCAGAGGCAGGTTTCTGTGACCTACATGTTCGAGAAAGCAGTTCCAGGAGCAACTACTTAGTAGCAGGGTGATTTGGACATGCTATGAAATGAGAGATCATGTGTTCAAAGCTCTTAGTACTATTTCAAATATATAGGGGCTTTCAGTACACAGGAAATTGTTATTCAGACCAATTCTACCTTCTTCACAATTGTTTCTTTCTAGAATTTTTGGATGATCTAATCTACTAGCAAGCCTGGTTGCCTTGACAGAGACTAGCACAGATTTTGGCAGGACCCAGTAGAAGAGTGTCGGCTTCCTAGGCTGAGCTATTGGCTTCCTGTGCTGTCCATGGGAATCTGACCCACTCTTACCTACACACCTAATGGCATTAGCAGAATTGAGTGGAGCTCACATATAGATTGGAACCCCACCAGGCATTATTGATACTTTGTCTTCATTGACATCCTCAGCTTCCTACACATTAAATCCTGATTTAGTAGGAACAGATTATTTCATTGTAACAAAAGTTCCTAATGGTAATATAGGCCATGGCTTTGCATAAATCAAACCCCAAATGACACAAAGGAAAACTTTATATGCAGAATCTGTGGACGTGCTTATTTATCTGTGTCTTTATCTATTTATATGTTTATATACATACATGCATATGTTTATAATCATATTACCCTTCAACTATGGGTTTGTGTGTATATATCCATATATATATGGATATATATGGATATCTCACTGTTTGTGGGTATAGACATTTGTGTGCATGTTCAGATAATTATATTCAGTTATATCTGAAAAATATATTTAAAATACAGCAGAAAATACTGTATTTCAGTGTCTTTATGAGATACAACAATGAGCACAAGACTAAAGAAGCCAGGGTTGAAATTCTGAGTTCTCTGCCTCTCTGATTCTGAAGTTCCTCATATGGTACTTATACTTTTTCAATCTCGTGTGCAAATCTGAATTACAAGATTCCTTTGGAATTGAAACAAAATGTTCTATCAGAATAGTACCCCTGGGACATAGCAGACACTCAATAAATATATTTTTCCCCTTCTTTCCTTCCTCACGTCCTTCCTTTCTCCCTTTATGAAAAGTCACTTTAACTGTAAACTGTATCGTTGGCATTGAACATGTATATACAATGTGGCTATTGCCCTTTTGGACAGCTGTACTCTTTTTTATAAACACTAATGGCTATGAAGATGTTTAGAAGAGAATGGAAGCTAGAATTGAGGTAGCAAGTTACTGTCTTGCAATGTATTACGAGGTTCATCCATGTGTTCACCAGGTCCTCTGAAAAGCAGAAGCCAAGATGGAATTAAATAGACAAGACATGAATTAGGGAAAATGCTTTTGAAATAAAATGGGCATGATACCGGGAGAACCTGAGCGAACTGACAAACCATCATGCAAGTCTGACCCCTACTGAAGGCAGGCAAAGGAAGCAAGAGAAAATAGGCTGAGTGGAAGGAAATCAGATAGAAGCAACCTAGACCTCGGTGCAGTTCTAGCAAATGTTAGGCAGGCCAACTGAAATGCTCTTGAGCCCAGGCCACCATCAAAGGAGCCAACGTTTCCCTGGAACAGAAAAATGAGAGAACAACCTCAGTGCAAATGCAGGGAGGGATTTCAAAGCACAGAAGCTGGTGCCCTGCGATAGGGGACCTGAGAAAGGCCAAACTCCCATGTGGCCCAGATAGGTGAGAAAGAAGAAAGAGGTGCTGTTACCATGATGAAAGCACTTCATACACAGCTGGCCCTTGAACAATGCGGAGGTTGGGGACTCTGACCCCCACCCGTGCAGTTGAAAATTCTCATATAAGTTTTGACTCCCCTAAACTTAACCACAGTCAGCTTTTTGCATCTGCAAATTTTGTATTTGCAGATTCAATCGACTGTACATCTGGGGCTGGGAAACCGAGGATGTGGAGGGCTGACTGTACTAAGAGCCTACTGTTGATCGGAAGACTTACGGATACTTACGGCCCATTAACGCACATTTTGCATGCCATATGTATTATATACTGCATTATTACAATAAAGTAAGTGGGAGGAAAGAAAATGTTATTGAGAAAATTATTAGGAAGAGAAAATACATTTACTGTATCTATTGAAAAACTATCCGCATATAAGTGGACCTGTGCGGTTCTCACATGTGTTGTTCAAGGGTCAACTGTACAAGGTTAGACTCCTCAGCTCCTAAGTAACTCTTCTAATCAATGATGCAGTATCACTAAGTGTGCCTGGTTTCTGGATTCTGTGCAACCATATATTAATTTATGAAGTTGTTGTTAATGTCCCTAGAATAGAGTTAGAAAGAGGAAGTATGTCAGTCACTAAGTGTCACAGGATTCAAATGGATATAGTTCAGTATTGTGAATACAGTCGGGGTTTTTGGAGTTAGAGAAAATAGATTTGAATCTTAGCTCTACTATTTGACTATGGAAAAGTGACAACCTGCCTGAATTTCTACATCTTTATAAATAGGGCATTGTGATACCTACTTCAGTAAGGCTTTTCAAGAATTAAATTAGGGGTAAATGCCAAGAAATTAGTGTTTATTGACAGTTTGGTTTATGCCAGACACTGTTAAAGCTCTTTACATCTACTAGCTTATCAAGCCCTCCTACTGAACATATGGAATAAGATATGGTGTTATTCTTGTTAACAATAATTTTAAATATTTTAACACATTCAACAGATAAGCAAACCGAGACTCAGAGAAGTTGACGCTAATTCTTGTTAGCAGCAGAGCCAGAATTCAGTGCAGGCAGCCAGCCCAGGTCCCTCCCCCAACCACTACTTACATTGCTGCCCTGCCTCACGAACACCCCTGGTCACTGACGTGCCCTCCTGTCCGCATTACAGCATGACCCTGACACCAGGATGGGAAGGGGAACACGTGAATATCTCGAGAGGAGGAGCTCATTTAGCACCATGTATGTTTCCCCCCAGAATCTGTTTGGAACCTTGAACTAGATCAGTGTAATGTCCTGTATATTCAAAAACTCCCAGAATCAAATGTTAGGTTGCAACAAGGGTTGGAAATCATTATCAGATGACCACGAATTATTCTATTATGAGATTACACTATTGAAATTACGTCAACGATACCTAGTCTACCTTAATCTTTTAAAAATGTTTCTTAGGATTAATATTAAACCTAGATATTTCAGGTAGCTCGGGGCATAAAGTAGTTATTTAGGCAAAAAAGATCCCCCTCAAAATCCCTCTGAGCTTCCTGCTCCCAGGTGGTTTATTTGAAGAGCTATTTGTGTTGTGAAGCTCCCTGGAGCCCAGGAAGCTGTCCGTCTATTAAAGCAAGGGAAAGAGAATTAGTAACACCCTCTTATTTTCAGGGTGTAATAACCTGCCCTGTAAATCTGCCCGGGCCCTGTTGTTAATCTTTAGCTTGTGTAGGAAGCAACTGCTGTTATTGGTGCCTCATTAAGAATAGGGCACTTTATTACTCTGGAAGCCATAAAATAACCTCAGTAGATAGAAGTTAGGCTAATTGTCCAAGTCCATTGGGCGGATACACTTGGCTGTATGCCCTTCGCCCTGTGACTGGCTTGGAAAGCAGAATGGTCTTCCAAGGGAGCAAGTTCGATTCTAAACGATTGGAGCTGGAAATGCACCCTCATAAAATATGACTTAGGGGTCTACAGAAGTGAGCTTATGTATGTCAGGCAGTCTTACCCAAATGAGATCCGCAGAGCTGACATTTTGCAGGACTATTTTAAAAGCAAAAACAACAAAAATTACTCTAAGGTCAATGTTTAGGATTCTATATTGAATGGGTTTAAGCCAATTACTATAAAGTTCGTAGGCCTTTTCGTGAATCTCTGTGACATATATGACAGACAATATTTCCTGAATGTGTTTGATCATGAACAAGCCCTTCCATCTTTCCATTAGAAAGGCACCAAGTAATGCGCTATGGCTTGTGTGTTATTTAGAAAACAGCTTGAGGTATGTCTTCTGTACCAATATGAATTAGTGATAGTTTTATAACTTTTGTGGTTATTTGAGTCTTAACCGAGCAAATGATATGCAGGTTACTTCTCATCAGATATCATTGTATATCATCTAGTCAGAGCCCTCCTGCCTCTGATGCACAGGTAAACACAGTTTCCATTTTGTGTCAAAGGTATGATTTTGCCAAAATATTTAATTATCCAGTAACAAACTACTAGAGTGAGGCAGGTGTTCGCCAACTGGTCAGCATGGGTGCTGTGTGCTCTCCTGTTTCTAAGGTTTGCATTTGGAGCCACGTCCCCAAGGGTCTTTCAAAAGGTGACTTTTCTGGATATAAAATAAAATGTCTTTAATCATGAGAAGGGAAGGAAAGGAAATAGTAGCAAGAGAGCCTGGCCATCTGGATATGTTGGTTTACATGATTATTCATAAGGAGCCTCAAATAAACAGATGCCGTGGATAGTAATTAAACCCTTCTTGTGTTCTCCCTGGAATGTGAAAACAGTGTTTCTTCTGATGACAAAGGATCTGTGTCACTTATTCAAGGGTAATCACAGAAAGAATAAATAATAACCCTGTTAATCATCAGAGGAAAGGAACATTTTTGGCAGCCACACTTTCTCAAGGTGCACACACAGAGCCAGCTCACCTTTATGAAACACTTGTCAGACCTCAAACAGTTCATCCGCATGCCTGCTCTCAGGCTCCTAGCAATTAGCTGGTGTGTGTCCCTTTGGTCTCAAAAACTTTATTTTTTTGTCACTTTAGGTAGTTCTACCACCTGAGAGGTGGGATTATATCTGCTCCCAGGGGGTGCTCAGACTATTCTCAGAAAGCTTTTGAACTTGCAGAGGCTGACCTTGCTGGTGAGGAGGGTGTTCTTTGCCTGAACTGATTATACAGGAAAGTTGGTAGCAAGTCTGCACTGCTTCATTTTTCCCTCGATTCCTGGGAAAGGCAAAGCATAAGAGGAGAATTTGCTGCCTGAGGGCCAACCTTTCCAGATAACTCCGTGCACAGCTCTCTCCATTTGACCTAGAGACAAGCCACCACCGCCACAGGCAGTGCCCTTCCATTTGGAGGCTTTGGGCAGCATTTTGGACAAAGGGAAAATTACATAGTAGTGACAGATATGGAAAAGTACTGAATAATCATATTTCTTAGTCTCATGATTTTTAGGCCTCATTTTTAAAATGTGCTTTCTAATTAGTATCTCATGAAGTTTAGGTAAGATTCATTCGAATTGGTAAGATTCAACCATTTCTTCAGACCTACCAGGTCTTGCATATATAGAAGTGACGAAACAAGAGAACAACCCACCCCCCCCATTTCCGATTCTATCAATAGGCTCAGGTTGCTGCTTTATAAATACCATTAGCTCATGTTTACTGAGTGTTTACAACGAACCAGGGACTGTTCTAATTACATTTCATTTGTTCATAAATCTCACACCCACCTTGTGGCTGGAACTATTGTTACTGCCATTTTACAGACAAGAAAATTTAGAGAAAAATTGCCCCTAATAATACAACTCTTAAGTAGGGGAACCTGGATTTAAACCCAAGAAATTTTACTCCAGGGCCTAGTACTCAATGAATATGCTGATTTCTCAGCCCCAGTGTCCCACCAATTCTCAGACTTGTTGCTGGGATGGAGTCATGCAGATGTACTTGATGCTAGAGCTGTATTTACTGGATACATCGCCCCCCATGACTGTTGTTCATTTGCCTCTGACATAGTCCTGAAACATCACACATTCTCCCTGGGGCTTCCTAAAATAAGTTCAGAAATACCTTGTGGGGAGGTGCTATCCACAACAGTAGTTAAAATCACAGCAAGTGGGATCTTAGCTTCTCTGTCACCATCTTAAGTAGTGTACTGGTTTGCTAGGGCTGCCATAGCAAAGGGCCACAGACTGGGAAGCTTAAGCACCGGGATTTATTTCTCATGGTTCTGGAGGCTGGAAGTCCCAGAACAAGTTGTTGGCAGATTGTTTTTCTTTTTCTTTTCTGAGGCTTCTCCCCTTGGCTTGCAGACGGCTGCCTTCTGGCTGCGCCCCTGCATGGTCTTCCATATGTGCAAGCACCTCCCTGATGTCTCTTTGTATGTCCACGTTTGCTCTTTTTATAATAAGACACCATTCAGATTGGATGAGGGCCCACCCTACTGGCCTCATTTTAACTTAATCACCTCTTTAAAGGCCCTCTATCTCGATGCCATCAAATTCTGAAGTGTGGGGTTAGGGCTTCAACATATGGATTTTGAGGGCGCACAATTCAGACCACAGCAAGGACTGTGCAAGCTACGTTATGGCTAACCCTGAATTTCCTAATCTATAAAAAGGAGGTAACGATAATGCTTACTGTTTTGAGTATTTAATTAAATAATGTTTGTTGTGAGGATTGAGCTCATTTCTTGTCTCTGCCTAAAACGTTGAACACAACAAACCACGTGCTCTTTGCCCCCTTTATTGGAATGAGCTCCTAAAACTTACCCATTAAGTTTCAGCTCAAATGTCACCATAATAATTTCTTTATAGTGCTTTTAAAACCTGTAATTGCTATTTTTATTTACTTTTATATTATCTCTGTTATTCCACTACAATGAATGTAAGCTCTGTTTAGAGACGAAACTTTTATCTGTTAGACTCGCTGATGAGCCAAACTTCTTAAAATAGACCCTCACCTGTGTACAGGTGCACAACAAATATTTGTGAGGTAAATGCACACAAAGCCTTTTAAAAACTTACTTATAATTCAGCTGTTTTCTTTGTCTGTGGTTTTCCTCTTCAGACCTGTTCGAAACCATCTTCTTTGGCCTGTTCCTCAACACCTGTGGACTGATTTCTTGTTTGCAGGCAGCATGTGGAGCCTCTCATGGTGAGACGGCCACCTGAACGCAGAGACCCTCTCCTAAGAGGACTTCCTCGCCGCCCCAGGCAGGAGGCCTGCGCTGCTCCGGTGCCCAGCATCACCACCGCCGATCCAGCCCCCCCTCACTCCCAGCTTCCTCCTGGTTTTCATCTGATTATTTTATATTGTTCAAAGTTAAATGCATTTGGAAAGAGTGCTCCATTTGGAGTCCTTCTATACATGAGATGTGTTTCTCCTACCCCCATTTATTTATTTCATTAAATCATTTATTTACATTAGTATACATTACATGTGTATTTAATATTGGGGTAAAATCCGATATTTGTCATTTATTTTTGTCCTCAAATTGTTCCAGCTCCAGCCATTGGAAGCTCTTCCAAGTTGACTACCATGTCTTTGTGTTTGCCATCACTTTCGGGCACTATAAGATGCCCAGGTGCACCTTGTATATTCCTGCCCCAAACCTAAAGTCCCCAGATCTGGTTTATTTTGCTGGGGAATGGTATTAGAAGTCAAGATCTGTCCATTGGACATGCTCATTGACACCTGGGTGTCATTGCTTCTGGGATCTCTCCATGAACAGAGCAAGGCGATGTATGTATACTAAGCTGTGCCTACACATTGTGTCTGTGATGATATCTGTCCCTCTGTATCTGTGACATGTGTCTAAACATGAGTCCACAGTCATGTTATTGAGTCTTCTCTATTCCTTTTTTCTTGCTTATTTGTAACTTGTCACTGACAGTGAGAAACATGACTCCCATTCATTTACTTATTTATTCAATTCCAGTGTATCTGCAGAGCAGTTTCAGAAGTTTTACCTCATATTCCTATGAGATGCAACTTTACAAACTAGAGCACCATGTTTATAAGCAGGTCCATAATTTCTTCTTAGTCTTATAGTTTCCAGTCAAAGCACTGCTTTCCAAAGTTACTTAGGTCAGAAACTATTTCGACTGCCGCCTTCAATGAGGCTCTGGCATAGATTCTTTTGTCACAGCCTACATTCCATCCTGGTCGGTTCCCTACCTCCTGGTTGATTGCTTAACGTTGCATACATTAAAGTTCATTCTTTGCACTGTAAAGTTCTATGGTTTTGACAAATGCATAGTGTCATATATTCACCGCTATGGTACCATCCAGATTTTTTTCATCACTTTAAGGATCCTCTGTACTCTCTTCTTCAAACCACTGACAACCATTGATATATTTCTATCCCTAATTTTTTTAGTTTTCTAGAGTATCACAGGAATTGAAACCTACAATATGTATCCTTTGTGACCTGGCTTCTCTCATGCACCCATGTCCTTGTGTGAATTAACAGCTTATTTCATTTTATCTCTAAGTGGTAACCCAGTGCAGGGTGGGTGGACACAGTCCAGCTGCTTACCTATTGAAAGGCATCTTAATTTCATCTAGTTTTTTTGTGATTGTGAACAAAGCCACTACAAATATTTGTGTGCAAGTTTCAAAACAACTAACATAAATAGCTAAGTGTGCGATTGCTGGATTGTATGGTAAGTTTATGGTTAGCTACAAGTAAAAATGTAAAGTTCTCTTTAAAGGCACTCTACTGTCACATGTTTTGGCCTCATGCACCTGCTATTCCTTCTTCCTGGAATGATCTCTAACTCATCTTCTTTTTACTTGTACGCTTCCTTTTTCATAAAAAAGCTTCTCGCTGGCTGGAGTAGCTCAGTTGGAGCATCGCCCCATGTGCCTAAAGGTTGCCGGTTTGATTCCCGGTCAGGGCACATGCCTGAGTTGTGGGTTCAGTCCCCAGTTGGGGCACATACGGAGGGCAACCGATCGATGTTCCTCTTTCACATTGATGTTTCTCTCTCTCTCCTAACAAATAAATAAATAAACAAATCTCTCAAGTGCCTCCTTTTGCAAAATTTGTCTTATTCTCTCTAGACTGTTAGAGATTGTGATGTATATTCTGCATACACCCCCGCATTTCATCCATCACCCATCATTATAATTTCTTATATTGTGTCTTCCTCCCTTACATGCTTATGAACCCTTTCAGCAGAAGTGACATATCTTTCATTTCTCAAACCTCGGTTTTTCATACGAGCTCCAATACCTACTGGGAGCCTGTTAATTGAACGTTCAATTATGCTTTCTAATAATGTTACAAAGAAGTTTCATCTCCTTTCTCATTTGATTTCCCTGGGGTCACTTGTGTTTGTTATTGGTATAATTTGTTTGACATTTATATTTTGCTCATAATTTAACCTATACTTCATATTATTCTGACTTATTTCATTCTACATTTTATATGAATTTTTAGATATATTTCATCCTTTTAAATGGAGAGAGACAGCCAAAGTTAATTTCTTGTTTGCTGTTCGTGTTTTCAGATGCACAAAGTTCTGTTTCTAACACTGAATGCTTTCTCCCCTCCTTAAAAGTATAGGAAACAGATCTTCCTTGAGGTTTATGATAGTTAAAGGTTCGGAGTGAGATCCGCCTCCTTCAAAGTGAGGCATTGGTCATTTAGTCATTGGCGGTGTGCATTATGCGTCTATCAGAGGCTAGAGAAGGGGAGCGGGAAGGATGTGCATCTGCAAGGCGCTTCAGGAGTGAGCATTATCTTTACCTCTTTGAAAGTGCTTGTATGTTCTATGAACGTTATTGGAGTTCCAGGAGGGCATCAAGGGGGAACTTAGGCCTTTGGTGATAGAAAAGCAAAAATGAACAAAATTGGAAGTCATAATATAATGTCTCTTCCTGCCTAGGTGAGAGAAATAAATTATTTAAAATGCCTTAGGCATCTCTGAGCTCAAAAGTTTGTTCATTTCTGTAAAGGTGCATACGTTGAAAGATGCTAAGCCTTTCTTTTATCATTATTTATACACACAGCTCATTTTTGCTGAGATAGAGAGAAAATGTGACTGGAGGCAGCCAGCCAGCTGTGATCTGATCTGGTGGGGGGGGGGAGTGCAGGTAGTGATGGCCTCTGCTCTTGTCATGAAGAGAAAGGAAGCTGGAGGGACAGGTAAGGGGAGGAGGGTGGAAGTATGTCCCAGCCCTACACCACCTGATTCCTACCATCAGCCACACAGATATATGAAGTGAACTTAAGTCTTTGAGGAAAAGACACTTTACTTTACAATCAAAGTCAAGGACTTCTCCCTTATTATAATCATGGGAACATTGACCAAGCGAGAAGAAATTCCAAGAGATAATCTTTCAACACGAAGAACAGGTCCCTGGAGTGGGTGCAGCGGTGATCAGAGCAGCAGGGGAAATGCCCAGTCCAGTGAGAGGGTGCAGGTTCTAGGTCTATACCCACCGGGTGCAGGTTCTAGGCCTATCCCCACCTTGTTCACATTCTGGGTAATAGTGAGTAGCTTTAGTTGAATCATTTTTGATTTGGAAACGATTTTTTGAAAGTACCTACCTTCTAGAACTACTGTGAGGAATTGATCAGCTATCCCGTTTAAAACACTCCCTGCTGCACATGAGACCTTCAGTGTGAGTTACTCTCCTTCCTTCTCCAGCTTATCCGACAGGGACACCTCAGAGCAGCAAGTGCCCACCTGAGACCACGAGGAGGCCCATATCGTTCTGTGTTAGTTGCATCTTCAGACATTTGTGACAAAGAAGTGCCATAAAATGGGAAGAACATTCTCTCAATGCAGGACTAAAACAGGGATCAGAAACCTTTCTTTCCCTTCCTTCCTTCCTTCCTTCCTTCCTTCCTTCCTTCCTTCCTTCCTTCCTTCCTTCCTTCCTTCCTTCCTTCCTTCCTTCCTTCTTTTCTTTCTTTCCCTCTCTCTCTTTCTTTCTTCTTTCTTTTTTTTTTTTAAGAGAGGCATCAGGACCAGAAACCCCTGGAGCTTCCCAGGAAGGAGTTGCTGAGCTCACAGTGATTGCAGCCGCTCGAGCTTGTCGCATTTACTCCCTGTTTCTCAGGTGTGACGCTTTAAACCAAGTGGCCTCTGCACTGTCTTTAGGGTCAACATTGAAGCTGGCGACAGTGCTGCTCAGCACCTGGTGTCCTCTGGAAAAGGGAAACGGGGAAAGAGAAGATGCTGACGGCTCTTGAAGAGAGAAGGGACCAGGCTGGGTGAGACTCTGCCTCTTCTTCCCGGGAATATGGGCCACAGCTCAGAGGCTCTGTGTTAAGAAGCCGGCGGGGTTGGCTCCTTCATCTAAAGCATGTCCTTTGTTTTTAGGTAAGGGCGAGAATCCCAAATGGCAAGGAGCAAGTTATTTTAGGAGCGTTGACATGAACAAAGCCAGCCAGTTGTTTTCCCGTCTGCCCATTTCTTTCTTCCTCTCTGGTATGAAGGAAATAAGGGATACGCCCCAGAGATGAGAAAGCTGGGTGATCCAGAGGTTACCACATTTTGACACAAACTGCACTCTAGGTCTTTAAAACGAGCTGATCTGCATTGTGCTGAATCCAATCTCCCTAATCAATTATTGATGGCCGGTGGGGAGTGATAAATGGCCTGCCAGCGAGGAAATCACACCGCTTCGGCTCAGCATGGAAACGGATGATGGGATTTTCAATATATACAATGCGACCTTTCTACTGATAAGGCTACAGGGGTTTTCGATTTACAATCTAGATGTGTTCATGAAGCTAAAACATTAAAAGTTGCTAAACTCAAAGGAAAATCACTACACCTAATAGTATCCTTCTTTAATTTGATGGAAGCAATTAATGGTGGCATAATTGATTCTGTCCCGAAGACAGAATAGAGTAGACAAAGGAACAGGGTATGAGTTTCTGGTCTGCTATTTCCTTGCTATGACACCTTGAGCTGATTTGCTTTCTCTGTGGCTCAGTTGCTTCATCTGTAAAATGAGGCTATAATTTACTAAAGAAAAATAAAGAACTTAGCACAATCTTGCACAAAATGGGACTGAACAGGTGTTCATTCCCATTCTATTGTCGTTAGTGGGCTTTCCCCTTCATCAACGGAGTAGTGATTTAAAAACGTGCCTGGTTATAACAATGACCTGGTGTATTAGTCAAACAATAAATAAAATATATAAATATGACCTAGCTAGTTTGGCTCAGTGGTTAGAGTGTTGGCCTGTGGACTAAAGGGTCCTGGTTTCGATTCCAGCCAAGGTCATGTACCTCAGTTGCAGGCTCCTGGTTCAGGTGCATGCAGGAGGCAGCCAATCAACATGTGTCTCTCTCTCTCCTCCTTCCATTCTCTCTGAAAAGTAATGGAAAGCATATCTTCCAGTGAAGATAAATTTCATATATATATATATGTCCCTTAGTCCCAATCCAAATTTCCTAAAGCAGAATTTCTAGGGAGAGTACTGGCAACTTGAATTGAAGCCACACCTCCAGGTTTTCTGGCCCACAATCAGGTTTGGGGAAATACTGAGTTATGCAAACCTCACTTTCCTGGTCTAGGCTCCCTTTCTGCTGAAATAATTTACTTTAGTAAATAGAGTGGAAAGCTTCTGGTGCCCTTTACAGGTTTGTTTTTCTTCTTCTTGCTCTGACCCCTGGATCCGTGGGCCCAGGCGCGCCGACAGCTGTTTCCCTCTCCATCTAAACCACCAGCACTGCGGGACCGTGTTCAGCACTCGCCCGCCCAGCTCCCGAGCCTGTGCGTGGACGGCTAGAGGAGGGAGTGTAGGAGGAGCAGACATCCTGAGGTTTAGGGTCTGGGAGACGAGTAGAAAACCCTCATATATGCTCTAACGTCGCTTTGTGGTAACAGGGTCATTTAATTTCTTGTGTTTCTCTTCTCAAAGACCTAAAGATAAGCCCGGCATATAAAAAAGTATGAATTCTATATAACAATAAAAATAGCAGTTACAAATGTATCAATATTCCTATCTTTTTATAAATATCATCAACTACAAATATTGTGATCTTACAGGGTATTAATCAACTTTGAATACGTAAGAGAAATAACATTTTACATGAATTAGAGCTTATCCTGTGAGGGTTTTCTAGACGTTAACCCCTAGAGGGAAAGGAGCTTGTTTTTATAAGACAGAGGAAAAGTATAGGAGAAAAAAATATACTTATTTTTAACTCTATGTCTCTTCTTGTGGGAGATTTTTACTCATTTCACAGTTCAAATGCCCTATAAATTTACAAGTATTCAGGTACTCAAACAGTGTTCAGAATAGGCTTTTTTGGGTATAATTCAGTGGAGTTGCACATTTATTCTTCTCGTGGTTCTTTACACCTTCTCACAGCCCTTCATGTTGGCAGAAACTGGTGGAGAAGTTCAGTCCAGTAGATAGTGAGGAAGCTCAAGTCTCTTCTCTCCATTGGACTGGGGGGGGGTTGGTTTTCAAGACAAAATTCCTTTACCAAGCAACTGGCATCCAGGAGGTGCCAGTCACAGTCCCCCACCGGCTCCTCTCTGCGGGTTATGACGGCACTTCAGATGCAGAGTTGCAGAGATCAGGGAGAGCGCCTGGGAAAACAGCTGTATTGGGAATGGATTTACGTCTATAATGCCTCGTGCTGTTTACGAACCAAGAAGTTAATGTCAGTGATCTTGTGGTAACAGACAGCAACTGAATCTTCAGAAGAAGCCATTGAAGCAAAACAACAGGCAGGATTCTTGTGTATTAAATTTTACTTTGATGTTTTCATCTAAAATAACAACATATAGAGAAATGTGAGTTTTATAACTAACTAGAAAAAGAGAAAAAACATTTCAAAATTATAAAAAATTGGAATGTCAAGTTTATTTCTCTTTTATCAGAGACATTAATACATTATTGGTTCATTTTTGTATAACATTGGGTTTAATCATGTATTTCCAGAAGTTATGTTTAACTGTGGTTTTCTCCACAGTTATCACATGGATAACAGAAAACATCAAAAGATTATAATAAAACTTCTAAATGTTGTGAGATTATTGCATTTTCATTAATTAACATGGTTTTTAAAAATCAGGACTGTATCAGATACATCAAGCACAGAGTCACTTAGTTGGATACAAGTTCCATCTGAAATAAGAAATCAAAAGAGCTTGCTTGTCAGAGTTGGCTCTACATGCAAAAGAAATCACTCCCACAGTATATAGGAACAGAGATGAAAGATGCAATGATCTAAAATATTTCTGCCACTGATCCTAAATGATGCTGAATTCTCAACAATGGTTTTAGGTTAAATCACTAACATCTGTTGAAATGGATTTACTTCAAAGGAAAAGGAATGCTTTAAATGACAGTCCATCACTCATTTCGTTTAATTATGATTGTCAGATTGTGCCTTTAGCAAAGATCAAATAAGAATATATGGAGGACACTTTATAGGCCAACTTTGCAGGCTGGGATGCCCATCTGCTCCTGATAGGAAAGGAGATCCTGAAAACACACTGGGTAAAATAGGGAGATTAAAGAAAATTACATGTGAGTTGGAATCTCCAAAGGATGTCCTATTACAATTGACATACGTCAGCGTGGAAAGATTTCACTAGATTTTAGCACTTAATGTGGCATAGGAATGACTGAGTGGCAAATGGATGACACATTCCACAGTGG
Organism: Miniopterus schreibersii; assembly: GCF_964146895.1. NCBI lineage: Eukaryota > Metazoa > Chordata > Mammalia > Chiroptera > Miniopteridae > Miniopterus > Miniopterus schreibersii. The sequence continues at coordinate 74,136,051 of NC_138108.1, read as the reverse complement.
GAATATTAAGAGATTCTTTTACACAAATAACAAAAATTACAAACAGGATACTTTTGACATAAATCCTCCAATGCCTGAGACAACGTGGTAGGAGGGGCTGATCCATTTATAATGTCAGATTTTAGTTCTTACCAAAATTTTTGGTTTCTGTAGAAATCAGTTAACAAATTTGGAATGCCTTCAAAATATTTATATTACATATTTAAAATGTAGCATGATTTTTTAAAGCACTAGGGTGTTTTTTAATATGATTGTTTAAGTTGTCATTTCCTTCCTAATGTGCCTTGTGTGGTTCCTGACTCACCATGTCTGCTTCATTCAGGACCTGCTTCGAGTGTATCTGTCTGCTGGGCTCTGTTCAGTGGAGGGCCTGAACGACTCAGGCATTTTCTTTTCTTTTGTTCTTCCCTGGGGCTCATGCTCAGCTGTTGGAGTCCCATAAGTGGAGGCAGTTTCACAAGTGCTAGATGACACCACGATTCCCAAGTTTGTGGGCCAGCTGAGGGCAACAGCCAGGTCATAAGTACCCTGTCGAAATCCAGGAGTTCGTCTTAGCCATGTCATTTCAAGCTATTAAAACTTAAGGGAAATAAAAATCAGTTCAACTTTTAGCTTCTCCTCGACTCCTTGAGGGTCAAACTCCCCCATCTCAAGAATCGCCAGGGTCCTGCATTTCTCAGCATGAGCAACTTCTGTGCCTTTTCATGGGACATCTTGATGCTGTCCCCAGGCTCTCCAATACCTGTGCCCTCAGTTTCACTTCTAGAGTCAGCTTCTAAGACTTTAATTTGCAATATCTTGTGCAAATATTGCTATTTTGCAGATTATGATTCGTAGGTCGGAGTGGGACCTAAAATTCTGCATTTGTCACAAACTGCCAGATGAAGCCTTTGCTCCGGGCTTGCTTGCTACAGAGTAGCCAGGGATTAGGGGCCTTCCCTGCAGGCCCTTGGTGTTAAATAGCTAATGAAGCCAGATGTGTTGATTGTAATTAGAGAGAAGCCAGCATGTGTTCAGACTACCAACCCCTCCAAAGTCTCCCCAATTTTTAATTGGATTTGAAACTAGAATTCAAATCTGAATTCAAATATTTATCGCATTAGGAAAATGAGTTAAGCCCACTAAGATGGGGAAAATAATACCCATTTCATGAGTTTATGGTTAGAGTTATATAAGAATTTCTATGAAAGTGGTCTGAAAATAGAAGCACAAAGCAAATCTAAAAGTATTTTCTTAATCATTACTAAAAGATGAAGTGCTATGATTATGTGATTGTCTGGCTCAGAAATAACCACTTTTGCTATCATAAATATATGTGACTATCAAGCTTCAACTTTTCTTTGATATAATATCAATTGCTCCCTGTTTCTGTGGTTGACTAAAAATGAGAAAAACTGATCAATATCTTACTCAGGTTAAACCACAGCATAAGGTTGTTTAGGACTTTCATTAATCATCTCTTTTACGGGGTAACCAATCCAACTTTTTAAAACTTTCACCAATTTTCCAGTCTGTTAAAGCAGGGTAACAGCTTTTTTGTGTGGTTATCTCTCTTTCTTTCCTAAAGCGGAGAGATCAATGACCAATGCACTCTAATAATTAGAACTTGCCCAGCACTGAGAAGAGCAGAATTATCCTGAGCTTTTGCACCTCCCTGAGTTAGAAGATCAGAGAGTATTTCATAAATCAGAAGAAACTCCTGACTGGATGCTGAATGCTTATGTGCTAATACTGTCCTTAAAATCTAGAAAACAATATAAGAATATAGGTAAGAGAACATATTGGTGGCTGCCAGAAATGGTGATGGGGGTAGATGAAATGAGTGAAAGGGTCAAAGATACAAACTTCCAGTTACACAAGTGAGTGGATGAGATGTACAGCTTGGTAACTATAGGCAATAATATTGTATTGTATATTTGAGAGTTGCTAACGTAATAGATCTTGACAGGAGCGGGGCAGTGATTCAGCAATTTGGAGACCCGTTTGTTGCCTGGACAGTGCAACAAGTGCAAGGAAGGACATTTCATGGATAAGCTAAACTGACATCCAAGAGCAAGGCTCCCGGCTTTGATTACACTATGGGGAGGTAGATGATCTTGAGCTCACCTGAGTTGACATAAAAACGACAACTACATAGAGAACAGCTATCTCTGAGAATGACCTGAAGACTAGCAGAACAGAGTTTCTACACTAAGGAAAAGCCACACCGAGACTGGTAAGAGGGGCAGAGACTCAGTCTAGTCAGGACCCAACTACCCCCCACCCCCCGTGTGGTAACTCACAAGTGGGAGGGATGTCACAACCCCAGAGATCCCCCATGAAGAGTTAGGGGCCCCAGCCCCAGCCTGCGGTCCTGCACTAGGAAGGTCTGGGATAACATCTGGCTTTGAAAGCCAGTGGGGCTTACATCTGGAAGAGCCAAAGGGCTGTAGGAATCCAAGGCGCTCTCTTTCTGAGCCCAGGCACAGACGCAGCAGTCTGAAAAGCGCCTGGCTCACACGTGAAGGTGACACATGGACTAATTTCAGGGCACCTGCTGTTATAAGAATGGAAACATTTGATACATTATAATGTACTGTCAAAATCATCCCACGCTGAAGTGTGTATAATGTTTTCTTAAGATATGAATAGCCCAAGGGGGTGAGAATATATTTCCATGCATTTATTATGCAAAGGAGGATTATGCTATTTAAGTTTTTGCATTTGAGAAAACGCAACTTGTGATCAGTCACTGGGAGAAAACCAGTTCTCCTAATAAGTTTCCAAGAAAATTACAAAGTCATTATCTACATCCCGTATGCAAGCTGAAACACGGCCCAAACGGCCCTTATGCTTACTGTAAACCCCAGGGCTCCCGAGCTTGGGAGGTATCCCATACTGGAGCAACCACAGGGCACGTAGTACCCCTGAAGATGCCTCCAGCTCCTCCTCCGAGGCCTCCCCTTCCTGTGGGGCACTATGTTGTGTTCACTTCAACCTGGAAACCGGACTCTCTGTGCTCCCCAGGCTGCTACCACCCTATGGTTTAGTACAACCCCTGCAGCTTTTCTCTTATTCCGCATGCCTCCCCTTTTAGAAGCTATCTGAACCTTTGTTAAGCGACTGAAGCTAGTCTAGATAGCATTCCATGCTAGAGAGCAATAAGCCTTTAGGACAGGAAGGGATGCCAGGGTTGATCGAAAACACTGTCATTTTATACAAGGGGAAATGAAAAGACAGAGTAACACAGATGGCAAGGATTACCAGCAGCATTGCTATCAGGCCCTAGGTGCCATAAACCAGGACAAGTATTTTTTTCCAGCATGCTACAGAGACAGGCTACCATGTCATGGTTTTGTTGTTTTGTGTGTGTGGTTTTTTTTTTAATCCTCACTGGAGGGTATTTTTTCCATTGATTTTTAGAGAGAGTGGGAGGGAGGGATGAGGGAGGGAGAGAGAGAAGGGGAGAGAAACATCAGTGTGAGAAAGACACATCAATTGGTTGACTCCCAGACTCACCCAGGTCTGAATTGAGATCCAATCTGCAACCCAAGTGTGCACCCTTGACAGGGAATTGAACCTTCAGTGGGCAGACCAACACTCTAACCATTGAGTCACACCATCAGGGCAGTGAATTCATGTTTGACCTTTTCAAGTGATGTAATACATTACTGAACTTTATCTTAACTTTCAGACCCTTAACCAGAGTTGATTGGTGATAAGAATACAAATAACGATGGAATAATTAATTTGAGGTGGTGTGTATATGAGGGATCTTTGGGTGCAATAAAATAGCACATCAGAAACCTAATAAAATTACTTAGGAAAAGGGTTGTTTTGGGCTCATATTACCAAAAAAGTGCAAGGATGGAGCTCCAAGGATGACAATCCAGGGACTCAAGTATGAGCTCATCTTCTCTCTTCCTTCCTCCCCTATTGGTTTCTTTGCATCTCCCTTTCTCCAGCTTTTTTACTTCTGTTGCATTTCCATGATGAACTGGCTGCTATAGTTTTTTGTATGCTGCCTTAATTGTTTTTTAAAATGATATGCATTACTAGTAAAGCTGATGGGCTTTTGCCATAAGCCAGGGAATATGGCCAATTGTAATTCCAAGAAACAAGAGAGGTATTTCCATGACACTCTAGCAAAAATGTCCCAGAGGAGGATTCTGATTTGGCTCAAGAACCCATCAGGAGACCAATCATCATGGCCAGGGAGAGGGGATATTATGATTGACTCAGCTTAGTCTGGGGTAGAGCCCACACATATGGGTGGAATAAAGGCAGCTGCCTTTTTCCAAATAATTAAGGGTGTAGGTGAGAAAGATACTACACCGAGGTACTATATGATCCTTTTGCTATCTCTCAAATTAGAGCTCATAGGCTGATATATTCAAATGTAGACCGAGTCTTGGTCAAAGCTGGGACATTAATGATAAAACCTTTATTACTCTTGCACTCCATCCCAATAACCAGCCTTTAGTGAGATGATCTCTTAGAATTCATACAGAACTCAAAATCAGGAGACAACGTGATAAGTCACAGGCTTGGTATTCAAACTCAGCTTCGAACTGTAGTTCAGACACTTACCTGCCTTTTGGAGCTCTTTTGAGTAAGCTATGTAATATCTCTGAATTTTTAGTTTTACAAAATGGGAATATTCACCTTTCCAGTTTGTGAAAGCAGGGAATTCCTGACAGCATGGGGACTCTGATTTCTTTAAATGCTTCCCATCCTCTATTCCTTCTAAAGGGAGAGACAGTTTTATGGTAACTGTAGGAAAACACTCCTGCCTTGTATTTACCTGTCAATACAGTGCATTGGTCTGAAAAGGGCACCTTTAATTTTAATTAAGCTTAAATTTTCTTTTGCTCAGGATATCCTTGCCTCTCTTATGTCTTTTCAACTTTCCTCTTTATTTCATTTTTTTCAATTCTTATTGATTATAGCGAGAGGAAGGGGGAGAGAGAGAGGGAGGAACATGGATGTGAGAAGGAAACATCGATTGGTTGCCTCTCATATACACCCCAACCGGGGACTGAACCCCAAATCTAGGTATGTGCCCCGACTGGGAATTGAACCTTTGACCTTTTGGTGTGTGGGTAGATGCTCCACCCGAGCCACACACCGTCCAGAGCTCCGCTTTCCTTTTGATTCACATATCTCCTCTTAAAGCTCTACTTGATCTCACAGATTACTTATGTTCTTAGAGAAGAAAAAGCACAGGGTGGGAATGAAATTAACAGGCAGTGTGGAGTTTGATCAGCTCTCACTGGTATTGATGAGGTCCAAGGCAGTGAAGAACCTGGGTAAAGATGGTCGTGATTTCCTCCTGCACGCCTGCCCTCCTGCAGTGCTCCTCCTCTCAGTACGAGAGCATTGTTCCCCCATCTGCTTGCCCAAGAACCTTAGAATCATTCTTGACTTTCAACTTGTCCTGCACCCAGTCCACCAGCCAATCCAGTCAAGCCAGCAATAAAATCTCTTTGTCATCCCTCCATTTTCTACCTGTTCCTCTCACACATCTTAGTTCAAACCGCCATCCTCTCCCACCTTGCCTGGTGCCTCCTAATGGTTCTCTCTGCTTTTGCTGTTATCTCCCCACCTTTCATTCTCCTCACCTTAGGCGATCATCCAACGTCTCCTCATTACACCCACCTAAAGCTCAAGCCTTTAGCAACCGTGATCTCGCCTTCACACTTGACCTTGCCTCTCACTTTTTATCCTATTTCCTAACCCCCATCTTTACCCAGCACACTCCAGCCACAGCCTTGTTTGCTTTTGCTCAGACATTCCAAGAACTTTCGTGTGTTAGTCTCCCCAACTTTTCTTCCCTCTGCCTGGAATGTGCTTCTACTGACATTTACATGGTTCTTCCACAACTATGACTTCCTTAAGACCTCTGCTCAAAAGTCACTTTTTCTGAAAGGTCTCGACTCCTCACCTTATCTAAAATGGTTTTCCTGCTTTTTCTATACCCTGCTCTGCTTTTTAAAAATAACACTTACTATTTCTGGACATATATATTATATATTGACTTATTTATTATCACTATTTTTCTGAAGAATGTATGTTTTTGTGTTTAGGGATTTCTGTCTTATGTACATTGCTGTGTCCATGATACCAGAAGCAGTGATTCACATATTATACAGGGTTGGCAAATGTAGGTTTACAGTTGTGAGTGCCTGAAACACCGAGTAAATAAAGCTATTGTAATAATCAGAACTGGCATATCTTTTCCATATGAACAACAGTAAACCTACTTCTGTCCACTCTTATATATTAAATAAATACTTTTTGAATGAATAGCTGAATGATTACTTCTGTGACATACTGGAATTATGCATTGATTCCTTCCTCAATGTTAACCTAAGATCTCACAACTATAGTGGCAGGTTTCTAGTTTATCCAAGTTTCTGGTAAGGATAAACAGAGAGAAGAGGAGTCTTTGCCTTTTTACATTTACTCTCAAGGATAGAAAAAATATCTTAAAGAATTAAAAAGAATTTAAAAGATAATACTAGTCAGCCATAGTACTGAAACTCTAAAACCAAAATACTCTTATTTCTTTCTTTCCCTCTTTTACAGAGGACATGGAGCAGAGAAAATGACAGATCAGTCACTGATGGAATTACTTAGTACTTCCTGAATGAGGGTGTAATTTTTATATCAGGCATCAATAGTCTATGTGGCTCTGGGGATTGAGCTGAATGTTCAGCTTCTATTTCTGGACCTCTGATGGGTTTGTTGGGTGACCTTTGGATAGTTAATGAGTTACCAGTGTTGACAAGGGTATGGTAAAGATTGATGATATGGATTCTGTGAATTACTCAGAACTCTTTGGAGAAAATTGTATGTCATTTTCTTTCTCATATTTAATGGCTTTATATCATTAAATAACCTAAGGGAGAGACATACACTTCTGTCAATGACAGAGTGGCTTCTATCAGACCAATATTGTGGCTGTCAACAACTACACAAGCTATATAAAATTAATTTTACAACTATTTGAAAGTATAAGAGTAGAAACCAACACATTCCCAATTTGAAAGACTAATATCCCAACGTTCTCTACTACTTTTGCATTTGAGATGTTTGCTGATTTTTAATCTGTGCATGATGATACGCCTAGAAGTCAATGGTCAGATTAAAAACTAAAAACATAGGTAATGTTTTTGGTAGTTTCATGTTACTAGAGAGAAAAATAATTAGAGTTTAGATATAAGCAAGAATGAGAGGACCTGATTAATATTTCAGACTTTGAACTATGATTACTAAAAGTCCACACCACAGGAAAGAGGGCAAAGTAAAACAGAAAATCCTCAAAAAGGTTTAAAGCTTTCCTAAAACTATCTCAATTCATTTGGATTTGCGTTGTCTATTTCTACTCTAACCGCCTGATAAACAAAAATAAATTCTCCTGCCAGACAATAGTATACAGAGTCACTGCAAGTTTATAAAAACAATCTCTTGAATTCTGTAAAAATTACCAAAAATGCCTGTAGACAAGACTAGTTGACTAAAATAAAACTCACAGATAATTCAGATAGTGGGATTATATTAAGATAAAAACCATCAAATTTTGATAGATTTAATATATTCTAGGTATGTCTTTTATTAGAGACTTGATGTGCAAATATTTTCTACTAATCAGTGGCTTGTCTTTTCATTTTCTTAACAGTATCTTTCAAAGAACAAAATATTTTGTTTGAGGAAGTCCAATTAATTATTTTATGGTTTGTGTTTTTAATCTATTATTTAAGAAAACTTTGTTTGATTCTAGATCACAAAGATGTTAATTTTCAGAAGTTTTATAGTTTTAGGTTTGATACTTAAGTATCTAATCCATTTATTTTTGTATACTGTAAGAGTTATGGAGTCAAGCTTATTATTATTTTTTTTACATGTGTTCCAGCACTGCTTATTGAAAAGACGATCGTATCTCTATTTAATTGCCTTTGCACCTTTGTGGAAAATTAGTTGTGTGTATCTTCATGGTTCTACTCTGAACTCTATTTTTTTTGATTGATCTATTTGTCAATCTTTATATGAAAAACACATGTAATTCATTACTGTCTCCTTATAATAAGTCTTGAAGTCATACAGTGTTAATCTTTCTGCTTTGTCCTATTTTTCAAAGTTATTTTTGCTATTGTAGGCCTTTAACATTTCCACATGAAGTTTAGAATCAACTAGTTAATTTCTGCCAAAAACAAAAATAAGTAAATATTAAAAACTTGCTAGAGTTTTGATTAAAATTGCAAAACTCTTTATTTGGAGGAGAATTGACATCTTGAAAATACTAATACTTCTTTCAAGTCATGAACATGGTATAGCTCTCCATTTATTTAGTTTTATTTATTTTCTAACATTACCATCTTGTAACCTTCAGTATACAGGCCTTGCACAACTTTTATCAGTTTTTATACTTAATTATTTCACATTTCATGATGCTATAGTATGTAACATTTTTAAAAATTTCAATATTTTTTAATTGATGGTCTATAGAAATAAAATTGAATGTTGTATACTGATCTTATGCAACCTTCTTAAACTCACTTATTTGATAGTTGCAAAATAAAATATTGGTGAAAATTGGGACACACACTTCATCAAAGAAGGTGCATGGATAACAAATAACCACATGAAAAGATACTAAATATTATTCATATTTAAGTAATTGCAAATAAAAACAATACAGGCTTTAGATTGTCTAAAATTAAAATGACTGACCATATCAAGAATTGGCAAAGATGTGGAGCCACTGTAACTCTCAAATACTTCTGATGAAAATGTAAAATGGTACAATTACTTTTTAAATCATTTGTATGTTTTAAAAATTGTACATACATCTACTATATGATCAAGACATTTTACTCCTAGGTATTTATTTACCCAAGCGGAAAGAAGGAAAATGTCCATAAAAAGCAAAATTGTAGACAAATGTTTACACCAGCTTTATTTGCAATAATCCAATATGGGAAACAACCCAAATAATCATCAAATGGTGAATGCATAAGCAACTTGGCCATACAATGACATACTATTCATCAGTAAAAAAAATATTGAACTATTGAAATATGGAACAATGTGCATGAATCTCAAAATAATAATGCTAAGTTTAAAAAGAGGCATAAAAAAAATACATAATTCATGATTTCATATTTATAAAATTAGAATATGGAAACCAATCAATAGCTACAGAAAATAAATCAGTGGTATTTCTATAACATCGGTGTCTTGGAAACTTTTGGAATTACTAATATGTTGATTATCTTGATTATGATGTTGGTTTCATAGGTATGTGTATGACAGACTGTATAATTTTGTATACTTCAATCAAATTGTATCAAACTGTGTACTTTAAATATTTACAGTTTATTATGTATCACTTGTATTTCAATAAAGTTGTTTTAAAATTAAACAGAACAATACACATAAAAAAGGTATAGTTTTGATTAAAATATGTAAGTAAATATGTGACAAGTAAAAGAATTAAGTTAGAAAGGTATAACCTATAAAATAATCATACAGGAATCAATAATTTAAAATACACAATTAACAGAAATTAAGAACTCATATCTAGGTTTACAATAGATAAGAAACAATAAAAGAGAAGATTTACAAAGGAGAAGAGAGTTTAGTACAAACTATTCTGGCTAAAGTTCAAGAGGAATAAACATTTTAAAAGAAGAACCAGAATGAGCAGGAGAAGGGAGAGGATGAAGGGGGACGCCTGTAAGACATTTTACATATGTATAATTGGAGTCCCTGAAGGAAGGCTCAAGAGAATAGGCCAAACGCCTTGTTTAAATAAATAATACTGAAAATTTTAAAAAATAAACATAAAAGCATACATTTAAAGTGTCCTACAGTCCCAAAGTAAAACACCACACTTAAGAACATCATAGTTAAATTATTAAATCCAAGGAAACTAGACAAGGAATCCATAAAGTTTGGAAGTATAAGGATAAAGAATAATATATCCGGCTATTTTCCAAGTAATTAAAATAATTACAAATAGAATTTAATTTGATTTATAAAAATAAGTATTTTGTTATGCTATAAAGTCAATCCACCAGGAAGATATAACTATTCTAAATTTGTGTGGATCTAATAGATGGTTTCAAAATATGTAACACAATCTGGGTTTCTACAAAAAAGAAAAGTTATATGACATAATGTAAGGATGGGTTAATAAAGGAAATGAAATAAACTCATTTTATTGCATTAGTTAAAATTTAAAAAAAATTAAAACCATCATCTTCAGAAGCAAATAAATGAAATAAAATTTGATATTCATCATATTGACAATCTATTAATAGAAAATAACTTCCTTATTCTGATCAAGGTTATATTTAAAAACAACTTACAGCAAGATTATCTTTAATGGTTAATGTTGAGAGTTTTCCCTCTGTAATTAAAAGCTGCATAAAGAGGCTCGTTATCATCACTCTTATCAAGCATCACTAGGGTTTGAAAAGAAAGTTTGGCAAAATAGTTGGACATGCAGTAAATGCAACTTAAAATATATATTTATGTATATGTCATCATGAAACAAAGACAAAATAAAATCTAATTAAATATAATATTTAGTGTTATATTTAAAATTTGAAATGGCCAAGAATAAATATCTACGCTGAAAAATAAAAAGCAAATACAATTTAAAAATTAAAGAGGACATGAATGAATATAAGGATATATCGTATTTACTGATCAAAAGACACAATATTATAAAGCTGTCAGTTTTCACGAAGTTAATTCTTGGATTCAATGTAGTCCTAGTCAGTCCCATTTTGTAGGGGAAGGGATGGGTAATAGCAAGTAGTGGTGAGAACATGGAGCAATTGGGACTTTTCTGCATTGCTGGTGGGAGTTTAAGTTGGTTCAACCATTCAGGATAATTGTGCGTCAGTATCTACTAAAGTAGCATATAAACAAACCCATGGTATTTCCTCCCATATAAAACGATATATAAATGTGTTCAGTGAAATTCATGTACAGGTTTATTCACAGAAGCACAATTGATAATATTAAAAACTAGAAAGAACACAAATGTTCATGTACAGTAAAATTCATAAATACATTTTAGTATATGCAATGCAATGTTGTAGAGCAATAAGGAAATATAAACTATTGCTAATATAAAAGCCTGGTTTAACCCTCCAGTCGTCATGTTGAACTAGTGAAGTCTCAAATGAAGTTATATACTGCATGATTTTATTTATACAAAATTAACAAAGAGGCAAAACTGACTCAAGTAAAAGTCAAAGAGTGGTAATTTTTGATGTGGGTGTGAAGTAGGTAGACCAACGATTAGCAGGAAAAAAAGAAGAATTTTGGCAATGCTTGCCGGGGTCCAGCCCCAGCGGGTCCAGGGGCCCCCAAAGGTGTGGACGGCGTCGGCGATGGAGGAAGGAAGGACACGGAGGCAGCGTTCAGAGCATCGGGAGAATCAGCTTCTTTTTATTGCCTTGTTACAACTGTACTTATACTATTTGATTTTGTTGCTGGTTAAACAACATGGCATCCTGCTTTGTTCCGGTTTCTGTCTTGGCCTTTCACAGTTAATGAATATACCTTCTTATCTGACCTTTGCTAAAGAATTTACGCCTGTTTAGGTATGTTAATTTTTCTCTTACCTACTGTTTTATTTATATTTTGAAGTTACTATTTTATTGCTCTACCACGTAGCTAAAAGGAGAATAACTGAGCCAGCTTTTCTATGTGAATGTTGTGCAAGTCCTAAGTAAGGGCTCTGGAGCTTGCGCGTGATTGTTTTTAGCTGTGGTGACTGACCCCCTGCCTGGCACCTGCCTCGGTCTCTCCGCTGACATTCCCTGCAGCAGTCCGTCCCCATTGTAATAGTCTGTGTGTGATAAGGGTTCAGGTGTAGATTGAAATAAGCTCTTTCCTTGTGGGGATTCCCAGAGCTTTCCATTAATATGAACATCCCCCAGTAATGCATTCCTTGTGGGAACTCACTGGTGGGCTCCCTGTGGATGGCCCTGTGCCCGGCCCCCGGCCTTCCCCTGGTGGGGAACCCCCTGCGGCAATGGGCCTGACAAGTCCTAAGCTTTCTGCTGACAGCCTGAGTTCCTCATAAGCGGCACATGATTTTCCCGTACTCCTTGGGGCTTCTACTGAATCATTGTCTTTTCCAGTCTCATCCGACTCCCCTGATGGGGAAAAGTTTCCAGCTAGGGCAATGCCCTTTTCTGGTGCAGTGGCTCGGGTCAGGACACAGAGCGTCAGAAAGGGAACAAGCATGGGAAGAAGGTCATGCCACAGGCCAAGTCCCATGGAGCACTGGCTGGGCAGATGTCTCCTCCTTGAAGGACTGTGTCCAGTGACAAGGATGGAACGACTTCCGACAAATGCTGATAATCTATTTTTGGTCTCAGTGAGGGAAGTTATATCAATGTGTATACTTGCAGAATTTCATAGAGCTGTATACTTTTTAAAGGTATATACTCGAAATAAAATATTTAGTTAAATATAAATAATAAAATTAAATCACATAGTTCCAATTAATCTAAAATTGTAGTATAACGTGAAATTATAATCTAAAATACTTTGTACCATATGATCAGGTTTCAGTTATCCATGTGAGCAGTGTCTGGTTTTTCAATCATGTTGAAAAAAATAATTCTACATGGGTTTCTCTACATTATTAATGCCATGCTTCTTTGCCTCTGCATTATTTTGTGTGTGTGTGTTTTCCCATTTGAATTTCACAATTAAGCAGAAAATAATTTATAAGGCATAGCATTTTCAGAAAATACTCAGATGTTCTATGTCAAAATAAGTATAAATTAATTTCAGATTATTAGCCTTTGGGGATTTTCTGTTCTTTCCTCTTACGTTTAGCAACAAAACCCAAACTTGACAATATCATAGCATATTGTTTCTTTGAGAAATAACATTTCTGAAGGCTTAACTGATGTATCTACCTTCAATATTCTCCTCTAGGTCTATAAACACAGATGCCTACAGGGACCAGCTGGAAACAGAAATGAAGTAAATGGGCTGTGCAAAATGGCAGAAAATCACTAAATACAAAATAAATAGAACCATTGCAAGAATGATGATGAATGACATCTGACACAAGGAATTGATGGGAACCGTTGTAAAATGGAGAACACGTATTCTCTCTAAGGGATGGGCACTCAGCTTCATGCAGGCACAAAGGCGTGATATGTCCACATGTTTTGATTTATGAAGAGCAATTTTGAACCAAGAATTTGGCACATAAGTATCTTGATGTTTAAATATCGATAACTAATTCAAAACTTTGTAAAATACTGTGCAACAAAACCAAGCCAAACAAATCTGTGTGAGACCCAGCCTGTTTCCATCTTCTGCTCTAAATTTCCAAATCCCAATCCCACAAGTAAATGTATTCGGAACAATAAGTGGCTATTTTTTATGTTATGGATACTGAATTGTGTTATGATAAAGTTTTCCACTTTGCTCTGATTGCTAGAATCCAGATCTGAATTCATGGTCTGCCTTTACATGGTACATTAAAACTTAACATATGTGTTCAGTTTGTTAAACTTACTTACAGTTTCATATAATAATCTGCCTTTAATTTCTTCATGGACTTGGCTTTCTATTTTAAAGCTTCTTTAAATAATTTTGGAATAAGCATTGATTCCGTATACATCAATAAAATTAATCATGATATAATAACAGAGTATTTAAATAGTCAATAAATATATCAGAAGGTGCTTAATTCACAAATCATCAGGGAAAATCAAATTATATCACAATGAGCTATGACAGTATTATCAGAGTAGTAAACCTTGAAAAAAAAGATATAATGTTATAGGATCTCTTACCCCTTATGACAGCATGGACAGACCTAGAGAATATTATGCTAAACGAAATAAGCCAGGCCGAGAAAGACAAACATCACATGATCTCACTTATATGTGTAGTCTAAAGAACATAATAAACTGATGAACAAAACAGATCTAGTGACATGGAAGCATGGATCAGACTGACAAATCTCAGAGGGAGGGCGGGGGTGCGGGAGAGGGTGGGGAGAGATTAACTTATATGCTTATATATATAACCCATGAACACAAACAATAGTTTGGTGAAGGTCTGGGGTGGAGGGTGAGTGCTGGGTGGAAGGGGTCAATGGGGGGAAAAAGGGGACATCTATAATATACTTTAAACAATAAAGATAAATTAAATGAACAAACAAACAAAAGACACAAGTGTCCTAGGATAATAATACTTTATAATATATCCAAGAAAGGTTGATCCAACAAGAAATGTCTGAAATATGGCTAGGAAAAGAAAGTCACATAATCCAAGTAGATACATTTTAGGAAAGAGAGTTCCCTGGCCCAAGGGTTCAGTGTAAAACCTTATTTTGAGGATGCTCATCTCAGGTACCACAGGTACCTCATATGTGCAAGATTCTCACAACAGCTGATAGAGAATAATATTAAAATATTCAAGTCATAGACCCCTGTTCAATTGCACTTACACAATCATAACCAAATAATCCCCATATGTATATATCATTGTCCCACACAGAATTCCCAGTGGGGAAGATTTCACTGGACAGAGGATCTATTCTATTACAATTATATACAGATATTTAAAAAATATATATATGTTTTCATTGATTTCAGAGAGAGGAAGAGAAAGAGAGAGAGATAAAAATATTGATGAAAGAGAAATATCATTGGTCAGTTGCCTCCTGCATGGCTCCTACTAGGGATTGAGCCTACAACCAGGCATGTGTCCCGACCTTGAATTTAACTAATGACCTCCTGGTGCATGAGACTACACTCAACCAGCTGAGCTACACTGGCCAGAGCATTTACAGATCTTCTGTTAGCATCTGTGCTCTGAAATGACATGCCCCATCCCTGGATCCTTGAGAGGCTCTTTCCTCTGGTCTCTCAAAGTTCAGAGGTCGACTCATAAATTTGTGAAGGTGATGTCTCCTGAATGCCAGACAGCCAGTTCTTATTGTGAAATTATGCCTTTTATTTCAACTACTTAGCACAAGCATACCTATACACATACACACTTATTCAAGGAACAAGGAAAGTACCAAATGCTAAATGTATACTGAATGACAATCTTTTCAATGACAATGATAAATATGTATATATACATAATTTCAACTTTGCTCATGAAATAACTGAAAGAAGAAAATGAATTGATTGTCTAAGATTACACAATTTACATGCAGTAGAGAGACTGAATTTCAATCTAGAACTGCTTCATTTTAAAAATTTTATTTTATTTTTTTGCCTGGCTGGGTGTGGCTCAGCGATTGAGCATAGACCTAGGATCCAGGCGATTCGGGTTCGATTCCTGGTCAGGGCACATGCCCTGTTGCGGGCTCAATCAATGACTCTCTCATCATTGGTGTTTCTATCTCTCTCTCTCCCTCTCCTTTCCTCTCTCTGAAATCAATAAAGATGTATTAAAAAAAAACTTTATTTTTTTTTTTAAATTTTAATTTATTGGGGTAACATTCATTAATAAAATTATATAGTTTTCAGGAGTACAATTCTATAAAACATCATCTGTATATTGTGCTATGTGTTCACTACCCAAATTCAAGTTTCCTTCCATAAGCATTTATCCCTTCTTCGTGCTCTTCTATCTACCACCCCCCCCCCCACTTTCCTCTGGTAATCACCATAGTGTTATCTGTATCTCTGAGTTATATTTTGTGTGTAATCCCTTCAACTTAGTCACTCAGCACCCCCTTAACTCCCTCCACTCTGACACTTGTCCATCTGTTCTCTGTATCTATGAGTTTATTTCTATTTTGTTTGTGTTGGTCATTAGATTATACATATAAGTGAAATCATATGGTATTTATTTTTCTTTGACTGGCTTATTTCACGTAGCTTAATGCTCTCCAGTATTTCACTTAGATTTCCATCTTTTTTTAAATTTTTTTATGGCTGATTAGTATTCTATTGTGCAAATATGCCACAGCTTTTCTATGCACTCATCTGCTGTTGGGCACTTGGGCTGCTTCCAAATCTTGGTTATTGTAAATAATGCTGCAATGAAAATAGGGGCATATATTCTTTAGAATTTGTGTTTCGGGTTTCTTTGGATATATTCTCATAAGTGGAATCACTGTGTCATAAAGGCAGTTCCATTTTTAATTTTTTGAGGAAACTCTATATTGCTTTCCACAGTGGCTGCTCAAATCTGCATTCCCATCAGCAGTGCTTGCATGAGCATTCCCGCTTCTCCACACCCTCACCAACACTTATTGTTTGTTGACTTATTGATGGTAGCCATCCTGACAGGTGTGAGGTGATAGGCCACTGTGGTTTTAATTTGCATTTCTCTTCTTTTAAAATATATTTTTATTGATTTCAGAGAGAAGAAGGGAGAGGGAGAGAGAGAAGCATCAATGATGAGAGACTCAGATTGCTGATGGCTGTTGAAAATAAGCAATTACAGAAAACATTAATGGCTTTACCTTAAACGTTCTCCCATTGTTCAGAATTCTTCCCAATTCCTGCCACACCTAGGAGGGGCCCTGGGGCTGTGAGATTACCTATGGACGCCTCTCTTCTCTGGAGACTGAGCTCTTTCCAGAGAAGGATGGTTACACTTCCTGGTTGGAAACAGACAAGAGTCTTTTAAATACAAGGATGCTGGAGGTGCACACTTGAGGCCAGTCCTGAGCTAGAACACTTGCAAATCCACAATCGCTGCATTTTTTACCTGTCTGTCATCAAGCTGCATGAGATGCCAAGTCATAGACAGAAATCAGTTTTGTTTTTCCCCATTGAAAGTAAAAAATACCTGTCAGAACCCTATTGTCTATAAGGCTAGCACAGTCACTCTCTGTTATTCAGGTTTATATTGAGAACTAAGTAATAACTTTAGAAAAATATGTCAATTATAAAAGGATAAATAGTCCTAATGCATATACATCAAAAACAGTTATGGTATTGACATTTGAAGCAGAGTACACCAAAGCTTCCAACAATCCATTTTCCAAAATAGGAAGGCTTTTCCAATAAAGCTAGATTGCTTAAAATTCTATAGGCACAACACCCTCCTCAAAATTTAGGTCAGATTTGGGTGCAGTTATAAGTATTTATTAGCCATGCGTCAAGAATTCCTATACTTAAAAAAAAAAAAAGAATTCCTATACTTTTCCCACAATCAATTACATCTTGGTGTAGAGTCCCCATGATAACTATATGAACAAAACAAGTCAGACAAGACAAATTCTAGTAAAAGTCATGTTGGCTTATTAACTGAACGATGGTCCCAAATACTAATGAAGGGCTCCTTTGTCCAAGCCTCATTCAGGCAAATTGACTTAGTTCAAAGCAGAAAAAAATGAATGTTTCCCTCTAACTTCTACCCTAAACTAGGCCTTGTCTTTGCAAAGGAAATGAAGCCAGAGGTAGTCCAAGGGATGAAAGCTGTGTCCTGGATGTCTAATATAAGTCCAACAAAGGTTACAGCAGCTTCAGGCTTGGCCATGATGTGGGAGAATGAGTCCAAACAGAGAGACAAGCTGACCATGTAGTTATTCTGAAGGAAATATTTGCCAGATTGCGTATTCTTAGTTGGCAGTTTAGTTTTTTCTTTAGCACTTTGAATATACACCCCACTCTCTCCTGGCCTGTAAGTTTTCTGCTGAGAAATCTGCTGATTGCCTTATGGAGGTTCTATTGTAAGTTATTAGCTTCTTTTCTCTTGATGCTTTTAAGATTCTTTCTTCATCTTTGGTTTTTCAGTTTTATATACTGTCTCTGGGAGAAGATGTCTTTAAATTGAGTTTCTTGCATATGAATTTCACAAACTTGGACCTCCAATCTCTCCCCACATTTAGGAAGTTCCTAGCCATGATTTCTTTAAATAAGTTTTCTGATCTTTTCTCCGTCTCTTCTTCTGGGACTCCAGTGATTCACAGGTATGTGTTTGTTTGTTTTTTTGTTAATCTTTATCCAAGGATATTTTTCCATTGATTTTTAGAGTGAAAGGGAGGGAGGAGGGTAGAGACAGAGAGAGAAACATTGATGTGAGAGAGACACATCAATTGGTTGCCTTCTGCACAGACCCCAAGCAGGGCTAGGGATTGAACCTGCATCCCAGGTACGTGCCCTTGACTGGGAATGAAATCCACGACCCTTTGGTGCACAGGGCCCATGCTTTAACCACTAAGCCACACTGGCCAGCACAATCCCTACCTCTTTTAAATTGTTAGTCCACTTGTCTGATTGTCAACAAAGACACAGTTTCCCCATCTAAATAGCACAGTAAGACAAATATAATGAAGTAACATGAATAATACAGATAATATAGTTTTGGAGAGTTCAGAAGAGAGAGATATCACTTTTGAGGGTTGTGATTAAGATTAATAGGCTCAAACAATTTCCAATACTATATAGGAAATGTCACAGATGATTGATCTGGAAAAGCGTGATGATGGAGGTAGAAATTTAAGTGTGTAAGATTTGTATAAATAGATTTGTAGGGTGCCTAGAAGGGAAGTCCCCACAGGGCCTCAAATTTGCCTGCAACTCCATACACATTCATGGCTTTCCAGCCTCGCTGTCTGATATCTTTGTTTTGAGACGATACATTTATAAGAGTATCCATGTATAAATGATGATAGGAGGAAGCCCCTCAAAAGACTGAGGGGGTTCTAAGAAGTCCACCCTATAAGTATAATGTCTGCCAATGAGCCTTCTGCTCAGGATGATAAGGAGAGAACCTTTCATGAAATAACTAAGGATCTGTGGTTTTGGATAAAATGATCTACATGCAGCTTGTGATGGCGCATGTGGTGGCACCATGTGCTCTCATGGTGCTAAAAGACTGACTGCTACTGGTCCAGCACCACTTGGCTCCAAATCTGATTGTGTGAGTTAGGAATCTCTGAAATTGCTCTGCCCCTGCTGTCAGGACTCATCCCTTTTATGGCATCTGCTAAAACCAAAGGCACTAAAACTGCTCTGCATTTGGTCCCTAGTTCCACCAGAATGTTGTTTCATCTAGCATGTCTCCTAGATCCTGGTCGTTTGCAAAAATTCCTTATGCATGGACCCTCAGCTTTCGTAAGCTCATGAGCCCAAAATGTTTAAACTATTTGAAAGGCTGTCTTGTCTTTATGTCTTACTTTCTCTCTGGTATTCTATTCATTGGATCAGTAAAGTTTACGGAGTTATAAATAAGAAGCTGATTGCTCTTAGTTCTAATTTTTAACTGATTTTTGTTTTTGTTAAGGTATAAATAACTTACAATAAATTGCATTTATTTAAAATATACATTTTAATGAGTTTTGACATACATAGATATTCATAAAACCATCATTGCAATAAACATAATAAATATATATATTTACCTTTAAGGTGACCTCATGTTCTTTTGGAATCTCTCTTTCCAGTGCCTCCCCATCAAACTCTATCCCCCATTCTCCAGACAACACCAATCTCCTTTCTGTCACTAGGGATTAGTTTTAATTTTCTAGTCATTTGTATAAATGGAATCTCATAGAAGTTTTTTGGCAGGATTTGTCTCCTTTCATATGACATAGTTATTTTGAAATTCATCTATATTGCTGTGTATATCAATATCCCTTTACATTGTTGAGTATTTTCCAGATCGCCTGGCATATATCAACATTTGTTGATCCATTTATCTGTGGATGGATATTTGGGTCATTTCTAGTTTTTGGCTATTACAATTAAAGCTGTTCATGAGAATTCATGTAGAAGTCTTTGTATAGGCATATATTTTTATTTTTATTGGGTAAATACCTGCAGGTAAATAGTTAGGATTTAAGGAAGATGTATGTTTAATTTTTAAAGGAACTTCTTAACTATTTTGCAAAGTGGTTGTACTGTTTTACATTTATCAACAGTGTATAAGAGTCAAATGTGCACAGAAACAATAAGTTCAATTTCTTTAATTTTAGCTCTCTGGTGATAATGTAATGATAAATCATTGTGGTTTTAATTTAGCCTTCATTTAATTTTTTTTTTTTTTTTTTTACTTAATGGAAATAGAGAAAAGTGAAACAATTCTCGAAGGGACTAAACTAATAGGGAAAAGGAAAAGTAAGGTACAAATCAAATATGTAAAGGAATTAGTAAACAATAGATATGTAATTTTAAATGATTCTATTAAAAATAAACAGCAGTTGGGAAGGTCGAGCATTTTTAAATGGAGTAGAGATATTATAATCCCTACAAAACAGAAACTAATTTTAAGTGTATATGGAAAAGCAGCTTAATAATAGTGGTGTGTGGACAGACTATCACAGGATTTCAAGACTGGGTGGAGAAAGATAAATTAGAAAGTAACTGCAATATTCTAGGCAGAAGTTAACGGGAGAAAGATTGGTGGGATAATAATAAAAAGAAAAAAAAATTATCATGAAAGCCTCCAGTGCTTGGTTATCTAACAAGAAGGACTGTGGGTTATGCTTTTTTATTCTTTTCTTTGTACTTGCTAATGTTGGGGTTGCTTTGCATCTTTTATGATAAACGTATCATTTTCTAGCTGAGTTATGAAACAAAAAAATTGAAGATTTATATTTAAATATCCAATATCAGTCAGCCACTATTCAGGCAATGCAGTATAGTGATGCACTGGTTGGCCATGAGGAGGACAGAGCCCTGGGAGAGTTTCTTCCTGCCTCGGTTGAAGCTGAAATGCTGCTGTTGACTCATCTCTCTGAGGCTCCATGGTGAGCGTTTCCACCCCTTTCTCCTCGGAGGGCCTGCCTCCGTGCTTTGTGAGAATTAACGGCCTTGTTCTTGGCATTTCAAAAAAAATGAATTGTGGATTCTCAATGGCTTCATGCCTTCCAGTCTAGCCGCACTTTCCTGGGGTGCAAGTGCTGAGATTTTAATAGTTCTGCATGTCAGAGATTGGTGACCATATATATCTGAAGTGTTCGAAAGCCTGTGGCTTCCTGTCTCTCAGCACCGCAGGAAAAGTCTGAGCTGAGCAGAAATTAAACAGAGGCAGGGGTCTCTGTGGGTTTGATCTACAGAATGAATTTGGCTGAAAATACAATAAAGCTTTGACAATAAAGTCGCTAGCAGTGGCATCTTAATGTTGGCAAGGGTAGAGTGGAAGGTGATGCTACTAGCACATTCTCCAAGCCAGTGTTCAGGAGCAGCTAATGAATCCTGAAGCCATCGTTTACTCAGGCTGAAAAGCTAAACTGTGAGAACCTGTTTTTAATACTGTAAGAGAGGGAGCATTCAACATAGACCACGTGTCACATCAGCGGCAGAGGGAGGGAGTGCGGGGGTATATTTTTAAACTAGAGGCTCTATCAGAGCTGCTAGAGGAGACCAGGATACAAGCAGGAGAGAGGCATGTCTGCAGGGCATGTTGCGAAGAACAAATGTATCCAGACACCTGGGCGACTCTCTATGGAAACTAATGGCACAAGCAACACTTTGAAAGTATATTGAGGTGAGTAATAGGCAATGGGATACACTTGTGAATTTCTCGTTGTCATTTGCATCCCCCAAACTAGCTACAAAGTATAGACAAGTGCTCTCAGAGAAGAGTGTGACTGTAAGAAGTACATTCTGGCGCCTGTTTTTTAATGTTTACGTTAAGAGAGGTGACTGTTAGGCAGAAACTGGTGAATATTCAAGCTCATACCTACTATCTAAAGAAAGTACATGTGATTTCAGTTGATTCAGAAAGCATTTCTCCCCAATGTGAAAAACGTTAGGGAAAGTGCCAGGATCTGAAACAATGTTAGCAGATGCCAACACCACAGGTATTAACACTCACTTTAGCCTTTTTAGCCAAATCTGCACAAATAGATTTTAATCATTAATAGTGGCATGCTTGCTGAAACTATCCCGTATCATATTAATTATTTCCATTTCACCATTACAAACATGTCCTCCTTCTTTGATTTTAATTGGGATTGGGGGACACAGATTCAGGCAAAAGAACCAGACTTGGTGACTCTGTGACTGAAGGTAAATTTCAGTTTGTTAATTAGCTTATATCACGTGAATTCACACATGAACCTCTCACTGGTTGAATCTCCATATTCTTACTTAAAATAGTGACATAAAACATATTTTAGAGCAATAGTAAATCAGGTAATATAAATTATTTAGCACTATGTTTGATAAATTTGGGACTCATTCCAATCCAAACAAGCCTTTGCCTGAAGTGGCCCTTAGTCTGGTTCCACTTTGAAAAGATACAAATGGGGAGACTTTAGCCAAAGAAGAAACTTTCCTGCCTATATCCCAGGGGAGGAATACAAATGTGGTTAGAGAGAGAATTGTAAACAAATCTAATTTTGCCAATTGCCTGCAGACTATTACTTCCAGCTTTCTTGGTTTTCCTCTAGACCCTTTGTGTAGATAGATGTACACAATCGTGATTAATTACTTGCCTCTTGCTGGTGTTTGTGGGTAAGACCATTTGCTCTTAGTATATACCTGGGTTGATATACCTAGATGCCATGAATTTCTTACTTTTTAATAGAGTGTAAATTTTTTATAATTAGATTTTCCATTCTCTGTAAGAGAATAGTCACCTCTGCCCCTTTCATGGTGTAGTTACTTCAATTACACATAAACACTGAGAACCTTTAAGGGAGTACATCCCTTCAGGCAATGCACTTAGGTAAATTTCCTAACCTTTCATATAGACGGCTTGATTGAACTATCTTCTATCATCTTTATGAGACTCCCACAGGATAAAGTCTAGAAGAATGACTTAAAATGTATCAGGTAATAGAAGGGATAGAGAGCACTGATGACCTTTCTTCATTAGATTTGCAAGCCATGTGTGCTTTTTCTAACCCAGTAATTAACTGTCCAGGATTGTTTTCTTGGCTTTATAGGTTTTATCTTTCCACATCTGTTAATGTTATATAATTAACCAAAGCCTTTGTATTTGTGAAAAATACCTGAGGACTCAAATGTGGGTGGCCATGTGCTTTGCCATGTGAAGGAACTAGAAATGAGGGAGCAACTGATAGCATTGTACTCAGCTAGTTATTAATAATAGGAAATGAGTAAAAGGGAGGCCTGACGTTATAAGCATGGCCATCTGGGCAGCTTCACCTCGAAGCTGCAATTTCACACTCCCCAAGGAACCACTGGTCCATTCCATGCAGAGCACTGAGGGAAGGGACTGAACAAAGGGGAGATGGATGCATGCACAGTAAAGTCAGGGTGTCAAAGGGAAAGTGCCAGTCAGTCTAGTGTGGGGAACCATGGATTGGCTAGCGAGGGTGGGGGTACTGCAAGCCCACAAAAATTTGGAGATACATAATCCCACAGACAAAGGAACTTGCTCTCTTGGCCCTTGTGGCTCTCTTGTTCCACTGCCTTTACTGCTGACCATTGTCCCTCCTTAGCCATGTGTCCCTGTGGACCCCACATAGGATGGACTGATGGACTACATCGGGGATTTACAAACTAAACTAGCCTGATGCTGGATTGGGCTGTGCAGACATGGAATGGAAATTGTGGGCAACTGTTTTAATCCTAGCCCTGCTAAAGGCACAGCTGGATTTCTTCCTTGGTGGGATCAAAGGAAATGAGACCTTGGAAACACAGGGATTTAACTTCATGCAAATAAATGCCACTCATTCTCCCATGCAAGTCTCAAAAAATTATTTTCCTCATGACATCGCAAGAAGCCCACTTCCCCTTGCAACTGGTGGGGACAGGGAGATCTCCCCTGTCCAGGATTGTTTTCCTTGGCTTTGGAGGTTTTATCTTTCCACATCTGTTTATAGGAAATAGTTACCCCAAAGCCTTTGTATTTATTTAAAAGACCCTGAGGACTCAATATGGGTGGCCACGTGCTTTGCACTTTCATGTGAAGGAACCAGAAATGGAACAAAGAATTCATAAATGATTTAATGTAAATTTGTTTGGGGAACTGATAGATCTCTGCTTATCACCCTGTTTCCACTTGTTATGGATTTGTAATACAAAAGAGCCTACCCCCCTTGCAGATTAATGAAGGTGGCCTAGAGATTCTAATTTCCCAAGTGAAACACTTTTTACACAGTGGTAGCTTTGGGAGACAGGTCTGAACCTCATTAAACTTACTGTGTGTTGTACATGGACAACCTAATTCAATTCCTGTAAAAACAGGCAAATAGGCTGTCAATGTAAATTAAACCCAAAGGCAAACAAGTGTCACTATGGCACTATATTACATGAGCATTTATCTCATGGACGGAAAAGTGAATTAAACTGTTAATTTCAATATCAATTTTAGAAAAACAAGTCCCAAGCCGTAGGAGTGAAAAATAATTTTTTTTCACATGAATTACAATATCTCCCAACTTTCCTCCTAATGAGGTTCACATTTAGTTTGCAGTGTCTCCCTTTTAAAATCTTATTTCCCATACCTTCAATTTTGCCTTCATTTAAAATTTTCTAATTTACCTTTGGACCCCTAGGTAACCTTCTCAGAACCGTTCTGCTCACCATGACTAGTGATGCCACTTATGTCAAGATATATCAGCCCCTTATTCAGTGTCATTGATGACTATTTAAAACTTTCACAAAATATTATAAAAACCTAGGGCACACAAGGACTATCTTGACTGCACCAACTGAAAGCTCCTTTGTCTCCTTCTCATGTCTCTGTCGACTCTGTCTTTCTCTGTCAAACATTCTGAATTTAAGTCACATTGACTTACTCAGAATTCTTTGATTTATGCCATTGTGTCTTTTTCCAACGGGTAGCCTTTGTCTGGGATTTGTTCTTGTTTACCTTTTCAAACTATAGTACAATGTTCCATCTTTCAAGATTTAAATGGTGTGTGTTGCCTTGATCATGAACCTTTCCTCCATGGATGACTTGACTTGCAGGAGGCCCCTCTGCTCCCAGTACAAAATTCTTTCACAGCACTCACAATTAGATACAGCTTCAAGCCCGCCTTCCTCATTACGCTTCTATCTTCATGATGAAAAGGTAACACATCTTGCTTGTCTTCATTTTTCCGGTATCAAGAGCCATGACTGGCACAGTGTATGTTCAGTAGACTTAATAATTTTTCATTGGATGACTAAGGTTGATAAATATGAAGAAAGTAATGGATCTTTACTTTCAATCTCAATAGCAAAAGTAAGCTTTATCACAACCCTAATTTTTGTATTGGAAAACCTGGCCCTGAATGCATCCTAGAGACTTTGCATTTACCCTGTGGGCACAGTCTTGAACCACAGGTTGCCTGAGTCTAGGTAGAACACTGTGCGATCCTCTATGGACGGGAGAGGGCTGTAAGGAGCTACTAAGAGGGCATCTCCCACTTGTCCTCCTAACTTGCCTTGGAGGCTGTTATGAGATAGTTTCTCATTGTCTTTGGGGTTCTTTCTACTCTACTCCCCTTAAAATAGAGCTACAGAATTAAAAAACACACAAAACTTTAACATTTAGCTACCACCCAGATTTGGCTCCAGTTAATGGATATATCCCGTAATTTGTGTCATAGTAAATTTTTTTTTTATGTGATCCAGGTAAAAAGCACATTTGGCTTATTTTTTTCACTGTCTATATAAGTAACACTAGTCCATTGTCCATTCATGTCTGAAAGTACCTGTTACCTTTACAGGTCAAGTCAGGTCAGTCTGGTGAACCTGACAATTCCTTTCTTTTTAAAATTTATTTTCTTTCTTTCTTTCTTTTTCTTTCTTTCTTTCTTTCTTTCTTTCTTTCTTTCTTTCTTTCTTTCTTTCTTTCTTTCTTTCTTTCTTTCTTTCTTCTTTCTTTCTTTCTTTCTTTCTTTCTTTCTTTCTTTCTTTCTTTCTTTCTTCTTTCTTTCTTTCCTTCCTTCCTTCCTTCCTTCCTTCCTTCCTTCCTTCCTTCCTTCCTTCCTTCCTTCCTTCCTTCCTTCCTTCCTTCCTTCTTTCTTTCTTCTTTCTTTCTTTCTTTCTTTCTTTCTTTCTTTCTTTCTTTCTTTCTTTCTTTCTTTCTTTCTTTCTAAGTAACACTAGTCCATTGTCCATTCATGTCTGAAAGTACCTGTTACCTTTACAGGTCAAGTCAGGTCAGTCTGGTGAACCTGACAATTCCTTTCTTTTTAAAATTTATTTTCTTTCTTTCTTTCTTTTTCTTTCTTTCTTTCTTTCTTTCTTTCTTTCTTTCTTTCTTTCTTTCTTTCTTTCTTTCTTTCTTTCTTCTTTCTTTCTTTCTTTCTTTCTTTCTTTCTTTCTTTCTTTCTTTCTTTCTTTCTTTCTTCTTTCTTTCTTTCTTTCTTTCTTTCTTTCTTTCTTTCTTTCTTTCTTTCTTTTTCTCCTTCCTTCCTTCCTTCCTTCCTTCCTTCCTTCCTTCCTTCCTTCCTTCCTTCCTTCCTTCCTCCCCCCCCCTCTTTCTCTGTCTCCTTATCTTTACACCCATGCTATCTGGTTTAGATTACGTATAATTAGTGCTCAGAAATAATATTTCCTTAATTTTTTTTAAAAAATCATCAAAGAAGACCGTTATCCTCAGGTGTATAATAGCAATCTTAGAGAAACAAGTCTTAAGATGCAGGAGCTTAAAATATAAGGGTTTCCTTTCACTTGAATTATATGACAAGGACAAGATACTAGAGGATAATAATTTGTTGTTTATAGGAAAACTTCAGATATTTCTGCTTTATACCTTAACATAACTCTTGTTTTCCTGTAGACTAAAAGAACCTCCATATAGGGAATAGGAAATCAATAATATTATTTAATAGTTGTGGAGACTTAGAGATAATTCACTAGGGCACACACCATTGTCTAAAAAAATAAAGTTTGTTGGGCATTAATCACACCAAAAAACACAAAGAGCACAGAAGATACCCAAGGTACCCAATATTCTTTAATAGTCATCACATTTTTTTTATTCATTAAAGACCGAAACTAGACCAGAAACAATAATTGTCACTTGGAAGTAATTGTTTCTGTGGGCATCATAAATATTGCTTAATCCCTCAGCTCTCATTTTTTTCTTTTATAAAATGAGGATAACAATATCATATTTACTGTTTATGAAAAAAAAGTAATTAGGTCACAATTATAACCAAAATTTAAGCCATGAGAGTCTGATGTAATGACATTTTCAGAATTTCTCCAATCAGTAGTAAAAAGGCATGTTAAATTACACCGAGAATTCACAACACTGCTCTCTCCATTTCCCTGTTGTGGGATGACTGTCTTAATAGAGTCATGGAAATGCCCCAAAACTATACGGCTTTTTTATGCAGGTGACCACTAGCATTCTAGAAGGTATCTATGGTCCATCAATGCAGGCTTAGTAAGAACTAAAATAACCTGACCAAGCATTTACCACCTGCCCCATGAAGCCTAGAATGTCTTTCTTTTAGAGAGTAATTCAACTTGGGAATTTAAGCGTAGTAAAGGCATGATGACCTTCCTTTGTCTTAGAAGTATGTTTCTAAACTTATTTGTTTTGCCTTGCTATTGTTTTTAAATTGAATGTTGCAAAGAAAATGAGTGATAAAGTCCCTTCATAAATCATAAAAATACTCTTGTAAACATTCATCTTCATAGATAATCCAATAAAGATAGCTGCACCTTCAGTATAAAGATCCCCTTACACTTACTTTGGTCCCTCATCATGAGTGGGGCAGCTGTGATCATCCCAGTAGTTCTAACTGTTGGCCCATTATGTCAACTCACAAATTACAGAAGTCGGTATGCAATGCCCTCTTCCCCTTATGAAGTCCTATAGATGGTATGCCAATTTTATGTTAGTGCTGTTTCCAAGTAGATCACTAACTGAGGGCAATAACTCTGCCCTCCAAATTTCTTGCTTTATATGCGGATCACATCATTGCTACTCAATAAACGCCACTGGGTTTGAGTCCTTTTTGATTTCCATGCTAATGTAGTTAACCTGTCCTTGTCCAACTATGGCAAAGAAACGATGCCATGCACCAAGTAAATTATGGGTCTCCTAAGGGACAGTGTGCATCATGGTCACTTCAAGCTTTAAGACAATATCACTGGGAGAGGGCAAATGAGGACCTGGGTAAGGAAGCCAACCAGTGACACTCAAAGGACACAATTCAGACAGGCACTTATTCTGCCTTTGCAAAGGCCAGCTGTCAAGCCTTTTTATAATTATCACATGTGACAATTCATATGCTAATCTCAGTTTATCCAAAAATAAACCATCCTTTCAGCCAACAAATCCAAACAGCAGTGTGTTTTCCAATTGGTGGCATGTCTGTGATAGGAAATTAATTCCTTATCAATGCCTCGAAAGTGGCTCCTCCCCTAGAGGGGGGATTGAGTCATGGAGAAGATATCTCCTATTGAGTCACGGAGAAGCTATCTCCTATTGAGTCATGGAGAAACTATCTCTTAACTTGATCAAATGATTTAATAAAATGTCCCTGAAGTGCATTTAACAAAAGCCCTTTAACTCAGGTTGGGGTAAGTAAGTAAGTTAATGACTCTGAGACTAACTTCAAGTGCTGGTTTCCACTTGCTCTGCTAGGCCTGGCTTGTTGGAGAAAGTTGGCATCTTTTCATTGGGAACTGGCTTCCTGCAACATACTCAGTACCTGCAGCTGCCATGTCCGCAATCTGCCTGGTGGAATGACATATGCTGGGCCTTGGGTGGCTTGCATTGGGCAATTTACAGACAACACTGAGAACAGGATCAATGAGTACTGTCTGTTAGAGTACGGGATACAAATTTCAATGTCTTATAATAATTTTAGAAAAAATACCAGTCCAACTACCTGTTTCTCTTTGTGCATGCAGGCTGAGAGGCCAGTGCTTAGCGCCTGGCTTACCTCTCCCAGGAAGTCTTGGAAACTGACTTGGGCCAGTCTTCTCCAGTTCCCCACATCAAATGTTCCTTCATTATGGGCACTGGCTATTGGCTACATTTATTTAATTGTTCTATAGGTTGTATTATTATCTTCACAAAGACATAGATTTCTCCTGGACTGTAATTAGGTACTAGAGCCCTGTGTTCACTGAGAATAGTCCTGTGCTTTATACGTCTTTACAGCTTCCACATAGCACAATCCCTGGCCCTCTTTTAATACCACTTTGCTTCCAGATACTCTCATTTATTTCTTATTTAAAACAAAAAAAACAAGAAAAAATACCTTTAAGACACACCTTTTCAATACACACTGTCTCTGAATCCTCTCTTCTTGTTCTCCACTGAGTCACCTCCCATCAGCTTCGGCTGACACCGTTCACAAAATTCTCGTAATAAGATCACCAGTAACCTCCAAGTTGCTAAATCCAAAGTTCAATACTAAGTTCTCTTACTTAACCGATCGGTTCCATATGTTATAGCTGTTCATTTCCTCCTTGAATCCAGTTTCCAATTAGCTCCAAGGACACCATATTCTTTTGACACCTCGCTAGATTTTCTTTCTTAGTCTCCTTAACATGTACTTGCCCATTTCTCTTCACCGTTAAATACTGGACCGCCCTAGGGCCTCGGCGCCTTTCCACACTGCCTCCTTGAAGATCTCCCTTCATTTTAAATCCTTATGAATGATCTATATTCTGGTGACTTCTAAATTTATGTATCTACCTACACGTTTCCCATGAAGTACAGTCTTTTCTTCTTCTATTGACTACTTTACACCTCCACTGAATAACAAATAGGCACTTAAAGTAAGCGTTAAAAACCGAGCTTCTTACGACCCACTTCCAAAATCTGCTGTTCCTATCGTCTCTTTCATCTCAGCAGTATCAGTAAATGGCATCCTCATCCTCCACTTGTCCACTTGCACAAAATTTTTAGTGCAAATCTTGACCCCTCTATGTCTCTCATACCCATCTCTTAGCATCTAATCCATAAGCAAATAATGTAGGTTCTGCCTTCAAAATCTATCCATAATCCAATCCCTTACTGTTTTTGTCACTTATCATCTCTCCATAGCAAACCACTATCAAGCTCTCACCTGGCCTACCGTAGTGTCCACATTGTCTCCCTGATTCTTCCTTCACCTTCTTTCAATCAATTCTGATTCTCCACACAGTAGCAGCTGTTGTCATATTTGTAAAACTTAAGTCAGTTCATGACACACATCTATTTAAAACCTTTCAATACTTCCCAATCTTAGAGCAAAAGCCAAAGAAAGTCCTTAAGAATTGACTCAATTGCCCTCTTACGCCGTTCCTGTTCCATTTTTATTTCTGTAATTCTAGTTTTAAGTCACTCTTATCCAGTCAGACTGCTATCTCACAGCTCTAAATATGTCAGTTGCCCCCACTTTAGACCTTACTCTTGCTTTTCTCCCTTCCTGAAAAACATTTTCTTAGATAAACCCAATGTTTTTCCTCTTGTCCTCATTAAGTCTTTATCCAAATGCTACCTTCTCGGTGAGGCCTTACTTGACCACCCTATCTAATATTGTAACACCCTCCCCAGCTCACAGTTTCTATTCCCTCTCCTTTTTTTTATTTCTCTCCATAGAATTTATCTTTATCCTTAAGTTCACATATTAAACTTATTTGTTTTGTTTACATTTTGCCTCTTTTTTACTAAGATGTGCTCCACCAGGCACAATTTTTGTTCTGTTTATTTATTGCTGTATATCTAGCATCCAGAACTACCCTGGAAGATTGTAGCTGCTCAATAAAAAGTCATTAAATATGAAGAAATGAATACATCATTGCCTAGTAAATATTTGCTTGATTAAATTTAAAGGTGCTGCCTCATAATTAATCACATAGATTAATAGATGGTCAGTTCCTGCTGAAAATCACTTTAATATGTAAAAGACAGCAGAGCATAAGCTATGGAACTTGAAAGACCTAGGCTCTAAGTCCTAGAGCCACCATTCATTAGCTATTAACTATGGGCACTTTATCTTCTCTATGCCTCATAGCATCTATACAGTGTATTTAATGGTATCTAAATTTTATTATTATAGAATATAAAACATACATAAAATATCTGCTTCAGCCTGGCCGGGCATGGCTCAGCTGTTGAGAATCGACCTAGGATCTAGGATATCACAGCTCAATTCCCGGTCAGGGCACATGCCTGGGTTGTGGGCTTGATCCCCCAGTCGAGGGTGTGCAAGAGGCAGCCAATCAGTGACTCTCTCATCATTGATGTTTCAACTCTCTCTCTCCCTTCCTCTCTCTGAAATCAATAAAGATATATTTTATATATACATGTGTATAAAATATATACATATATACATATATATTTTATATACACACATATACACATATATGTATACATTTATATGTATACACACTCACATATATATACACATATATACACATATATATTTTATATATACATATATATAATCTGCCTCAGTTCCCAGCACTCTTTTTAAGTCTGGCAATTTCCTTGGACCTAAGTGAAGCCAATTTATTAAACAGTAAGAAACCATCAGTATGAAAAGATGAAATTAACTCCTTTTGGAAAATATACACAAAATAAATTGATTAAGGTTTTTCTAAAACGTCTCACTGAAATCCAGCATTTCTGAATACTGTTTCCCATCTGAGCTGCTGATGTCCATGTTTTCCCAGAGTGTCCTCCTGTATTTGTTCCATCACGAGCACTTGAGGAGCAGCCTTTCCTTGCAGCATGCTCTCAAATTCCTCTAGGAATTTCTCCAAGTTTCTAATACACACTCTGCAAATTTTATTGTGCATTACTTGTGCAAAAAATGACAACTATACCGTGACTCTGCCTGGGTAAAAAATGATTGTAAATTGCATGCTAATATCAGAGCTGCAGAGCTATGAAAAATAAAACAATAAAACCACCAAAAACATTATTTAGAATTAATGAACTATAGTACTAAAAGAATTCTTTTGGCAGTGGTGGAATAAAAACTGAGAGATAAATTTCACTTATTTGAAATAAAAATAACATCATTAAGATTGAATTTGTGTTTTTAAAACATTTATTTCTAAAAAGTAAATAAGGACTTAGCCCTTTCTTTTTTTCACCTCATTTTCTCAAATATGTTTTCAAAAAAATGTTCTCTTAAGCTTTTTGTGATCTTAATCCAAATATGTTTTAACAGCATATTTTTAAGGCATTTAGCTTCATTTTTCACATGTAATTACAAGTCTGGTAAAAAAAAGAAAGACCTGAATATAACATATCTTGGGATTCATTAACAGCAATGACCACCTTTAGTAAACCTACACGCTCTCTTCCCAGTTTACTGGCGTTTCAAGGGAAGCCCAAGAAGGTTAGTCCAATTTCTAGTAACAAATATTCTCTCTTTGATCAAAGTCCACGCAGGCTTCCCTAAACTCTTTCAGCTGGGCTCCACTTTCAGACTCCCATGTTCACCTCTGCATTTTGTAATTTTAGCAAGAATCTTGCCCGGTCAGGTGAGCTGGAACCCTCACCCTCTACGTCTGCTCACCCTTGGTATTTAACCGGGTTCCTCATTCCTGAGCATGCCCTTGGCAGTGCCTGGTCGCCCTGGCCTGCCCTCAGCAAAAATACCATTCGATTGGTTTTGCCAGAACCTCCCCTCACCCTTGATGTTTTCTCTCAGCAATGTCCATCCTCCATCCCCACTCTGCTCCTTGCTATAAATTCCCATTTGTCCACTCTGCTGCATTTGATATTGAGCCCAGTTCTATACCAAGGTCTCTTTTCCCCTATTGCAATAGTTGTGAGCAAAATTTGTTTTCACCTCCTTAACTACTTCTATTCAGATCTGATTATTCTTTAACACGGTGAAGACAAAGGGCAGGCTTACAAAGAGTTTGCTGCCAGAATAAAAAAGCTGGACATAAGAATCTATTACATGGAGATTCAAAGGAGGTGGTGACTTCTCTGAATTTCTACCTCCTCTCCAATTTGTTTTAGGCAATTGTTGAGCCTCATGAGAAATGAGAGGCTGATTGCGTGTGGGTTATTATTAGTATCCACACCCATCACAATATTTTTTTAAATTCTCACCCAAAGATATTTTTTTCCACTGCCTTTCAGAGAGTGGAAGGGAGAGAGAAAGAGAGACAATTGGCTGCTTCCTGCACTTGGGGCCAGGGATCGAGCCTGCAACCAAAGTACATGCCCTTGGCTGGGACCTAACCCGAGATCCTTCAGTCCATGCCACCGTTCTAACTACTGAGCCCAACAGGTTAGGGCTCCATCACAAGTTTTTGAAACTCAAAATGAATTTTAAGAAAAGGAATAACCCCTGTTCTTCATATGAGCAAGGAGACTGAGTAGTAGAAGATGTGTTTCACTTAGATGAAGGCCAGTTATGAAGAGAATATGCATTGCTCAGAAGGTAACTTTTTCAATAGGGGAGTTTCTGTTCTAACCATGAAGCAGAGTTTGAAAATAATTTTATAAAGTAAATATTTTCTCTTTGCCTTCACTCGTTTTATCAATTAAGAAAGTATTATTAAATGATGACTACTCCTATTTTAGGTGTTGAGAAAACATAAAAATATTTTATAGACTTTACTTTCGCTAC
Organism: Miniopterus schreibersii; assembly: GCF_964146895.1. NCBI lineage: Eukaryota > Metazoa > Chordata > Mammalia > Chiroptera > Miniopteridae > Miniopterus > Miniopterus schreibersii. The sequence goes on along the minus strand of NC_138108.1, from coordinate 74,102,648 downwards.
TTAAAATTTTCATCATCAGCAATTCTAAAGCAATATTTAGCCCATAAAATACAAGTAATAAAACATCCCAGATTGCTTTAATCCATTGGGATGGCTATAGCAAAAATACTATAAACTGGTATCTTACAAATAACAAACATTTATCTCACATTAATTCTGGAGGCAGGAAAGCTTAAGATTATAGTGCTGGCAGATCCAGTGTCTGGTGAGAGTCTGATGAGAGTCTGCTTCCCCAGAGACGGTTGTCTTTTCACTGATACCTCACAAGGCAGAAGGGGACAAGCTAGCTCTCTTCTATAAGGGCATTAATCCTAATTTGAGGATCTATCCTCATGATTTAATCATCTCCCAAAGACCCCTACCCCCTAATACCATTATCTGGAGAGTTAAAATTTCAACATATGAATTTTGAGGGGGGCACAAAAATCTGCAGATCAATAGTCTCCTAATCAGTTGGTCAATGCACCTCTTCTCTGGTCTTTTTTTTTTTTTTTTATCTAAGAAATAGAATATATTGATGTAATGCATATTTAAATGTAAGGTACGTGTTACTTGGAGGGCCTTTCTTACTCTTATTTTCTTTAATGAAAAACAAATAAGTGGGTATGCTTTAGGTATCTATTTACAGGTCTTGCTAGGGTAAACTGATATTAGCATCTGTGTAAGAGATATCAATGATATTCTTTTGTCAGAAAATCTCCTTTCGACATATAGCCCTAGGCATTTCTCCATGAGCTATAAACATATTCTCTTCAAAAGCATCTCAGTCTCAAATTGGATGAACTATTTTTGGTTCATACTAGAAATACAGTGGGAAGACGAATGAAAGCAGGTTCTATTGCTGTGCAGACACACTCATACAAGTAAGCAAAATTAATTACAAAATACTTAATTATCTCTAATGCTTCCTGCCATGCCAATTATTGAAAATCTATGAAGATAACGTCACATATTAGTACAGGGATTAAGAAAACATCTTTGCACTTGAGAGTTATCTAGTATGGGAGAGAGTTTATAATGTTCCCTGCACACTGGAGTTTTTCCAATTAATTTCCATACCTTTGAAAATTTTCACTGACATATGCTACACAATCTTTAGGTAATGATGGGGTGGGAGAAATTCTCCCCTCTACCTCCTTAAGTTTTTATGGCTGCACTAATGATAAAATGGACACAAGATCAGATTAACAGGAAAACAGCCAACTTAATACGATTGCATAGGGGTTCATAGATTATGCTCCCCAAAATGATGAACCAGCCAGCTTTTTATACTTTTTAACATAAAATATAACATTGCTCCTTTAAAGAAAATAAATTTCTGAAGAAAAAACAAGATGAAGACACTTAAGTTTGGGTAAGCATTAAGGAAGGAATTTAAACAAAGTTTGAACTTGGCTAGTAAATTAATCAAGAAGCAGCAAGGTTTTTTATATAAACTTTTGGGCCTGGATTCCTTAACTCTAGTGGTAAAGGTCTCTCTCAGGCTCTTTCATTAAGGGATATTTATTTCCTGCATTCAAGGAGACAAAGGAGGGTCCATGTGCTCTTCTTGCACTGGCTGCTTGTCAAGGTCAAGTAACTTTAATTCAAAGTAATTACGCCATTGTAGGATATTTGAGGACAGCCTGCCCTGGACCCCAACAGTATATAGCCGTTGTTGGAATAATAAAACTAATTTTATTTTATTTATTATTATTATTATTTTAATTCTCACCCAAGGATATGTTTTCTATTGATTTAGCAAGAGGAAGGGAGGGAGAGAGAGAGAGAGTAAAACATCGATGTAGGAGAGAAACATCAATCAGTTGCCTCCCGTGTGTCACGACCTTGGAAGGAACCCACAACCCGGGTATGTGCTCTGACAGGTAATGGAACTTGCCACCGTTAGGTGTGTGGGATGAAACGCCAACCAGCTGAGCCACCTAGTCAGGGCAAACTAATTTTATTTAACTTATAACTTTAGAGTCCAAAATAAAGCTGTCTGCCAATACCAAGTTCTAAAGTTACTACTGATGAGTTTGTGTCCAAATATCTCATGAAAAATTATTTAAATAAGTTATATAGTAAGAAGATGGATCATGAGTGATAGCTTGTCCTAAGGTTAGTGAATGAATTTTAAAAGGCACATATTCTCTCTATTACAAAATTTCTCTCTTGTGCTTAAACACTTTCAACTAACCTAGAATAGAGCAATCTTGGGGTTGCATCTAAACTATGGTTCATGAGCTAGGTTGATAGTCCCAATACAAACAGTTCATGCTCAAGTAATTCTAAGTTATTTGAAACTTGTCAGTGTCTGCAAAGATGGCTTAGAGACCATGGCCGGCCTTTCCAGGGATAGATGAACGACTCTGTGGAAGCCAGGGGATTTTCATTGGTGCTTAAAGAAAGAACATTGGGACCAAGTCAAAACTGATATTGCTTAAAGGCAAAAAATCACCAGGTAGAGTTGGCTCTACTGCCACATTGGGCCATGTGTAAATGAGTGAGCAGAGGAAACTTGTCACAGGAAGAGAAGATTTGAGCAGGTGCTTAAAGAGAAGCAGACAAGAGAGCACTGAGGAGCATGGCGTAGGTTTCTGACAGTCCAGTTCACATGTGTTTGTCCGATAGTAGTTTATTCCTGGTGCTTCGCTATTGTGAATTCACTTTATACCAACAATAAACCCTTCATGTGTTACTTCAGTTAGTTTGAGTGGGCTTATGTTTGAAGCATAAAGAAAAAGAACCTTGACTAGAAAAAGATCTTAGATTTGGATAAGTGAGAAAATTGCAGCAAGATACTTCCTGTGGAGAGACAGAAATAAAAGCCAGAGATAGGGAAATTTGTAAAGCATGTTTGCAAAATGTAAAGGGTGTGTATCTATAATGGAGATATATCTATGGGGCAGTTTTGACAATACGCTTACAAATACAGTTTGGAGACAGATTAATATATTTGTGCACAAAATAGACCTTTGTCCTGGATTCTCACAAAGTAGAAGTGTCTACTAATGTTTTGAAGCAGGTAAATAGTATGATTAAATTAGTTGGTACTTGAAAAGCCAGGGCCAGAAGTTTTAGCTGAGCTTCCATATTTAGATACCCCAAAAGAAGCACCAGGAAAAAAAGGAAATATGCAAGAATTTGAACAAATGAAAGTGAGGACAGTTGCATTTTAGGTAAACTGCTTCAGGAGAGAAGTAGGAGGAAAGAAACAGATCATGGGGACAAGTGATTTTAGTGAGCATGCACTTGAAGAATGTTGCTCATATGAATTTTAAAATGTAAAAGATTAAAGAAATAGTCCATTTCAAGAAACCTTTCAGAATCTGGGAAATTCCGTGTTGGAAGGGAAATGAGAGAACAGATGAACTCTGCGTCCAGTTTCCTGGATTCAGCTAAAGCAGTTGCTATTTCATTTTTGTTTGTATGTTGAGTTTACATGTAATTTTTTAATGGTTTCATTACTTTAAAAAGTTTAAACAGTACAAGTTTGTCCACATTATAGGGAGAAAATGAGGAAAACCAAGTTACACACGTTAGGACAGAGTCTCTTTATGGACTCTGGAGTCCTTTGCTGACTCCCCTTCCAGAGCCTTCATTCCTGACCTGAGATTAGTTTCCATTTCCCCAGCATGCCTATTTATGGTGGCATCAAGTGACAATAAATGAATTCAATATTTAATATTTGTTATTAGAGTAGGGATTTTATCCCCCCCCCCTTTTCTTAGATATGTAAAATATGTTTATTTATAACATTTCATTTGGCATAATTTTAAAATTGTTTATTCAGGTGAGATTATTTGCTTTTTCTTTGTAAATGATAGAAATAAGTTGGCAAATTAAATTAATACAGAACATTACTAGCTGCCGCATGTAAGCTTTGTGTGTTTTTTTTGTGAGAGATATAAAGGAATATTTCTCTTTCAGTTCTCAAAATCTACAGTTTGGAAGTAACAATGAAATAATGATGGAAGGTGCCATTTACTTAGGTTTCACAGAAACACATATGTGGGAAAGCAAGACCAATTCCTCTTGTAAATGGAAAATCAAAGGATTTTAAATGCCAGTTAATACGCTCACTTTCTATTTTTCAGTTAGGTTGTCATGCCTTATGATCACAGCGTTTTTTCATTTGTTTTAAGAAATGAAACGCTGAAGAAAATGAGGAAGGGCAACAGAGCAAATTGCCTAATTTATTTTTAATACAGATGAAAATAATAGAGGAACATTAGGTGGAAATTCCAGTGAATGTAAAATTATGTTTGTGGGTGTTGGTAGTGCTTAGAATTTCTGTTTGCCTGTCTACCTGCTCGAAATTGTTATCTCATGCAAGTCTCACATTTTTTGAAACTGTGGAGGTTTAATAACCACATTTAAAAAAAAAAATTGAGAGAGAGGAAGGGAATGCGCTGCCTCCTACATGCCCCCTACAAGGATCCAGCCCAAAAGCATGTGCCAGGACCAGGAACTGAACTGGCGATCCCTCAGTCCCTGGGAGGACACCCAACCAACTGAAACCACACCAGCCAGGCTAACAGCCACTTTGCTTCAGTTTTGAAAAACATTTTTTAGCAATTTTGAGTCAAACTGTTTGCCTTGCCCTTACCTTTTTTGGTGATTTGAGTTCCCAAAGTACAACCTTGAACCCACTTATCAAATGTCCGTGTACAACCTGGATGCAGCTCTCCTGCACACTTCAATCTACAACAATCTGCGGATCCACACACTGGGCTCCCAACACTGCTCTCACGTGTGTCCCACTGAAGAAGAGAGAAATGTCTGACACTATGCTATCCCCTGTCCAAGGGTTCGGGTTATGTTCCCAAATTCTTCTATATAAAAACAAAACAAAAACACTATCATGGATATTGTTCCTCTATCTTTCTCAACATATTCATGACCTTTACTACTAATTTTGTGAAATAATTATATAGAGCATTATATTGGTACTTAATTTTCATGAGCAAAACTTATTCCCAGGTCAGGAATCATTCCTCACTTCACATCTGCTGTTTTTCTCCTGTAAACCTCCAGTAGGTAACAATGTGCTTGACTGTGACAGGCAGCGATTGCTTGGTGCTGGGAAAATCAAGGAGTCCATTAATGCTTATGCCATGCTTTCCCTCACACTGCTAACTTTTATCGACTTTTTCCTTACCAAAACATTTTTTCTTAATCTTTTTATTTAATTTCCAGGATGAGAATATCAAACTATATGCCAAATATAATGAATATGTAATGGATCGAATGCAATACTCCTCAACGTTTCTCCCTCTCCCTCTCCCTTCCTGTCTCTCTCTAAAATCGATGGAAAATTATTAAGTTAATAATAAAAATATGAACTCATCACTTATTTTGGATATTAATAATAAAAATACTCAGGCCTCAAACTCATAATTTGTTCAACTTCTTTTTTACTCAAATGCTAAATTCCTTGAGAGATAATTTACATAGTGTGAAATTTATAGGTCTTAAGTGCTTAAAGGCTATTTGTGTATTATCTTTTGCAAAATGTCCATTTAAGGGTTTTTTTTGCCTAGTTTTTGCCTTATGGTTAGTAGGTTGTGAGAATTTTTATATATTCTAAATAAAAGTGTTCTGTCAGATATTTCCCCGTCTGTAGTCTATTCATTTTCTTACTGACATCATTCAATGAGTACGTTTTTAAAAATTTTGAGCAAGTCAATTTATTATTTTATTTTTTATAGTTAGTGATTTCTGTGTCTGCTTTAAAAAATGATGTTCTCCTCCAAGGTCTTGAAGATATTCTCTAATGTTTTCTTCCAGAAGATTCATAGTTCTATTATTTACATGTAGGTTTATCATTTATCTCAAATTAAATTTTGCAGGTGGTATGAAGCTCATTTTTTACAACACAGATTTCCAGGGACTGTAGCATCATTTTTTGAGGAAAGTTTCCTTCCCCACTGAATTAATTTGAACTATAATAAAAACAATTTTATTGGCTATGTGTGTGTCTGTTTCTAGACACTGAGTTCCAGAATGGCATACAAACCTCCACTGACCATGCATCTTTGGGTCCCACTCTTATGACAGCCTGAATGTACATTCATATAATAAAATTTGGACACTTTCTGCTGTTAATCAGTCTTTGTTCAATGTGACTGTTATTCATGCTAGAATAACTTAGAAGCTAGGAGGAAAAAAAATTTCTCAAACCCCACTGTCCTTAAGATGATCTATTATAAATAGTTTATTCTCTCAATAAAGAAACTCACGCATCAGTAAGGCATTTTAAATTCTAAAATAATCTCTAAAGAAAGAATCATAATTTTGAACATATGAATTTGTTTTTACTGCTTCTGACCCACTTAAACTACATAGGGAAATTTTCTTCTAAAAGCCTGACAAGACAAAAAGATAGAACAGAAAAGAAAATAGAATTACCAAAATATAAATAATATGTTTTGTAAATCAATAGAAAGAACTTATAAAATGCAAGTAGCAAATAAATCAGGTCACCTAAGAAAATGGAATCAAGATTGAAAAGAAACACAAATCATATTGCAGAATTCAATAAGACTGAGGAATTGTTGACAGCAGAATATTTGGAAGTTAATCAAATGTATGCATGAAATTAAGAGTGAGCTGGGGTAGGCATGTGCTGGGAATGAGAGTTCATAGGGATTGTCACATAATTGGTGATTGCATTTAATTTGTGTTTCTTAAAATTCATATACTGAAATGCAAACCCTTGTACCTCAGAATATGACTATATGTGGAGATCGGGCCTTTAAAAAGTGATTAAATTAAAATGAGAACTTCAGAACTCTGAGCACATTCTGTAAGATCCCCTGCACTGAGATCCCACCCAACTCCCACATGGTTTCTAGCAGCATCAGACTTCATCCCTCGAATGACATCAGCCCCCATTAAAAAGTCTGCCTGCAAACTCAAAGTTGCCAGGAGAACTTATTTACTGTTTGTTCCAGCCAACACCCAAGACTAGACCTGAACTCACAATAGTAAACACTTTCTTAGAGCATTTGCTAGTGTGAATTCTTGCTCTGTCTCTTAGAGTTGTATGTGTAATTCCCACACCTCAGGAGTGCCTTTCTCAGGAACCTGAAAGCCATTTATTTGAAATGTGATCAGCAGAAAGGACAGGGCCCTTTCATATTTGCCAGAGTGGGTCCAGCCGCCCAGCTTCATTTGCACTGATCAGCCCTTTGTAATTACTCACTGGAGTCCCTGCTGTCTCCTCCACACCCTTATTATCCGCTTAAAAATCCAGTAACTTCTGAGCAAACCAGAACGGATCTCAGCTTTTTCCCTACCCTCAGTAGTTACTGAACAAAATCTGTTTTCACTCCTTTAGCTGATGTCTGACTTGATTTATCTTTGACACTGGTGTCCTGTCAAGAAGAGGGAATTTGGACATGCAGAGAAACACCAAGGATGATATGCACTTTTGCAAGCCAAGGAGAGAGTCTTCAGAAGAGACCAAATCTTCTGACACTTGTTGGACGTTGAGCCTCCAAAATTGTGAGACATAAATGTCTGTTGTTTAAGCCACCCAGTGTGTGGCATTTTGTTATGTCAGCCTTAGTAAACTAACACAGGTCATGAAGGATACATTTAAATATTTTAAATATTAAATAAAAAGGCTTGTTAAGCCATAGTATTCTGTCTTCCTACCTTGACACATATGCTTTCATAACAAACTAGAAGACTGGATATGAGTTTAGCATTACTGGATTCCCAGAGTTCTGCTTGTAATTGTGGCTATAAGGGAAGAGCTAGCCTTTGTCCCAGACCAGACCTAGCCCGTCTCTCTTCCATCACCTACCTTCATCTCACACTTTATGTGCAAGCTTTGGGTATGTTACACACAAATAGCCACTACTTAGTCCACCCTGATACCTAGGAGCATGACCACTGGCCACACAGTCTATCCCCATGAGGATGGAATTGAGGCTGAGGCCCAATGTGAGGCCCAGATAGACTCTAGGGCCATTTGAGCAGGAAATTCAGGGTCTTAAGTATGCAAGCTATGATATAGAAGAGGAATCATACACTCCAGACAGACACATCCACTTTGCCATGAAAACTCTCCTTAGTCAGTATAACATGGTGCTGTCAGAAAAAGACAAGAGTAGATCCTCTAAAATAAAGTCCCACAGCAAAGGCTTCCTTGGGCAGCACTGGTTGAAAGATTCACAAGCTCCTTCTTTACTATTGTACAATACTTCTCAAAATATTAAAAATTCACTGTAGTAGTGTGGTTTTCGGACATGGATACACTGGGAACATTTTATTAGGATGATACAATTCTAAAAAGCACATGATCAAATTAATATTTATATTCTTATTGTGTTCTCACAATATTAGAAGATATTGGAACAACTTTTTATGAGAAATTTGATCAGGCAAAAAGAAGAATCTAAGGACACAGATATCAGAGTTTTCCTCAAAAACTGTTCAAATCTAGATCCCCCTTGCTGCCCTCCCACCCCACTCCCGAATCAGATTCCATGGTAAAAAGCAAAATCCATAGACTCAGGGCTTCCAATTAGTTGTTAGTGCCACTTTTAAATATGAGCAGACAATCGAGGATTACCATACATGAGAAAAGACCCTAAATAATAAAAATAAAAAAACAGAGATAAAAATAAAAAGAAGCTTAATAAAACAACAAGCATAACAACAAACTTGGAAGAAACAAGAGACATCAAAAGAACTAGGAAACAAACAAACAAACAAAAATCTATTATGTTCTTAGATAGAAAAAGTAATTTATTACAGTCATGAAACATGCTTAGGAATATATATGGGTTTTTTGTTTGTTGGTTGGTTTGTTTGTTTTTTCCAAGATATATAATACAAAAGAAAGCTCTGAGCATATAAAAATATAAAAGCAGAAATAAAAAACTTAATAGAAAAACAGAAGAAATGTCTCAGAAAGTAGATTAAAAGAACAAAAACACAGAAAATAGAAAATTATAAGCCAATTCTAGATCCAAAAACCAAATAAGAGTTCTAGAAAGATAATAGGAGAGAGAGAGGGGGAAAGAGAAAGAAAGGGAAATTATCAACAAGGAATAATGAATATTTCAAAATATGCATATGGCTCAATGATTATTTTATTCTGTTATAGTTTTACTCAGTAATAATTTAGAATGTTCAATTTAGTACTTATATATATGTTTATGTATACACAATGTTTGTAATATTTTATATATGACATTTATATTTCAATTTTGCTCTTGAATAGAATTTTGCTAGTGCAATATATATAAATATAATTGATTTCTCTTTATTGATCTTTTATCAAGTGATTTTTTTTTTAATTTACTATTAGCTTGAGTAAGTAGGTTAGTTGATTTTGGAGTGTTTAGCTAACAAATTATGTCATCTGCAAATAAAAGTAACTTTACTTCTTTCTTACTTTTTTTGTACCTGATATTTATTTTTCTTGCTCTATTAGATAAGTAGCATTTCCAGTGTAAGAAAAAAAAGTGATCATAGTAGATAGTCTTATTTTAAGTACAGCTTTAAACATTTCAACATTAAGAAAAATATAAGCAATAATTTCCTTTATTTTAGATTCCCTTTATAAGATTAAGTATGAGAGTTTAATCACATATGGGTAAAGTGTTATGTTTTCTCTGTGTCTATATAAAGGACTAGATAGATAGATGATAGATAGATGATAGATAGATAGATAGATGATAGATAGATAGATAGATAGATAGATAGATGATAGATGATAGATAGATAGATAGATAGATAGATAGATAGATAGATAGATAGATGATAGATAGATGATAGATAGATAGATGATAGGTGATAGATAGATAGATAGATAGATAGATAGATAGATAGATAGATAGATAGATGGAATAAACCTCATTAGGTCAAATGCATTATACTTCTCAAAAATCAATGTATTCAATTTTATTTTATTTTGTTTAGAAATTTTGCATTTATGTTCCTGAGAGATATGAACTTATAATTTTCTTTTCTTGTAATACTCTGTAGTCTTTAGTGGCAGGATTATGTTTACCTAATAAAATAATTTGGAAGTGTTCTCTCTTTCTCTACTTTCTGAAATTTTTTTTGAAGTTTTGTATTATTTCTAACTTAAACGGTTGAAGGTATTCAACTGTGCAGCCATTTATGCCTTCTGGGAACATTTTAAATTGCTGATTACATTTATTCAATATAGGTATTATTCAACTTTTTTGTTTCAGTTTAGGTCAGTTTTTATAGACAAATGTGTGTTTTAAAGGAGTTCATTCACTTTATCTAGATTGTTAAAGTTATTGGTACTGTTATTTGTAACATCATCTCATTTTTGTTAGTCTGCAAGATTTTGGGCAGTACTTGCCTTTTATTTTTTTATATTTTTTATATTGGTAATTAATGTTCTCTTCTCTCTCCCTCTCTCTTTCCCTCTCTCTCCTCTTGATCAAATTTACTATTTGTATATCACTTTTATTAATGTAATATTTCTCAGTATCACAAAAGTACAAATATCCAGATATCTCACAAATTTAAAACATTCTGTCATTAATATATAGAAATGTGTGAATGTGAAGTATTATGATAATAATTTTAAGTTATTATAAATTTCCTCCTATTTCAGGCATCCAAAAAGGAAGTATAACTTTACATCTAGTTTCATAGAACCAAACACCAAAGTTCTCAAGGAGAATATGAATGTTCATTTCTAATTTGAAGGTTAAGAACCATGGAGTAAGCAATACTCCTGCTACAGTGGACACCAATGGGTGTTAATAAAACAAGCATTGAATGAAACTAATCATAGTCTAGTTATCCACTTTATCCACAGTTTCACTTTTTATGATTTTAGTTACCTGTGGTCAACCATGATCAGAAACTATTAAATAAAAAATTCCATAAATAAACAATTAATGTCTTAAGGTGCACTCTGTTCTGAGTAGCATGATAAAATCTTCCAGCCATCTCTCTCCATCCTGCCCAGGGAGTGAATCACCCTTTTTGTGCAGAGTATCCACACTCTAGATGCTACCCACCCATTAGACTCTTAGTAGCCATCTCAGTTATCATCTAAACTGTCATTCATTACAGTATTTGTGCTTAATGACCTTATTTTACTTAATGACCCCAAAGCACAAGAGTATTGATAGTGGTAACTGAGATATACCAAAGTCATGGCTCAATAATCCAGGATAACCCAAAGTAGATGATCCTCCTTCTTATGTATGGTGAAAAGGTCAATAGAATCCAAACACTATGTCACATACCTGTATCAGTCATCTCACTTCATTTCATCACATAGGCATTTTATCATCTCACATCATCACAAGGAAATTAGTGAATAGAGTAAGCTAAGATATTCTGAGAAATAAAAGGACCATAAAATATTTTGAGAGAGGGACTATAGTTACATACCTTATTACAGTATATTGTTTTTTGTTCTCTTGTCTAATTTTTATTATTGTCTGTTGTTGTTAATCCTTATTGTACCTAATGTATAAATTAAACTATAATAAATATATATAGGAAAAAACATAATAATATAGAGTTTGGTACTACCCATGGTTTCAGGCATCCACTGGAGTTCTTGGAACATATCCCCACGGATAAAAGGGGACCAATGTAAGTGAACACAATTTTAACTTATTTTTATAGCCACTGCAACTATTTTCTTAATTTTGAGAGAGAGAGAAAAAGTGGGCAATAGGTTGATAGTGATACATGTAGTTGCAAAGTATTAACCTTCACAGCTTTGGAATGATTCCCAACATATTCATAATCCATAAATTATCTAGTTAAGAAAAAAACAAAACAAAAGACCTGTGTTCTTTATATTTGCAGATTACTCATTTATTTGTTTTTATATCATTGGTTTATCCATACATTTATTCAACACATACATTATATTCCAGAAGTGAGGATAAAGGGCGTTAAGGTAAATTTTCTTCTCTAGGTCATTAATTGGAATAATATATCTCAAATATTTTAGAAATTTGATTTATTATACATAAATAAAATTTTTTGTCAGGTTTGAGTTTTTAAAACTTAGAAAAACTATGAATAACATAGTGTTATATTTTTCTAAATTCGGAAAAGAAATGAAATGATCAGTATAAGGCAGAGTATGTTAAAATATATACCAGCAATGAACTCTTAGAAAGAGAAACTAAAAAAACCAATCCCACTTACCATTGCAACTCAAAAAATAAGATGCCTAGGAATAAACTTAACCCAGGATGTAAAAAACCTGTACTCGGAAAACTACAGGACACTAAAAAAAGAAATAGAGGAAGATAAAAACAAGTGGAAGAATATACCATGTTCATGGATTGGAAGAATTACAGTGGTACTTCGGTTTTTGAACATCTCCGTTGATGAACATTTTGGTTTATGAATGTCATAAACCCAGAAGTAAACGCTTTGGTCTTCAAAGATGCCTCAGAAGTCCAACATGCCATGCAGCTTCCACTAAATGCAAGATCCTAAGGCCTAGCTGTCAGCTGTTGAGTCGTGAGCACCCATGCAACATGGAGGTGATATTTGGGCTTATTTGGTGACTGTGCAAGCCATCTGCTCATCTAATCAAAGGCACACTCTTGCAACCAATTTGTTTTTGTGACTGTGTGCAATCAATCTGTGTTCATATCATCTCAGGAACCCTCTGCCAATCACCCCTTGTTGTGAGAAATGGATAAAAACTGCAAAGTCAAGAGAATCATTAACAAAACAACAGTAAAGGTGAAGAAGGAAATTATTTCCAAACATGAAAGTGGTGTTTGTGTATGTAATCTGGCAACACAGTTTGGTATGGCCAAATCTGCAATTTGTACTATCTTAAAAAATGAAGTAGCCATCAAAGGAGCCAATGTTGTAAGAGGTGTTAACACACTTGCAAGACAAAGAACACAGACACCTGAAGAAGTGGCAAAATTTCTTTTCATATGGATAAATGAAAAACAGTTTTCCAGTGACAGCATTTCTGAGAGCATGATTTGTGAAAAAGCTTTACATTTGCTGACCTCATCAAAAACACCCTTGGAACAAGTGCTGAGAGTGATTTTCAAGGCAAGTAGAGGGTGGTTTGAAAAGTTTAAAAGGAGAAGTGGCATACACAGTACAGTGAGACATGGTGAAGCTGCCAGTGCCAACAAAGAAGATGAGGACCAATTTGTTTTGGAATTTAAAGATTATGTAAAGGCAGAGGGTTTCTTTCCCTAACAAATTTTCAACTGTGATGAGACAGAAAATGCCAAAGAGGACCTACATAACAGAGGAGAAATCATTTCCAGGACACAAGCCCATGAAAGACAGGTTAACTCTTATTTTGTGGGAATGTAAGTGGGGATTTTAAGTTGAAGCTTTTGCTAGCCTACCATCCTGAGAAATCCAGGGTATTTAAGAAAAACAATGTCATAAAAAGCAAATTGCATGTGATGTGGAGGGCAAACAGCAAAGCTTGGGTAACCAGGCAATTTTTTATTGAGTGGGTTCATGAAGTGTTTGGGACAAGTGTAAAAAAATACCTCCAAGATAAAAATCTTCCAATGAAGTGCCTGCTTGCTATGGATATTGCTCCACTTCACCTTCCAGGCTTGGAGGATGAGTTGATGGAAGAGTTCAGTTTTATCAATGTAAAGTTTTTGCCCTGCAACACGACTCCACTCATCCAGCCCATGGACCAGCAAGTCATGTCTAATTTTAAGAAGTTTTACACCAAAGCACTGTTCCAAAGGTGCGTTGAGGTGACCTAGGACACAGAGCTAATCCTCAGAGAGTTCTGGAAGAATTATTTTAATATCCTACATTGCTTACATCTTATAGGCAAAGCATGGAGGGATGTGTCTCACAGAACAATGAAGTCAGCATTGAAGAAACTGTGGCCAGAAGCTGTCCCTGAACATGCATTTGAGGGTGTTGAAGAGGATGCTCCTATTGCTGAGAATACTGTGTCTCTTGGACAGTCCACGGGCTTGGAAGTGAGTAGCGATGATGTGGAGGGGTCAGTGGGGACCACAAGACTGAACTCGCCACAGAACTTCCAAACATTTTGATGGAGCAGCAACAGGTGGCAGCTGATGAACTGTCTTTGGAGGAGGAGGGGGGAAGAGAAAGTGTTTCTATTGCACTGATCAAAGAAATGTGTGCAAAATGGGTTGAAGTGCAAATTTTTGTTGAAAAAATCACCCTGATAAAGCTGTTGTAAGTCATGCCACTAACACTTTCAATGGTAATGCTATGTCTCACTTTAGACAAATTTTAAAACATCTGATAAGGCAATTATCAACAGAAAAATTTTTAGTGAGGAAAAGATTTGGTGAATCTGAACCAGGTGTCAGTGGTGTAAAACAATCAAGGGAAGGAATGGAAGGAGAGGAGTCACCTACAGTGACTCTGGAAGATGGCCACAGAACACCTGAACAACAGTCACTATTGTGATTACTGAAGGGGACCCCCCCCCATCCAAACCATGACTATCATCATTGCAGGTAAGAAAAAATTACATTTTCATTTTTATCATCTACAGTACTGTTTTTACATTGTGTTTATTTATTATTGCTTTTACAGTACACTCTATTGTGTTTATTGCTTTCCTTGTGTATCACTTTATGGATCTGTGGTATCATTAGATAGTAAAATTCATGCTAAATTGCTGTTTTAGGGGTTGATTTTAAAAGTCAGGGATGTGTTAATCCATTTTGCATTACTTTCTATGGGACACTGCCCCTTGGTTTTCTAATGTTTCAGAACTTGAAGGGTCTTCCAGAACAAATTACATTTGAAAACCAAGGTACCACTGAAATATCATTAAAATGTCCATACTACCCAAAGCAATTTATAGTTTCAATGCAATTCTTATTAAAATACCAACAGTATATTTCACAGAGCTAGAAAAAAAATTCTGATGGAACCAAAGAGGACCCCGAATAGCAGCAACCATCTTGAGAAAGAACAGAGTGGGAGAGATCACTTTACCAGATATCAAACTGTACTACAAAGCCATTGTAATCAAAACAGCCTGGTATTGGTACAACAGACATATAGATCAATGGAACAGAACAGAGACCCCAGAAATAAAGCCACACCATTATGGTCAGTTAATATTTCACAAAGGAGAAAGAGTACAGAGTGGAGTAAAGACATTCTCTTCAATAAGTGGTGCTGGGGAAATTGGGCAGCTACATGCAAAAAATGAAACTAGACCACCAACTTTCACCATACACAAAAATAAACTCAAAATAGATAAAAGACTTAAATGTAAGTCACAAAACCATAAAACTCCTGGAAGAAAATATAGGCAGTAAAGTCACAGACATTTCATGTAGTGGAATTTTCACTGATACATCTCCTACGGCAAGAGAAACAAAAGAAAAAATAAACAAATGGGACTGCATCAAACTAAAAAGCTTCTGAACAACAAAAGAAATCAGCCTCAAAATACAAAGGAACCCCTCAGTCTGGGAGAACATATTTGCCAAGGATGTATCTGATAAGGGGCTAATTTCCAAGGTGTAAAAAGAATTCATACAACTCAACAAGAGGAAGACAAACAATCCAGTTAAAAAAAGGGCAAAGAACCTGAACAGACACTTCTCCAAATAGGACATACAAATGGACAAGAGACATATGAAAAAATGCTCAATGTTGCTAATCATCAGAGAGATGCAAATTAAAACCACAGTGAGGTATTACTTCACACCTGTCAGAATGGCACCATCATCAAATCAACAAATGATATGTGCTGGCGAGGGTGTGGAGAAAGGGGAACCCTGGTACACTGCTTGTGGGAATGCATACTTGTGGAGCTGCCTGTTGATCCAGTGATCTCACTTCTAGGAATATATCCTAAGAATCCTGAAACACTAATCAGAAAGAATATGTGCACCCCTATGTTGATAGCAGCACAGTTTACAATAGCTAAGATCTGGAAACAGCCCAAGTGCCTATTAGTAGATGAGTGGATAAAAAGCTGTGGGACATTAACACCATGGAATACTACGCAGCTGTAAAGAAGAAGGATCTCGGACCCTTTGGGACAGTATGGAGGGACCTGGAGAATATTATGCTAAGCAAAATAAGCCAGGCAGAGAAAGACAGACATCACATGACCTCACTTATATATGGAACATAAAGAACTTAATAAACTGATGAACAGAATAGACTCAGTGACATGGAAGCATGGATTAGACTGAAGAATCTCAGAGGGAAGGAGGGGGATAGGTGGGTGGGGGAGACATTAACCAAAGAATTTATATGCATATATGCACAACCAAAGGACACAAACAATAGTGTGGTGAGGGACTGAGGAGGAGAGTAGGGTGGGGTGGAAGCCGTCAATGGGGAGAAAAAGGGACATCTGTAATAATGTGAACAATAAAAAAGAAAAGCAAAATAAAAAAAAGAACCAGAAAAAAACAACAACCCCAAACCAAAGAAAAAAAGCTGTTGTAAACAGGAAGTTTTTAGGGATTACAATGCACTGCAAAATGATAATTCACTCAGTAGCAATTGTTATAACCATATGTTAGAAGACTCAGTTAAAATGTTCTCACAATGATTTTTTAACAGAAACACACCCCCACAGTTCTTTCCTTTGTTGATCTAGGCCTCTCTGTGTAAGACACAACTATTTATTGTTTTCTTTAGAGAGACTATTATTAACCAGATCTCAATTCAGTAAGTGTAAGTGCATATTTAGAAATTATTATAAACAATGTTCAATTTCTATTTTTATAATTATGGACTCATGGCCTATGGCTTGCCAAACATTCCAAGAATCCTGTAACACTGAGAGAGGAGGGGAAGGGAGACAGCATCAGAGAAAGATAGGACATGTGTGAGAAAAGGGAAAAAGGGCACATGAAAAGATAGGAAGATGGAGGAAAATTGAAAACAATAGATAATATTTCATTCGGGGTGGAGTGAGACTAATCCAATAATGACAATAAGCTGATTCTTTTCAAAAACTCAAACTAGAGTGACAGCTTTCACTTAATGTATCATCCTCACTCCTATATACCATTAGGAGGCACTGTGAACTTTGGCTTATAAAGACCAAATTTAAAATCACTCTAATCATTCAATACCTGGTCAAAAGTTTTCTTGAATGAATCAATTTATTTTTGAATCTATATTAGTTAAATTTACATTCTGTAGTAGACATTTGCCTCTTATCACAATTTACAAACTCAACCCAAGATACTACACTTAAAAGATCATTTACTATGGCCGTATCTTACTCTTCTAATTTCTCTAGTCACTAATAATAGAGATTACATTGCACTATAAAAAGAAGCACTCCAAATTTTTTCTGATGTTAGGAATAAAAGAAAATCTAGAAGAAAAGTTTTTCCTTAAAATGAGTAGAGAAGGTTGTTAGGGTATTAACTAGATTAGGAAGACTTGAAGGTATCAAATTATGAAAAGCGGAGATCTACAATCAAGATTACTCTACCCAAAAAGGCTGTCATTTATAATCGAAGGATGGATAAAGAGCTTCCAAGACAAGAAGCAGCTAAAGGAGTTCATCACTCCCAGGCCAGTATTATATGAAATGTTAAAGGGTCTTCTTTAACAAGAAGAAGGAAAAAGAGATAAAAAACACGAACAATAAAATGGCAATAAATACGTATCTATCAACAATTGAATCTAAAAACAAAATAAACAAGCAGAACAGAAACAGACTCATAGATACAGAGAACATTTTGACAGTTGCCAGATGGAAGGGGGCTTGGGGGGATGGGAGAAAAAGGTGAAGGGGTTAGGAAGTACAAATTGGCTGTTACAGAACAGTCATGGGGATGTGAAATACAGCATAGGGGATATAATCAATAATATTCAAATAACTATGTATGGTGTCAGGTGGGTGCGAGCTTTATTGGGATGACCACTTAGTTATATAATGTCTAATCACTGAGTGTACACCTGAAGCTAATATAATATTGTATGTCAGATGTAATTAAAAAATAAAAAATGATTAAATGGCAATATTCCATTGCAGGGATATGCCATTTTGTCAACCCATTCAAAAGTAAATAAATAAAGCAAGTCACGGCAGAATTAAAAAAGAAAATTTTCACATAAAAGGACTTAAAGATTTTGAATGAACAAAGCCAGCTTTGCTCAGTTTCCAACACAAATTAATAAAGACTTACAAAGAAATCTTGAACAATCATGATATCACATGACTCTCCTCATGTGCACATAGTTTTCCTTCTGCCAGGCCTGTCTCATTTGCATTTGGGAACACCATTCATGTTACCTACTTTGCAATGACTTCCCTAACACTCCAGTTATACTCCAGACTCTTCTATCTGCTTCCACATCACTGTACTTACTTGGACCGTTGGACTCTATCACATTTTATTAAAATTTTTCATTATTCTTTTCAATCGCCCACTAACGTTATTTGAAGGAAGGAGCTATGTCATGTTTATAACTCAACCACAGGACCTCAGACAATTTCTGAAAAAATTAGGTATTCAGCAAATATTCATTGACAATTATATAGCACAAATTTTCTTCAAAATAAAAATGTTTTCAAATGTCTAGAAAATGTAAGAATGCTAGATATTGTGTAAGTTCAGAATGTATATTCTACAAGTTTCTACTTTTGCAGATGGGAAAGGTAGATAAGTTTTTAAATGGCCTCTGGCAGTAACTGAATCTCAAAATGAACATTTTGTTACAAAAATATGAAAAAATATTAATTAGAAAAGAATAGTCAATTAAGTGTCTACAAAAGATAGCAGCATTTCAACTTAAAACTCTTTTGCTCATTTACTAGACAGATTTTTACATTTTTGTTTTTTATTTATAAACAAAGAAATAAGCAAGATTGTTTTTTATTAATAGCCAAATAAAACAATGACAGCAAATTTAACAAGAATTTTATTTTATCATGAATTATTCAATATGATCTCTAGAATTGCATTATGTTACCAGTCATCCTCTACCTACATATTGTGTCATCTCTTCTATTAGGAGATTAACATTTTGTTTTTATTTTTGTTAAAATTAGAACTAGTAAAATATTTTTGGGAACTTGCATATGAAAAATTTCAAGTAAAAACTTTGAAAATAGGAAAAGCAGAACTAATTTATAGTGGAAAGAAGTGGCCATTGATTAAAAAGAGGCACAAGGGAAGTTTGGAGGTATTAGAAATATTCTATGTCTTGATTTTTGTGTGAGCACATCATGTATACTTTGTCAAAACTCAATAACTGTACCCATAAAGTGGATATAGTTACTTTTATGTACATTGCACTAGTGTTGATAATATTAGAAGAGAACTTTAAAAAAAATAAGTGAAGTTAGGAAAGACAACCCTCAAAAATTCTTGTCCTCAAGTCAGTTACCTATTTAAAAAGCCATCAGTGTTTCCTGCTTCAAAACACTCTCTGCACTTGGCCTCAACCCAACTTTATGAGGTTCTATCTCTTATCAAGCACCTGCTCAATCCCTGTGTTCTAGAGAGTGAACTTTTTCGCTTTCCCTAAATTATGAATTCTTCATTCCTACCTTTTCCTTCCTCAGAACATTCCCTCACCTCTGCCTAAAATCCTCTGCATTTAGCCAAACTTCCTCTGGGCGTCTTTGTAATCTTTCCACTATAAATTAGTTCTGCTTTTCCTATTTTCAAAGTTTTTACTTGGAATTTTTCTTATGCAAGTCCCCAAAATATTTTACTAGTTATAATTTTAACCTGTTCCTTAAGTTCTCATATCTGGAACTTCTTTTATCCTATGAAACCCCCTTGGGCCCTCCAAGATGAGTCTTTTTTTTTTTTAATATATCTTTATTGATTTCAGAGAGAGGAAGGAAGAGGAGAGAGTGTTGGAACATCAATGATGAGAAAGTCATCATTGATCAGCTTCCTCCTGCACTCCCCTGACTGGGAATAAGCCCACAACCTGAGCACATGCCCTGACTGGGAATCAAACCACAATCTCCTGGGTCCTAGGTTGATGCTCAACCACTGAACCACGCCCGGCTGGGCCAAGATGAGTCTTTCTTAAAACCTCATATTTAAGATTTCATGTGCATTGGTCTTTTACATTTATTTTTATTTTTATTGGCTTTTAATGCATGCCTCATTATCCCACCTGGACTCTAACCTCCCTGATTTAAAGTAGCTCATTGTACAGCTATCAAATTCTCCATTATGTTTTGCATTTGATAGGTGTTCACTCATTTTCTGTTGATTGATGACCTACATGCTGTAAACAGCTTTACATTGCATGGAAATAAAATATGTCAAGGAGCCAAAGACGTATTATTTCTACTTTTGCTAATGGGAAAGGTGGAGAACTATAATTAGTAATGAAAGAGAAACATAATGAATCAATTTGCTAGCAAATAGTAACACAGGAAGATTAGTAGGCTTTACTTTTCTCATATAGTTCAATGGAGTAATGTAGATGAAGAATGATGGAGGAAGAGATAAAAATATTGTAATTACAGTTGCCTCCAATTTCATCATATTAATTTAGAAACCCTGGCAACTATGCTTCACAGGAGACAGCAAATAATGGATGTGGCAAATTACTGCTTCCTATAGCAATCCGTTTTTTTTTTCTTAAACTGATTCTTATCAATGGACAAAGCAGGACCAACAAATTAGTGTCACTGAAGTGAAACCTTTCCAATATAATTATATCAGGTAAAATAATAAAATCAAAGCCAATTATTTATAATACACAATTTATAACTTTCAAGAGATTGGGCTGAAAAATAATTTTAGCAAACAATTCAGTTATATACATTGGAGGGTGAGAGCCATGAGAAATACTGTATGTAGAGGAGGCATATTATTTGGAATAATCATTATTCTTCATATATTTTTTTATTTTGAAGAAAATTTGCACTATGTAATTGTCAATGAATATTTGCTGAATACCTAATATTTTTCAGAAATTGTTTGAGGTCCTGTGGTTGAATTATAAACATGACACAGCTCCTTCATTCAAATAAAGTTAGTGGGTGATTGAAAAGAATAAATGATAAATTTTAATAAAAGGTGGTAGAGTTCAGTGGTCCAAGTAAATACAGTGATGTGGAAGCAGATAGAAGAGTCTGGAGTATAACTGGAGTGTTAGGGAAGTCATTGCAAAGTAGGTAACATGAATGGTGTTCCCAAATGCAAATGAGACAGGCCTGGCAGAAGGAAAACTATGTGCACATGAGGAGAGTCATGTGATATCACGTTTGTTCAAGACTTATTTGTAAGCTTTTATTGATTTGTGTGGCAAATTGAGCAAAGCTGGCTTTCGTCATTCAAAATCTTTAAGTCCTTTTATGTGAAATTTTTCTTTTTTAATTCTGCTGTGACTTGCTTTATTTATTTACTTTTGAATGGATTAACAAAATGGCATATCCATGCAATGGAATATTGCCATTTAATCATTTTTTACTTTTCAATTACAGTGGATGTACAGCATTATATTAGCCTCAGGTGTACACCTCAGTGATTAGACATTATAGAACTAAGTGGTCGTCCCAATAAAGCTCGCACTCCCATCTGACACCATACATCGTCATTTGAATATTATTGATTATATCCCCCATGCTGTACTTTACATCCCCATGACTGTTCTGTAACAGCCAATTTGTACTTCCCAACCCCTTTACCTTTTTCTCCCATCCCCCCAAGCCCCCTTCCATCTGGCAACTGTCAAAATGTTTTCTGTATCTATGAGTCTGTTTCTGTTCTGCTTGTTTATTTTGTTTTTAGATTCAATTGTTGATAGATATGTACTTATTGCCATTTTATTGTTCATATTTTTTATCTCTTTTTCCTTCTTCTTGTTAAAGAAGACCCTTTAACATTTCATATAATACTGGTCTGGGGTGATGAACTCCTTTATCTTTTTCTTGTCTGGGAAGCTCTTTATCCATCCTTCGATTATAAATGACAGCTTTGTTGGGTAGAGTAATCTTGATTGTAGGTCTCTGCTTTTCATCACTTTGAATATTTCTTATCACTCCCTTCTGGCCTGCAAAGTTTCTGTTGGGAAATCAGCTGACATCTCCCTTGTCAGTCACTAACTGCTTTTCTGTTGCTGCTTTTATGATTCTATCTTTATCTTTAACCTTTGGCATTTTAATTATGATGTGCCTTGGTGTGGGTCTCTTTGGATTTATCTTGTTTTGGACTCTGTGCCTCCTGGTCTTGTATGTCTATTTCCTTCACTAAATTAGGGAAGTTTTCTCTATTTTTTCTTATTTGAAAAATAAGTTTTCAATTTCTTGCTCTTTCTCTTCCCCATCTCTCTTCCCCATGATGCAAATATTGAAATGCTTGAAGTTGTCCCAGAGGCTCCTTACACTATCTTCATTTTTTGTTTGTTTCATTTTGGTTTCTTTTTCTTTTTGCTCTTCTGATTGGCTGTTTTTTGCTTCCTTATTATCCAAATAACTGATGTGATTCCTAGTTTCACCTATTCTACTGTTGATTCCCTGTAAATTATTCCTCATTTCAATTAATATGTCCTTCATTTCTGACTGGTTCTTTTTTATGGTTATATGTCCTTTTTTATGCTGTTGAACTTCTCACTAAGTTCCTGAGCATCCTTATAACCATTTTCTTGAATTCTTATCTGGTCATTTGCTTGCTTCCATTTCATATAGTTTTATTTCTAGGGATTTCTTCTGTTCTTTTACTTGAGATCCGTGTCTTTGTTTTCACATTTTGGGTGTTTCCTTAAGTTTATTAATATGTATTAGGTACAGCTGCTTTATCACCTGGACTTGGTGAAGTGGCCTTGTGTAGTATGTGTCCTGTATGGCCTAGTGGCATATCCTCCCCAGTCGCTGGACCTGGGGACTCCCGGTGGGCTTCTGTGTCTGCTGTGTGCACCAATCTATTGTAGTTGAGTCTTGAATGCTGTTGGCATGTCACTGGGAGAGACTGACTCCCAGGCTGATCTACTGAGAGGACCTGCTGTGACTACAGTGGAGGAGCTGCTCTGCAGGAGCTAATCCTATGGAGTAGGACTTGCTTCCGTGGGGCTTTGGTGCTCACCAAGTCTGCCCCTTAAGTGTGTCACTCATGGAGGTGGCAGGATTGTAATCCAGCATAGTCTAAAGCTGTCCATTGAGTGCCCTGGCTCTGGGGCCACCTGGGGAGTGAAAGATCAGCCACTTCTTGTGCCTGGCCTGGAGTCACCCAGGAAGAACTGCAGAGCAATCTGCATATGGCTTTCACTTGTGCTTGGATTGGAGGTGCCCAGGAGAAGCCAAGCTCTGAACCAAGGCTGGTTACTACTAGTGCCAGGCCTGGGGCCATTTAAGGAGATGTATGGGGCACACTGAAGCCAGATGCTACTGGTTTTCAATTTGTGAACCTTTGAGAAATTTTAGGGAAGTCTTAGCATGGGCCAAACAGGCAATTTATATGGAAAACCACAGGAATCAGCTTGGGTGTGCCTGCAAGTGGGTGTGGTGGTATCTCAGGTAATCATCAAGGTGGGGTGAACAGTATTAGCCAAGTTGATGGAGACTTAGATATGGCACCTGCCTGCCAGCTGTGTGTATGGGGGGTGGGTCTTAGAAAAGGAAAGATAGCCTCTGCTAGCGCTTTGTCTGGTAGAAATCTGCCCCTCTAGCTCTCCCCCTGATGCAGCCAGACAATTCAGCTCCTCTCTCATGCCTTTTGAGCTTCCCCAGTGGGGAAACTCAGAGGGAATGAGTCCGTGTGTGAGCCCTTTAAAAGAAGCTGCAGCTGCCTCCATCTAGGTCAGCCACACTGCCCACTGGTTTTTACAGTCAGATGTTATGGGGACTTATCTTCCTGCCACTGAAACCCTGGGCTGGGAGGCCTGGTGTGGAGCTGGGACCTCTCACTCCTCAGGTAGGACCTCCACAGTTGATATATCCTTTTCAACTTTTATACGGCACATATGTGTGTGGGACAAACCCTCCTACCCTTTTCTATGTGGTTTCTTCTTTATATCCTTAGCTGTAGATTTATAGGTTGTTCTGAAAAAAATGATTGTTCTGTAGTTTAGTTGTAATTTTGATGTGGTTATGGGAGGAGGTGATCTCTGCATTTACATATGCAGCCATCTTGACCAGAAGCCCTTACGTGATTATTGATAGTTTATAATTTTCAGAATAGTGGGGAGCTATGTGTCTCTTTTCCCTGAACTTACTTCCAGGTGTGGTGTAAAAATGAATCCAGTTTGCTATATATAAAATCATTTATTATCATCACGAACAAAGCTGTCTCCCTTGGAAAGCTAAGCTTGCTGCAATTCCTGCTCATTTTGTTGTTGTTGTTGTTCTATAACAAGTACATGCATGAAAAATTTCCCTCCAACTCAAATACAACAATACTCTGATGCAGAATAAGTTAACTTTCTAGAAAAATCAGGTTCAAAACTTTCCATTAAATGAAAGAGTACATTATCAAATGAAGTTCTAGATTTAGAGTGTTGCTCCAAATGTGTTATCTAAGTTAACTAGATCCCATATCCCATCCATACTGACACAAAGTTTATCCAAATAATTATCCAATCTTATCTTAAACACTTGTAATTTTACCAAAGAAATTCTAAACTATAGTATGCAAAATATGTATCTTCTTGTGCAAATTTAGATATTTGAAGCATTTTTTATAGCTGTCTCAGGAAGGAAGATTTTTGAACAGTATACTTTAAATATTAAGTAACTGCCCCTGGGTTTAGAAAAAATCAGGTGGGAGCTGAAACACTGAGTCCCAGAACTCTGTCTCTGTGGTCAACAGACCTGAGGCTCTGATTCCAAGGGTATTTCATGTGGGTCAGAACCTTATTGTCTTGAGGGCTTAGTGCTTAAAGGAGTGATTGTACAAGGACTTCTATGGGAGTCATATGAGGCTATTCTCCAGCCCCTTTGTTTCTCCTCTAAGGGGGTCTACCACATGATTAGCAATATGAGAGACCAGGGGATCTAAATTGCATGACCAGTGATATGCTAAGGGAGGAAAGGTCACCTTGAGGACAAGGTCCCACCCTACAATTGTCCATTGCTAGGCACCTGGACTTTCCACTCTGCTGACCTTCTCTACTTGGCCCACAGTCCTTGCTGTACTCTTGCCTGTCTAACTGCCTACTATACCTCTATTGTGGGTTTAGCTAAACTACTCCATAATATTGCTGCCTTGGCATTCCTTTTGTGTGGCCAAGTGACATTAGCTTCTCCTGTGAGCACATGCTTTAGATAATAGCCTATATAATCACAAGTAAATATAGGTTCCTGATATGACTCCCCCAACAGTCCTCATCATAAAAAGTGTTTTCAACCTCCCATGGCCTTCCCTTTATGCAATCCTTAGATAAGAACCCTTAGAAATTCTGCTCTTTTTGCTTCAAATTGGCCAATCCAACCTTAGGCTGGGAACTCCCAAAGCACCACATCCTCAAACCCTAATGAAGTCACGTGACCAGTTCCTGTGGCTCTCTGCCTGAACCCTGACTTGACCTCCACTTGTGGCCCCTTAAGTCATGTCATATGCTTTTTCCATGACCTGTGAGTAGTAAATGTCTCTATTTCAATTCCCCTGTGGTCTGTTGTTGAACCATCTGACCCCCTAGAATTCTATTTAGCAAATGTTAATTTAACAAAATCATAACACCCTCAGTATTTCACTGGGCTAGTTCCTTTATTAAAAGATGCACATATGAAGATAAATGGCAGGTGGATGTGCTTTCTCCACATGCAAAATGATACTC
Source organism: Miniopterus schreibersii (assembly GCF_964146895.1). Taxonomy (NCBI): domain Eukaryota; kingdom Metazoa; phylum Chordata; class Mammalia; order Chiroptera; family Miniopteridae; genus Miniopterus; species Miniopterus schreibersii. The sequence continues at coordinate 74,076,968 of NC_138108.1, read as the reverse complement.
CAAATTTATCTATGTATGTGTTTGCTAAGTGCTTTAAAATTGCTTTTCAGATTCTAATAGGCAGGTGGGCTGTTAATTGATTAACCCTCAAATCTCAATGGACTACTTAACAAAGCTTATTTCACACTCATTAAAAGTCAAATGTGGGCTGGGGGTTGTTCCACATAGATTTAGTGCAGAGTTCCCCATCTTATAGGACAGCATCTGGAATGTATGGTTACTGCTGTCCAGGAAAGAAAGAGCATAGAGGTGGTGTATCAGTTCTTAAATTCTTATGCTCACAGCAATAGCCAGAACTAATTTCATGTTCCCTTCCTAACTAATAAAGGTTGAGTAAGGTAGAGTAGGATAAACAATATTTTCTGGGCAGTACTATTTTTTCATTGATTTTATGGCTAAATCAGGAATTACTGAGAGTGGGAGAACTAACATAATTGTAGAGTATACTCTAAGCATGGGATTGTTCAAATTATATAATCCAGAGAACATCACATACAAAAGAAATGCTTACTGAAGTATCAAGATAATGGTACAGTACTTCTTTAGATATGGCAAAATTTTGCCCTAGAGAAGGCTAAGTACATACATAGCAAAGTGAAATGCTTGGTCTCTCTGTCTCCACTTGTTCAAGCCTACATTGTTCCCATGGTCTTCAAGCTAATAGCTCTTGCTTTACACATGCTAATCATCAGAGGAATTCTGTTTGGGGCTTGAATTTTTTCAAAAACAACCCCTCTGATTTTTCCTTCCTTTGACATAAAAGAAGCCTGAATTCTTTACTTTCTTAAGATGGATTTGAGGATTAGGACTCCCATCTTCTCAGTTGTCACATTCTTGATCACTAAACCTTTTTTTACTCCAAATTCTGACATTTTGAGTTTAGGCCTTTTGAAGCATCGGACACACAGACTTTGGACCGGTAACACAATCTGCAACTAAGGCTGAGACTTCATTGGGAGAACCAGCTCTTAGGAGTAAGCGGTGAGTGTAAAGACTGTACAGTAAGGAATGGGTAGAACTCAGCACTGTCAGGCTTTGGTTGACCTATTTCTACTCTTACATAGTATGCTTTGAAACCAACCCTATATACAAGGCCAAGCAAGCCATATGGTAAGAAAACTATAAATTCTTAAAGACTCGCAAGGGATTCAACCTTGGCTTCATGAACACTATGTTCTTTCCAACTAATTTACATAAACAACTATCCAATTGTATCTTTCTGTTTAATGTTTGTTTAATTTTATTTTTGTTGTAATTAAATATATCAAAAATACATTTTAGGTTTTTGAAATTTCAATTATTTTCTATAGTTTTTTTTTGCAACTGAGTATGGGATAAATGTGAAAGAAAATGTTCTGGAAGAAAAAATACTCCTATAATTGCTTCTGTGAATGAAAATTTTAAAAATAAAACTCTTCAGAAGGTTTTTATTTTGTGTGTTTTCATGTGTGCACATGCATGCTCATATGTGTACCTGCAAGCTGTCCTTTTTGGCCTGAAAATCCTTGATCTTTCTGCTTTGTTTAAGCTTAATACAGCTGTGAATGGCCTTACATGAGAGTGTTTGCAGAGCCATGGCTCTGAGGATTTTTCATTTCATACATCATTTACAACTGGCCTAAGTGATCCCATATATTCTGGACCTATATTCTTTCATCACAGAAAGTTAAAGTAAAAGATATATTTATCTATTAAAGAACCCAGACCAGTCATGTATTGCCTTTTCTTTTCCATTTCACCCCATCAAATTGTTAGCTAACTGAAAAAAAAATGCCTGGGGCTGCTCCAAGTTACAAAACAAATGTAAGGTTTCAGTACTGCCACTTGTTTATATGAAGGAATTTATCTCTCTCCAGCATTATTTGTTTCCTCAAAACTATCACTGGGAGTAAGACAAATTGGGAGAGAAATATCAGGCTTTTTTGGGACTCTGTCCACAGTCCCAGAGTCTAAGATAAGTTCTTTTCCAAGTCAACAACCCAGAACCACCACGACCGAAGGATCTACCTTCCCTTGTATGACTGAAGAGATTTTAGTTCAAAAACAAATTTTAGGAATGGTGTGGAGTCAATGCTTATTAGCAGTGAGAAGCTTGGAGCTTCTTGACTCAGTAAGACAGACCATTTAGTTAACCTATTGGTGATTTATGTGTACAGTGAAAAGTCAAAACATTTGGCTCCTGACATGATATGGATGATTTGGTTAAGAAAAGGCACCATAATTCTATAGGCTGTTTAAAGGTTAGGAGGCTGGTAAAGTTTATTGAAAATGGCACAATTTCTGGGACTTCTTTCTCCACCTTCATATACTCAAGGACCACAAACTTATGCTTTCAACACAAGATTATAATGCACCCTAGAAGTATCTGCCTCACCTCCAACATTGGGAATCATTGTTTCTTTTGGGAATCCCCACCAAATGACAAGAGCTTGTTAAGCTTTACTTTATTACAGTTCATATTATTAAATGTGTATTTATCTCTTTTTTATATTTTCTATGCTTCTATATTTTATATGTAAAGAATAACAATAGTTAATGCATAAAACTCACTGTTAGCAGGCACTGTTATATGTCACATATGTTAATTTATTTAATCCTCAGAAAAACTCTGGAAGTAGGTACTTACAGGAACTCCATTTATCAAACAGGAGACTAAGACTCAAAGAGGTTATGTGATTGGCTCAAATTCAATGACTTAAAAGTATCACAGCCAGGATTTGAACCCAGAGAGTTTAACCCCAGAGGTTGTGCTCCTAGATGTTGTGCTATGCTGCTTATTTCAAAAATTTTACATATTTCCTTCCAATAGAGTCTGGCTATTGCAATTTCCTTTCCAGAACATCCTCTAACTCTCATAGCTACACACACACAACTTTTATAACATCTCTTATAACATCCTAACCCACAAGGTTCTTCCTTTTCATGCTACAATTGCTGTTTTTGTTAATGATCATATTGGAATTCAATTGCTTATATGCTTTCCTCTCTCTACCCCAAATTGTGAGTTCTCTTAGATCAAGGAAAGTATTTCATTTTTATTACCTGTATATAGCAGAGAGACTCAAATAAAATAGATCCTCAATCATTGTCTGAGGAATGGATAAAGTCTATTTTCCACATTTGACATTAGACGTATTTCTTACATACAGTTACACACTAAGAGCAGAAACTACTATGGATCAATCCTTGGCTTTGGGCAGCCATCAACAAAAATAGAACAGTAAAAATTTCTGAAAACTCTGTCTTCAATAAAAGCAAAGAGAAAGCTGGAAAAATTGTCAAAGCCAAGTTTACAGATCTCTGGAAATTAACCAGGGGCTTCAAGAGAATATTTCAAGGCAAAGCAATAAAGAAAGCATTTATTCAAGAAAATTGGCTGAATCGTGTTTTCAAAAAGTGTTCTCTATAGCTTTTAAACTTTTATTGTCTCTCCTATACCCACTTCCAGCTCTAGGATAGCCCCAGAAAACTACAGCTCATAATCACAGTAAAATCCAGGAGCCTGGAACCACTGAGGTGGGCAGGAGAGCACAGGTTTGCAGTCCTTTCAAAGCCTCATTCCCAGAGAACTGCCATTATTGGACCTATTTGGTGCTTCCCTGGAAGATGTTACTTGCAAGGCTCTTTTTATTGGACCTGTTTTTAAGTTCATTAAGCATGAAAATTTTTTCTCTAGGGGTGATTTTCAAAAATCACTTACAGTAATTGTTTAACTTTGCCATAGTCTGGCACAGTGAATAGTAGTTGGAGCAAGCAATAAGCTAACCAAAAAAGCATAAGGAAAAGCTGAACAATGAGGTATTCACGCAGACTTTAAAAACTCCATGATATTCCTGAAAATCTAGAGGACCACAAGCATATGTAAAGCTGTGTGCATACCCAGGGCAATGCACATGAGGGACTGTCCCAGTTTCTCCACATCCTCGCCAGCAAACAGGTGTGAGGTGATCTCATTGTGGCTTTAATTTACATTTTTCTGATGATGAGTGACTTGGAGCATATTTTCATATGTCTTTTGCCATCTGTATTTCCTCTTTGTAAAAGTGTCAATTCAAGTCCTTTGGCCATTATTTAACTAGATTATTTGGTTTTTGGGGTGCTGAGCTTTATAGGTTCTTTATATATTTTGGATATTAAGCCTTTATCAGATGTATTGGTGAATAATTTCTCCCATTCAGTGGGTTGCCTTTTCATTTCCTTGATGGTTTCATTTGCTGTGTAAAAACTCTGTAGTTTGATGTCTTCCCATTTGTTTATTTTTTCTTTTGTTTCCCTTGCCCTAGGAGATATATCATAAAAAAGATTGCTATGAGGAATGTCCAATATTTTATTGCCTGTGCTATCTTCTAGGGTCTTTATGGTTTCCAATCTTACATTTAAGTTTTTATTTTGAGTTTATTCTAGTGTATGGTGTAAGAAGATGGTCTAGTTTCATTTTTTTGCATGTATCTGTCCAATATTTCCAACACTATTGACCAAATAGACAGTCTTTAGCCCCTTGCATGTTTGTGCCTCCTTTGTCAAATATTAATTGATTATAAAGGCTTGAGTTTATTTCTGAGCTCTCTATTCTGTTTTATTGATTTCTATGTCTATTTTTATACCAGTACCGTGCTGTTTTGATTACTATGGTCTTTAGTATAGTTTGATATTAAGTAGTGTGATTCTTTCAACTTTTTCTTCTCTCTGAAGATCACTGTTGCTATTTAGGTCTTTTGTAGTACCATATACATTTGTGGAATATCTGTTTTAGTTCTGTGAAACACACTATTGGTATCTTGATAAGTATGGCATTTAATCTATAGATTGCTTTGTGCATTATGGACATTTTAATGATGTTATTTCTTCCTATCCATGAACGTGGTATGTGCTTCCATTATTTGTATAGTCTTCAATTTCTTTCTTCAGTGTCTCATAATTTTCAAGTATAGGTCTTGTACATCCTTGATTAATTTTATCCCTAAGTATTTTATTCTTTTGGAAACAATTGTGAATCGGATTGTGTTCTTAGTGTTCCTTCCTGATAGTTCATTATTGGTGTATAAAAATGCAACTGATTTCTGGGTATTTATTTTGTATCCTGCTACTTTACTAAATTCATTTATCAGTTCTAGTAGCTTTGGTGGAATCTTTAGTGCTCTCTATGTACAGTAACATGTCATCTCCAAATAACGACAGTTTTAATTCTTTCTTTCCAATTTGATTGCCTTTTATTTCTTTTTTCGTCTGATTGCTGTGGCTAGGCTTTCCAGTACTACATTGGACAAAAGTGAGGAACACAGCCATCTCTGTCTTGTTCTGACCTTCAGGGAAATGCTTGTAGTTTTTGTCCATTGAGTATGATGTTGGTTAGGGTTTGTCATATATGACTTTTATTACATTGAGGTATGTTTCCTCCATTGCCACTTTGCTGAGAGTTTTTATCATAGATGGGTACTGTATTTTATCAAATGCTTTTTCTGCATCTATTGATATGATCAGGTGGTTCTTATCCTTCCTTTTGTTTATGTGATGTATCACGTTTATTGATTTGTGGATATTGTACCAACCCTGCATCTCCAGAATAAAGCTCTGATCATGATATATGATCTTTTTAATATATTGATGGGTACAGTTTGTTAAACTTTTATTGATAATTTTAACATCTATTTTCATCAGGAATATTGGCCTATAATTTTCTTTCTTTCTAATGTTTTTATCTGGTTTTGGAATTAGGATAATTCCTGCTTCATAAAATGAGGTTGGCAGTCCTCCTTCGTCTTGAATTTTTTGAAATAGTTTTAGAGTGATTGGTGTCATTTCTTCTGGATGTTGTGTATAATTCACCTATGAAGCCATCCCATCCAGGAACTTTGTTTTAGGAGAGTTTTTTAATTACAGCTTTAATTTCACTAATTGTAATCTGTCTATTTAGATCCTCTGATTATCCCTTACTCAGTTTTGGAAGATTGTATGTTTCTAGGAATTTATCCATTTCTTCCAGATTGTCCAATCTGTCAGCACATTGTTGTTCATAGTATTTTCTTACAATCCTTTATGTTTCTGTGGTGTCAGGTCTTACTTCACATCTTTCATTTCTGGTTTTATTTATTTGAGTCCTCTCTGTTTTACTTGATGAGTCTGATTAAAGGTTTGCCAATTTTGTTTATCTTTTCAAAGAACCAACTTTTGGTTTCATTGATCTTTAGTATTTTTTTTTAGACTATGTAGTTTATTTCTGCTCTGTTCTTTATTATTTTCTTTCTTCTAATCACTTTGGGTTTTGTTTGTTGTTCTTTTTTAAGTCACCTTAAGTGTAAAGTTAGATTGTCTATTTGAGATTTTTCTTGCTTCTTGAGGTAGGCCTGTAATGGTATGCATTTTTCTCTCAGGACTGCTTTCACCGTGTCTCATTGATTCTGGGTTGTTTTGTTCTCATGATCATTTGTTTCAAGGTATATTTTGATTTCTTCCTTGATGCATTGTTAACCCATTCATTGTTTAGTAACATGTTATTTAGCTTTCATGTCTCTGTGTTTTTCAGTTTTCTTCCTGTGATTGATTTCTAGTTTTAGACCATTATAATCAAAGAAGATGCTTGATATGATTTCAACCTTCTTAAATTTATTGAGTCCTTTTTTGTGTCCTAATATGTTGTTTGTCCTAGAAAATGTTCCATGTACACTTGAAAAGAGTGTATATTTTGTGGCTTTAGGGTGAAATCCTCTGAAGATATTGATAAAGTCAATCTGATCTAGTTTGAGGGCTGCCAACTTTTTGTGGAATTCCTGTCTGGAAGATCTATCCATTGATGTCACTGGGGTGTAAATATCTGCTACTGTGACTGTATTACTGTCAGCCTCTCCCTTTATGCCTATCAAGCTTTGCTTTACATCTTTAGGTGATCCTATTTGGGTGCATAAGTGTTTATAAGTGTTTTATCTTCTTAATGGAATGCTTCCTTTACCAAAAAGTGTCCTTCTTCTCCTCCTCCTTGTCCTTCTTCTTCTCTCCTTCTTCAAAGGTTAACATTTCTTCTACAAGAATTAACATTTCTTGTAATACTGGTTGGGTTGTAACAAACTCCTTTAGTTTTTTCTTGTATGGGAAGCTCTTTATCTCTCCTACAATTTCAAATGATAGCCTTGCTGGGGAAAGTAATCTTGGTTGTAGGTCCTTGCTTTTCATCACTTTAAATATTTCATGCTAATCCCTTCTCGCCTGAAATGTTTCTGTTCATAAATTGGCTGACAGTCTTATGGGAGCTTCCTTGTACGTAACTAACTTCCTTTCTCTGTGGCACTTATGATTCTCTCTTTGTCTTTATTCTTTACCGATTAATTATGATGAAGTTTGGTGTGGGCCTCTGGGTTCATCTTGTGCGGGACTATCTGTGCTTCCTTGTCTTGTGTGTCTTTTCCTTCATCAGGTTAGTCATTATTTCTTCAAATAGGTTCTCGATCCCTTGCTCTCTCTCTCTCTCTCTTTTGGTACCCCTATGATGTGGATGTTTTTACTCTTTATATTGTCCCAAAGGTGCCTTAAACTATTCTCATATTTTTCATCTTTTTTTTTTAAATTCATGTTTTTTAAATTATTATTATTTTTTCTGCTCTGATTAAGTGTTCTTTCCTACCTAGCCTTTCAAATCACTGATTTGATCTTCTGCTTTATCCAACCTACTGTTTATTCCTTCCAGGGTATTCTTCATTTCAGATACTATATTCATTTCTGGCTGGTATTTTTATAATGCCTATGTCCCTTTTTTGTGTTGTTGAGCATCCTCATAGCAATTACTTTGAACTGTATATCTGATAAATTGCTCAGCTCTATTTCATTTAATTCTTTTTCTCTGGAAAATTGTCTTTTTCTTTTATTTGAGATCTGTTTCTTTGTCTCCCTATTTTGGCTGCCTATTTTTGTTTGTTCCTATGTATTAAGCAGATCTGCTATGACTTCCAGTCTTGATAGGGTGACCTTATATAGTAAGTGTCCATTGGGATTTAGTGACACAGTCTCCTTAATGGCCTGAGCTGGGTTCTCTGCGAATGCCCCTTATGTGGGTTATGTGGGTCCTTCTGTTGTAACTGAGTTTTGATTGCTGTTGGCTACTTTGTGCATGGAATCAACCCTCAGGCTGGCTGATTGTGAGGCTTTGACCCATCACTGCATGTGAGTTGCTATGCAGGTACTGATCACATAAAAATGATTTGGTGCCTGCCGAGATCTTCCATTGGATATGTTGCTTGTGAAGCTTATTGAATTCTTCTCTCTTTTTGTGTGAAGCTGGTCACTGGGTGTGTCACCTCTGGGCATTTTGGGATGGAATCTTGTGCAGGCAAATGTCAGACACTCCCTGTAACTGGCACTGGGCAACCTGTTTGGAGCTAGCTATCAGTGATCTACAGTTTTTTATTGTCTCTGCTGGGTCTTCATATATGTGGTTATGATCAAGTTGTGTACCAAGACTGGCTTTTACCAGTTCCCGGACCAGGAACAGGTCAGCAAAAGTCTCAAATCATAGAGAGTTGCCTCCTCCTGTTCCCATCTGCCAGCTGCCTGTTAGGCTCAGTCACTGAAAGAGTCTCTGGCTTACTCCTCAGCAGGGCATAACCTCCAAAGGTTGAGTGTCCAGAGGGTGGGGCTATTGCTTTTCCCCAAGCTGATGCCACATGGAGGGGAGTGCCCCACCCATGAAAGATGGCATCTGTGGTATAGGGGAATGACTCAAAAGAGGGATCCTCATGGCTAACCCTTTAGCTCTCTCCCCAGAAAGTCAAACTCCAGACTCTCCTCTCAAGACGCTAGTTCCCTTTCCCTTCCCTTTGCTGAAGCCCAGGGTGAGTGGCTGAGAATAAAATCTTGTGCATTGGTTCTTTAAGAGGGTGCCTATGTCTCTATCCATCTTTCCCAGGCATACAGAAATCCCATTGCTTTTCACAACCAGATGTAATGTGGGCACCTTTTCCTAGCTCTGCTGTACTGGGCTGGGGAGCCTGGTTTGGGGTTCAGGCTTCACACTTCTCAGCCTGCAGCTGAGATATCCCTCTAGAACCTCAGCCACTGGCTGTGGGAACAAGTCAACCCTTTTCACCTCTCTCCTCTTCCTACCAGTCTTGATGTGGCTTCTTTTGTAAATTGTTTATTATAAGACTTCTTTTCAGAAAGTCTTCAGTTGGTTATTCAGGATGACTTTTCTATAATTTAGTTGTAATACTAGTTTGGTTCTGGGAGGAAGTTAGTATAGCTTCTCATGACTCCACCACCATCCTGGATCTGCAGAGACAGAATTTTTTAAAGCAGCAAGAGAATCATGTACAAGAGATACTCAATAAGGTAAACAGCTGATTTGTCATCCAAAATCTTGGAGGACAGGAAGCAGTGTGATGGTACATTCAAAGTTTTGAAAAAGAAAAGTGCCAACTAATAGTCCTATAACAAATAAAACTATCCTTCGAATAATTTATATTTGTAAATATCTATATTTTAAAAGATTCCTTTCAATTAATAATTAATCTTCCAATTTAAGATACTAGAAAAACAAGATCAAACTAAATGTGGAGCAAACTGAATGAATGTCATAATACAGAAAGAGTGAAAATAAATAAAATAGAGAATAGAAAAATAATAAAGAAAACCAATAAAAGCAAAAATTGTTTTTTTAAAAAGATCAACAAAATTGACAAACTTTTAGCCAAGCAAACCAAGAAAAAAAGAGAGAGCATGTACTAAATTTAGACATGAAAAATATGCCATTACTACCAACCTTACAGAAATAAAAGGGATTGTGTGTGATGAATGCTATCATCTCTTTCATGTCAACAAATTAGATAACAGATGTAATAGATAAATCACCAGAAAGATACAAACTACCAAAACTAACTCAAGAAGAAATAGAACATCTGAGTCTACCTGTGACAAGTCAGATTGTTAAATTAGTAATGAAAACTACCCACGAAGTAAATTCCAGGTCCAAATGACACTGTGAGTTTGACCAAATGTTTGAGAAGAAAACCAATCTTACACAGTCCTACAAAACATAAAAGAAGAAGGAATGCTTCCCAACTCATCCTACAAGGCCAGTTTTATGTTGTTACCAAAACCAAAAAGAAATATCAGAGAAAAGTATAAAACAGACATAAATTTAGAGAGAAAAAGTCTTTACTAAATCCTAGTAAGTCAAATCCAGAAAAAAACATAAGAACAATTATATCCCATGTTCATGTGTGCAAAATTGCTTCAACATGTGACAATCAACCAATAAATTATACCTTAGTACTATATTATGGAATAAAAAGTACATGATTATTTTAATAGATGCAAATGAAACATTTAATAAAATTAGACACCTTTTCATAATTAAAAATGTTCCACTAATTAGGAATAGTAGAGAATTCCTTCAATTGATAAAGGTTAACTGAAAGCTTTCTCCACAAGGTCAGAAATGAGACAAAGATGTCTGCTCTCATAAAGTTTATTCAACATTGAACTCGAAGTTCTAAGTGAGACAATTAGTCAAGGAAAATAAATAAATGGTACTCAAACTGAAAAGGAGTAAATAGAACTATTTTCACTTGCATTTAATGGGATATTATATGTAGAAAATTCTAAAGAATATATACATACATATACAATTAAATGAGTTCATCAAGGTGACATAATACACAACCAGATATAAAAATCAAATATATTTCTATATACTTTCAATGAACTATGCAAACATTAAATTCTAAAATATTTCTTTTTACAGTAAAATAAAAAGAAACAAAATACTAAGAACAGATTTAACAAAAGAAGTGCTTGACATATACTAACAACTATAAAATATCATTAAAAATTTTTAAAAAACCTAAATCAATGGAAAGACATTCTATGTTCATGGGTTAGAAGAAATATTGTTAGAATTGCAATACTCTTCAAATTGAGGTTCAGGTCAATGCAATCTCCTTTGCAATTATTATGAAAATCCCAAATAGCTTTCTTCAGAAACTGACCAGCTGATCCTAAAACTCACATGGATAACACGGAATCCAGAATATCCCAGACAATTTTTAATAAGGAGACCAAATTTTAAGACTCATACTTCTTGAATTCAAAACAACAAAAGGTACAATAATTAAGACTGCATGACAATGGCATAAGAAATATATAAACCAAAAAACAGAATTTAGAGTCCAGAAATAAATCCACACATTATGGTCAATTGATGTTTAACAAAAGTACCAAGATAACTTAAGGCAGAAAATATAGTCTTTTCAACAAGTAGTGCTAAGACAACTAGATATCCTGATGGTAGAGAATAAAACTGGACCTCCCGCTTCATACCATATACAAAAATTAAGTCAAAATGGATCAAATGATTAAATGTAAGAGCTAATACTATCAAGTAATTTTAAAAAATCAATATAAACTTATGATATATTGGATTAGTCAGTCAGTGGTTTCTTTAATACAATAACTAAAGCACAAGTAACCCAAGAAAATAGGAAATAAACAAATTGGACTTTATTAAAATTAAAAAAATTTGTGCTTCAAATGGCACTATAAAAAAGTGAAGAGATAATGCTGAGAATGGAAGAAAATATTTGTAAGTCATAAAAATAATGGTATCCAAAATATGTAAAGAACTCTTAAAACTCAACAATAAATGGACAATAACCCAATTGAATATTATCAACAAAATACAGATGGGTAAACATTAATTGAATCTGTCTCTCCTAATGGCATTTGTGACTAGGCTGTGATTTATATCTGGTGAATTGTCCCCAAATATTCTTCTCCTCAGCAATGGAGTGTATTTATTCAAAATTGGAATACCCCAAACACACTTCAGTTTCTCGAAGTGAGCCTCGGGTACAGATTCTGTTGAGAATCATAACAGTTGATTTCATTCACAATGAACTTAATTGTCTCTTTACTCAGAAATAATTTTAACAGCCTCTATGGCCTTAGATGCTAATTCTGAAGTTTCGAGTTTAAAAATCTGGCATGGATCACTTTGGAAAGCTTGGTCTGATGTCTCTGTGGGTCCTTTTCTATAGAGAAACCCTTGACTCCTTTTGCTTCTTTCTTGTAGATTTCATCCCCAGGTCAGAGATGCTGCCGCCGGGATGGTAATTCTTTCCTATGACAGTAGTCTGAGTGTGCTTCTGGGAAAGTTGTTCACCTTGCCTGCCTCCTGTCCCCCTGAGTCTTTCTCAGCATGGTCTCTATGGTTTTCTCTGGGGGGTGAGGAGAAGCCTGGAGATGTAGATGGAGTCATCCTGTGACCCGGAGGCATCTTTTTCCAGTGCACTCAGAGTACCTACTAGCTTCACGGGTTGGCCAGAGGAGGTGGTGAGACTCTCACGCAATAGTTCCCTGAAATACAAGTTATACAATATCAGGGAAAGAGAAGTGAGCCAGAACAGGGCAAAGTAGACATTTTTAGGGGATACAGACTCAAGAGAGAAGCCTGCTCTTCTGAAGGCCCATCAACTGTCTGCAAAGCTTCGATTCAGAGTCATCCCCTTGCTGCCGAATTGAAATCAACATCACAGGTGCAACTTATCAAGCTGGGCAGTTCATTTACACCAAACTTTAATCATGGTGCCTTACTCATATCTCTATAACAAAAAGTATATGAGTCTAAGTAAAAGAAACTAAATGTTTTGAAAGAACAAAACGCAATACAACTGTATACAGTAGTCTCCTCTTACCTGCAGTTTCGGTTTCAGCAGTTTCAGTTACCAGTGATCAACTGGGGTCCAAAAATATTAAATGGAAAATTACTGAGATAATAATTCTTATGTTTTAAATTGTGTGTCATTCTGAGTAGTGTGATGAAATCTCACACCACCCTGTTCCATCTCACATCAGAAGTGAGTCATCCTTTTGTCCAGCATATCCAGGCTGTAAACACTGCCCACCCATTCTTCACTTAGTAAATGTCTTGGTTACCAGGTTGTCCATTTTGGGACTGCAGTGCTTGTGTTCAAGTAACCCTTACATTAGTCTAGTGTTACATCACAATGCCTACGTCACTCACCTCACTTCATCTCATCACGTAGGAATTTTATTATCTCACATCATCATCATAAGAAGGGTGAGTACAATACAATACAATACATATTTTGAGAGCTATCATAATCAGTATGTTACTATAATTGTTCTATTTTATTATTAGCTATTATTATTAATCTCTTATTGTTCCCAATTTATAGATTAAACTTTATCATAGGTATGTATGTATAGGAAGAAAACAGTATGCATAGGGCTCTGTACCATTAACTATTTCAGGGGGTCTTGGAAAGTATCCCCTGTGGATAAGGGGAGACACATACACACTAATGAAGGCCAGAGGACAGTGAAAGTTTGAGTGTAGATACAGCTTTGAGTTCATGAGTTTGGGTGGAGCACTGATTTCAGGTGGAATAGGGTATTTTCAGTTCCTGGAAATATTAGATCTAGTTTAATAGAGGGGGAAAAAAGCATACTGATTATTTCTCAAGGAATTGCACCCCTCTTAAAAACCTGGCCTAAAGCTGCTAAAACAAATGTCTGTCTATCAAACATAGTGAGTGTACAAGGAGAGTGAAATACAAAATCAGCTTTCTAAGGGCAAAGATGTGACTGTTGGCCAAAGAAGTCTGCCTTGTGACAATGACGATCGAGAGAGGTTCTGTTTACACAGATTGCCTTTCTCTGCCTCTCTCTATCCCTACCTTTCTGTTTCTCTCTCTATCTTTCTGATTCACCCCAAATGAACTGTGTGATTGTATGATTATGGGCAACTCCCTCAACCTTTTTGCATTTCTCTATTTGTAAAAATGGCGGAATTTAACTTAAGACTTTTAAAGCTCTTTTCAGTTCTAAAATACTACACTTACATAAAATTTAGGCATTGGTTCATTTTCCCAATAATCCAAATATGAATAGAGAAAAGCTAAGAAATGTAATAGCCATCTGATTGTACTCAGTTTAACTCCAGATGTTCTCATATTAGGTATTGTAAGATTTCAGCTATTTTAATAAAAATAAAAGAGAAAGATGGAAGAATTCATTGCTAAATTTTGCAGTATGTTTTATGTGAAATAGTTTCAATGACTTTTTGTAATTTTCCATACCAAAGGATAGGCCCCACACAAACCAAACACTGAAAAAAGTTATTTCACCATCTTCCAAAAAAGAGACATTGTTTTTCACAGATTTCCCCTGGAAACAAAATTTCATGACAAATTTACTATCCATCTTGATTTAAGCAAAATAAATAAATAAATAAATAAATAATTATTCATTATTGTTGAGCACTTATCCTAAATCACTGTAGAGGGAGATGTAAGGAATACAAGGAGTATTAAAAGACACCATTGCCTTCGAAGTGCTGAAGATCCCTTTGGAGAAAGAACATATGTTCACAAACAACAGCAAACAATACATCTCCTGAGGAGAGATAATAGCCCCCTACAAGGCACATGAAGATGGGGGATGGGACACCCTAGATCCTGTTGTCCCTGGTCCAAAACTTTCGGCAATTCTGTGACAGGGATTATGGGGACAAAAATATTCTGCACCAGTTTGAAAAATCCCCAAGAAGAAATCTCTCTCTTCCCTTCACACCTTCAATGACAATGCAGAAAATGGATCACATCTCTCCAGAACTTCAAAGGTCCGTTGCTGTAGTCACAGAAGAGGCAGAAGACTTACCCAGAGATGGTGCAGCGACTGCCCAAGCCCAGGGTCTAGGGCTAAAGCTTCCCTCCCAGCCCCGTCCTCCAGTCATCCCCGCAGAGGGGTGTGGTCGGGGCTTCTGAGGGCCTCCTGGCAGCAAACTCCTGTCCCCCGGGGGGTTCAAACCAAAAGAAAGAAAGACAGAAAGTTAGGCTTCCAAATCAGAAATTCTAGGGGAAACTGAAAGAGGGTATGCAGGTGGGAAGGTTTTCTTTTTTTCTTTCTTCCTTCACTCTCCCTCCCTCCCTCCCTCCCTCCCTCCCTCCCTCCCTCCCTCCCTCCCTCCCTCCCTCCCTCCCTCTTTCCCCCCTCCCTCCTTCCCTCCTTCCCTCCTTCCCTCCTTCCTTCCTTCCTCCCTCCCTTCCTTCCTCCCTCCCTTCCTTCCTTCCTTCCTTCCTTCCTTCCTTCCTTCCTTCCTTCCTTCCAACTTCCTTCCTTCTTTCCTTCCTTTCTTCCCTCCTTTTTCTTTTTCCCTCTCTCCTATTTTTATTCCCCCTCTCTCCCCACTTTCCTTTCTTAATTTGATTTAAAATCCCTCAATAACCCACAGGTAGAGATTAAAAGGTAGAATTTTTAGGCATTTTCTCATTTCAGACAAACCAGCCTCTCTTAGGCCACAAGCACCCCCCTCAGCTTCTGGTAAAGTCATCCACAAAACAAAGGTATAGAAAATTGAATGCTTTCGGAGGTCAGCAGGCCTATCAGGGAGGCAGAGACATCAGGATGTTTTAAATGCATTCCTGAATTCAAGGAGCTCCTTCCCGCACAGAAGCCCATAAAACTCTTTGAATTCAATGGGAAAAGAAACTCCTATTTCAAAAATAAACTTTGAAGCTTTTGAAGATGAAAGAGGAAACTTGCCTCTGAGCCTTTGCGGAAGCAGTGGGGAGGGGCTACCAGGATTTTGAAATATGCTTGGGAGAAGCTTATTAGAATTTAAAAGGACTGTGCAAACAGACCCCCTATGGCTCTGTCCCCCTGAAAGCATTCGATGGGGTTTTAAGAGCATAATCAAGGCTAAGGTTGATTTTGAGGACGAAGTCTTGTTTCTCATTCACCTAAGGAGATAAAAATCAATTATTTCAGAAACTTATATGTGAATTTTACTCACTCTCTCAATCTGATTTAATATTAGAGGCAAAGAAGATGTCAGGGGAAAATGAAACTGCTGTTGCTCGTGGGAGTGGTGTGGTTCTTGGGGTACAGCTGAAATAAGCAATTTCAGAAGCCCCCATGGGAGAGTGAGATGTGGTAAAGGCTCTATTTGTGTAGAGTTACATTCCTCAGGTTGTAAAGTCCCACGTCCCTTAAACCAGCCCTGAACGTGGTGCAGCTGGGGTTCCAGTAGAACCAAATGCAGGGCCAGTGTCCAGAGCTTCTGGAAGTTCCATGGTGCAGTCAGGCCCAGTTCAGCATCCAAGCTAATTAAATAAAGTCCATTAGTCCATTGTGTGGGTCCTACATGTCTGTGAGCCACATGGTACAAGGGGAGTGTGTCTCCTGCAATAAGAGTCCCAAGAGGGCCAGAGGGCCAAAGGCCAAGAACCAACAGAGGGTAAAATCCGAGAGAGCACACTCCTTTGTTCAGAAGTTTAAATATTAAGGTTTCACATTCTTAATAATCTGACCAATTATATGTTCCTAGGTGTGATGGACAAACAAGCACCTTCTTGAATCACTCAGACCTTACTAGGCATGTGTCTGTTGTCCTTTCCCTCCCCCTAGTGATCAGTAAGGAACAGACTTGGACAGTGTCAAATTAGCAAAGCTGTATAAATGACAGGTTTATATTATCTAGTCTTCCCTTTATTCCTTTCCTGTTAAATAATAACTAGATTATTATTAAAGGGAGCTACATTGCATTAAGCATGACCATGGGACATTTGACACACTGCAATTTTCCCTTTGACAGTCCTCTGCTTGGACAGTTGGTACCAAATGGAACCATCCTAACTTACAAAATGACAAATAGAAAACTATGCTTTTTATCACCAATGACTTTATGAATCATTAAAAAAAAATCCTTATATAAGCTCCCATTAATTGAGCACTTACTATATATAAAATATATGTGTGTATATGTATCAATATAGACATATATATGTGTATATATATATAATAATCTAGGTAAAACACACATACGTATACACATATATATTCCCTTCTCATACCAGTCTTGAAAGGTAGATGTTATTAACCCTATTATACATATGAAGAAATTGAGATGCAGAGAGATCAAGCAATGCCCTCCTGTATAATCAGCTGTAAGAATGGACCTAGGGTTCGGCTGACGTGGCTCAGATATTGAGCATCAACCTATGATCCAGGAGATCAAGGTTCAATTCCTGGTCAGGGCACATGCCTGGGTTTTGGGCTCCATCCCCAGTGGGGAACATGTAGGAGACAGCTGATCAATGATTCTGTCATCATTGATGTTTTTATCTCTCTCTCCTTCTCTTTTCCTCTCTCTGAAAGCAATAAAATCACTAAAATAAAGAATGGATCTAGGATTTTAATCCAGAATAAAAAGTGCATATTATTTCCATTCACTTTACCCTTAATGTTCACAATAATGCTAGAAGACTAAAATTGGAAACTGTCACTAAGCACCTTTATCTTTTATCCATGCTCTGAACTGTCAAAATGTTAAACCAGTCAAAGCATTAAGGATTATCTTGCAAAGGACTGAAATTTCAGCATTTCCCATCACGTTAGACACCATGACATTGATATGACTAATGAGAGCTATCAGGCTGAAAATGGAGATTAGTGTGGATTGGAACCACAGAAATGAGAGACTAGGATGAAATGGGTATTTAGTGTACTGTTAACAAACCATTTGGGTGACTAATTTTTCTTTCTTTTCTTTGAAAAAACATAGAAACAACCTTACAATGAACAGTTTTAGGAGGAGTATAATGATTCTTAAGTATATATGTATACTGTGCCTAATTTTTTTGAAATATTTTCCAACGTATATTCCCTTCTCTATAATTTGGATTTTAGCCCTGCAGCCTCTGTGATATTAAGACAGGGCCATGAGGTCAGAATAGAAAAAAAAAAAAAAGTGTCCTTGGTCAAGGATAAGTAGAAGAGTCTAAGATAGGGAGTTGGTCAAATATAACTGGTCTAGCTTCCAAACTTTGAGGGTTAAACCTCCAGAAATGGGTTAGAAACAACAGACGAGTCCTGAAGGAATCTTAGGGAAGGCCTTTCTCTTGTTTCTCAGTGCTCCTCTTAGATAAAGTCCAAGCACCTGAGGAGAGGCTTGTGTTCAGCTGGGTGAAGGAACGAACTAACCACAGACTGCTGGCCAAAAGGTAGATGTGAAATGACTTAAAGGAAGGAGGGAGAGGGTGAGTCCAAGAGGAAGCTTCCCAGAGAATTGCTACCCAGAATCCAGCCCAGAACACAGAAAGCAGCTAAGAGTTCTAGGACTCGGAGCATCAGTCTTGGCCTAGACCATCAGTTCACTGTCAGAGGCCTCTGGCTCAATAAAAAATTAAAAAAAAAAGGCTTCACATGACACGGACCTGAGGACTCGAGGGTATGGCAGAGAACACGGGCGTCAGAGGTGCATGCAACGTAAGCTGCAAGTTCAGTAGGAGTCTCAAGACGCACAACTCAGGAAGCATCACCACAGGCCACACACTGACCAAGCAGGTCGAGGGACATATTCTAGGAGCAAGGGTGGAAAGAACAACACGTAGACAAAAAGCATGTTGGAACCCCCTCCCTCTGATATCAGGATTGATTATATTAATGTTCCTCCTACTCCCTACCCCACATTTTACTCATAATGCAATCATGTCAATTTTTATTACATACATATATGTCCACATATACAGGCAAGTGGAATTGAGGACTACTAACATTTATGCAATAATATGCCATTTGCAAAATGACGTTATATGTGTGATTAAGTGTGGGCTTTACTTTTCTGTGCCGAGACTGTCCTCAGTCCGGTGGCTGATCAAGCCCATGCTTGGGCCCTCACATGCTTCAGTTGCCAAGGACTCGCCCTCTTCTTCAACTGTGCGCTCCCGTCCAATGTGCTGAAGAATCTCTGCGCACTGATCAGTGTCCGGGGTGTCCCCGGGCCACTCCTGCCCACTCCTACTTCGTCCATTTGAAAGCAAGCTCAGGGGCTGCTTCATGGACTGAGGGACTGGATTTACCAGAAGGAAAGCACTCTTGTAAATAATGTGCTTTCCAGAATCCACGTCTTTTCTGCTGTGTTGGGGCTTTACCCTCTATAATTCACCCCTTTGAAGACCAAGGATCACTTTATCCCCTTGTCTGGTCAGTACGAAAGCGCACTGCCTGGTATGATGCGCCAGACACAGATCCACACAGTGAACAGGACAGGCTCCGGATTCAATGTGTCTGGGTTCAAATGTTCACCGTGCCAACTACTATCAGCGGTGTGTCGTTGACAGTCACCTAACTCTTTGTGCCTCAGTATCTTCATCTATGAAGTGGATATAAGCAGAATGCAGAGCGGAAGAGTTTATGAAGTTGAAAGTTAGTACATATTTTAAAGCCTTTAGAAACATTTCTGGCACACAGCATTTTCCAATAAATGGTCGGTTACATTGCCAATCTAACAATCTTCTTTCCTCAGAGTGATTTCACCATTCCTGACCAGTGTTGATCAAGGGTTATCCTAGCCCATGTTGCCCAGTGTCCCTGATTTTGACATTTCTGAAGAAGGTTTTAGTGTCTAGATCCTTTCTTTCCAATAGGTTGCTGGGGGGTCCCTAAAGAAGGCGGTTCACCCCCTTTTCCAAAGCTCCGCTTCCCAACCCGTGTGAAGATGAAGAACCTTTTAAACTCTCTCCCACATAAATACCTAAACCTTCATAACAAAAACTTCTTATTTATGTGCCTATCCTTTAGGAAAATGTGTGCTTATTTTTATTGCAGGAACATCACTGAGAAGTGACTCCAATGATTTATGTCTCATAATGGAAAACATCATCTTGTCTCTATTTCTATAAAAGGAACAGCTGGAACAAGTTTTGTGTTTGCCCGTACAAGGAACATGACTCTACATACCTCATCGCACTGACACAGCTTTGCGAGTTGTGTTTTAATGTTTCTCTTTTATAAATGAGAAAATTAGAGTTCAGATCCATAAAAGGGGAAGTTAACATTATTAGACACAAGTAGTGTGCTGGACACTTTACACATATAGTTGCACTGAGATTTGAAAGTCAGATAGCATTGTCTCCATTTTCAGTATATGGAAACAGATTAATAACTCAGGGTCACATAAAAATCTAGAGAGCAAAGACGTGAGCCTAGGTCTTTGGACATATAAATGCCAGCTTCCACTATACTTCGGTACCACTCTAACGAAGTAGCCACAGTAATTTCTCTTTGTCTATTACAGTTTTTCAAACTTCAATATTGAATGGACAATTAAGTAATAATTATTATGAATATTCCACTTAGATTTAAATGATTTGATTGTAGTGTTACATAAATATGTATAAAAATGAAGTATAAACTATGGATGTTTACGTGTCTTAACAAATTGTTAAAAACAAAATAATAATATATTAAATACAAACAACTAAAAAAAACAATATGATTCTATTAACTATTTTAATTTAATTTAGTGTCATTGTTGATGTCATATATCATAAACCAAAGGGAGGCGTGAAATAAAAATATGAAAGTTGGCGCTAAGAGACAGGTTCTTGGGCTCCGCCAGGCCTCCTCCGGCCGTCTGATGACTCCTCTCCCCACCGGCATCTCCAGACCGACTGCAGAGTACCTGTATCCAGAGAGCAATCGCAATTTGTCATCATTGCCATCATTTGTCCTCGGCACGGTGTAACAAATGATCCTGTCAGGTATCATTCAGCCTCTGATTTTGTTTTGTCATAAGTCTGCAGCAATGAAAGAAAAGTATCCCAAAGCATTTTATAGTTTCAAGATGCCAAGTGAAAAATTTCCATTTATTTAGAAACTGAAGTCTTAAATATGTGAAAAGATAATTGCATACTGTTAGAGGGGAAAAAAAGCAAAAACTTATCACTACTAAGATAACTAAGAATTTGTAGGAGGGGGAATGGAATTGCTTTTCCCATTAGGGTGTATTAAACTAATAATAGTCAGGAATCCTGACAATATATTAAGTGTCACTTTAAGTGGTAATTTGTTTCTTTCTTGACTGCAAGTAAGGCTCTCATTCCCCCAAAGTGTAATGTCTTTCCATAGCAGTACTTACTGTCCTCATGCAGATGACAGTATTGCATGTGTGCACATACATGATCATGATTTGTGTATGAAAAAGAGTAAAATGTTCTCAAAATTACTGTTAAAATTAGCATACACATAATATGACAACATCTTAGCTAGATAAACTCTTATCTATGTAAAAGTTTCAACTTCTTAGAATGGCACATGGAGACTCCAAACTGGTCTCGATATGGCTTCCCATCTTCTTTCCTGGGATTCTTCACCTGGCTATATGCTTTTTGCAAACACCAAACTGCTTGCACGTCTCTGCACACCTGAGTTATTGCGAGGCGCCTTATCCTGCGCATGCTGCTTCTTCACCTGCAGTGCCCTGTCTTTCTTTACATGCTTTGCTAGCTCCATCAAGACCAACTAAGATGTGTGCTTTATAAAAACGTTTCTCATTGAGAGCTTCCTGCTTTGTGACACTCTCCAATCCTTTGTACTTACCTACTTTGACCATCTCCCCATCAGAAAGTTTTTTCCTTAAAAATAGAAAGCATCTTATTAATCTGTGCTTATGTTGCAATATATGGCATATAGTAGGTTCTCATTAAATGCTCATGGAATGAATACATGCACTCAATTTTGCAAAGACAAATCAAAGAAGACACGGGCTTTACCAATAAGGAGCTCAAATCTAAATTATTTAATGCTTGTGCCCTCCCTGTATTAACAGAGGGCAGATGTCTCAATGCAGTAAGACTCAGAGCAAAATTGCTATGGGAGACTTGGAGAGAGAAAAACCTATGGATCATGAAATGCTTTTTGTTGGACAGATACTGCAAAGCAAAATAGAGTATACAGAAAATCAACTTTTCTTTCCTCACAGCTTCTATCTTTGGGCCAAAAATATAAAATAGACAGAGGTAATTACATTAAGTAAGAGACAGAAAAAAAAAAGACAAAGAATTGTGTGTGTGCACAGATTTGAATAACATGCAGAACTTTTCAGAGGTTTGCGGTGCATAAAATATCTATTATGACTCAACAATTCTCTCATTTAGCATGAAAAACACAGCCTCTCTCTGTTATGGTGGCACTCAAGTGGGAATACACAGATTGTCAACGCTGTTGGTTTTTCATGTCTGCAAACCAGCCAAAGATAAAGCATGTGCAGAGTGAGGAAAGAACTGAGTTTGGGGATTCTAGAAAACGATTTTTGCTCACTCGCTGAACAAAATTGGTGTGCAAAAACTCATAAGCCACGTAAGTCACGTCAGGAAAGCGACTCAGAGCAGATTTACAGAAGTTAAACAAGGGATCTGTGGAGGGAGGCTATTTGAAAGCAATCTGCTTAGTGAATTTTACAGCCCGGGGCCTGACATCTGCAGACAGCCCAATGCCCGCAGGAAAGAACTCAGACAACATTCAAATTAACAGCACACAGTCTAAATCCATACTGTTTCCTGAGACAGGTAAAAATATTATCAGAAGGAAAACAGGGGTATAAGTAGATGAACATCATTTCAACATTTTCAATAGTGTTATTCTTGCATTTATTGTACCTGGATACAAGCACTTCCTTTAGAGAAGGTGACCCTTTTATTTTTTCTGTAATAAAGGTGATATTAGAGAAAAGTCTCTGGAATTAGATAAGCCTGGGCTCAATCCTTGCTTCTACACACAACGAATAGAGTGTCTTCCTTGAGCCGCTGATTCTCCCCTGCAAAATGAACAAAATGACCCCTAATTTTCAGAACGGCTGTAAAGATTAGAGATACAATTTGCAGCATTTCAAACATGGGAAATGGAAATTGGCCCTCAAAAAAGAGTAGCTACCAATATAACCATTTTCATTCTTCTAAGTGATTTTTTACCGTGGAGCTTGAAAAATACTGGCAATGATACAATATGAGCACTTCCTTAGCTTATTACCAGTCCTTTAGAAACACGCTTTTGAGCGATTGTGTATTCCACCTTGTGAGTGCTCCTCGGTGTGGATGGGGAGCCTCATCTCCCTGTCACTGTCACCAGCGAGGCCACTCCTCCTGTTCCCCCTCAGAGGAGCAGGGACACTGCACCCACGCTGTCAGTCTCCGGCCCAGAGGTCAACTGCTGGGCCCACCTTCAGAAGCGGAGTCCGGTGTGGTGGTTGGGACCCTGGAGGGATCTGTCTCGGATTATTTTGGTTTCTCAGGGCCCGCTGGCTCTTCCCTCCTGCTCCAGGCTCTCGGCACTTTGCTAACAACCTGAGGCGAATCCCTCCCGGGCTGGCCGCTGGCCGTCTGCAGCTTTGTCTGCAGCTCTGGGGTGACCAGGGATTGTTCTCCCCGAGATCAGACTGATTGGAAGCTAAATTCTGCAGCCTCCTCACTACCTGCGAGCTCTGCATTTTGAGGCAGCGGTAAGTGCTCATTTTCCCCCCGAAACATCGCTAAAGGTAATATTTTGCTCTTTATTAAGAAGTGATTATCTGGCCTGTTCTATTAGAAACCAGCGGGAGAAGGGGCCTTCCCTCCCGGCACGTTGGCACAAATGAGTGTCGAGAGACAAGCTGAGAGCTCATGTCAGAGCTCAAATCCTTCATGGTGAGACCGTCAGGAGACAGCAGAAGTCCACAGCCTTGAGTGTGAAGGTCAGGGTGTCCACCTGAAGAACCTCCTCCACAAGCACCGCACAAAAAACCTCCTCGTGGCCTTTCCAATGAACATCCTGCTCAGAAGAAGCCACCGTCCTGTTTCATATGCCCCAAAATTAGTTTCTCTTCCTCTTGGAAGCTGTATAAACGGGCTCAGAGTGCGCACTCTCCCGTGTCTTCTTTCACTGAGCATGGTGCTGAGATGCCCCTGCTTGCTGTGTATGTCGCATGAGTCCTTTGTTCCACTGAATACGGGAAAATTTATCCAGCCTTTCATTGATGCTCATTTGCATTGTTTCCAGGGCATTCCTGTGCATGTGTTTTAATGGACACATTTTTTTTTTTTTCACTTCTCTTGAATAAGCACTTAAAACTGGAATTGCTAAATCTTAAAATAGTTACAGTTTTAACTTTTTGGGAACAGTTAAACGGTTTTCTAAAATGGTTGTACCGTTTACATTAATACCAGTAAGGTATGAGAGTTCTGTTTGCTCCAAATCCTCATGAATATTTGTCAGTAATTTGAATTTTAGCCATGTGTGTAAAGTACATTTCATTGATTTCTTTGAGGTTTTAATATGCATCTCCATAAAGATTAATAATGTATGGTAGAAAGAGTCGAATGAAAATTATATTAAACAGAAGACATTGAGAAAGTTAGAGGTTAGAAAAGTTAATAACTAATTGTATATAAAATGCAGAAGAAACCAGAGATGATGGCCTATTAGTGTGAAATTCATTTAATGGAGTAGCAACTAGAGGGGAGATGACTATAATAGCCGCTCTTTGAAAAGATAGATTATAAAACCAGAAGTATGAGTTATCCCTTACGAACAAATCAGTGCTGTTTAAAGGGGAACTTGGAGCCAATATCTTGGAAATAAACATACCTTTTGTGTTTCAGCCCTAGTTTTAAATCCAGTGTTAATGCTATAGGATCCATGGCCTGCAATAATATTTTACTTTATACATATACT
Source organism: Miniopterus schreibersii (assembly GCF_964146895.1). NCBI lineage: Eukaryota > Metazoa > Chordata > Mammalia > Chiroptera > Miniopteridae > Miniopterus > Miniopterus schreibersii. Next base: position 74,052,473 of record NC_138108.1, on the reverse strand, counting down.
ATTAAAAAAAACTCAGTAATTTTTTTTGAAATTTTCTCTCTTGACTTCCTGATCAATCAGTTGTTCACACTAAGCTTATACCAAATACAAATATATCCAATAGTTTCTAATGTAAAAATTCAATGGGAAGCTTTGTTTCTTAAACAATCCAGTATCCAGATTACATTCAATTAAAAAGTAATTATGTAGTAAAAACATTGACACAAGGAGGCTCATTTTATAATTTTTCTTCCAAATGAATTTCGAAGGCATGTGTGCTGAGTGCAGCATTTTGTGTATCTCAGATTATCTTCTAGGCGGCCTGTGTGCACCCCACCCGTGCCCCAGCCTCAGCAGGAATATCCATCTAACCCTGGAGAGGAAAGGAACCATCCCCTAGGCACCTGTATCAGTCAAACAAATGAACATTAATCGTTGATTAGCACGGTGTGAATTGTCAAAAGAGACTCTGCTGCTTCATTTTTGAAAGGACAAGTATAAATGAGATCTCTAGTGGAACTGGAAGCACCATGGAATTGTTTTGTTTTCTGTTTGGTTTTGTATGATAGCTTTTCCTTTCACTGTAAGGGAGATAAGCAATTGTAAACGAAAACACAAAGAATACATTAAAAATGCTGAGAAGACATGATTTAGGAAAGAAGACCTGGGAGGAAAAAGAGTCACATATAGAAGCACCTTGGGGAGGTGTTTTGGCTGCTGAATGTGTGGACTATTTTGACTATGTTTTCCTAATATATAAGTGATTATAATATGGCTGTTTTTTTAAATTGCTGTGGCTGTTTCAAATATTATTTTCCAGTAAAGCAACCAGGAATGAGTTTATAAAATAAGAACTCAATGTTTTATTTTATGACATATGTATGTATGCATTTTTACCACAAATATTATATATAGAATTCTTAGACACTTGGCATATGTATACATATAATTTTTCCGGGATAGTCTTAGAGTGGATCTAAGAACTAATCTATCTCAGGTGAGTGTCTTTCAAAATAGTTAAAGGTAATTTAGAAGCTGGGTTTGATTTCATTGTTTAGCTTAACACACTTTTTCTCATTTATAGTCATTGTCTGAAATATTTAAAAATATAGATTCTGTTTAAGAGTAAATACAGATGCACAATTACTAATTTGTATTGAAGGGACATACCATGTCTATTCAATTTGTGACTTACCATGCTACTTTGATGCCCTTGAGCCAGGGGTCCTGGGCAGAGAGAATGTAGAAAATCATTTAAAATATATTCTTTAGAAGATTTTGTGGTTTACTAGAGCCAATGTTTTTCAAATAGTTTATTTATAGACTACCAGGATAAAAATACATATGGTGGCTTGACTAAGAAAAGAAAGAAGTGGCCTAGAATAAGATTAATTCAAAGTCATAGTAGCACTGCCTTTTTAGACAGACGACTCGGCTCTTAGCTATTTGGAACTCGACAATGTAAACTCTTGTCATTTACCAAACTAGTTTTAAAACACTCTGCACAGAACTAAATAATATAGGGTGTCCCAAAAATGTATACACACAGTTTGTATATTTATAAAGGCAGTGTTTATTAAAATCTTTTTCATTTTCAAAACTGAGAGACCAGCTGTTAAAGTGTGTATACATTTTTTAAAGGGGGAGCACCCTGTAATTTCCATGTATAAATTGGATACTAGAATATCCCCACCTGCAAGCTAGATTATTCTTACCTGCAAACTGGTTAAGCTCCTAATTATAACTGGAGTTCTTAGAGCACCTTCCCCCCAATGTCACAAAGTCCATACCTAAAATCTTATTAATTTTCTTGTAAATCTCAAACTCTTTCAAAGACTATATACTTTTGTTTTACATGAAATACTGATAGGCCTATTTTTTAACCTTGAGAAAACCACATTAAAATTATAAGATATAAAGCTATAGGTACATTAGAGAAAGAAACAATAATATCAAATATCTATTTAAACTGCATGTGAAACTACAATTACCTCAAAATAAAAAGTTAGTTAAAATTATTTAATAAAGGAGATAAATGAGAAAACAAACCAATGAAAATAAGCCAAAATTATTATAAAGGTCCCAATTTAAAAATGTGAGATAAAAGCAAAATAAAATACCACTGCATAGTCAATCAAAATGGCTAAAATTTTTATGGAAGAGCTAAAGATTGGAAATGCAAAGTGATTAGTAAGAATATGGGAATGCTGGAACTCTCACACATCACAATTGGGAATAAAAATCATAACAGATATTTTGTAATACTACTTGGCAGAATTTATTAAATGCTACCTATTCCTAGGGTATGTGCTCAAGAAAATATAGTGTATACATCTACCAAAATATAGGTGCATAGCATTTTTATTCACAATATCCTAAAATTAGAAACAATAAAATCTTTATTAATAAAAGAATAGATAAATAATGGGGTATTTTATACAATGGACTGATGTACAGCAATAAAATATAATAATTACTGATTCATGTAACAACATGGGTGAACCTCACAAATATTATTATGCAAAGCAAAAATGTCATTGCAAAAAAAATATATACCATATCCTCCAATTTATATGATGTTCAAGAATAGGTAAAAATCAGTTGATCGTGAAAGTTAGAAAAATGTTTACCTCTGGGAGATATTAGTGATGATAAGCTCCAGGGACCATTCGAACGCAGCAGTGTGGTTTCTGGGTCTCATTTGTGCTTATTTTGTTATACAATAGGGTTACATGGCTTAAGTCTACAGACAAGATTTATAAATTCTGCAAACTGTGTTTTATACATTTTTAAAAAGTTTTTCTAAAGAACAACTCTGCTATACCTAGAAGCCAAACACAGAAAAATTGTGATTTTCTTTCAGTCAGCTACCTCACAGCCCTGCTGGTGTGGCTCTGTTGGTTGGGCATCACCCCACGAAAGGGCCAAGGTTTGATTCCCGGTCAGGGCACACGCCTGGTTGCAGGCTCAGTCCCCAGTAGGGGGGGTGCAGGAGGCAGCCATTTGATGTTTCTCTCTCACATGGATGTTTCTCTCTCTCCCTCTCTCATCCTCCCTCTCAAAAAATCAATAAAAAACATATTAAAAAACACTTTACAAAGTTTATTATTATAGCAATTTTTCTTATCTCAATTTAAATATTTAGTAATTGTGAAAAATTACTTTTAAATTGTAGAAAAATATAAATTGCTATATGCAAAAGAATTCACAGTGTGGGAATATAGTATGGGAGGGAGAAGTTCTACTCCTGAGAACATCGCTCTATCATTGCACATTGTAGGAAATATGCTCTTACTGACAACTCTGTCTCAAAAATATTCATTTTTTAAATGCTCACCTTAAGAAGGTGAGAAATGATGTAATACATTTCAGAAATATTTTCATCAAAAAAAAGGGGAGTTGAAAGGTGTGCTTTATTGTCAGAATGTTTACTTCCTTGCATTCTTTCTATTCGGGGAAAACAAGGTCTTTTTAAGGTTACCTTCGACTCACAAAGCCTGTTGTTTGGAGGAAAGGATGCTATTGCACAACTTCCTGAGAGTTCGAAGCATCAGTTTGTGACAAGAGATTGATTACCCTTCTGGGTTTCCACCTTAGCCATTTAGAGAGCTGCAGCTGACCTTTGCATAATCTTGTTTACTATGTTTGATCCACTCTGCTGGACAGCGTTGCTGCCCAAGTAACTAGCTAGTTAATATTAATAATAGGAAGAGAGCAAAGGGAAGACCAGACATTATAAGCGTGGTGATCAGAGCAGCTTCACCAGGAAGCTGCAACTTCACACTCCCTGGGGAACCACTGGTCCATTCCTTGCAGATCAATGGGGGAAGGGATTGAACAAACAGGAAGATGGGCGCATGTGCCCTGACATAGGGAGGGTGCCTGTCTGTCAGACTAACCTGGGAAAAACATAATTGGGTGAGGGGAAGGGGTTGTGGAGCCACTGAAAGCATGTGGAATCCTGAAGGGTTAATGGGTTAAGCTCCTAATTATAACCTTCTATTCCTCACTTGCTCTGTGACACACTCATGTGGGCATCTCCATGGCCATGTGGCTGCTAAGGCCATGTGATCCCACATGCAAAAGACTGCAGCTGGGAAGACAAGCTAAGTTAGCCAGATACTGGACTGAACTGGACTTTAATATGGAGCACACACTCTGGGCAACAGCTTTGAGCTTAGCCTGGGTGAAGACAAGATTGGGCTTTTTCCATGGTGGGACGGAGGGAAATGGAACATTGGAAACCCAGGGGTTTAATTCCACAGAAATAAAGTCTTCCAGGACACCTCATCCTCCTGTGGAGACCTCAGGCTGAACCAGGGCAAGAACACAAGTTCAACTTAATACAATTCAATATATTCAGTAATGTAAGGCAGTCTGCCAGGTATTCAGATCAATAATAAGACACTTTCTTGATTCCCTTAAGGTAGCTGGCAGAATGTTTCAATCACATGTATCTACACATTAATAGATTATATATACATTTATAACAACAATCAGATTAGAGATAATAAAAGTAGCCTAAAGAAGTACGCTTACAAATTTTGCCTTTTGCTAACATGCATTAAAAAAACACACCTTAAAATGAAACATGCATATCATGTTCCATATCTTGCATCTGCCTCAAAGCAGTCATCTTGAAATGACTACATGTATTGAATAAATTTTATTGGATATACACTTTGCACCTTTTTCCATTCCCCACTAATTTTTTTAAGTGTCAAATAATTTGATATTTTAATCATTCTATTTTCAAGTAAAAACTGACATATCAAGCTTTGGGAAAGAGAAGTCTAAATTTTGAATATGTATCCTTTTGCTTTTCAACACTAATGTTATTAAAGTATACTTTATAGATAATAAAATGCAAATATTTTAAATATACAGTTTGATGAATTTGACAGACCGATATACTCGTGTAACCACTGCTTTGCAATCAACCACCACTGCCCTCCACCCTAGGCAGCAACCAATGCTATTTTTCTCACCATAGATTACTTTTGCTTGTTTCCTAATGTCATATTAGTGCAATTATATAAGATGGATTCTTCTATATCTGGCTTCTTTTGCTTAAAGTTTTCTGAGATTTGTTCAAGATGCCCCATGTATGAGTAGCTTCTTTTTTCTGCTAAGCACTGTACCATGGTAAGGTATACCACAATTTGATAATCTTTTTACCAGTTGATGGACATTATTTTGGCACAGTTTATAGTTACTTTGAATAAAATTGCTTTGAATATTTGAATACAAGTCTTTGTTTCTACATGATTTTATTCCTCTTGGGTAAACAAATACCTAGGAACGACATTGTTCAATTGTATGGTAGATCTATGTCTATAAGATATCTCCAAAAAATTCCAAAGAATTGTGCCATTTTACGTTTCTACCAGCAATGCATGAGAGTTCTAGCTGTAAATCCTTGTCTGCATTTGGCATTCTAGATCCTAGTCTCAATTGTTCTTAGAGACCAACAATATTTTTCATGTTGGCTAGATGGCTATCAGGAGAGGGGAAAAAATGATGTATCTCATGACACAGAAGCAGGCTTCCTGATTTATGAACACAACAGCTTCTCCCCCGCGTTTGAATACAGTAGGAAAAACACAAGAGGGTTGACCAAAGGTTCCAAACATGCTTAGTTAAAATTTCTCTTGACCAGTGTTATAATGAGAAAAATAAAGCCATACCTGCTTATTAGAACGTTATTGACTATATTCCCTACGCTGTACTTTACACCCCCATGAGTATACTACAACTACTAATGTATACTTCTAAATGTCTTCACCTTTTTCACCCATTCCCCCAAACTCCTCCCATCTGGCAACAGTCAGAATGATCCCTGACCTTTAGTTTGTTTCAAAGGAGCAATTATTTGGAAAGGTCTGTTCCTATCTTCATTCATTTTTATCAGCATATTCTTCAGAAACTTAAGGGGGCCAAAAAATACTCAAACACGGCAACCAATCAAATGTGTCTCTCTTACACAGATGTTTCTCTCTGTGTGTCTCTCCCCCTCCTTCCATTTTCTCTAAAAAATCTTTGGGTGAGGGTTAACAACAACAAAAATATCCTATTTTTCAACTGTAATAGGGACAATAATAGTACATATTTGATAGGGTGGCTGTTAGAATTAAATTAGTTAATATATTTAAAGGGCTTAGAATTGTGCCTGGTACATAGTAAATACTCAGTACATTTGAGCATTTTGGCATTCTTAACAGAAAGGTAGAAAGAGATACAAAGAAAATAATTAAAAACAAGTAGATCTAAGGACAGAATATCTTGAGATTTTGACTGGAATAATCCAGCCAAATGAACTTTATAAATATTTATAGAAAGAGATTTAATATTAAGATTCTACTAACAATATCTGATGGCACCTTAATTTTTTAAAAATTGCTTTTCCTTCTCAGTGCTAACGGTAGTTGGAAGAGGTAGAAGGGATTATTAGTATTCCCAGCATGAGTTTATAAATGTAGCAGATATTAATAGTTATTTTATCAGTCAGGATAGGTTAGGTTATGCGGTGATGACAAATAAGAACTGAACAAATTAAAATCACAAATTTTTATTCATGGTCTTGTTACTTCTCTCTTATTGATGGGCTGGGGCTCTGCTGGAGATCTTTACTATCTTTATTCTAGAGTCTAGACTGATAGAGGAACTCCCATTTAGAACATTGTGGCAGAGAGAAAAGGGAATGAGCTGAAACATCCCACAATTGGCAATTAGCTGTGTAGACAGGAAGCAGTGCTCATCAATTGTGCTCATTGGCCAACCTAGCTCATTGGCCTGAACTCACATGGTCCTATCTAACCACAGGAGGCCAGGCAGTGCAATTCAATCATGAGCCTACATGGTAAATATCAGGAAACACTACTGAGAATCACTAATGACTACCACAGTTATCAAAGTATTAACAAATGACATACTATATATTTATTTACTTTAGAACAGTCAAAATAACATTCTTCTAACATACAAGACTATGCATCTAGTGATTGAACTTTAAAAATCATAAAGTTGGTGCTGTTTATCAGAAAAAATAGAGTTTTATTTAAATCTATTTCTGCAAGATATTAAAGTAGGCATAAAATTATCCTAAGCTTCTTTCTTTACTATATCATTTTCCAAATATTAACTCTTTTATAAAGTAATGATAAATTATATATGCTAAAGAAATATTAATATTGTGTTTAAAGAATATAAGTATTGTATTAGAAATATAAATATATTAACAATCAAAAAAAGTATTCAATTCTCTTAAGCATTCATATGAATTATAGAACACATTTCCAGTTCAGCAAATATAAAATAATAAGCATTGTTTTTCCATGACCATTGGAAGTTCAATGTTTAATTGGCAGAAATGATCATGTGAAAATCATTTCCAGTTGAATCTTGGAAAATAATAATAATAATAATAAAAGTTGTGATCAGATGAGCTTCATCAAATTCACTTAAAAGATCTCTCAAAATAGAAATTGCAAAATCCAATGGAAAGGTCTGAAAATGGAAAAAGTTCGAGTGAAGTGAAAGGGTCAATATGTGAGAAACATAAAATAATAAAGTGAGAGGACATTAAACCTAAAAGAAACCTAAGGTCACATCTATTTTGATGTCTCCCTTTACAAACTAGGAAATTGATATTATGGGCTTGAGATTCAACTAACTTGTGTAGAGTTAAGGTAGTACCGAGCTCCAGTTACCAACTGGGTGCTATTTTCATTGAGCATGGTTTGCACTAGGAAGGAAAGAGTCAATGAGAATCAAGTTCATTTATTCTCATTTACTCAACCCAGTAAGTTTACCCTGTGCTGTTGAATCTCTGCTACACTCACCAGAGCACTTTTTTTTTTTATTATTATTATGGAAAGTACCACTAAATTTCAAGAGCCAAAATTTGTAACACAAAATGATTTCTGACCTTGAAAATATGTTCTTGGAAAGCATGCTTTATTTATTTATTTTTAACACATATTTCCTATTGAGCCAATTGGAAAAATAGTAGTGTCAGAATTGAGTTAACATTCCCAACAATTCACTTTCTTTTGTCTTGATTCTTTGAATATATATTTATTAAATATTATTTGATGACCTGTGGAATGCAGATTGAATTACTTTTGGAAGTGGCCAGATAAATTTAGAAGAACCTCCATAATGTTATTTATGTAAAATATGAACTCAAGCAAATAAAGTTAGTGGTGAGCATGGGAATTGAAAAATAGGTTTTATGGTTTTGTGCGAGGTCCAATCCACAGACAATGATCTACAGCATTGCCGAAGTGAGAAAAATAGTAACATATAAAATAAAAGAAGCAGAGGAAAATTACACTCATCAGATCTTGAGGCGCTGAAACATTTATCAGAATATATGCAAGACTTAGTCCCAGTTGCTCCTTCCCACCTCTCTTGCTAAAGTATATCATACAACCGTTGGCTGCTAATCTGTTGATCTCAGGATTTCTACATTTTCCATTATGTCTTGTGTTAATACAACCTAAGTCCTCCCTTTCCTTTTATGAATTTGAACAGCTAACAATTCACAGACCAAAATTAAACCATGAATAACTTTTCTTACTCTTTTCTAGCAAATATTTAAGCTTCTTGCTTTTCTTTAAATACACATCTTGAAGATGTTCTCATATAGAAACATTTTAATTAAGGCTTAAACAAATGGCTGTTTTTTCACACCATGGAAAACACCTATCCTGTGTGTTACATTTTGAACAAGGTGATATGCAATTTTGTATAAAATGGCATTTAAGCCACAGGTTCTGCACCCACTGACTAGATCTGAATCCCGATTTAGTTGCTCACCATCTGTGCAACCTTGGTACACTTACCTGAGGTGCTCTGGCTTTGCTTTCCATTTCACATCTGCAAAACAAGGACCATTGATATATTTACCAGAGAAGGTTGTAGTAAGAATTGAATAATGGGTCACTTCTCAGGAACAGAGTAGAATATAGTAGATAGGAATGATAGAATGTCACTTCCTAGATAAGGCCGCAGAAGACTGTGGCTTCCATGTCGGGTGCTCTCTCCCTCCTGGCTCTTGCACTGCGAGAAGCCAACCTTCACAGCGAGAGGTGCCTCTGTGAGGAGCCCCACACAGTGAAGGATTGAGGTTGGCCAACAATCATGTGAGCGAGCTTAGAAGCCGCTCCTTCCGCAAATCCAGCTGAGCCTTCAAATCCCCATCATTGTGAACTCAAGGAACCTTGAGGCAAAAGCACCCAGCTGAGCCATGCCCAGATTCCTGATCCATAGAAACTGTGAGGTAATAAATATTAATTGTTTTATAGCACTACGTTTCTGGATAATTTGCAATACAGTGATACAAAACTAAAACAGTGAGCAAAAATTTTTAAAATAATGTTCTCATATTTTTATGACATCAGTAATTCTTAATCATTTTTAATTCTTTCATGTGTAGTAAATCTTATTATCAGGTCATATATCTGTATCGTGTTGATTTTAACTCTTTCTCGATATTATTATATTATCATTACATAGTTATTATTATTAAAGTCAGCGATTTTTAGCCTTTTTCATCTCATGGCATACATAACTAATTACTGAAATTTTTCAGCACACCAAAAAATACTTTGCTTTTTGCCCATCTGACAAAAAAATAAATAGGTATAATTTTGATTTGTTCAATCCAGATGGCTGTCGTTGTGTTGGCTGTTGTCATTTTTTTATCTGACGACCTAAGACAACGAGGTCAGTGCCCCTGACTAAATAGTCAGGCACCGCATGTTTTAGGAATTCTTGGGGCACCGGCTGAAAACCGCTGCTCTGAGTAAGTGAAACCCCAGCGTCTGGCCCTGTTCTTCCCTCAGGCCTCGTCCAGCGGGTGTGGAGGCGCGTGTGACATGAGGGCGGGAAGACAAGAGGGAGGCAGGGCTGCTGGACAGGCCGCTCTCGGCTTCCCCGCTGGCCCGGGCATCCTGAGCAGTGCTGCAGGACAGGACGGGGAGTCGGTCTCAATTATTGATCACACAAAGTGAAAAACTGGTTAGTAGGCGAAACAAAAGAAAAAGAAGAATCTCTGCTACCACACGTTGCCTCAGGCATAGAGAATTAGTCTTTTTAAATTTAGTTTTTACATAAAATTTCTTATTTATGGCTTTATTTTGTGGTCCCACCCTTCTTAAATTCCTTCTTAAATCTTCCCCCAAGAAAAAGCTAGCTGCAAAGTTTACATGTCTGCCTCTCCTTTTCTATGTATTGATATAGAATTGTATCTATATAATGTTATTACCATAATCTGGGTTGTCAATTGGCTATACAATTAGGAATATAGTGATACAGTGCGGCATTGTTAGCCGAGAAAGGAACTCTATTTGGTTCAACAGCCGCTGCACTGCGGTCATCTCAATTTGAAGTCTCAAGGAAGTAGACGTTTTGCATCCTCTGTGTGTGTGTGATTTAAATATTTTAAAAATGTATTATTTTTTATTTTTTGTTTACCAGTATCATTTCTACTAAATATACTAGAGCAACTCCATTGATTTCTACTAACTAAACCTAATATCTTTAAGTCTCCTAAATACTAAGTAATAGATTCTCCTGCTGAATAACTTATAGTCAACATTCTCCATTTCCTAAAATGTTATCACCTTATAACATGCTGATAATTAATGACTTTTCCCCAGTCTTTCTAATTTTGTTTTTTTCTTATATTATGTCTAATATTGTATTAATAAAAATATTACTTATTTTTATTATTATTCCACATGGTAAGTAAAAAAATTACTAAATACCCCAATTTTTAAAAATTTTTTTAAAGGTTTACATTCTCACATCCAGGCCAAATTACTACATTCAAAAACAGTATATTTTGGCCTCTAAAAATATCTCTAACCTTTTTTTTGTTCAATTGTTCAAAGCTTTTGTCAGTTTTTACCTAGCTCCCAATTTTATTTTTGCCTACTCAAATAATAATGCTATATCAAACTTTCCCTCGTACTAATGCTCAATATTTTTTTGACCACTAATCACTCTAATCTGTTCTCAAGGAGAAGCTCAGACAGGAGGTATATCCAGTTGAAATGAACCTGCCTCATGTATTCCCTCTGACCACGACGGTCGCATGTTGCAGTTTTTGGATACTGGTATTGTGCTTCTCCCCAGTGCCAGGCACTCTATCTTCAGACTCACCACTCTAGTACCCGTAGGCATATAACAGGGCTTTTGTTTCTACAGAGGGGTCCTAAATTCCACATCTGGAATTTAGCACTGGGTTCAAAACTATAGTACCTCTTTCCCAACCACCATTCAGGCTTGATTACATGAGAGTTTTATATCCCGTAAGAGTGACTCATGTGCTATTTCCTAGCATTTTCAACATTTGTCCTAAATGGGGTTCCATTATAGTCAAACAATGAAAAGCTAACAAAACTACCACAATTTATTATATGAAACATAGTTATAGCCAAGCAATACACGACAACCATCTCAAATACAACAGCTTTTGTGCTAGTATGTTAAAATGTTACACCAAGACTTAGGCCTAAATTAATTTAAAATGTATTAATTAATTTCAAACAATGGCCAGTGTGCTAGCCTCTGTGCTAACTCTAATAAAGTTGTGAGCCAGAGAGAAACCAAGTTTACAAGGAGATGGAGAATATCTCTGCTTAAAATAAAGTAGTAACGAGGGAAGTTTTACATAGTAAAGTATAACATAGTTCTGAAATATTGCTTCAGAATTTTCTTAAGACTGATTCTTTTAATCAAAACATCATTAATGAAAAGACAATGTAGTTCATGTAAGAGCTACTGGGTTTGGAATCATGACACCAGGGTTCTGGTTCTGGTTCTGCAACTCATCAGTCATGGACACTTGGGTAAATCAAATTCACTACATGCCTTCTCCCTTCCTCATCTGTAAAATCTGAAGTGTAGACCAGCTCATACCTATGTGCTTTTTAGCTTTGAAATGTATGATTCCATTTTACCTGAAGCATTACGCCTATTTAAGCCATGTCCATAACCAAGACAATGAAATAAATATTTGCGAGTTAAACTCAGTGATTTCTCAGTGACTGCTATACAGTAACTATTTGTGTCCTCTCAAAATTCATGTTAAAAACTTAATGATCTAGGTGATGGTATTAAGAGTAAGGTTAGTGCCCTTATGAAAGAGGCCTGAGAGAGCTCCTTCCCTCCTCAGCCAAGAGAGGGCACAGCAGGAAGAAGGCCATTTATGAACTAGGTAGCCCAACATCACGAGATACAGAACCCCGCCATATGGCAGCCTGATTTTGAACTTCCAGGCTCCAGACTGTGAAAAATAAACTGATGTTATTTACAAGCCACCCAATCTGTGATATTTTGTTATAACAATCCTAACAGATGAAGACAGACCAATGTCTTGGATCATCTGCTCAATTACTTTCACCAACCAGCCTTGATGAATAAAAATCGCCTCTTTCTAATACATGTATTCATAACCTAGTCTTTCTAAGAAAAAAATCTCCTCCCGTTTTAGTTATGAAGGCAGGACACTGGCAAAACATCCTATTAGAGCATTGGCCCCGTCACATTTTTAACATTTTATTGCACATCCTGAAGCTTTATCTTCCTTATGTTCATTGATTCTAAATGTTTTGAAAGTATTAAAACTACTTTAGCAAGTGACTTTCTTATTGCAAGACTTCTTCCTAAGGCACAATAGGTAATACCTCACGTGGAACATAAATGCCACTATTACGGCACTTATGGATGGTTATTACTTTTGATTAAAATTAAATTAAATAACACTTGAGAAATAAGAAGAGATTTAATTATGTTGTAAAAACTGTCAGCCTTTCATTTTTAACATCTGTTAGACATGCATGCCAGTGGCAATGGTCTGGAGCATTTGCCAGACACCTAGTCAACAAACCCTATGAATCATCTGAGAGCTGAGGCAATTTGATTTCAGATAGCATGCTTTCCAAATATGATGGCTGGATCCAAATTAAAAACACTTAAGGACTTCCTGATTACAATTTTTCTTCATTTTATGAGGGGAAACAAAGTGTTTCCAGGCTTGTTTATTTTTTCTGTTCATTACAATGCATTGAATCTGGCACATGTCAGGTCTGGGCTACAGCACAGAGCTGGAGTTCTGCAAAGAGAAGCTTGTTTCCCCGAAAAGTGTCAAATGTGAAGTGCTTTGTTGCTCCTGTGTGATGTTCTACAAAGGTTACTTTTAACTTCCATATTTGTAAGTCAAAATCATTGGAACTCTCAGCTCTGGAAAATGATTTTGGCAGAGACAGTTTTGGATCAATGCTAACTAATTAGCATACAGGATGGAGGACCCAGGCTGGTGATGCATTTCTGGTAAGTAGGCTCTCCTCTCAGTTCTTTTTTCAGTCATCAATATATGGATCAGTGGGCTGGAATATGACTCTGTAAAGGTAACAGCCTCTCTGAGCTTCTGTTTCTTCATATGTAAAAAGAGATTTGGAATAGATAAGCATTCCTAGCTTTAACATTCAATGATCTTAAGAGTCTTTATCTCAAGCTGGTGAAACCTATGGCTTTTATTTTCTTCTTTCTTCTCAATTCTTTTATTAATTTAGGGCCATTTTTCTTTATCTTTCTTTTTTTAAAATAAGACTTTGTTGCTTTAAAAATAGCAAAATGGTATTTACTTCCCTTTTGTAAACAATAATAAAGTTTTCATTTCTGAGTTATTATCATCTCTGTTTATTTTGTTTTCAGGTGTACCTAAGAGGCATCTGAAGCCCAGTTCCTCCATGGCCTCCGTCCCATTACTACCGATGAGTAACCCATGCCCATTGGCAACTGTGGATTACAGAAAGGCCCTTCCTCTCATGTGCTGCAGTCCTTACTATTCCCCTGCAGGCACTTATACGTTAGAGGTAACTCGTGCTTCCTTGTGCCCCATGACCTCCCTGTGCCATCATGTCAGTCATAAAGGGCACAGGTTCAGTGATATCCATCATAGGTGTATCTGAATCTCATGTGCTCTCAGGACTCCTGGAATTAAAATCAAAAGTATTCAGGCCATTTATCTACTAATTCATTTAGTAACTATTGACCGAGCATCTTCTGTGTGTTGGGCATTGTCCTAAAGCCTGGGTGTAGGGCAGGGTCCTTGTGGAGCTACTATTCCAATTATGAAGTCACTTTGTGGCTCCATAATCATGCCCTGTGATAAAACCTAAGATGAACTAGAAGCCATGGGTCTCTGAAAATTTTTGAGAAAAGAACCAGCAATACCTATTTGTGAAATGATAACAGAGGCTGTCATTTATTGAGTTACCTGAATAAGTAGAAATAAACCACAATTTTTTCTAATCTTCAAAATAATGCAGTCAGATTTGTGCCATTACATTTAACAATTTATCACCTTTTTACTGGTGAGGAAATGGAAACTAATAAAACTGTATCACTTGCCCAAAGTTGCACAACTTGAAAGCTTTTCAATCACAATTGGACCAAGGTCTCTCTAACTTCAAAGCTGAGTTCTTAACTTTATACCATATTGCAGCTGAGATAAACAGCTGGCTGAATCATGTACACTGGGGGAAGTCTGAAATCTCTGCCATAAAATATTTTTCTCATTCATTTGCTTAACCTTACAGTTACCCATGGGTTATTATTTGGGTTAAGGTATTTTCTCTTATTACAAATTACAAAGCATGAAAGGGAAAATGAATTAAACTATTACCATTTATTAACATTTTGGTGAGTACCATAGTATTTCCTACTATGCATAATAAAAGAGAATATTAACTTTGGGGTTCAGTGATCTATGTTCTTCCCCCCCCCCCTTTTCTTAATAATGGATGACACATAAACATACTTCTGAAGACAAACAACTTTACTTTGGTGTTTGTTGTAAATATGTTTTGAAAGACTTCATTGTTTTTTTGTGTGTGAGTTTTTGTTGGTGTTTAAATGTTAGAGAGAAAGAGAAAAGGAGAGAAAGAGAAACATCCATTTGTTATTCCACTTATTTGTGCACCCATTGGTCTCTTCTTGTAAGTGCCCTGATCAGGGATTGAACCCAAAACCTTGATCTACAAGGATGATGCTCTAGCCAACAGAGCTACCCAGCCAGGGCCTAGTAGACCTCATTGTTAACACTGTAAAAGGTTTGAAGGCATTTGGTTTTGTTTTTGTTTTTCCTTTTTGCAAGTGGACAAGCTAGCCTGCTGAAGTTTATGGATACTTACAAATGAGAAGGGATTCCTGGATCAGACAGAAATAACTTTATTACTCACAGGACAGCAGGCGCAGGGCATCAGCGGGTTTGGCATTGGTTCCCTCAGGGCTCAGTCAAGGGGAGCAGATGATTTCGGAACACACTGGGGGTTGTGTTACAGAAACCAAAACCTGAGTTTAAGGAAACTGCATATTTTATACTCATCTTAAGTATTGCTAGCACTCCAAAAGGATGTCCCCAGCTTCCAAAGCTTTCACCATATAAACATTCTTGAAAAGATAGTCCAGAACAAACGCAGAGCCCTTTCTAGTAAAAGGTGCAGAAATTTGAAAGACCCATGGAGAGTTGTATTCCAGCGTTCCTGAGGGGTCAGTGTCCCTTCTTCATGGAATGGCATCTCTCTGGTGTTTGATGTCTCTTAAGTAGCACATATGCTTCTGTTTAGGCCACTGTATTTGCCTGAAGAAATTGCCCTAGCTCCTCTTTCAGGTATTCGATATGTGTTTTAAGCAAGGTCACTTGGGAATTGATAATATGGTACTTTTTTTTGAAACTCACCTTCTGGAAAATGGGCTTTTAACAAATTTGTCATCTTGTAAATTGGTTATTTGACATATTTATTATTTGATGAGTTGGTCTTTTGTTGATTTTTTAAATTTATTAAAATGGCCATTCCAATAATTGGCAGCCATTTAATTGACCTATAGCCAATGTGATCCAGTCCATGAGACCCATCTGTGCATGTCTTGCAAATTTCAGATTCAGTGGCATGAAATTGACCATGGAGGGAATGCCAAAAAAAGTAAATTTGGTATTTTTCCACTAGAGGTGGTAATAATTATAATTTAGTGATAGAAGCATTAGCTACCAATGTCTGCCTCTTCTCTGTATCAAGTAGAAGAGGGGTCACTTTACATGCATTCTTCCATTCAACCCTAGAGTGCAAATAAGGGATTTGTACTATTGTTCCCATTTTATGGGTGAGAAAGTTGCAACTCATAACAGTGATGATATAACCTATATAATTCACATATAGACAGAGTACTGTGCTTCACAAAAAATGTGCAAAGGGACTGACTTTTGGCTTCTTTGCTGCAGTCTATTAGGATGTATTTTGATTTGGGTCAATAGTTATAATTTCTTAAACAGGTGGCAGCCCACCCACCTCCTCTGTGATATTTCTGCATCAGAAAGAAAATTCTGAAAATAAATTCTGCTCAGAGGCATAATTGAGAGTTAAAAGATACTTTTCTATTTTCAGATATGTTTGGTAATGGGACAAATGTTAACTCTTCTCCATTAACCAATTAAAAATAAATACATACCTTCAAGTACTTCAGTAAATTGTTGGCCATTTTCTGCAGAGAAAGATCACTAAACATTACCTATATCTCTGGACAAAGGTCATTGGCTGTGAACTCTGGAATAGGACCACCAGTTGGCTAAAAATTATATAGCATAGAAAGTCAGGAAATTCTTACAATCACTGTCACCAAATGTCCCTCCACATACAGATATGATGAGCCAGAGCATTTGCTAGTAGCCCGTGTGCTTCAGGTTAGTGTCTAGGGAATGTATTAAAAGCTGGACACAACATAGTAGACTGACTGGAAACTTTAAATTCTAAAAGACAAACTGCTTGAGTCTTCTGGGTCACTTTCCTAGTTGGTTTTTAAAATCTGTGGTAAACTTGTTTGATATCACTGTCTTAAGTTTGATTCTGTTATTTCTTATACAAATTAAAATATTCAAAGAAGAAAAGAACTTTACTCTTTAAAACTTAAAACTTCTTGATGGCTTTCTAAAGCAATGAATAGATAAATTTAACTAACTGATGCAGACTTCTTTTTATCTGTATATAAGATTAACCATAAATTGTTGAGTAAAGTATATGAAAGTAGCTTGGGGTGTCATAAGAGAGAGCTGTAGAAAATATAGCCTCATATTATCTTCATCTTTTTGTTTTGTTTTTTAGAAGATGAAAGAAAGAAATTCAGAAAATAATTATCTAGAGAGATTAGCAAGTTACTAAAAATGAACAGTAGTTGCCAATTTTAGGTAATTCTATGTATTAATAATTTAGCAATTATGCTTGCTACTCATGAGACATATTAGATATTAATTAATGTTAACTCTATTTTCTCTGGCTAGCTCTCTCTCTTTTGTATATTTTCTTCTTTTTCTCATGGCAGTGGACCTAAATTAGGCAAAATAATTAGAATATAATTAATTAATTTTAAAGGTCCAGACAGACTCATGTAATTCAATTTGAAGTAAGTTATAATGGTATTTTTCTCATACATTACGAATAGCAACTAGTTGAATAAAGTGTGAAGACAAATTACTGTGTAACTTTAGCAGTAGTCACAGTAGTATTTATTAAGTGCTTGCTACATGGAAGGCAATAGTTAGTACTTGGATGTATTAACATCTTGAATCCTCAAAACAAGCCAAGAGCTAGCTAAGGTGAATTGTTTTATCGACCCTCTTTAAAAGATGAAAGAAACTGAAAGGTTAGGTATCTCGATTAAAGTCACAGAGATGACAGGTGAGGAGACAGCATTTACCCCTAGGATGGAGTGTGGTAACTAGGGCGCTTTAGCCCAGTCTGGCCTGCCATTGGTTATTGTGTGAGCTATGAGCTAAGAATTGTTTTTACATTTTTAAATTAGGGGAAAAAAAAGTCAAAAGAATAATACTTTGTGATATGATAAAAGTATGTAAAATGTAATTTTCTGTGTCCATAAATAAAGATTTGTTGGAACACAGCCACAACTTTTTATTCACATAAGGTCTATGGCTCAAAGTCAAAGTCAAATGGTGCAATAGAGCCCTTGATAACTGAAAGGTCTAAAATATTTACAATCTGGTCCTTTACAGAAAAAGTGTGCCAACCTGTGCTCTAGATAGTCCCACCCTAGAGCCAATAGACTAAATTACTTATTCCAAACTGACCTACCAAGTCCTAACACAAATTATCCTTTCAAAATTTATATACCAAATAAATAATTGAACAAGGGGAAGGAGGAGAAACCTAAAGGACAAGCAACTTAAATATTAAGTTAAAATTATATGCGTCCCCCCTACATTGCTGGTTCTCACGGCCAGCCTTGTGTAAGGCTTGTATCTTGCTATACAGGGTGGGGCAAAAGTAGGTTTACAGTACTTCATGTGGAAAGTAATACAATAATTAGTATATAATAATACAAGAATAAAATCTGTGTTTCCCATACTCACATTTGCCTCGCCCCATATATTCCCTTTTACAGAGGAGTAAAGACTCTGATTCAACAGCCTACCTACCATCTCTATTATCAGTTATACCAGTTTTTACTGGGAAAGTGACTATGTAGTTGTTTCAAAAATATTTCCTTCTTGTTTCTGTCACTTTTATTTTTAATTCAGGGACTCTATCTATCATCTACCTATCTATCTATCTATCTATCATCATCTATATGGAGAGAGAGATTATTTGTGTGTGTGTTTTCAAGTGGAAAGTGAGAAATTTGCATGACTAGTTAAATTTACCTTGAGGAGAACATTATAGGTAGCTAGATCGCTTCATGTGCAGCCTGTCACAGTCTTTTGTTTTCTATCTTGCAAATGCAATTACTACAGTGAAATGTGATTTTCGTTTGAGTGTCCTGAGGCAAAGCCTATGAAAATGCTCTCCTTCTGTTCACTCACATAAGCCTTATGGAATGATGCCACCCCTTGGGGAAATCCGAGATCCCTTGAGTTTCTCTGTTGATTAGCCAGCTCTGAAATGTTAAACAGCCTTTGAACTGGTGACAGCTGCCTACACAGAAAATGGGGGAAAACAAGCAAACAACAAAAACTTTATTTGCTTTCCAATTAAACCCAGTGGTAATTTAAATTCTTTACCATGGCTCAGATATTACTGTTAGGGGCTCTGCTTCCTTTTAGCGACTTTTGCCAGTTTCAGTTGAATAGCTTAGCCTTCTGATTTTTGCATCTCTATTTTGACTGGGTCATTTTGCATATTATTTGAAGACTCTCTCTATCCACTCTGTAGTAAGTCTAGTGAGTCAGGCTGGGTCATTATCATGCTATTTAAAAGCTAATGAATCCACCTCTCTGCGTCTAGGTCATGCTTCAGTGCTCAAGTGTAAAATCAACCTCCTGACAGGTTGTCCCTAAAAATGAGAGACAAAAGCAGTCTGGTACTTGAGTAAAAAGTCTTTTGTTCATGTTTTCCTAACTTGCTGGTATATTCTTGCTTTGGGTGACTTTTTTTTTTTTTTTAAATATATCTTTATTGATTTCAGAGAGAGGAAAGGAGAGGGAGAGAGAGAGAAACATCAATGATGAGAGAGTCGTCATCAACCAGCTCCCTCCTCCATGCCCCCTGCTGGGGATGGAGCCAGCAATCCGGGCCTGTGCCCTGACGGGGAATTGAACCTCGATCTCCCGGATCTTAAGTCGATGCTCAACCACTGAGCCACCCCAGCAAAGCTGTGTGACTCTTTTTGAATGGTCTACAAGCTGACTTGGCTGGTACTTTTTACCTCATTCATACCTGGAACCTTCAAATAATTTTCACAATACACCGCTTATTCCTAGATCAGAGACGGGAGAATTGTTTTATTATGGGTGTCTGCTTTGATCAGTTGATAATAGCTTTTTAGTTTATTGTCTTGTGAAAGCTTCTGAGATCATGGCTGGAATCGAGAGAAATGTTCCATAATTATTCTCTGATGTATGCTACCAAGCGAGGCCTTTGAAAGAGCAGAAGTCTGCCCAGGTGTTTGTCAGTCCTGTCCAATAGACCATTCTGAATTTTTAAATTCTCATTATATTCATTCTTTTGTTTTCAGAGGGAAAAAGAAAATTTTCATACCTTTTAAGTTTAGGACTCTTAGGTTTCTTTTTTCTATTTTTTTCATGCCTTCCTCTTGCCCATTCTAATTCTTCACATTTAAGACACACGTGGCTCTGCATGGAGCAGAAACTTAATGAAAACTGAATGAATGGGGACTCTTTCCTGAGGCACTAAGTGTGTAGCTCAAAAAGAAAGTGTTAATAACTTAAGGACTTCTGGGGGCATTTATTCATCGCTTTTCATATGAAATATTCTATTCATGGACTCATGAGGAAACAGATAGCATACTCACATGTGGGGTTTGAGACATAACAACTAAATCCAAGACATTATTCTGCACCAAGGCCTGTGCTAGGGTAAAAGAACAGCTACAAAGAACCACCGACCCCAGTGCTGGACGTATGCCTAGGAGGAGTCAGCAGAAGCAGAAGCTCACTCTGAAAAACACTTTTGGGCAACTGGGGATCTGGCCAGGAGACCTTTTTTTTTTGTTAACCTTTCACAATATAGTTCAGATTTACAGGTGAGTTACTCAACCTCAGTGATACAAATGAACTTTCTACCATTACAAACCAAAATAGCCTCTTTTTCAGTCTTCCACTTTGTTTCAAAGCTAAGTTTCCTGAATTTAATAACTTTAGTGTGGTTATGTAAGGGTCTATGCTTATCACAAAGGAGACACATTAAAGTATTTTGGGGAAATGGTTTCTAAAAATTTAATTTTATAGATATATATTCATAGATAGTATGAAGTGATGATCTGATAAATGTAAGAAGATAAATTGGTGAATTTAGATAAAAGATCACAAGATTTCTCTATATTAAGTTTTGAAATCTATAATTTTGAAATCCTTTTAAAATTAAAGATTTACCAAAAGGTGGGTACAAGTGAACAGAGCTTAAAGAAGGGATTGGCATAGGAAAATGAAACCAGCTAAACACCTCCTGGCCTGCGGGTGGCTCATTTGGTTGGAACATCATCGTGTGTACCAAAAGGCTAGGATGCACGTCTATTCCTGGTCAGGGCACATACCCGGTCAGGGAGCATAATCGAGGCAACCCATTGGTGTTCCTCTCTCACCTCTCTCTCTAAAAGAAAAAGAAAAAGAAAAAAGAAGTACCAAAACATCCCAGCGCTGCTAACAACAGCATGAAAACTACACAAACTCATCATCTGAAGGTCCAATAGGAAAGAACTTCACCAGGAGACCCAGAGAGAGCTGTATCTGTGGCACAGAGGAAGGCTGCTGCCAGGCCCTGTGGCCCTGGGCGTTGAAGTACAAGCCAGCTGAGAGGTAGCTGAAGGAACAAGCACCATGGTGTTCCTTTTCCTGCCCTCCTCTGTCTTCCTGGGCCCTCTCTCTGAGTGAACTCAACCGAAATCTGCAGAAGAGAAACGCTCAGATGATCACTCCAGTTGACACAGAAAAGGCTGGAATGGCCTGGAGGGTGGAGATGAAGGGAACCAAGAGGCTGCCCAGCAGGCAGAATGGATCCTTGCCTCTTGCACTCTTTATTCCTCCCTGAAGCTGGAGCAACTCAGCCCGTGCCAGTCTGCCTTTCTCTTTCTTCATATCTGCCAGTGTGCCTAGAGACTATGCCCTCATCTGCTCTAGGGGCCCTGGAGATCAGGGCAGGGCACGTTGACCCCTGGCGATGGAGGCCTGTGCGTCCAGGACTGCTCTTATCAGAGTGGATAAGCCTGTTTAATCTTGGGGTCAAGGAGTGGCAAGCCCACATACCTGCCCATGCAAGCTGCGTCCTGTATTTGATCTCTGTCTGATCTTTCCTCTGCTCCTTTTTTCCCTCTTAATTGCTTCAGAATTCATCTATAGGGAAGTTCTTAATTATTACCAAATGAATTGTTTTTACTAAATCCTCTAGAGCAGAGTTGGTCAACTGGAGTGATTTTGCTCCCTAGGGCACATTTGGCAATATGTGGAGACATTTTTGGTGGTCACCACTGGAGACTGGATAGACTGGTACCTGGTGGGAAGGGGCCAGGGGTGCTGCTACACATCCTACAAATACAGAACAGTCAGCACCAAATGTTGATAGTGCTGAAGTTGAGAAACCCTTCCCTAAAGTCTGAGAAAGAAGAGTTGTTTTAAATGACAGTCAGAGCTCAGTATGCTAAACGTTTGTGCTGGGAAAATAAAGATGGGAATCAGTAAGGTCCAAATCTAGAAAAAGCAACTTCCCATGGAGCATATATTTTAGTTAAAATAGCTAGAAAACCAAAAATAAACCTATAAATGTACGATAAAATTAAAAAGTGCTATGGAATCTGTGTGTGTATGTGTGTGTGTGTGTGGGTGTGTGTGTGTATGTGTGTATGTGTGTATATATGGAGTGTGCTAGGTGAGAGAGTGGCAGGGAGAAATGGAGGTGTAATATTTTATGCAGTGTGTTTAAGACAGCCTCACCAAAAAGGTGAGATGTTATTTTCTATTTTTACTAAATTTGATTGTTTTCAAGTTAGAAATCCCATATTCAAGTGCCTTCTGCTCCTCTACCAAGAAAGATAAAGACACCGTAGATAATGCAAAGAAGGAGCAATGAGTGGGGCCCAGTGTACTTCATAATTCTCAGGCATTTGTTGTTCTTTTATTGATCATCCAATAATGGGTTTGTTTGTTTTATGTTTAGATTTTACAGGATATTGTTTGTTTTCACTTTTTCCTGGTTTTAAACATTAGAATCCTTAAAATGATATCCCCATGTCTTTTGAAATTCCTGTAAATTTCTAGAGATTACACAGACCTGCAATGTTAAACTAATTTAATGTTCAGGCTGTATTTTTCAAACTAAGTTGTAAATATTCAGTTTTCTTACAATGAGATTTATTATAAACTAGATCATTGCTTTGGACAATTTATGATACAAAGTGTTATCTATAATTCAAAAATGTTAATACATATTACCTTTATCTGAAATATTGAAAGTATTTTACATGGTCATTTGATGGCACTGCATCATGGCATAGTTTTCAATTATGCGGGGTGGGAATGCAGAAACAGAAATAAGAAAATGGTAACAGGAATCTTTGCAAAAACTGAATTTATAAAGCAAATTTTCTGTATTCAACTACAAGTATTCCTTCCATAAATATGAAATTTAGAACATTTACTGTTAAGGCTTTTAAAAACTATCATTACATGTATATACAGGTAGATAAGGCAGGATCTATAGCAAGTTGAAATTCTATAATAATAATAATAACTATCATTATAAGTAGAAAGGGTGGTTGAAGTCATATTTCAACTTTTAAATAAAATTTAGCAATTCAAAATGTTTCACTTTTTAGATTGCATTTATCCTGTATTCTATTTCTGGAAGTTCTTTTTGGTTGACTCCATTAAGGACAACTTTGACCTGTGTTTTTCCTGTTGTGGATGCTGTGCTACGCTGCTCAGGACCTCCTTCAGAACTGAAAACCTGACTCCCCAGCTGCTAGTAATACAGCCCTCAGCTAATAAAATCAACTTGAACCCTTACCTCATATCAAATGAAAATATTAACTTGGAATTGTGTTTATTTTTATTCAAACTTGAAGTATTTCTGCTATAGGACACAAAAAAACACCAGAAAAGATGTTATTGCACAATCCTCTGAGCAAAGGGAGAGGGCTGTCTCTCCTCGGTTCTTGTCAATCTTGTAGGAAAGATTTCAAACGAGTGATATGGGACATCAGGGTTGTAGTAAAGTGAATTAGTTAAGGAAGCAAAGCAAGCAAATTTATTAAAGAAGCAAGGTAAGCAAATTTATCAAAATACACCAGCATAAAGCTCAGGTGGGTACTCAGCTAATCTGAGCATGAGTCCAGTGGGGGTGCACGGGGTTTTATACCCTTCCGTCTACAGGTTTCAAGGTTCTTCTGCCAGGTTATCTTGGGCACAGACTATATTTCAAGGTCCACCTTTTACTTTGTGGCGGCTTTTCCCAGAACTTAGGAGAATATCTGGTCAGTCCCAAGACTGCTGACTTCTTTGTTCAGTGGATAAGATAAACATTCCCTTCTTTCCTTCCCCCTTTTTTCTATCCTGCCTTAGCAGTTCTAGGGTAATTTAAGGTATGCATTCTCTGGTTAGGAAGGTGAGGTATTAACCATTTGTTCTCAAGTGTCCTTGTTTGGGGAAGATGAGGCCTTGCTGCAAACTGGCTGCAAACTGCCCAAACTGTTTGGCCTTGTTTAATTTTCTTGTCTCAGTTTCTCTATTCCACTTGCCCAGGAATTTTCCTAGATTCTTACTATCTTGTTACATTTCCAATCACACATTAGCTACCAGTCTAACCTGTATGACAGCCAAAGGGTTGACTCTCAGAAATAAAAAAGTTTAAAAATATATTTTTAATATTAATTTTATATTCTAGAATGCAATACCTGCCGTATAGTAGATACACAATAAATGGTAGTTGCTTTCCTTTTCTCTTAGAACAGGAATTTCCAAACTACAGTCCACAATCCAAACCCACCAGTTTTTTAATATTTTTAATTGTATTAAAACTGAATATTGCTTATTCATTTATGTGTTGTCTGTGGTTGCTTATGTGCTACAATGGCAGAGTTGAGTGTTTGCTATAGAGACCCTACGGCCTGAAAGGCATCTATCTGGCCCTTTATAGAAAAAGATTGTAACTCCTGCCTTAGTGCATTATGTAGGGTTTTTCATTTCTCATTAATTAAAAAATAGTAGACCAAGTCAAGTTTGAATCAATTTAATGTACAAAACAAAAGTGGTTTTGCTTTAGAGCTTCTTTTTCTCTTTCACATTAAGAAAACACAGTAATAATAATTTTTAAAAAGCCAAGTCTAATTATATTATTGTGTTCCCTTCACTCATCACACTGGTGCTTAAGAAAACATTTCCTCATTTTTATTTTATTCAATAAAATAAAGATATAAAATTATTAATTGGGATGAAGCATAGACCTAAATCTAAAATGTTAAAAAAATACCATATAGAAGAAAACCTCACACCCATCAGAATGGCTGTCATCAAATAAATCAACAAACAACAAGTGTTGGCAATCATGTGGAGAAAAGGTAACTCTGGTGCACTGTTGTTGGGAATGCAGACTGGTGCAGCCCCTGTGGGAAACAGTATGGAGTTACCTCCAAAAATTAAAAACGAAACTGCCTTATGACCCAGTGATTCCACTTCTGGGAATTTATCCGAAGAAACCCAAAACACTAATTTGAAAGAATATATGTACTTCTATGTTTATTGCAGCATTATATACAATAGGCAAGACTCAGAAGCAGCCCAAGTAGATGAGTGGATAAAACAGCTGTGAGACATTTGCACAATGGAATACTACTCGGCAGTAAAAAGGAAGGAAATCTTACCCTTTGCAATAGCGTGGATGGAACTGGGGAGCATTATGCTAAGTGAAATAAGCCAGTCAGAGAAAGACAAGTATATGATTTCCCTCACAGGTGGAATTTAATGAACAAACTGAACTAACAAGGAAAATAGAGGCAGACTCATAGATAAAGAGAAGGCAGACAGCTCTGGGCTGGAGGGAGGTGGGGGGCAGGGTGTGAGAGGAGGGATTGAGTAAAAAAGAAAAAAAGGAAGAACTCATGGACAACAGTGTGATGCTTATGGGGAGGGGCTGTGGTGGAGGTGGAAGAGCATAGACAAGATAAAAGGTGATGGAAAAAATAAAACAAAAGTAAAGAAGAAAACAGAAAAGTATCTTCAAGACTATAGTGAAGGCAAATATTTCATTAACATGACAGAAACTCATAAACATTAAAAATAAAATTTTGATTAATTAAATTTTATTAAAATTAAGAATTTCTGCTCATAAAATACACCATTAAATGTAAACACAAGCCTCACACTAACATTTTTATAATGCATGTACCAACTGTGCATTCTTTTCCAATATATAGGAAGAATTGTTACAGATCAGTAAGAGAAAACAAAACAACACGTGGTCAAATCTCTTAAACAAGTATTTTACTAAAATGGATATCCAACTAGACAATAAGAGTTTGAAAAATTCCTGAATATTATTGCACTCTAGAGAAATGCTAATTACAACTAGAATGAGGTATTACTACATACCCACCAAATTGGCTACAACTAATAAGACTGACAATATCAAAAGTTAGCAAATTCATGAAAGAACTGGAATATTTCTAAACAGTTACTGAGGGGGTAAATTGATCCAACCATTTTCAAAAATTTTTGATAATATTTATCAAAGTTGAATGTATACCTTATCCACAACCCAACAATTCCCTCTGAAGGTACATATCCAAGAGATTAGTGCATATATCACCAAAATACATGAACAAATATGCTTCTACCAGCTTTATTAAGAATGACCCAAATGTGAAAACAAGTCAAGTACCCATGTATGGAACATGGATACATTAATTGTGGTTTATTTTTGTAATGGAACAACACTCCAAAGCAACAAAACTAATGCATTACTTATACAAGCATTCACATGGATGAATTTCACAGTCATCATATTAATCAAATGGCAAAAGAGTATATAGTATAGGATTCCATTATACAAAGTTCAAGAGTAGGCAGAACTAATTGATGATAACAAAAAGAAGAATGATTATCCTCCAAGACGTATCTACTGGTAAGGTTCTTTAGAAAATTTTTTTGAATAATGTATATGTTATATATCTGAATCTTGGATGTGGTGAAGTGAATATAAACCTGTGATAAAGTTTATTGAGCTGTACATCTAAGATTTGCTGACATGATGCATTATGCTAAATGTATTTTAAGCCACAATTTTAAACAATAAAAAAATTCAATATACAACTTCATATACAATTTAGTATAAAATTTCTGTGTTTAGAGTAAACACAGAAATTACAAGCAAACTTCTAATAATTGCAATTAAAGTGCTACAACTAAAAGAGGCTCCAGGGATTATCTATTTTAGTGTCTCACAATTACTGTTCTGATTTCGCCCAGGACTTGGTACAAGTGCCTCAAGACCAGGCACTTATCCAGGTGATCAGTGGCCTAGAGCTTCAAGCATATAAGCCTCTTCCTCCCCATCAGTCTTTCATTATTTCATTTTTACCTACTTTATGTGTTGAGATTCTTCATAAGATTTGATATGACAAACTGTTAAAAGAAGGCTGAAAATCACAGATTTATTTAAATGTCCTGTTGGTCTTTGGATACAGATTTAGATATGACTAAACATCCTGACCTTCAACATGGCAGTGTTTCTATAACTGTCAATGGGTCCACTGACTCCCTTAGCAAGAAATCCGTATGGGAGGGACCTAACACAACCAAATAAAGAGGAGTTGAAATGGAATGAAGGTGCTTCAGTAAATTATAAATACATGTAAAAGAAGGATGATTATCTCTGAGAGAATGCTTTCTATTCATCCAAGAAATGGAACTAGAGGGAACAAGAGAGTCAAAGAGAATTGACATGAATATAAATATCTAACAAGTAGAGCTTGAACATTTAGTATAAAAATCAATGGATCAGTGTTATTAAAGTAAGGGATTTATGTGACTTTAATAGGCCCTTTGCATTTATGGGACTTATATCTCCATATCTTTGCGAACAATAATAAAATTCCATTAGATGAATAAATTATTTTTTGAGATACAGAATGAATTATGTAAAACTAACATATAAGAACAAATTATTTAGCTCCTGAATATATCAATCTATCTTCTACCAGCACCGATTCTAAGTAAGATTTCAGTCTGTCACTTAATTTATGATCTTATTTAAACCTATAGAAGACTATTTTATTGGCCCCCAAAATTTGAAAGTTGTATACCATAGTGCTTGTTTTGAAGATTCTTGAAGGTCTTCAAGCATAGTCATTGGAAATTTTGAAGAAACCCTGTAAAGGAAACAGGATTAATGCCAAAGATTTGAAACATTATGAATTATTAAGTGTGTTTCTGTGTATATATTTTATTGATGGGGATTGAACCAGGCATAAGATGGACATCTGATGATCAAGCCTTTCAACTTGCTATTTTACAATGATAGCAGCCAGGAAGAGATGCAGCTCACAGACAAATCCAAAACTTAGCTGCAACCATCTAGAGATTATTTTCTTTATAACCATAAGTCTAGGTAAACATAGATCGGATCACTAGCTCTTTGAGTTTCTATAAGTGGTTGCCTAACCAATCAATAGCCATGTATTTCTGAAGTTGACATGACAAATCAAAAAAATATATTTTAACTTTCGTTAGCATTACAGAGTTAAGTTTATTTAAATAGGACAAAATATCAGATATCGTAATCACAATAATGTATACAATTTGAAGAATTATGAAAACTACATCATGGTTTTATAGTCTGTCCTTCCTAGACAGGTAATAAGAATTTCTCTAATCAAGTAAAAAACTGTAAGTATAATACTTACATGCATATAACCAGTATTAGGTTAAAAGATTCTTGCCACCTGTAGGTTTTGCCTACAGACTGAATACTCATCTCTGCTAAACTCTAGCTCAGACGCAACACGTAAAGGCTTCTCTTTGCGTTGCTTGTCTTTTAGCATGCTGATTCAGCATGTCTGGAAATACTACTTTGGAAATGCATATTTCTGGAAATATAGTTGGCATAGCCTAGAATGCTGATTCGGCAAACTGATGATAAGCTGTGTGTGGAAATATGAGAATTTATTGCAGCTTTTAAGATGAGGGCCAAATCTTTGGGATGAGGTAAGCCGATCGTTAGCTTACTCTTAGTCCATTTGTGCACTGTACTGAAGATGCAGGGTTTAGACAACCGTGATTACAAGTTCTAAAAGAAGCTACTGGGAAACAGGTCTCTTATTTTAACTCTTAAATGCATTCTATAGCTTAGCTCTTTATTTTTTGCAATTTCATTTTTAAATAAATCAGGAACCATATACCTTTTGGAAATGTGTATTTTTTTCACGTTTGACAAACATTTACATTACTAAGTAACCAAAACATACATTTTATGTTTCTGATAAAAGCATATGTTAATGTTACTAATGCCAGATTTTCTAGCATAACTGTAGCTATAGTTTTGAACCATAAAACATAGAAAATACCCTAGAAAATAGGATTTTATGTGAATAACAATCTGTGGGAATCAAGAAAAGAAAAAAGCCAGAGTGTTGAAAGAGGTTAGGAAAGCCATAAAGAATTTGAGTGGGATTTTGTGCTGTGTCTTCTGCACAATATGTGATTAGTAAGAATTTTTAAATTTAATTTCAAAAAAATAATTCATGTTGTTGCAAAAGTGCAACTCAAAATTTTGAGCATTATTTAAAACAAGTTAAATTTAAAGTTATATTAGCACTACAAAGTAATATTTAAACATTCAAAGACAGATGATATAGCAGAAGGCATTGTAATTTAGGTACCTCCAGGTTTAAAACATGTTTAAAAATCAAATTCAAAGACAAGTTTTTCTTGATAAAAACTGAAAATAATGTCAGGTTGCTAAAAGACCAGAGACAACCAGAACACACTGGGTGGTTCCAAGTGAAAATGAGAAAACCTGCTAGAGACCTTAGCTGTGAAAAGTGACGAGTGATTGGCAGAAACTATGATAAGCTAAATAAGGTGTATTTTTAAAAACTGTCTTGTAGAACAATGTAAGTTAACCCTGCTAGGAAGAGTCTGGGGACCTCTTTTAACTTTGTAAGTAGAGAAGCTAAATGGTAAGCCTAGAGTTAGAAAGCTGATCCGAAGACAAGATAAAAAAATTAATGCTAGAGAAAACAGAATTTAAAATTGGGCAGGGAGATTATTTAGAACCCAGTTTAGAGACGACCTTCAATGCTTTTTAGCCAAAGCACATGGTCAATACTTTTATATTCCCTCCGTTGGAACAAAACTAACAAAACGAGAAGCATTTTGGTGGAAATGCAGATATAAATGCCACTTCTTCTTCCTGATGCTCAACTACTTAGAGAATAATCTAAAACAAGTTTTTTTGTTTTGTTTTGATGTAATTATTATCCAACCCATCACTGAACCTTTAATCAAGTGGGTGTACTCACATCAGTTTCTTTTAAAAGACAAGCTCAAATTCTGAACTTTCTAGACGATTTCAGGACATCTAGCCTGCTTTCCACAATCCCACGTTGCTTACACTACATCTAAACTATTTTTCTCTTACACAGATTTTTATCCCTACCTTTCAGTTCTCCAGGATTTGGTTCTCTTCTGAATCTTGCATCATATAACTTACTCGAAAGAACGCCTGGGCTTTGGGGTTGATGAAACATGTATCGGAATCCTGTCATTTGTGTTCTTTCTGTGTGACATTGGAAGAAGGACCTAACTTCTCTGAACTTCATTTTGTACTTCTACAAAATGTGGATTGTTAATAACATCTCTCTGAAACTGTGATTAAGCAGACTAATGAGATAACCTCTGTCTTATTCAGAGAAAGCACTGCAGTCAGGGTAATTATTATTTTTAATGCTATGTTGATTTTGAATTTGCTAACAATTTTTTATTTTTCCCTTTATGATATATGTGGTTCTTTCATGAATAATTCCTATGTTAATCTTCAATGGTATAGAATCTTTCCTTGAGTTTCCCCAAGTCAGTGCCTGTTGGGGTCAGTAAAGTCAAGCCCTGTATCATGGGAAAGATAATTACTTAAAAATACTTAACTTTTATTCCCAGTTCTCTATCTATCATCTACCTACTTATATATTATCTATAAATCAACTATATGTTGATTTATAATTTTTTATCTAGCTGCCTACTGTCACTAATTACTGTACTTATAAAGTACATAAAATATTTTATCCATTGTCAGAATTCAAACAAAAGGTGTAAGTTAAGAAGGGTTAGCTGATGATAGAAGTTTAGAGGTGAATTTTTTCCTTTGAGGCTGCCATTTATCGTCCAGCAAAAAGCTCTTTCTCAAGGCACCAGAAGGGATCTATCTGAGCCACCAGGCAGCTGAATGAGGTATGTAACAGTCGTTATTCTTGGATATAAAATTTTTTGCCTTTTAGAGTGAGTTACAATTTTGTGGTTGTCAAGTAAAAAGTGATTTTAAGTGGACATAAATGAGTGTCCTTGTGTGTTTACTAAATAAGAAAACAAAGTAGTAAAGCACTATTTTTTTACTTCAATGTTTTTGGTTAACGTATTTGTAAAGAAAGGATTTTCAAACCACCGGTCTTATAATAATTTTTCACTGTCTTTAAAACATATTATATATGTATGTCTCTTCTCAAGGCTTTGTTATTTGCTCCTGATATAGGTGACAATAAAACACTTCACTCTGGTTAAAGGGGTAGAAATAATTTCTCAAATCTTTAATTCATTTCAAAATAACAACCTTCTGTGCCCTAGGCCATGTAACCAACCTTAACCAGAGAACAAAAGTAATCATTGATATCTACTCTAGTCACAAAGGCCCTTTTGTGAAGTTTCTGGTTAGGGATTACTCTTCTAAAATGTTTATGTTCCTTCAGCACAATTTGTAATATTAAATACAGCTTTATTTTGGTTTTAAATTTGAACAAATGCTAGCATTTGCATAGATAAATGCGGTGGTGAAATTCTGCTGTACAAGAAAACAGACTTAGCTTCTAGCTTGACAGGAAGAAGAAGTGCTCGGGAAGAAGAAAATGGTGACATAAGTAACAGCCTCCTCAGTCCCCGCAAAGATCAATGATCGGGTAGCTACCCTCAAACAAAAAACAGCGTTTGGAAATATCCAGAACCCACTTAGGAAATTTTAGCAACACATGAGAACAAAATAATCTGAGGATAATTGCACAAGGAAAGTAGGAAGATAGCTAATTTTTTCCTGCATCATCCCATCCCCCAAGCTGGCATCGTTCAGCCCCTGAAAGGAACCCCTCGGTTAAAGAGTTTCCCTCACCAGGAAAGGAAGAGCAGGGTGAATTCCAGGCCTCTCCAGCCAGTTCAGGGCACTGTATGAAAGTCTCTTTTCAAATTCACTTCAGACTAATGAAGCTGAAAGGTGTAGGTAAGGAACAAGAAAGAAAAGCAGGAACTATCATTAACACATACATGGCAGGAGTAATTGTGTTCACAGAGACCTGCTCTGCAGACAAACTCAGCAGGTTTCACCACTGATTAAACCAACAGCCAATGCAGCTGCTGTGATCCCCTTGCAGATTTCACTATCTTTTGCCCCACAGGTATTTGTGTCACTGATGCCAGATGCCTAAGTCTCTCCCCAATCCCTCCTCCCCTTCTTCCCTTCTCAGGATCCCAGGAGCTACACCAGCAGTCATCCCAGGCCTCTGGGGCTATCCTAGTGTAAGAAGCCAGCCACTTGAGTCCCCTCCCCATCCCTACGAGAATGCAACAGAGTTTGTTCAGGCCTCTGTGGCCGTGTAAGTGCAAGATGCTATCCTAGACACTGCGGTGGATCCTCACAGCCCTGGCTGTACTCAGGGTTAGCCTCTCCTGCTGTGCCTCTGAATCCCATTAGCCTAATGCTCAGCATCAGTCTCCACTGCAGTGCACATGCTCAGGGGGAAAGTGTGCAGCCATGGGAGAGCACACCAACAACCAGGGACCTTGCAGCTTTTTGTCAGCTCAGATCAGGCCCTGCTTTCTGTTATTGGTCAGCAAACACCATACCCACCTGTGCCAAGCCCCTCCTACTGTGCATCTGCACACCCCCGGTCCAATACCCATCAAAACCCTTCGTTGCAGTGCGCATACTTAAAGGAAGAGTGTGAAACCACAGTACAGCATGCTGACAGATAGGACGTCTGCAGCTGCAGGTGGCCCTGACCCTAGCGGCCTGCCCTGGCCCCAGTCACTTCATGTGTGTCTGCAATCAACCCCTATCACTACATAGCACCTGCACCTGAGTGTGCACACACCACTGGCTATGGTCACCAATTCTGTTTGCCCTGATTCCTAGTCACTGGACCTGGAAGTGCTGGTGAGGACCTCCACAGTCCTTGCAACCACTGCGGACTTCCCATATTGCTTGCTAAAAACAAGCAGCTGTTGATGCTATGGACCCTAACAGCTTGAACCGAAGAGTCATCATGCCCCTTCCCCCACATGGTGTTACCACACTCCCCACACGTGCCACCCTGCAGCACTAGACTTGTAGTCACAGCATGCCCCACCCCCTTCAGATGAAAGGCTTCCTTTACTTCAGTCAGTCCATAAAGTCTGGAAGGGTGACTATTTCTTCAAATTCACAGAAAACTCTGCAAGACTACAGTGATAAAAAAGAATCAGGGAAAGATGACTCAGCTAAAGGAATACAGAAAACCTTCTGTAACTAACCCCAAAGAAATGGAGATACAGGAATGGCATGATAAAAAAACTCTAAATAATTACTTTAAAGATAATCAGAAAGCTATAAGAGCACACAGATAAACACTTTAACAATATCAGAAAAAAACCAATACGAATAAAAAGAATAAAATGAGGAGTGCAGTGACTGAACTGAAGAATTCAACAGAGAATTATAACACCAGGCTTGAACAAGAATAAATAATCAGTGAATTATATGAAAGACCTATTAAAATTATCCAAACAAAAGAGCAATCATTAAAAAGAATAAAAATGAATGAAGTAAGTCTATGAGACTTACTCATAAAGAATTGAAAATTTTAAATAGACCAGTAGCAACATGTAAGGAGATTGAATCAGTAATAAAAAAATCTCCCAATACTGAAGAGCCCAAGCCTAGATGGTTTCACTGGTGAATGCTACCAAACATTTAAAGAATTCATGCCAATGTTTCTTAAGCTCTTTCAAAAATTGAAAAGGAGGGAGCACTGCAAACTAATTTTACAAAGCCAGCATTCCCTTGAAACTGAAGCCAGATAAGAACTCTATAGTAAATGAAAATAACAGATTAATTTCCCTAATTAAAATAGATGTAATATATTTTCAACAGACTATTAGCAAACTTAATTCAACAATACATTAAAAGAATCATATTCTATGATCAAATGAGATTTATCCCTGGGGTGCAAGAATAATTCAATACATACAAATCAATAAATGTGATACGCAATATTAATACAAAACAAAAACACACCCCTACAATCTTTTAGTCAATGCAAAAAAGCATTTGACAAAATACAATATTTTTTCATGATGAAAGCACTCAACAAATTAGGTGTAGAAGGAATATACCTCAACACAATAAATGTAATACAAGGCAAATGCACAGCCAACATTACACTTAACAATAAAACTTTGAAAGCTTATCCTGTAAAATCAGGAACATCACTGAAAGTCCTAGACAGAGCAATTGTGCAAGGAAATAAATAAAAGGCATCAAAATAGAAAATGAATTAGTAAAGTTGTCTTTGTTTGCAGATGGTATGATCTTACATATAAATAATCCTAAAGATTTCACCAAAATTTGTTAGAACTAAACAAATTTAGTAAAGTTTCAGGATACAAAATCAACATAGAAAAAAACCACTGCATTTCTATACACTAAGAAAGATTTACGTGAAAGAGAAATAAAGAACACAATTTTATTTAAAAGAGCATTGAAAACAATAAAATACCTAGGAATAAATTTAACCTAGGGGGTGATAGATCTGTACACTGCAAGCTGCAAGACTTTGTTGAAAAGTGGAGAAGATACAAATGAATGGAAAAATTTTTCATGTTTATGAATCAGAATTAATATTGTTAAAATGCCCACAATACCCAAAGCCATCTATAAATTCAAAGCAATCACTATCAAAATTCCAATGGCACTTTTTACAGAAATAGAGAAACAGTCCTGAAATTTGTGTGGAGCCAAAAATTACCCTAAATAGCCAAATAAATTCTGAAAAAAAAATAACAAAGCTGGAGGCATCACCATTTCTGACTTCAAACTATATTACAAAGCTGTAGTATTCAAAGCAGTGTAGTATTGGCATAAAAATAGACTTAAGGTAGCCAAGGATAGTCAATGGAAAAAAGATAGTCATTGCAATAAATGGTGCTGGAAAATTGGATATTCAAATGTACAATAACAAAACTAGACCCCTGTTTTTCACCACTCACAAAAATATTAACTCAAAATGGAGTAAAGACTTAAATGTAATACTTGAAACCATGAAACTCTGAGAAGAAAACATAGGAAAACCCTTATTTTACATTTGTCTTGGCAATAATTCAGCTAGATTTTAGTCAGTTCTGAATGATGATTTTTCTACAGTTTAGATGTAATTTTGATGTGGTTGTGGGAGGATTTGAGTGTTACTTGTGCTCCCATCTTGATCTAAAGTTCCCATTGTTTTCCTTATGTTAAAAATATAGGGTTCAGGCCCTAGCCGATTTGGCTCAGTAGTTAGAGCATTGGCCTGTGGACTGAAGGGTCCTGTGTTTGATTCCAGCTGAGGGCACATACCTGGGTTGCAGGCTCGATCCTCAGGCCTAGTCAGGGTGCTTTCAAGAGGCAACCAATTGGTGTGTCTCTCCACATCGATGTTTATTTCTCTCTCTCTCCCTTCCACTCTTTCTGAAAAGCAATGGAAAAAATATCCTGCCGTGAGAATTAAATATATATATGTATATGTGTGTCTATATCTATATATCTATATATCTATATCATCTATATCATCTATATCATCTATATCTATATCTATATCTATATCTATATCTATATCTATATCTATATCATCTATATCTATATCTATATCTATATATCTATCTATATCATCTATATCTATATCTATATATCTATATCTATATATGTATGTGTATATACATGGTTCATAATAAATATAATTGTTTAAAATATTATTGGATCATATAAGTATGAGACCAAAAAGCACACCAATTACCTTTCCATATAAATATTCATATACTTATACACCTTGCAGGCATGGTTACACTTATCCTTAATGATTCTTGATTTTTATTACCATTGGATAGCATTTTCATATGTACTAACCCATTTTATTCAAATGTAGCTTCAGGGAGATAGGCAAAAATAATGTCACATTTGCATATTATCTTTGAATTTATGTAGTGCCAATTCATGATTTCATTATAGTCTTTCTACTGCTCATTGAAAGAGATGGGAAATATTATTCTCCTATTTTACAACTGAGGATATTGAGGGTCAAATAGTTTAATTGGATGATATGTCCAAGGCTGCATTTTATAACATGAAGCAAAACTAAAGACAGAGAATACTTTGTCAGTGTCAAGTGCTCTTTCTTCAGTCATGCTGCTCTATATTGAAAGGTAAAATAATCTACTGAAGGTCTTACTAACTCTCAGTTATGAATAGAATTCAGTTGCCCTGCCTCCTAGCCAAGCCTCCCTCTTAATTCCTAATAAATATGATTTTTCCACCATTATTTAATCATAGGACCTTAGGCAAATTATAGCATATTTTAGAGACTTACATTTTAGTTCTATAAGATAAGGATGCTGGGTTATTATAAAAATTAGAGTGAGTATGAAGAAGGCATTTTTTACAGTGCCTGATGTAGAAGCACAGTACTAAAATAAATATTAGTTCATTAATATCATAGTGCCCACCTATTTTGTATTGCTTTCATGGATGTTAAGACAGTCTAAGAGTCTCCTGCACTCTGCCTCTTGGGCGTATTCTGTGAACACCAGTCTTTGATTCCTCTACCCAGATATCCCTGGTGGGAAGTTCCCAAGGATCTCCTGTGGGAAATAGTCTTTACTGGAGAATCATAGACATATCAGGGCCCTCAAATGCAGCCTGGTCATTGCCATGACCCAACATGCTTTGCTCTTTGCCTTGAGTATGTATTACCTACAGCTTCCTGATCTGAGCATGCCTGATATTTAACCTTGGCTTGTGTGAAAATAAAAATAATAAAAAAAGACTGTAAGTCAGACAGACACAGAATCAAAGCTAACTCTGCAACACAATAGTGATGGACTCGGGTATATTATTTAGTTTATCTGTTTCTCAGATACATTTTTGTTGTTGTTAAAATGAGTTACATAAATATTTTTTTCATTTGAAGGTGTGTTAGAATTCAATTTAATGAGATCTTGTGTGTTACCTTGTCTCCTCCCTTTGATATTGGGTGGCCTCCCTTTTTTGTTTGATTTTTCTAGGTTTCTGCACACTCCTGTATTCCCAAATCGGATAACTTTGTGGGCCTGCTAGGACACTTCGAATCTTGACTGTGGTGAGCAACAATTTATATCTATTGAGAAATAAATAAAATATCAGACATGGTAAAAATTCACTACTTGCATTAAGTTTTTAAATACTCATTACAACCACTTAAGGTGTGGAATGCCATTATTTCATTATGTGACAGAGGAAACTAAAGCTTAGAATGTCAAATAGATAAGTAAAATTTAAATAGTAAGTAAATGGCAGAGCCCAGACACAAACCTATTTTTGTCTGAATAAAATTGTGTGTTTAAACTACCAAGTTAATGACTTCCTCTAGCAAATATGAGCAGTCTTCCCCTCTCCTCAAATTTGGGAACCTACTCAGGGGCCCCCTAGGACGCATAAGGCCATGTCCTCAGCACAGCGCCTCACTTTAAGATAACAGCCAGGTAATACAAAGCAAACAGTGCAGCGGAAAGAGCTCCCAGATCTTGAAAAGAGAAACCCAGGGTGCGCTTGGCATCTCCAATTACCATATGAAAATAGTCAAAGAAGAAAGATGCCTAATAGTTCTTACCTGGGGCTCATCACACCAAGTATCTTGAGCAGTCATTTCTCAGCCATTTAGAAACATCAATAGAACAGCAGAGACAATTTCACAGCAAATGTGTCATGATGGTGTTGTGGTTGAGACTCTTAAATTGCTTGATTCCCCACATTTGTTATAGGCGCTGGAGATGTTTCCTCCTTTGATGTACAAACATCTAATTGCTCTCTGACTTCCCAAACAATGATAATTTGTTGTCTTTCTGTCATTGTGCAGTTTAATTTCAGAATAAGCAAAACAATGAAGCATCATCTGGATTCATATAATTTGAGTAAGCGAAATGGTTTCATTTGAGAATAAGTAAAGCAAGGTCTGGAAGGAACTCTGCACACTGAGAGTTTAGAGAGAGAAAAATATATGTGGGGGAGGGCATGTCAGGCTGAGGGTGGCGGCGGTTAAACATGACATACCGTGGACTCCCGTATCCACAGGGGGTATGTTCTGAGACCCCCAGTGGACGTCTGAACCCACAGATAGTCCCAAATCCTATGCATACTATGTTTTCCTCCTACATATGCGTACTGTATTGTTTAATTTATAAATTAGGCACAGTAAGAAATTAACGAGCCATAGCTAATGATAAAATAGAACAATTATAATAATGCACTGTACTAAAAGTAATGTGAACGTGGTCTCTTCTCTCTCAAAATATCTTGCACTGAATGTACGGGATGGGCGCTCTAAACAAAAGGATGATTTGTGTCCCTGGCAGGAGCAAGATTTCATTACGCTACTCATTGCATAAATGGTGAGCAATTTATGAATTGTTTATTTCTAGAATTTTCTGTTTCATAGTTTTGGATCAAATTTGACTGCAAAATTGAAAACTTCGGAAAGAGAAATTTCAGGTAAAGGGTACCTGAATCTCCTTTGCTAATTTGGTCACATGTGAATTGTTCAGTGTATTATATATTAAGATAAACTTGAAATTCTGGAGTTAAATATTAGGACTAAACTACATATCAGTCAGTGACATTTTAATTAAGATCTTTGAATAAAGCTACATGATCTGTATATTGCTTTCAGTTTTACAACTACTGCTTTATCTGTATAGCCTTAGTAACCTGGTGCATAACATGGTCTCAGTAGATGCTTCTTGAATAAAATAAGAACATTTCCACACAGTATTCTACTCATTTTTTATAACAAGCCTTTGAAGTGTGTATTAGTATCATTTCCTAGGTTTTTTGGATGAGTTAAGCAGTCTGATGAAGATTACAGGGGTTGCTCAGGTCACCCCGTGGCAGGTGCGAACTTGAACACAGTGAGTTCTCTCACTGCAAACCCAAAACCAGGCTCAGAGAAACACAAGTACCATGTGATCTCGCTCAGATGTGGGATCGAATGGACAACATGAATTAACAAACACAGCAGGGACAGACTCATAGAGAGAGAGCAGACTGACAGCTGTCAGAGGGGAGGGGGTTGCAGGGCTGGGTGGAAAAGGTGAAGGGATTAAGGAGACAGACAGACACAAAACCCTATAGACAGAAGACAGCATGGTGACTGCCTGAGGGAAGGGGTGGGGGTGCAGAAGAGGGTACAGGGGATAAACGGTGATGGAAGGAGACTTGACTTGGGGAGGTGAACACACAATACAATGTACACATGATGTGCTATAGAATTGTACACCTGAAACCTATACAATTTTATTAACCAATGTCACCTCAATAAATTAAAGCAAGCAAGCAAACAAAAAACAGGTTCTTTCCATCACACTTTGAAGCTTCTCTCTGGAGAGAAAATAACCTAATCTGTAAAATACTAGATAGCATAGCCAAAATTTATATGAACATAGCTTTACTTTTTCATTCTAGAATTCCAGTGTAAAATATAATTTTCAGATACCCTTCATTATCTTGTTTCAAAGCATCCAAGGCAACAGATATGCTAAAAACAGGATGGAAAATACTTTTAATTATAACTTGGATAAAAAAAAACTTCTTTTGGGAAAGTCACTTAGGAAGAAAGGATTCAATATTTCTATATAATTGTTCTTCGTGATGCTTGACCAACAGAAAAAGTAAAAATTGGTATATATTATTTTAATGTATGCAAAAATCCTTGAAACAATACCAATTGGCTGCTTATTTAAATTCAGCTGCAGCAAATTCACTATTTCATGATGCCGTATTTTCTGATCCAAAAAATTACCGCAAGGTCCAAACACTATATAGTAAGCTTTTAAATAAATACAAGGTATTTGTTCAAGGGTGCAAGTACCATGAAATAGTCAAATTGTGAGACTTAGGAAATCACCAACATAGAAAACCAGGGTCTCTAGTCACACTAATGCAAGATGCTTGAGGAAGTTGAGTGGAAAAATAATTTCTGTGAATATATTTCTAATGAGAATGATGGAATTTTGATCACAGCAAAGAGTAGTAGGTGAAAATAATCATTTTGCCTTCATACCAACCTGAATTTTTACTTATTCAAAGTTTCTTCCATCAAGGTTTTCTGTAGGGTGTTTTCTTACTTAATAAGGAAGAAGTAAATGCTTAGTCATCTCTCCTTTTTGGTCTAAGTTTATCTTGTCCAGGTGTCTTGCCATAAGACAGGACACTTTAAAAACAAGATAATACACATATCGCTTTTAAGCTCGTAACATATGCTGGCATTCACTCCACAGCACCCTGGAGAGCAGTTGCACAGCCTTTGCTTGAGTATATCCTGGTGGAACGTATCATAAGAAGTGGCTGATACTGAGTTTTTATTTTATTGAATATACTGCCTCTCTGAAATTTCTGCCCATTTGTCCTGGAAGAGCTCAGGACATGCCACCCCGAAATATACCACATTGGCATATTAATTATTTTGAACTGAGGAAGTTTGAAAAGCAAAACAAAACAAAACAAAAACTAATGGAGATAGAGGCTTTCCCTAAGTGCTTCTTATCTCCCCTTCTCAGAAATTTCATCGACCAGGAGAGACTGACCCTTATCACAGGAGAGGAGACTGGGAGCTGACAGGGCGCCCAGAACAACTGTGTCACAAACTATCACAGGCCCCCCTAATTCTTCTAAGGGCTCATTCGTCTTTCCTAAAAAGTTATTTCTTTTTCACTAAGTTGCCTCCATTCCCCCTCTCCTTCCCCTATTAAGATGATTAATACGTTCCCAAAGCTCACTGCTGTTCTGGACATTCACCCTTTTTTCCTGTGATGCACATAACATTAAAAATAATAAACTTATATACCCTTTCTTCTGTTAGTCTGCCTGCTGTCAACTTATTCCACAGCCTCGGCTGCCAATCCTAGGAAGACAGAGGAAAACTTCCTTCTCTCCACACCCAATTCCCTTCTTTTAGGAGCACAGAAGCATGTGGTTTTCTGTCCTTCATGGGGTGATGAGAGAGCAGCACAAAAATACACAAAATGACCAATATTTGTAAATGCATTTGGAACACTCCCTGGCACTCAGTGAGCTTCTGATAAAAGTTTATTATTATTACTAGCTGCTTAATTTGAGGGAAGGCAAAAAGTGTTCCTGGTCCCCAGATTCTTCCATTGTAAAATGAGGATTCATTCATCCCTCATTCTAGAAACATTTAGGAGTCTAATAAGGACCCGCCCTTATGTGGGACATTGGGTGGCACTAGTAGCTATTTCACCTTGATCTTAGAAAGGCTAAGCGAGGCGACAAATACTAGGTGCTCAACACCGTGCCTGCCGGTGGGCAAGGGCTCAGCAAGTGCTTGCTGGTGAGGGGAATGGAAGCTTATGTGCTGCCCGGACACAAGTTCAAGGAAAATCATTTCCAAAACCACCACAGTCCAGCAGAGACCCAGGAAATACATCCAAGGACGGGTCAAGGACAACGTTGGACCTGCAGGCGAACATGCGGGAAATGAGTCGTCCCCGGTGGAGAAGCGAATGTAGCCCAGCTGCCCAGATTTGGGGAGCAATTTGGAGGAGAGGCCCAGAATAGAAGGAAGGTGGCAACAGGGGTGACAGACACTAGACTGCCCTAAAGGGTAAGAGCAAAACTGGAGAGAGAATGTAGTTGAACTCATCCAAGTATGCAAGCCAGACAAAGCAGAACAAAAACGAACAAGAAGGACAGAACAAAAGCCCACCAATTCTGATTAAAACAGTTTAGTGGGTGTCTTTGGGCACTGAAGTCCCTACATTCAGAGGCAGGAGAAAGGAAATGTTGATTCGGCATCACCTGTGAGATACTCAGACTTCACTCACCCGCCTTGTCCCTGTGTCTCCTCTTGAAGTGGCCACTGGCCCATGAATCCTGGAATCTGTTAAGGCTTCTGTCTCCTCCACTGTGCTTAAGAAAAGGCACATTTGGACCACAGAGCAAGGGGTGCGTGAGCTAGGCACGGGATGGGAGTGGTTGGAGGGGGTTAGCTTCCTGTCAAATGAGTGATTTTGAATGAATACATTTGTTGAATGAATGAATGAACCAAATGGAAAAAGTGGGAAAGTACTCTTAGACAACCCTGTCTCATGGCAAGAGCCTAGGATTAGGAAACAACAACCATGGTGCTTATTTGAATTCTGGTAGAAGCAGTTATTAAACTTTTTTTCTCACTAGACGTTTATATTGAATTAGATGTTAATTACCAAAATAAACATATAACATCGTATATATACGGTCTTAAAATCTCTCATTCATACGAAGAGTCTCTTAATAGGTAATACCTTAGATGATTTGAATTACTAAATTAAAATAGAAGAGCAAAAAATAAATAAATAAAAGAATATAAGTGACTTTCTGATCACAGGAGAACCACTATAATTTCTTTATTATAATGCTTGCATCCAGGGACAGATGCAACATCTGTGATACAGATTCACCGTGCAATATCTTTTAGCTTCTGAAAGGTGGTGATAGTCACAGACACACTTAGAAAATGTTAAATCCTGTCTACCTCATAAATCTTTCAGAAAAGTGTCTAACTATTAACTATTCAACAAATTCATCAAAAGAAAGTTATCTCTCCCTTTGTCTCTCTCGGTGTCTCTCCATCATTTTCTGGATTCTGTCGGTCTCAACCCTACCAACATGCAGTGGCGCCCGAGGCTTTGGCCACCATTGCCTCCCATGTACTAGAAATGTGTGTGTACGTCTTTGTTGTAGTCATTAAGTGATACTGCTAGTAGAAACCTGGGCCACAGTGTTAGGGAATTCGCTTTTGAGGGGGAGAAATATAAATGGGTCCGAATTCTTGGCAAGCACTGCTGTGCTCCTGGATTTTTTATTTATGTTCTCCCTCTAGTTTAGGGCATTTTGAGGCCCATTTTGAGGCCTTGTGAGTCACGATCAAAGCAGAAGAGAATGCTTAGGCCTATGTGTGCTTGACCTGGCATCAGAATTGTTTACCTTATACAAATAGATGGCATATATTTCTCCAGCTAAATGGGTTTATTCTGGAATAGCATGGAGTCTGATGGTGAACCACGTGCATGTCCAGAGAAACAAAAGAGAGGAACACTCT
This sequence comes from Miniopterus schreibersii, assembly GCF_964146895.1. Taxonomy (NCBI): domain Eukaryota; kingdom Metazoa; phylum Chordata; class Mammalia; order Chiroptera; family Miniopteridae; genus Miniopterus; species Miniopterus schreibersii. The sequence goes on along the minus strand of NC_138108.1, from coordinate 74,009,357 downwards.
TATGGACTTCCCAGGGGCTGTAGTAAATGAAGAGTTCCGGGGAGAAAAGTAAAATTTTGAAGTGTGGTGACTTTTCATTGGCTGAGTTAGGGCCGACTCCTCTTGGCTGAGCTGCTACTGGGCAAGGAGGAATCTTTTCTTCTTCCTGCAGAGGTTGTACAGCCGTGCCACTTCTGTGAGAGATGCAAGGTGCATCTCCTCCTGCAGGGTCAGGAGTGTGCCGACATGTGCAGGAGAGTTCTCTTTTCTAGGCTCCCTACTCCATTTGATATTTTATTTTACTTTATTTTTATTTTTTAATATATCTTTATTGATTTCAGAGAGAGAGAAAGAGAGAGGGGGAGAGAAGGAGGGGAGAGAGGGAGGGAGGGAGAAACATCAGTGATGAGAGAGTCATTGATGGGCTGCCTCCTGCACATCCAACTGGGGATCGAGCCCTCAACCTGGGCATGTGCCCTGACCCAGAATCAAACCATGATCTCTTGGATCCTAGGTTGAAGCTCAACTGCTGATCAAATCCTGGCTGGGCTCCCTACTCCATTTTAAATGAGGTTTCTGTTTATTAATGTTTTTCAAATAGTAGTTTTCGGTTTTCAGGGCCAAACACCAGGTAAACTGTATTGTGATGCACTATGAGAAATAGGAACTTCTCTGAAACTGTGGCAGAGAATTTGGGGCTTCAGAATTAGTTGTCAATATTTTGTACTTTTTATTTTTAAGCTTATGTGGGTTGTTTTTTTTTGAGACTCAACATGAAAATCATTCCGAGCTTCCTCTGACCCTGAAATCATTGCTTGAAACCACTCTTTCCAAAGGGCAACTGTCACGACATTACTGTGTCTACAAGTTTCAGCTCACAAAGTGATGGCCCACTGGGTTACAGAGGTCGAGAGAAAATCAAATAAACACAGAAATTCCTTTTAAAACAGAATTTTAACTCCATTTGATCATAAGAGGCTACACCATTGCCATTGGAGTAAGAAATAAAGCAATGGTATAAAACCTTTTATATATGTTCATTTTCAAGCAACAGAATAGGACGGGAGAGTTCTGTGACAGTGGCACTGCGATTTGGCTTCACGCAGACTCATTTCATGCTGGGTTTCTGACAGTTTGACAGATTCTGTATCTTGCTTGAAAATCTGAGCCTGTAGAGAACCTTCTGATGGCATGGTTATTCCCTCCCCTGGGAACATCATTCCTTTCAAGGCAGTTCCCGCCGGTGCCCTAACATAGGTGTTTCTGTGTTTCAGGTGTTTCTGCAGGTGACCTAGCTAAACTAGTGGCAGACGGACGAATTTCAGAGAGGGCTCCAGAGGGCAGTGGGACACCCTGCATCCTGGAACCACGAGCTGAGCTAGGTGACAGTCAAAAGCAAGAGGACAAACTCCTCATGAAGGCAGGTCACACTGGAGGGCACAGTCCTCGTAATTCAACCGGTAACATCACACATAACAAACACAGTGTGCCCACCACCCGGGTGGGCTGATATGGACACATTTTCTTAAGCAATCTAGACAATGAAGTGTGTGAAAGATTGCTTTAACATGTAACCCCATATAGGATTAGAAAGAAGAAGAGACAGAGCACCCAGAGATGATCCCATTGCCAGTTCTGATCACATCTCTCTGAAATAAACTAGTTGCCTGTTTCCAAAATAAACCGGTAATTCCTTTTGGGTAGAACGTTTGTTTCATCACTCTATTTGTAGCAATTCTGGTTCATAATAGACATCCACAATATTGTGGTTTTATTGATCAAGAAACACAAAATAACATATAAAATGATTTAGGATAAGTGGGAAGATAAATTATTTGATAGAAAAAATATTGAGTTGGATATGTTCCTTTTGTGAAAATGGATTTCAGCTAAATTAAAGACTTAAATGAAATACTGTGGCATTAAACACAGCCAAGAAGAAATGTCAGTATTTAATTTGGGGACAGAAAGTTTTCAAGGATTTTCTATGCATTAATGCACTAATAGACTCCACAAATAAAAAGTAACAAATTTGCACAAAAATAAAAATTGCAAAATAAAGATTGCAATATTCAATAAGTAATAAATGATAAAATAGAAAATACAGCACGTAAGGAAGATCAAAAGTGTACCCTCTCAATTTAAAAAGAACCTTTGTAAATTAAATTAAAGCAAATATCCTGTAGAAAAATAGGCTAAGGGAGAAATACAAATGGTCTATAATCATGGTTTAAAATGTAATTTCTGGTTCCCCCACCTGCCAGTAGGTCCTTCTGAGGAAGCTGAGGTCACCTGCAGTGAGGCTGTCGCCTGACCCTGCGACCAGCACCTCCCACACCGTGGCCTCTGGCTGGGAGCTCACCTGCCTCTCTGGGTGGGCCCTTATCCTGCATGAAAATGAGGTGACAATGACGGGGGATAAGATCAGTAGCCTCAGTAAAGCAGCCTGTGTAAATGTTGAACCTTTCTGGCGGGCTTTTTGCAAAGGCTCTGGGCGGTGTCTGCGTTGGGAGCCTCGCCCCCAGCTGCCGGTCCCGCACCGCAGGAGGCCTGTCCCCTCCACCCGCTGCCAGCTGAGGACAGGAAAGTGGAGGCAGGGAAAGAACCCCAGGAGTCTGGTATGACATGGGCTTTGGTGTTTTTGGCTAAATCTTTTTTGTAACACATTCAATAAAAAGCTGAACTCTGGAAAAAAAAAAAAAGTAATCTTTGTAGTAATCAAAGAAATAGAATTTTAAATAAAAACGTATTGTTACGTATGAAATTAAAAAAAAAAAGGTGAAACATAAGATATCCAGTGTTGGTAAGAGCACAGTGAAATTGGCTGCTTAATATGCAGCTGGTGGGGATGTACTTTTCCTGAGGGCAGTTGCCTATTATAGAAATTAGGAATTAAATTGTCCATGGCAAAGCTAAAGTGGTAGTGACTTAGACAATTTAGGTGTTTTATTTTCTCATATAATGAGAAAACTGGAGAGGGGAAATCTAGGGACAGAATGGCAGCTCCATAAAGATACATTCTCCTTGTCTGTCTCTCTCTGTCTCTCTCTTCCTGCCCACCCCAAGCTTCCCTTGTGTGCAGGCACGCCCAGCCTTTCCCAGGTTGCTGTTTATTTTCCATATGCAGTCACTAAAACCCCAGCCCTGTGACAACATTTTGTCACATTCCAAAGTAAAAGGGAAAAATGCCAAGAGGCTCAGTCTTCTTTTAACAGAACTTTTCCAAGGGCCCATCTTCTGTTAGGTTTTATGGCCAAAACTATACTACATGACAGTCTGCAGGCAAGAGAAAGAGTTAAGAAAGAGGCAACAATTAGCTCTCTCTCCTATAGTCTCAAAAGGTCCTGCATAGCCAACCCTTCAGTATCTCAATATCACCCATCAATTATATGGTCAGATATATAATTTTTATAAAGACTTTTACTAATATGTTAGTCAAAATAGGAGTTACAACAGTGAGAAACTAGAAACAATGTGATTGTTCAATAATTGTGCAATGGTTAATTTATTCAAGTTATGCTCACACAATTCACATACTAAAATATGGTTTACAAATGTTTTGTTTCAGCAAATAAGGCTAACAAACTGTATAATGTTGTGGGGAAAATCCTTAAATCTCTACCTGTACATATTTACACACATATACAAAATGACTCATAAAATATTAACAGTGCTTATGACTGATTTGTGAAGTATCAATTTTCATTTACTTATCTTGCTTATTTGTTTTCCAAATATTATACAACAATTGTATTATAGGGTGGAGCAAAAGTAGGTTTCCAGTTGTGAGTACATGAAGCACAGTTTATCCTTTATCTCTTTTTTTCTGATATTTTCTTCATTGATTTTTTTAGAGAGAGTGGAAGGGAGGTGAGGAGAGATCTATGAGAGAGACATTGACTCCCACACGTGCCTCGACTGGGGCCTGGGATCCAACCTGCAACCCAGGTACATGCCCTTGACCAGAAATCGAACTCATGACCCCTCCATCCACAGGCCTGTGTTCTAACCACTGAACCAAACCAACAGTGTTTAGGGCCAGAGTCTATTCTTATATTATTATTTACTAATTATTGTATTATTTTCCATATGAAAAACCGTAAACCCACTTTTGCCCCACCCTGTGTTTTGGTGTGAAACATATATGGTAAATATATGTGCCTCTGGACTAGCTTCTCTTAAGAAGAAACCAATTGTAAAGGACATTTGGGGAACATTTGAGGACATCTGTTTACAGAACTGAGTGTAATATAAGGAAACGTTTTTTGCCATGGAAAAGGGGAGGTCATTAATTGAAGAAAGTATGTTAAAAAGCAGCATGTGTAGTATAATTTCATTTTTTTAAAAAAATACTCATATATAAGCATAAAAATAGAGTCTGGAGGATACACATAGAGGTAAGAAAAGTGATAGTCTCTTTGGGATGAAAATATGTGTGCTTTTTTTGTATTTTCATGATTTGTGTCCTCAAAGATTATGCAAAGCAGAATTTATTTTTGTAATAAAAACATATTAAATAACAAATATTACCGTTCCTGTATGAGACATTAGACTATTAAAAGTCTGTTTCAACTCATCCAAAGTGGTGACTAACAGTGGGCTAAGTAGATGATAGAAAGCTGTACGAAGATTATTTTGCGAGGAAAGAAAGGAGGCATTTGGACACGTGTGAAACCACAGTTCATAAAGAGCAAAACAGAAAACCAACAAAGAAAAATACATATACAGCCGGCTCCAACTCCAGTTTTCTTTACGGCTCTTTAAAGCATTAAGGGTCCCTAGGACGTTTTGCTGAAGATTATTACATCAAGTGCCAGAGGTTTGTTTGTATATTTTTATCATGTATTTGAAGACTGAGCTTCAAGGAAGCTGAATCCTGACACCCTCTGAATGGTGACAGGTCATAAAATATTCAGGACCAAGACATCTCACCAACACCTCCTCAGTCTCATTAACACTTTATGTTGGTTTTTATGGCTTTGTGCATCTGGACAGCTTTGTGTTAACAGGAAGGAAATATCTGTACTTTTTGATTGCCAAAGCGATAGAAAAGAAATGCTTCCATTGGTGTTTCCTCTTTGGGCTGTTTCTGTCTATCTGCTTGTATTATTATATTCCTTTATTTATATTAATTTGTTTTTAAAAGTTTGCTAACTGTGCATCTGGAACAAGAGAGTTGATAGTAGCACATAGTTCATCTGCTCTTGTAAGTAAAACACCTCAAAAATGTAATGAAGTGGAAGTGGAGGCAGGGAGCTGAGTCTGTGTGGGCCACGTTGTGTACGAGTTGCTACGATGGAAGTCAGAGCAACGGCAACGACGAAATTCACAGGCAAAGGTACAAATACCCACAAGAAAGAAAGAAATTTCATAAAAACAATGATTCTGGTTTTTCAGACATTCCCAAGAAAAGTTGTTAAGGAATGTGGACCTAAAATCACATCTAAGAACTTTCAGAAAATTGCCACAAACCAGGGGGAAAAGGTGTGGAGCAGCGAGGAGATAAAATACCAAAGAGCACACTCCAGGAGGGAAACAGAGTCAGCAAGAGGAGGAAATCCCAGCAGGACAGTAAAAGTGGTGAATCAGAGCCCAAAAAACCCAAATGGGGTGAGAGGAGGAAGGACTGAAGCAAAGTGGACAACTCGGTGATGGGACCAGCTATGACCCTGTGGGTCGGGCAAAGCAGCTTTGGAGGGGTCTTAAGAAGAAAAGACCGTGACAGAGAAAAAAGTGAAGATGATGAGTGATATGCAGAAGTTGATTCGATTAAAAATTAAAACTATAGCATCTGCACATGATTCAACTCGTGTGATCCAGTGCTACATGTAGCTGGCAATGAAGAACACAGAAAACAGGCTTAGGAGGAACTGGGAGATGCTTTGGTTGAATTAAGTAAAGTTCAATATTCTGGAAATATTGTTAAGACATTTCTTATGTGTGGGAGTAAATCACAGGTTGTTTTAAAGCCCCTGAGGAAGATGCTCAGACATGTGGAGGCACCAGCCATCGTGGAGTCTGCACAGGGCGACAAGGCCGCCAGGAGCAGAGGGACATGGAGACAGAGGAGCTCTGTGGGAACGTGCTCCCGCTCTGCAGGTCAGCAGGTCACCCGCGGTACAGCCAGAGAAACTAGAGCTCGTCGTTGCTGAAACGAAACAGATTCTAACCCCAATGGCCCCAAGGGAAGCTGTGAGTAAGCACTCATTGTGAGGAAAGCATTCTTGGACTTTTTAACTTTCATACCCTCAAAACTAAGATCAGAAATTATCGAAGCCGTTCAGGATGCGGTGGCACACCTGGTGCACACACGATGGTGCCAGGGCGGCTGTGCACTGCCCGTGGGATGGCACACCCAAGGGCACGAGAGTTACTGTGCAGACAACGAGGACATGCTGAAAAGGTGGCTCATGGCCAGTATTTCCCTTTGGTTTTACTGGTGTGTCATTGATTGTATCATTGAGTGTGTTAATGATACTAAGTCTGTGAAGCAGATGATCATATCAGACATTATTAGTTCCTTGCCTAACATATTAAATAACAAACATGGATGGAGGATCCTGTTGTACCCGCTAAGCCCCAGAGACCCTGCCTATACAGTATGAGAAATCACCGAAGTTCTGCAGAAAAGAGATGGAGCCCGGCCGGGCGTGGCTCAGCGGTTGAGCATCGACCTAGGACCCAGGAGATCGGGGTTCGATTCCCGGTCAGGGCACATGCCCGGGTTGCGGACTCAATCTCCAGTCGGGGGCGTGCAGGAGGCAGCCGATCAGTGACTCTCATCACTGATATTTCTGTCTCTCTCTCTCTCTCCCTTTCCCTTCCTCTCTCTGAAATCAATAAAGATATATTAAAAAGAAAAAGAAAGGAGATGGCAATGCACACAGTAAGAAAGATACAGAGATGCGTTGCTCAGAGCTCTTAGAATCTCTCCCTCCAGCTTTGTTAAGCTAGGGTACATCCAAGGACACGTCCAAGAAGTGGTTCTAGATAAGTCTGCGTGTGTGTTGGTGTCTGGCATTCCGGGAGCTGCCACCGGAGACGTTCAACCTGCCATGAATGGCACGGCCAGCTTGGCGGCAGCAGAACTGCACCCAGGTGGCAAGAACGGAGAGCTTCACATTGCACAACATCCTGCAGGACGTCTTGTCCCGAAGCGGTTAACAGAGCAAGATACAAAGTTGAAAGAAAACAGGAGACAAGGTTGTTTTGTGAAAACACTCACAGAGCATGTTGGTAGGAAGGACCCCAAGTCCTGGGCTAGTGTAAATCAAGATGCCTGTGTTCTTTGTAGCTTCTCCAGAGTTCTGATCAAGAAGTTGGGAACAAAGTCAAAGCTGGACTGAAAAGCCTAATTCCCACGTTAGAAAAACAAAATGAAACAAAGCAAAACAGCAGCAAAGGAACAGAAACACTACTTCAAAAACGTCCTGCATAGGTGGAAACAATTAACAAGATGGAATATTTTCTCTTCTGATCTCTTTTCTCTGTTTGGAAAAGAAGGGCTGGGTGTCCACGTGCTGGTAATTGGTGTACTCTGTGTGTTTCTCCTTTGTCTAAGAATTTATGTACAAAAAACTTTCTAAACAAAAGTTTTAATTTTACAAAGTTAGTCTGCATTTGATTGTAGTAATTATATCTATTTGTCTATAAGAACAAAGTAAAAGTCATTTCTGAAGCTTGTATTTTCCAAAATAATATATGAGCCTCCCATGAATAATAAATATATCTTAATGGTCCCATAGAACCTTTGTCGTTGCAAAGGGAGGCGTTTGTCAGTTTTCTACTGCTCCATAAACTTACATTCTAAACTTCTTTTCTGGAGAAAAAATGCTCCCAAGAGGATTTTTATGGTTTCGTTATGATGCCTGAAAATCAGCAGACAGTGTCTTCCCCAGTGAAGTGCTTGCTCCCAAGTTTCAGAACCATCTGCAATAATGACAAAGGGTTTATTTTTATCTAGATAAGATTTTAATATAAAAATTCTAATGCTTTTAGGGACACTGAAATCATACATGTATGTATATACATGAATATATCGTGTATATATAATATATATACATTTTAAAAATCACTATAACTTTATAATTTAAATTTTTAAAAATCTTATTTATGTATACCCTGTGGAATTATTCCAGGATATTATATGAGACACAGCCAAATAGTTTGTACAATAATGTTTATCACAACATTGTGATTATAAGTTTTAAACCAAAATCTTCATTAAGCATTCTATAATATTAAAAATAGGAAAAAAATAAAATATTCACTGATCAAGGCGTGGTTAAGCATATCTAGGTACCTCTGTGGGAAGACAGTATAGCCATTGGGGAAAATGAAGTAGATATATATCAATGTGTCTCAACAAGCAGCAGTTTTTGCCCCCAGAGGACCTTGGTAATGTCTTAGAGACATTGTTGGCTGTTGCAGTTGAGGAATGAAGGCCCTGCTGCTGGCATCTAGTGGGTAAAGCCCAGGGATGCTGTTAGACATCTTCCAATGCACTGGACAGTCCCTGACAACAAAGAATTATCTTACCCAAAATACCAATAGTGATGACTGAAAAAATTTGATTTATAGCTACCCTGACAGAGAAAGTGTGCACCTTACATATTTAAATGAAATCAAAGAGCAAGCCAATATACTTTATAAGATCCCTTATTAGAAGTTATATGATCACAACAAACCTAACATCTTTGTGAAGACAAAATTGAGATATTCGAGGTACTCTGCTCAGTGTTTTATATGTATGATTTCATTAGAGCCTCATAACAACCCTGTGAGGTGTGAGTTGTCAAATACTGGCCCCTGTGCACCAAGGGCAGGGAGAAACGGATGAAAGAAGTTGACCACACAGAGTGGTAGGTGGCAGGTTTAATAGGCAAGGGAACTTACTTACCAGGCTTGTCTTGGTTGACCTTTAATTGAGTAGATCTCTGCACCCACCTGCCAGAATCTCAGAAGTTTACATAGAGGCCTTAACTGGGCTCAGTCACTTCCACCGCCCAGATGGTCTCAATAACACGTTGTCCTCTCAAAGCTGTGTCCTTGAAACGGCTGCCAGCGTGGGAATCGTGGGCAGCAGGTACATTCCGAGGACCCGAGAGGGGGTGGGGAGCTTCTGATTTTGATTGTCTGAGTCCAGCTGGTGGGTCCACCTGAGATCTCATCTTCTTGATTATCTCCTCCAACAGTGTGTTTACTAATTAACTTCACATAAGGAAACTGTTTCAAAACTGGCCTAAGAATAATCACTGATAAACTGGACTTAGATCTAGACATAGATATAGAATAAATTTATGCAAGTGGTAAAAACATGTTATCTCTGAAGGAAGAATTAGAGGAAATATTCATTTTTTAGAAATGTATTAATCTTTCTTAGTTTATCAAGTGAACATATTTTTAACACTATATGGTATCTAATATTCTCACTCCTCTCTCCTCCCATCTCTGTGCCCTACCCCTAGAAGCAATTATTTTTAACTTGTTCAGCTATTTCTACTGTATTTACTTCAATATTCCCAAATAATATCATAGCTTTATTTATGAACTTTCTGCTTATAGAATATTAGGGTTAAACTCCATTTACCCCCCTGGCAAATAAATAGTAAATACCCATCACTTGACCTTCTACTGTAGCTATATTACAGTTTTAAGTCAATATTATTGTCTTTATCATACAACTACATTAATATTACAGATGAAATTTACTTTTATTAACTTTATGTCTTGTCTCAAGTTAATAAGTAATTACATTGTTGGCTTTTCTTTTTATTATCACTTAATTATCCCCAGACTCTCAACTAAAACATTTATCCAAATATCACTAAGTACATCAGGTAAATTATCTGAACCATCCCCCCACCTTTTTTTTTTCCAACATCCAAAACCTTTTTAATAAAAAGGTAGGATCTGCAGTTAGTTTTTGTAGCTGCAGCTGGCCCCTTGGCCTCTGGGCTTGAACTTCTGGCCCTTGGGTGATAGGTAGGGTTTGGTGTGGCTGTGAGGGTTCCCAGGACCTTGCTGAAATGTCTGTACACCTCTCCACCCTTTTGACGACCAGCAAGCAGGGTGGTGCCACAGTCTTTGGGGGAGCCCAGGGCCAGCTGGTTGAAGGTGAGGATCTTGCCCCTGGCCTTGAGGATGTGGCTGTGGGTGTGGCTGCTCATAGAAAGTTCACACACCTTCAGTTTGGCACCTCCTGGACACCATGTCATCGGTTATAGTCCCTACAATCACAGAGGTTTTGCCCTCCTGGCCAGGAAGCTTCATCTTCTGGATCATCAGGAAAGGGACAGAGGTGACCAGTTGGTGCGACTCATGAACACCCTCTTCAGCACGACTTGGTTGAAGGTTGAGTTGGTTCATCTGGCCAGAAACACGTACATCTTGACTAACGGCCCTGGGTGGATGTCCCAGCTCTTGGGCTCCCTGCACTGACCTTTTGGTCTTTGTTGTAGCGGATGTCGACTCCCATGATGGCACCTCCTGCCCCATCAGGTCCAGAAAGAGAGGCTTCTTTTGTTTTTGTTTTTCTGGAAATCTTTTTCCTTAAATTCTTTCTTCTCTCTCCTCCCCCAATGGGTACAAGATGCAGAGCATTTGCCTCAGCATATCCCACCCATCAACCTGAAGATTCCCTTCTTCTCTCTCCTTTGCTGGCTCCCACCCGTTTCCTTGACAACTGACAAAGTTTACGGTTCTAATGTGAGTTACTAGAAACTCTGCATGCATGGTCAGGTCATAGAGAGTGAGATAATCATGAGATGAGTCTGTTTTGTTGCTTTATCTCTCCTCCAATCTCCAGTGTAATATTGAAACTCACATTTCAGGACATAAGAAGAAAAATTGGAGTACACTATGGAGTGTGTGTTTTTATACAACTCTTTTTCCCCCCACTATGATGCCTCACTCATCCTTCCATTTCCCTAGTGTCCTAGCATCCAAGGCCTCTTGAACATCTCGGTCTCAGCTTTCTTTCTGGATTTCTGGGGAATGACATTGTTTTTATATAAACAAAATGCATTGTTTCCAAAAAGTATACCTGTAGGCCTTCCCTAGGGTAAGAAGGATAGCTGCCTGGCATAAAATAGCAAAGTCATTAATATGGGGATACGTAGATTCCTTAAAAGTTTCCCAGGCATACCTCCCTTTTTATTACTCCCAAAGGCAGTGTTTCCAATTTGTTGTATTTTCTGGGGGTCTGTGGCACAAATTAGCCTCTCTCCTTCCCTTTCCTACTTCCAGCCTTTAACAGCAGCTTTGCTGGATAAGTCACAATGGTTGTAGGTTCAGCACACAATGAAGTTTATCTAGTAACAAGTTTCCTGAGTTTAAAAAACAGTGTAGGCAGATGCCTCATGATTCCCAGGGGCAGATTCCAAATGTCCTAGTCATTCCCCACTGGTTGCAAGTAGCCATGTGACATGAGGCTGAGGAAAGCTGTACTTGAGGTGTCTTTATTTATGCCTCATTAGTCATGTATCACTCTCAGGGGTGCTTGACTAGCTCTCATTCCCTGGTGAAACTACACCTCATCAATTGCACATTACTCCTCAATTACAGCTTATTTATCAATTTCAGGTTACTCATCAAAAATAGGTTGCTTAATAAATAATATTAACGACCAGGTATAGGATCTTAGTCTGGTACAAAGCAAACTTAGCAAAACCTTCATTTATCTTAGGGAAAGAATATCCTTATACTTTCCCTGCTTGGTCTTTCCAGGAGGGTTTACCTAAGGGTCAAATCCTCAGGCATCCCTAATGCTAGATGAAAGACTACAGATTAGCTATTAGTCCTGCCACAGGCACTTAATTGACTGTAAAAGCTAAAGCATAAATTTTCAGCTACTTATCCATTCAATTTTTATCTTCTAAAACTTTTTTTGACATTTTTCATCTGTCTTCCATCCTAGTCTCCTCAATTTGCATGTCCTTGCTGATTCAATCCCTCTGATGCCCTTTTATTGGGAATTAACAGAGAGAGCAGAGAAACATATGCATGTTTAATCTCTCACATTTAAATATAATGCTTTGGATGCACACATTTTATTTTATTATTTTTTATTATTTTTATTTTTTAAAAAATATCTTTATTGGTTCCAGAGAGAGGAAGGGAGAGGGAGAGAAAGAGAAACATCAATGATGAGAGAGTCATTGATCGGCTGCCTCCTGCACACCCCCTGCTGGGGATCGAGCCCACAACCTGGGCATGGGCCCTCACTGGGAATTGAACTGTGATCTCCTGGATCCTAGGTCGATGCTCAATCGCTGAGCCATGCTTGGCTGGGATGCAAACATTTTAAATGCAGGGAAAAGAAACTGAAAGAAAATATCTTGCAGGCCTATAAGTCAACTTTATATGAAATTTTTAAAAAATTCATATTCTTTTACCAGTCACCCAATAGTGATTTTAAAGTAGTTTTAGAAGTAAGGCATTTGGTTGATGTATATATATATATATATATATATATATATATATATATATATATATATATATGATATAACATATATATAGGAATAACATAGGATATAACTTCTGTTATATCCTATATATATAGGATATAACATATATATAGGAATAACATAGGATATAACTTCTGCATATCTACTGATTCCTTAATAAATTGGGCAATCGTAAAATAAAGTAAAAATATTTGCAGCAGTTAATGTTGAAACATTTTTAAGTAATTGCATACAATATGATCCAACATGTACTGTACTTGTAAACACCATTAGAGGCATATCACTTAGATTACTTGTTTAATGTTTGCTTATAGAAAAACTTCTGGTGGTTAACATCTGAACTTTAGAACTTATACACTTCATAGAGGAAAAAATATATATTTATTCCCCATATTCTCAATATATAAAGAACTTGGAAAAATTTTGAGTAATATTCTAAATACAGTGAGAATTGGTCTTTTCCCAAGAAGACATACATATGAAGAGATCCTCAACTTCACTAACTGTAAAAGAAATATAAGTCAAAACAACAATGAGATACCGCCTCACATTTGTTAGAATGTCCATTATCAATAAGATAAGAAATAGCAAGTGTTGGAGAGGGTGTGGAGAAAAGAAAACCCTCATTCACTGCTGGTGGGAATGTAAACTAGCACAATCACTTTGGAAAACAGTGTGGAGGCTCCTCAAAAAATTAATACAGTTACCATATAACCCAGCAATCTCTCTTTTGGGTATCAATCCCAAATTTAGAAAATATTTATTCATAAAGCTATACATACCACTATGTTCATTTCAGCGTTATTCATTGTTGCCAAGACATGGAAGCAACCTAAATATCCAACCATGGGTAATTGGATAAAGAAGGAGATTCCATATATATATAATGGACGACTACTCAGCCCTGACCAAGGGTGATTTCTGCCATTTGTGACAACTTGCATGGATCTTGAGAGCATTATGCTCACCAAATAAGTCAGAGGGAAAGGATGATCCATATGATTTCACTAATATGTTAGATATAAAAGAGAAAGCCATAAATAAACCAACAAAGCAAACAAACTCATGGAGACAGACAATAGGAACGTTTCCAGAGGGGAAGAGTGGAGGGTGGATTAAGAAGGTGTAGGGGGTCAAATATGCAGTGATGAGGGAAGACTGGACTGCAGGTGGTGAGCACACGTTGCAATATACACTTGATGAATTTCAGAATTGTACACTTGAAACTTATATAATGTTATTAACTGATGTCATCCCAATAAATTTAATAAAAAAAGTACAAGGAGAAAAATGAATATCTGAATCACCTATAAGAATCTTGAATTGAATAACTGAATATCAGTGTAGAGATTGTATTTGAATATTAATGCTACTAATGTTACCATAGACAGTCAGTCAGAGCACCAGGGGGTCTCCTGCACAAGCCAAGGTCATGAAAAGGGGAGGTTCTTACGCCAAGCTTGCCAAAAGCTAGGAATATGTACAGACAGGACTGAGCATGCCAAAGCTAGGAAGATGAAGGGATAGGGCCCCGTGTGAGCCAAAAGCCAGCAAGGTAATTGGAAAGAAGAAAAAAAAGCCTTCCTATCCCTGTCTCTACAAGAATGCTGGGCTTGGGCAGGAAGAAGAGATGATCTTTGAGACAAGTGTTCACCATTCTCCCAGGTCCAGTGACTCCTGAGTAAAATCTCTTTCCTTTTGCACCAGCACCTACTTCATGAGTTCGGCTTTCTTTGTAGCAGGCAGCCAACACCGTCTTTTTGTTGTTTATTACACTAAGAGGGATCATATCATCAGTCTTTGTGAGAGTCACTCTACCATGGTATTTGTTCTGATCTCTTTCCTAGTGGTGCTTTTTAAAATGTGGCCCTTGCTAAATTCCCAGTGTTGAATGGTTTTCTATATTTTGGTGCTATTTTAGAAATTGAAAGTTTGGGATTTGGGAGTTTGTGGGCTTAACTTCTAATGCAATGTGAATTTCTTCAAATGATGGCAAACAGGTTCTTGGTCAGTACTTTTATCTAGAACAGATTGCTCATGTTAAGTGGGAACTGCCTTTGTTGTATTTCAGTGAATACTAGTATCTAAAAGATAAAACAAACTGTAAAATAAAGTTGAATTAATTCCCAAAGACAACGTGCATTTAAATCAAATAAAGAGAAATAGTACAAAAAAACCATATTCTCATTATATTTAGGGGAATTTCTTTATATCAGAAAATACTTATTTCAGTAAAATCTTGTACAAAACATTGACTAAAATAATATATTCTTTATAACTTATAAGAAGATTTCATCCTTTAGATGATGCTAGGTTGCTGTAATTCACATTTTTTATTGTAACTTTTATTGCTTGATCAACATACATGCCTATTGCAAAAATATATTTAAAATATTTTACTATAATTATGGAATTTAAAAATTCTCTTTAAAATTCAGTTATTATATACAGTTCAGAACTATATATATCAGTATAAAACTTTTTATCTTGATAAATTGTTTTATAGGAATTATCTTAATGCATTTTGCTTTATGTGCTGAATTTTTTTTTTTGCTAAACCTCTGTGCTTTTTGCTTTAATTTACATTTTTTCTGATATTAATAATTCTATCTCAAAATTTTGTTATTTATAATTGGTATTTAGCTAATATATTTTTTCCATCTTCTTATTTATATATGTTTTGTGTGGTTTTCCTTTAGATGGGTATATGGTAAGCAATATAAAGTTGTCATTTTACATTGTTATTTTTATCTAACTTGATAATCCATGTACATTTAATGTGTTTACTAATACAGAAATAAATTGTCTACTTATTTTGCATTATACTTACCATCTGTTTTGCTTGCTTTTTAATGTTTTCTCTGCCTTATGGTTTATTAAGACATTTTTCTCTAGTCCCATTCTTTACTTTACATTTCTAGGCTATTAGTTGCATTTATTTAGTTTCTGTGATTACACTTATTTTTAAGATGTACATGTAATAAGATTATTCAAATAAGCCCATTGTTATATCTATTCTTCTGATAAGAGATGAAGATCTTGGTAGTTCATTCATAAAAAAGCTCACTCCCTGCCTTGCATCTTACCATTGCTATGTAGAGTTTTTGCTTCATCCCTTTTAAAATATATACAGAATTATTTATATCTTTTAAAAAATCAATTGTGTTTTGTCAGTTTCTTTACTCATGTTTCTGGTGTCCCATCTCTTTCACCTGAAATCATTTTTCTTCTTGTTGAAGTGAAAAAGTTCATGATACTTTTCAATCAAATCTATGATTAAGTATGTCTTGCCTGTAAAAATGACTGTATTTTGTATTTCTTGCATAATAATTGTGTTTGAGTATATGATTCTAATATAGAGAGAGGCATGAGAACTATATAAATTAACCAAAGTCAAACAAAGTTAAGTCAGGGGTCTGCTATGACCAGAGATGCAAGCAGATCCCGAAGAGCCTGGGGACAAAGAGAATTCCCATAACTGATTAATAGCTACTCACCCTTACCTTGTCATTTACCCATGCCATAAAGGAAAACACAAGGCCAAAAATATACCTTGTAATGGTAAAGTTAATTCCGAAGGTTTTCCACTCTATATTTCCCCATACCATCAATTTTCCATAGAAGCTATGAACAGATATAAGCTCAACCTCTATAAATGTTTGGGGTCTCTCTTCCTTCTCTTGTGAGGAGTGTCCACTTCTCTGTCTGTGGAGTGGTTTTCCTTGCTGTCTTCTCTGCTCAATAAAACCTGTTTTTCCACATTAACCTCTTGTCTGGTTCACATCTTCAATTCTTTCCTGAGCAAAGCCAAGGACCCTCTTGGCTTGGGGATCAAGTCTCCACTAGAGACTTGCCCCTCTGGCATCAGTCACCTAATATCTTCAAGCTTTTATTGTTGCTGACGAAAATGAATCATTGGCCTTACTGTTATTGCTTGGTAAATAATCTTGTTTCTTTTCTCTGGAAGAATTAACACTCTGTATTCATCATCTTATGGGCTATCTAATTCTGACTGTGACTGCAGTTTCCCTTACCCTAATGAGATTATATGAGCATCCCAAAATGTATCAGAATGGGGAAAGGTCTACACCTGTAGCTAGACTCATTTTTGCTATTCCTGACGCTGTTGATATCGCACCCTTCCTAATTTTTACACCCTACGGGGCTCCTAGCACATCAATGCAGAAAATCTCTAAAGGCCCAGTTCTCTTACAGTATTGGTCATTAGCAATGTTCTTGGCTACTGCCAAGGCTGTAGTACTTTCATTGAGAGCCCAGGTATTGATAGAATTTGAGAGGGAACCAGAAGTGTTTCTCACAATTTATCACCCTCTTTGTCTTCCCAGGCACAGGCAATCCTTCTTTCTCAGGATCAACCAGTTTATTTCCTTGATGCGCTAACCCAGTAGTTTTCCATCTACCCTTTAAAATCAGTTTTAACATGTACTGATGCCAATGTTCCACCCCAGAAAAAATTAAATAGGTTTGGTGGTAACTTTTTCTTTAAGTGAGTTCAGCAAGCTCCCACATGATTCTAATGCAAAGTCAGGAATAAGAACCCAATGTTCTAAATAAAAGCCTCCTTCCATGGTTCTCAAATTTTAGCAAGCATCAGAATAACCTATAGGGTTTGTCAATTTGCAAATAATTGAGCCCCATCCCCATAGTGCAAACCAAACAAAAAATAAAACAACAAAAAAATCCATTAAAATGTTCTCACAATAGTAATCTTTTGAATATGTAAATATAATCATGTCACCCAACCCCACCCAAGTAATTCAATAGATTTTTCTTGTTTTAAAGACCAGTGTCTTTATCACTCAACCCCATTCAAAAAATTCAGTGGATTTCTCTTGTTTTAAATACCAATGTCTTTATTAAAAATGTTTATGAAACCCCTGTGTTTCTACCCAATGTGTGTCACTCTGCCTTCACTTCTCATTTTCAAACACTGAACTTACTGTCCCTTAAACAAGATCTACCTATCCATTAGGGCCATGCTCTCCAGACTGGTCATATCATCATTTTCTTTGTCCTCTAGAACTCCTTTTTCTTAAATGTCTTCACAATAGTTTATATATTTATCCACACAATCGTATTTAGCATTCTCTATCTCTCTATTAGAATCTCCATGGCAGTTCCCAGCACTGCCACAGTGCCTGGCAAATAACAAATGTTCTTCATATAACCAGGATAGAATGAGCAAAGAGAAATCAGAGCAGTTTAAATGTATTATCTTTTGCACCACAGAATGCACTCAGCTAACAATTCTAATAGTTAGGCCCTAGTGTCTACATGACAATCCTAGATGTATGGACTTGCACACATTTTTAAAGTTCTATAAGGTTTACTATACTTAAATATGAAGTAAGAGCACTGCCCACCTTGGAGGATTGTTTGTGATTTTTATTTGGGAGTAATTGTAGAGAAGTTATTAGCTTTGCTTTTTTTGAATCAAAGGTATAAAGATTAGACAAATGTTTAAATCTTAGGGATAAAAAAATTATTATAAATTTCAAAGAACATTTTTGTAATTAGAAGTGGCCAAAATGAGAATGCAGTGCC
This sequence comes from Miniopterus schreibersii, assembly GCF_964146895.1. NCBI lineage: Eukaryota > Metazoa > Chordata > Mammalia > Chiroptera > Miniopteridae > Miniopterus > Miniopterus schreibersii. The sequence continues at coordinate 73,991,346 of NC_138108.1, read as the reverse complement.
TCAATAGATAATGTGACCTCATCAGTGGAGGTGTTTGAACATAAACTAGTTGACTCCTTAGAGAAGAGATACCAGGCTATCAGCTAAGAGTCAGGTTACTGCTTAGGAATACTTTAAAGATTCTACATTTTTGTAACCCTGTGAATTTAATTCATTAAACAAAAATAACCCTTATTGTCTGTTTATAATCATAGCATCCAGTCCATTGGCTTTCTTTTGTTATTTCAACCGACTATTTATGCCCTTTAAAACCCTGCAGATATGCAATACGCTAACACCTGCAGGCTCACTCCTGTTGACAAAGATGAAAACAAAAAGGCCTGACAATTTACACTCTACATTTAAATATCGGTGTCAGGGTATTATTGGCTTTAGCCTTAACTCCATTGTTTCATGATCAAACAATATCCTGCCAGTGTTGTTTCTTAGCTGCCCAGAGGGGGATTCTTTTTTTCAAAGAAAAGGCTCTTATAGTCAAGCTGTTATTATGTGAAACAAAGAAACTGACTAAAACGATTGAGCCCCTCTTTGTAATTTGAATGGAGGCTGAGAATTATGGAGCCCAAGGAAGAATGTTTCGAAATGAGAATCATGATCTTAAGTGCTGTTTCTCCATTACTTATTTTGGAGGTTTACTCGATTTGTGTAACAATCTCCGAGGGCATTCATATTCCAGGCCAAGAGGGGGAAAAGGAAGCCAGCTCTCCTGTGATTCTCGTAAGGACCCTGATCCCATTCAGGAAGGCTCCAAGCCCTGGGCCTCACCCTAATTCCCTCCCAAAGGTTTACCCTCTAGTTACATCATATGGAAGTGAGGGGGGATGGCTTCAACATAAGAATTTCAAGGGGACACTCATTCAGCCCGTGATGGGTGATAGGGCCTGACTGAGAGCATCATGGTAAGGACCTAAGCCCCTGCGCCAAGGTTCTTGGTCTTCCGTAGCTCTCGGACTCAGGTGGGGGAGAAACTGTTCCAGCAACGGTGATTAGTAACGTATACGACAGAAGCAATAAAAGGCAAGGTCAGCTAGGACATTTGACCAGGGCCCCGCCCTGATTTCTCAGCTCTGGTCTTGGTTTTAACTTCCTTCCCATCTGTTCACATGCTAAGTGGAAGGGGTCAGGTTTCCCCCCTACATTCTTGAAGGCAAATGCCGTATTTCATTCGGATTCGATGAACCTGTTCCAGTCACCATGTCCAAGGAATATCTGCCTTCTCGCATCTTCATTTACAACTTTGAGCAAATAGTTTAGGTTCATCCCTAGGTCCTTACCAATTTTAGTAATGTTTATGGTAATTCATAAATACTTTATAATTTGTTCCTATAACTAATATATTTGCCTAAAGAGATTTTATAGAGGTAGAACACACACAGATAAAGCTGATTTTGTCATCATAAGAATTATACGAGTCAATCGACATTAAAGAGGTTTGCATGCCTCTGTGAGCAAGTAACCCAGGTAAAGAAAGAGAATACTTCCAGGAAACACCGAAGGGCCCCCCGTGGCAATCCCTCAGTGACTGATCTCCAGGGCATGGCCACTATTCTGATCTCAAACTATTGGCTGCTTGTTTATGAGATTTATGAAAATGGAAGCACACAATATGATTGCTTTTGCTTTCACGCTACTTTTACTCACCATGTTTGATATTCATCCATCATTGATCCAGGTATTTTTTATTGTTGTTTGTTTTGTTTTGTTTTGATTTCTAAGGGCAAATAAATTTTAATAGTGTTTATTTGATTTTTTTTATTTCTTGTTTTATGCATTTTAGGTTTTACTCTTCTGAGCTTTTTAGTGTTAGTTTGCATTTTATTATTGTCTCTCATTTGTCAGTTACACATGGATTTTTCCTATAGTGTCTTGGAAAGTCTACATGCTTTAAAACTCTGCTAGTAGTTACTTAAATCTAATTTTTCTAATTTTCAATGTTGAAAATAAAAATATTACATTTAAGATCTCTCCTTAAATAATACAAGGAATGACAATGTATGAATTCTCATCAGTAATAAATGCTGGTTCATACTGTAGTTTTGTGGCTAACTTTTACTTCAAATTATTATTAATTTTTAAAAATCAATAATTAAAAAAGAAAGCACAAGGGAGCAAAACCATTACAAAATTAATCATTATGGATGATATTTATAATCTTTTAAAAATAACTGTTACAGAATCTTGGCTTTTCTTTCCACTAAACCTTTATTGCTTATCTGCTGTACACACAAGTAGGTTTTATTTCCAACACAAGTGTAAGAATAAGAATTATGGCTAATAGACATCAGCTAGATATGATAGTTGCTTTTCAGGTACTGCCAATAAAAACTTGGTGTGATTTTCTAATCTTGGTCTTTTCCCGTAGTCCATCAGCACACAGAAGACTCAAGAGGAGCTTCTGAGATCTTAAGAGATGGAGTCACAAGACAGAAGGTCACTTACCAGTCACCTGCATTCAACCATTTGTGAGCCAAAAACAAACTCACCTTGCTGCTCACTTCACTCCTGCCCCACAGGTAGCCTGCTCTGACTTGTGAACACAATTGCTTAAAATTAAGTATATCATTCATAGTTATCACTGCTCACCAATCGTTCTACTAGACTATGGTTCCTTTGATTGGGATTTTTCATTTTTATGTTTTGTATTGAGTTCTAGAGAGAGAGCAAGGGAGAGGGAGGGAGAGAGAGAAACATTGACTCAAGAGTGTCCCAGGCATGTGCCCTGACTGGGAATCGAACCGGCATCCCTCAGTACATAGCAGGACGCCCAACCAACTGAGCCACGCCAGCCATAGCTGATTTGGGATTTTTAATTATGCTTTAACCTGGGTTTAATTATGCTTTAACCTGTGTTAATTTGAAAATTTCTTTCAAGAGCATTATTTATTATTAGAAACTGAGTGATACGATTGCTTGATTTTTATATGTAAAATACTTGTTTGAGTGGAATTTGAATGTATCTATCTGTTGGTTACAATTTTCATATATCTAAACCACCAAATTGTCTTTAATGTAGGTGCTTCTGATTTTTAAAAAATAATTCTCCAGCTTTTCCCCAGAACAAAATATATTTAGTGATCCAGGAAGGGGTGAACAGAGCAGTGGCAGGTAGTGTGGGGAGACAGCTAGCACAGTGACTGAAGAGACTGCCTTTGAACGAACTCCCGCCCCGTCTTCTCCCTCCAGCCCTGTACTAGGGCTGCTTGTCCTCAGGGCTTCCACAGGGAAGAGGGGTTCTCCTCCAACTACTGCTTCATCTCCCTGCTATTTCGCAAGGCTTCTGCCCTCTGTTGTTCTGCTCTCTGAAATACCCCACGCACTCATGGCCCATCGCCTTTAGATCTTTTCATGAGCAATAATGCATTTAGTTATTCAGTGTGCTTTTAGTGGACATTTACCAGGGAGGAGAGGTACATGCTTGTGTCCTGAACGGAAAGCCTCCTGCCTATTCTTAGCCTGTAGAAGTCATTTGCACCTTTGCCCCAGGCCCACTACCACGACGGACATTTAAATATGTTATATTAGAAGCTAATTTACACTGACCTTTTCCTCTCTCTCTCTCTTTAAAAATTTGTCTTATTGAATAAGCTCCTTTAATAAAGGAATTTAAAAGCTTGAACTGATTAAATTTAGACCCTAATCATTACTTAACATATTTTTATATTTCTTTGCTCTTTGACTATTTAAAATTTTTTAAATTATTTCTCAAATTAATGAAATGCTCTTTTGATTGTCATTTTCTTTTTTATGTCAACAAAAGAATTATATTAAGAATTGCATTATTTAGTTTATTTTAGAGAACATAACACTAATGGGATTATTTTGTTTATTTCTTTAATAACTAAAGTTTGAGTCTTATTTCTTAAAGAATCTCACAGTTTTTTTCTTCAAATATCTGCAGTTATTATTCCTTTGTAATTTACCATGGACAAGGTCAAGATCAACTTCATTTCTGTTCTTCTACAGGCTAGTGCGTTGTTACTTATTCATATAAACATCTATTTCTACCTTAATTTGACTAGATGGCATCCTTTTACTAGTTTTTTCTAAGACTCAGTGAGCTTTTATTATTGTGAAACCTTTTAGAAGGAACATTTATTATCTATTTCTCTGAACTCCGATATCCAGTCTTCGTATATGTTATATGCTTCCTTGAAAATTTCAGCTTTGTTCTTTACTTAATTATTTGACTATTTTATAGAATTTTGCTTTTCCAGTGTCTCTTTAAAAATATATTTCTGTGGCTTTGTGTCTCTAAATTTCTTTCCTATGATTCTCCCTTTCTCATGTTTATTCAAACTAATTTCATGGGAAGTATATTCTCTTGATTCTCTTTGAGGGCATATATAATATTTAGGGAGGGCCAAGAATATGTTTATAATTGCTCCTATGGAAAATACTACAATAATTTAAAATAATATAAAAATAAACTCTTTGTTTTGCATACTTACAATTATAAACCTACTTTTGTCCTGCCCTGCATTTTCTAACATTTTCTTCTAAATCCTCATGCAAATACCTTTTTAAGGAGAAAATTGCAATAATTTGTCATAGACTTGGTGGTCTTCTCCTGCATTGAGTAATTCTCCATAGTCTATTCATACTCACTGAAGGAAATATCTGTTTAGAATTGATTTATAATGCTGTGGGAGTGGACTTGGATTTAGTAAAATATTATTTTACATTCTTTGCAAAGTACTTTGCAGTGAGTCACAGGTCTAGGTTCTGAATATCTCTTATTTTTGCTCTGGGGAGGAAATGAATAATTAGAAGGTGCCCAAGTAGAATTTTTATTGTTATTATTTTTTTATCAATCGAATGCTATTATAATGTCAGAAATTAGAAATGTTTCCAGATTTTGCTATTTGGATTTTTGCTACATAGATTTCTCTATGTAGATTTTGATTCCCATCAAAGTTTTAAAATTTGTGTATATATAATATATATATTATATATATGTTAAATGTGTTGGAATAAATGGAAAAAAGCATCCAAATATCTATAAATATGCCCTCATCATATGAAAAGCACATTTGAAAAAATTTTAATTGAAGGTATTAATTTCGTTATAGAGCAATCATAAGTAATTATCATCACAGCCCTGAACAAAGTCATGGAAGACATATGCTCAGAAATAATATCCGAGGATAGAAACTTCTATCCCAAGAGTTTGGTTATATTAATATTAAAAAATATATAAATAAATGAGAAATTGTGTTCCTTTATAAAATGGGGTTCCACATATTTTTTGATGATAAAAATGGTATCTAAATTCAAAATGTGTTGGAATGTTCTGCTGGCGTGGCTCAGCAGTTGAGCATCGACCTAGGATCCAGGAGATCATGGTTCGATTCCCGGTCAGGGCACATGCCGGGGTTTCTGGCTCCATCCCCGGTCGGGGGCCTGCAAGAGGCAGCCGATCAATGACTCTCTCATCATTGATGCTTCTATCTCTTCCTCTCCCTCTCCTTTCCTCTCTCTGAAATCAATAAAGATATATTTTTTAAAATGTGTTGGAATGTTTGGATCAAAGTTAATTTCTATTGTAGGATAATATGTATATTACTAGTTTCAGAATAATAGTAAGTAAATATACTAATGTTTAAAAATTTAATAATAAACACATTAAAGACTTCATAAATATACAGTGAACATGCTGAAGAGATGAGAACAGTTTGTTAAGCTCTTTGATGGCAAGATTTCCTAATTTGTCTGTGTAGTTCAAAGCCCAATAAGAATCCTTATATGTACATACTAATTGTTGAGATATTATATTTACTGAAAATATATAGCAGAAAAATCCTGTGCTTTGCTTTCAGGTAGGGTTGGGTTAGATTTGGGTGCCATAACTTCCCAGCTGTGGCCACAGCCAAAAACACATAGTACTGTGAGTACATGTTTCTCACCTGTGAAATGTGGAATCAGAGCCTCCTTCCTTAGGTTTTCTGAGATTAGAAAAATTTCATACAAGTATGGTGGAACAGACCTGTAAAATTGAAGGAGGTCGATAATTCCTGGCCATTGATGTGATTAATTTGTTTAGCAATCTGTTTCTTTGAAAGCAAAAAAGAAAATATGAGTCATTTTCCTTCTGAAATAACAGCAATTACAAATTGGAGCATAATTTAATTGCACTTTAGGTTTAGAAGATGTCAGAGCCGCAGAAAAGCAATACCATGCAGAACATATTGAAAGAAATAATGAGAGAGAGAGAGGGGGGAAAAAAAGGCAAATTGGCAGCATCTCCTAGTGATTTGTCTTGACTTTAAGTTTCATGTTAGCCTAGGCTGTCACTTAGAAATACAGGGCCCATTTTAATATCTGTCACCTTGTCAGTGTTCCAGAACAAATTTACACTCTGAAAATAGGTATCTCGTTTCTATTCTGTTGAAGTTAGAAATTATATTTTCAAAATCTGTGAACACAAGGTTTCATCCTGGCATGTGCATCACACAACATCTGACGCGCATGTGATAGATGTTCAGTGACACATACTGGAAAGTATTTGCTAGCAATTATTCTGCAGTGTGTAGAATAATGTGATTTTTTTAACCTGCAGTTTGTACTATTCATAGATCACACAACTATTAAAAAATGTTGGGAGGATGATATCTACACGGTAATGCTTGAATAGTAAAAAATAAAATAAAAGTTTGATTGCTTGATAGGAGGAATAACTTGTTAAGAAGGACTTTGTTTTCCCCCAGTATTTTTAAATGGAGGGAAATAAATAAAGTGTCAATCCCTCGATGAATAAATAGCACAATGGTTGTATCTACAAACACAGACACGATTGCGCACACTCATTTGTGACATAAGGATACACAGATTCTGCTGTGCAAACATGAAAGCTGTTGTTAGGTCTCCTCTCTCTGTACTCGTGAGGGCGGTTTGATAGAATGAAATTAGAGGGAAAGATGACCAGGGAGCTCTGGAGACAGAGATGAACAGAGATTTCACTTGGGGCATCTTGACCAACTAAAATATTCATTAAGGGCCTTGAGAGAATACGGTCCAGAGTTGCTAATAATAAGGCTTCTTCGATTCTTCCATGGAGTGTGTATTAAGGGCTATGGCAGTATAGTAAGCCCGGGGATATGTGCACTAGATTCCTCCTCCAGGACCCTCTTAGAAGTACAGAGCCTCAGTGTGTGCGACTCTCGTTGTCATGGAGATGCCCGGAAACCTCGGAAACCAGCTGACTGACATGCCACGCCCTCAGCCCCACCCCTCCCCAAACCCCAGGCACTTCTGCTGCTGTTCCCAAAATAAGGCCCTTTGCATCTTGTGAGTTTTACCACTAACAGGGACATATAAAATAAAGAAAAATAAAGAATTATAATCCTTTAGAAAGTTTTGATAGCTCTTACCATGATTGTCTCAGATTTGGGATTCTTGTTAGCATATTTCTAATTTTACTTAAAATAAGTAATTAAATGGATTTCTTGATAATGTGGATAAAAGTTCCTGAACATTTGATTTTCTTTTTCTGTTAACATTTTGACTTCATCTAGTCACCCTTAAGGCAAATAAAAAAGAATGAATAAATCTGTTCCTAATCTAAAACTAGGTTACATTTCTTTCTTGAAGGTTTTTGTGTTTGTTTGTTTGTTTGCATGTTTTTTGTTTTGTTTTGTAAAATTAGGACAAGGAGAACTCAGTCATTTGGATTTCACTTTAAACTTATTTTTTATTTTTATTTATTCATTTAACATTGATTTTAGAGGGAGAGAGGAAGAGGGAGAGAAAAAGACACAGAGAGAAAAATCGATCTGTTGTTCCCTTTATTTCTGCATCATTTGGTTGATTCTTCATGTGCCCTGACCGGGAATCAAACCGGCAACCTTGGCGTAACTTGGGGTGATGCTCTAACCAACTGCGCTACCTGGCCAGGGCACATTTTTTATTTAAAATGTAATATTTCAAAAACAAAACAATGGAATTCATTTAAAATATAGAGCCAACCAGAGTTCTTCCTTCCAAAAACATGACTATTGTTTTCTGTATATCTGATTTTTCTCATTTCTGTACTCTACCTTTGTCTTCCTTTATAGCAGGGGTGGGGAATGTCTGACCCTGTCAAGGCAACTGCAGGTGGGAATGGAAATTCAATAAATCTAGGAGCTTTATTCATAGTTAATTTATAAGTTGATAATTTTGTATGGCCCGCTAATGATGTTATAAATATCCAAATGGCCCTTGGCAGAAGAAAGGTTCCCTACCTTTGCTTTATAGGCTACACTAACTTCCCAGAGAAAATGGAAATATCTGTTCCATCTTCCAGATCTTACTTAGACTTATTCAGAAGCAGGACAGACATGAACTTGGAGGCTGCAGTTTAGAGCTGAATTTCAGAGCCCAGGTAGGTCTGAACAGAATGTTGCGTACAGAAGATCCGGCAGGAATGAGGCAGGTGTGAGTAAAGCCCCACAGACACAAAGAGGCAGTTTATAAAGATCTGGGCAGATGGTTTCTGCAGAGAGAGCAGGAACAGCATTTGTGTCCGGGAAATCACAAGCATGCATTCTACTCCCTGTGGAAAGCTGGAGATGCTAAGTGTCCTGGGCGTCCCTCAAGGATGGCTACAGAGAAGCTCAGGGTTATTTTTACAGTCAGATAGAGAGAGAATGGCTAGAGGTTAAACTTCTGTGAAAGTTAGTGGCGAATCAGACTCCTGCAGGTTCTTAAAAAATAGGTTGGTTGTAAAATTTTATTTAGCTCAGCAAAAACTATGCAATAACAACATCTTCAAATCATATTTATTTTGCCCACCCCTCCGCTAAACTTTTAAAATATATTTAGTTTATTAAAAGACCTCTTATATGCCTTTATTTATTATTTTCATTCATTTATTTTGTGGTTTTCAGTTTCTGTCTTTATACTTGTCTTTAGCCCATGCTCTCTCTTGTCTTTTTATTCTCAGATGTTAAAGTGCCTGAGATACAACAACAGAAAAATAGAATCATTCACTTAGATGTTGTTAGTTCATCTCCTATAGCGAGTTGGCCTTTGGCAACAGATGTTCACAGGGCTTTTATAATTATTTCGTTTCCTCTTCACACTGAAACTAGATGCTTCTCCAGAGAGAGAGGGAAGCTAGGGAACTTTTCAGGCTAGCCCTACTGAAGCGAGGAGGGCCCGGTGACCCGGGGAGAGGATGTGGGAGAGGTCCCCCTGGTCCTGCGGACCTTAGCACTAAAATGCTAAGACTTACGTGCATTAATTACTTGATTTTTCTTTGTAGATTTATATAAATGAAGATGTTTTGGTGTGTCGCAAAGCATAGAACTAATTATACTTTAATAGCATTACAGTACAATTCAAGGGTAGCTTGAAAGATGTAACTGACCTCTTTTATACTCTTTTCTTCTAAAACCAATTACTGCTTATTACATACAGTTCTGAAAAATTAGAAAAAAGTTGAAATCTTTTATGTATTTCTCTCTGAAGCACAATAGTTTTCTAAATTTCCTAGTAATTTTTCTTGTATATTTCTGAATTTTTAAATTACACATCTGTGACTTCAAAACCTGTGCGTTCCCTTTCCTTTTGGGATCACCTGAAAGTTAATTTTAATTAATAATATTCAAATTCCCCATCTGCTGTCCTTCCCACGCTGTGCAAACACGTCTAGATGTGCTTGCCCATCACCCCCCATCGGAGTTCTCCCTCCCTGTTCCCCTTTTCTGCGGTGTTGGCCTGTTCCCCTCTCTACACTGTCCCGTGTGTGACCTTAAGCTTGCCCCGTTCCCCAAAGCGCCTCCAGGCAACGCCCTTTGCAGGCCACCACGTCAAAGAACCGTGGACAAGACTCGGGAGAGCAGAGCCCGCGTGGCGAGGGGGCTGCAGAGGCCTGTCCCCGGGCCCTCCCCAGCCATGCAGAGAAGCAGGAGACCACTGGCCGTTAGCTGCAGTTTTTCCTGATTGGCATGAATTCTCTGTTACGGCTCTTCTGGCTTTTTATTCCAGCTCAGCCCTCCGTGGGATGTAAAGTTTTGCTGTTTCCAAACACGTGAGGAAGCACAAGGCGCAGGCCCAGGCGGTGAGAGTATTTTGGAAAAGGGTGAGCTTATGTCCACTCACCAGTAATGGCAGTAAACGAATTGTTTTAAGCAAAATTTGAAACTTAATTATTATTAGAATTACTGTGGGTGGCTAGATGATAAAAAAACAAGATGTAACTGGCCATGAAGTGACTTCTTTTCACTTATTTCTTCTTAACTGTCGTCCCTCAAAGAGAGAAAGGGGGAAAATGTATTGATGACAAGCATGCACAGTAGTAATAAAGAGCCCAAAGCAAACCCGTGGAACATTTGACAGGGTGTCCTTCCGCTTTGCCTTCATTTCTAGAATGGCAACAGGTCAAGGATCTGTTGGCTCTCGCCAGTGCCAGGATAATTTCCAGCTGCCGATAGCTTCCTTTGCAGCTGAAACTCTTTATATTTTGCTGGGAGAGAAAAAGTAATTCTATTCATTCCTTTCGCTTCCAAATACTCTCTATATTTTTTAATTTTTATTCTTTATACTATATACACATGAAGAAGGAACAAGCTTGCCAAATTCCCTCGAGCTTTCAAAGAAGCGGAGGAAAAAAGAAAGGAAAATAAAAACACAACCCTTGGGAAGCTTTGAGGAGGAACACCTGAGGGAGGCTTTGAAGGCTTGTTTGGTGGTGATTCATGTTTCCTCTTCTGAATGTTTGGAGTCAGGCTTTATTGAACATGGGACTGTAAAATAAACTCAGCGGGCCATGAGGTCGCCTGACCTGCGGGGGGACTTCCAGCAAACACTCTGCCCAGGGCCCAGCATGAGGACCCTGTGCGCCCAGGCTCAGGCTCCGGCCCAGGGAGCCGCAAAATCCCCCAGGGCGGAGTCCTCGCTCCTGCTGCCAACTGCAGAACCTCCAGGGTCCCCAGACAGTAAATCCAAACGCTAGACTCTCACCACTACTCATTGTCTCGCTTTGCTATCCCCTGAGCCTGATTTATTCATTTATTTACTTTTATCACATCTTATCTAGGAAGGTAAAGAGAACACAGTGAGAACTGAAGGTGGGAAGGTGGGGCTGACACGCACAACCTCTATTCCTTCAGCCCCGAGAGGAATCCCGCTCCTTCTGAAGAGTGACTCCCCTCGTTACAGAAGCCAGTGTGATTTAGCTTCGTTTAAACCACTTCCTGGGGGGGAAATGATTGTCTCTTGATGTCTCGAAACATAAGGCCTCCATCGCATGTTTCCTGACCTGTACAGCTCCCTTTTCACTTGCCTGGTGCTCCTCTATTTGAACTTGACCTAGCTGGCATGAGCCCCGTGGCACTAGAACGTAGGACATCCCAGTGTCTTAATCACACCTGTGAACGTGTGTGTGCTAGTTCGGGATCTGGTGGGGAAGGCAGCAAGCTGCAGGCTATCTGGACCGGAGGCCCTGAAGTCATCCAGGAGCTGAGTGGAGATCCAAGGTATTGGAGACCCAGGGGGAATTCAAGCTAAAAACAAAAGTAAAGCAAAAACCATGCTTAAGAGGTGAACGTGGCTAGTACAGGTGTATAGAAAGTTGTGTGCGCGATCAGATGATAAAGGTGGTAGCACTTGCTCCTGATCGGTGCTTTATCTCGCCTGGAAGCAAGTCTCAGCGAAGGAGCTGGGTGTGAAGCGAAAAACTTCACCACCTCCACAGCTCAGAAGTCTGGGTTGGACCTGGGTCAGGCCACTGCGGTTCCTTAAACAGGCCACAATGCTTTCACCTCCCTGCTTTGCACGTCCTATTTCCTTCCCTGCAGTGGCCTCTCTCCCCTCATTCAAAAGACAAAATTACATATAAAGTCCTCAGAACACAGCTCAGATTCTCTCTACTGTGTCAAGCCCTTCTGTTTTAGTTGCCAGTGGATGCCTTAAAAAATTACACAACGGATTGATTTAAAACAAGAGAAATTTTATTTCACAGGTCCAGAGACCAGAAGCATAAAGTCCAGGTATTGGCAGGGCCACTCTCCCTCCAGAGGTCTGAGTGGAAAATGCTTTCTTGTATCTCCCAGTGTCTGGTGGCATCTGGTGTCCCTTGGCTTGTGGCGGCATCACTCCAGTCTCTGCCTCTGTCCTCACGTGGCCCTCCTCTCTTTCTGTGGATTTGTGTCTCTGGATCTTTATGGTTTTTTCTTCTAAGGACACCAGTGATCAGATTTAGAGCTCACTCTAAATCACTCTAATTTACACCTTGATGACATTTGCAGAGACCCTACTTTCAGGTAAGGGCACATTCACAGGTCCCAAATAGACATGAATTTGGGGGGCTACATTATGCAACAAAGTGCATTTTCTTATGAAGGTTTACCTATTTCCTCAGAAGAATTATTTACCATTTATTTTGTGCCACAGCAGTACTTAGTATAAACTCTTTTGTAATTATTATGCTGTATCATAATTTATTATATCTTTCCTCCCTACCAGCTTGAGAGTTCCTAATACAGAATACATGTATTACTTATCTTGGTAACCTTAGCACTCCATACAGAGGCTAATTCACAGTTGGTGCAAAACGAATGTTTAATTTTCTCATTTAAGTTCTTGAAGACCGCAAGAATGGAGCCCACAATGGAGTCTCACCCTTACTGAGGAACATTGTCCCTATTGCTACCCAATTATATCCTGTCCAAATATAAGCACATTTTTTTTAGTAAATTCTATTTTAGCAGAATGATAGTTCCACCTCTCTCTTATTTATATCTTCATATGAAACACTGCTTACTACAGTGGCATTAGGTAGTGAACTGTTTTATGTTATGTGGTTTTTTTTCAAAGGAAGTCAGCATATCTCATGAGTTAGAAAAAAATATTTCTTGCTTATGCTTCTCTTTTGAGACTATGTCTACAATTGTTTCTAAAATCATTATATCTGTTTTACTATATTAAACAAAGGATGCTAACCATTGTTGAATATGCTCTTGATACTCAGGGCCTTTATTATGAGCACACATTATTTTACTGAGCTAAAATAAAATGATACATTCACAACTTCTAAATGTGTTTAATAGCTTTATATGGTAAAATGATCATTTATAGCATTGGTGTAGACCTAACTACATACCAAAGTTTTAAGCACTTTCATCATTTAATCTTTACAACACAAAGATAAAATTGATTTTATTAATCCCATTTCACAGATTAGGAAACTGAGGCATATAGTTAGTTAAGCAATTTTCCTGAGGTTATGCAGCTAGCACATGGCAGAACATGCATTCAAAAGAGCCTTGTGCCAGAATCAGCAGTTTAATAATGATACAATGACACGTTGGTCAGCTTTCTTCAGCGCACCATCAGCCAGGTACTTTGTTATCTTTCATGTAAAAACCTCACTTTCCCTGATCATTTATGGCTTCTGATTTGTCATTATGGTTTTGCACCAGGCGGAAATCAGGGTGGCAAGGCCTGGAAGCCCACAAACACAAACCTTTCGCTGGCTTTGGTGAAGGTGTAACGTGTCACAACACAGTTCTCTGAGTAGAGTCCTGGGGTGCAAGCTGTGTGCTCTTTGGTCACCCACATCTTTCTTTACTTTCACATGCACACGACTATACTCTATTTAGTAAGTTTCATATAAAATTTCTAAAAGATTCCTTAGTTCAAGGTCTTATAAAGAGTATTGGAAGATGTATAGATGACTAGTGAATACAAATCTTAAGAGCAATAAAGAAGTCTGATTCTAAAGACAGGAAGAATAAACTTAATGGGATGGGTGAAGGCAGGTTGGAAGTCACATTTGTGGTTTTATTGCTCATTGGTAAGGAATCGGAAAATGCTAAAGCTATTTCTTTTATCCTATTTCTTTGCAGGTTCCACTGTCTCACTTTTTCTTTGTTTTCTAGTTTCTTTCTCAGCCCTCTTCTATTGCCAAGTCAAAAATGAATTAGAAATATTGTTCACATGCAAGGATAGGATAGTATTCAATGGAAGGATGGGGTGGGGAGAGAAAGAGAGAGAGAGGAGCCAACGTTAGAATCCATGAGGAACTAAAACATTAAGATGGCCAAGTCAATTTTTTTTACAAGTTCTCAAATGCCTTTGGCTGTCTTCACAGGCTGTCAACAGTATGATGGATATGGATAGATCAAGCTAGTTGAAAAATACAGAATTGTAATATAACCTAGGTTTTAGATTTATTCCAGCTAATTGAGATTCTCTGGTAAATTGTTCCAGACACTACTTGAGGAAAATAAATATGTAACCATATAAACTCTTTCCCTTTAGAAGATAGCTTAATTTTTTCATAGTAGACATTTTTCTTTCTACTATTTATAGTCTTTTCTTAATTATATTTATGATTTGATTAACGCAGAACAGTGAAAAATATTTCTTGACTTTGTATGTCACATTAGTTAGTATTAGCTTAAATTCTCTAAAAGGACACTTCAGGAAAGACTAATTGGTATCTTTTGCACTTTGTGAGAGATCACAAGACAGAATTTTCCTCAAGCCTCTAGCTCATCAGTTGTGGGTGCTCAAACAATGCTGCAGAGTGGCTGACTAGCTGGAGCAGGCGCCTGGGACTTCAAGCCCTCTGTGTGGCTCCACCCTTCCATTTCTTCATCTCACGCCTTTCCTCGGGTGGGCCGTGCTGCTGTTGTCTTTATTTTCAGGGCCTGTAGCCTCATTCCAACCTCAGTTTTCACCGACCCCAATGATCTGCATATCTGGAGATTTTTAACCACAACTAACTGCCTCAGAGGATACTCCAAACTTAGAAAGCGATGCATAGAAAAAAATAGCTTAATCGAGTCTAGGAATGTCCAGGCTCTCAAAGTCACCTGTGAGACTCATCAAGGTGGAGGGGCTATGAAATAGCGTGAATGTGAAGGGCATGCAGGTGGCAGTTATTAATATCGGGATGATTGATTTCATACCCTTGAAATGTACCGGACTTTAACTCTAGGTTCAGCAACTCCATAATTTACATAAGTACAGTCTTGTGTCAGTTCATTAACAGGTCATTAGTAAGTCTGGGGAAGATGTTCTAAAATGTTCTCAGGAAAATCACGAGGTGTCTGTGTGTGTGTGAACTTGCGTGTCTTCCTTTGTATTTAACCCCCCTTCATTTTTAAGCAGTGATTCTGGGCTGGTGTACAGGGCTCAGCACTTATCCTGGAGTCAACATTCAGGTTAGATTTTGAGAACTGATTTAAAAACACAGTTTGAGATTGACCTGCATCTTCTTCAGTGCCTGTTTCATACAGCTATGCATTATTTTACATGATTTGATAGTTACTTGAAGGTACCTTATAGATTTGATGTTTAAGTTCACTTTCTTTCCTTTTGGGCAAATGTGAAAGGTAGGGGAACTTTTGTGGGTGATCTGTCCCAGACAGAGCTCATGTAGCTAGATAGGGGAAGGCATCTGCTCCTCCAAGTTTTTCACGGGAAGGCATCATGCATACAGGCATAATAGGCTCTTATAAGCAAAAAATAACATTGTCCTCTATGGCTACTCAAGTTCAATTAAAGTGTAGCTGCCAAAGACTAAGAAAAAAATGATGGATTGAGACAATAAAGGAGAGGACTGAGGGAAAAGCAAATAGAATTCAATATCTCAATAACAAAATGCCATAAACAATAGCAGTGTTTTCCTAGATTTTCCCTTCAAAGTCTGCAAGTGCTTAGAAAGCCTTGTAAAAGAAAATACAGGATTCTTCCTTGTTATGAGTTATGGAATGAACATATGGACTTTTACTGTAGTATTTACTTTGGCAGCAACACAGAGGGAGAAAATGACATAGTACAGTGTAGGAGAGGGGGACACATTTGAGGGCGTGGTTCAGTAGGAAACTTCCAGAAGTCACCCGTCAATATGGGCAAGGCTCTGCTTCTCCTGGTCTACAACAAAGTGATTGAACCCCCCTTGCACCCAACAATCCACAATCCACCAGGAATACACACCTGTGATTCAGCATCAAAGGTCACAACCTTGCTACTTTTCCATTTTTGTCTCAGGCTTTTGGTGACTTTATGGGCTCTGGACACTTCCGTCACGCCTGGACCCATAGTTGCATTAGCCTGGTTCCAAAATATTGAACTCAGATTATGAAATCCATATTAACTGCAGCCTTCATAATATTTTCAAAGGTTTCTAAGGCTTTGTAGTTTTAGGATCTGAGTCCTTGCTGCTTAGACACTTCTCCCCATGCCAGGCGGCTGGTTATTTGTTCAGCACCAGCCACACCTTGGGGGCATGAACCTCCCTCCATTCTTTCTACTGAGTTTGCTGTCTCAGGTCAGAGTTTCCTATTCTGTTGGTCACCAGCCTGCAGGGTCGGCACCTCACTTGTGTTTGCTGAGTACTATCTTTATGTTTTCCTTGAATATTTGTTGTGTGATTACAGAAAATCCAGGGAAGATCTGACTGGCAAATGAAATTGGGATTTTAGCAACCCAAAAGACATGTATGCGAGCATATTTAAGCACATTTCTTTTTGTAATCTTCCAAAAGCATATATACTTTACTAATTAAATGTATTTAAATGGAACTGTTTCCATACAGATAGAGGATATAAACCTTAAGATCATCCAGGCTCCACCGCAGGTAGTTACTCGGCCCTGAGCTTGAATACATCCAGGCTCCCAGATCTCCTTCCCTGGACACAAACTTTCTAATCTTCCTGACCTTCAAAACCACCCTCCAGTGAAAATAGAAATAAATCTATTTTCTCTCCATATGAGATAAGCTGGTAGTTGTTTTAGCGATCAAATTCTTAAATATTTGATTTCAAACCACTATTAAATCTGATGAGCTCAAGCACAGAGTTCTTTTTAGACTTTTTCAACAACAGCTTTGATTTTTAATGATTTAGATCAAATGTCCACTGTCCTACAGTGAAGTTCCGGTCTCTTAAGATTTGCTGTGGTGTCTCTCCTTCCACATCTACAATAAGTGAGAATTTGTTAAAAACCGCAACTATTACATTAAAGTTAGAGAATTAAAAAATTTAAGAAGAAAAAAAAAAACACCTCACAAAAGGAGATTTCATAGGAGGTAGAAAGAAGATAGGCCTGAGAACAGATGCTTTACTGGGCAGCATCAAGGTCCCTGGTGAGACTGAAAGCAATTACAGAGTAGGTGAGATAAGAACTGAAAATATGCTTGTTTGCCTCTTGGCTTTCAGGCGGGCTAGTCCCACTTGGAATCTCAGTTTTTAGAGTAAAAAGTATGGTACAGTCTTTGTATGTAATATCTTTATTTGGGATGAAGGAACAGGGTTTTATGTAGCGAATCTTGTGTTCCTTCTATAAATATCCATATAACCACCACTGTGCCTTTTGCTTAGGGTTTAGTAAATTGTTCCACTCCTGGTTCTTGCCTTTCCTAGGGTCTCCCACAGAGTTGATCTGAGTATTCTTCATATGAATTTGATATACACTCCTGCTTTAGATCAGTTTCCCAGGGGGCCAATTCGATAAATGCCTGCACCTTCCTATTGTGACCATACATTTTTTTCTGGTGGAGAATTACAAGCATATAAGTAGTCTGCAATTACATGTGAAAATTTTTAACCAAACTGTGTCCACAGATTTTTATTTATTTACCCATTAGACTATATTTCTTTCTTCTAGATGTTCAATCCCATGATTGAAACCACCAGCTATGAATGTGTTTTACTCAAATGCTGCACAGTAAGGAACATAAGCTTAATGATAAGGTCATAGTTGCTAGTGTTATTTATTCTGATTCTTATAAAACTTCTTTTATTTATTAATGACAAATGCACTAATTGAATGAAATGTCACTTTTAGACACATGAGACTATTTAGTGAAAATTCCAAGTTCAAGCAGTTCCACCTTCTTTTACAAAACACCTGTAGGAGGTGCCATGCACACTATATACTATGTGAAGGCCACTCTTTGGCACCACTTGATGAATGGCATTAATACAGGATCTTATACAAATGTTCATTCCCCATGTTGTCTAAACTGCAGGAGTTTATATTATGGGCAGAGACAGTACAACATTGATTAAGAGAACAGGTGAGAGCCCTGGTTAGAATATTAACTGGCTGACACCTACAGGCTGCATTATCTGAGATAAATTACCTAATTTCTCTAAGCTCTTGCCTCTAATCATAACAAGAATTAATAATATTGTTTCCCTCATAATATTTTTATGAATATCAAGTGACATAATTCATCTTTAGCCTTTAGTGTATTGACATACATAAAATATTATCATTACGACTAAATGTATTTATCTTATAAAACTCACTTATTAGGATTATGCATGGTTTGTTTGCACATTGAATAAATAATTTGGAGATAGTCTTGTTAAAGTCAACATATTACATAGATACAAGCTAAATTCTAACAGAGGCCAGAAAAATATATCTTGAAAATGGGTGCATGCTTTTTTGTTTTTGTAGTTTTTAACGTATTACTACATATTTCGTGACCTTAGATGAATAATGAAATGTTTGCCACTTTGAAATGCAGATAATGGGCACAAAAAACCCCTCATCTGTTCCTGCTATCCCCAAGGGGAAGCATCCTTGAGCTTTATTCTGTTCCAGGGATTACATCCTTTAACCTAGTTGTGAATTTCAGTCTTATTCCAATTAATTGGCAGAGTATCTGACTTGAGATTATTAAAGAATGAGAGCATACAATGTTCTCAAAGCTGGCAGGGTTTGAATGCTGGTTTTCTCTTTACAAATTGTGTGAATTTAGGCAAATCATTGAATCTCAAAGTAGCTCAATTCCCCATCTATAAAATGTTGAAAATGGTATGGATGATAGCGTTTTGAGCCTTAGATGAGGTAACACATATAAAGCATTTCTAATTGCTTACTTTATACAATGTGCTTCTGTATAGCAGGACAGAACTGCTAGTGTATTAATAGTGATTTCCTAATCTGAAACACTGAACTCTATTAAGATTTGGTTCAAGTTGATTCCAATTAGGCAAGGTACTGTAGGTCAACATAAATAACAACTGAAATAAATAGTTAAACTCCTAAGTCTAAACATCTATATCAATCTAATCTGGAATTTAAATCAATACTGGTCTATTTTTGATAATAGCTAATTGATAATGATATAATTGATTCCAGAAACACATTTGACATGGAGGTTAAGGGTGGAGTAAGGGCCAATAATATATTCGAGAAAGAATATTAACATAGCGTAACATGAAGGAGAGGGTTTGAACGTCTCCTTACACATGCCTTATTATAATAAACTTGCTGAGGACGCAATAAAAAAAGTCAATTGCCCATTGTTTAAAATGATAATACTAGCCAGTATGTACAATAGTGACTGTATAGACCATGCAAAAGTGTGTACTTAGAACAGCTTAGAGAAGCTTTACTGAAGACAAAAATTAATTTAAGAACTATTAGAGTCAGTAACTTGGTCTGAGACTAGCATGAATCATTGGGCATGGCTCCAAGTTCTCAGGTTAGGCCTGGGAGCCACACGTTCCATTCTGCTTGGATCAGAGGGCAGCCTCGCATAGACCAGGAGGAGCGAACAGAAACATGCAATGCCGCTTAACCTAGGCTCTCACTGGCTCCTTGCAGTCACCCAAGTTCCACGTCCAAACAAGATCAAAATCAAAGGGACAGGGAAGTATACTCTGGCTAGAGTGACAGGAGCTGTCAGATCACATGGAAAAGGGTGTAGATATATTGTGGAATGAAAGATTGGAACAAAAATGAAATTTTTTTTCCATAGTGTGAGCTAAAAACTATTACTTCCACCCAACTTTTGAGGTTCTCCTTTTTAAAAAAATATATCTTTATTGATTTCAGAGAGAGCGAGAGAGAAAGAGAGAGAGAAACATCAATGATGAGAGAGTCGTCATTGATTGGCTGCGTCCTGTGCGCCATTTAAAAGGACTGAGCTTAAGTTCATTGAAAACCTCAAACTTTATTTATAAGATCTGTTGCCAAAGCCAATTTCCTTCAAGCATTATTTGACAGGTTGATACCATTTTCACATCTGTTGGAATTATGTGGTGATTCTTTTGAGCATACCTAGAAAACAAGAGAAAAGAAAATACAACGGTGAGAATAACAAAGAAAATCTTTCTTCGTATTTCATTCTAAAGGTATTTGTTTTTTATCATTGTAAGATGATTAAACACCTTAACCTATGCATGCTTCATTCATGCTATGACTTAAATTTTGAATTATTTCACTCTAATGAAAGCTGCTGATTTTTTCCCTTTGATATGCTATGAAAGTTACATTTATTATTTAAGCTTCAGTTTTCTTTCACCCTGACAAATTACATTTTAAAAATATTATATAATTTACATTGAATTAGATTTTATTTTATTAGAGTAGAAAATCACAGACTTATTACCAACCCAGATTATATATTGAAAACTACTATTAGTACAGACTTGTGCTACATGATTTATTTACCCCATACTTTGAAAATATATAGGTACACAGAGCGAGATAATTCTAAAGTTTAATAAAATATCAAAACTCAGGATATAGCTATCACTTTATATGAGTTAAAACCCCTGAATATTAATAAGAAACATTATCTCTACAATTGATGATGTAGAAAAAAAACTGAAAGAGAGTTGCTACAATGTTTTATTACTATTTAGTAATGTTGAATGCTTATAAAATTCTTACCTAAGATATTCATTCAGTAATCTCTTTATTGATACCTTATAATTTTTCAACTAAAAGTAATAGTTTCAGTTAACTGTACTAGCTTCTAATACAGTAAGAAGCATCTTTGGTTGACTAAAATTAGGTAGATAAAATTGGTTTGTAGAACTATAGAGGAACAATTGTAGGAAATAAGCTATAAGCATTTATTGTTAATTTATTAATATCTGGATATAATTACATACTGAAGGTATAAGAAAGTTATTGGAGCTATCAGCTCGAGCAAAAATAAATCCAGAGCATGATGAATCATAAAATACATAAATAACATTAGCTTCAGAGACTACAGCCTACCCTGTGTCCTCTTGTTTATTCTGTATCTCATTTCATATCCCTGAGGTAACCCAGTCTCTGATACACCTATGATATTTGACTCAATTAAATTCTAGATGCAGAAACGGACATGATAAAATCAATGACACTATTATTCAAATATTAGGCACATATTCAAATATTAGATGACAGTTTAACATACTTTCATTCTAATAGGTTTTGAATATTAATGATACTTAATATATCTATTCTCCAAGAATCCTACTCCTACTTATATAACCTGAAGAAATTCTTGCATACACATATGCAATAGAAGTCACATATTAAAATATTTAAAGAGCTATTTTGTAACAGCCAGAAACGGAAAGCAATCTGGTTGTCAATCAACAAGTAAAAGGGTAATTGTAATATATTTACACAATAAACTACCAAGCAAAAGTGAAATAAATGAAATAAAGCACATATAGCAATATAAATGACTCAGAAAAAATACTGAGTGAATAAAAAATCAGGCTAAAATAGTTTTATAAAGCATGATACTATAAATTTATATAAAGGTTAAAAATATAGAAAAAACATAATATGATAGAAACTACATATTTTATCAAGCACATAAATGCAGACTCTAATTGAATATTATATAGTTTTATACAGGGGTCTGTAAAAGTATGTTTACAGTTGTATGCAAAACAGAGTTTGTTCTTATATTATTTATTAATTATTGTATTATTGATTTGTGTTACAATTGTAAACCTGTTTTTACCCACCCCTATATTTTTCACAAGCTTTATATAAATTGTATATATATACATTCTCTTTCTCCAACTTTCTCTCATTGTATATATATGAGATATAGACAGAATAGATAGATGATAGACAGATAGAAGTAAAACTATGAAGAAATGCATAAATTAACGTTTCCTCTGAAGAAAAAAAGTACAAAAGTACAAGAAATGGGGAACCAACACAGCTCTGATACATAGGCATCCACAAATACGTTTTCTTTTTTATGTTGAGTGTTGGCACAAGATAATTTATTATTTTATATTTTATCTCTTTTAATATATCTGAAATTTTCTTAATATAAATGATTAAGATCATACAATTATATTTTAAGCAATTCCATGGAGGAGTAGAGGTGAGGGAGGTGCTCCTGAATTCATGTGTAGTTTAATATAATGATCATCACATGAAGGCACGGCCAGCTTTCACTTGGCGTCTCGCATGGTACAGTCAGGCACCACTTAACACTGGGGCTACGTTCTGAGAGATGCATCGATTGGCAGTTTTGTCATTGTGTGATCATAGTGTGCTCACACAGACCGAGATGGTATATCCTGCTACTGTAATTGTATGTGCTTTACCTTTATATGACTGGCAGTAGCTTTGTTTACACCACACACACATAATAAATTAATTTGATCAATAACAGCCTTGGAGAGGAAGGACTAGGACTTGAAAGTCTAAAATGATCATTCTGTTCCTCATTTTATCCTGTTGTATTAAAACTTTCACTGCCGACAGCATGGTGCCCATTACCACTGGATAATGTCTTTTTTTGGTCATATTTTTATTTCTCCTCAAATCATGCAAATACCTAATGGTATATTTAGTATTTTTATCTTGCAAATTAAATTGCTTTAAATCTATAAAAGGCACTATTGAGAAGAAATTTTTCAAATAAGCTGTAATAATTTGAATGTGTAAAAAATGACATGTATTAGGAAAATAAATCAATTTAATCCATTTTTTGAGATGGAAAAATATAATGAAGACTACTCAAGTGCCAGGAAAAGTTCATCAGAACGACTTCTGAGATCTGACCCCTTCCTGACCATCCCCTATAAGGGAGTAGAGTAAGCTAACATCGGCCGGTGCTGGGCTGGGGTCTATATAGCTGAAGCTGATGCAGACAACAGATAGAAACACTGGGGAGGTTCAAATAGTGTCCTTGGGAGCACCGGGTAGAAAGCCAGGGAAACTGAGCCCTGTCATCATGTCTAAAGATAAATGTGGTGGTAAGAGAGAAGGCAAAGCCAAGCAGGTGAGAAGCTCAAAATGAGATGGAGTAAACAGCAAAGGCAGGAGTTTCATTTTTGAAACACTATGTATTCATGATAAAATGGGGACATTTTAGCATCTGAAAATTATTACTGAAGGCTACGGCAAACACAAAACAAAACTGTCAAAACCACCACCACAACAATAATAAACCCAACAGCTAGAAAACTAGAGGTGAACTTGTCCAGGTTCCTCCTTGTGTTTTATAACTTGGTACATTAGTACAAGTTAGGGTCTTCAGGTTTCAGTTTGAGACATTTCATAATTCAACGACGTTTTGTAGTACCTAGCATAAATCCCGTAGAAATATGATCATCAGATTTTACACTGGGAGGAGGAAATAGATCATTGTCTTTGTAGGAACATTATTACTATTTCAAGAGGACGAGACTCAGTAATGTTGAAATGAATTTTTAAAAAATGGGTCAATAAACAGATGTTTGGGTGATCAGAAACCATTGTTCCTGAATGATTAAACTGCATGCCAGATAGTAATATTAAGACTGTGCACCGAAACTTAATAATATTAAGATTGTGGCTTGGAACTTAATAGAATGTCCTATCAGAAATGAAATATCCCATAAGGCATTGGTTGTGTTCCACTTGTGTTTTTCTCGATTAGAGAACATCTGTGATTTTAGAAGAGGAAACTTACCCAAGATGACACTTCTCAAGGTGAGATTACATTTCATGCCTGAAATCTGGAGCCATCTGGATTTCTTAATTAAAGTAGTGATTCTAGCAACTTTTACTTAATTAAACTGAAAGTTATAAATTTCTTGCTTGCTATGTCTTTTTTTATTGTTGACACTATTACAGATGTCCCTTGTTTCCCCTCCATTTGCCCACCTCTACACAGCCCCTGCCACCCGTCTGTTGGCCTTCACCCGGTTGTTGTCTGTCTCTATGGGCTATGGATATATGTTCTTTAGCTAATCTCTTCACCTTCTTTGATCCAGCCCCCCCCCCCATGGCCCTTCCTTCTCACATTTGCCATTCTGTTCCATGCATCCATGCCTCTGATTCTATTTTGTTCCTCAGTTTATTTTGTTCATAGATTCCATATATTAGTGACATCATGTCGTGCTGGTCTTTCTCTGACTGACTTATTTCACTTAGCATAATACTTTCCAGGTTCATCTGTGCTGTCACAAAGGGTAAGAGTTCATTCTTTTTTGCAACCATGTAGCATTACATTATGTAAATATACCAAGCTTTTTTATCCACTCATCTACTAATGGTCACTTGGGCAGTTTCCAGATCTCAGCTATTGTAAATAATGCTGCTATGTACATAGGGGTGCATATATTCTTTCTGATTGGTGTTTTGGGATTTTTAAGATATATTCCCAGAAGTGGGATTGCTGGGTCAAAATGTAACCAGAACTAACGTTCGACTATCTGCTGCCATGAAAGCCAAACTCATGAGACAGATGCTGGTGAAAAAGGGAAAAGGCTTATTCAAGCACCAGTCACCTGAGAATATGGGGAACTCTTGTCACCAAGCCCACCTTAGCATCTCAGTGCAGGCAGGGGTTTTTATAGGGAGGGAAAGGAACAGCAGAACAAAGAGATCAGGAGGAAGGGCTGTGAATGTACCGGCAGTGTCCTTGCTGGTCCTGATATGAATCTTTAATGTGAGCATGCTGGAACTAGTCCGTACTAGCCAAATTCCTGCAGTTGGGCGATCTGTGTCAACCGAAGTGATGGTCAAGACCATTTCTTGTAGAAGCAAAAACTGGAACTGCTGATGCCTGCAACATGCTTATAAGGAAACTGTCAGTATGTAAGTTCCTTTATCAGTTTGTTAGTATATTTTATTCTAATTCCATTTCATGGTTAGTCAGAGTAGTATAAAGTTTTTATGCCTTGTTACAATTCCCCACTGCCAATTTTTTCTCCATATCTATGTAGCTATTGATGTCTTCTGAATCTTCTGGGGGAATGAAAAACTTGAGCCTATTGTAAAGCAGAATCTTGCGAGTTAAAAGCCAATGCATTTCTTAGGGGCACCTTCCGGGCAGATACAGTTTTCCCAGTGAGGGAAAAACAAGTCATAAAGAGGTTTTAAAAAAATAAAAACAAGCATTACAAAGAAAAGAATGCTTAAACCTAATTAAAATTATTCCTAGTATAGACCTTAGAACAGACTTGCAACCCAATCTCAGGTTCCTTCAAAGAATGGGTTGTGATGTTCTAATGTTTGTTGAATCCAGGTAGCTTGTTGTTTGATCTTCGTGATGCTTGTCTCTACTTGAGTTCAGGTGTTGATATCGTACATCTTCTTGTTCTGCCAACTTTTAGTCTAAGGCAATTTGATTTTCCAAGACAACTTTAACTAGAGAATCTAAACATTTTTGCAGATTGGTAAGCAAAGCAGAAATTTTGTTGACTATAGTTATTAATGTTTTAGATAGGTTATGTACAATTTAAAATCTCTTAATTGACACCCTAGGGGTTGGAAAAAGACCTTTTGTTGAATCTTTCTGATGACTCTCACTACCTAGACAGTTCCCTGACTTCTTTTAGTCATTCTTGTATTTAAAATAGAATAAGTGTCTCCAGTCTCAACTGAAAAATCTATCAACTTGTTCCCCACTCTCAACTGTACTCGGGACTCCTATGGGGAAATAGAAATTGGTCTTGAAAAATCAAGAGGAGCCCCTGCACTTCTTTATTTATCATCAGAGTCACCATTCTTCATTTCACCATCTGCCTATGTGCCTCTTTTTATTCATTTCTCTTTTTCCCTTCTCATGCCCATTGCTAGGCACCCGAGGCTTTCTGCCTTGGTGATCTTCTGTACCTGGCCATCATCCTTGTTCCGATCCTGTCTGTCTAATTGCCTACTATAATTTCCCCTCATGGGTTTTGGCTCTGAATCCTTTCAGGGAAAAGGGGTGCAGAGTCTTTTCCGTAGCTGCTTCCTGCTTAAGAGCAGCAACATTTTCCTTCAGAGTCAAGAGATCCTTGTTCTCTGTCAGAGGAGCCATGAGGCCTAGGCACTGAAGGAGGTGGTGATGGTGTGCAGGAGTCAATGGTATTCCCTGAGGACTAGTAAGGCTTGTAACCTGGTGGAGACAAACTGTGTTACAAATCTCAATATTATTGGGGCAAAAGCTAGGAAAATTCACCATTCTAATGTCCATAACTGTGTATTGTAGAGTCTATTGGAACACAATTTTCTCCCCTAAAACCACCCTCATTTTTATCAGACATATCAAGACCAATCTATTTACTGCATTAAGTCTAGTTTCAGTTTGGCCTGATTATTTCCATAAACACAATAGAAATAGCAGTTGATTATACAGGTTTTCTTAAAGCTTTGCTGGAATCTTTTTAAAAAATTTATCTTTATTATAGAAAGTATTACAGATATTCCCTCCTCCCCTCCCCCCATTAATCCTCTCTACCCTGAATCCAACCCCCTAGGCCTTTACCACACTATTGTCTGTGTCCATGGGTCATGCATATGTTCATATAAGTTCTTTGATCAATCTCTGCCCACCTACTCCCCCATTTGTTTCCAGGAAGTTTCTGATTTCTTGACCTTATTTGTAATCCATTCATTGTTTAAAAACATGCTATTTAGCTTCCATGTTTTTGAGTGTTTTTACTATAGCTGATTTCTAATTTCATGCCACTGTGATCAAGATGCTTGATGTGATTTCAATCTTCTTGAACTTGTAGAGACTTGTTTGTGTCCTAACATGTAATCTATCTTTGAGAATGACACATGTGCATTTGAGAACATATATTCTACAGCTTTAGGGTGAAATGTTCTGTAAATATCAGTTAAATCCATCTGATCTAGTGTGTCATTTAGAGTCAGTGTTTCTGTGTTGATTTTTTTGTCTGGAAGATCTATCCAGTGAAGTCAGTGGGGTGTTAACATCCCCGACTATGACTGTATTGTTGTTGATCTCTCTCTTAAAGTCCTTAAGGTTATTATTGATAGGTCCTTATTTATTGCCATTTAAATTCTTCATGCCTATGTTTCTCTCTCAATTTCTTCTTATTGTTACAGCAGTTCCTTTAACATTTCTTACAATGCTGGTTTGGTGGTGATAAAATCCTTTAGCCTTTTTTTGTCTGGGAAGCTCTTTAATTCACTATCTATTTTGCTGGATAGAGTAGTCGTGGTATCAGATCCTCATTTTGCATTACTTTGAGTACTTCATGCCATTCCCTTCTGGTGTTCTGAGAAATTAACTGACAGCCTTATGGGAGCTCGTTTGTAGGTAACAGATTGCTTTTCTCTTGCTGCCTTTAAGATTCTCTCTTTGTCTTGAATTTTTGGCATTTTAATTATGATGTGTCTGGACATGGCCTCTTTGGGTTCTTCTTGTTTGGGACTCTCTGTGCCTCCTGAACTTGTGTTACTTTTTCTTTCACTGGGTTAGGGAAGTTTTCTGCCGTTATTTCTTCAAACAAATTCACTATCTCTTGCTTATTCTCATCCCCTTCTGGCACTCCTATAATGCAAATATTGTTATACTCCATTGTTGTCCAAGAGCTCCTTTAAACTGTCCTCCTGTTTTTTAATTGTTTTTTTTTTTTTATCTCTCATTGAGTGATTTTTTTTCTACCCTGTCTTCTAATTCACTGATCCGATCTTCAGCTTCTTCTAATCTGCTGTTTATTCCTTCCAATGCATTCTTTATTTCTGCTATGTCATCCTCGACAGTTTCCATATCTTTTCTCCTGCTGTTAAGCATCCTACAATCAGTATTCTGAACTCTATATCTGATAGATTGTTTATCTCCATTTCATTTAGCTCTTTTTCTGGAAACTTCTCTTGTTTTTTCATTTAGGGCTTGTTGTTTTGTCTCCCTATTTTGGCTGCCTGTTTGGGTTTGTTTCTATGTATTAGGAAGATCTGCTAGAAGTCTCAGTCTTTTAGGAGGGTCTCTGGTGCAGGCCAGTGTCAGATGCTCTTTGTGGCTGGCCTGAGTACTCTTTTTGGAGCTATCAACAACCCAAAGCTTGTGTTTCCCTCTGCCGAGCTGGGTTCTTGTTCCCTCTGCTGGGACTGTATGCCTTTGGACAGGACCAAGACGCACACCAATGTCTGCTTTTCCAAGGCCCATGTCCAGAAACAGATCAGGCAAAGACTCAAAGCTCCCAGGGGCTTGTTTCTGCCTGCAAGCTGATGAATTTTAGTCTCTTAATGAGCCTCAGGCTGTAGACCACAGGAAGGCATAAACTCCACAGGGTGAGGTTAGAGGTTTTCCAGTGAGTGGGGCAATTGCTTCTCCCCTGCCCCTGCCAGGCAAAAACTGCCAGGCTGGCAAAGGTATACCTGAGAAAGATGCTCTCTACAGTATGGGGGAATGACTCAGCACAATAATCCAGATGACTGCCCTCTGAGCTCCATTTACAGAGCCTGACTCCCCAGATTCTTCTCCCACTACTCTAGTCCACTTTGCCTTCCCTCTGCTGGAGCCCAAGGTGAGTGGCTGCACATAAAACTTTGTGCGTTGACCCTTTAAGAGGGTGCCTACATTTCCAGCTTTCTCTCCCTGGCAGAGAGAAACCCTGTTGCCTTTTGCAGCCAGATTTTTTGTGGGCACCTTTCTCAGTACTGGTGCTCTGGACTGGGAAGCCCAGCTTGTGGTTTAGGCCCCAGACTTCTCAGTGGGAACCCCCTACAGCTGAAATATCCTTCTAGAACTTTAGCTGCTATTTGTGGAAACCCAGCCAGTCTTCCTGTACCTCTGCACTTCCTACTGATCTCTATGTGATCTTTGATTTAGGTCCTTGGTTATGAGGGTGCTCGCCACCTAGTCTTCAGTTGATCATTCAGGATGATTTTTCTTTATTTTAGTTGTAATTGCAGATTGGTTCTGGCAGAATGTCAGTGTAGCTTCCATTCAGTCCACAGCCATCTTGGAATTGTGCTTCATAAGAATCTTAAAAGGAATTTCCACATTGAGCTTAAATTAGCGCCACAGTGTGGAGAAGCCACACCACCTAGTTGCTATCAGGCTTTGCCTGCAATACCTATAACTTTGGGTGATTTCTTCAAGTTCTTGGGGTCCTCAAAATATCTTGGGATTCTTCCTTGCCATCTCCCAGGAAAGCAACCTTCACTCCTCACCTGAAAAGACTGCTATGAACCATAGGAATAAGCAAGGTACCAGGCCATTTCTCTGAGGGAGTTTTATCAGCTTCAAAGCCAATATTCATTCTTTAAAGCTCTCTTCTGAAATCCAGAGTCTAGGCATATTTCCCTTAAACATGATATTACGGTCAAAGTCTGGGTTAATAAAACCACAATTGGAAACTGGATTTACGTTTTTTATTACCAAAAAAAAATCAGATTCCTATTGGATTTATGCAAACAAACATCGCCATGTGAACAATAATACTCACTTATTAAGAGTTTCCAAATTCTGGAAGGATCAGGAGGGAGAAAAATATAAATGCTTCATTATTGCTCATGAAAATATAATTTACCAAACTGCTTTAAGAGGAAAAAACAAGTTTCTTCATATCTGCAAAACAAAAAGAGAAAAATCAGCAGTATTTTCAACAAAAAGTTACAAAAACTGCAATGATCTTCAGTTCATTCAGTTTCATCAGAGCAAAAAACAATGACTGTCTTTAAAAAAAAAAAAAAACTTAAAATGACGTGGTTATAAATCTGATTATAATGCAATTAACAAAAGAATTTGCTTTCTTGTCACAACATTTTGAGATAACAATTAGAATTACAAATGAAAGTATATCAGACTCTTGGAAAATTTTATATAACCTCTTGAAAATTCCACTTTAATAATAAAAATGTGTATACAAATAGTACATAGTTATTATTTCTTTATTTGATAAAGCTTCCCATGTATTTTTAGACATATCAAAAAGGCTTAATTAGCTCAACATTTCTTACTCACAAGGAGAAAGAACAAATTCCTGAGGCATTCAGGGGCCTACCAGAATGGTTCAAAGCTATTTCTAGGTCAAAAACAAGTCTCTTAAAATTTAAACCCTGAGAAGGTTGTCAAACATATTTAACTAAAAGATGACATATCTTCTTTCTGATTGGTGTTTCAGGTTCCTTAAGATATATTCCTAGAAGTGGGATTAATGGGTAAAAAGGCAGCTTCATTTTTAATTTTTTGAGGAACCTCCATACTGTTTTCCGTAGTGGCTGCACCAGTCTGCATTCCCACCAGCAGTGTACTAGGGTTCCCCTTTCTCCACATCCTCACCAACAGGTGTCATTTGTTGATATGTTGATGGTAGCCATTCTGACAGGTGTGAAGTGATACTTCATTATGGTTTTAATTTGCATCTCTCTGATGATTATCGACATTAAGCATTTTTTCATATGTCTCTTGGCCATCTGTATGTCCTCTCAGAGAGAAGGCGGGGGTGGGTAGGTGAGCAGAGATTAATGAAAGACTGTATATGCATATATGCATAACCTGTGGACACATACAATAAAGTGGTGAAGGACTGGGGTGGGGGGGGAGCTGGGTAGAAGAGGTCAATGGGCAAACAAGGTGACATCTGTAATACCTTCAACAATAAAGATAAATTAAAAAAAAAAAATTAAAAAATAAAAAGAAAGACGACATATCATTATGAAGCTATTAAATTATTTATTTATCCAAAGTGACAATAAAAAGTATCAAATATAAATACAGGCTAGTAAAACTTTAGTTCTTAGGATTAAGAAGATCTATTGTTAAGTAATCAAGTACCTGATTAACACAATATGACAAATAACTATTTTAATAATACATAGAATCTTTGCTATCTAGGCAGATACAGGAAAAAAAATTCCCTTTTTAAGAGGCTGAAAAGTACCAAACAAATTCTGTATTAGCTTACTTTTTATATTTGGATTCTTTTACCTAATTAAATTCACTATTCAGCTTACAGATATGTTTCTCTTTTTTTTGTTTCTTTTTCCTGTACAATTTTTTTTCAGCTTGCACAGACCTATTGCTACTTGCTTGGGCCTTGGGCAACTTTCCTAGTACCTTTCAGATTGCTTCTTCTTAACTCATTCAGAAATAACCAACTTTAGAACAAAATACTTTCAGTTTTGTATTATCCAAAACATACAATTTCTTTCCAACTTAGAGTTCTTAATCTTAGAAACCTTTATCTTTTTAATGATAATAAGTAATTAACATTTTTCAGGTTGGCAAATACATTTTATAACTTCCAGAAACAGATTCTTTCATTGGCAAATGCACTTACATTTTCAAGAGACATATTCAAATAAAATATAAGATATATTCATTAACAGATCCATATCTATCCTCTAGCTTCTCTGCACTAAGAAGCCAAGAGTAAACAAATTCAGATCAACTAATATTTCGGTATATTGTTATTTCAAAATCTCTAGATATTCAATTTTTTTTTTTTCATTTAACCCAGCAAAACTCCAAACTTTTAAGTTATCAAAGATTTTGGGAAACTGTGTTTAGTTATATGTAATTATTACTGAAAAGCTTTATCAAAAGCCCTTCATTTTAGTTACATCTATTCATTTTTCAAAAACATTATGAGGTGTTAAAGTCAATTATTACCCAAGCCTTTTTCTTGACAAATTCTGTAACAGAGGTAAATAACATGAACTTACTTCTGAAAATACAGGCCAAAAAACCCCTACATTCTATATTAACAACACTAAAAGACATTAACAAAACTTAAAGCAGCTTTAATATCAAATATTTTTCCCAGACTACATGACCCTGAAAAAAACCACCATACACTTGAGATAGTTATTTTTCACTATACACATAAAGAGTATTGCTAATAATTGTAGAGATGACATTTTTTTGTCCTTGATAACTGAGGAGGCTGGAGAAAAAGGGGCAGATATTAGGCTTGAGCTGCTTTAACTGCTCAGTTTTTTTCACATTGAGGTGGGGCACTTGCTCCTGCTGTTCCCACACCTTGTACAGAGCTTGGGGGTTAGTGTTAATTTACCCACTGTTCTCAGGACCATAACAGCTCCTGGACTTTCAGGAGGAAGATTTAGATTGTTTAAAAGACTTATTTTCTCACATTTTTCTTTTTGATTTTTATTGTCTGGGAAAGGAGTGTGATCTTTTTCCCTTGTTTGAACCATCAATTTAGATCTTTCTGAGTAGAATTCTTATGCTGTAACTACATGAAATTTGCATATAAGAGATCTTATCCCATTTCAAAACAGAAATAAAAACAACTTGTAAGACAAACAAATGAGTCCTCTCAAAAGGACTGGGGCACTAGCCTTAGAATCTTCTCTCACAACTACTAGTACAGTGAATGACTTTCACAAGGTCAAAATGGCACAAAGCCCAAATGGCAGAGACAGAGGATTTCTTGTGTGCATAAAACAGCAAAGAGCAAACCAAGTTGCTAAAAGATAAGAGAGCAAGCAGAGAACATCTGTAACTAAAGTTTCATTTCAGACAGATGAGAGCTCTCAGACAGCTCTCAGGCAGAACAGACCACAGCAGACAAGCAAGAGCTCTCAAACTGAAACTGATTTCCTCCCACAGAAGAACTGGGATTAGTACAGAGAAACAAAACTAACAGACAGTTAAAGAGCAGTATGGTTCCTTAGAAAATTTCTTCAAGTAATAATATCCCATGTTAAAGGCACAAATATTAAGACACCCCACAAAATGTAGGCAACAGGAAAAGCAAACAATATTCAAATATCCAAATATCAAAACCAAAATATTTCTCCAACCAAATCCCACACCAGGGAACTGAGATTTTTCTTAGTCACTGAGCCATGCCTACCACCATGCATACTTATTGATTCCTATGGAATCTCAAATGGTTTAAAGAACCCCAAGTGGTGGGTCAGGGGCTCCTGGTTGTGCACTCCAGAGACTTTTACACAGTTTGGGATCATCAGCCCACTAACAATCCTTTTCCTTCCCCCAGCCAGGTGTAGCAGGTGACCAGCACTAAGAGAGAATAAAAGATAGTACCCAAGTAAAATCACTTGGCAGCTGCTAGGGACTCCCAAGTTCTCTCATGAGGTCAGTCAGGCACAGCTAGCCTGAGGAACTAGCTCCAAAGTCTCCGGGGGGGGGGGGGGGGGGGGCAGGGGGATTCTGGCTTTCTCCTGGCTGGCTTGCCAAAACTGTAATGGAACCAAGGTTGGACTGCCTGCTGCAATGAAAGCCAAACTCATGAGACAGATGCTGATAAAAAAGTAAAGAGGTTTATTCCAGTGCCAGTCACCTGAGAATATGGGGGACTCTTGTCACAAAGCCCATCTTAGCATCTCAATGCAGGCAGGGGTCTTTATAGGGAGGGAAAGGAACAGCAGAACAAAGATCAAGAGAAGGGGCTGTGGATGTGCATGCACTGTCCCTGCTGATCCTGATATGGCTCTTTAATGTGTGCATACTGGAACTAGTCAGTACTAGCCAAATTCCTGCAGTTGAGTGATCTGCATGAACCAAAGTTGTGGTCAAGGCCATTTATTGTAGAAGCAGGAATGGGAACTGCTGATGCCTGCAATATGCTGATGAAGAAACTCAGTATGTGAGTTCCTTTTATCAGTTTGTTAGTATATTTTATTCTAATTCCATTTCACGGTTAGTCAGAGTAGTATAAAGTTTTTATTCCCCATTACAAAAAAGCAGTTCTATTTTTAATTTTTTGAGAGAACTCCATAGTGTTTTCCACAGTGGCTACACCATTCTGCACTCACACACACAGTGCACTAGGGTTCTCTTTTCTCCACACCCTCACCAGCACTTGCTGTTTGTTGATTTATTGATAGTAGACATTCTGGCAGGTGTGAGTTGTTACCTCATTGTAATTTTAATTTGCATCTTTCTGATGATTAGTGATGCTGAACATTTTTCATATGTCTATTGACCATCTGTATGGCCTCTTTGGAGAAGTGTTTATTCAGGTTCTTTGCCCATTTTTTAATTGGATTGTTTGTCTTCCTGGTGTTGAGTTGTATAAGTTCTTTATATATTTTGGTAATTAACCTCTTATCAGATGTATCATTAGTAAATATGTTCTCCCATACAGTGGGTTCTCTCTTCATTTTTTTGATGATTTCTTTTGCTGTGCAGGAGCTTTTTTGTTTGATGTAGTCACATTTGTTTATTTTTCCTTTGTTTTCCTTGCTATGTTTTTTATTGTTATTAGATATTAAATATTAACAGCAGATTCAACTTGCACCAAGACTGATACTTCTATGTTAAAAGAGAATGTTTGGGATTGACTGATTTTTATGGTAATAATTAAAGTGGTCTTAAAATTTTTTTAATTTTTTTTAAAAAAATATCTTTATTGATTTCAGAGAGAGGAAAGGAGAGGGAGAGAGAGAGACAGAAACATCAATGATGAGAGAGTCATTGATCGAGCCACCAATCTGGGCATGTGCCCTGGCCAGGAATCGAACCCTGATTGCCTGGATCCTAGGTCGACTCTCAACTGCTGAGCCACGCCTGGCCAGGCAAAATTTTTTAAATTTAATTTTGTTTCTCTCAAAATGATTTTTGGTTGATTAATGAATATCTTCTTAGAAGTTTGATCAACTAAGTCAATACTAATTAGAACTGACCAATTCTTTTTTTTTGTTTTAGTGTTTGTAATTATTATACCACAATTACTAGCATTACAACAGATTCTAAACCTATAAACACATAGTCAATGAAGTGATTAAAATACCTAGGTATTTTCAAACTATCTTATATAAAACAATTAAGTTAGCTTGATACCAATCTTGATACCAATCTTGATTTGCATCCAACCTCTTAGGAATAGCAAAACACATTAAAAAACAATAGAAAATTTCAGGACCAATTATCTAATTAAGTGGAAACCTTTGATTCCTTAGTTTTACCTCTGGGGTTTGCAACTATTAATGAATGTGGAGCAAAGAACCTAAAGCTGATGAAATTGGAGTACTTTCCTTAGTACAAATTTTATTGTACATTATTATATACAGGCTGGGACAAAAGTAGGTTCACAGTTGTTCATATGGAAAATAATGCAGTAATTAATAAATAATAATACGCCCCAGTCAGTTTGGCTCAGTGGTTGAAGCCTCAGCTTGCAGACTGAGGGTCTGGGGTTTAATTCCAGCCAAGGGCATGTATCTTGGTTGCAGGCTCCATCCCTAGGCTTGCTTGGGGTGTGTGCAGAGGCAACCAATCTATGTGTTTCTCTCTCTCTTTCTCTCTCCCTTCCACTCTCTCTGAAAAGCAATAGAAAAATAAATAAATAATAATACAACAATAAACTTTGTGCTTTGCATACTCACAACTGTAAATCTACTTTTGCCTCACCCTGTCTTGTTCTATGGTAAATGGTAATCAATTTCTTTAACAATTTCTTTACTTAAGTTTATAACATTTATAATTCATTTGTTACTGATTAGTTAAAACTGATTTATTTATTTGTTTATTTAATCCTCACCTGAGGATATTTTTTCCATTGTTTTTTCAGAGAGCGTGGAAGGGGGAGAGAGAAACATCAATGTGAGAGAGACACACTGACTGGTTGCCCCTGCTCGCCCACTGACCAGGGCCGGGGGATTGAGCCTGAAACCAAGGTAGATGCCTTTGTCCAGAGTCAAACCCAAAACCCTTCAGTCAGAGGGCTGAGCTCTAACCACTGAGAAAACTGACTAAGGCTAAAAGTGATTTAAAATTGAGTTAAAGGGAGGGTGGATTTAGAAGTGTTCAGATCAGTAATTGTCTTTAGACCTTTGTTGAGTCTGCATTCTGTTGCAGGGCCCAAGTGAAATTATTTAAATTATTTACCAAATGTAACTCTAAATGAGGACAGGATCATATTAGACTAGAATTAATGAAGTCTATCAACTTTCAGGATAGTTTTAATGACTACTGTATTACCAACTCAGATAAATTGTACAATTATAGAAAATTTGGAAGAAAATTTTCTTTGTAGTCATGAAAGCTGAAAGGTAGAAAGCACCATCAAGGTTGTTTTTATAATTCTGGAAATTAGAATTTGATATAAAGAAACTGAATTACAGATTTTAAAAGGAAGTGAATACATTAATTATGAATCACTAAAAATGCAGAACTCTGTGGCATTCCAGAATCAGCCCCTTTATTTCTTTTGAATATACAAACACTTGCCCTCATATTTGGAATACCTTATAGTTTTAATACAACTGACATCAAAAAGTGTCTTTGATTACTTCATAAACAGATTAGATTAGAAGCCATACTTCTTTTCACAACCCCTTAAAAATATACACTTCATCGTTTCTCCATGTTTTGAAGCTTTTCTTTTTTAAAATATGCAATGTATCATATTTTTTCTGAAACTTTTGGGAATTTGTGACAATTTTGGCCTATAATTTCTGCCAATGAGTCATCAATTGAAACAGAAGGGATCATATAATCAAATTATTTTTCAGGGACTAATAACTATACATCTTAGAAACTTGGCATAATGACAAGAGTTGTTTATGTTTCAGATTCATAGAATGTTATTTTGATTTTCAAACATCTGATAATTTATCCAAATATATTCTCTTTTTTCATTTTTTAAATCATTTTGTGCAGGCACGCTGCTGGAGACTAGGGATGTAGATATAAAAGATCTTTCCCTGAAAGATCTTCCGGCATATTGCAGTTCACAGAGGAATGTTGATATCTGTCTGTGGTGCCTGTCAGGGATGGTCACAGATAATAACAAAATAGCATGACAAGCACTATGACAGAATTTGGGTCATCAAGGGAAATCATATCAGAGGAAGTAATATCTGAACTGTACATTTCACATTCAAATTGCTCTGAAATTAAATCTCAGCTGTGTCAACTGTGTCAACACAATTTGTTATGTGAACTAATTAGCCTTACTTAAGCTGCCTTAGCCCAAATTTTGTCCTTTGTAAAATGGCGATAAAATTACCCACATCATAGATTTGTTAGGGGGGTTCTTTATATTAAGATACTGTCATCGATTAAGTAGCTTGCTTAAATTCACACAGACATTGAGTGGTGAAACAAAAATCTGAACCCAAGGAAAACTGGCTGCAGCCTGTGTTCTCTTCATCATAACTCAGTAACTGACCCGCTAAATAGGCTCAGAACTTCCCTCCTCACAATCTTTGAGAAACCTCTTGATTCTTTCAGGGCTCTTTAAGATATATCTACAAATTATTTTATGTAGAGACAGTTTTTACCGAACGTGTGAATAATTTCAACATTTAAAGTTCAAACTGTTGTAACCTCTGCTTTTCTTCGATGAGTAATGCGCCAGAATGATAAACCAGACTTCAAAGAACCGTAACCTCCGATGGAGGACTGAAGTACTTCATTTAGGCGGGGGAGTAGGAATTGTGTGTTGTAGTATTTGGGGGTGAGCAAGCCAATAGTGACTTCATTTCTGGACCCAAACTTACTATTCTCTGTTACTTCAGGAGTGTGGCTATTAAATTTCAGTCGCAGCACCACAAGGGGAAAATTCGCAGGACTTAGATAATTAAGTCCATTTATTTATTTTTTCTTGTGAAGCTTTTTATTTCTTTTCCTTAGTGAATGATATTTCAGATATATCATTTAGTTTATTTATTTACCTATTATTGAATTATAATACAAATATGCAATTGCATAGAAAATATACAATGACTTATCAAAGTAAACACATATATATAATCATCACACAGATTAAGAAATGAACATCAGAAGGCACTCTTGTGCCATTTTTTAGTGATTATACCCTCTTTCATCTCCTAATGTCATTGCTGTCTGGACATTTCCCACCACAGATTTATTTTGGTTGTTTTTGAACGTTAGATAAATGGAGTCATGTAACATGTACCTTCTTGTGTTTGGTTTCTTTTGCTCAAATTTATGGCTGTTTTTGCACCTAGCAGTACCTCATTTAGTTTTGTTGTTGGATAGTGTTCCATTTTGTGTACTTGACATGATGTGTTTATCTATTTTGCTCTTGCTAGATATTCAGGCTGTTTCTACTTCAAGGCTTAAATTAGATTCCTAGAACTTCTGTGACAAAGAATCAAAAAGTAGGTGTCTTAAAACAACAGAAATTTATTGATCAAAGTTCTGGAGTGGAGAAGTCTGAGATCAATGTTCCCTCAGAAACCTGTGGAAAAGGGACCTTCCCTGGCTCTTCTAGCACCTGATGTTTGCCAGCAACCCTTGGCATTCCTGGGCTTGAAAATGCGTCACTCCAACCGCTGCCTCCGTTGCTCATGGCCGTTTCCTCCCAGTGGTCTCCTCTTATAAAGACAATAGTCATATTGCATTCAGGACCCACTCTGCTCCAGTAGCATCTCATCTTAACTAATTGTCTATTGAGCAGCCCTGTTTCCAAAGGAAATAATATTCTGAGCTACTCTGGGTTAGGACATTAACATATCTATTTGGGGACACAATTCAACGTGTAACTGGTTTTATTTTACAAGTAGAACCACTATGAACATTCTCATGCATGTCATTTAGTGTACACATGAATGAATTTCTGTTGGGGATATGCCTAAGAGTTCAATTACTGAATTTAAAAAAATGTAAATATATGTCGCGTTAGCAGATGTTACCAGGTGTTTGTACTAATTTACATTGTTATCAACAACATATGAGGATTTTAATTTTCATATCCTTTCCCCAGTTTGGAATTCTGCTATTTTTTAGGGTTGTTTTGCATGAGACAGCGCTCTTAATTATTTTAACCCCAATCAAGTGTAAGTAGTGGTGTATTATTGTGATTTTAATTTTCATTTACCTGTTTTTAATAAGAT
The DNA here is from genome assembly GCF_964146895.1 of Miniopterus schreibersii. Taxonomy (NCBI): domain Eukaryota; kingdom Metazoa; phylum Chordata; class Mammalia; order Chiroptera; family Miniopteridae; genus Miniopterus; species Miniopterus schreibersii. The sequence goes on along the minus strand of NC_138108.1, from coordinate 73,952,628 downwards.
GTAATTTTTATCATAAATTTATTGGCCATTTAGATATGCCTGTTTACACTTCTTGCTTTTATTCGGTTTTCTGGTTTTATTTTCTTACTGATGGGAGTCTTTAATTTATTATGCAAGCAATCTATTTGTCTCATATAATGCAAATACTTCACCCCTATACCTAACATTTAAACTCTCTTGATAGTGTTCATGAATGAACAGGACTTTTTTTTTTTTTTTTTAATCTTAATGTGGTCTAATTTATGAATCTTTTTATACACTCAATGATTTTTTTGTCTTGTTGAAGAATTTCTTTTCCTAACTCAAGCTTTTACAGATGTTTCCTAAATTACCTTCGAGAAATTTTATTGTTTTATTTTTCACATTTAGACTTACACTGTACCTGAAATTAATTGTAGTATATGATATAGTTAGGAGTTAATACTAATTTTCTTTCCCATATGTGTGTTTTGTGAACCCATCGTCATTTTTAAAACAACACATTATGCTTTGCACATGCTCCCCAGTGCAGTCTTTTTCATAAATCATTTGTTCATATGTACGTGGGTCTGCAGCGATGCTCTCTACTCTCCATCTGCATTTCATCTCATGCCCCCACTAGCGATAATTTCAGCAATCACCGGGCCATCATATACCATAGATTACCTGTGTCCCACCTACGTCTCATTTACACCCTCTCTCACCCAGCAAGGATATTATCCGTGTTACTCAAATAAATGACTAATGCAACTCCAGAATCGGATTTTGAAGGCCTTTTTCCTAAGGCCATTTTAGCACAAATTACTGTATCAGTCAGGGAGCCAGCAGGAAACAGATGGCACAGTCAAATTAGAATAATTTGAGGAGATTTTATTTACAAAGTGACTGATTCCAAAGGAATGGCTGAGGAGTGGGGAAACCACAAGAGATTGTTCAGGAATCTGGAGGTGGCCGCAGCAGCAGAGCTGTCCCCTTAGCCATGGAGAGAAAGGGAGGCAGGGATCCCCAGCCGGCCTCAGGGTAAGTCCCTTAACTCCCGCCTCACAGCCTAACGACTTCCTCCTGGGCCCCTCTCTTCAGGTCTCAGCTTAAAACTCACCGGCAAAGTCTTCCCCTTGTTCTCTGTGCAACAGCTCCACCTTCTCTGTCCCCAGGCACTTCCTTTCTATCCTGCTGTCTTAGGCCCCTGTCAGCGTCTGGCATTATCCCCTGTCTTTCTTTTCCCTCTACAGCCTTACATTCTAGTGCGATTCCCTGACTGCAGAAATCATGTCAGTCTCAATCTTTGTCATTTCCCCAATAGCCAGAAGAGTATCTGGGCTACACTAAATAATCAAATATTTGGCACGCGGTGCGAATGAAGAAATTATTTAAAATATACAAAAAAAGAGTTCTGAGGACTGAAGCTAATAGTGGTTATTGAATGGAAAGGAAAAGGTGAATTAAATAAAGTGGTTTAAGAGTGAAATTAGAGCTGGGATAAAGAGAGGAAGGAGATCAAGATGATGCCACCATTTCAAATATGGGGAAATGTAATGCTTTTGTAGGTAACTTGGAACTGGCACTTTTTTGAGGAGGTCATATATTTAGTCTTGAAAATCTTTAAAGGTCTTCCTTAAAACTTGGGGCTCCCAAGTGAAATGTATGAAAAACGTATGGAAATAACAAAGTGGCTAATAAGAGCTTGCTTTAAGAGTCAACCACATAGAAGTTATATGAGCGGCAATAATGACTTATTCTGAATGCATCAGATGTCTAATGTTTCGTTTAAACCAAGCCATATTAATAAACAATCAGCACATATTTACTGAAATCTTTCCGAGTCCACCTTCACTTCATGAGCCACCAAAATTTTCTCATAATGTGATATGAGCAGGTTTATTTGAGAAAACTTTAAGACCTAGGCCATCTACTTAGGTAGACAGTTTATTTAATCATTCACTTTTTTTATATTAAGCTAGTAAAATAAATAAATAAACAAATGTACATCTCAACAGATAAAGTGAAGAAAAAAAGGAAAAAAAAGGGAAAGAGCAAGAAAGGCAAAAAATGTCAAGGCACAGGGCAGCATTGTGCTAGGTTTTCACATAATACCTCATTGAATTCTCACTGATCTTGAAGCTACATTTTATTAACTTCTCAATTTGAAGATTGTTTAAGTGAGGATGAGAAAGTAGGTAAATTTCCTGAAGTCATTTTGCTACTAGAACTAGAAATCAAACTCTCCTTTGACTCCAAATCTCACAGAGTGCCCGACACTCCCTGGTTCTCCCACCTTAGAATAAAAGGTGTAAACCATCGTTCATTATGTCCCTCCTACATTTGAGGACAGGAGGCTTTTCCTGGAAGAACGGCAAGAGCCGATACACTCCACGCCATTCTACTTAAAAATTTAAAAAGCGATTATTTCCATTTGCTTGTCCCCTACAGTGTATATTCTAACATTTGAATAGGATTGAACTGTGTTTTATTTAAATTTACTTGCACTAGTATTAAAGTCTCCCCTGGATTTATGTCTCACTCAGAAGTTTTTCCTTCCTGTCACCACCCTCCTTGACTTCTCTTTCACAGCCCTTTCTTCCTTTCTGTCTCTGCTTCCCAAGACGAGCTGGAGCTGCACAGGACCTGGAGTTAGCCTCCCTCCCTGGGTGTCCAGAAAGAAAGAATGAAAGTCAGAGTGATGCCTAGAACCTGAAGAGATCTTGGAGGGGCTCTATCATTCTGACTTAGATTTTAAAATTCCACTCATTTAATCATATCATAGCCCATTTGAAACTTACAATAATTTTCATTACCAAATAATTTTTTTCTAGTAATATGTTCTTTTTATACCGTAAAACTTAGGTAATGAAAAGAGTTCTTTGTGCTCCTGTGGATTTCATTGTTCGTCCAGTGTTTGCCGAAGAGCTTAGAGGCATTGGGCTGATACTGAGGCCTGTGGTCATTTTGGTCCTTAAAGAGTTACAGCATCATGGGAGACAGAGACAGAGACTTGTGTGGGTGGGTGTTAGAGAAGCACTGGGGGGTGATTAATTCATCTTGTAGGTGTCAAAGGAAGTCTCCATGGAGCAGGTGACACATGGATTGGGTCTTAAAGAATGATTGACATTTTCTAGGCAGTAAAGCAGTGTAGGAAAATGGCAAAGGGATGGCAAGCTATACAGTCAAGTTAGATGACCGTCTATGTAGGCAGGAGACGCGCCAGAGAATGTGCTGTAAGAATTGTAATTACTGCATCAAATGGCCCCATCAATGTGGTTCTGACTGCAGCCCAACACTCTGGCTGCTCAATAGGTTATTGAGCCCACAGATACTCATTTTTTTGGTAGATCTGTGAACTACCTATGTTTTGAAATGTAAAATGTCTTCTAACTTCCCCTCTAGTAAGATGCATTTTGGCATTTTTCTGAAAAGTTAACATTGTATTCAAGCTAGATTTTTCTTTTGTGTCTGGCTCTGAAGGGTAGCTTTTGCATCAGGAACTTGAGAGGGATACAGCTTCTTTGGCATGAACATATCACATTGGAATGCAACCCAAGCTTTCTTGATTTGACCCTAAATCATCTTCCTTCTACTTATTCCCTCATCCGCTGACAGTTTCCATTGCCATGGAAAATTAGCTCTTCTTGTGTGATCTTATCACACTTCTTCCTCTGTAAAACATATTATGGCATTCCTTATATTCTACGTGATGTTTTAATGCTTTTGTTTGCCATTACCCCCAAATGTAGCAGCAATTTGATTACCCTCACAGTGCAAACCTTTCATTGTGTGGAGATAACAGAATAGTTATCCTTCACATATACTCTCACTGCCATGCGCTTGCTTTGCCGCTGTAAATGCTGCTTGGAAATATGACTCCAGTGGCTGGTCACTAAAAAAATTTACAGCACGCTTTCCAGAAACCTATAAACACGACGAATCTCACTACGAAAGACTGTGGTTCTGCGTTTTCTGGGTTGTCTGTGTTTTATATGTCCTATTTTGTACTTTGTGATCTAAACTATAACTCAATATTGTAACAAATTTCCCATGATTAAAAATGGCATGGAGAGAGAAGAAAACACGCGATGCCAGCTAAACTTCTCTGATATATTTACCAAGACTCAGGGAAGTATGCTTCTTCCTGTCAGAAAGTGACACCATTTTGTGAAAGTTGCTTAAGAGAACTGTTTATCTATTATCTAGCCCCCTTAGCACATATTTTTAATGCTCACTTATTTTCCCCTCCGAAAAACAAAAAATAAAACTTTTTATAACCGCCCGGCCTGGCGTGGCTCAGCAGTTGAGCGTCGACCTGGGATCCAGGAGATCGGGGTTCGATTCCCGGTCAGGGCACATGCCCGGGTTGCGGGCTCGATCAATGACTCTCTCATCATTGATGTTTCTGTCTCTTTCTCTCCCTCTCCTTTCCTCTCTATGAAATCAATAAAGATATGTTTAAAAAAAATAAAAATAAAAATAAATAAAACTTTTTATAACCAATTAGGAATTTCTATGCAAGATATCTGTAATTCATCTAAATATCAAGCTCTCACATATTACAAAATTACATTTTAGCTAGTCACACTTGTTTTGCCCATTTGGCTTATTTCTTAGTATACAGGTAGAACTAGTTTAAGATCCAAAATGATGAAGGCATGATGCAGTCAATGCTCACGTTAGGCTCTTTCCAGCTTGTATGTGATTTAAACTTCCTAACAACCCATTGAGGAAGGTAATATTATCCCTACTTCATGGATAAGACAACTGGGACTTATAAAGTTTAATTAAATTATTTAAGGTTGTATAGCTACTAAGTGATAAAGAAAATATCTGATTTGAAGCCTTTACATTTTGTCTAATATATATCACTTTTCACAGGTGAGGTTCACTTTTAGTATTTGAAAGAATCATTTCCACATACTTAATCCACTTGAAAATACCCAGGAGACTCAGTCTTGCCTGACCGTCAGACTTATCTTTGCTCCAGGTGGAAGGTAAGTTAGTGGTTAGGCAGAGGAGTGAGGGTTGGTATCTAATCAGTAAACTGCTCTTAATATTTAATGAAGGATTGTTCTCCTGGCAACCACCTCGCAAAACCTCAATAGCATATGGAGTTATTAACCACCCAAGTAACTCAAGAAATGGTTTGCAAATAAATAAGTGATAAGGATATGATACATATAAGTTTTAATTCAGGAGATGTAAAATACAGCTAGAGAAAGTTGTGACAAAATAAATTGTGTTATTGCCTATGTGAAAAAAATAATCGGAGTGGTTTTTATGGAGACTGAAAATTGAGACATCAAAAGAGAATAAAAGAATTTACCTTTTAAGACCAATTTTCTTTCTTTTTACAAAATATACTATTAAACTACTACATTCATTTAGGTTTCAATTAACATAATGCTTAACTCTGTTAAAATATAAATCTTTGTAACAACAGAACTGATTTCATTTATAAATTTAACATTTTTTATGATCTTTATTAATCATAATTAAAGTAACATTTTAATGGGTTTAGGAAATAGGAAGAAGTATACAGACATAAAATCATAGTTGCTGGCAATATATAAACATATACTTAGTTGGGATAATAATCTCTATAAATTTTTATGCCTACATTTTTCAGTCAAATTTATATCTTATATTTTCTATATCATTAAATGTTTTCCTCAAAAACACAATTATAAATGATTCATAAAATTTTATCCATGGACATTTATTTAATGGACCTTGTACCAATGAGTATGTGGATTGTTTCCATATTTTTATAGATGATTAATAATATGAACATGAATGCCACTGCCGTAAAATCTTTATGCACATTTCTGATTGTTTTCTTAGGAAAAATTCATAAATACAGAATTATTTGATGAAAACATATAAACATTTTAGAGGTTTTTTGCTAGATTCTGCCTTAGAATTAGTGATAATTTATTTCCATCAGTAAGATATTGGTATATATTATAATTTTTTTAATATATGTGAGACTAAACCTTTTCACATATTGGTTAATCATTTGTATTTTTATTATAGAGCTTTATTGTTTATATTAATTGACAATTTTTCTCTCAGATGTTTAGCTTTTTATTGTAATTTTTTAAGGCTTTCCATGGATCAGGGAAATTAATATTTTTTGTTTTAAATGTGTCAAAATTTATCCCATTTCAGTTGTTTGTGAAAATATTTAAAGCATTTTATCAAGCTTTTAACAAGGAGCTCAGATCTACTAGAGATTTTCCTATGCTGTATTGCTGTGCATTTGTACTTAGCAAGACAGCCCTAGCGTGAGTATAGTTTATTTGTGCCACTTATAGTTTGTTTCATTTGCATACAATTCTTTAATCAGTCTAGAATTTATATTGATCTGTGTCAGATGTATCATCTGTTGATATAAAATATATTCACAAGTGGATAAATTAAATCTTCTACTTGGTTCTCCCTACATCCACTTTTTCTCCTTTTCAATCCAATCTCAACATCACAAACAGAGTAATTTCATATTTCTAGACCTTCATTTTCTTGTGTTTAGCATGTGACCACAAAGAAGAAATAAACAGACTGAAACTTGTATCTCATAATTTTATTTTTAAGCCAAAGCAAATTTATAAGTGCTGTTAAACAAAATTGGAAGATGGCAATTCAAAAAAATGTTATCTGGAAATAATTGGTAAATATCAAATGAAAGACCTCACCAGACACATATAGATGTTCAGAAGAGAGTGCCTGAGAGAGCTGGATGCTTAATAGGATATTTAATAAACCAGGATGAACTGCGGTTACATCTTGCAGTATAGATAATAAGCTTAAATCAAATTAAATTGTAATGAGAGGAATGGTGGCAAAGAGTAGCTAAGAGTATTAGTAATATTAGCCATTTTGAGGAAAATGAGTATAGCATCTTGTTTTAGCAAATAACTTACTTTGCTGTTGCTACATATCTACAGAATATAATAACAGGAGTTGGTGATATTTAATTGATAGCTTGGTTGTGCTACAGATTAGCTATGTGACCTGTGAAAATTTACTTCGTTTTCCTGAGTCTCTTTTTTCTCATTAATAAGATGAAGTAGTTGGATTAATGGACTTCTAAGGTCACTGAACATATCTAATTCTGAGTGCATGAGTCTATGAATGCTTAGAATGTTTATCACCTTGGTGAACTAAAGAAGGCTGGAGGAACCCATTTATCAACTCTCAAATTATTCACAGGGCAGATGACTACTCTTTCCCGAAACAAGATAGAAAAGCCATTTTTATTTATTTTATATTCTATTTTTCTTCCTACTCTAGCCACTTCATCTCATGTGGACTCTTCTTGACTATTCTACATCATGGCAAGTATTAGTTGTTATTAAGTATTTCCTAAGCATTACATATTTATTTCCATTATCTATAGGACTTGAACACAAAAATAAGTTAAATCTATCAAGAACTAACCTTAAAATGAACCCAAAGTATATGTATACCAAGGCTCATTGGTCCACAGGTTTAAAAAAAAATAGTGCGGCCCGGCCTGGCATGGCTCAGCAGTTGAGCTTCGACCTGGGATCCAGGCGATCCGGGTTTGATTCCCAGTCAGGGCACATGCCCAGGTTGTGGGCTCAATCAGTGACTGTCTCATCATTGATGTTTCTATCTCTCTCTCTCCCTCTCTTTTCCTCTCTCTGAAATCAATAAAGATATATTAAAAAATAAAAATAAAAAAAAAATTAAAAAAAAAATAGTGTGGTATATAAAGAAATTACTACGGAAAATAATCTTCAGTAACTTCTGCTGGTCAGTTCAAGCTCAGGTCCATGTTTGCTGAGTCAGTTTTGCTTCCTAGACATTCACTCAGTTGTCATGGCAACCTCCCAATTCTCCTTAATGTGAACATGCTTGGATGTTAGCCTGGGAATTAGAAAAATAAGTTAACTTTCAAACAGAAGTTATATGATTTAGTATGCACTGAGTGAGTTGTCAGATGTCTGTTCTCGTCATTTCAGTCTCCCCGACTTCATAAATCCTTCAGATCATGCGCTGCTTCCTCTGAGACTATAAATTTGGACTTACTACAATGACTGCTGAAAACCAGTATCTGCTTTAGTAACAGTATCTGCTTTTTTGGTAAAAAGTTACGGTACATTTTGAAATTCCTGGGTACAAGTCAGAGCGGATCTTTGAGTCACATTATTTAAATCAATTAATAAATCAGATTCTCTTAAATTATCCAGATAGGAAAACTGCTTAGCTAAAAAGCCACCGGCCACTTCGCAGCATGCATCTATAAAACGCTTCTCTCTCTGGCTTTGCAAAAGGCAGGCTGATTGAAATCGAAACCGAAACGCACAGTAACCTCAGCTCGCTCGCTGAATTCACCCTGGGAGACGCTTGCTCGCGGCGCTCGCTTGGTCGCGGCTGCGTTCTCCCAGGTCTGGCACATTTCCACGCACCAGCCGCTATCCCACCGCGGTGACCCCAACCCTGGTCCCGCAGGCCCCCCCCCGGGGCCCCTCTGCCCCCGTTCCCGCTGCTCCGCGGCGCCCCCTCCCTGCCCCCAGCTTCTGCGCCGCCTGCCCCCAGCCCCGGGAGGCCCTGCTTTCTCTGCGGTGACTTCTGGCTCCTTTGCTCCTACTTTTAACCCTCGAGGCTCCGAAACCACTTCGAGGCCGGGCCAGGGGGCGGCCGAGCCTCTGGCTTCGCTCCTGCGCCCCGGCGGCTGTCTGTCCGTCCACTGCGCCCCGGAATCTTGCTGCTGTAAGGACCTCGGAGTGAGGCTTCCGCTTTCAACATAATTCTCTTGGTGGCCGGATCAACAGTTGGGAATTCCTCGCTGACCTTCCCAGCTTATGTCGCACCTTAGGGTTTGGAGCTGGCCCCAGGGAGCTGCAGCGGGAGGGGCGAGATAGGGGTGCCAGCCTGGAGGGCGCCCCCGGCCTCCTGCGGCTGGAAACACTGACTCTTACTGATTTATTTTGTCAGGTTGAGATAGTTGGGGATTTTCCTGACGGTGCAGGAGGGCGGCCCCCATCGCAGGCCGCTCCAGCGCGGGGCAGCCAGACCTGTGGCCTCAGGCTCCCGCCCCCAGGCTTGCCACCTCCTTTACTTACTCAGTTCTCTGGAGTCAGCACTATTCTGGAAAGAGCTTGAAAGGAGAAGTGAGACATGGAAGATGTCTGGAGTCTACCATTCACGCGTGGTTGGACCCTGAAAAAAATCCCTTCGCTTTTATAAAGCCAAGGTTTTCTTTATTACATGCTGGAGATAGTGATACAAGCCTGGAGGACTCGTGTGAGAAGGCAATGAGAGAACTAAGTGGAGTGGGGCACATGGAAACACTCTATAGATGGTAGTTAATGCGTATTGTTAGCGTGCTATCATTAATTGATGTCTCTGATGCAGAGCAAAATGAAGGCCTAGTAAGTGTGTTTGCTGAAATCAAACATGCATTGAGCTGGGCGTGCTTTGGAGAAAATCAGGCTTTTGTTTAGTGGTCTGTGAGTTACCTTGCTAATTTTCTACTTTTCCAGACAAGGCAGAGGGAAGAAAAATAGATACATGTTCCTGAATCTTCGTGTTTTCTTATGGGAATATCCCCATATTTCCCAGGATGACTACTTGTAATTGATGAAATCATCATTTTAGCTATTTCACCCTGTAAGCAGCTAGTAGGCTGGAAGTCCCCAGTGGTATAAGAGTCAGGAAAGCAAACATATTAGTCAATGACGAGCGGGTCCAATTCTTTGTAGGCCACCATACTTTCTACACATTCTATGTTATTAGCAAGAAATTGCCAAATTGGAAGTGTGGACTTGTATAGAACAGCTTGTATTTCAACAGCAGCATCTGCTTTGGAAATTCCAAGTTTTCTTGTAGCCAGTGTCTCATTTGTTCTCCCATTAACCCTCTGAGTGATTTAAAAGGAACTCCCAGTATTATCACCGTGTCTCAGGTACAGAGAAGCTAAGGGAGAGAAGAAAGGGAGCCAGCCTGCGAGGCCGGATGTGAAGACAGCCATGCACTCCGTCACCCTTAGGCGGTTGCATGAGTGGCCTTGGGGTCGGGAACGTCTCCTTGCACGGAGCAAAGAGCCTTGAGTCTGTGATGGGCACCCTGCTTGTTCGGGAATGCCTTTTCCCATTCCAGATTTGATGTGTGCTCTCTTCTGCCCACCTGTGCTGTATGGCACCTGGCTACCTCGCTGCCGTATCTGTTCCTGGTGGCCTGTGAATGTGGTCCTTCGCCTGAAGCACAAGATGGGTTCATTGAGACCATGTCCCTGTCTTGCCTGCAGGGGGGAACTCTGGCCATGAGGGGCCAGTGCTCGCTACAGAAGCTGATCTTGCTCTGCCTGTAAGATCTCTGAGTAAACTGTTGTTCCATCCAGCGCCTGCAAGCCACGCAGTGGGTTGACATGCTGGGTCTGCTGCCCTTCTTGGTGGTAGGCATTGCTCTGCTGTTTGCCATCTTCCATGCAGGCAGGCCCTCCCCGGAGGTGGTAACAAGCGCCACTTGCTGGGCAGTGTGTCAATGGCTGTGTGTGACAATGGTCATTCTTATTGCCCTTGGTGCTGCCATTATTAACTGGGGTGTGACTAATGACTTCCCTCTCTCTCATATTGCCGTCAATCCACATAGTGTAACCTGTTGCTAGGTAAATGTGGCAGGGTTTTTTTCTTTTTTTTTGTTTTTATTTTTTGTCCATGATAAGAGTTGATTGGACCTGGCCAGGTGGCTCAGTGGGTAAGAACGCTGTGCCAATTTGCCAAGGGTGTGGGTTGGATCCCAGGTCAGGTCACACACAAGAATCAACCAATGAATGCGTAAATAAGTGGGACAACAAATCAATAAATAAAAAATTTTAAAATAGAGTTGATCTATTTTTTTAAGCACCACTCAACGTGATTGTCCTTCTTAGACATGATGTCATTTTACTATGTTTGAAGATGAGTTTTAACATTCTCACAGTATTTTTAGTCCTTCATTGAAGTGATTTTGATAATTTATTGCTATTTAATTAAGGCAATGCTTGCTGTTTTATATTTTATATTCTAGACAATGATTTTTAGTATGTGTTAATCTTTTTCTGCATTTTATTCTTTGTTTCCAACTTTAGAAATGGTACTTAAATAGTGACTACTCCATGTAACTCTATCAATGGGCTCAAGAAATCCTGATGTGATATTGAATTTTAAGTTTTGTGCACATCTGGCCTAAACATTTTCTTTTTGCTTATCACTTGGAAGCTAATTTCAGAGTTCTGTGACATACCCTTGAAATGTACTAAAGAGCAGTGGGAATGACATAGAATTAATTCTAGAGAGCATACAGGGTGTGTTTACTTTCTCTTTGTGAATATCATATATTTGATATCAGTGTTTTTCAATAGTATTTTCTACTATGATAAGAAATAAAAGCCCATAACTGTGCTAGCTGATGTTGTAGTCATGAGCCAAATGTGGCTGTTGAGCATTTGCAATGTGGCTAGTGCTAATCAGGAACTAAATGTTTAATTTTACCTAATTATTATTAAGTTAAACTGAAATCTAAATAGCCATATGTAGCAAGTGTTTGCTATATTTAAAGAGCAGTTCTAGATCTTATTTTATGTGCTTTATACAATCATCTAACATTGCTTGTCTGGGAAATGGTTCATCTAAAACCAAAAAGTTACAGGAAACTAACAAAAATTCAGCAGAATAATGAAAGTAACATGATTTGAAGTCACACACAACTTGCTTTACGTTGAGAAGCCACTTCACCTTGCTCCGCCTCTATAAAAGAGGATTAGAATGCATTCCTCTATAAATGTGTGCAGTGAAATCAAATCAAATATGCATGTAAACTCCAGCACAACTAAGAGGCTCAATCAGAATTTGTTTCCTTAAATGTCCTCTAGTGTGAGAATCTGGAGGTTGTCAAGGGCATTTTCCACTGGTGAGTTTGTGAGTTCTTCTCTATCAGGGGTACATATACCTGCATGCTTTTTTGCAAACACAGATTAATGATAATATTTTTTAGTCATGTGTTAAGTATTTTGACTAATATTTCTTTTGGAAATAGAAACACTTTTATATTACAAATTATGATTAATTTTAACATTTACTCTTTGCTCAGAGATCTATTTGTAAAATTATACATATTTGGATTTGGTTTTAATAACATGTAATTGAACTACCAAGAAGAAGGAATTACCTGTTGCTACTTTGGGTACTTTTTCTTTATTAATGTCCATTCAGAAAGACTGAAGCTTCTGTAAAGAAACCTAGTTGCATGTATTGGAAATGTGGAGAGAAAAGACAGCAGCAAATTAACTTAGATGTTAGTATCTGAAATAAGCAGCAGCCACCAGGCCCTGCTACCCCCTGGGTGAATTAAGGGGAGGCAGTGTCAGAGCCTTCAAAGATGTGGCCCAGGGCCAGAATTGGAATTACAGGGTGGAGTTACCTCTTTGCTGAAACAAAGAAAGTTAAAATGAGAAATTCTTGAACAGATGCACACATCTAGAAATGCTGCCAGACACATGAAAAAGGAAGAAAGTGGCTTCTCCCATTCTCATGCATATGATCTCCCAGTAGTGCCTCTTATTGGCAGAAACTCCCTAGAAGCCAGCTGTCAAGGGAGCCTGGAAACTGTAATCATCACGCTCTTAGTCACAGCATTAAAGAGCAGAGAAGCTGCATGTGGGGCTGGAAGAGAAAAGGTTTGTAACTGGGATACTTCTGTTGAAGTGATAGAAACTTACAAAAATCATGGAATGGGTAATTTGCTTGCTGATCTTAAAGCTTCTTAGCTCTGTGATTTGGTACCTGGCTACAGTTTTAGAACATCCCTCACCTTCATTTTTTCGAATGTTTCTTCTGTCAGTTTCTGTCTTGTCATCTCCAGCGCCGGAATGACAAACGTTGGACCATTGGCGCGGAGCTGCGGCTCCTGGGCGCGCTCGGGTTTCGCTGGGTTCCTGCCTCTGCCGGGTTGGTTCGCTGACCTCTCTACAAGTTCGCTTAATTTTCTCTGCACTGAGCCGGCTAAGGAGCCTGCTGAAGGCATTCTGTGACTTCATTACCGTGTTCTTCTTTTTTCTCATATCCATTCAATTTTTTTTCATATAGTTTTGATATCTCTGCTAAAATTTCTCATCTGATCTTATTTCTGATCCACCTTTGCATTTAGTGCCTTTAAACTATTCCTCATGTAGTTAAAATTGTTGTCAGTTAATCTCAACACCTGTAATATTTGAGCCGTGTTTGGTTGATGGCTTTGCCCCTTGGCAGTGTCTTTCTTGTTTTGCTCTTGGTCTTTTCATACGCTTTCTAATCCTTATTCTAATCCCAGAGCTTTTGTGTGGGTTGGTGGAGACTGAGGTAAGTAGGTTTTATGCCTGAAACGGGCATAGCTCTCTACCTGCTTTGCCTCTGTGACAGGGGCTTAGTTTTATTTGTCCAGGAGATGGGTTGAAATGGAGACTTGTTGCTGTGGTTGCTCTGGGACCCACAGCCTTCACATTTATCCGGTGATGCCTCATGTTTAGTGTGGGAGCTCTATTGCCGGAGGATTTTTCTCAATATCTGTGCCACCTTGGTTTTTCACATCTTCCCTTGTGCTCTGTCTCAGAGGGGTGTTTTTCACCCTCCTGCAACTCTCCCAACTTTCCCTTTCATTTATTCATTCAACAGCCATTAGGTAAGTATATATTCTATATATGACAGGTAAGACCCTCTCTGTATTTCAACTTGGGGGAATTAATATTCATGTTATTACAAACCTTTAGAAATATTTTGAATAGTTACAAAAATAGGAAAACACTTAAAAATTTGATTTTAGTTAAAGTTCATTCATAGATTAAATTGGTGCAAATTTAACATTCTAAATAGTAAATATTCTAATCCAAAAGAAGAGAGAGTTCACTATTTTTAAAGTCTTTTTGCATTGAGGCAACATTTTATAATATATTATTGAAAGCAATGTATTCCTTGACTTGTTGGAGCATTTCTTATACAAGAGATCATTGGATAAAGACACTTACTGAATAAAGAGGGGAAAATGTATTTAAAGCATCACGTATTTTGCCAATATGCTGGGCCCAAAACTATTTGAATGAAAATAAATAAGTGGTGATTAGAAATATCAACTGCTACTGTTAGAAGAAAATTACTTTTATTTCTCTCTCCCATATAAGCTTTTCAGTCTAGACCTGAGCACAAAAAAACAGTAGCTCAAAAAATAGCCAAGATGCTTTTAATTCTACAAAATTACAATATATATATATTTTTTATTTTTAATATTTTTAACTTACACACATTAAAATATTGATTATTAAAATTAATTCATGTTAAAATGATCATTTATAAATATTCTCATTTTAATTTTGCTTTAATTTTTATTTTATTCTAATTTATATTTTTTCTAAGTAATTTCTATTATATGGAAATTTTATTTATACCTTCAGATCTAATTATTATCTCTTTCCATATGATTTCTATACCTTATGGCATAAATATATCTAAATATATATAAATCTATATTTCTACATATACCAAAAACCTCTGAACTGAATCTATAATATGAACATCTATCCATTATCTATCTATCATCTATCTATATCTATCTATCATCTATCTATCTATCATCTATCTATCTATCTATCATCATCATCTATCATCTATCATCTGTCTATCTATCATCTATCTATGTGGAGTTACAGAAATTTGTAAGTTAAAGCTTATATATTTTGGGCATCCAGCACTGCATTTTGAGCTACTGAATTGATAGTTTGTCAACGTCCTAAACTTTTAACTTTTTTTCCTGTGGACTCAAAACAAACATTCTTCCTGACCCCCATTTATTGTAATGGAAGCACGAACCTCAAATCTGGGAGTTATATTTAATTCACTCTCCAGCAACCAATGGCTCTAAACTTTCTATTCCATAAATAACAGAACTTTGGTGAAATTTTGCTATTTCTTGAAAAATCTTTACTGAATCTCTACCTTGAATTATGACACAGAAATGCAGTCTGTTATATTTTATCTGTCCATTTGACAGATATTATTAAACACCTACTCTATGCCAGACAGTGAGAAACCAGGAAGGGAAACAGCTGATATTCATCCTGTGCTCAATAATCTTAGAGTCCAGCTGAGACGATCAATATTAAAAAATTACATTGTGATTCACTGACACCTGTACATCTTTAAGCTATTCTAGCCCACTTGCCCAGCAAGAAAAACTAAAACATCATTTTCTTCCAAGGAACTTTTTTGGCCCTACTCTAAAGTCCCCATAGCCTGGTGGTTTACACTCTACTTACAACGCCAACATTTGTCCAATTTAAAATTATTCCATACTACTTAATTGACGGTAATCTCATCAAGAATTTTCAATTCTGAATATCCAGTTTCTAGAACATATATGAAATCAATAAATGTGATGAAAGTAAATGTGTATAAAATTTGAAGTGCTCGTGTTTTATCAGAAAGAGATCTTTTCAGTTATTTTCTGCAGTTTTTCTGTTTTCATTCTACATTACCAAGAAGTTATAGAGTTTTCATGCTGCTTTATAGTTACTAACATAATGTGACACGTGTTGGATTATTATATTACATGTTATGAGGATAACAATAAACTCAAGCAAGACACATTGTAAACAACCTAATCCAGCAAATACTCCAGAATAATTCTCTCTATCTTCTTTGGGAATGCACATAACAGGGGAGCATCTAGAGTAAGTAGAAGCTGCCTAATGCATTCTGATGCCCCAGGTGTGGGGTGTGTTTGTGTGTGTGTGTGTTTCAAGTCATGGAAGATAATGACTAAAATGAAAATAATAAATTCAGAATACATGCTATGTAAATATATATTAAGGTATCCCCAAAAATGTATACACACACTTTGAATAATTATAAAGGCAGTGTTTATTCACATACATTTCATTTTCAAGACTGAGCTATCAGCTGTTAAAGTGTGTATACATTTTTGGGGGACACCCTGTATTTTAAAGATGACACTTGCATTTCACCGGTGGCCTTATGATTTTCCTAATTATCGCACTACAGTGTAAATTTAAACTATCCCTCCAATGCAAACCCTACTCAAAGGATAACCACTGAGGACAATCCAAAGAGCATGTCACATAATAAGTAAGGTAGCAGAAGTACAACCCTTTTCTCTTGGAAATTTAGTTGTAATGGATTGCTTTTTGAAATGCTCAAGTCTCCAACCTACGAAGGGCTTAAACTTTATTAGTGGACTGCTAGGTAATGGCATTGTTATCCTTAAAATATTACACTTCCAACCCTGCTTAGTTTCAACGGTGGCCCTATTTATTTCCATGGATGAAAACAATATTTAATGAGCAAAGGTGGTGTATTTGGGAAGATGATATTTTTATATAAACAAGAGTAGACTGGTAAAGCAGTAGCTCAGTGACATGCAGCAAGTGATTCTATTATTTTCTTGGTTGAGTGCTATCCTTTGCTTTTCCAAATTCATTTAAAGAAAATGTCAAGTCACACTCTTAAATTGATCTTGTTTTTTCACAGAGGTCTTAAAATGGAAACAAATACATTTTTTCTATCAGCAAAATGGCCCATAAATTAAAAATTAAATATTTTTACTATTATTTCTGGTCTACTCCTCCTCACCTTACATGACTTAATTCATCCTTCCCTTGAAGTTTCAATATTCAAATAAAGCTTTTAGCCAGTTTGCTAAATAACGATTAACCAAGTTGGCCAAATAAGCCACATCTTTGATTCTGTTCCCATGTACAAGGAATCTATCAATTAAAAATTAACCAAAGCTCATAATGAAATAGCTTAGAGTCATGCCCTTTGTGGCCCCTGTAATCCAAGTCTGGTGGGCAATAGCAAATTTGAGAGATACAGACCACTACAAGATGGGGATGAATGAGAGCGTTTACCTAGAGAGTTGTCCTATGTGTCCTGATCACAGGGATGTGACGTGCTCAGCAGCTGTTTTCAAATGGACTATGACTTGTTTGAATCATGCGGCAAGGCCATCTCAGCAATATATAATTTCCTAATGTGTCAGAGAGCTTAAGTAGATGAGCACGCAGGAAACACACACACACAAAGGAATGGAAGTTCTGGAAAATGTGCAGTTTCAGAGTATTCATCATAGAATGACCGCAGATAGCAATGTTATTATTTCAGACCCACGTACACAATTATTTGCATAAAGATTATTTTTTCAAAAGTTTAATAACACCCAAAAAGGTGTCTTACATAATTACCTTATGGCATACGTAGCTAGATGAGTAAAAAATATAAGAGAGTTTGTAGTCCAAGAGAAAAATAAAAGCCACACATTTTGGGGATAGTGAATTTTATTTTGAATGCAGTGTCAGGAGTATGGAAACACACTTGCCGCCCGGGTAGCATTCACACAGCCTCTGTATTCTCTGCCATTTGATCTTACTTTTTACACCTATTTCCATGGGATTCAAATGATTTCTTTGAGAAAATATTTACAAGCTCTCTGAAAGAGGAACTGTTCACATATTGATATTGAAGGGATCCTTCATATTAATGAAAAGGCAATGGTATGATTTTCTTGGTAGTGGTTCTTCCCTTGGTAGCTCAATTTGCCAGTATGGCCGAAAATACTGAACATCTTGAATGGAGGCTCCATTCATTTCCCAGTTGGGGGCTGTGTGTGTGTGTGTGTGAGTGTGGGTTGGTTAAAACAGTTTGTTAGGGTGACGATTTCAGTCACTCAGATCCAAGGAGCTGTCTGTCTTTTAAGAAATTTTTTTAACAAGAGAAAATATGCCCCTTTTCATAGGGTAAAAAAGCATTTTAACCATTCGAATGACTGCATATGTGTGTGATCTGTACACTAAGGTTGGAAATTGAGTATCTGAACAGAATTTGAGAAAATGGTAAGAACATGACATCTCCTAAAACTGCAGTTAATAGTAGGGGGCAAAATAGTCATTTTCAGGCATAGATGGCTTCTGAGTGTGTTGTCAAAGAAACAAGAACACTAGCTGTAGAGATTAAACGTGATGTGTAATGTTACAAAGGAAAAGCGTGGAAAAGGGAGTTAGAGATGCAACAGCTATATATATGTCATTCTGTTTTCTGCGTCTTGTAAGAAATGGGGTGCACTGAGGAGGCACAATGATGTCCAGTCCTTTACTGACGGCTTGATTCTCACCAGGTGCTGGGGGGTGATGAGAGGAGGTGCGAGCAAACCCGGCACGCATCACACATTAGAGCCGTGAGACTGCAGTGTGTCCTCGGTTTCCTGAGTTGATGAACTGTTGACACCTGGGTTAGTCAAGAGCACAGAGCGAGAGGAAATAAGCATTGACCTTGTCCTCAGTGAATCAAGGGTTAAGTTGTGCCATCAAACCTTGAGTATAAGCAGAGGAATGTTAGGCATCAGGGCCATAAACTCGCTAGTTATAAGAGTAGAGCGCAGGGGTGAAGGAGGAGTGCTACATAATTTGCAGGGCCGGTGCAAAATGAAAATTCAGGCCCATGCTATAAGTACTAAGAATTTCAAGACTGTGACAGAATGGCATTAAACCAAGCACGTACCTTTCTGTGTGCAGGGCCTTATGCAGTCACATGCACATAACGGTGGCCCTGGGGCGGAGGGACAAAGTCAAAGACTCACATCAAGGCATCCTTTTATCCTTAAAAATGACAGCAAACTGTGGGAATCATGTTGTTTATATTATTGTCATATATAAGGAATCTTTCCCCATTCAGCTTTATATAGTTTTAGTGTCCTATAGCAAGAACACACACAGGGGACATGATCTCATGACCAAGCAGAATTAGTTTTTACGTCTCATTGCTTTTACTTAATTACTGAGGGCACAGTGCAAACTAGTGATTTCATGATACATTTTACTTTTTTAAGATGAATTAATTATTTTTAATCATAACTTGTATTCTAATTTAGTCCGTAGGTCAATTAGTTTCATTATTAAAATTCAGGGAGATTGCCTGGTACACTGAAAATTACATTTGGGTCATGTTAGTAACATACACATGACTGTCAGTGAATCCATTACATTGTTTAAGTCTAAATTATAAAATTAATATTCTGTATGTTGCTGTAAGTGAATCAAGCTACTGGAAAGATAAATCATTTATCCTTATTTGTACACCAGAGGTCTCTGAAGTCCTTCTTCACTGACATTCGTATAATGTGTGTGTGTATGTATTTGTGCATGTGCACCTCTGTTTTAAAGAATTTTGCAAAAGTGGAAAGATCAGGCAATGGACCTGAGCCTCTTAGAGTTGCTGTTTGTTAACAAAGTGAAAAGTCAACTATAGTTGGGATCAAAAAAGAAAAAAATCTAATTTATTCTTTTCTAATTCTAAGGCTATTAAAGTGTGTTAGGCAGCTAGATAGTTATATATTTCCCAAAAGAATAAAGTTCTTCTCTGGGGTTAATTAGGAAGAAATGAAAGTGGTTTCTGTTCTGATCATATCTCAGTTGTCATTCATTTCTCTAACAACACATTGCAAATTACAGGGGACAAAACAACACAAAATTATTGTAGGAACCCAACTTTTTCAGATTACGGTTTCTGTGCCTAAGAAACGACTGTTACAGACAACTTACCGATGAGTTTTAGGATTTGATATAAACACACAACTTGTTTCTTGAGAGAAACATTACAAAAGCCTCTGTGTTTGAAAGTCTAACACTACTCATGGTAAGCCTGGCCATACGTGGGAATTAAATGAGGAGCTTGTGCAGGGCTGATGTGCAGGAACCCCTCTCAGGGATTTTCAATAACTGATACGCATTTGGGGACACTTGCAGAAATTTAGTTCCTCTAATAATACTGATGTTTGTTAGTTTTGAAAATCACTGGTTGCGGGCCTCAGTATATTAATTTACACTGTCCTTTGAGGTAAGAAAGGAGACGAGAATTTGTGCTTTGATAGGGAGAGATCGAAGCGCTCCAAACTCCCAACCCCTGGCATGTTTTCCTTGTGTATGTTTGATACCTTAACTCTGGGAGCTTCAGAGATGGAGCTCTGAGCCTGCTGGATCCCATTTCTCCTGCAGTGCAAAACCCTAGAGGGAGATGGCTCACAGGGCCCTGGGTAAGGTCACGGGTGCTGTTTTTGTGGGTGCCTCGGTGAAGGTACCGGTGAACCTGTGGCAAGGAGAGAGAATATCATCGAGAAGGTTCTCTAAAAGTTGCCAGGGGTGGCTAGGCTATCTGAGATAGATAATGGTGATTCTCAGCTCTGCGTAGTGACTGACTCCAGGTTAAAACATGCTTGTGGAATAAAGGAAACTTTGGTCTTGTGTGCCTGTGACAGGACCTGGGGTAGAGGAGGTAGAAAAACTGAGCCCTGCAATAAGATCCACAGAATAACAGTTTTGTTGGAGAATCCAACACCACTGCAATAAATAGCCACATACAAGTAAAAAAACACCGCGGGCTTTTATGACGTAGCACAGTAACAGTGGCTAACAGCATGGATGTGGGAGCCAAAGAGCTTGAGTCCAAATTCTGACCCTACTGCCTACAAACTGAGGAACTATTGGCAATTCACTTTCATTTTCCCAGGCTCAATTCCCTCACCTCTAAAATGGGAATATTAAAATTACCTAATTTGAATGGTTGTCTGGAAGCTTCATTAAGCCAAATCAAGAGTACTGTCTAATATGCAGCACATACTCAATATGTGTCAGTGATTAGAATTATTTTCGTGTGTTGAAACTTGATAGTCCAAAAAAGAAGGAGAGTATTGCTGGTAATTTAGCCCTTACTATGTATGCTAAACAGTGTATAGCTCAGAGCCAGGGGACAAATCCCCTATCAGGAATGTGAAGGGGATGACTTAACCAGCAGGCACATGTCCATCTGTTCCTGCTGATGAAACATGCTGCTGGAATTAAAGTTGTCACACACAAATTATTCAGCTGGCGATGGCTAACTCGTGTGCCTTTGAGATATACTCCCCCAGAGTAGCAGGCAAACAGTGTCAGAAATTATAGCATCTCATTAATTTTGCAAAAAGTAATAATATTGGATTAGGTGTTAGTAGCCCCCTTTTCCAGAAGAAGTGAAAACTGGGTAACATTGAAAAGCTTCCAAATGCTACCAGATGTGAAATTTAAATATAAAGGAGAATCTTAGATTTTGAAGCAGGCAGGCTTTCCTTGGCAAGCCAAACCTGTGTCTAGTTTCGTTTGCTAATGCAAATACCACTTGGATAACAGAAAAGCTCAGTTTGTTTAAGGTTCCAAAGAAATGATTTCCCAGGGGGGCAGACAAGTGGAGGAATCTTTCCTACCTCTGCATTCACTGTGGCCATTCTGAAGGCCACCGGGCGAGTGCTTCGAGCCAGCGCCACTTAAGAAAATTCCAGGGCTTGGCGGGATACTCAGGCTGGCTGTTCAGTGTGCGACTCGTTGTCTGGGTGATTAATGCAGCAGTGGAGACCGGGAAACTCGGGAACAAGAGGGCCATGGAACATTCTTTGCTGACTTATTTACAGTAAAGCATGTTTCTTACAGTCCTTTTAACACTGGCAGCATTTCTAATTCCTTCGACCAACTGACCACTTTTATTGCATGAATTCTTTCACGTTTACACCTGCAAATTACAGAGTCTTCAACGTTGTTTACGAGGGTTCCTTTTCAAAAGCTATTTGTTATTGAGAAAAAGAAATATCCCTTACTTCCCTAGAATACATTTGTTTGCCCTAAACATAAATACATGAATTAACAGACTCAAAGTCAAGATCTATCTGTTAAAAAAGTAAATTCAAATAAAACTACTCAAGCTCCAGGGGTTGAGAGCTGACCCGTGAACCAAGAGGTCACTGTTCTGATTCCCGGTCCTGCCACATGCCTGGTTTTGGGCTCTGTCCCCAGTAGGGGGCGTGCAGGAGGCAGCCAATATATGTTTTTCTCTCATCAGTGTTTCTATCTCTCTATCCCTGTCCCTTCCTCTCTCTCTAAAATCAATAAAAACATATTTAAAAAAAATAAATAAAACTATTTATTATTCCCTTTGTTTTTACAAATTATTTATGGCAAAATTATGCTTGTATTTAATAAAGCCACCAGTGCACTTTTTTTTAAAAGAATAGTTTATTGATTTTTAGAGAGAGAGAAAGAAGAGAGAAACATCGATGTGAGAGTGAAACATTGATTGGCTGCTTCCTTTGCATCCCCTACCAGGGATGAGCCCACAACCTGGGCATGTGCCCTGGCCGGGAATCGAACCAGCAACTTTTCAGTGCATGGGAAGATGCCCAACCACCTGAGCCACAGTGGCCGGGGCAAGTGCATCTTTTAAAAAAACAATTTATCATCGATTAAAAGAAGAAAGAGAACTAGTATTTATTATTTACTCTGATTTAGTCTCTCAAGTTATTTTATTTAATATTTGTCTTTAAAGTGGGTATTTTAATTCCCATTATAAAGAAGAGAAAAAGGGTGGCTCTTAGAAGCTAAATTGCCCAAGGTCACAAAACAAGAAGGTTGACACCAAAATGAGAAAACTTTCCAGTACATCTTGTTACTTAAGGTCTCTATTGTTCACATTTATCAATAAACAAATAATATAATAAGAGGTTTGGTGTATTCTAAGCATTGGGTTCCAAACTTGGCTGGTCAACAAAATCAGAAACAAAAAATAATAATTTTCTTTTGATTGATTTTGTGGGTATTACTTTTTCTTTTTTTTTAATTGGGGAATGCTTAATATATTTTTTGAAATTAATATTTTTCTTGGTCTAGGTGGCATAGAATGTTAAAATAAAAATCACTAAGGTCATCTGAAGGCAGTATGCTGCAGTTAATGGATTATTGAAATAAATCAAACTGAGCTTAATTCTTTCAGTATAAAATGAGGAAAGTAATATTTGGATTTCCAATGTAAGCTAATATATGCCCAGTTCATTATGATTTATGTAAACCTTCAAACCTGGCCTTGAAAAAAGTATCACATAAATTTCAATTTTCAACATGTTGGTATTGGCTATATAACCTCTCCTAAATTGCTCGTTCAAATCTTCCTGTTGTCTCTGCGTCTTCCATAGCATTAAAATTCAATATTAATTTCCTTTAAAATTATTTTGCCTTGCTTATTTGGACTGGAGTTTGGTAACAATCCTCTGGCACCCCACTTAGATGTCAACTCAGCTATTTCCTTCAGCACATAACCTCAAGTAACCCAAGATAAACATGACCAGCCTGATGACCTTGCCCCTATAACACTGTATCTCATTATATTCCCCTATATGTTCCATCCCCATGTAGGATTTTACTTATGTTACAAAGACCAAACAGATAGAATCATATCCTGAAAAGAAATTTGAAAAAATATTGAGTGAAATATACAAGCTAAATGTATAGCATTATGTCAGTAGCAATTTAGTTGACTTTTAGTAAAAATTACTATATTTAGATTATAGAAAACTATACAGGAAAAATGATATGGTTTCTTCTACAAATATATTGCCTTGGGTGGCAATAAAAGCAGAAAATAGGATTAAAAGGCATTTAAAAACATTAAAAATATCAGGGAAAACTAATAGGAGACATTGATATAAAACAGATATTATTAATGTTGTATTACCCTTAAATATTGGATGTATACAAATTAATACAATATTAATCTTTTAAAAAATTATTATGATCGAAAACACCAGATGATTCTAAACTCAACAAATTTGGGCTAATAAAATTATATGAGTGGGCAAATGGAGAAACTTGAATATTAATAATACACAAGAATACTGTGGTTTAGGCAGAATAGCTAGATTGTCTCATTCCCCTTACCTTCATTTCTTAAAATAATTCCTCTCTTCTCTTTTTTTTAATTCTTTTAAATTTTTAATTTTTTAAAACTTTTGTTCAAAATATTATGAATGTCCCTTTTTCTCCCCAGTGAGCCACTCCACCCAGTCCCAGTCCCGTCCCAATCCCTCTCCACATCTTTGTCCATGTCCTTGGGTTGTGCATATCTGCATATAAGTTCTTGGGTTACTCTCTCCTCCTCCACCCACCCACCCTCCTCCGTCCCTCTGACATTTGTCAGTCTGATCTGTGCTTCCATGTCATTGAATCATTTCTGTTCATCAGTTTTTAAGTTCCTTAGATTCCACATATAAGTGAGATCATGTGATGTTTGTCTTTCGCTGCCTGGATTATTTCACTTAGCATAATATTCTCCAGGTCCCTCCATACTGTCCCAAATGGTACAAGAACCTTCTTCTTTACAGCTGCGTAGTATTCCATGGTGTGAATGTCCCACAGCTTTTTCATCAACTCATCTACTGATGGGGACTTGGGCTGTTTCCAGATCTTAGCTATTGTAAACTGTGCTGCTATGAATATAGGGGTGCATATATTCTTTCTGATTAGTGTTTCAGGATTCTTAGGGTACATTCCTAGGAGTGGAATCACTGACTCAAAAGGCAGCTCCATTTTTAATATTTGAGGAACCTCCATACTGTTTTCCATAGTGGCTGCACCAGTCTGCATTCCCACCAGCAGTGTACTAGGGTTCCCCTTTCTCCACACCCTCACCAGCACGTGTCGTTTGTTGACTTGTTGATGGCGCCATTCTGACAGGTGTGAGGTGATACCTCACTGTGGTTTTAATTTGCATCTGTCTGATGATTAGCGACCTCGAGCATTTTCTCATGTGTCTCTTGGCCATCCGTATGTCCTCTTTGGAGAAGTGTCTATTTAAGTCCTTTGCCCATTTCTTAATTGGGTTGTCTTCCTCTTGCTGAGTAATATGAGTTCTTTGTACACTTTGGAAATTAGCCCCTTATCAGATACATCCTTGGCAAATATGTTTTCCCAGAGTGTGGGGTTCCTTCGTATGTTGAGGCTGTTTTCTTTTGCTGTGCAGAAGCTTTTTAGTTTGATGTAGTCCCATATGTTTATTTTTTCTCTTGTTTCTCTTTCCCTAGGAGATGTATCAGTGAAAATTTCACTATGTGGGATGTCTGTGACTTTACTGCCTATCTTTTCTTCCAGGATTTTTATGGTTTTGTGACTTACATTTAAGTCTTTTATCCATTTTGAGTGTATTTATGTGTATGGTGAAAGTTGGTGATCTAGTTTCATTTTTTTGCATGTACTTGTCCAATTTTCCCAGCACCACTTATTGAAGAGACTGCCTTCTCCTTTGTATGCTCTTGCCTTCTTTGTCAATATTAACTGACCATGATGGCGTGGGTCTATTTTTGGGGTCTCTGTTCTGTTCCATTGATCTATATGTATGTTGTACCAATACCAGGATGTTTTGATTACAATGGCTTTATAGTACAGTTTGATGTCTGGTAAAGTGATCCCTCCCACTCTGTTCTTTTATCTCAAGATGTCTACAGCTATTCAGGGTCTTTTTTGGTTCCATATAAATTTTTGAAATGTTTGTTCTAGCTCTGTGAAATATGCTATTGGTATTTTAATAGGAATTGCATTGAATCTGTAAGTTGCTTTGGGTAGTATGGACATTTTAATGATGTTAATTCTTCCAATCCATGAGCATTGTATATTTTTCCACTTGCTTTTATCTTTCTCTATTTCTTTTTTCAGTGTCCCATAGCTTTCTGAGTACAGGCCTTTTACATCCTTGGTTAAGTTTATTCCTTGGTATCTTATATTTTTAGTTGCAATCTGTTACTTCCATTTTTAAATAGCTTTCAATAATTAATTCCATGATTCACATCAGCAATATCAATCAATTTGAATAAAAGAAAAATATTTGGTCAATTAAGTTTAACCTGATGTTTTCTAGGCAAGAGTCTTAGAATCATAGCCCAGTTATTAAAGGGCCCTTTGAGATCATAACTGCATTTCCTTAACTCAATTTATTTATTTATTTATTCATTTTTTGCTATACACATTTTCTCAAACTAGCGTAAATGTACAAATATACTCATAGGTTGGGTTCATTCATTACCAAAGCAGATTAGACCCTTAAGCTATCTCCACAATACTGTGAGAAATTTGTGATGTAGTGTTGATCTGGTAGGGTGAGTTTGTCCACCATGATGGGGTTTTACCTCATTTAGAAAGTAACAATTTTATTTTATCACATGCATTGGTAAACACTATAGAAACATGATGGAAGCCTTTTAATTTCATACTATGACTCCACTTTGGGAAATTATAGAATGCTGCAGATTAATGTATGGGATTATAAAATGTGACAAATTGAAATCAGGTAGGACTGATATCAGATAAGCTAAATATTGTTCATGTCTCCTTTTGATCTGTTTAAATAGGAAAAACAAAACAAAACATAAACCTCCATTCAAAAAAACTTATTTTTCATTAGTCTTTAGAAGTATTCTAAAGATGCCCAAGTTCTAAATACTGTATTAGAAAATTTTCACCTATCACAATTCCTTGTTAATAGATAAAAGGGGATCCAGGTTTCCAAAATCAAAATGAAGTATATTAAAAACAAACAAAATTAAAAGCAGTTCAATGTTAGGCCAGAGATAAAGCCCATTTATCAGTAGCAGTGCTTAGGCAGCAAGCCCAGTAAATTAGTTCACCCACTGAAAAAAATAATGGAAAGATTTAACCGGGAACAACAGGGAGAAAAGATACTGTTTACATAAGAATGTAAAGAAAGAAGGTAAACTGGTATGATATGCAAATCTTGGCTTACCCTTTTCTTTTGATGCCATCGTTTTTCCTAAAAAATATTTAAAAGTTCAGTTGTAACATATTGTACCTTATTTTACTCATTGCCTTAATACTAAGTGGGGAGTGGTTAAACTAAAAATAGAATGGGGTCCATTATTAGATTGATTTGTAATGGGGCGTGTGTGTACATGTATATGTGTATATATAGATACATAAACATATATTTTAATGGTGATATCTTACCTGCTTAAAACTCATTTAATAAAGGAAGGTTAATGCAAAAAGTGGATAAAAAAGAATTTTATAATTTGCAAGGAAATACATACTCTTTTTTTTTTAAATAGACAAAACCACTGGTTTTAGCTAAAGTAGTTTGAAAAACTTAAAGTCAGTGAATTGGTATTTGATTATTTTAAAATAAGGAATTAACATTTAGAAAGTAAGATAAACAGAAGCTTTCCAGCAGCTTACCAAATTAAAGTTTGGATTTTTTATTAGTTTCTTGCTATTTTTCAATTATTTTCAACCGTGGTGGTGATGTATACTCAGCAAGATACAAGGCGGGCTTTGGGAATTTTTGGAAGCATGATGTGGGACTTGGAGGGTCAGGTTAGTCCAGCTGGACACAGGAGTCCTTGAGATTTTCAGTGCTCACACATAACTCCTGACCTGGTAGAGAACTCCCACAAATAAAAGGCATCCTCGCCTTCTCTCAGCAACACGTACTAGGTTCAGAGAATGGAATGTGATATCTTGGAAAACTGTACTGTCTTTCCTTAGCAGTCCTGTGTTTGTTGCCTTGTAATATTTGCTTCAGAGATGAGTAAGAAGCGTTAGTCTAAAAAACTGCAAAAACTTGCAACCTCCTTATTGGAACTCGCACTAACCGCCTAAAGACTTGAGTTAATTACACTGACGAGAGGACCAAGTGGAAGCTAGAACTATTTCTGGTTCTCAAAAAGCAAATAGTTATCTGCAGAGGGTGAGAGGGCCTTGCTCCAAAATTCTAAATGCCTGCACTGTAAAACACCTATAGTCGCCTGCCACAGGCTCCAAATAGCATCCCCATCCGCCACTATACTTTAGTGGCACTGGATATGTTGGATCAGATGGCCCAAATGGCAGATTGCAAAGCACCCCGGACCTATTGCAGAGCCCTCTCTTGTTCTAGATGCACTCAAAACAAGCAGTTTTTGGGTCCCTTGATAAATGGACTGGTGTAACATACCCAAATAATATGTTTCCTCCAAAATCCAGAGGCCCCCTAGACCTTATGCCTGTTTCTTGGTTGTAGAAGGGGCCAGATGCAATAACCTACGTTTCTCCTTAGAAGGGATATTTTCACATGCCTGACACCACTGATCCCTAAGAAATTTCACGGAGATAGAAAGCTGCTTAATTTTAGTGGGATTTATTTCCCACCCTCTGATATGCAAATATCTTACCAATAAGTCTACAGCACTTGCTACCTCTTACTTACTAGGTCCCATCAGCATAATGTCTGACTTCATACTCGTGAAGGGGAAAAGGCTATCAAGATCCCTGCAAACTAAATTATGACATAGAGCTGAAGAGTTGATATATACCCGAGGGGGACAATGGAGGTGTATTGCTAGCTTTCCCAGCTGAAAGCAAACTGCTTCTGGTGGGCCTAGGGACAGGTGCGGGGGAAACGACACTTACTAGATCAATAACTGCATACTAAATATCAGGGGCTGTCTTAATTTGCTCAAGCAATGAGACCACACCTGATATGGCAGCTTCAATTGGAGTCACCGCCTGGTTACGCTTACCATAATCTCTCATTCTCCACGACCCACCTGACTTCTGCACAGGCCCAAGAGGAGAGGTGAAAGGGATGCAGTGGGAATCACTGCCTCTGCATCTTTCAAGTCCTTACAGTGACACTAATCTCTGGAGGTGACACTCCAGAGATGCAGTGTGGCTTTTGGTTTACTATTTTACTAGGTAAAGGCAGTTCTATCAGCTTCCAGTTGTTCTGTCCCCCATAAAGCCCTCATTCCACAAGCCAGGGAGCTGTTGCCACGGGGTGACAATTACCACATTCCTTTCACAGGTCAGGGAACCAGTGTGGGGACTCGGCCAGCTGCTAAGTGTGTGTATTCCAATAACGCTTCTGGAACTGGGAGACAACCACAGGGTGGGTTCAAGGACTCATTGTACCCACTGTCAAACAGACCTGAGCTAAAACACCATTGATCACCTGACCCCCCACAAGGCCCTACTCTGATTGTTGGGATTACATCATTTCAGAGCCAGTTCAGAGCCACTGTCCAGTAGTCCCTGAGAGGTCTGACAATTGTTCCCTTTTCCCCAGTATAAACTTACACTAGTAAAAGGCCATAGGTCCTTTTGGGGAAAGCTGAGGGAAAGGTAGATAGTATAAATTTTTGGTAGGGTACCAAATACAGCCTCCTTTTTATTTAAGGGACTTTATATTCATAAACTGGATCAAGTCTTGGAATTGACTGAAGGGCCTTCCTTGACTTTGTTTTTATAATTTAAGTTAAATTTTTGTCCACTTAACCTAGAACACTTCTGCTTACACAGATCAAGTAAGAATTTTGTGGGCTTACTATCCATTTCACCTCTAGGAATATCAGGATTAATTATCCAGTGTCTTAGGATTGCTGCTTCCATTCTGCTGCCCATTATGGTCACCACACCCGCCTTACCTCTGGCAGTTGGGTGCCCCCACTAGGCCCCTGACACCCCAAGATCCAATAACTCCCACTGCATTTAGATTGTCTCACATGCCTATAGAGGCTGAAAAGTCTCAGGATCTGCCATCCGCAAACTGTAGACCAAAGAAAGCTGGTGGTGCAGTTCAGTCCTAGTCCAAGAGCAGGAGAAGGTGAGGTGAACTGCCCCAGCTCAACCAGTGAGGCAGGAAGACACAGCAAGCCCTTCCTTCCTCTGCTCGCTCTGTTCAGCCTCTCAGCGGGCGGGAAGCTGCCCACCATCAGGCTTTAGGGAGGACAGTTTCCTGAGTCCACCAATTCTAATGCTAATCTCATCTGGGAACACCCTCACACACACACCCAACAATGAAGTTTAATCTGGGCTTTCTGACCAGTCAAGTTTACACATAAAATTAACCATCACAAGTAAATTTTCCATGTTTTTTTAAAGTCAAGAAGTCAAGAAATCCCAGTTCTAATCCTGCTTCAGTGAGTAACGATCTCCCTTACCAGAAAAAGGGCACTCAACTTTTTGCATTTTGATCTTTGATTTTGTAGCAGACGTATTACACAGAGTAGCTATACGTCTTCTTCCAACTCTAGAGGTAAAAGATGGAAATATTTAAACTCAGTGTCGTTGTTTTAAAAATAGTAGTTTTGTTGTGATTCCTTTGCATTTCGAAGTGGTTGCGTTTAACCTGTGAGAATTTCTTAACGCTTCGAAGGTTAAAGAAACTATCCATCGTGGACTATTGCATTCAAAAGTGTATATAAAAGTACCCAACTAACCTTTCCATTCCTTAGTTGAGAAAACCCAGGGTCAAAACAAGAAGTGACTTCCTCTCATCCACATAGAGGGAAGCTCTGAGTTCCCGACTACACCCCAGGCTTCTGCCATGTTCAGTTAATACATGGTCTCAGAATGTGCTGCATTTTTCTTCTCTGTGGGTATTTAGCAAGAACCCACATGCTTACAGAATGATCTGTTTGTAAGAGATAATAAGTATTCTAATAGAATTTAATAGAACATTTATTTTCTTAACAATGCTGCATCTACTTAAATGTCTTCTGCTTTAGAACTCTTGTGGTGAGAAAACAAATGCACATATCTACATGGGCTGACTACGCCGATAGGCAATAGTATGTGTATTCTTTCTCCAGATTTATAAGTATTAAAAATAGCATTTGTTATTTTTCATTGTAATGAGTTTTGTGTTTCCTCCAAGTACTGAAGATTTCATTGGTTTAAAAAGGTCATATAATAATAGCCCAGCATATATTGATCAGTAGGTAAACTTACTGGCAAATTTCAGACAGCTATTCCACTTATTAAGGCTCTACAGACGATCAATATACAGGGCTGGTAAAAGAGGTTTACAGTTGTAATACAAATAAATAACTAATAAACAATAATACAAGAATAAACTGTGTTTCAGGTACTCACAGCCATAAACCTACTTTTGCCCACGCCTGTGTAAAGGAATGCCCCATTCTGACAATATTCATAGTCCAAGTTATAAACAGCACCTGAAAATGCTAAGCATTATATTTTTTATGTAATTTTCATTTTTTATTATCAAAAGTTTATTACCTATTGTGCACAAATGCAATAAAGAAAGGGTGAAAGAATGCAGACAGACCTGAGAAAGATATAATTTTTAATGATGTAAATTATGGTATGTCATTTTCCCCCCAAAAGATCAGTGGTCTCGATTAATAGTTATACATTACAGGTTAAATATATTCTAGAAGACTCTTGATGTTCATGAGCTGTTCTCAAATGAATGGAATATATGGGTATGTGAAATTAATGCCACAGACATAATCTAGATCCTTATAGGGATCATGAAAATCTGTCTTTGGGCTTTGTCCCTTAACTTTTTACTGTTTAAAAAAATTGAGATAAAATTCACATAACATTAAATTAATTATTGTAAAGTGATAAATATGTGGTACATAATATGTTCACAGTGTTTCACAACTACTAGTTCTAAAATGTTTTTAGCACTCCAAAATGAAATTTTATATCCATAAAGATGTAGAGTCTCCATCCCCACCCTTAGTCCCTAAAACCCACCAATCTGCTTTCAATCTCTGATTTATCTGTTCTAAATATTTAATATAAATGGAATCATACAATATGTGACATATTCTATCTGGCTCAATTTCCTTAACATAATATTTTTAAGATTTATCCATGTGTAGCATGATTCAGGACTTCATTTTTTTTTATGGCTGAAGATAATTTAATTGTATGTATACGTTACAGTTTGGTTATCCATTCATCCACTGATGGACATTTCCTGTGTTTCTACCTCTGGGAAATTGTAAATAGTGGTGCTGTTCGCATGTGTATATTGTACTTGAGTTCCTGTTCTCACTTTTTTTGGAGTACATGCCTAGGAGTAATTGTGGTAATTCTATGGTTAACTTTTGAGGGAGTACCAAACAATTTTCTGAGTTGCTGAACCATTTACTTTCCCCTCACCAAAATATGAGCATCCAGTTTCTTGAAATCCTCAACAACACATGGTATTTTTCTTTCTATTTTAAAAATTATAGCCATCCTATTAGGTGTGAAGTATTCCATCATAATTTTGATTTGAATTTCCCTAATGACTAATGATGTTGTGCATCTTTTTGTGTTTGTGATCATTTGTATATCTTCCTTTGTGAAACAGCTACTTAAGTCCTCTACACATTTTTTACTGTTTTTTTTTGTCTTTTTGTTATTGAGTTATAAGTGTTCTCTATATATTCTAGATACTAGGTCCTCATAATAAATATGAATTGCAAATATTTTCTCCCATTTTGTAGTTTGTCTTTTTACTTTACTAATAATGTTCTTTGATGCACAAAATAATTTTACTTTGATGAAGTCTAATTTATTTTTTTTCTTTTGTTGCTCATGATATTGGTGTCATATTTAGGAATTCATTGCAAAATTCAATGATTATCAAGATTTGCCCATATGTGTTCTTCTCTTGGTTTTATGATTCATATTTAGATTGCTGATCAGTTTTGAGGTTTTTTTTCTTGTTTGTTTTCTGTATCATGAAGTAGGGATCCAAATTCATTGTTTAGCTTTTAGATATGCAGATGTTTCAGCACCATGTTGTGAAGAAAGTATGAATGCCCTTCATCATTGACTGGTCTTCACATCTTTGTCAATCAGCAATAGGTGTATGGGTTTATTTCTGTACACTCAATTCTATTCCAGTGGTCTACATATCCATCCCTGTGCCAGTACCTCACTCTTTTCAAGCTGTTGCTTTGCAGCAAATTAGGAAACGTGAATCATCTGAATTTATCTTTTTCAAGATTGTTTTGGCTATTTGTGCCTTTTGCAATTCTTTTTGGAGGTGAGGATCACGTTTTTTGCTTCTGTGAATAAAGCTTTTGACATTCTAATGGGTATTACATTTACATCTTAACAATACTGAGTCTTCCAATTCAAGACTATATCTTTTAATTATTTAGGTTTTTATTTTCCTTCAACAATGTTTTGAAGTTTTCAGTGTGCATATCATTCACCTCTTGGGTTAAATTTATTCCTAGGTACTTTATCTTTCTAATTGCTGTTGTAAATGAAGTTGTTTTTATTTAATTTGGATTGGTCGTTTCTGATGCATAGAAGCACAACTAATTTTTGCAGGTCGATCTTGTACACTGCAAATTTGCTGAATGTGTTTATTAACTCTGGTAATGTGTGTGTGTGTGTGTGTGTGTGTGTTATGATAAACTGGTATTGGATTTTGTCAAATACTTTCTATGCATCAACTAGATGGTTCGTGTGCTTTATTGCATGGATTAATTTTCTTACATTGAAACATGTAACTTGGTAGAAGCCCAAGTTAGTCATGGTGCATTATCCTTTAATATGTTGCTAGTTCAGTTTGTTAATATAGTTTGTAATATGTTTCTATTTATTTTAGAGAGAGAGGAAGGGAGAGGGAAGGGAGAGAAACATCCATGAGAGAGAAATAGCTATTGGTTGCCTCTTGCACTTCCCCTACTGGGGATCGAACCTACAACTCGGATGTATGCCCCACCCGAGTATTGAACTGACAACCTCTTGGTGCATGAGACGAAGCTCAACCAACTGAGCAACATCAGCCAGGGTTCAGTTTGTTAATATGTTATTGAGGAATTTTGCACCTGTATTCATAAGTGCTATTAATCTGTAGTTTTCTTACACTTTCATTTTTTACTTTTGTATCAAAGTGGTATTGGCATCAATAGAATGAGTTAGGAAGGTTTTTCTTTGATTCTCCCCTCCCCCCCCCCCTTTTTGGGATGAGTTTGAGGATTAGTGTTAATTCTTTAAATATTTGATAGAATTCTCCAGTGAAGTCAACTGGTCCTAGACTTGTATTTATTTTTTTTAATATGTTTTTATTGATTTCAGAGAGAGGAAGGGAGAGGGAGAGAAAGAGATAGAAACATCAGTGATGAAAGAGAGTCACCAATTGGCTGCCTCCTGAAGGCCCCTCACCGGGGATCAAGCCCATAACCCGGGCATGTGCCCTGACCAGGACGGGAACTGTGACCTCCTGTTCATAGGTTGACACTCAACCACTGAGCAACGTTGGTCGGGCCTAGACTTCTGTTTATGGAGAGGTTGATTACTGTTTCAAAATCTTGTTATATGTCTGTTCAGATTTTTATTTCTTTTTCTATCAGTTTTAGTAAGTATGTTTTTATAAGAATTTATATTTCATCTAGCATATCTAATTGGTTGGTGTATAATTGTTTATAGTATTTTTTATAATTTTTTTTTTATTTCTGTAAGGTTTGTAGTAATGCCCCCCACTTGTATTTCTGTTAAGTTATTTAGTATCTTCTTTCATTATTCTTAGTCATTGTAGCTAAATGTCAATTCTGTGATTATTTTTTTTAAATAAACTTATTTTTTTTATTTTTTAGTGTTTTTATATTGTATTTTTTTAACTTCTCACCTAATATTTATTATTTTCTTTCTTTTGATAGTTTTGAGTGTAGGTTGCTCATCTAGGTTTTACAACTATAAATTTTTATCTTAGCACTGATTTCATGCATCCAACCCATTAGTTTTGTAATACTGTTTTCATTTTAATTTCTCTCTAAATATTTTCTAATTTTCCTTGTGATTTCTTATTTGACCCATTGTTTGTTTAAAAATTCATTGGTTAATTTCCATATATTTGTAAATTTTTAAATTTTACTTATTGATTCCTTGTTTTATTCAACTATCATCTTAGAGGTCTTTTTGTATGGTTTCAATTGCTTTAAACTTATAAAGAGTTGTTTTGTGACCTAATATATGATTTATCATGGAGAATGTTCCATGTATATTTGTGTAGAATGTATATTTTGCTGTTGTTTGCTAGTGTTTGTTACATATGGTCTGTAGATCTGGTTGGTTTATAGTGCTTTTCAAGTTCTCTATTTCTTCTTTTATCAATCTTATTCTAACCATTATTGTAGCAGTAATGTTGTTGTGGGGTATTGGAATCTCTAACTATTACTGTAAAACTGTCTATTTAACCCTTCAATTCTGTTAATGTTTGCTTCATATATTATGGAACTACGTGGTTTGGTGCATATATGTTTATAATTGCTATATCTTCTTTAGGAATTAACCCTTTTATCAATTTATGATGTTCTTTTCTTTGCAACAGTTTTGTTGCTGTTATTGTTTTAACTTTAAGGCTATGTTCTCTGATATTTGCATACCAAACTCAGTTTTCTTTTAGTTATTATTTTTCACAGAATATCTTTTCTAGCTTTTTACATTCAACTTATTTGTATCTTTGGATCTAAATCAAGTCTCATAAATAAAGTATAGTGGGATCAAGATAATTTTTAAAATTTTATTCTGACAATCTCTCCCTTTTGATTGAAAAGTTTAATCTATTTATATTTAATGTAAGAGGAATATGAATAATGAGAGTGGATTTATACATTTTTCCCTATAGTTCAATTAGTTTTTGCTTTATATAACTTGATGTTATTTTACTAGTACATACAGACCTACAATTTCTTGGTGTATCAAATCATATTATCATTACATGGTAATTCTTTCCATACCTAAGACTAGTTTTGACTTAAAATGTATCACTATACCAGATTTCCTTTGGTTAATAAATTTCCTGATAATATTTCTTTTCTTTCATTTAAGTTTTTAAATAATCCTCACCTGAAAACATTCTTAGAGAGAGGAAAGAAGAAAGAAAGGGAGAGAGAGAGAGAGAGAGAGAGAGAGAGAGAGAGAGAGAGAGAGAGAATGAGAGAGACATTACTTTGAGAAAAATTGATAGGTTGCCTTCCATATGTTTCCCAACCTGGAATTAAAAATGAAACTCAGAAATGTGCCCTGACCAGGAATTGAACCATCAACCTTTTGGTACACAGGATACATAGGATTACATTCAACCAACTAAGCCACTCCAGCCTGATAATATTTCTAACAACAACAACAAAAAAGAAATTTCTAGTAAGTAAAAAACTTACTTCTGGCATTTTGCTATACATTTTTTCTGTGTGTTTGTTGCTCATTTTATTAATCACTGTTTCTTTTGTTTTTTATTAATTATTTGCAGTGTGTTACTTTAATTTCCATAGATACATAACTCTTAGTGGTTACCATGGAAATTAACATTAACATCTGAATTTATAATAATCTGGTTTGAATTGCTGCCATTTAACATTAATAGCATTTTAAAATTCTGTTCTTACTCAGCAAAATATAACTGGGCTGGCTGACGTGGCTCAGTGATTGAGTGTCAATCTATGAACAGGAGGTAGTGGTTTGATTCCTGGTCAGGACACATGCCCAGGTTTAGGGCTCATTCTGCAGTTGGGGGCGTGTAGGAGGCATAAGATCAATGATTCTCTCTCATCATTGATGTTTCTATTTCTCTCTCTCTGTCTCCCTTCTTCTCTCTGTAGACAATAAAAAAATATTAAAAAAAAAAAAATAACTGAAGTGATAGGCTAGAAATAAGTTTATCTCATAGAATTCTAAGAGTTTAGTCAGAAAATGAATATAAAGAATCTGGCATAGTTTCTAACAAATAACAAGGTCTCAACAATGTTAAGTCTTCATCTATAAGGCCCAGGGAGTTTTGCTCAAATTAGTCTTCTTGAATTGCTGGGATACATGCCCATTTAGCAAATAAGAAACTCAAGTCCTGCCAACATCCAATCACATCCATGCCTCCACCAAATGGCTAACATGCTGTGACTCTGTAATTAAAAATAAAAAATAAAAAAGATTTAATATACCATATATCTCATACTTACATAAAATTAATTCCCATATAAACATCTCTGACACATTCTTTTATATGAACAGGTTGATCCTGCTGAGGAAAAGAAAGAAAAGAGAAAGACCTCTTTAGAGCAAATGTGTCCATCATGGACTTATATTGAATAGTAAAATTTTAACTTTAAGAGAAATGCTAGCCCACTTGTAGAAAAGACAAGGTTTTTTCCCCCACATTTTATAGGTTCTTTCAAATGGAAAAGACTGTGATGATAATTTTATATTTTATAACTACTTAACTTTCTCTCAGAATAATTACAGTATAAGAGGTCTGCCAGAACATTTTCCTGACATCCCTTAATGATATCCTTTACTCTATAGTAAAAAAGAATATAATTTTTATAAGATCTAAACTTTTTTATATTCCTGTTACTATTTAATGTGGACCGTAGAACTGAGACAGAGATAAGTTTGAAATATATAGTTTTGTTAAAGTTCACTTGGATATTTTCAGTGAAAGAAACCCTCAAAGAAATAGGGGAGTAAGTAATTGAGTCAAAAACATTCCCTGGCTTCTTATGGTGTATGCACCCCTAATAAACAGGGCCGAGAGAGAAGCAAAAGGTAGCCATTAAAGTATATCCATCCACTGTTCATTGAACACCTTGTAGGTCCATTATATGTGGTACAGTAGAAGGAGATAAAATGAATTCTATGTGAGCTTATGCTTTCTAGAAACTTTCAATCTCATTGTGGAGAAAGGACAGATGAAGCACTTAACATAAATTTAAATGCATCATAGGAATAAAAGATAAAATTTATATGAGCTACTGCAGGCGGATGTTAATGGCTTTGTAAGAAAGGAGCTTGCAATGCAGAAAGTAATAGATTTCATGGTTAAGGTAAAACTGGATCTGCATTTTATATTATAATCTTGAAGAGTGGAATTCCAGATACTGTTGAAAGAAAATATATGTAGATAAAATATTATTCTATGAATTAACAAATCTGCACTTATATAAACATTTTATCTTTAGAGAAAGTCCTTCCCTTTCTTTGTACCTCTAAGATATTCTAATACCAACATATCTTAGAATTTTATTTTCTTAAAATCATCTATTTATGTACTTTTTCTTTCATTAGATCATGACCTTTTGAAGGTAGGGACCATACTTGATTCATGTTTGTGTATCTAGTGCTTATGTAAAAGTTAAATGAAATCTCAGGTGGTTGAGAAAATCACCAAAAAGTGTATTTTTCGTAAAAGGCAGAACCAGCATCTAACCTCAGAGTACTTTGGACATTAAAGCCCATGATAGGTTCACTAAAATGGGTTGCTGCTAAAAACACATATACTTAAAATATGAGATAATTAAAATCTCACCCAGTCCTGTTGCCTGTAGACTCTGTAACTGACTTGATTGCCTCAGTAGAAAGCCATGGGTGACTGAATCAAGCTGTATGAGTAGACAGAGAAGAGGTATCCAGAAGTATTTCTGTCCCCTGGAAAAAGAGTATGACCACAAAGAATAATAGAAATTATAGGAATAAAAGCCTATAACTCACTCTGAGCTGCAGAAGGAGGGGATCAATACAGAAATCGTAGTCCTAGGAAACTCGTATACTTCCCTGAATCAACCATATACCGGAGTCTATGTTCAGGAACATTCCTGGCCCTGAGCAAGAATTTGTTTTAGAAAGAAGAAAATATTCGAGTTTTTATCATCAGCAGTAGTTTTTCCTCTCCCATACCAGTGGGACAATAGCAGTTAGACTGTGGCTCCTGCTGTGTGGGTCATGTCTTCAAATGCCCCCTCCTCTGCTGTCAGCCTCATTTGGGGCTGTTGTATGCTGCTTCTGGAAGCAAGATAATTAGCAGCTTGAAACCAAGCCAGAGGAGGTTACTCAGCCTGTGTCGTATGCATGGAAGTACTTATTTCTAGTCCTGTAGTTGAACAATTGTAAATTAAAGCACAGAGCAGACACAGAACAGAAGTCTATCAGAATCTCCCACTCTCCACCCAGCCGCTTTTATAAAAGAAAACAGATATAAAACTTTGAAAAGAATGTGAAGAAGCATCACTCAGGGTTGCTTCTAGACGTGCCAGAGGATTCAGGGAGGCAGAGGTGGCACTGGGTTCTTTTTCTATAGCACCAGTTTTCCCCAAACCACAAGTTGCTTGTCGGTTGGTTTGCATAGTTTGTTCAATACCTTTATGTGAAGTAGTTTAGACTGAAATATCTGTTATTTGTGGCTTTGAAAAGACCTCACTTGGTGGCATATCCCCTTGGTAAAAAAATAAAATAGGTTAGATACTGAGAGTTAAAGAGATGAGAAAAGTTTGCCTCCCTCTGAAAACCTGCCTTCATGTCTGTGCAGCTGAGCTTGGGGACACACAGGCCTCCAAGCTGTTTCCCAATTAATCACAAGTACAGGACTTGCATGCTTAAAAACTGTCACCAGAGAGTTGAAGTTTGTTGCTCTTCTACCCATATAGCCAAGCTTTAAGTTCAATTGTCATCGAGTTAAAATGCATGGCACATTTCAATGTAAAATGACACCAGGATGTGACTGCTCTTTGAAACGGAATTTTGGTATTTGCCTCCTTGCCTTCTGCTCCACGAAGTGTAAGGGAACTCACAGATACATTTGATGAAGAGGACCATAGAATATAGGCTATCAGATTTATCAGAAAAATCTGAAATAATGTCTATTCTTGAATTCAACCCACATTTATTGAGCAGACACGGCACCAGGTAGTGATCTAGACACTGGGGAGAGAGCTGTGAACAAGAGAAGCTCTCATCTTTCACTGAGCCCACCGTTTGAAATGATGGGATAAAGAATATAAGTGTATTAACAAATAGGTAGATCAAATAGTTACCAATTCTATGAAGAAAAGGAAAAAGATTACCGGAATTGAGATGCATCAGGAAGAGTGGCCACTTCCAACTTGATTCTGTGAGGCCACTGAGGACAGACTATTTGCCTTTATCTGCCTTCCTGCTTCCCCTGAAACTTGTCCTGAGCTGTAAATCACCCACCTCACATCTCTGCCCAAGCCTCATGGACCTTGCCCAATTCTGGATTTCAATATTCCCAATCATTAAATATATAGAATTTATTTGTCTACATATTTTTACTCTCAAAAACTATGTCATTAAAAGCAGAAATCAGCCAAACCTGGCTGATTCAATTTTGTATCCCATCTGTCCAGCAAAGGCTTAGTAAAAAGTATGTAATCCTTTCAAATGTTTAAAGGGTGAATGAATGAGAACAGGAGATATTAGCCAGCCATTCTATTTTATGCACAACTCTGTTACTCAGGATTTTAGCCCCCTACTTACACTTCAAGCTTTCTCTCTGCATCTTCCCTCTGAGACGAGTTTTGCTCTCTCAGCAATTCATGAAGAAATCCTTCTAAAGATGTCAACCTATCTTTCTTTCATGTCCTCCCATGTCCAATTACATGTAATATTTCCAGTCTAAGAGCCTCTATGGCTTTCCTCTGATTATAATATCTTAAGTCGTACTGCTCTTGCCAACATTTTCAGGATTCACACTAGCTTTTTAGTGCTCTTTACAAAGAAAAGGTCTTAAATAATTTAATAGATCAGCTGTGTTCTGAGCATTCTCAAGTCCAGTGGCACAATTACCTCTCACTGTAAAGAATAGCGGGTGTTTTAAATGCCAAGTTAAGGGACTTGACAGTAAAATTTAAAAATACAAAATTAAATAAGTCAATAAGCAGATGTGATACAACTTGGTATTAAAACATATTTATTTATTTATTTATTTATTTATTTATTTATTTATTTATTTATTTATTACTACTGAATTTCTCTCTATCTAGGCCCAGACACTTCTTTTGTCATCTCCCATTTTTTCCTCCAAAGCTCCCCCAGCTGACACCTATGGCTACAGGAGTCATCCTTATTAGAAGCTGAGGCACAAGGAGAAACAACATGCTTATTTCATAGGTAAATTTGATTGAATTTGGGATGCAACTCAAAGGCTCACCTCAGCTACATTAAGGACTCACTCAGGAGTTATAGAAAGACAGCAGTAACGGGAAATTAGAGGAAATTTAGACAGTGTACCTGATATGCCACTTTCTGTGTAAAAACAAGTGTCCTGAGGTATGTGTGTATGTATGTGTGTGTGTTTGTATAAGATATGTACACACATATGTAACTATATATACCTACACACACATTACACACACAGGGTTGCAGGTGACAGTGAATGGCTTCGCTGGTTAGTCATGGGCCTGTAAGTAGGTAAGGAGAAACCTTGAAAAAGCAGGATTGAAGAAATTTGAGGGAGAAGCATATCATTGGCTGGACCTGTGGGGATTTAGTATGAACATGTATCACATGTTAACCCACACCAAAGAGTGTCAGCTACTGATGAAGCGTTAAACAACCAAGCAAACAACACAACTTTGCCAGTTGGTATCAGCCAGCCTCTGTCATTACTAACCCACTGCTGAAAAAATGGATGCCTGAAGGAAAGAACACAGTGGCAGAAATGCAAGCCATGCACAAGCCCAAAGCAAGAGCTTCCATTTATCAAGGCTAACCTAGCTACTTCTACTGCCAAACGTTCAACCCATCAGCATCAGAGATCTCCCAAGGACACCAACCAGTTATCTGCAACCAAGTTGATTACACTGGATGTCTTCTGCCTTTGAAGAGGCAATGATTTATCTTAACCAATTAACACATATTAAAACTTATTCCAAGTATAAGTTTTCCTTTTCTACTTGCATATCCTCAACCAGCACCAACACCTACAGGTTGATAGATATTTAATCCATTAACACAGGATTCTGAATTACATTGCATGAAATCAAAAGACTGACTTTGCAGCAGGGAGTTGTAACATAGCCTCATGACCATGGGTCCACTGGTCTTACAACAGATGATGCTATTCAGAAGGTGCCAGCTTGGCAGATATAAGGCACAGCCTGAATCATGGCTGAGAGCTTAACTTGGAAATGATGATGTTGTGTAGATGCATTGCTATCTTGCAGGTCTCAACGTATAACTTAAAATAATACAGTAGACCTCCCCCCCCACACCCCTTATCCACAGTTTCACTTTCTGTGGTTTCATTTAGCTGTGGTCAACTGTGGAGTGAGGATATTAAATGAAAAACTCCAGAAATAAACAATTTATAAGTTTTAAGTTGTACACTGTTCTGAATAATGTGATGAAATTTCAGGCCATCTAGCTTCATCTGCCTTGTGATATGACTTATCCCTTTGTCCTGCATCTCCATGCTGTACATACTATTTGCCCATAAGCAAGCCATCTTGATTATCAGATCAACTGTTGTGGTATCACAGTGTTTGTGTTCAAGTCACCCTTATTTTATTTAATAATGTCCCACAGCACAGTGTAGTGATGCTGGCAATTTGTATATGCCAAAGAGAAGCTGTAAAGTGCTTCCTTTAAGGGGGTATGTAAAACTCTCAACTTTAAAAAGAAATAAAAAAAATGTATGCTGAGGTTTCTAAGATCTGTGGTAAGATTAAATCCATAAAATTGCCTAATTTATAAATTAAAATTTATTATAAGTACCTATATCATCTATGTCTATGTCTATATCTATGTCTATGTCTACATTTATTTATAAAATGTATGTATATCTACATCAATATGTGCATCTATCTATCACCTGTCTATTTATCTATCTATGGTTTGGTACTATTTGCAGTTTCAGGCATTCACTGGGGTCTTGGGATGTATTTTCTTCCAATAAGGGGAATTACTCTAATCATAAGATACTGTGTCCTCAATGGGAAAAATAAATGAAACTGCAGACCAAAGAGTAAAAATAAGAGTATCTCTGTGTAGCATCACTTCCAGTGACCCTCTTAAAAAATCTGTGCATATTTTCCCCACAATTCTGGGTTCTATAACTGTCAAGATCTTAGTTTCTAGAAGAAAATTTCTTCCAATAGAGTAATCCCATTAAATTTAAAGCCATAGCTTCCATTCCATCACTTTCTGCTCCTCACGCCAGGAGACTATGGGTAAGGAAAGGAGCCAGTGTTCTGGCAGGCGAAATTAACCCTGATCACGAGGAGGAAGCAGTACATCAGTAGCACCTGATGGGTGCAGGGAAGAATCTGTTTGGCAGCCAGATGACACACTTTGGTATGTTGGTAACTCACAACTAAATTGTGATGGTAAATAGAAAAATTTAGCAGCCGTGAGCTGAGAACGCCATGGTTACCAGGGACTTAGACTCCAGAGTCGATATCTCTTTATTAAAGTTTCTAGCTGAGGGTGAGAGTAATAAAGAAAAACTATTGAGTATCAGCCACGGATAGAAAGCTCTGGAACTGTACTCCTCCCCTTCAGACAAAATAGTATATACAATTCATCCCTTAACCTTCCTTATCAAACTCGAGGAGGGGGTTGTGAAAAGTACAATTTATAGACGGTTGGTCAGAAGCACAGGTGACATCCTGGGACTTGTGTTTGACATCTGAAGTGGACAGTGGGGAGAGTTTTGTGGTCCTGAGCCTTTAACTTGTGGGATGTGATGCTAACTCCAGGTAGAGAGAGTCAGAATTAAATTGAACTGTATGGCACCAAGCTGGCACAGTGAGAGTTGCTTGGTGTGTTGAAAGCCCACAGACCTGGTGTCACAGTGAAGTGTGGGAATAGCATGAGAGCACAGGAGATGCCCACAGGAGGCATGTGTATGCTCCACACAATGCCACATAGCTAGATAATTTTCCTGAGCTCAAACCAGCCCCCTAGGAGGGGCTACATAGTGCTCTAGAGTCGAGTTTACTATTTTCTACTTGCTATCCGTTATATTACTGTTGGTTTTGCCACTCTTCTCTGCAGGCAGGGATGACAATGCCTTCTCATCATTTCTGTACCTTAGGGCCTACTGCCCACTGTCCCACTGCTCTGATAGCTCAGCCTCACCGGACCATAAAAAGCTAATTATAAGGAACCGCTTTTGTATTACATGAACTATAAAAATCTATTGAAAATATGTTCTTTGGTTATTGATGAAATCTAGCTGGAAATGTAAAATAAGGCAAAATCTCAATTATTAAATACCACCTTTTCAAACTTTAAATGTTTCACAAAAGGCTACTTTTTAATTCAGTCAACCAAATGCAATTCATTTGAACTCATTTAGAATACCTTTTTGGGGATACATTTCCTTGACTATACATTAATATACATATTAAGAAATAAAGGTAGGACTGCTACACAGAAAGGGGTAAATCATCACCTAAACTTCTTGTGTGCAAAGCTCTCTAAGTACTATCAAATCTGAAAATAATAAAAACTCAATTTCTGTGTCTCTCAGTGAAGGCAAGACTAGACTACATTTTGTCCCCCCCAAAATTGTGTATGCAGATAGAAGCAACGTAAGAAACTTCAAACATTTTTATCACTTGCACAAAGCATTTTTGAATATGGTAAGTGTATGTAGACTAATACAGATAACCATTTGGTTTCTATATTCTCAGTTCTTTTATTGATTCATACGCCCTATGTTCAATAGTTTGACACTGATAAGCTTACTGTCACAAATTGTAGGAGTGGTTCTGGAGGGAGTCCTCAGCAGTCTTTGATTCCAAAAGCACCTATGGGTTTGTTTTTAGGCACAGACTTTTGCATACCTTATGCTGGGTGTTCTGATTTAATATTCTTTGAAGTGGTTTAGCATGTGTGACAATTTCTCAGTAATATTATTTAGATATTGAAGGGGATTTTCAGTTTGTGCATTGATTTATCATTTATTAATTTCTCAGGAGGCCCTAGACTGAGCCTGCCCATTTTAGCAAGTTGCCGACTATATGGACACGCATACACATGTTTTCACAACACCTGGTGATTTTTTCTCGTTTACAAAAGAACCAGCTGTTTGAATTAATCATCT
Organism: Miniopterus schreibersii; assembly: GCF_964146895.1. NCBI lineage: Eukaryota > Metazoa > Chordata > Mammalia > Chiroptera > Miniopteridae > Miniopterus > Miniopterus schreibersii. The sequence goes on along the minus strand of NC_138108.1, from coordinate 73,908,184 downwards.
TTTTCTTAAAAATAAGTTTTTACGTGACGAGACAAATATGACTGATTTAGCTTTATACAGGGAAAAGGCGAAACATTGGAACATAGTGGTTTCAGACTATCGCCAACCTTCTATTGATACCTGCACCAAAATCAACTAGGCGAGTTCACTTCGTGCAGCTGACTAACCTCTGAAGCTTACATCTTCATCTTCAAATTGGGTGTGTTCGTACACATCTGACAAGGTAGTGGGGAGAAATGAAATACGTGTAAAGCATCTAGAACAAGTCACGGGAAAATAAATGGGAGCTATTAAGCTATTGCGCAGCATCCACTGGAGGCTCCCGGAGAACAGGCACCTGCAGGCCGCAGATCTGACGCCAGCCCTGAGCGTGGAGAAGGGCCCAGCAGCAGAGCCCCACCGAAGGCAGGAGCGGGAGGACGCGCGGAAGCGGGAGGTTTGGGGACAGCCGTGCTTGTTTATTGCCTGGACGATTCGGAGCTGGGGCATCTCCACGCTCATGCCTTTCACGCAGTCACTCAGCACCCATGTCACTTGCTGGAAGGAGCGCAGGCAGCGAATCTAGGGAAGGCTTAAGGACACCGAGCTGCAGCGTCCAAGCAGGGGGCCTAAACAGACCGAGTAGCTTGACAAGGAGTCTTTGAAGAGGGCAAGAAACCACAACAAAACAAAATGACCCCCCTCCCCCAGGGAAAGTGCTTATGGGAGACCCTGAAGGGACTGTTGTCAAGAGAGTGGACAGTAGTGTGGACAGTGCTGCGGGGTGGAGTCAGGTGGTGACGGCAGTGTCCTGTGTGTATGCAATGACTGAGGAAGGAGCCACGCGGGTGGGAAAAGCCTACATTAGAGTATATGAAGGTGTGAGTGTTCATTGAGGATATGTGAAAAGACATAAACATTATCTTAAAATTTTTAATTTTTAAAATGGTTGGCTAAGCCTTAGCCTGTTTGGCTCAGTGGTTAGAGCGTCGGCCCTCAGACCGAAGGGCCCCCTGTTCGAGTCCAGCCAAGGACACGTCCCTCAGGTGCGGGCTCGATCCCTGGCCCTGGTCAGGGCCCAGGCGGAGGCAACCCGTGGATCGATGTGCCTCTCTCACATCAATGTTTCTCTCCTCTCTCTCTCCTTCCGTTCCACTCTCTGAGGTGCAATGGAAAAATATCCTCTGGTGAGGGTTAAAAAAATAAAAATAAGAATAAAATTAAATAATAAAATAAAATATAAAATGTTAGGCTAAGGAAGATAAAGAGGGATGGAAAAAAAACACACAAACAGAATTAAAGGCCAACTGGATTTTGAACCGAGAGGGATGTGTGGGCCCAGTATGAATCCATTCAGTCAGTGACGAGAGTGTCCTGGATGACGGTAGGAGACAGGACAGAGTAAGACAGTAGGTGTCAGAGGCATGGGATGGTGCAGCCTAAAACTATGACGGGTAACATCTGCAAAGTATTTTCATGTGAATATATGGTGTTGGACACCTTATCTGGACTCTTCCTACTCTTCACAGTGTTTTTATAGAGCAGGCGTTTTAAACACCTTCACTGATATATTGACTATCACGGTAAAGCAAGAGTGGCAGTGGTTGTCTTAGGACCATTCCTGTCAATAGAGAACAGGGACAGGGTCACCCACTTTTCTTTTGTTAAAAAATATTTATTGAAAAATTTATTTTATTAAATTTACTGGGGTGACATTGCTTAATAGGACCATATAAGTTTCAAGAGTACATTTCTATGACACATGCTCTGTTCATTGTGTTTACCATACATTTGGCAGAAAAATACACACAGACCAGTGGAACAGAACTGAGAGCCCAGATACAAAACCGCATGTATATGAGCAAATAATTTTTGACAAAGGAGCCAAAATCACACAATGGAGAAAAGAAATCCTCTTTAATAAATGGTGTTCGGAAAATTGGAAAGCAACATGCAAAAGAATGAAGCTAGATTACAGTTTGTCCTCATGTAGAAAAATTAATTCAAAATGGATTGAAGACCTAGATAGAAGTACTGAAATAATAAATTACACAGAAGAAAACATAGGTACTAAACTTTTGGGCTTTGGTTGTAGAGAACATTTTATGAATTTGATCCCAAAGGCAAGGGAAGTAAAGGCAAAAATAAATGAATGGAACGGCTTTCCACCTTTGTGACAAAATCGACCTTGGGGCAACAATTATTCTGCATGCCACTTTCCTCAGTCTTACTTGAAGCCCAAGAGATTTCTTCTAGGGTCTGCAGGGGAAAGAAAGAGTCAGGTGTCAAAATCTAAATCTATCAGAATTCACAGGGAAAAAAAATCAACAACATCAAGCTAGATTCTTGATAAAAATATCCTTTGGTGAACAATCTTATTTGGAACGTAATCACTTTATATTAATTAATTCTGATAAATATGCAAATATAATAGCCTCATTTCCAAATCCAAATGAATATATACATTTGTCCCAGAATTTCTTTATATTTTTAAAAATTATTGAAGACTCCCAGGAGATTCCGTTCAAGATTGGTGGTTGCCAGAGGCAGGAATTGGGGGGTGGGGTGGCGAAAGATGGAAAAAAGGCACAAACTTCTGGTTATAAGATGGGTAAGTCCTGGGGATGTAATGTACAGCATGGCCACTATGGTCAACAGTACTGTGTTGTATATTTGAAAGTAGAGGGAGTCAATAGGAAAAAGGGGACATCTGTAATACTTCCAACAATAAAGATACGTTGTTTTAAAAAGTTGCTAAGAGAGTAAATCTTAAAAGTTGAGAGAAGTTGTATAATTTGTTTTATAATATTTAGACATTTAATTGTTAGATTTATGTATCTGCTTCTGTATTTATCTGTTGTGGCATTACACAGATTGTGGTTTCACCAGGTATGCCACGTCATCTGTGGGAAGAGAATAGAAATTAATGAAAGACGTATTATTTTGTCAATAGTACTGACCTCACAGGTTCCAGGAAAGGGGCTTGGGGACAGTCAGAGACCCTCAGACCACATTTTGAGAGATGCTGGACTAGATAATGACAGATAACATGGGCTACAAAATAAGTTTATTTTCTCTTGACCCACATTCTACCCGTTCTTTGGTCTCTTTATCAAAATCTGCCACCTTTGCGACGACCTCGGGCATAACTCCAGAAGGCCCAGAACTGACCTGGTCTGTTTGGCTGAAATACCTGCTTGATCAGGACATGACATGTGCTAACTAATAGTAATGCTTTGTATCCAAGGGGCTGAGAATGTCCTGGGAGACTCGTACCAGCTTGTCAGCATCCTGTAGCAATGAAATGAGATTAATGACTTGCGCCTGGTCTCGATGAGACCCCCAGCAGGGTCTGCTGCTGAGGCTGGGTACGTAGCAAGGATAGGCCTACAGGACCAGCAAGGTGTAAGACACGCGGGTGAAGGTTTAATCGCGTACTCTCAGGGTGTGCGGTGCCCTAAGTGCAGGGTGGTGGTTCCTAATTCAGGGAGGTGTGTTTAGTGTGGCCTCATCGGAGGGGGGGGCAGTTGATGCTCCAGCCTGAGCCCTCTGACACCTTGCTGGGAGGTGGCATGGTGCACTTTAGTGCTGTGGCTATATTATATTTTTTCCTGCAAAAGTGTGTAACTTGTAAGCATTGCCGTTGTGGGCCCTGCGAGTCTTATTTAGCAATTGAACCCTATCTGATGGCCACTATTAGTGCAACTTCCTTAATCATTACAGCTCATTCTGGTGTGGCTCTTCTGTGAGCTTTGCAGCACATATTGTGCCGCATGCTGGACATCTAATTGCTCTGGGCACTGTGTTATACTTCAGTGGTCTCCCAAGTGCAGGTCAAATGTTTCCATTTAATTGTAAGCTCTTTGAAATAAAAGGATAGGGTTTTGTTTTTCTTTTTTTAAGCCCCACCTTACCTAGCAGAGGTCAGGCTCTCTATTTGTCTGTTAAGTCTTCTAAAAATACTAGTGCCACAGTAGCTTACTAGGTGGCTTACACAGCAGAAACTTATTTCCTCAGAGCTTTGGAGGCTAGAAGCCGAAGATAGAGGTGTCAGCAGAATTATTTTCTGGTTAGGGCTCTGTTCCTGGAATGCAGATGGCCACCTTCCTCTGTGCTTTCACATTTCTACATGGCCTCTTCTCTATGCAGAAGAGGGAGAGGGAGGGGGAGGGGGAGAGGGAGGGGGAGGGAAGGGGAGGGAAAGAGGCAGGGGGAGGGGGAGAGGGAGGGAATCTTGTGTCATTTCATCCTCTTATAAGGGAACCAGTCTATTGGATTAGGGCTCCACCCTTTCAAATTCATTAATCTTAATTACCTCTCTAAAGGTCTTATCTGCAAATATAGTCACACTTGTTAAGACTTAAAGGTATGAATTTTAAGATGGAGCACAAATCAGTCCACAGCAAGCTCATATTGTGCTTGCTCAACTAAATTCATATTGAATATAATTGAGCCTAACTTGTTTTACAAAAATAAATGGCTCATTTACATACCCTGAAACAAAATGGTCACAGGGACTTTGGTGGTTGATAGGTAACCAGCATTGCTGTATTTGCTAATATTCTAACGCTTCCTTCACACCACTGAGTCATTGGAATGATTTTGAAAAATAGTCAGTAAAGGGATTGTGTTTTGATATGCTACTGTTTTAGTGGTTTTCAATAACCAAGCTAGCTTTACTAATAATTTTAATCACACAAATCATCACTTCTAAGATGATGATGTTCTTAGAAAATGAGTGACTTGTATGCAGGACCTAGCACCTTTGCAAATCAGTTGACAGAATTTAACAGATCCAGAGAGCTCTCAGTTATCTTTAGAATGAATTTATCTTACTAATCTCTTTCAAAGACTACATTAGGAATAAATTCTAGTTCTTACTCAGCTACCTCAAACATAAAATCCTTTGTAGCCATAGTTTGGCTAAATCAGTGGTTCTCAAAGGGTGTTCCCTGGATCAGCAGCCCTCCTGGGGATTCTGAGGCATTCAAAAATTTGAGAATCTCAGTTTGGTCAATAGCTCCAAATTCTGTCTTCACATTATCACTGGGAAAGCTTTTGAAAAATGCTACTGTCACCCCCAAACATTATTTAATTGTTATGAGGTTGGAATTAGGCAATTTGATTTTTAAAAGTTTCCCGGATGATTCCAATGTGCAGACATGGTTGAGAATCACCATTCTAGATTAATTTGCATGCCAAACAGTGGAATACTAATGGGGCAAATGCAAAGATGAAATCCTGCCACTTGTAACAACGTGGATGGACCTGAGAACATCATGTTAAACAAAATAAGCCCGACGGCCCTGGCTGGTGTGGCTCGGTTGGGCTTCGCCTTGTGTACCAAGAGGTTGTCCATTCAATTCCCAGTCAGGGTGTATGCCTGGGTTCCAGGGTCGATCCCTGGTAGGGGGCGTGCGTGTGGCAACCAGTTGATGTTGTGCTCTCACATAGAAGTCTCTCTCTTTCTATCTCTCCCTCTCCCTTACTCTCTCTCTAAAACTCAATAAACTATTCTTTAAAAAAATAAGTCAGATGAAAAAGTCAGAGGATTTCAGTCTTATGTGGGGATATAAAATTGAAAGCAACAAACAAACAAAAACTCATAGACACAGACAGCATATGGTAGTTACCAGAGGGAAAGGGGGATGGAGGAGATAGTAAACGATAAAGGGGTCAAATGTTTGGCGACAGAAGGAAATTTGTCTTTGGGTGGTGAACACACAATGCAATACTTACGGATGATGCCCCATAAAATCATGCACTTGAAACCTATATAATGTTATTAACCGATGTCACCCAAATAAATTTAATAAAATTTAAAAGGAAAAACAAATGAAAGGAAAATATCTCTATTAAAAATTTCTGAAGTTGTAAGACTTTGTAACCCTTAGCAGTTAGGAAGGCCAGGATCCTTTTAAGATTAGGTGGGTTTTTTTCTGTTTTCTAATCTTCCTTTGACATTTTTTTAATACAGTTGCATTGAGTTATTAACAAAATACAATAAAATTTATTCTTCGTAGGTGTACACCTGAATGAGTTTTGATAAACGTGTATAGTCATGTAACCACACTACATCAAAGCAGAAAATATTCCATTCTCCTCCGAATGTTCCCTCCTCTTGCTTTATAACTATTGTCAGGTCCCTACTTCCAGTCCCTGGAGACACTGATCTGATTTCTTTCTTTATAGTTTTACCTTTTCCAGAATATCATAAAATTTCCAGGAATCATACAGCAAATAGCCTTTTGCATTCTCCCTTCCCTTACTTAACGTACTGATTTTGAGAATTATTTGTGTTGTTGCAGGTAACAGCAGTTCTTTCCTCTTTATTGGCTGTATCCCTGTACATATGCACACTGCTATTTGTTTATCTAGCCACCATTTGCTGGACATTTGGGAAATTTCCTGTACGGCACTCTTAGGAATAAAACTGCTATATACATTTGCACGTAGGTCTTGGTGTAACATGTTTTTATCTCTCTTGGATATATATATCTAGGAATGTGATTAATAAGTTGTAAGGTAAGGGTATGCTTGATTTAAAAAGAAACCAAGACATGCTTTTAAAGAGGCCATATAATTTTTATTGTCATAAGCAATATGTGAGAGATCCAGTTCTTCTGCATCTCCCAGGTACTTTGTTTTCTCTTAGTATTATATTTTCTTTTTGTTTATTTGTTTTTGCCATTCTAATACCTATGTAGATCTGTCTTGTTGTGATTTTAATTTGTCTTTCTCTGACTAATCATACTGAGTATATCTGCCATCCATATCTCTTCTTTTCTGTGTGTCTCTTCAAAACTTTGCCAAAATGTTTAAAGAGTGTTTTGTAATTATAGAGTTGGAAGAGTTTGTTATATATTTTGGACACTTGCCCTTTATGAGCTAAATTTTTTTGCAAATATTTTTCCCATTCCCCAATCCCCCCTAAAATTTCTTAACAAATGTTTTTCAGAGAACTGACATTTTAATTTTGATTCAAGACAAATAATGAATTATATATCTTTATTGTTTATATTTTTTGTCCTATAAAATCTATGCCTAAATCAAGGTCACAAAAACTTTCATGTGTTTAAGTTTTTTTATCTTTATTGTTGAAAATATTATAGATGTCCCTTTTTTACCCCCATTGATCCCCTCCACCCTGCATCCATCCCACCCCCAGGTCTTCCCCACACCAGTCAGTGTCTGTGTCCATGAATTATGCTTATAAACTTATAAGTTCTTTGATTAATCTCTCCCCACCCACACCCCCTCCCTACCTTCCCTCTGAGATCCCTCAGTCTGTTCCATGCTTCTATGTCTCTGGATCCATTTTGTTCATCAGTTCATTTTGTTTATTATATTCCACATATAAGTGCCACCATGGAATACTTGTCTTTCTCTGACGAGCTTATTTCACTTAGCATAATACTTTCTAGTTCCCTCCATGATGTCCCAAAGGATAAAATATCCTTCTTTTTTACAGCTGCATAGTATTCCTTGGTGTGAATGTCCCACAGCTTTTTTATCCACTCATCTACTGATGGGAACTTGGGTTGTTTCCAGATCTTAGCTATTGTAAATTGCGCTGCTATGAACATAGGGGTGCATAAGTTCTTTGTGATTGGTGTTTCAGGTTCCTTAGGATATATTCCTAGAAGTGGGGTAATTGGGTCAAATGGCAGGTCAATTTTTAATCTTTTGAGGAACCTCCATACTGTTTTCCATAGTGGTTGCACCAGTCTGCATTCCCACCAGCAGTGTACTAGGGTGCCCATTTCTCCACACCCTCGCCAGCATTTGTAGTTCATTGATTTGTTGTTGGTAGTCATTCTTACAGGTGTGAAGTGATACCTCGTTGTGGTTTTAATTTGCATCTCTGATGATTAGCGATGCTGACCATTTTTTCATATTTCTCTTAGCCATCTGTATGTCCTCTTTGGAGAAGTGTCTTTTCAGGTCCTTTGCTCATTTTTTAATTGTATTTTTTGTCTTCCTTTTGTTAAGTTGTATGAGTTCCTTACATATTTTGAATATCAATCCTTTATCAGATGTGTTGTTGGCAAATATGTTCTCCCACACAGTGGGCTGCCTTGTCGTTTTAGTTTTTGCCCATTGAGTGTGATGTTGGCTGTAGGTTTCTTTTGCTGTGCAGAAGCTTTTAGTTTTGATGCAGTCCCATTTGTTTATTTTCTGTTTCTCTTGCCCTAGGAATGAATCAGCAAACATATTGCTATGAGAGATGTCTGAGATTTTTCTGCCTATGTTTTCTTCTAGGGTTTTTATGGTTTTGTGTCTTACATTTAAGTCTTTTATCCATTTTGAATTTACTTCTGTTTACTGTGTAAGTTGGTGGTCTATTTTCTTTTTTTTTGCATTTACCTGTCCAATTTTCCCAACACCATTTATTGAAGAGACTGTCTTAACTCCATTGTATGTTTTTGCCTTCTTTGTCAAATATTAATTGACCATAATGATGTGGGTCTATTTCTGGGTTCTTTGTTCTGTTCCACTGATCTATATGTCTGTTCTTGTGTCAGTACCAGGCTGTTTTGATTATAGTGGCTTTGTAGTATAACTTGATATCTGGTATTGTGATCCCTCCAACTTTGTTCTTCTTTCTCAAGATTGCCATGGTTATTTGGGGGTTTTTTTTAGTTCAATATAAATTTTTGAAGTGTTTGTTCTAACTCTGTGAAATATGCTGTTGGTATTTTAATAGGGATTGTATTGAATTTATAGATTGCTTTGGGTAGTATGGACATTTTAATAATGTTAATTCCTCCAACTCATGAACATGGTATAGTTTTCCATTTGTTTATATCTTCCTCTATTTCTTTTTTCAGTGTCCTGTAGTTTTCCAAGTAAAGGTCTTTTACATCTTTGGTTAAGTTTATTCCTAGGTATCTTATATTTTTAGTTGCAATGGTAAACTGAATTTCTTTTTACTTTCTCTTTCTGAGAGTTCATTATTGGTGTATAAAAATGCCATCAATTTCTGTGTGTTAATTTTGTATCCTGCTACCTTGCTGACTTCATTTATTAAATCTAGTAGTATTTTGGTGGAGTCCTTAGGATTTTCTATCTACAATGTCCTGTCATCTGCAAATAATGACAGTTTTGTTTCCTACTTTCCAATTTGGATGACTTTTATGTTTTCTTCTTGTCTGATCACTGTGGCTAGGATTTCCAGTACTATAGAAACTCTCAGCAAAGTGAGAATAGAGGGATCATACCTGGACAAAATAAAGGCCATATATAACAAACCTACAGCCAACATCACACTCAATGGGCAAAAACTATAACCATTTCCCCTAAGAACAGGAACAAGATGGGAGCATCCACTTTCATCACTCTTATTCAACATAGTACTGGAAGTCCTAGCCAAGCAATCAGGAGTGGGATTATTTCCTGAAGTTCTGTTCTGTTCCTCTGATGTATGTGTTTAACCTTATGACAATAATTTGTTTTGGCTTTTCTAGGTTGATTTTTTTTTTTTTCTATATAAATATTGGGTGAATTGTCCTGTGTCAGTTAAATCAATTAGCTGCATTGCTGTTTGGGTCTTTTATATATTCTTACTAATTTGTTGTCTATTTGTTCTACTGTTTACTAGGAGAAGAATGTTGAAGTCTCCAGCCATTTGTGGATTTGTCCATTTACCTTACTTTTAATCATTCTTTGTTTTATGCATTTATTTCAGTTATTTGGTTAAGTGTATACATGTCTAAGATTGTTAACTCTCTTGGTTAAATTAACTTTTAATTAGTATGTTATAGCCCTTTTTAACTCTGATAATTTTTCTTGTATTAAAGTATATTTTAGCCCAGCAGGTGTGGCTCAGCAGTTAAGCATCGACCTATGATCCAGGAGCTTGTGGTTCGATTCCCAGTCAGGGCACAGACTTGATCTCCAGTGGGGGTGTGTGCAGGAGGCAGCTGATCAATGACTCTTTCATCTTTGATGTTTCTCTCTCTCTCCCCCTCTTCCTTCCTCTCTCTGAAATCAATAAAGATATATTTTAAAAAGTATATTTTATATGATAATAACCAATGCAGCTTTATTTAAATAGTGTTTCCTGGATATGTGGGTTTTCATTTTTTTTTTTTTTTTTTTTGCTTTAAACTTGTGTTTGTATTTTAAAAAGGAGTTTCATGCAAAAAAGATAGAATAGGGTCTTTGTCAAATCAGACAATCTGATTTTATTTGGAGTACTTAAATCATTTATGTTTATTATAGTTATTGATATACTTAGATTCAAAGATGCAGTCATGATAGAACCTTCTATTTGTGTCATCTGCTGTGTTCCAGTTTTCCTCTATTTTCTGACCTTCTGTATCAAGAATTTGTTATTGACTTCATTTTATCATCAGTATTAGTTTATAACTTTCATCTATTTTGTAATTATTTTTAGGTATATGCTAACAATATATATTTTTCAATTATAACATTCCACCTTTAAATTATATATATATTATTTCTTAAACTTCAAGTATAGTGAAAGAACATTAAGACAATATACCTCTGTTTCTTCCTTCCTTTTTTGCTATTGTTGTTATACATTTTACATCTGCATGCACTAGAAATCCCCAATATATTGCTACTATATTTGCTTTGTAAAGCCTTTAAAATTTTAAACATAACAGAAAAACAAAAATTTGTGTATTTTTTCTTTATTTTTTTTACCACATTTGGTGCTCTTCATTTCTTTGTGCATAGGCAAATTTCCATTTAGTAGCACATTCCTTCTGCATAAACAAAGTTCTCATAAGACTGAATTCTCTCAGCTTTTGTTTGTCTGAAAAATTCATTATTTCATTTTCATTTGTGAAAGATATTTTGCTCAGCTTAGAGTGTTGAGTCGATAGATTTTTATTCTTTCAGAACTTACAAAAGAATCACTCCATTTTCTTATTTTTTCATTAATTTTATTTGAATTTATTGAGGAGACATGGGTTAATAAAATTATATAGGTTTCAGGTGTACAGTTCTACACTACCTCATCTGTATGTTCTATTGTGCGTTCACCACCCGAAGCCCAGCCTCCTTCCCTCACCATTTATCCCCCTTCACCCTCTTCTACCTCCCCACCTCCCTTCCCCTTTGATAATCACCACACTGTTGTCTGTGTCTATGAGGTTTTCTTTTCTTAATCCCTTCACCTTTTTCACCGAGCCCTTCAACCCCCCTTTCCTCTAACAACTGTCCATTTATTTTCTGTATCTATGAGTGTGTTTTTATTTTTGTTTGGTTGTTTATTTTGTTCATTGGATTCCACATATAAGTGAAATGATATGATATTTGTCTTTGATTTATTTCACATAGATGTTTTCTTCTGCCAGAAAGTCCTGCACAATTCTTAATTTTGTTATAGGCTCACTTTTTCTGATTTGTTCCCACAAGGACTACACTGAAGGTTTCCTCTTTAACTTTGGATTTTGCCACTTGACTGTGATGTTTTAGTTACTACGTACGCATATTTTTGAGTATCATTTGTTTTATCCTGCTTCACTCTTTTTGCTTCTTGGATATATATTTTGTTGAATTCTATTGATTTTGAAAAAGTTCTTGGCCATTATATCTTTAACTATTTCTTCTGCCCTCTTTATAAGGATAAAAACTAATTTATGTGTCTCAAATTTTTATTAGTGTCTGAAATCTATATGAAACTACATATATTAATAAAAATACATCTGGTTAGAGCCCCAGCCCATGCAGGGAAAGCATCACAGATTCGATTTCCCTCAAGGGCATGTACCTGGGTTGCAGGTTTGATCCCTGGCCCCCATTGGGATGCATGCTGGAGGCAACTAATCAATGTGTGTTTCCATCGATGTTTCTCTCTCTCAATTCCTCCCTCCCTCTCTTCCACCCTCTAGAAATCAATGGAAAAAATATCCTCAGGTGAAGATTAACATTTCTATGTAGCCATTTATGATGTGACTCAAACAAATCACTTACCATTTAATTTCTGCATGTGTCATAGATGCTGCTGTTGATCACATTGACTGCCTCACACAATATGGAAAAGTGCTCTGAAAGCCAATACAATCCTCTTCACCTCCCAAAAATGTGTTGCTTTGTAGCATCTGCCAATTCCCACTGTTTAGCACCCATTCACAGACACTACTGAAATATAATAAAATAATAAGGGTGTAATAAATTCTGAATAGTATTACTTTTATTTTAATGTATTTTTAAAAAAATTTTTTTAGGACAAGTTTTAGTTTTACAACAAAATTGAGAAGAAGGTATGGAGATTCCCTGTGCACCCCCCGCATGACACATAGAGATAGTCTCCCCTGTTGTCAACATCACTCACTGAAATGGAGCATTTGTAACCAAGAATGAATCTGTACTGATGGACCATCTTCATCCAAAGCTTAGAGTTTACATTTGGGTTCAGTCTTGGTGTTGTACATTCTATGGGTTTGGACAAATATAAAATGACATATATCTATTATTATGATATCATCTGGAATATTTTCACTCCTCTAAAGATCCTCTGTGCTCTATCTATGCATCTGTCTCTCCATTAACTCTTGGAAATCACTGATTTTTTTCTTTCTCCATACTTTCATCTTTTCCAGAACGTCCTATAGTTGGAAACCTACAGTATAGTCTTTTCAGAAGGGCTTCTTTCACTTAGTAATATGTTCGTAATTTTCTTCCATGTATTTTCTTGACTTGATAGTTCATTTCTTTTTAGTCCTGAATATATTCCATTGTTTGGATGTCCCACACATTGTTTTTTCTCTCAGCTACTAAAAGGCCTCTTCTAGGTTTTCTTCTAAGTTTTGGCAATTTTGAATAAAGCTGCTATAAATAGCCATGTGCACATTTTTGTGTGGACATACATTTTCAGCCATTGGGTGAACACCAAAGAGTGTGATTGCTAGATTGCATGGTAAGAGAATGTTTAGCACTGCAAGAAACCACTAAACTGTCTTCCAAAATGGCAGCACCATTTTGCAATCCCACCATTCCTGTTGTTCCATGTCTTTACCAGCATTTGCTGCTGTGTTCTAATGTATTTTTTATTGTAAATTTATATAATTTAAATTTTAGTGATGGCAGACTTAACCACCAGCTAACCAAATTACTAAAAAAAAAAAAATTAAAAAATTAACAATTGACTTTCATGTGCCAGAGCAGCAGCCCCAGCCCACCCCCGTCCGGAAGACTAGGACTGCCTCTGTTTCTCTCTGGTACTCATGAATCTTTCTTCCTTGAGTCTGAAATCTCTGCCTTTCAACAATCTCCTTTTCCAAGTCTGTTTCCCCAGCAAAGCTATAGTCTCCACATTTTCACTTGACCTACTCTGTATATGGGTGGCTTCGGCCATTAACTCTTTTTGGAGATTTCTGTCAACCCTTCGGAGGATGCACCAAGATCGAGGGGTCTCTTCAGTTTCCCCAGACTCTTGACATCCTCTCCTCTTGCATTAGATCCTGAATAAACATGGGATTAAGTGACCTGCTAAGCATCATAGGACTTAGTGACAGAGCTGGGGCCACAATTGATTCTGCTGGCTTGTACATCCTCAGGCCTGGGAGGGCAGCCTGCCACTCGGGTGATTCGAACCAGAGCCTTGGGGGAGTATAAGGTGCCATTTCTTCTGTCACTCCAATCTGTGGGCTTGCTTTCTTCAAGGCGTCTACTTTAACACTATTTCAGAATTATTCCCAGCCTCTCAATATCTTTCAGGGCCATGACTGTCCCTTTTTGAGGTGAATAATCCATGATAATGAATATTGATTTCCAGTAAGTTAGACCAAGACAAAGTGTGTTGCTCTAGATTAGCCATGTGTGCCCCTTAATAGCTTGAGAAAAGGCTCCAGAGAATCTAATAAATAAACACCAGAGAGAAATAAAAAAAGGCACTGTGTTGCTAGGAAACCTGGCTAGGCACTTGTTTCATGATCAAGTCAATAAATGTAAAGCAAACAATGGCAATTGGTACCTCAAAGAAATACAAAATGCTTGCTAGAAAGTGACAATAAGAAAACTAAATGGTCTCTGGAGAAGGGAGACCTTGCTTCTTGCCACACATTAAGTTGAAACAAGTGCTTATTCTTTTTGTCTAGTCTCTCAGGGGCTTGAGAAACCTGCGGTGGTCACGGCAACGTTAATTACAGCAGTAGATGCTATATCATGTGCCAATTGTCCCATTGTTGTTTCCTTGCTCTTTGTGTGTGATGACAGACAAAGAAGGCTTTTCCATGGCAATGATCCACTAAGTGCCAGGGTTCATTTAGCTTGTGTGTACCCAAGGCCAGGGCCAGGGCCACTGATCAGTTCAGCCAACCCAACAGAAGACTGAGAATTCATTAAAACTCCTTTTGGAGCCTAGCAAATAAAACCAGTTGTTTGATTTTTCCCGTTTGCTTCACTGAATTTTAATCACCTAATTAAATGAAAATATTTTAAAATTGCCTTTATATGCTCCCAATTATGACTGGCAACATGGTGGCTAAACATGTAATAGAAGAAATGGCTTCCTTCCACAGATTAAGAAGTTTTGGCAGACAAACTAGTCGATTAGCCCGATTTTGACATTGGCACCTAGGGAACAGGGTCTGATAACTTACGTGTAGCCAAGAAAAATCAGACTTCAAAGAAAAATTTTATGGAAGTGATCAGGCCCTGGCCAGTGTTGCTCAGTGGTTAGAGCGTTGACCCCCACACCAAAGGTAGTGGGTTCGGTTCCCAGTCAATGGCACATACCTGGTTGCAGGTTCGATCCCTGGTGATAGTCAGAGTGCATTCCGGAGGCAACCAATCGATGTGTCTCTCTTACGCTGATGTCTCTCCTTCTCTCTCTCTCCCCCTCCCTTCCACTCTCTCTAAAAATCAATGGGGGGAAAAAGGAAGTAGTCAGAGTACATGATAATAACACTGGGAAGTACGTTATTGAGTCTAAGATGTGATTCCAGGTGCCTGGAACATGTAATTAGTCTAAAAGCTCAAACCCTGGTTAATAGAGACTTTGAGGTGGAGTTGGAGTGCCTACAGGTCATGAGCAAGAGGACGCCAAGCTTTTACTCTACAGATTAATGTACACCCGCATTTTCTTCTCACAGGATTCTAGTGCTCTGATTTGCTCATCAGTGACTTAAAAACCGAAGCAAACATTTCTTACAATGGACAAACAAAGAGGCTTTGGGGAGGCACGCCGCTGGGAAAGGCATCCTCAAATGCTGGGGAACTCAGGTGGGCCTTCAGTGGCTGGGAGAAGGTGCAGCTCGTCGAGGGCTGTCCTGACAGGCTCTAGGAAAGAACATCTTGAACTGGATTTTTTAGCAGGTAAAGAATTTAGATCAACAAAGAGATGAGTACTTTCCAGAAATGCCTGTTTTAGAACCACTGTTTTGTTGTGATAGAGATTAAAATTTTCTATCTGTAATACTAGCTATAATTTATTTTTCTAGCAAAATCAAACACCGACCAAGGCCTAAACACTTCTCACCACTTTTCCCCTGAGACCTCGATCTCGATTTGAAAGCACAGTAATGAAGGCTGAGTCAAATTCTACTGCTAAATCCCTTCAGGCTTGCTCTTGTCAACTGAATTATCAGCCTAGAGGAGGCCACCGTGTTTCTCTTCATTAATTCATGGAGCAATATTCTACATGTCAGCCTCAGTTTTTCTCCTGGGCTGACCTAATAATGTCAGCATTTAACTAGTCTCATTATCTTCACAAAGAATCAGGCACTCGAAAGATGCACATTTTTACAAAAGAATATATGACAAACTATGAGATCAAGATGTAAAGGACAGGTTTGAAGAGTCAATGTAGCTTTCAACCTCTAAATCCTGATCTCTTTCAAGCGTGCCCCTGAAGTATAGCTCTTATTTGAAAGGGATTCTGGCCCAAACTCCACCCTGGTAATGATAAAGTCTTCCCTAAGCTGGGCCCATAGCATTAATAGCGATTTATCTTCTGTGGCTCCTGCTGTAGGAGGAAGAATTGATAGTTTCTTTTATGAATGTTCATTCCTCTCCATAAACTTTGATTGAATGCAGATGGCTCTACAAACTTCTTTTTTCCTGCATTCTTTCCTTTTTTTCCAGTGTGGCAAGTGGTAGGGATGTGGGAGATTAAGGTCATCGCTCTAGCCTGTAGCTTTACCCCTGAGTCCTTCATTCTTAGTAATAATACGACTTTTCAGGAGCAAATCTTGTCACTTCTAACAGTGTCCTGCCCCAAATCTTTTGCCTACGCAATGCAATGCTTAAACCATTCTGGGATTGCTTGAACTCTGTGCTACATGGGAAGCCAGGGCTAGGTTTATGTTATGTAGGACAAAAATAAAGATAGCAGTTCAGCCTCTTATTGCCTTGATTATAGGCTCATGAGGCCAAGGAACACCTGCTGGTGGGAGCTTTGTTCCAAGACCTTCCTGATATTGAACTCTGTGAAAGAATGTTGAGATCACAGTTTTATTAAGAAAAAGTTTATATAATTTACTTTTTTAAGGCATCTAATTCAATAATTTCTAGTGCATTCCCAGAATTATGCATCTTATCAGAATCACTCCAAAAGAAACCCCCAGGACCTTTTAGTTGTCTTCTCTCAGCCCTCCATGCCCCTAGCCCTAGGCAAACACTAACATACTTTCTGTCAATTTAGATGTGACTAAGCTGAACATTTCATATAGTTGGATTCATATAACATCTGGTCTTTTTGTGACTGGATTCTTTCATTTAGCACAATATTTTAAGGTTCATCTGTGTTGAATAGATTCTTAGTTACTTTGGGTCTCCTTCCCCCTCCCAGCCGCTATGCAGCCTTCCACATGTGGGTAAGAGTTTTATTTCCAAACTACCAATCTGTTTACGGAGCTGCCCACTGCCTGCAGGAAGAAGTCTAACTTCCTTGACATTGCAGAACGAGTTCTTTTTTTAAAAAAATATTATCTTCACCATTTTCAAGAGTACAACTTAGTGGCACTAAGAACATTCACAATGTTGAGCAACCAATCAATCTCCAGAACTCTTTTCATCTTGCAAAACTAAAACTATGCCTGTTAAAGAACAACTCCCTGGTCCAGACCTTGGCAATCCTTATTAATACAGACCATTGACTTCTGTCTCTATTAATTTGACTAATCTTGGTACCTCATATAAGTGGTATCATAGAATATTTCTCTTTTTGTGACTTGCTCATTTTACTTAGCATAATATCCTCAAAGCCTATCGATGTAGTAGCATGTGTCAAAACTTCCTTCTTTTTTAAGGCTGAATATTATTCTATTGTATGTGTAGAATACATTTTGTTTGGCATCCATCCAGTGGTGGATACTTCGGTGGCTTCCTTTTTTTGGCTACCGTGAACAAAGCTGCACATTAATAATGTTGTACATAAGTATACAAATATCTGTTGGAGTCCCTGCTTTAAACTATTTGGGGTGTATACTAAAAGGAATCAGGATATGTCACATTAATATATGTCATTTAGGCATAAGAATTATTATGATATTAAGATAATTGGAAGTCAGCAGTTGCAGGAGGATTTCTCTATTCTCTGATTATTTGCCTACATCAGGGCATATGTTTCCATTCATGAGGTGGCATACATTTCCTTTGTAAAGGCTTCCCCTTGTTCTATACCAGGTAGAGGAGAGTGACTCTTCTCACCAGAGACAGAAAACCAGAACTGAGATGACTGCATAAATAAACCTTACTAAAATTGCCCAAACTTCCATTAGTTTCCCCCCATATATTTCCTAATCGCTTCCACACCATTTATCCTGCCTCGAAGCCTAACCCTTTTTTTTTTTTTTTTTTAATATGTTTTTATTGACTTCAGAGACAGGAAGGGAAAAGGAGAGAGAGAGAGAGAGAGAGAGAGAGAGAGAGAGAGAGAGACATCAATGATGAGAGAAAATTATCCATCCGCTGCCTCCTGCACGCCCCCTACTGGGGATCGAGCCCACAACCAGGACATGTGCCCTGATTGGGAATAGAACTCTGACCTTTTAGTTCATGGGTCAATGCTCAACCACTGAGCCACATCAGCTGGGCCCAAACTATCTTTTACTGTTGTTAAAATGGTGAGTAAGCCTCTGAGTTTAACTACTTCATTGAGCTTCACTTTTTCTGTGAACTTCCATCGACATAAAATATTAATAAAATTGCCTTTTCTCCTGTTAATCTTTCTTTTGTTAATTTAACTTGCAGGTCTCCAAATCCTAAACCAAAGAGAGTAGAGGAAATGTTTTTCTTTCCCAACAATACCTAGAAGAGAAAATGCGGGATCATATAGTAATTCTACTTTTAATTTTTTTGTGTGGAACAACAATACTGTTTTTCACAGTAGTTGCAATAGTTTATATTTCCACCATTAATGCACAAGGTTCAAATTCCTCCATATCCAAGCCAACACTAGTGTTTTGTTTTGTTTGTTTGCTTTTATTTTCTGGTAGCCATGCTAATGTGGGTAAGATGGAATATCATTATTATTTCTATTGGCATTTGATTTTATTTGTTTTGAGCATCTTTTCATGTGCTTATTGGCAATTTGTATATTTTTTTGGACAATGTCCATTCAAATTATTTGTTGATTTTTATTTGACATTTTGTTGAGTTGTATGAGTTCTTTATATATCCTTATCATATATATAATTTACAAATATTTTTTCCAATCTTGTGGGTTATTCTTTTCATTCTCTTGTGTCCTTTGATATAGAAATAAAAAATCTTTACATGTCTTGATAATGTGGGTAAAGTTTCATTTCATAAAACTGTTGTTCAACAATATCCATAGAAGAGTTTGGGTTCTTCCCCTAATTTTAACACTCCTGGCCATTGTCGTTACCTCCCCCACATCCCACCCAAGCACAGTTTGTATTGTGGGAAGGAAATCCTATTAATTGACTTCGATTTGAAGCCTCTTCCTAGAAATCAGTGAAGGCAGCCTTTCAAAGAAACCAGAGACTAAAGCCCTGGTTAGTTCATTAGCAGATACTCTGTCTTGACTCTGCTTTCAGATTCTGTTTTTGTCAGTTTGGCTTGGCTGCTACTTTTCTGTGAGTCCTGCATTGTATATCCTATGTGTCCTGATTCTACAACAGATTATACCTGACACTATCTGCTACTTGTCTCACATCTGTCTGGTATATGAATATCTACTGCAGACTTCAAAGTTTCTGCCTCATATAAATGAAGATCCTAACCATAATGCTTTTTTCTTAGAGTGTTTTTGCTCTTATTTTTAAGATGAATGGATTTATTCTATATAAAGCATTTAGTAACTCCCTGTTAAAAAGCATAAATGTTTACTGCTGCTGATGCCACTAAAACACAATTCACATTATGATTCCCAAAGTTCGCTGCATGTTTGGGCTGCTGCACCACTAATTAGTTATCCATTGCATTCTTGGTGATTGCTGAGCATCTTCACTGGCCTTGGGCTGCCTGGATCTTAGCTCTAGTCTTCTTATTACATAATAATATAAAAAAATAAAACGCCAACCAAGAAATCCTGCCTGACATCCAGTTAGTTGTATTAATAGTTTGTTTCTAGTTAAATGCTATCTTAACTGACATAAGAAACAAAGAATGACTTTAATAATAGATGGATAAGTGTCTATACCAAATGTCTACTTCTAAAATGCCTGGGCGTTGGTGACCTCTGGTATGATTTATCCACTTAGAGGAAAGTGAACACGTGGACCAGAAGAAATCAATGCCTACTGTCTACTAAGAGCAGATTAATGGCTTCGTTTCCTTACCAATGGGGTCAAGAATTATAAGAGAAAGAGGAAGCCTGGGTATGCCAGGTATGGTAAGCTAAGAGATGACAAGAGATTGAAGGCAGTTCCTCATGCCTGGAGCATAACTTTAGTCACTGGACACTTACACAGTATCCCAGGATTTAGAAAACCTGGTTGGCAAACCCTCCATCTTTAGAAAGGGCCCTATTCCAAGAGATAGCCAAAAAGAGTAGAATTGGGGCAGAAATTCATTTCTTCCATGGGCAGAAGTAAAAACATAAGTAAAAGGAGATCTTTTTATTCTTCAAAAAACAATAATGAAAAAGCAAACAGTAGAAGGAAAAGTTAATAAATATCAGTTTTTTTAGAGTCCAGTAATTATCATAATATCACCTCAAATCACATACAATCTTTGTTTTTTGTGGTTTTCCCCCCCAAAATATAAAGTTTCCCAAAATTGTTCAAAATTCATCTATCTCTTCTTTTTAGTACTTATCTGTAATGGTTATATAGAGAAACTATATTTTCTATACATTACATCCAACTTCAGTCCAGAAAATGGGGCAGGAAGTTATTTGGATTGTCCCCTGTGGCATATGATTCACATTTGAGAGTCCAGCCCAAGTTCAATCTTGAGTTTTTTATTATGCAAGAGAGTAAGTTAGAGAAGTGTGTTTAATTATTCACTCAATGATAAAAAGCTTTAATGTTATGATCAGAAGCAATGCAGAGATATTTGGCCATGACAGGAATTGATAGACAAACATTTATTTTTTCTGTTGGGTCAATATTTCTGAAAGAGATTGAAGTCATGTTATTTTCAAAAGTTTGATGAAGCAGTTAGGAAAAATAGGAGAGAAGTAAAGGAAGACTGCTTCTAGCTACCAAAGCTTTAGAACATACCTGAATCTCAGTTTATTTTCTTCTGCAGCTGTAAAACTGACAGCACAGTTCATTTCCCATCCCACAGCCACTTGTCTCCCAGACGTCATTTACACCACCTGCCCTCAGCGTATAATCAAAGGGGTCCAGCTTTCCTTTCTCTCCACCGCCATTACAAGATAGCATGGTCATTTTATAACGGAGGGTCACTGGGGGAAAAGACCACAGTTTGTATCAGTCATCAGGCCCCTAAAATCCCGGTGCTGAACATATTCCCTCAGCTGTGCTCCTTTCCATGGGCAGAGCATCACTTCCTGCTCCCCTTGTTCATATAACTCAGAGGTTTTATAACTGAGCAGATGGAAAGAATCCAATATTTCCATCTATTTTGAAAAGGTTTCATTGGGATTGATACTTGCAGGAGTCATTTTAGAAGAGCTGGAATTACCATAAAAAAAGTATGACTATCAGGGCTTCCCTAAAACCTTGACAGCTCCTAAGACAAGCAAAGAAACGCATGCAATTTTCTTCTGTTTGCCAAAACCTCTTCTCTAAATTAACCAGGGAGCGTAGACTTTAGCCCTGAGAAAGCTTGAATGGATGTCATGTTACTCACTCTGCTTAAATAATCACACAACTTCTTTAGACTTTGGAGGTGTGCCCATAGTAACTTTTCTTGCAAACAGATAAGAAATAGCAAAAATAAGTAATTTACAAAAGAATAAATACAAATAGCCCATTTTAAAAAGTTTTTTAATCTCACTATTAATAAAAAAAAAAATAATGGAAACTAGATCAGGACATCAGTATTTGACTATTCAACCACACTTTTTTTACATAATAATACCCATTATTTACTAGGCTATAGAGAAATAAACACTCTCATGTTAATGTAGTGTTAAAATTTATAAAATATTTTGGTGATCAGTGTCAAATTCTTAAAGTGGATAAAGTGACTCCACTTTTATAAACTTATCTTAAGAAACCAAAAAAAAAAAAAAAAAAAGCACAAAATACGTATATAAGCATTTTTAATAATGCAAAAATAGGTAAGTTTTACATATCCTGATTAATGGTTCTAGTTATATAAGCTATGGCATTTCCATACAATACACAACAATGTACTTGCCTTAGTTTGCTCAGCTGTCATAACAAAATACCATAGACTGGGCAGCTTAAATAACAGAAATTTATTTCCTCGCAGCTCTGAAAGCTGGGAAGTCCGAGACCAAGGGGCTGGCCATTTGGTACCTGGTGAGAGCTCTCTCCTTGGCTTGTAGGCGGCCACTTTCTCATTGCATCTTCATGTGGAATTTCCTCCGTGAATACAGGTTGTAGAGAGATCTCTCTCTTCTGCTTGAAAGACTGTTAGCCCTATGGGATTAGAACCTCACTCTTGTAATCTTTGATTTTAATCACTTCCTCAAAACCCTACTTCCAGATATCATCGCATTAGGCTTCAACATCCGAACTTGGGGTGGGGGGCCCAACTCAGTGCATAACAGCAGTCATGGGAAATAGAGACCCGTTGTCCAGTGAAAAACTAATCTAAAAAATAGTCACCTTCCAGTGGTTATTAGGGAGCGAGCAGAGTGGAAACGGACTGCAGATGTGATAAAGGCCTGCGGCTCTCCAAAGATCAACTCTACGCAATAAAATCGCATTTCTTAGCATTTCATTTCTGTTGTTGGGCTCCCTTGACTTCTTTCGTTTGCAGCTTCAGGTAATGCTCCCCAGGACAAGTTCCCACTGGGTTTTATCAGCAGCTGGGTGACCTGGAAACCTGTTTACTCAGGAGTTGTGGGCGAAAGAGACGCATCTGAGAAATGAAGGTCCCTGTTGACTGTGAGATATTGCGTCCCAAGGTCATTGTCCGTATGCGAAGGAGGAAACAGAGCCATTTGCCTAGAAGCCTGTCAGAGGAGGTCAAGGTGCTTCCAGTCATCCTTAAAGTCACAAGAAAGATTAAGAAGTTAGGCACTGGGAATATCGGGGAGAACAGTGAACAGCATGATTACCTAACCCCTATGCTGACACCTGAAACTAATACAAAATAATATCGAATGTAAACTTGAATTTTCCCTCTCCACCTACGTGTGAACTTTGAACATGCCCATTAACTTTCTATTTCAAGGATATATTTTAAGCTTACCTATTTTAAATTTTATGTTAGAGGGAAACAGTCCAACAAATTAAGTCTTCACATAAGTCATATTTAGAATAGGTACAATGTATTTTAATTACGTGTTTAGCCCTAGCTTCCAAATATTTATTTAATGCTCAAAATATTCTCAAGCTATTATTATAAAGTCTCAAATATTTTTAAAGGTTATATAAACTATCTTGGAGCACCTACCACAGTATACTAGGTATGTAATATTTTTGTTGGATATAAATAAAATAAAATTCAAACAAAACAGTTTAATTTCCTATTATCCATTTGACAAGTGTGAAAACTAAAGCACAGGTAAGTTATTTAACTTGCCAAATTTTTCACAGCTACTTAACTAATTTTCAGTTTAATGTTCTTCTAATGCAACGATAAAATCACATTTATGAACTGTAATTCCCCACGTGGCAGAAGTGAAAAGGTGTAGCAGTTTATTTTTCTCTAAATTTTCATTGTAACACAATTCTTCTGAGAAATGCTTACGTTCCATTTCCACTAACTGTTCCTAAAATGTCTACTTTTCTTACATTTTCCTTTTTTTAATTTTTTCTTTTAGATCACTCCAACCTAAAGCTAAAGAAACCTAAGAAAATCAGTTCTATTTTCTCTGCATCCCTCCATCATAAAATTAACTAGTCGATTGGAGAAAACGGGCCATGTGGCCTATGTGAGTTCCCCGTGCAGTGTGCCAGCTTTCAGCTCTCCTTCTGAGATCCAGAGCAATTTATTTTGAGAAAATAACTGTTCTGGTGTCTTGGTCTCTGTGCTTTGCCTTTTTTTGAAACTTGAAATACTCTGAGACCTTTTATTAACTTAGCTAAAATGAGTCCCCTCCGAGACCTGTTTTGTAGCTTTATAAAAGTTTTCACTTTCCCCTGAAGTGTCACAAATGTTATCAGTGGAAGCTGTGAAAAGTGTATAGCGCTCTTATGTCCTGTAAAAATTATATTCCCCAAACAATTTTTTTGCTACAAATAAATTTCAGTGAGTGTTGTGGTTGCTGAACATTGAAATTAGAAAGCAGCTTCTCAAATTGTAAGATCCATTGCTGCTTTCCCCTTTGCAGGGAAGTTCTCTGCAAAGACCTAAACAAAGAGTAAGAACTGGCGGTGGGGGCGACACTATTGTGCATCTTTTAGTTTCCAGTTTCTGGTTATTCTAATCGTCTAAGTGACACAAATCACCAGTGGAATCTGTCATGAATAATTGTGACATTGTTTTCATGGAACTTACCACTGACCAGGTGTTCCTTTGGTGTCTAGGATCCGGCATTATTCATTTATGCCCAGTACCTACTTATCTATGATAGTAGGTGAAACTGAAAGGTCATTTTAATATCAGAAAGATCATATGACGAAGTCTCAGAAATTGTGCTTAAGCTAATTTTAACTGTGTTGTTTCTTAGTGTTTTGTTGTTATTGGTGGTGGAAATGGTACCAAATGCTACCTCAACACCTTAGATAAAAATAGACCATTTTATAAAATTGTGTGGATACTGCACCACAGTCAGGGTCAGAGAGATCTAGTTATTATTAGAAACTAAAACCGAAGAGCCACACTTTAGTGTCCCTTTTTCTGGATTGTGTCATCCATTATTTCCTCTCCTCCAGTGTCTCTTCAATGTTCTTTTTCTTCATATCTGTGGCCTTTCTTCTCCAGACACATAATAGAAGATAGCCACCGAGCGTTCACATATATCTCAGACCCAACAGAACCTCTAAATCCCAATTCCTCTTATCTGAGATGAGCTACCTTCCAAAAATCGAATGTTCCATTCAGCCTGTCCCTAGGAGATCAACACATTGGCACCAGGGTTTTCCCCAGAGTGATTAATGGTGATTCAAAATAGGTATCAGTGAAGATATTTCCCTGAAATCATAAAAATGTTATGTATATAAAGTAAAATTAATTTTAAAACGTCCATTGACACAACTTTAAGCCCTGCCACTTGGATTGCTTCTCTCTTTTCAGGGCCTCTTCTGTGATGGGAGCGTGGATTCCCGGGCTCCGGGGGCTGCTTGGTACTTGAGCAGCGGGAGCTGAAAGTCTCTTCCCAGCAAGCTCGACTCACCTCCGTTTCCTAGAACCATCTCTGGGACAAGCCCAGGAAGCGCATCTATCAGCCTCATTACGTTGCCCCATTAAACACTTTAAAGCCTGTTGGTCTTTGGCTCTTAATCTCAAGTAATTATCACTTAGGAGCACTGAGTACCTCCGGATACTGGTCTTAATTAGTCACTTAGAGGGCAATTCCCTGCAGCTAATGAAATATGAGAAGGAAGCCAACTAAGCAATAGAAATATTTAAGGCAGGGCCTTGATTTTCACCTTTCTGTCACAGTGGTAAAATACCAAGTGACAGATTTTGTTCCTTGAAATATCTGGCATTTGAGTCAACTCGAATTAAACAACCAATCTAGTCAGTAATGAGCAGATGTGTTAGTATCACAGTGTAAAAAAAGAGCAAAGCTTGAACCATTTCATTTATATCTGCACTAATTACTCTTAATAATAATCTGAAAAATAGAAAGTGGTTGAAGTAGCTTACAGTTAACTTTTTCCACATATTATTGGCCAGAATTCAGTCATATGTCCCTCTACCTAAGTACAGGGAATAACCCTAGTAGTTATAACACTGCTTGTTGCTTAGTGTTTAATAAATATTTCCTAAATGGATCAGCATATAAGATAGATACCAGGTTTCTCTTATTTGGCATGGCGTTCTAGTTCTGAGAGTATAGCTGAGGTTCTATATTTTTTGGGGGAGGGGAGATTTTATGATTACCATCTGAAATCTAGTTTCCTTCTGTAAGGTAATTATTTTTGCTCCTTAAATAGCTCCTTAATAAATTACTAAGAAAGGAATAATTCATATACACACATTCACACATAATCCCAAATGACTGGGCACCTTATATATATTCTACACTGTTCTAAGTGCAATGAACAACACAGACAGAATATTTTCCCTCATGGAGTTTATATTCTAATGTAAATACATAAAAGTAAGATACAATAGCAAATGTGTTTTATTGTAGGGTTACCATGCCAAATCTGGAGGAACCGTCATCCAAAATTTGTTTGAGATGTTGAGACTGATGACGTGGCACACATAAAGAGGGTCGGATTGAGTCCCCGAGGAGCGCGGAGCAGGGCTCTCTAGCAGGGACACGGGCAGGAACGGGCCTGGTCTTTATTGCTCGGGTGGGGCTGGCTGGTGGTCCTGTGGGTAGGGGCTCGCAGAGTTTGAATTTCCTGCCAATGCAAACAGGGAGCATCAGGCTGACTTGCCAGCTAGCCCAAGTGTGGGGCACAAGAGGAGAAAAAAGGAGGTAGTGAGGTTTTAGAGCTGTTAGCAGTTAAACATAAAAAAATTGTGTCAGATTCTCCATTACATTTGTATTATTTTATGGCATGTGCTAAGGAGAAACATTTAGTAAGGCAGAGTAATCCATAATTTTGACAAGGTTGCAGTATAGATAGGGTGGCCAGAGAAGTAATCACTAGTGCCTCATAAGTGCCAATTCCTAGCTTCCCGGGCACATCACATCCTCATATTCTCAATATGAAGTCATCAAAAATTACTGCAGTCCTATTTCAGAGGCCAATTAAAATGGCATTGTGGACCAAAAAGCAGTTGAGTGTTACTGTTCTTGTTGAACTCTCTAATTCTGACTGCAATTGACTTTTTCAAGGCACCAGATTTCTCAAGAAATTCAATTTTACTTATTTATTTTTTTTTAAACATATCTTTATTGATTTTAGAGAGAGGAAAGGAGGGGAAGAGAGAGAGATAGAAACATCAATGATGACAGAGTCATTGATCGGCTGCCTAGCCCGCAACCCGGGCACGTCCCCTGACCTGGAATCGAACCCCGATCTCGTGGATCTTAGGTCGATGCTCAACCGCTGAGCCACCCCCAGCCAGGCAAGAAATTCAGTTTTAGAGAACCCTCTAAAATTTTCTAATAGAAACAGTCAGGGTGGCCTTCTCTAAGTCAGCTCACAGTTGTCTTTGTCTAGACATTAAGGTTATCCACATCCCGAGAATACTCACTGGTTAATTACCAGCTG
Organism: Miniopterus schreibersii; assembly: GCF_964146895.1. NCBI lineage: Eukaryota > Metazoa > Chordata > Mammalia > Chiroptera > Miniopteridae > Miniopterus > Miniopterus schreibersii. The sequence goes on along the minus strand of NC_138108.1, from coordinate 73,881,377 downwards.
CTTTTGTTCACCTCAAAAAATTAACCCTTTAAGCCCATCATTGCTTCCATGAGTTTTCAAATACAAGCATATAGAACAGAACTCAGATATCAGTCCACAAGGATGGGTTACATATGTGAACTAAGGGTCAAGAATGTCCTAGCTATCTCATGATTGTACTAAATTAAATAATTATAATACGATTAGCAAAATAACAAAAATAATAAACACAGTCCATACCATGTGTCAACTATATTAATTTTCTATTATTTCTGTAATAAACTGCCACAAATTAAGAGGCTTAAAACAATATGAATTTATTATATTACAGTTCTGAAGGTCAGATGTCCAAAGGGGGTCAACGAGATTGCATTTGCAGTCCTTTCTGGAAGATTTCGGAGCATCCACTTCCTCACTCATTGTTGTCAATGAGAGTTTACTTCTTTGTGTAGAAATGGAGTCTCCAATCCCTTGCTGGCTGTCAGCTAAGGAATGTTCTCAGTTTCCAAAAACTTCCTGTATTCCTGCTTGAAGGTAGCTCTGGTGGATCGAATCCCTCCCACTTTGGCTCTCTCCTGCCCTTTCTTCCAACGTCACAAGGACCTGCATGATTACATAGAGCCTATCTGGAAAATCCATGATGATCTCCTCATCTCAAATCTATAACCTGAATCACATCTTAAAAATCATCATTTCCGTGTAAAGCATTTACAGGTTTGGAGGGTTAGCCCCTGGCACTTTTGTGAGCCCATCATTCTGCAGGCTACACCAAGTATTATAAAGTCCAATCCAAATTGTGCTGCTAATTCAAAGTCTTCCTCCATGATAATTTATCAGACTCTTTGTACTTTATTATCATTATTCTTGTTTGGAACATCACTCAAGAATTTTTGAAGAAAAAAATGTCAATAGTATTTCTAGTGACTATAAGAAGAAAACCGAGATGGAACCTGTGGCAATATATTTGATAACACACCAGAATTCTGGATAGAACTGAATCAAGCATCACAGTTTACAGAATGTGCAATATAAAGATAATTTCAAAATCATACCCTCTAAGTGATTTATTTTTTCAGTAGAAGCTTGGCTTGAGAGAAGAAATCAGTGAGCCCTTTCAGCGATGGAGAACTTGGCTTTAAGTCCCAGAGATGGGGGACTAAAAGGATAGTAAGGATGGTAACCTTCACTTGCGTTTATATTATTATTTATGCTTCAGTACCTGGAGGCATATATTGTTACATTTTTTTCCCTTCTCCTCTACCCAGAAAAAAAGAGAAGTATATGAGGCCAAAACAACTATGTTCATAAAACATGTAAATGATTCTAAATCTCTGCAAATGCAGAGCAACTTAGTGACAGAGTGAACTAAGTAATGAAAGCTAAAATTATTCAGTGCTCATTTCTGCCAAGGCCTGCTCTAATTGTTTTAAATATATGAGCTGATTTCAATTCCAAGGAAGTGTATTATTATTTACCTACTTTAAATATAAGGGACCCGAGGCAAAGCGATATTAAGTAACTTTCCTAAGGGAATGCAGCTGGAGGGCAACAGGGCTAGAATTTGAACCCTGGTGGTCTGGCCTCTTAACTGGGAATTGCTGTATGACAATTCCTAGTCAGATTTTCATTTCATTTCCTTCCTCCGACAGTTTCTTGCATCACTCTTTGATTTCTTTCATCCCTTTGTAGACACATAGGGGGGAACTCTACACGTCACTCATCCAATAGCCATCTCTCTCTCTCCAGGTTGCAGGTGATGGCGAGAGCAGAGATAAGTGACGATCTGTCTTATCACCCTGGTTGCATCACTTACCTTGCCTCCAGCAGGTAACATCTTTATTTTAGGTTTCTTTCCTAGAGCGGAGATGTGGAGGAACTGCAAGAACGATATACATGTGACTTGAACCACTGTGAATCGACTGATAAATCTTTAAGGGCCATATGGTGGTAAAATACTTCAAAGGATACACAAACTGTAAAAACAGATTTAGGAGTGTATTCTTCCGGTAATATGCCAGCCTTGACATGAATAACTGCCATTAGCATTAAAAAGAATTTCCAGGTTAAATCTCCCAGGAGAAAGGATCCAAACCCTACCATCTATCTCACAGACATACTAAATTATTTCTTATGGAGCATGTGGAATTGCTCGAGTCCAACATCCAAACGGAGGCTGTAGAGTTTTAGTGGCGATGGTTCTTAAGGAGGGGGGGAAGAGGGGGAGCTTTTCACAACCATTTAACAAATTAATGATCCAATATAACTAGAATCTACTCCTTCCCTATAAACTAGAATAGTGTCAATTATTCCACCAGTAGCAGGAAAAACAGCTTGAGGACAACTGAACACAAAATCTGGATCATTACAGAGATGTTTGAAGACATATCAGAGGCCACAAGCAGGAAACATCTTATTTTGTAGCGTGTGTAGTTTTACTGTTAACACCTTTCCCAGATGAAGACTGCGAAAGGTGGCGTGTGTCCTTGTCTCTGCTGTCTCTGTCATCCTCTACTTGACATGAACAAGATCCTGTTCGAGCCAGGCAGGCTGCTGACATAGTCGGAGTCCAGACGTGGGTCCCATAAAAATAGCGAGGCTTTCAAACTCCTACTCATGCATTTGACACCTTCAGTGAAAGGGCAATTGCTAAAAATACGATGTTTCATTACAAGCTAAATCTGTAAAATTGACAGAATACCATTTAAACATGGTTGATGAAAATTTGATAATATTATTTATTCATCTCTAAGCTCACTCTTGCCTAAGAGTATGCCTTCTACTCTCTGAATACAAAGTTTTGGGTGGTTTGTTGTTGTTGTTTTCTCTCTTTTTACTTTAATGTTGGTAATTATATTCCTCCCCCAATAGCATGAGCTGGACCTGCCCCATGGTCCCTTGCTTAGCCCAGCTCTGTGCACCTGGCAGGAGTCCCGCGCCAGTGTATAAAGCAATATTGGATGACTTCAGTATTCAATGATCGAAATCAGTTTCCTCCCTCACCCCTGGTTCAGGTCTCCAGCATTCATTAAATTCCTTAAGTATTTTGACAAAACTAAAATTACTACACGTCTTTCCCTGACTTTATTAATTAGAACATGTTGAGATTAGAATCAAAGAAGGTGTGATGCATGGTGGCTACGTGAGCGGCAGTTTCTGTTGGCGTCGTGGTGAGGGGCCAGCACTTCTGCAATTCTCCTTCCCAGGGCGTTATGGTAACGAGATGACTGCCCAGCCCTAAGCATCATTTTCCACCTAACGCAGAAAGAGGGGGAGATGACACAGTGAAAATCAAAACAGCAGAGTGATAATGGGCTGAATCTTATAGACTTAATCCATTTCTTATGGGCCCAAACTGCGTGTACTGGCTACACAGAGCTGTAAGGTACACTAGGAAATACAGAGTCTTAGATTTTAAATCTCCTTAGTTAAAGGCAGGAGGAGGAAAATGGGTTGGAAATGGCTTTGGGGAAGCAAATCACAGTAGCTATTTGAAATATAACTTCGTTTTGTTTATATTAAAGCTGTTTCTTTCAATACTTAAGAAGTAATTCAACTATCTAGAGATTTTGATAAAATAACTTGGATTTTTACCGTCCATACCTTCCTTGCAGCCTTTGAGCAAATCTCACTTTTTCCTTCCAATATCCTGAATTATTAATCTTGTTAGTTTGAGTTTATATAAAGGCACACTATTTGTTTTGTAATTGACCTTTCAACTCCAACACTCCCTTAAAGCACATCTATGTGTGGAGGTAGCTTGGGTAGAAGCTGTTTCATATCTATTTTCCCTTTGTGAATAGCTTTGTAAAATTGGCTTTAAACTTTATTCAATCCTCCTTGGCGCCTGAAATTGTCAATTAGCTGTGAAATGCCACCGTAGAGAATTTATGCATATCTGTTTATTTTAAATGAGTGTAATCATTCCTTCTACCAAGATTTCTAGATTTGTCTTATTTCTTAACCCACTAAGTAAGAAAATGTAGTATTCTCAGCTTTCATTCTTACGTGGTTCATCATGAACAGAATAGTTTCCCCACTTATCTGATTAATCTCTAATTGTATTTTGGCACCATGAGCTCCGTAATGTATTTGTGAGATTAATGCCTTGTTCCTCCTACCACCTCCTCACCCCACAAAAAACAAAGGTTATCTATGTCCTAAAAATATGTCACCTTACACGGCAAAAAGGACATGCAGATGTAATTAAGATAAAGGACCTTGGGATGGCAAAATTATTATGGATTACCCAGGTGGCCCCAACCTGATTATATGAATTTTTAAATGTGGAGAAACTTTCCCAGTTGTAGTCAGTCAAAGATATGAGGAAGGCAAAAGGATTAGAGAGACTGCAATGTTGCTGACTTTGAAAATAGTGGAGAAAGGGGGCCTTGAACCAAGGAATCTCAGTGGCATCTAGAAGCTGGAAAAGGTCAAATAATGGCTTTTTACCTACAGCCTCGGGGGAAAAAACGCAGCCCTCCTGACATCTGGGAACCTGCGTTCGAAACTTGACTTAATTGCGTTATTTTAAGGCACTAAGTTTGTGAAATTGGTTTATAACAGCAAAAGAAAACTTATAAATATATTGGTACCTGAAAGTTGAATGCTGCTGCAATAAATACCCAAAAATGTAGAACAGGTTTGAAATGGGACACCTGACAGAGGCTGGAAGAATTCTGAGATGCGTGATAGAAAATATCTAGGTTTCCTTGAACAGGCTCTTAACAGAAATGTGGATGTTAAAGAACCTGCCAGTGAGGGCTCAGAGGAAGTGAGAAGCATGGTAGAAAAACATGTCATATGAGAGAGTTCCTAAATTATTGTGCTCAGACTGTTAGTAGAAATATGAGCCTCAGAGTCCCTGCTGTTGGGAGCTCAGGAGGAAATGAGGAAATTGTTATTAGAAAGCGGAGGAAAGGGAATCCTTGTTACATAGCGGCCGTAAGCCCACTGCAATTGCTCCCTGCAGGTAGGTGGAAAGCAGACTTTATAAATGATGACACTGGAAATGCAGCTGAGCTGGTTTCTAAGAAAAGTGTTAGACATGTGGCCCCGCTTGCTCTTATAGTACAGTAAGGGAGGAGAGAGGTAAATCAAGGGAAGAACTCTTCAACAAAAATGAATTAGGATTTGATGATTTTTGAAATTTCCAGTCTATTCAGATGGCAAAGCAGCTGGAATTAAGAGATATCTTGTCAGAAAAGGGTACTCTGGAGGAAAGACTGAGGTTGTGAATGTACCGTCTTCCGCTAACATTTTAGAAAGATGAAAAGATGAGAGCACTCAGTCACACAAAGACTTTTTGAAGAGACTAAAGGTGCATCACACAGATCTGACCAATCATACCAGAGAACATCTCAGAAGCGTACAGGCATGTTTCCTCAGCCATGCCAGCAAAAACCAACACCAGAGAAGAAACTCTCTAGGAAAGACCTATAAATGAGACTAGATTAAGGGAGTGAATTCCCACTACATACACGGGAAAACCACATGGTTCTTGAGAATTTTATACAGCAGAACCTCTTTCAGCCTGGACTGAATGGGGTAGAAAGAGTATAAAATACTAGAGGCAGGAAGCAGACTGATAAACCTATGCAGCTATCAACACGCATGTGCTACATCCCCTGAACAAAAGGGGGAATGGTTGGCAGGCGGCTTGCAAGTGGAGGGGACCAAGCGGTGAGGCCAGAGGGTGGAGCCATCAGCCATGAGGATTAGTTCCAGGCCTTCAAAGCAAATGGAGTTTACCTGGCTGGATTTCCAAATCACTTGGTATGGTGACTCCTTTTCCCGTTTATGTCTGTAGCCGCTTTCCTATGTCCCTCTAACCATTATATTTTGGAAGCCAGTAAGTTATTTCTTAAGTTTTATATGTTCACAAATGGAGAGATATTGTTCCCCCAAATGAATAATACTTAGAGTCTCATCCAAACTCACTTTATATGATATTCAGGACTTTTGATCTGCTAAGATGTAAAAGTGATGTTGGATTTAGAATTGATCCTTAACATGCTGAGACTTTGGGAAACCTCAGGGTAGGATGAAATTCTTCCACATATGAGACAGATCTAAACTTTGGGAGCCCAGAAGGCAAACTGCGGTAGGCAGAATAATTGCCCTCTACAAAGATGTTCCTGCCCTAACCACTGGAACCTGTTTCCTTACATGGTAAAGGGTCTTTGCAGTTGTAATTAAGGTTAACAACCTTAAGATGGGAAAATTATTCTGGATTATCTTGGTGAGCTCAATTTAAAAGTGGCTGAATTACAAGCCCAACTGTAGTAATGCACAGCAGAGCAGGTAAACTGAAGACCCAAGTTTCTGTCCAGAGGACTTAAAAAGAAAGCTTCAAGAAACCATAAATCACCAAGGACATCATGTAGAGGAAGAGGCTAAGAAAAGATACCTAATAAAGTAGTTTATGTACTCCAGACTTCACCTCCCAACTCTGGGTATGAGAACTGATCCTAGTAACTATGCCAAAGACTTTGAGAACTGAATTAAAAGATAGACCACCACTTAAATTTCAGAATGACCATTAAATGGCATAAACTTTGGGCCAGTTGAAGACCACTACAAGAACTTGAACATAGATATGATGTTGGAACCACAGCAAAGCAGGTTGGAACTAGTGGCTGAAACTGATCAATCCAATTATCTGCTAAAACAAAAATATTATCATTTCCATAAGATTTAGAAACACCCAGAAGCTCATGATAGCATTCAAAATATGCAGGATATAATTCAAAATTGCTCTGTATACAAAGAACCATGACAATTTTAACTTTCATGAAAAAAAAAAAATCAATAAATGCCAACATGAAGATGACTCAGGTAATGGAATTATCTGATAAAATAATTTTAAAAATCTGATAAAACTTTAAGACAGCTGTTGAACAAATGCTTTAGCTGCTAATTATACATACTTTTGAAATAAGTGTTAAAATAGAAAGTCCCAAAATAAATTTTATATATATGCATGTATAAATATATATACATATATGTGAAGAAAAAAAATAAAATTATATTAAAAATATACTTCCATAATAAAAAGTTTACTGGATGAACTTAATAGCAGAATGGAGATGACCAAAAATGGAGTCATTCAATTTAAAAATAAATAAATAAAAATTATGCAATCTGAATAAGAAAAAAATATTAAAATAAAGAAATAAACAGGGTGAGGAATCTGTGGTAAAACAGCAAAAGGTCTAACATTTGTATTATCAGAGTTACAGAGAGAGAAGATAAAGAGAGTGGACAAAACATATATTTGAAGAAATGATGGGTGAAAACTTTCCACATGTGGCACAAGATCTAAATGCACAAATTCAAGAAGCTGAGAAAACCCTAAGTAGGAAATCCATAGTAAGACACATTATAGCTAAACAGTGAGAACTAAAGACAAAAAGAAAAAAATCTTGACAATGCCAAGAGAAAATGGCTATGGAATTCTCATAATTAATCATTGGGTTCAGAAATAAAAGACACATTTTTTTTAAAGTGCTGAGGAAAAAATAATCTTGAATTCTATGTCTAAAAATTATATCCTTTAGGACTAATGCAAAATAAAAACCTTTAATTAAATAAAAACTAAACAATTTGGTGGATTACAGACCTAAAATAGAAGAAACTTGCAACATTAGGAATAAAGGAAGAGCCAATGAATTGGTAACTATCTGGGTAAATGTGTCTACTCTTTTCTTGAGTTATTTAAAGTATATTTGGCAGTTGAAATCAGATAGTATAACATTATTTGATGAGATTATCACTGTATTTAGATATAACATATAAGACAACTACTATAGCATAAGTAGGCAGAGCATGGGGGCCTATATGGTGGCAATATTTCTACATTCTATAAAGTATAGTAAATTATTTATTTTGAATAGACTGAAAAGTTAAGTATGCATAAATATCAGAACTAGTTATAAATATAAACAATGATAAATGTAAATAGTCAAAACATTCTAATTAAAAGACAAAGATTTTCATATTGCATACAAATCATGATCCAACTTTATAAACTACATAAGAAATTCACTTAGAAATGATATGTGTAGAATAAAAATAAAGGTATAAAAAATACCCATTGCAAAAGATATCCATGAAACAAAAGAAATCTTAAATGGCTACATTAGTATAAAAAAAATTACCAGGGAAACAGGGATATTACATAGTGAAAAAAGTAGTAATTTACCAAGATGTGTATGTACCTACAGCAGAGCTTCAAAATGCATGAAGCAAAAGGTAACCGAATGAATACAGACAGAAAAATACATCATCACAGTTGGAGATTTCAGGACTTTTTCTTCAGTGATATATTTATAGGCCTCTTCACCCTACCTAATGCAGCTAAAATAGTAACCAAGATGAACTCTAACTTGTGCCATAAATCAAACCTTTACAAATATAAATATTTGATACTATATAAAGTATGTTTTCAGACTATATGGAATTAAGCTAGAAATTTATAACTGAAGGTAAGAAGGTAATCTCCAAATATTGAAGAATTAAACAACACACAGCTGAATAATCCATGAGTCAAAGAGGAAGTCTGGAATGATTTAGAAAATATATTGAGGATCTGGAGACATGTTTGTTGCAGGAACAGCAACTAAAAAGAATAACATTTCATGGACAAGCTAAACTGGCATTCTAAAACAATGCTCCTGGCTTTGAGTTCAAGATGGCAAAGTAGTGTGATCCTGAGCTGACCTCCTCTTATTAACACTAAATTACAACTACAGATAGAACAGCTACCTCTGAGAGCAACCTGAGAACTAACAGAACAGATTTCCTACAACTATGGATTAAAGAAAAAGCCACTTTGATATGGTAGGAGGGAAGAGACTCAATCTAGCCAAAACCCACCCTACCCCCCACTCCCAGAGCAGTGATCCACAAATTGGAGGGATATTAATAAACTCAGAAGTCTCCCCCACAAAATAAATCAGGGGTTTGAGTCCCAGCCTGGGAGATCTGCACCAGGAAGAGGAGTTGCCATAACATCTGGCTTTGAAAACCAGTGGAGCTTATATCAGGGAGAGCCATAGGACTGTAAGAAGCCAAAATTGTTCTCTTTCTGAGTCCCAGCACAGAGGAAGCAGTTTGAAAAGCATCTAGGTCATATGTGAAAGTGGTACATTGACTAATTTTAAGGCATATGCTGGAGGGACAGGGTTCTGTTGGAACTTTCTCCTGAGTCAGAAGTCCTGGTGTGTGCCATTACTTTCCTTTCCTTTACTCTCCTTCCACATAGCTGGTCTGATGCTGGGAGGCACCATTCCTGACACCTCTCTATTAACCTTGTTAACACTGTTCACCCCACCTTGGCATTTTTCTGAAATCTGACCCAGGCTGACACACCTCCAAAGTATCTCCTGCACTGCCACACCCAGTGCAAAGCCTCGGTGGACACTAGCACAGAGTTGTGTATATGCAAAGTTGATGCTGGGCCTCACAGCCACCCACACGAAAGGCCTGCCCTATACATCAGCCACCAGCAACAGTTGTGACCAGACCTCACAGCCAGTAGGCCCAGTGACCAGCCTCACCTGCCAGGGTATTTATAGCAGTTGTGGCCCAACCACAACAGAAGGCCATACTAGTCCACGCAGAGAAAGCCTCTTTAGCACTTGGCTCTGGTGACAAGAGGGATTCAACCACTGGGCCCTACAGGACACCTCCTAAATAAGGCCACTTAACCAATACCAGAAAATGTAGTTTTTCTACCTAATACATAGAAACAAACAGGCAAAATGAGAAGACAAAAGAATATGTTCCAAAAAAAAACAAAACAAAATGCAAGACAAAACCCCAGGAAAATAACAAAATGGAGGTAAGTTATCTACTAGATAAGGAGTTCACAGTAATAGTCATGAAGATGTTCATCAAACTCTGCACACAAGTGGATAAACTCAATGAGACCTTCAACAAAGAAATAAAAATTTTAACAAAGAACCTGCTAGAGTTGAAGAATATAACAACTGAAATAAAAAATGCACTGGAAGGAATCAACAGCAGATCAGATGACAGAAGAACTGATCAGTGAGCAGGGAGACAGGATAGTGAAAATCACTCAATTGGAAGATCAAAAGTAAAAAAGAATTAAAAAGTTTGAGGGTAGCATAAGGGGCCTGTAGGACAAATCTAGAGTATTAGCATTTGCATCATAGGGGCCCCAGAAGAAATAAGAAAGAGAAAGGGATGGAAACCTGTCTGAAGAAATAATGACTCAAAACTTTCCTAACCTGGTGAAGAAACAGACACCCAAGTCTAGGAAGCATGGAGAGCCCCAAGCAAGATAAACCCAAAGAGACCCACACCAAGACACATCATAATGAAAATGTTAACTTAAAGAGAGAATCTTAAAAACAACAAGAGAAAAACAACTAGTTACATACAAAAGATTGCCCATGAATCGATGAACTGATTTTTCCACAGAAACTTTGCAGGCCAGAATTGAGTGGCATCATTTAGTCGTCATGGTGAAAGGGGAAAACCTACCACTAAGATTACTCTACCTGGTGAGGTTATCATTACAAATTGAAGGAGAGATCAAGAGCTTCCCAGTCAAGCAAAAGTTAAAGGAGCTTATCACCACTAAACTGGCATTACAAGATGTATTAATGGGAATTCTTTAAGTGGAAAAGAAAAAACCCAAACTAGAATTAAGAATATATATATTAAAAAAAAAAAAAAAAAAATCACTAGTAAAGGCAGATATATAGTAAAATTAGTAAACCAACCACTTATAAAGTTATAATGAAAACAATTAAAATGGCAAAAGTATATTCCTATCATTAATTACTTTAAATATAAGTAGTTGACTACATGCTTCAAAAGATATAGGGTGGCTGAATAGATAAAAAAATAAAAAACATTACATACGCTGCCTACATGAGATTCACTTCAGATCAATAGACACACACAGACTGAAAGTAAAGGGGTGGAAAAAGATATGGAAGCATATAAAAGAAGCTGGGATAGCAATGCTTATACAAGACAAAATAAGACTTTAAAACAAATGTGATAACAAGAGACAAAGAAGGACCCACCAATTCCACTTCTGGGCTCTTATCTGAAAAAAAAAAAAGAAACAGTAATTCAAAAAGATACATGCACTCATGTATTCGTTGCAGCATTATTTATAGTAGCCATGATATGGAAACAACCTAGCTGTCCATCTATAGATGAATGGATGAAGAACTGATAGATGTACATACACTCACACCACTTTATCAGCCATGAAAAAGAAGTCTCGCCATTGCAACAACTTGGATGTACCTAGAGGGTATTGTGCTTCTTATGCTAAGTGAAATGAGTCAGAGAAAGACAAATAATGTATCATTTCACTTATACGTGGAATCTAAAATACTAAACAAATGAACAAACAAGACAAACAGATTCATAGATACAATGAAAAAAACTGGTAGCTGCCAGAGGTTTGGGCAGAAAGATGAAGGGAATTAAGAGGTACAAACTGACAGTTATAACCTGAATAAGCCATGGAGATGTAAAGTACAACATAGGAATGCAGTCAATAATCGCTCAATAATTGCATGGTGACACATGGTTACTATCTTCTCATGGTGATCGTTTTGTAAGGAATATAAATGTCAGATCACTATGTTGTACACTTGAAACTAGTATAATATTGTATGTCAACTATACTGAAATTAAAAAAAGCTTTACATTTGAAGAGAAGAAAGAAAATTTGTTGAACTGAATGAAAATGAAAAAAATTTAGGCATGCAGCCAAAACAGTGCTTACGGGGAAATGTATAGCTTTCATTTATGTTAGCAAAGAACAAGGTTTTAAATAATTAATTTACACTTTCACCTAAAATGACTAGAAAGAGAAGAGGAAAGGAAAAGCAAATTAAGAAGAGGAAAGAAAATAACAAGGATAAGAGCAGAAACTAACAAAATTAAAAGAAAAACATTAGGAAAAAAAAGTCTAAACAAAAACCAGGTTCTTTAAAAAGATGAAAAAAAATTGATAAAACTTTAGAAGTCTAACAAAATAAAAGAAATTACCAATATTAGGAATGACCAGCAGGATAATCACTGCCAGCCTCACAGATATTTAGAGGATATTAAAGGGATACTATAAACAACTCTATACACTTACATGTGCCCACTTTGGTGAAACATCCCAGCTCCAGTCCAAGCTCTTGTCAAGTGAGTCTTGACAATTTTAATATTTTTCTTAATGGACATGTCATTCTAGTTTCATCTGCCACCACTTTTCAGTATATAATTGGCACAGCCGGAATCTCTCTACTTTCTAATACTGATCAAGTAACTCTCCTGCTTCATATTGAATTCCTTCCAGTCATTTAATAGAAAACAACACACCTTACTATCAAAAGCCTATCAAGATAAGACTTCTCCATGTCCAGTATCTTTAGGTATGACTCATTCTTTAGTTTTGAAAACTACATTATTTGTTTTTACCCTAATACACAGTCAGCCCTCATGTGCACCTAAGTGCCCTCATAAGATTTACGACTGCAAACTCCCACTCCTTAGAAACCCAGTTCACTTCACTTTTAAGATCTTACTCATTTCTCCAAGTTCATTTATGTGTACTTTTCCACTTGCACCCACTACTCCTTGTTTATGCCTCAATTACTGCATGCATCTCATGTTTTAGCATTATTTACAGGTCAGCCTTCCTAATCTTACCCACAGGGTCTGTGTCTCGTTTGATTTGCATCTTTACTGCTTTGCACGCTTCTCGCACATAGCAGATATTCACTAGCTTTAGATGAACAGGTATGTAAATGAGGAGATGTTTAAAACCTAACAAAATTATAGAAAAGTCCAGTAGCTGACAATCCACGCAATCAATTGGTCCAATACTTGGTCAATGAACTTCCAAAATGGAAAATTAGTAAGAGTTAAATGTATGGATCACTTCGTCTTCTAAATCTCCCAGAGTGATTATTTAAATTTTACTTTATTAAAAAAACACTTAACGTAATGTTGAACTACTAAATTTGACTTTAACTTATCAACTTGACACAATATCATCTCCTACTACATCTGCAACAAAACGTAGCCTCACTTGTAAAAGTATTTTGACATTAACTCCCACGCATACAATGAAGCCTTCCCTCTTCCCGTCTGCTCTGCGTAAGTGCACACATCGTATGCTCACATGGCATTCATTTTATGGGACTATAATATAGCACTATCAAGCATAAAACATTATTAAAGACAATCAGATGAAGGCAACAAAGGATTAATGACATGCAATATTGCATCTCCATTGTTTCAGAGGCTGAAGCTCTCTCAGTGAGGTGGTTATAATTTATAATTTGCTTCCAACAATCTGTTTTAGCAATAGTTTGCCCACTGGCAACATTTTTAAAAAGATACCTTTTCTCTTGATATTTGGCAAGTCTCTCGACCTGAATCTTGGGCCATTTTTGCTCTATCTTATGATAGTCAGAAATAAACACTTTGGGAAGTGGCAGCCACTTGCTTATATTGTAAATTGGTTTATTCCACAATTGGGTTTAAAAAGGAGGAGATTGCTGCTGAAGTTGACGTGCACTGCAATGATGATAGCAGTAAGTCTGAGAATCCCAAATGCATCGGACTTAAAGAATAGGTGCATGTTCCAGGTGTGGAGTGAGGAATGTCTTCAAAGAAGTGGAGAGGCTTAGAGATGTGAAGTCATCTAGTTGGGTCTACACTTTCATCATCGTAAACATGCGGGGCCTGACATTCTTCGGGATGGCAGATATCAGAGAGGGAATGAAAGAGTTGCCTGAGTAAATCACCTGTGCTTCTCTGGGTCAGCCCCCTGCCATGTGGATGCTGCCCTGGAACTCACTCCATTACCTTGTCTTTCTCAGAAGGAAACATAGCTTTCTGAGGAGGGCCAGAATTTTCAAGGGCTACAAATTACTTGTTGGGTAGTGCTTCTACATTTAACTTACCTACGAAAACCTGGATCTGTCATCATTACCTAGCATGTTCCATCTGTTCCACTTACAGGTTTGTTTCTTATTTGTGTCTGTCTTGGCATGTGGTAGAGAAAACAAAGGCTCTCTACGACTGTCCTTCTGCCTTACTTAGGTTCTTGTTTTTCTAGACTGTCACAGCACAGGTCTGCTCTTCAAACATGCCCAGATCCCTTCCAGGAAAACACAGGACTAGTTTGTCTTTAGGTCTAAATGCTCAGGATTTTATCAGTGGCTCAATATACCACACAATTTTACCAAACACTTTTCCTGATGAAGACCGAGAAGACCGCGGCCTGTTCCTCCCCTTTCACAATGTCCTATTCTCACAATGTTATAGTCATACAGTGACACCAAGCAATCAATTTGCATTTTTCAGCTTAAAGAGACTGTTTCTGAAGAGTTTCCTGCAAAGGTAACTTAAATAAGTGTTCCAAGGTCCTTAAAATTTAATTGCAGCAAAATGATTAATGTGTAAAAAGTTTCTCAATCTCATCAGTAATTTAGGAAAAGTTGAAGCTATAGTGAGACACATTGCTATCGTATAAAATTATAAAAAAATAATAGAGCAAAATCTAATATGGGAGACGATATTATAAAATGAGCACTTACTGCTAGAGAAAACATTAACTGTAGACCCTGAGAAAAAATTTATCTGCTGAGATGGACTCCCATCGTCAACTGAGGGCCCAAATTTTATGAATAACAAGAGTTCAGTAGATATTTTTTTTATCAGAGGCTCCTCAGTACTCTGTACACTGGGGAGAACCCCAGACTGAACCCTCCCTGGGCTTCCTGCACTATGCCCCCTCGTTTATGCTACATGGTCAACCTATGTAGGGAAACCCTGGTTTCATCTTTCTACCAACCAACCGAGACCTGCTCCATCCAATCAGAACTGCACAAACGTATTCTTGTTTGCATCTATAGTGGCCAATTAGAACTGCATAATTTGTATACCTCATTTACATAAAATGGGCTTAATTAGGAATCTGGGTGGTAACTTTCACTGTAAAAGGTGACTGTCTCTTTGTCTTGGTGAAATACAATTTAGGATGCTTACCTGAATCTGTGTCTCCTGGGTTGCAGCTACTTTTTCTCAGATAAATCCATTGTTCCCTCTTTATTATAGTCTATAATTAATTTTGGTTTATATACCTTTTATTAACAAGCACATTATAGTTGAAAATGTAAATAGCCTTTGACCTACATTTTTTAAAATAGCTAATCAATAGAAAATTAAACATTAGTCTTCAAAAATATATGTAAAAATATTTACTGTAGCATGATTTCTTTTGTCAAAGCATAGAAGAAAATCTGAATATCCATTTACAGGTAAAGAGTAAAATAAATTGTGTTGAACACAAGTTCTAAAATATTAAAAATAATGAGATAAGACTACATCAGGTCATCTGATATAGTGGAGGGATATCCATAAGTGCTATTAACTGAGAAAAGCAAGTTTCAAGAAAATGTGCATAATACCTTTCCAATTAAAAAACAAAACAAGACAAAGCAAGCAATCAAACAAAAAATACCTTATTTGTGGGTCTACATATTATATGTCAGGCTGTAAGCTCTTTTTATTTTTTGAAATAAATAATGGATGAAATTAATTATATTAATTAATTCTAAATTTTATTAATTCTAGATGTACTGGTTTTACTGATTATGTACAACTTAATATTTAAACATGTATTTTAAAATTAGAAACACACACACACACACACACAGAACACTGGAGAAGTCTGGGTGAGGTAGCCAAGATCCTCAGCACCTCATGGAAGGAGCTGTGTTTCCAAAGTTCTGTGTGACACCGACGGAGACTTGCTATGATTCTTTGCCTGACTAGAGAAGATAAACTTAGATAAATGTTACTTTATGGTACAAGTTTATTCAAGTTACTGAGATTTACAAACTAAAAATACAATAAGCCCATGAGGAAGGAATGTTTTGCAGTGAAAAAAATGGAAATTCGGGGTGGAAGCTGTTACCTTGGCTCATTGTAAGTGGTGAGGACTGAGAGGAGCGCACAGGAGCATGTAGAGGGATGACTACTGAGTAAAGGTTTACTCCAGCCCACCATCTGCATCACTGTGTGTCTGTTCCTAAACAGAAAAGTAATTGTTCTTCTTTTGTACTATTTCCCTGTGTTATTATTTGCTATAAAATCATAAAATACATAGGAACATTAAGTAATTGTACAAATGCAATTGTTATTTATTGAGTACCTTCCACGTGCAGTCTACTGTTTTAAGTGCCAGGGATATATTAATGAACAATTTTGACAAAGATTGTGTCCGTACAAATTCCATACTTGGTCTGTTCTCGAATAGTCTCATACAGCCATATTATAGATTCTACATTTTACGCTTATTAAGAAGAGTCCATTTCTAAGGCTAAAATGGAACTTAGGTGGTATAAAACTTATTTTGTTTATAAATGAGAGGCACAGAGCACTGTGTCTCAATATTTAACATGAATAAAAATGCTCTCAGAAATATGAAAATGTCAATTCCTGCACTCCAAACTTAGAAATCTAAAGTAGAGCCCAGGAATTCACATTTTACAAAGCGTCTCTGACAACTCCTTATAAGATATTTTGGCACTACCCTTTCAGGAACAGTAGACTAGAGAGTGGCTGGAATGATGACCCATCCCTGCTTGACTAGAAATTTTCCCTGCTGTTACCAAGCAAGGGGTTCATTTGCACCTGTGCACATCAAAGCCCATTAAGATGTGAACAGGAGTTTGCAGCAAAAGAAGGAAAAGTTTATTTAAGAAAATAATGCCAAGTCAGGAGGCACAAGTGAGCTTGTGCTCTAAAACCTGGCTCCCTGATGGCCCCTAGGTGACAGATTATATGGGGGGAAATCAATATTCATGGTAGCAAAGGAGGCTGGGGTTGTGGGCTCTAATAATTGCTGGGGGCTAGGGTAGGGAGTAGTTATCATTGTGTCTGGTCCTGATGTCAGCTATGGCATCATTCTGTCCAGTTTCCTGAAGATATAGTTGGTAGGGTCTGCTTTCATGTGTCTGTGAAACACAACAGAGGTCAAGATGCCAACTTTGGTTTGACTGAAACTCCATTCTCATGGTCCACAGACCTGAGGCTTTGTTATTAAGAGAGCTTCATGCTGACCCGAATCTGATGTCTTAAGGGCTTCATGATTTAGGGAGTGGACTTGCAGTACATGCAAAGGTGGAAGGATGAAGTTGGAAAGGAGGCAAGTGAGTCACAGCACCATTAAACTGGACAAGGCTAGCTCAAGTTAAGGAGAAAATTATATTTTAAAAATGAAGTCTCAGTGCATTTACACTGCCTCTATCTACAGGGTGGCAGATGGAGAGGTTATGCTAGAAATTATACCTACTTCCCAAATACTTTATTTGCCCAAAGTTTAACACCCACTCAACAGTGATCAATTTATTGGCCTAGATGAGGGCATGACTTGGGAAAAGAGTGTACTGACGAAAACAACCCCTTATTTCAGCTCTTTCACTAACTGCATTTTTTCCTTCTCTCTCTTTTAGGCTCCAAAAGACATACACAGTCATTGTGCTAAATCTACCTGCAATGTTATAGCTTATAAAATACTTGGTCTTCATCTATAATTCCTGGGTAGAGCTCACCAAACCCTTGGAATTTCCTAAGTATTGAGAGTGATAAGGGTGTTTTGTTATGCTAATGAGGAGACATTTGGATTCCACCCAAGGGTGGGGTCTGGTTGCCAGGAGAACCAACCCTGAGGTTAGAGGTTTGGAACTTTCAGTCCCACCTCCCATCCACCCTACCCATACCTCCAGGGAGAGAAAAGGAACTGGGGGTTGAGTTTAATTACCAATGGCAATGACTTTGTCAGTCATCACTATGTAATGAAACCTCCATCAAAACACCAAATAACTCTTAGGCCCTTTTTCTAGAGAACTTTCCCATTGGGGAACCAGAAGGAAAGATTCCACATGCCACTAACCGAGGCCCCAAGCTTCCCAAGGACAGAAGATCCTTCGTTAGGACCTCGCCTTATGTATCTCTTCATCTGGTTACTGATTCATACCCTTTAATATCTATTCATTGTAATAATTCAGTAATTTAGTGAGTAAACAGAATTTCCTGGGTTATGGGAGCTGTTCAAGCAAATTTATCAAGTCCAGAGAGAGGGCATTGGACCCTCCAATATATACTGGTTGGTCGGTAGCACAAGTAAGAGCCTGGACTTGCTACTGGCATCTGAAGTTGGGGGGGGGGGCAGGTTTAGGATTGAACCCTTAACCTGTGGAATCTGATGCTGTCTCTGGATAGAAAGTATCGAAATTGAGTTGAATTCTTGGAATTGGAGCTGGGAATCCTCCATTTGCCACCATTTTCTCCAACTTACTTAGTTGATTTTTCTGTCTTCCTAAAACTACCAATAATAAGCAGCAAACACAGAAGTGACCCCAAATTCAGCATCCTTTCCTCCTTACTGCCCTCTCCCACATATCTTATTTTGATGCCAAATTAACCACAGGCCCTACGGTTCCTTGAATCTGTTCTCTACTTACCCACCCCCTTCAGTTAATGTGGTTCTTCAATGATAAGGAACCAAAGTACATTCTCTCTCCGTTTCTGCGACAATAGCCATCTACTTCTTACCTAAAATTAGCTCCATTCTGTTAGCAAGATAAAAGATTATTCTCTAATCATGTGGGGGGGTAGCGGGTAAGGACTGTTGGGTCGTCAGCCGGAAGAGCTGGGAAAGGGTTAGTATTCCAGTTTGGCCTCTCGGTTAAATCTTGGGGGAGAAGGGCTCTGCCGTTGCTCCCCAGGGTGCACCTTTACCTCTGGGGCCAGTGGTTACTCTGCTTGCTGCCTGAGATTTGAATGTCTTTGTGTGGCTTTCTTTGTCTGTGGAGAAAAGAGGCAGCATAAATGTCCATCTCACTATAGAAAAGCAATCTGTATGGTGCCACATGTCTGCCTCAGTGTCTTCAAAGATCACCTGCTAGCTTGTCTGCTTTACCATCCCTGGGGAGAAAGTTTACAGGAAGAAATAAAACTTATTGTTAGATTCTCCAAGAGCAGCTCGCTTGCAGGAGTTTGACAGGAGTTTTGTTGGTATATTTTTTAAGCCTTTTTTTTCTTCTTCTTTAGGAAAAGAACAGCAATAGAATAAAGATACAAAATATAAAACTTCAATGGATCGTCAATTATCCCAGGGAGGGCTGCACCCTTTGCTAAGAATAAAAAATAAAAATAAAAAGCAGCAAATAAAAGTATGACACCTTGGGATATAACTTTTCTGTGCAAACTTATTTAATGGGAAAAATACCATGGGCGGTTTTTAAAATATCACACCACGTAGGTTCAGAGAAACACACCTCAGCATTTTAATGCCTGCCCGAGAGAATGCCTGCTTGGGAATCGGAAAACGCGGAATCGACCCTGTTTTGGCTGTTGCTTTGTTTTGTATTTTTTTGTATTCAACGTCTCATTCTTTACCTATGAAATGAGAAGTAGAATGACACCTACCAACTGAACAGTCTGCACATCAAATCGGCGATGTATGAAACGGACACTAAATTAGGAGAGGCTGAACAAATACGAGATTGCATTTTTACTGGGGTATAACTTACACCGAGTGAAAGCCACTCTTTTCAGTGTGCAGCTGAGGGTTGGCACCATCATACATGAATGCAGCTCTCACCACAATCAAGATCTAGAACACTCCATCATCGCCATAGCCTGGCAGGGAGCCGGTCCTCTGTCACTGAGAACACGTTGAGCGGGTCTGTGCTGCGGGGCCAGGAGCCTGTTCTTTGCTGGGGAGCGCCCCGTTGTGCGGAGCTGCGACCGCATGTTTATATGCTCACTGTTGAAAACATTCGCCTCTATCCTCTGCTCGGTGATTATGGGCAAATCTGCTGTAAACATAAGCATACAAGTTATTGTGTGGATATTGTTAATTTCTCTTGGGTGACTACGCGGGAGCGGGGTCACTGCATCGTAAGTGCATATTTTGCCTTACACCCTTTTCCAAAGTGGCTCTATAATAATTCATTCTGATCGTCAGTGCGTGAGAGCTCCGCGTGCTCTGCGCACTCACCAGCACTTGGTACTGATGCTTTGTTGGTTTAGTTCTGCATTGCTTTTGTTTTTGCCCATTAAAATAGGTGTGCACTGGTGGCTCCCTGTGGTTTTCATCTGCATTTTCCTAATGACTAAAGACGTTAAGCGTATGTTCACGGCTTATCTGCTATCTATATATCTTTCTTGGTGAAGCGTCTTTTCACATCTTTTGCCCATTTATCATTAAACCTGAATATTCGCGTTATTCCATTAGTCAGTTTTATCATTCTCCTGTCACAGGCGACGGAACTGAGGCTCCGTGTGGTTTGAAAACATGCAAAGATGCACAGGTATTAAGTGTCAAGCTGAGTGAAGGGTCAGGCCTGTCTGATTACAAGACTCATATGACAGCCACTGCTGCTGTCCTAGTTCCACAAAAGTCAATGTGCTCCTCTAAGATTTAAATGTGTATCAGTTTTTAGTGGGCGTTAGGGAAATCATGTGCACTGAGAATTACCAGTGGAAAGTTTTGAACATGAGGTGAATTTGCATCTGTTTTTCGATCACACTTCAGAGCTAACTGTTTTCTGCACAATCATGTTTATTGAGAAAGTGCAAAATGAGTTCACTGTTTTGAATCAGGGAATAAACTTGCTGGAAAAGCTGCGCAGGATTCATTGTCAGATGTTAAATATAATCTTGGGTTACCCACCTCCTGGCTTATTCATGTCTCTTCCTTCTTCAGTTGTTCTACTGAATCAAAATCACTATTTTCCTGATAATTACTCCAAAGGACAGAAGAAGCTTTTCTCATGACAAGTATTTTATAAGGTAGTGCAGACATTCAGTCTTCAGGGACGAGATCCTGAGCCTTCACCTTCCTGTCAAGGAAATAAGATTATAAAAACCAACACAATTAGTACCATGGACTAAACCTACCACCTGTGACATACTTAGTACAGAGAGTTAGTGAACGGTAGTCACTTTATAATAATATTACCTACTATGTGCAAGAGATTTTGTTAAATGAACTAAGTAATTCTCTGAATTAAATATTATCTGTGAATTAAATATTATCTCAGTTTTATAGGTGAAGAAATTGACCTATTGAGAGATTAAGTAACTACACGAAATCACCCAAACAATACATGAGAAGAATGGGACCCAAACCAGGCCCATTTGATTCTAAAGTCATACTCTTGACTATTCAACTTAACTGTTGTCATGTAAACTACCTGGAAGACTGAAAACAACCTACTGCTTAACATTGTACTAAAAACAGAGCAGAGAAGGTGCGAAGGTAAGACATGTACATTTCTCTCTGGAAATTTCATTGGACAACATACTAAGAAAGAAAAATATGTGGTTGGTATGAATAAACAAATATCAGTTTGTGGACCGCTGACAGGGTGCAGGACAGCCTTTTTATTCCTGCTGCACTGACTGAGACAAATGAGAAGTGCCAGGCGACAAACAGATCCAGGCAGAAGGAGTTAGGAAGACACACGGGCACCTCCAGGAGGCTATGCATGCGGAGTCTGGAGCTTTCCTGTGGTTTTGCAGGTAACCGCTGTGTTATTAAACCCGTGCTGTGCATCTGGCATTTTTAATTTTTTAAATTTTTAAAAGAATTTTCAATTACAGTTTACATTCAATATTATTTTGTATTAGTTTCAGGTGTATGACATAGTGGTCAGACAGTCATATATTTTACAAAGTGTTCCCCCTGATAGTTTCAGTATCCAAGTGGTGCGATGCATAGTTATGACAATATATGGCCTTTTTCTTACATTAATCCTCTAAAACATGGAGAAAAATATTCCCCATTTTACTGACTGAGAAACTGAGGCTCAAGAATCTTGCAAAACATCACCTATCTAGTAAGAAACAGATCTTAGAAAACCTTGGGCAGAAAGCATTGTAAGTGCTGTTTCCAGGCATCATCATAGTACGTGCTGCTGGCTCCTAGTACGACCTGCTGATGCCGGTCAAGGCAAGTGCGGGGAAATCTGGGGTTTGCTGGATGTTCAGCCGAAAGCCACAGAGGGAGCGGCGAAGGAAGAGTCTCTGAACACTGGGTTCTTTCACTATTCTCCAGAGACATTTCAAACTGAAACTGGGGAGCTGCAACAGCCACAGGAGGCAAGGCAAACAGAACAACAATAGGAAGGTTTTTTGTTTTGTTTTGTTTTTTAATAGGAAGGTTTTTATTACATTTAGAGTTAATAAGCCCTTGCTATTTGATAGAAAATGTCCTCTCTGAAGAACAAAGTGCTGTCAGGTTACTTAAATCATCATAGTTCTATGCTATATCCTGAAGCAAAGGTCATATATTAAACGTAAATTCAGAGAAACACAATCTGATGCCTTGTGAAGATGTTGACATTTATAAATGAAGGCCCTGTTGATATGACACATACTGTTGTGTGTGTGTGTTTGTGTGTGTGTGTGTGTGAGAGAGAGAGAGAGGGAGGGAGGGATAGAATGTGTTAATATTCAAGATAAGCACAAGAAAAAAATATAGCACACATATAAGGCCAGGAATAATTAATAGATATTGTGGAGAGATTTCTGATCTGTTACAAGGTGATGTGGTGGAAACTAGCCCCCCGTTCTTTCCCACTAATATAACTATAAACCATAGGAAAAAATTCACGAGGCAACCCAGAACTCTTAAAGATGCAAAGTACAAGGCAGACTGGTTAGAGCCTAGGACTGAGGAACAGCACACGCAGCGGGTGACTTACAAGCCTCACAGAACAGAAGCAGTGACCAAGGACCAGGGTTTCCTGAGTACTAACAGCAAGGAAGGTGTCCAGGGAGGTCTCCTGGTCCTGTCCTTCTGGTGACCCCAATGACAAGGGTCAGTTGGAAGCCAGGGGAAGCTCTCTCCTTCCCAGTGGGGCCTGAGACTGTCCTCCCCCTGGAGACACTGAGTGGCCTGGCGGTTCTGCAGGAGGGACGCTATCCTAACAAGCAAGCACCTGACTGGGAAGCACTTTCGGCCCCTGTCGCCATGAGACTCCCCACCCTGCCCTGAGATCCCAAGTACCTGGACAGCACAGCAGGTAGGACTTCTCACAACAAGGCCTGGAGCTTTGTTTTTGCAGGTGGAGCTGCCCTCCTCCCATGGAGAGGCACCAGGTCCTGAGCCTGGAGAAAAGGTGACTGCTTGCTAAAGCACAAGGCTTGAATAGGACCCACAGTTTTCTAACATAATAGCCAAAATGCCCAGGATACAATCAAAATGTATCCTTCACACTCAAGAGAAGGAAACATCACAACTTGAGTAAGAAGAGAGAATGAATCAATGCCAGCATCGAGATGAATCGGGTTTTGGAATTATCCGACAATTTTTATTTAGATCTTTAAAGCATGCAATGTAATTCAAATTCTAAGCAGCTGCAGCACTTCTGGGAATTTATTAACTAGGAATTATCATAGATACATAAGGCTTTGGCATAGAAATTTGTTCATCGCAGTGTTACTTGAAACAGTGTTACTTAAAATTCCCTAGCTTTAATAAAAATGAGAAAAATAAAATATATTATGAAATATTAGTAAAATATATAATATTTGTAAATCATGTTTTTAAAATATATTTTCTTTCATGGTAAATGTACCCAACGTAATGTTAAATGGAAAAAGCAGGATTTTAAAAAAAGTACTCCAGGACCTGGAGAATATTATGTTAAGCAAAATAAGCCAGTCCGAGAGAGAAAGACAAATATCACATGATCTCACTCATATATGGAATCCAAGGAACAAAATAAATTGACAAACAAGATAGGACCACAGACATGGAAGCTTAAAACAGACTGACATCTCAGAGGAAAGGTGGGAAGGAGGACCCGAAGAGATTAACCAAAGAATTGATAAGCATATATGCACAACCCATGGACACAGACAATAGACAGGTGGGTGAGTGGAAGGGGGCAAAGGGCAGAAATGGGGGACATCTGTAATACTCTCAACAATAAAATACATTTGAAAATAAAAATCAAAAACACTCCATTTAGTATGGTTATAATTTTGGTTTTAAGAAGTACTGTCGGATATTGTATAACAAAGTGGAGACAGACATAGATAGAGCAGGCAGGCAGCTCTGGGGGTGGGGGTGTTAGAGGGGTAGAGGGACTGAGCAAAAAAGAAAAAAAGAGAGAACTCATGGACAACAGTGGGGTGACTGCGGGGGTGGGAGGGGGTAGGTGGAGGTGGAAGAGAGCATAGAGGGGATAAATGGTGATGGAAAAAATACATTTTTAAAAAATATATCTAAAAGGAAAATAGCAGTATTTTCATGATGCTTATTCCTAAGCAGTAAGGTCCTGGATTATTTTAATGCCTTACTTTAAGATTACCACCTTTTTCAAAGGCCACATAATAAAAAAGTGCACAATTATGTTTTGTCAGAAAACATATGCTTTAAATAAGGACACTAAACCTGCTGACATCTTGCTCTTGGACTTGCAGCCTCCAAAACTGTAAGAAAATTAATTTCTGTTGTTTAAGCTACAGGGCCTATGACATTTGGTTATGGCAGCCTTCACAAACTAACATACCATACAACCTTTAAGTGATGTTAGCCTCTTCGAGCCTTAACAACTTGCTAATTTGCTTACTAAACTGGCATTTTTGTGGGTTAGAGAAATGCAACATTTGCCAGTCTTTAAATAGTACAGAAACTAAGCATTGATTTCCACTTTCCATGATGACCAATCAATCCTATCTTGTATTCCAAGTAAGATACAGTATTAACAAATTTCTGCTACATTGCAAACATCTGACGTAGACTAGTGTAAGAGTTTATTGTAGGATAGTAAAACAGACATTTAAGTATTTGAGTTAATCCTTGTAGCTTGATGTTTTTACTAGACCATATTTGTTTTCTTTCTCTCTGTCTCTCTCTCTCTCTTTTTTTTTTAATTTCAGGACTATGGATGAATTGAACCAGAGTAGAATAATTCCAGGGATGTAATATGTTTGGAAAACTTGGTTTTGCTATTTACATTCAGGAGAAATGTCAATTTTCTTTCGTAAAAAAGTAGTTATTCTAAAAAATCATATAAATTTATTAAAATACATGAAAATAAATATTCAGTTCATGTTTGTTGTAATTCATCTTTTCTTCTTTCTCTCTTTCTCTCATCTAGAAAGGACACAGTGGCTAATTCTGTGTGATGGTGCCTAATACCCTAACCCTGGTCTTCTTTACACTCTGCTAATGTAAGCCTTCGTGGTTTTGAACAATTTTGCTTTTCAAATTATTTTTCCCAAGATAGTAGATAGGAATGATTCTTATTTCTCTCCTGCTCTTTCTTATTTGTATTAGTCCGTGGCATCAATTGAGCGCCAGCAGGAATCCCCAGTTTGGGAACTGGTGACGACAAATACTTTGTTCAGTGAGAAACAGCTGGACTATGATACAGCACAGCGATGACAGCGATGACAGCGATGATGACAGCAGCCTGGCGGTGCAGCCCCGCTCCTGCCGGACAGCTGCGCCCCGCTCCCCGCAGCTCCGCCCAGCTCCCCGCAGCTCCGCCCAGCTCCCCGCAGCTCCGCCCCGCTCCCCGCAGCTCCGCCCAGCTCCCCGCAGCTCCGCCCCGCTCCCCGCAGCTCCGCCCCGCTCCCCGCAGCTCCGCCCAGCTCCCCGCAGCTCCGCCCCGCTCCCCGCAGCTCCGCCCAGCTCCCCGCAGCTCCGCCCCGCTCCCCGCAGCTCCGCCCCGCTCCCCGCAGCTCCGCCCAGCTCCCCGCAGCTCCGCCCCGCTCCCCGCAGCAGCTCCTCCCCGCTCCCCGCAGCAGCTCTGTCCTGCTCCCCGCAGCTCCGCCCCGCTCCCCTCAGCAGCTCTGCCCCGCAGCTCCGCTCCCGCAGCTCTGCCCCGCTCCCCGCAGCTCCGCCCCGCTCCCCGCAGCTCCGCCCCGCTCCCCGCAGCTCCGCCCAGCTCCCCGCAGCTCCGCCCCGCTCCCCGCAGCAGCTCCTCCCCGCTCCCCGCAGCAGCTCTGTCCTGCTCCCCGCAGCTCCGCCCCGCTCCCCTCAGCAGCTCTGCCCCGCAGCTCCGCTCCCGCAGCTCTGCCCCGCTCCCCGCAGCAGCTCTGCACCACTCCCCGCAGCTCTGCCCCGCTCCCCGCAGCAGCTCTGCCCCACTCCCCGCAGCTCTGCCCCGCTCCCCGCAGCAGCTCTGCCCCGCTCCCCTCAGCAGCTCTGCCCCACTCCCCGCAGCTCTGCCCCGCTCAGCTCAGCAGCTCTGCCCCACTCCCCGCAGCTCTGCCCCGCTCCCCTCAGCAGCTCTGCCCCGCTCCCGCGGCTGTGCCTCTGCCCCGCGCTGGGCCGCCTGCTGTGGCCCGCGGGCCTCCCTCCCGCCTCCCACGGCCCTGGGCCAGAAGCATAGCCGTGGGCGAGGGGGAAGCGCGCTCCCAGAGCTAGCGGCGCCGGCTCACACGGACAAAGGTCCCCAGCCCGGTCCAGGCTGAGCTTCCTCATGCAGATGAGGGCTCCAGATCCTAGCAGTGCCGTTGGTCCAAAAGGCGGGGTCTTGATTGGTCAGAATAGGGCCACTCTGACTGGTTAGAGCTGCTCGGCTCCAACTGCACGGGGAGAGCCTCAGACCCCCCCAGCTGCTAGACTAAGTTGTTTTTGTTTCTTGTTTTGAATCCGTTAGCAGCCAGGAGTTCTACTTAGTAGGGATCTTCTTTCTTTGGAGCCCCACAGATACAGCTTGTTAAAGATCAGTTTGGAAGTATAATTTTGGAGGATCTTTATTCTTTCAAATCATTTATTTTCAATGGATATTAGTGAATATTTTAATGTCAAAACACATATCATAAAAACGAGTGGTCTCAATACCTTTGCTTAAAAGTTTATGAAAAAATAAAAATAAAACAATAGTATATATTCCAAAGAAGCAGCTGTTTATATGAAAGAAGTCTTTTGGTAGCTGTTGTAGGTAGCCACTCAGCATATTAGATTATGTTATCTTTATATTCGCAAAGGAAATTAACTAATTTTTGAGCATTTTGGTGTTCTCTGTCATATTTTTTATTATCTTGTACATACACATTATAAGCCATACTATTCTAAGTCCAAGAATGAACTTCAAAAAAATTATGCAAAAAGCATCCTTAACTTGTGTGTGAGAATACAAAGCTAATACTAGAAAATTCTGTCAAATAATTACAAGTGATGGTTTTATGTATGATTTTATATTTAGTATATTCTAATTTGGCATCATATTTTAAGCAGTTTTGGAGTATGTATCAAGAGCTTCAAAATGTTATTAGCCTTATATTTCTTGAAATTTAACTTTTAGAAATATTTCTAAGTACAGAAAAATATTTGACTCTTTAGATTTGTGAAAATGGGAGACATTCCTAAAATGAGCTGATTAATAATGGTAACGATATTCAATGATATATTATTCAGCAATAAAAAAATATTTTGACAAGGCATATATATATATGCTGTCGTCATTAGGCCTGTTGGGTACCTATTGGGTCAGTAACCCGTCGTTTTAAGTGTTTGCAGTTGAATGCATCCTTTGCTCATTTTGTCCTGCTAAATACCTGCAGCCCCTGCGTCACAGAAATTAGTTTACTTCACCTGTTCCAGAAATAAAAGGGAAAAGGCTGATATTTGATAACTATTTTCCATTCTGTGATATTTTCTCCAGCCATTAAGCTCATAATTAGTCTCCATTTTCTCCCTTTTATACATCTAGTCAACTGAAATTTTGAAAGTTGCACTTGCAACTTTCTTCCAACTCTTAGAGTTTATCTGCTTCTAAAACTACCTGTGATTATCAGAAGAGATGAGTGGACTTTCCAGTTTCCGAGGCTGCCCACGGAGGTCGTCAATAAGGAGCTTCAGTAGTTTCCCTCCAAGTGGCTCCGTACACACGGAAGACAGCAGCACCTGTCTAATTAGCAAGGGGAGGACACAGAGCCAAAGCAGCAGGATTGTAACCTCGCAGGGCATCTGCTCTCAGATCTTCAGATTAGAGGCATCAGCCCACATGCCACCTGATGAAGAGAGACCAGCCGGCCTTTCTCTAAGCTACATTCTCAGGAATTGGTAGGGTGAAAATGAAGTCATTACCAATTATTTTATTCCAGTTTACAAGCTTCTTAATGTGATAAAAATAAAATAATAGTGAGATTACTACATTATAATTTTTTATTTAATCTAACAAATATTTTCAAAATGGTGACAATTTATATTCTTATTATTCAAATAATGCATGACCTTTTGTGACAATTTCAAATAAAAAAATCATTGTTAATATTTTATTATGGAGTGAAGGGGTTGAGGGAGATAGTGTAGCTTGACATTCCTTTCTTTGAGAACCACTGTCTCCATGGTTCCATGGTGACCTTGCTGAGTCAATTTTGGGTAAAGCCAATGACGTCTACCTGGTCCAAGGAGAAGGCACATTACTTAGGTTTCATCAATCATGATGGTCCTTCTCTTTTTGCGCTTAGATATTGGTTGAAAATGGCCAAATGAGCTCAATTAGTGCAATTTGAATCCTTTATGTATTTTTCCAGGTCTAATGAAAGGTAAGTTCAACTTAAACTTGCTTGAATGTGTTCACTTTAGTGCATTTACTAAATTAAATAAAAATATGGTGGGAAAATTTTTTAAAATATATTTTCTAATGTTGTGACCATATATTGTGAGAATCCTGAAATTTAAGGCAAAGCATAAGAAGTTTCAAGTCACTTAAAAAAATTTCTTTTTTTAAAATATATCTTTATTGATTTCAGAGAGAGGAAAGGAGAGGGAGAGAGAGAGATAGGAACATCAATGATGAGAGAGTCAACGATAGAGCCCACAACCCGGGCGTGTGCCCTGACCAGGAATTGAACCCCGATCACCTGGATCCTAGGTGGACACTCAACCGCTGAGCCACGCCCGGCCTGGCTCACGTCACTTTTGACCATCTATTTTCAGGTATGTCTGAAGTAAGTTTAACTGTATTTTTTTCAACTAAGTGAACCAGTGGTTTATTATTTTTAATATAATTGTTATTTACTTGAACTATTTAAGGATTTTGTTAATTGAGATAAAAAAGTACTAATGAACACATTAAGCCAAAGTTCCTATGATTTTGCTAATAGAGAAATTTGTTTGTTTTAGACATATCTGAATAAGTCTTTGTTTTCAACTTTTTACTCAGGATTTATTGTCTTGTATTCTCAGCTCCATGGACACCTGCTTGTCTCCTCTCCCGTGCATGCATTGATTGAGCAAAATCGGGCACTTGCCAATTAGATAATTTTACCTGGCTATAATTTAACAAATAATTTAATCTAAAATAAGAATCAGGTTATTTTAAATTGTGTACTTCAGAAAGCCTTCAAATAGTATCTTTATAAGAAAATATAGTTTATCAACAAAAAGGAAGATTTGTAATTTTTATTAAAATTCAGACTTTGAAGAAAGTAGTTGAGGAACTGACAGTTGGCTAAGCTTCAAATTAGCTGTAAGTAGAATTATGAAAACCTCCGGCAGAACGAGTCTTCAGCTGCGGAAACGCAAACGGGTGCAGAGGGCCAAGTAGGTATGAAAAACTTCCTAGAAAAAAATAAGAGCTAAAATCACTGCTGGAAATAAAAGTCCTTCCCATATTTAAAAAAATAATAATAATAGTGAAAGAGTGCCTTACATTTTCCAACACAAGATACAGGGAGAATCTTAAGCTATTTAAAACAACTTAATAAGATAACCTAAAACCAAAAAGCTGTTGTGGGGAGAAGAGCCCGTATAGGAGGGACGCTCCACCCATCCTTTGAAGACTGTGATGAGGAAAAATGCGAGAAAAATGTCGGTGTCTTATAAAATAAAAGAAAAGCAGAATATTTATGACACACAGACTGCACTGTGTTGAATAATGCCCTCCCAAAGGCTGTGTCTGTGGCAGGTCAGTGCCACTGGTTAGGCTCTGCAATTGGACGGGGCCGCAGGCCGGCCCCACAGCCACCCCTTCTCAGCTGGGGTCCAGCCTGTGCTCTCTGGCTGGACTCAGGTTTCGGGGAGGCTGCCAGCAGGGCCCCCTAGTCAGGCTGGGCCTTACTCTGTACCTGCAAGCAGGTGGGGCTGTAGACCGCACCTCAGAGGCAATCAGGGCTGGAGGCCGTGCTCCCAGTCAGGCCGGTTTGCTGTGGCCCCCTGGTCAGGTGGGTGGTAGGCTGTGCTCTGGGATTAGGTGAAGTCACTGGGTGGGTTCCCTGTGTGTTTAGTGTTTAGCAATGAGCAGAATTGTAGGCTGGGTCCCATGGCTGGGTGGTACCAAAGTTGGGCTCCAAGCCTGCCGGTGTCACTGTTGGAGATCCCAGGTTAGGTGGACCTGGAGGCTGTTCTCAGCAGTTGGGGAGGCTGCTGACTTGTTTCCCTGTGGAGGCAGGACAGGAAAATAGTGCCAAGGCCAGAGTGACCTGTTGGTGGGGACCCGAACTGGCAAGAGCTGCCAAAGAACACCCTGGCCAGATGAGGTCCCTGGCTCAGCTTCACAGCTGGGCAAAGTCACTGGCTGGAATCTCTGCTCTGGCACCACCGCCAGTAGCAACACAGCCCACTGAGACCTGTGAGCTGGTTGCTCCCAGCCCGTTGCCCAGGTAGCTGATCCCAGGAGGTCTAGCCCTACCGATCCCCCTCGGGCACCCTGAGCTGAGGCCTAAGTGGGCTTCCCAGGAAGGGTCCACAATGTGGGGAAAGCTGAGTGTCCCTGGTAGGCTCTCCTCCCGGGGGAGCTTCTCAGTTCATCGCTGGGCTGGCCTGGGGAGCCGTGAAGATCCTAAAAGGAAACTGCTCTTTTCACCCTTCTAATGGCTCGACTCTGGTTTCGGGGAGGCTGCCGGCAGTTTTTCTCAGTTTCTCTGGTCCAAGGGGCATTTTAGCCTCTTGCCCAGGTTCTGGGATTTTCACAAAGGTGTCTTATCTATGGATGGTTGCTGATCATTTTTTCTGTGAGTAGGACTGAAATCAGGAACCACCTACTTCACTATCTTACTGATGCCACTCCCCCTAGAGTTGAAAACATACAAAAAAATAAAAAATCCCTGGCTTTGGGATATAGAAAAACTAGATCTACAAAAGAACCAATTAATAAATTGGATTTCGAAAAATGAGAAATGTCAGATCCTCAGAAGCCACGTGTAAGAGAATAAATTGTAGACTGTAAAAAATATTTTTAAATAATGTATCTGATAAAAAATTATATGCAGGATTTATAAAGGACTCCCCTAAAGACAATGATAATAAAAAATAACAACTCAATAAGAAATAGGAAAAGATTTAAATAGGCCATTCACCAAAAAAGATATTTGGATAGCAAATAAGTGAATGGAAAGATGCTCAGCATAAATGGCCATTAGGAAAATGCAAATTTAAGCCACAGTGAAACATAACTATACACTGACCAGAATGGCTAAAATTAAAAAGACTGGCTCAACCAAGTATTAGTGAAGATGTGGATTAACTGAAACTCTTCACACGGCTAGTGGGTATACAACAAGGTACAACATCTTTGGAAAACAGACAGGCATTTTGTTTAAAAGCTAAATGTACAGCTACCACGTGATTTAGCTAGTTCACTCCTAGGTATTTACCCTAAAATATAAGACCTACATATCCAAATGACTGACGACTTGTCCACAGTGTTTATGGCAACTTTATTTTTAATGTCAATAAGCTGGAACTAATTCAAATGTTTATCAACAAACGCAGAAATAAACACTGTGGACATTACTGAACAATGAAACATTACTGAACAATAAAAAATAAAAATAAAAAGAATGAACTATTGATGCTGTAATGTGACAGTTTAGATGAATCGCAAAATGTTATTGCTGAATGAAACACAGGCAGAAAAGAGCCTATACTGTGTGATTCTATTTATATGGCATTCTAGAAAATGCAAAACATGTGCTCCATTGCGACAGTTGTTGTCTGGGGATGAAACAGGCAGGCAAGATGGAATAGAGAGAGATTAGTGAAGGGCATAGGAAAACTTTGAGGAATTATGAATATGTTCATTATCTTAATGGCGTTCATGATTTCAAGGGTGTGTGTATATGTCAAAACTTATCGAATGACATACTTTAAATATGCAAACCTTAGTGTATGTCAGTTGTGTCTCAGAAAAGATGTTTACCAAAATTAGTAAGAAAAATGAAAAGAAAAAAAAAATTGCTCAGTGGTATAGACCCAATAGACATTAACATAATATAAACTTTTAAGTTTAAGTCAATAGACAAACGGGACAGAACTTGAAGTTCAGAAATAGATCCAGGCATATAAAGAAGTTCAGTATGTGATAGAGAGAGTGTCACAACATACTGAAGAAAGACAGACTTTAAATGCCTGGTATTGGAACAAATGAAAATCATATAGAAACAGGTAGATGAGATCCATATCTCCATGCATACACGAGAACAACCCCTAGCCCGGCCTAGCGTGGCTCAGCTATTGAGCGTTGACCTAGGATCCAGGCAGTCGGGGTTTGGGCTCGAACAATGACTCTCTCATCATTGATGTTTCTCCCTCTCCTTTCCTCTCTGATATCAATAAAGATATATTTTTTAAAAAAGAAAAAGAACAACCCCTAAATGGCTCAGAGATCTAAATTAAAAGAAAAAAATTAAACCATGCCAATTCTGAAAGAAACAAATGAATACCTTACCAACCTGGGTGTGACTCAAATTTCAAATGCAATGAAAAATTAATAAATTTCACTACATTAAAAATTAGCATGCCAAAATTTACCATTAGCTAATCTATAATACAAATGACAAAATAGTGAAATGATTTGCAACATATATAACAGAGATTATTCTATACAACTAATAACTCTTGAAGAAAAATGCAAAAAGATAAAGAAAATGGGGTGAAACCCATGGAAAGGCAGTTCATATAAAATATATGAAATGGTCCTAAATAGAAAAATATATAAAGATTTCTCAAATAATTCATAACAAAAGATATTAAAATATAAAGCTATGCTGAGATTCTATATTTTCCATATTAGATTGGCAAATATTAGAGACTATGATGTTATATTCAACTGACAAGACTGTGGAAATGGTATTTTCATACTCTCATGCTGGTGGGAATGCCAACTGTTAGAACTCTTATAGGAAAAATAAAGACAATATTTCATAAAACCACTTGTGTATCTGTGTGTATGTATATATGCATGTGTATATATATAATTATATATAGTATATATATCTCATTTTCTTATATGTTGGAAAACAAACAAGAAGAATACACTAATAACTATAATATTACTAAGCAGATTGGATGGAGTAGAAGTAGGGATGTTTCTTCAAGTATTCTTTTCCATTTAATATTGCCTTTTTTAGCTATATTAACTATTTTACAGACTTGACCAGGATTTATTATGGATTCCTCCTGCACGTCTGTGTCCTGGGCCCATGCTAGGTCTGCTGAAGAAAACAGTGCTGCCAGACCCCCAAATGTGCAGTTCAACCTCCGTGCCAAACCATTCCCATTCATTTTCCACTTACCCCCTTCTGCAATTTTCAGTATCCACACAACCCTCTAATCCCCTGTTTTTGTCTCCCTTCCTTCATTTCCTTATGGTCCTTTTTTGTTCCCTGTCTGTTCTCCCTTCAAAAACCTCAATTACCTTTGTCACAGTTGGAGTTGAGCTCAGTTTATACTGAAGTCTCTCTCCTTTACTGCAGTAGCCTGAATAAAATTTGTCTTGTCATATTTAACAAATATCAAGCCATTTTTCTTTAATAACACTCAGTTTAGTTTTTTTAAAGCTGTAAAAAACAAAAACTATTGGATTTGAGTTAATAGGTTTGCTTTTCTTTAATCTCCACCCAAGAATATGCTTATTGATTTGAGAGAGAGAGAGAGAGAAACTTCGATGTGAGAGAGAACATCAGTGGGTTGCCTCCCATACATGACCCAACCAGGGACTGAACCTGCCGCCTAGGTATGTGCCCTGATTGGGAATCAAACCCGCAACCTTTTGGTGTATGGGACCACGGCCCAACCAACTGAGTCCCCAACCAAGCCAATAGGTTTGCTCTTTATAGAAATACAGGTCAGCAATTCAAAACTAGATTAAGTGTATAGTTGTTAGGATTCTGTAAACAAACTTAATGTACAACAGGATCTGCATTTCTGTAAGTCCCTGCTTATTGTTAAGAACACCAGTATTCCTTCATTTGTTTCCTCCATGAGTTTATATTAAGAACCCTAGTGAGTTAATACAAAGATGGCATTCATCTTCTTCTACCACAAGATATGGAAGGCACAGGAGTCTGATCAGTTCTCACTACTGATGGGCAGGCTTGCCAGAAGTTTCTATAAAAAATTAGAGCACTTTTTTGAAGATTGATCAAATTGCATCACAATTCTTTGTTATATATACATAAGTCATCACTAACGACACAACTGGAAAAAGAGGTGCTTTTAACCACATTTCATACATTTAACTCGTGTAATTTTCTAAGATTAACAAACATTAGAACATTAATTTTTCTATAACAATTATGCTATGCTACTGTATTTTTTTTTTCTGAAGGTATAGATAGAACAAAGTATTAAAAGGTTTTGAATATCTATTAAGTAATCTGTGTCTTGAATTAAAAGAAATCTTTGAATTGATGTTTTAAAAAGTGAAAGTAATGATAAAAGTAAAATTTGAATCATTTTGAAGTCTGTCCCAAAAGGACAAAATTAGATATAAAATATTTTAAAGTATAATAGTTAAGATACTATAGTTACAACTTAATTCTTTCAGTCACAGATGTTTTTAGTGAGACATAATTGAAATATACTTTATGTAAAATTAAGATGCACAGATGTTTTGGTTTAACATATTTATTTATAGTAATATGATTAATACTGTAACATTAGCTGACATCTTTATCATGTCACATATTTATCATTTCTTTTTTTAAGCCGTTGTTTTAATTGATTTTCAGAGAGAGAGGAAAGTAGAGGGAGAGAGAGAGAAACATCGATGTGAGAGTGAAAAATCAATAGGCTTCCTCCCACATCCCCCTGTAAGGGATCAAGCTGGCAACCCGGGCATGTGCCCTGAATGGGGATTGACCCTGCAGCCTTTCACTGCCCAGGATGTCACCCAACCAACTAACTGAGCCCCACCGACCAGGGCTATCACTTCTTCTTTGTGTTGAGAACAGTGAAGATTTAATTGCTAGGAACTTTCAACTTTATAATACATAATTGTTGACTAATCACTATGTGCACATTAGATCTCCAGAACTTACCCACTAGTTGTAAGTTTACATCTTAACAACATCTCCCCAATCCCTCCTACTCCCCAGCCCCTGGTACCCATTCTACTCTTTGTTTTTACAAGTTCAGTGTTTTTATTAGATTCCACATATAAGCGAGATCGCATAGTATTTCAGGTTTTTTGTTTGTCTGTTTTTTTGTGTGGCTTATCTCACTTAACAAAAGGCCTTTAAGGTCCATCCCTGTTGTTGCAAATGACAAAATGTCCTTACTTATGGCTGAATTACATACGCATATATGTATACATTGTGGGTTATTATATATGTACATACATTATGTAAGACATATAAATACACAACACACACACACACACAGACATATATCTTCTCTATTCATGCATCCATTCATTGATGAATACTTAGGTTGTTTCCAAATCCTAGCTATTGTAAATAATGCTGCAGTGAACATGGGGGCATGTATCTTTTCGAATTAGTGATTTCATTTTCTTTAAATGAACACCCAGAAGTGGAATTGCTGAAATATATACGAGTTCTCTTTTCAATTTTTTGAGGAATTACCATACTGTTTTACATAGTGGCTATACCAATTTACATTGCCCCCAACAATACAGGGTTTGCTGTTTTTTACAACTAACCAATATTTATCTCGTCCTTTTCATAAAAACCGCACTCACTTACATGAGGTAGATCATTCATTGTGGTTTTGATGAGCATTTTCCTGATGACTAGTGATATTGAACACATTTTCACGTACCTGCAGGCCATCTGTATGCCTCCTTCCGAAAAACGTCTCTTCAGGCCCTTTGCTTTTAAATTGGATTCCTTTTTTTTTGCTACTTAGTTGTATAAGTTCTTTATTCTGGATATTAGCCCCCTACAAGATAATATGATTTGTGAATATTTTCTCCCTTTTTATAAAATTGTCTTTTCAATTTATTCCAACAAGCAAATGTTTCCTTTGCTATGCAGAAGTTTTTTACTTTACGTTTTTGGCAATGTCATGTTGAGAATTGTTTTCTGAGTTAAATTTTTGACTAACCCTGTAGAGGCACAGAAACAAACAGGGTCAAACAACTTTGGAAAGGTCACTTGGCAAATGTATTTCAAAGTAACATTTTGCTCAAAGGAATATCAGCCAATTTGGGAATGAAAGGACTTATCTGTAGTTGGCTGGGATGTCTAATCCTAGTAAATGATTTGTATAAGGGTCCCTTTTTCTTTATTTTGAGTGATTTCAACTGTCAGTGACAAAAACAACAAAATGAAATTTGCTTAAACAATAAAAGAAGTATTAAAAGAAACTGATATGTAAAAATACATATGTACACAAAAAGAAGGGAATGAGAATTATTCTTGGTGAATTTTGTTTCACTTTTTAAAATATATATTTCTTTCTCCCAGCCGGGCGTGGCTCAGCAGTTGAGCATCGACCTAGGATCCAAGCGATCGGGGTTCGATTCCCCGTCAGGGCACATGCCCGGGTTGCAGGCTCGATCAATGACTCTCTCACCATTGATGTTTCTATCTCTCTCTCTCCCCTCCTGTCCTCTCTCTGAAATCAATAGATATATATTTTTTAAAAAGTATATATATATATATATTTCTTTCTTAATACTAGTGTGCTTCAGGTTTTTATAATGGTGAAAGATAAATTTAACTGAAATAACATTTCAAGCTCATATGTATATTACTCATCCCATTGATATTAAAAAACAAACAAAAATTGTCATTCAAAATGTTTAAACGACTGCCTGACTTTAGAAGGTGACAACCTATATTTTCCAAGAGACACCCTATCATTTTATTTTGTTACTGCAAAAAGTCATCAGTATTACTTTTTGTTAGGAAAAAATAAAAGTGAGCATTTAAAATCCTTGATTACTAAGTTTACTTTGGGAAATGAAAACATCTTAAAGGCCAGCTTTACAAAATGTCATTCAACAAAATGTCATTCAGTGTTCCATTGACCTAGGCTGATGTTGATGACTTAAAAAGAGCTTCTGATTAGGAAGGATAAGGCCTAGTCTAAAGCACTCCGAGTTCCCACTTTAACCAAATGCACATTTTTAAAGGAATACTGCATGAAAGAAGCATTTGATAAACAAGTGTAGAAAATAATACCAGGGCATGATCTATAGTGAAATGCAATGAGAAAATATTGTATTGCTGTGATGTGATCAAAAAATGAAATAAAAACCGCAACAGTGTTTACACAGAATGATTACATTTTAAAGAGCATCTGGGCTTCAGTGCTGTTTGCAGATTGATAAACTGTGCAATTAACCAATACCCAATTTACTGAAGTAGCGTCAGGCACCCAGATGAGACTGGGTCAGAAATACGCAATGTATGGGTTTTAAATGTATTTCGGAGATTAAACCAGAGTCATTCCATTACTTGAAATTAAAAAAAACAACTCACTTTTTATTCTTTTGTTTATTATTTTCTTTAAAAAAATCATAGTCTATATTTCTTTGACTCTTTCCATTCACAGCTTCAAGCAGCAGAACATTTTCTGTGGGATTTTGAACTTATGTGTTCCTGACACATAACAGCAAGTAATATCTCAAAATACCCCACACCTGAAGTATGGCCACGCAGCACCCACCACTTTTGGGGCACATTGACCTCTGCACTGCTTCAAAGCAGACACTTGTTTAAAAATTAAAAAGACTGTCATAACTCCACAATGATCCACATGTATAGAATAAGTTAATATGTTTTGCAATATTTTTAAAATTTTGTTGTGGACTCTGAATGTTTCAGAGCAGTCTTGTATCTTATGCAAAATAGTATTGAATTCCTATCAAATATTATTTATTATGCTACATGCTAAGGATGCAAAGGTGAGTAAGCCTCCATTCTTGTTCTCAAGGCAAATCCACAACAGTGGGGAAGATAGATGGAAACGATAAAATTTTAGAAGGTTCACTTGATGCCTCAATAATAAAAAGGAGCCCGGGACACCCCGCAAAAAAGAGGGCTCTGTACTAAGAGAAAATGAGATGTGTTGTGGGGGACACGTCACAATTAACAAGTCGAGAAAGGAGAAGGGGCCTGGGAAGAAACAATAAGGAAAGACATATATGCAATTAACACTGTAACACTAAATTTCACAAAAGCAAATTTTATTGTGGGCTTTCCTAGAGAAACGTTTTTTTTTCTTTTACCCTCACCTGAAGGATGTTTCATTGATTTTAGAGAGAGGGGAAGGGAATGAGAAAGAGAGAGAGAAACATCAATTCTAAGAGACACTGATCGGCTGCCTCCCGTTAGGCACCCAACTGGGGTCATACCCCCAACCCAGGTCTGTGCCCTGACCCGGCATGGAACCAGCGACCCTGTGGTGTATGGGGCGACGCTCCAACCAGCTGGGCCACCCTGCCAGGGCAAAAGTGTCAAGTTCTTTACACATGCTTTTGAAACAATCCTGAAAACCAGGTACACGTTTTTCCACTGTGTGTTATTTGTGAAAAATAAGAGCCGCTCAGTGCTGGGATGTCAGGTGTGAGGCGCACAGTGCTGTGCACAGGAGCTGGAGCTAGACAGGGAGCCGCTGAAAGGGGCTAATCTTTTAAGTTAATTTTGGGTTCACAGACGTATGCTAAGTTGTCATCGGAATATTGACATATTTACTGAACATTTGGAGGGTGGAGTCAAAAGGCAGGAGATGAAGGTGCCACACGCCTGGAAGTTAAACCTCAAAGGCAGCGGCTGCTGGGAGCAAGGGCCTGGGAGAGTGGGGGCCGGGCAGGGACGAGTCGTCTTGACTCCCCTCGGGGACTTGATAATGACCTGCTTCTTCCACAACTCCATTTGTACCTAGGTGAAAGATTCGCCGAGAAATTTTCTTAAGGAGGAAAAAAACAAACAAAACCGGCAGCTTTGCGTGGAGGCAAAGAGGTAACCATTTTTAAAAGTAACATTTCCTTCATTTTTAAAAGTAACATTTCCTTCTGCAGTCTCCTGAGAAATCAAGTAAAGAAATGCAAGCAGCTTACAAAGCCTCCTGTTCTAGTGACATGAAGAAAATACCAGACGTTTAGATTGATAGTGTTACTGGCCACCATGCCTGGTGTTTAACGATATTTTCTACGCTGTTAGATCTGGGTGTCTCAGTCCAGAAATAACTGACAGAAGAACAGGACCCATAAAATCTACATAACTGTGACATTGCAATAAATGGTTCCCTTTCATAGAAGCTGTTGTGCAGTCTGACATCAATATGACTCTGAAGGCATGTGTGACAGCAAGACAGACAGGAGGCCAGGGATTTGGATGGCAGACGGAGATGGAAGATTCAAGCATGAACCACAGGCCAAGCAAACGAAACAGACAAAATTACAAAGTGGTAGAAAAACTCTTGACACAGAGTTGGTATAATGCAGGTATGACTTCCAGCTTTGGCCGGTCTTAGTGAATTACTTCCTTGTTGATGTCAACCCAGTTTTTTCATTGACATAACGAGGTTTGGTTTGATAATTTCTAAAGTTTCTTGGTGGGTCTGGCTATGAAAGGAGGGCTTCTAACTTCAGTGGATATCTAAGCAGGTACATTGAAAGGAGGAGAAAGCAACGTAAAGATTCTTTAAAGCCCAAGCACGACTACTGCCTGACTCCCTTCCCAGGCATCCTTGAAATAATCCACACATTCTAGCAATAATAGGGTATTCTATTTAATCAATCACTTCCCAAGGACCATGTGTTTTCCGTAGAGAACACATTTTTTTTAAATCATAGAAAAAGATAAGTACTAGTGTTAGGAAAATTAAAACGG
The DNA here is from genome assembly GCF_964146895.1 of Miniopterus schreibersii. Lineage (NCBI taxonomy): Eukaryota > Metazoa > Chordata > Mammalia > Chiroptera > Miniopteridae > Miniopterus > Miniopterus schreibersii. Next base: position 73,841,333 of record NC_138108.1, on the reverse strand, counting down.
AATTTAATGAAAAGCATTAGCAAATATCGTACACAAAATATCTCAACATGATTTTTTCTTAGGCATCTAGACACTACTTTCCAAATTAGTGAAATTAATTTTTATAAATAATTTAAATTCAAATCAAATATCACAATTCTTTGGAACACTTTAACTGCTTTATATAAGAGACAGCAAATAAACAAATACATTTATTACAAAATATATCACTACACAGATACTTAAAGCTAGTTTTGAACCTCAACACCAGGTCACTATCATTTCCATTCTTGTTTTATACTTACTGATGTTTATAGTAGTTTTCATTTTGATACCTTACTGGGATTGAAGAATATTTTTAGACGATATATGTATAATATATTCTAAAGCCAAAAGTGGTTACAGGCTGTGTGTTTTCAGTCATTTTATATTTGTGTTGGTCATTAGCTCAAAGGCAGTTTCAGTTAGTTACCGATCATTGGTCCAAGTTTTGTTTTCAAGTATAATCTTTATTTGTTACATCGATAATTTGATCCTTTTAATATGTCTTTTTAAAAGCAGTTCTTCTCCACAAACTATGCACACTTTAACTTTTTGGTATTAGATAATTCAATGTTTTTTCTGTTCTTAGATATTATTAAAAACTTGGAGCGGTTTGTACATCTATGTTTATAGCAGCATTATCCACAATCGCTAAACATGGAAGCAACCCAAGTGTCCACTGAAGGACGAATGGGTAAGCAAGTTGTGGTATACACATACAGCAGAATACTATGCAGCCTGGAAAAAGAGGGACATCCTGACATATGCTATAACCTGAATGAAAGTTGAGGACGTTATGCTAAATGAAATAAGCCAGTCTCAAACCCACGTGTACTATAGGACTCCTGTTATATAAGGTACTTAGAGTAGTCAAAAATCATAGGGACAGAAAGTAAAATGATGGTTTCTAGGGACTGGGGATAAAGGAAAATTATTGTTCAATGTGTACAGAGTTTCAGTTGTACAAGAAAAAAAGAATTTTGAAGATGGATGGTGGTGATGGTAACACATCATCGTGAATGTAATCAATGTCACTTAAAAATGGTTATGATGGTAAATTGTATGTTGTATGTATTTTACAATAATAAAAGATACCGGGAAAATACAAGCAGGGAAAATGTAAGGATGCTTTATCTGTATCTAATTCCAATTAGTAAGTCCTTCAAAATATTTCTTTCATGTTACAATGAAGGATCAAGTGAATTCGATAATTTATGAATTTAGCTAATCCTCCAAACTGAAACACATTGTGGAGCCTCCGTCTGCCTGTAGACTTCACCTGACACTGAGACTAATTTTTTCTTCCTATTTTTGGTATAGCCTGTAACCTCTTTAGGATCATGTGCAAAATTGAGAGCATCCCTCTCCTCTACTCATCATTTTCTGTTATTCACAGAAGCAAGCGCAGCTTTGAGCTCATAAACAAACATGCTTAATGGAAGAAACAATTTAAATATACCCATTAATTTTCTCCTACTTTTGTATTATAATTAGTATAATACATTTATGTTAATTTTTCACATTCAGATTTCACTGAGAAATCATCACCTTTCAAGAACTGAATTTGTTTTCACTAATTATGATGGTTATTCCTGTCATTATTAACTCAAGATTGTCACAGTCACTTATTACAAGCCCCTTTAATAATAATCTTCCTTTGTCTTCTTAATATCTACCCCCCCTTCTCCAACCAAGTATCTTTGAAAAAATCCTTCCTCCTAGCAATAGTAATATATTCAAAGTCCAAGTTGAATTTTTTCTGCCCCAAAACATGGAATCAATCATGTTCCTGGTGTAAAGGAAGTTTTCTGGGTTTGTTACTGGACTTATTTCACTGAGAGGATGGGAGGAGAAGGTATTTCTTTTTCTTATTGTTTGTTTCATTGCTATTGCTAAGTGAAGATATTGCAATTCTAACTTTTTGTCACATGGAGTTCTATTGGTCATGAACATTTTCCATGGCCCTGAAAAACAAGAGTGAGTGCCCAGGCAGAATCAGTAAATTGATTTTGGGATTGAGACTCTTCTTTACCTGGCTTTGAATTGCTTACCAGGTAAACAAACTCCAAAGCCAAGAGTCATTAACCATAGGCAGAGGAGAGATAAGAATTTGCTTACTGAGCCTTGGTTCTGTGAAGGAGGGAAAGGGGCACTAAAATAATATAGCTGGGTTAGAGTGGCATGAACTCAATTGTAGTGAGAGGATTGATTAAGGGATGGGGGATAGATGATGATGATGATTAGGATGACAGATAGATGATAGATGATAGATAGATGATAGAAAGATGACATAGATAGATGATGATAGATAGATATAGATAGATGATAGATAGATAGATAGATGATAGATTAGATATAGATAGCTATAGATAGATGATAGATGATAGACGATAGATAGATTAGATAGATAGATAGATAGATAGATAGATGATAGATAGATATAGATAGATAGATAGATAGATGATAGATGATAGATAGATATAGACAGATGATAGACGATAGATAGATTAGATAGATAGATAGATAGATAGATAGATAGATAGATAGATAGATAGATAGATATAGACAGATAACGCATTATTTGCTCTCTACTTAGCATAATTCACCCTAAAAGTTTTTAATCCATGAATGGGAACTAGATTTCCCAAATTGTTGTCTTATTTTCTCTTTTTTGTGTAGGTAAAGAAACTGCATTTCTAGGCTGGAATATATTTTTTCAAAAAAATCTCCCTTAAGATGTTAATATGAATTTTGAAATAATAATAAGATAAACAGTGCCCCATGCTCAAATAAACTGGCAACACTGGGTTGAATATCAACTGATTTCTTCACTGAAGAATTGCTCAGAGCCTTTAATATCCTTAAGTAGACACTGACACACAATACTTAATATTATTCTTGACCATTCAAACCTCTTTTTAAGCAACAGTAAAAATTAGAATTTTTCAGCATTTCATTTGAATAATACTGACCTAGAGGAATCATTGAGAACATAGTCAATATTTAAAGTTCAGTTTGGAATGAAGTATATAAGCAGTTGTTGGACTATTTATCTACAAAAGAAAATGAAGCATATTTACACTTAAGTATTAAAATGCCCCAAGTAGACCTTTACTCATGTGAGTTTCTAATCAGCCCTATGAAGCACTGGCCTTGGAGACTCGGACCTCCCACTGGGGCAGGAGATATGTTGTGATGATGAGCCTGCTTCTTTTGAGAATTTGGACAGGAAACAGAACCCAAGGAAATTTTTCATTGGTTCCATTCACTTTTACTTGAGAAAAAAATCAGAGTTTGCTTTTTGTTTGTTTGCCTGAATAAACTAATTTACATGAGACTCTATCAAATCACTTATCCCCCTGTGGCTTTTGTTTATCTACCACAATAAACAGCCATAATAACTTTTGGGAATGAGTGGGGGTCTTTATTTCATGACTAGTGTAGGAAAGCACTTTAGGATACATAGATAGGCCTTCAGTGATGTTTAGAAAATCCAGTAGAAGGAGACAGTGGTGTGTGATTGCTGCTGCCATCCCATTCAAACTGTAGAGTGCCTTGCACTTTTTATTAATCTTTACTTGGGCTGATTTTTGATAGATTTTCAAAGTATTAATAAATCTGTTTTTTAGCTCACATTTTATGTTATTTTATGAACCTTGGAACTGGGTTTCCTTACCCATCCTCAGCTCTGTGATAGGCCCTCAACATAATCAACTCTCCACATTCATCAGCAAAACTCAATCCCTCCCAGCTAAGAGTCACAGAAGAAAGTGTTCTAACCATCTCCTTGATCATTAGAATATATGGTAGCCTAAAGAATTGAATTATATGGTTGATTTCTAGGATTGAATATTGGTGTCTCCTTTCTGGAAATCTTTAAAAGATACCATACACAATGAGTCCGTTTTTCTCTTACATGTTAAGTGTGTCCTTCTTGATACTTGAACAGCATGGATTTGGTCATGTCAAGAAGAGGAATGAGTTTTAGTCAGTCTCTATAATGTTTATCTTTGTATAGTGCTTCATAGCACTTGAAGGATACTGTTCTTTTGGAAGAAATAGAAAAATATGTTTAGCAATTCTACTTGTGGGTATTTAGCTGAAGAAAATGAAAACACTAATTTGAAAAGATATATGCACCCCTAAGTTAACTGTAGATTTACAATAGCCAAGATATGGAAACCACCTGGGTACTAATTTTTAATACTAGATATCCTCACATTCTATATAAACATTTTTTTTTTTTTTGCATTCCTGGATCACTACTCACAAAAATAAAATATAAAAAATAATTAAAATAAAACAAGATAATCACTCTCTCTTCCCGTCAATTTATAATGGCTCATTACTTTCTTAAAAAGGGCCATCCTCATAAGTAAAGAAATAAATAACACTGATAACAGTGCATCCTGAGAATTGTAGCTTTTGTGTTCACTATGAAACCTAGTTGCCAGAAAACTGGGCAATGAAGGTAAAAAATTTTTCAGATCAGCTAGGCCACAGTAGACAAATGTCTCATAAACTTGAAAACTGGATTAAATGTTATATTCATCAGCTGGAGATTCTAATACAATTCAAGTAGAGAAGGATGATCTATGTATGCAAACTTTGGACAAACTAGATGTCAATAAAGCTTTCCTCATTTCAGTGTGAAGGGAAATACATACAAATTAAAGCCCATTAATGGGCCTTAAAAATATACTGGACTTACAATTAACCAAGTTGCCTTAGCTGCATTTATCTTCTCTTCTTAACAAAATACCACAAAAATGGCACCAAAAAAGTAAAAAGGCACAAACACTTAAATCCAAGATAAGAAAACTGCGTGGTAATCTATTCCTAAATTTTAACCCTGAGCCATGGAAACAGTGGGATAATAAAGGTGTGCTGTTTTAAGCCACTAAGTTTTGGAGTGATTTTTTATGCAGCAACAGAGAGCCAAGGATCACCAGAAATTTGATTAAGTGAACTAACATGATAAAGAGATGCTCAAAATGCAAATAAAAAAGGAATACTGATAAAAAATGGAAATAATCCAATGAGTAGTAAAAAAATTTATACAAAGAAAACCTGGCATGTGTAGTAAATATTCTTGCAGATATAAGAAAATCGTTTTAACTTTATGCGGCAGGCAAATTAAATCAGCTCCTTTCTATTTGGGTAGAAAAAAGAAAGAATGCTATTAACAGGCTCTATTCAGAGCATACGGTGACTTCAAAAATAAAAAATAAGATAGAAAAAAATAAACAGAAGATCTAGAGGGTAAAGTTGAGGAAATACCTTTGGAATCAAAGATCAATAGGTGGAAAAAATGACTGGGGAAACATAGAAAACCAGATTTTCAGTGTCAGAGGTTCAATTTAAAGAATGTTTATAAGAGAAAATTATAAATAACACATCACAAGTAACAAAACAATTAGGAAAAAACAGAATAAAAAGAGACAGAGGAAGAGAAAATGAAGGGGGAAAATACTACACACCAGAGAATATCATAAAAGTATTCCAGAACTCGGGAGACAAAACTAAAATTGTAAAACCTTCAACAGGAAAAAAATTAGGTCTCATATAAAACAGTAATGTGGTAATGCCTCTAGTATCCAGCTTCTAAAGTGCAAACTTGAGAGCTGTGGAAGAGTGAAACAGCACCCAACTTCAACATCAGTCACTTATAAAAATATAATAATTCTTACGCTTTGCCTGTGACACATTTTTCTCAAAAATGTTTTTAATCAACAAACTAGAGGCAAATAAGAAATAGGGTTATCCCATGAGAGAACCGTGAAAGGAATTCCCCAGTTGTAGGAGAAGGGTTGAGAATAACAGCTGTAAAGCCACCAAAGAAAAATTGCCATGACATAGTGGAAGGTGAACTCAGTAAGAAAATGTGTCAAAGAAAAGGATATTCAGAGGAAATATTTATTTTTGTGGGAGAAGAAAATAAATATCCCATGAAAATTTAAAAAAAAATCCAGAAAGTTTCTTCAAAGAAGGAAATTTAATCATAGCACACTCTGATCTATAGTAAGAGGATGTGAGGTGGTAAATAAATGTATGCATTTGGGGGAAGAGGTAAGTAGAAGATCTAAATCTGTATCATTAATAATAGGACCGGTGGTTAGTTCTATGTGCCAATTTGACTGGGCATGAGGTGCCCAGATAATTGGTTAACCAGTATTCTGTGTGTGTCTGCAAGGGTGTTTCTGGATGCTATTAACATTGAAACAGTAGACTGAGTAAAGAAGATTGCCCTCCCCAGTGCAGATGGGCCTCATTCATTCCGTTGAAAGTCTGACTAGAATAATAAGGCTGAGTAAGAAAGAATTTGCTTTCTCTGATTGACTCTCTTTGAGATGAAACATTGGTCTTCTGCCTTTGGAGTTGTATTGAGGCTAGAGCTTCACACCATCAGCTCTCCTGAATCTCCAGGTTGCCAACTGCAGATCATGGGATGGTTCATTCTCCATAATCACATGATTCAATTTTTTATAATAAATAAACATTTAATATAATATATAATATTTTAATATATAAAATTTAGTTATATATTTTATAATAGGATAACATATAGTAATGTAATTTATAATGTGTAAGTATTATATATTATATATCATCATCATAATAATATATACATTACTTTGGTACTGTTTCTCTGGAGAAATCTGACTAATACCAATTGCCATATTTATTATGTAAAACTGAAAAATCAGGAAATAAAAATTGTCGATCAATTATTTAGTGACACAAAATAAATACCTGAAGAAAAAGCTAAGGTAGTTCAAAGTGATTGTGCCAGGGAAGGCAGAATTGGGATAGAAAACTAATGAGTCAGGGAACTATGTTTTCAATATAAATCTCAAAACATTATTTGGTATTTTAAACTATTTACAAGCACTTATGAAAATAAAGCATAAATAAATATATTACTGACCTAAGGCAAAGAATATTGAGAAAATTGAGAGATAAAGACTATTTTAAGACTGCATGTGTATAGGAAGAAGAAAAATATTTCTTAGAACCCACAATAAATGATGTGTCCTCTTTGAAACAAGAGAAGAAACCCATATAGAAAAAACTAAGTTGAGAATAACAGACAATACCCTGTGATGAAAATAGTAATAGCTAACCTGCACTGAGAACATAAAATGTGAGAGGCACCCTTCTAACTGCCTTGCATGAATTCACTAATGTCATCCTCACCACAATTCTATGCAGTCGGTGCTATAATATCCCAAATACACAGATGGAGTAAAAGGCCAACAGAAATCAAGAAGCTTCCCTGAGGTCACTCAGCAATAAATGACAAATGGAGCTTGTATTTGAACCTAAAGATATTTGGCTCCAAAACAAAAACTTTTAATCCCCCCACTACACTGCCTCTTAGGAAAGTGATGTATATAATAGAAAGAGAAATGGGGGCATTTAGGCTAGAAAGCGGAGTAAAAGTGTGGAAGGAGAAAAGAGTAGATAATAGAGCACGTAGAGAGGTCTCAAGAGAACATGGTTCTCGACCTGGCAATGATGCTCCCTCACTGTGTGTCTTGCAGAGGTCATCTCTGACCCTTAGTTTTCTCATCTAAAATCAAAGAATTTGCCTAGATTATCTCTAAAATTCTAATTCTAAAAACTGCAAAGACAAAGTTACTACTTGATAAATCACTTAAGCTGCTATAATATTATCTCACCTTCATTATTCTTATATTTCCATACAGGAGAAAAGCTTCAAAATTATAGGATGATCAGGCAACCCTCATGAAATATTGCTAATTTTCATTTTAATTGCGAGAGCCACCTGCTCCACTCATTCTTCCCTTCGGCATTGTTCTACTTGCTCCCTCACCACATGTTTATTTTCCTTATCAGTGAAATTTTCTATCATTCAATATCATAAACTGTTCATTATCAAAAACAAAGTGGTGTTTCTCATGACCATAGTAGTAAATTAGTGGTTCTCAGCCCTGCATGCTTATCAGAAGTACAGAATTAACCAAAACAAAACAAAACAAAAAACCACAACAATTTAAAAAAACAAACAATAAGAACAGCAAAAAATAATAACTTGTACCTGGTCTGAATTAATTGGCAATTAGCATGGTTTTAAAGATCAGTGATTCTAATACAAAGTCAGTTTGGGAAGCATTGCAATACATAAGTTTAGCACAAGCAGGCAGACTTAGCTGAAGATTACAAGTGAGCCTTGGCAAATGGTGAACTCAATATCTATCATTCCATGTGCTTTTGCATGCAAATCACGCTTTGGTGAGATACTTTTGTGCCTATGTTATATAGTGTTTTTTTGCAGCATGACACAGAAAACAATTCTGATTAACTTAAAAAGGAGCAAGGCTATATGAAAGATGTGATATGGCTCAAAAAAAGAAAATCAGTTTAAGTAGACAGTGAGGACTTGTGGAATCTTCTGCTACCACTATAGTAGAACCAGGAGGCTTTTCGGGTCATTATTAAGATAAATCAGATTCAGTTATTTTGATATTTCTATCACTCTGCTCAAGATTCAAATTCCCAACAGAAAGAGTCTGGTTGGCCTAGTCGATCATATTCCCCTAAACTAGAAGAAGGTATAGTCAAAATATTACATTAAGCAAAAGATTGCTTTCCAAAGAGAAATCAGGATTTCATTACCATTGAAGAGGAGATAGACAATCAAAAAAACAATCAAAAAAACCAAAAGCTATCTAATCTAAATTCATTTTCTTGTATATATCCTTATATTACTATGAGCAATACAACTTTTACAAAAGCATACAATATATAAAAATTCAAACTTACATATCAGACAGTAATTATGTCCATTAACAATGGCATTATTGCATAACCTTTTTAATGAAAAATCTTCCCAATTGCTTTAAAATATGATTCTATTAATAAATATGGCTTTACAAAAAAGTTTTATTTGTCTACTGCTTCTTTAAAAAAGAATATATACTTCTACTGTGCTTGGGACCTTCATAATCTTTTATCATCAATAGCATTATATTGTTAATTTGTTAAATATGATTCAGTGGAGACATTTCTGCTGCTTGCAATGAGACTCTGGTTATGGAGAAGATCATAATGCATGAGAAAATCTTACACTAGCCAAGGAGAAGCCTAGAGGTTCTCTTCTCCCCAGTGCTAACTCCTGGTAACAAAGGTGCTTTTGGAAATGTATTATTGTGTACTTTGTCTCCTCTATGTTTGTGTACCTTGCATCCTCTACATTTTCTTTAAAAACACTTTCCTAGCACTGCTGAATATCCTTTTTATTTGTATTTTTTAATTTTTCTTTTTATAAGACACCGGAGAATATTTAGAAATACCTTGGATATAAAAGTTATCTGCATGAACATGTCCATTCTTATAGCAGCTTCTACAGATTCCATGGTTTCTTGTTAAATGATTGTAGAGTTATATATGTCTATAAGCAGTAGTTCACATAAAAATATATTAGAAGTTTTAGGTTGATATATATTAAGAGAAGCAAAATATATTCATCTTCCAGAATAAGAGCTTGGATCAATCTTTCAATAAAACACAGATCTCAGATTATAGAAGTTTCTTAGTAAATCAGGCTAAAATGGCTTTTAGTAATAGCATACCCTTCCTGAGGTAGATAAATGAATCAATTACTCAAAAGAGAGTTATTTTTAAAAGTGTCTTCTCATCATCTATTTTGAATGATAGCCTTGCTAGATAGAGTAGTCTGGGTTTCAGATCCTTGCTTTTCATTACCTTGAACACCTCATGCCATTCCCTTACTTCTGATGAGAAATCAGCTGACAGTATTATGGGAGCTCCTTTGTAGGTAATGGATTGCTTTTCTCTTGCTGCCTTTAAGATTTTCTCTTTGTCTTGAAATTTTGGCATTTTAATTATGATGTGTCTGAGCATGGGCCTCTTTGGATTCTTCTTGCTTGGGACTCTCTGTGCCTTCTGAACTTGTGTGACTTTTCCTTGACCAGGTTAGGGAACATTTCTGTCATTATTTCTTCAAACAGGTTCTATATCCATTGCTTACTTTCTTCACCTTCTGGCTTTCCTATGATGTGAATATTGTTATTTTCATGCTATCCTACAGCTTCCTTAGTGTCCTTTTTTTTTTTATAAGGATACATAACAGATAAAGTTTTCAGTGCAAAACTAAAACAGTCAACAAATTGATGGTCCACACATACCGAAAAAAATAATTTCTTATGTTTGTGATTTCATTGCTTCACTTTATCAGCAGTGCCTGGACAAAGATGGTCTTTAGTTTTAAAGAAGGCATTGACAAAAAAAATAAATAAATTATTCATTTCTGTAGATTCTTTTAAATTTTGAAAGTTAACTGTATGTTAATAAGCACTGACTTTATAATCATTCAAAGTGTGTGTACATTTTTTGGGACATCCTGTATTTATAAATGAGAAATAAAGACTAGAAAGGACCTCTACTTTCACTCTAGTTAGTTTGAAATTACCTACCTACTGAGGATGATAGAGGTGCCTGATGCAATGTAAAAGCATATCTGGAAAACTTAGAAGACTATGAAGCATTCCTAGAACAAGATCCAAGAGAAAATGGAAATTCAGTGATATAACATTGAGAACCATTCTCTCTGGGAAATTTTTAATTGAATAAAAAAGTCGAATGCCTGAGAAGTGCATTGTAGCCATAGACAGCCTTGCAGGGTTTGGATAACAGAATTGACCTGAAAGGCAGAGGAAAGTATCACAGTCCTCAATGGTTACAAAACATCTTCAGATAATGTCAGCCCTCTAAATTAGATTAATTAACTTAGATTGTTAATGTGTCCAGGTTTTGTGCCAGAGGAAGAGTCAATTCCCTTCCTCTTTTCTACAAATAATTCTTATAAAGAATTTTAACTAAATGCCTGATACACAATGCAAAATAATAAGACACAAAGAGAAGGAAAAAAACAGAAACAACTTAAAATAAAGAAACTAACCAACAGGGATTACAGAAAAAAAGTTACATCTCCAAATTGATGAGCACTCTCATTAAATACACATAGGACATTTATAAAAAATGACTACACTGTGATTTTGTTTGTAGTCCTAGCAAACTAATACAAATACCAAGAAAACCAGCAAAGAGAAGAGGCACATGCAGTAAAGTACTGAGGAAACTGTGAGCTTCCAAGAGTCCTGTCCCAGTGAAGTCACACAGGGCACTGAACTGTGAGCACACAGTTCAGTGAACTGTGAGCACACAGTGCAACATGTCTAAAATGATATAATTAGTCTCACTAGAGAGTCAGGGGCCAAGGGTTTTATTGATAGGTCCTTCCCAGAGGAACCATCTGGCTATGACATATCAAAATTCCAGACTCCCAGAAGGAAAGTAGATGGCCAGCATAAACTGCATTGCTTGTACAAACATAGGCTCAGTGAACTACTCTCATCAGTTCGGGGAATGACTGGAACCCTTCTGAAATCTAAGTTAAGGGACACCAGCCCAGAGGCGATCTTGCAAGCAGGCTTTTGTAAAGGATAGCAGTTTCAGGCCTGTTATTGCAACTCTATTCTGTATCACTTGTCTGCTGGATAAAGTGTATATACAGCAAAATTATTACCAGAACTACTCACCAAACTGCGGTATTATCTCAGTTATAACCTTTAGGGGTCATGGATTTATTCAGTTAAAACAAATACCATTTACTATAGAAGTATATCTTAGAAAAGCAGTTTTCTCCTTGAGTTTTTAAATTACCCTTTACCTGGCGCATGGCACGGATTTAGGCACACCAGACTTGGACCAGTAATTTGAAGCTACCTGCATGGTGTTCAGGGTTGAGGCAAAGTCATGATAGTGAGGATATACAGGTAAGAAGTATAATCCCAGAGGGCACATTCAATGAACTGTAATAAAGAGTTTACCACTGTTAGGGTTTCCCTTCACTCTTAAGTAGGATCTACACTAATCAGGTAGAATAAGTTAACAGGGTGCCTGATGTGGCCCCATCACAGGTCCTGTTGTTCTAGGATTTGAAGTCCAGTCCACTTAGTTCAGTTGAGTCTTTGGTTTTGATAGGGAAGAGAGCATGTTAATGAGAATAGGACCACAGTTGTTTAATGATTATTCACCTTACTAACTATAGATAAGAGGTTTTCTTACAGACCCTGGGAAACTGGAGGATGTGTTGCAAGAAAAAAAAACAGGGCTGTAAAAATAAATACATTTTAAAAGCAGACCAAAGACAGGACATGCTTTGACGTAGTTACTGTGCCTGGACCCTGACCCCCTCCAGGAGTTTTCTTTGGGAACGCTGACCATTCTCTGGTCCTAGGAACAGGCTGAGCTATTTGTAACATAAGAGAAGATTAGCCACCTTGTTATTGGACTTTAGGCAGCTAAAGACCAGACTGCAGATCCAACCCTCTCCTTTCCCTGTAATACTTGCAGCTCGCGACTGCACATAGTTATATAATCAGCCAACTGCTGAGGGGCATCAGAGCAGAATTTCCAGGGTGACTGACTGCTCTCCCCATATTGTTGGCATTATTGGAATAAACACTCATATATGATTCAACCCTGTCTCCACTTAATTTGGCTCAAGTAATGACAGGCGGCCTAGGACCCCTTGTGTCCAGCATCAGTTTCAGAAGGGATCACCTGAGGCAATCAATTCCTTGACACCATCTCGTCCTCCTCAGGAAAGGGTTTGCACTGGGGAAGGCAGAGAAGCAGATATGAGCTGGGAGAGGCAGCTGGGGCTTGGAGGGAGTATGTGTGAGACGTGACAAGCTGAAAATAGGCAATGGAGGTGGCAGGCTTCTATGTGAAGAGGAGAGATTCAGAGCCCCTCCAGGATGTGATCTTACCAGTAGCATAACACCTGGCTGAAGGAGCCTTATAATTTAAAGATACATTTTTTTTGAGACATGAGAAAGAGGGTGACTTGCTTCTTGCCTGGGGACATTCCATCCTTGGGGTATAAATCCTCTAAACTCCCAAATATTGGGGCAATAGTTTGGTTTCAGCCTGCTGAGTTGCTTGCTCAGGTTCTATCTGAGTGTATTTCTTTCCTACAAATCTCACCTGCTTTTGTTGCTATTTGTTGTGTCTTGTTTGAATTTATTCCTGCAATCAAGACAAGAATCGGGGGTGCAAAGTACTGTCTCTGGCCAGAGATGGTCTCTAGCCAGAGACCCCAACCACTGCTGACACATGGATGGCATATGAAGGTTTCCCTGTGGAGAGTGCTGGGGCCAACCCTTGCTGTCCATACAGGGAGTGATCACAGGATCAGCAGTGAGATTGATTCAAAATGCTCACAGCAGCTTGGAAAGTCAACACTGAGGATATTCTCTTTTCTTTGGAAGGAGGGTAAAGCCTCCATGAATAGAAGATTAAATGAAGACTTTTAATTTCCTTTCCATTCCTGGCCTTCACCAGGTGCCAGGTGTTTATTCTCTGCTATTGTAAAAAAAGTGTGCCTCATTCAGCAACCAAAACTGTATGCTTTCTCAATTAGCCACCACTCTCACCCTTGTCATTTATCTAGAAGGGTTACAAACAAGAGGGTCCGAGCATTTTCTCAAAAAAGACAGTACTTTTATACAATGTAATCAGAAATACTGATTATGTTTAAGAATTAGAATAAAATGCTTAATTTTATTGATGTGACCTACTTTCAGCTTTTAGCACAGATCACATGTTAGGAATGCAATCAGTCTCAGAAGTATCAACTTGATCAGCTCAGTTTCAGATGCTCCAGCAGAGAATGAGCCCTTTTCTGTGGCCATGTGTAGGTGACACAGATGGTCCAGTTAGCATCAAGGATATTTTCCTACTTTATGGCCTCACTGAGGAGGTTTCTAAATCTGCAACGATCTTGGAATCTCAGTTCTGTTCGTTAGCCTGTGCTATGCCTGCCTCTAGTTCAGTACAACCCATGCTGAGGCCAAAACGACCCATAACAGAAAATAATACTAAGCTTTAGCTTGGAGTCAGGCTCAGGCAATTAGTATCTACATTCAGATTCTTAAACAGCCAGTGGCTTTTCTTCGGCAGCAGCAAAGCCAAGATTCTGTAAGCCAGACAGCTGTGCTCTGAGTCCAAGTGACAAGCAAGGGTTTCCTGAGCCTTTTTTGCCTTGTCAGTCTTAGAGTCTAAATTGATCTACTGAAAAACATGCACATTAGGCTGGAAAAGCATCTGCCTCTTAGGGTCAGATATCTGATTTCATAAAAGCTTATTAGCAACAAAAAACTGGGCAACATCAGAAGTGTATGTCCCTCTGGAGATTGACACAGGTCATGGGTCTCCCTTTATTCAGAAGCTCTCATAATAGGCAAAAATCAGAGCCAAAGCTTCAGTTACAAAGACAGATTTTAAATATTTAAAGTATTTTAAGTTCCGGCCAACCCACCAGTGACAAAAAGCAAGGAACTTGTGTTCCTCTGTCATCGGTGGGGTGCACTCTGCATCTGCATCAGTTACTGATGGAAGTGGAGTTCCTGGGGTGCCATGGGGAAAATAATTTTGGGGGGCCCTTACGGGAAGATGGAGTACCACAGAAAGCTGTACTGATGATGTGAAATTCAGAGGGTTCCCTTCAAGGTGCCATCTACCTCTATCTCGCCATGAAAAAAGTCCAATTTTGTCTTTAGCAGGGCTAAGATTAAGGCCATTGCTCAGAGTTTCCACTCCATATTAAAGCACAGCCCCGTCCGGCATCTGGCTAGGTTGGCTTGTGTTAACCAGCTGCAGTCCATTGCATGTGGGGTCTGCATGGCCATGTGCCATGAGGCTGCTTAAGACCACATGGCAAGCCAGTGCAGGTTACAGAGCAAGAGAGTGCAAAGGAGCAGGAACCCAAGAAAGCAGAACAAGAGAGAGAGAGAAAACTTTCTGTCTGGGGATTATAACTAAGAGTTTAACCAATTAACCATTCAGTGTTTCATATGCTGGCAGTGGCTCTATCCCCCTAGCCAATTACCTTTTCCCAGGTTAGAATGACAAGCAAGCACCTTCCCTACACCACTGCACATGTGCCCATCTCCCCCTTTGTTGGAATCCATCCCCTAGTTATCTGCAGGGAATGGACATTGATTCCCCAGGGAGTGTGAAGTTGCAGCTTGCTGGTAAAGTTGTCCAGATGATCATGCTTACAATGTCTGGCTTCCCCCTTTGCTCTTTTCCTACTATTAATACTAACAACTAGGTCATTATGGTGATAGCATCACTAGCACTTTCCTTTTCAGGCTTCCCTGATGGTGACGATCTCTCTAGAATTTATGAAACTACAAGCATTTACAACAATGTTTATAAGGTACGCAGATGCAATAACAATAAACACAAAGCCAGCTAAAAATCTCCCTTTCTTAGGCTATTGCAAATTTATTGAAACTTCTTTCAGTCAGTTCCACATTTCCAGGTTTCAGATTACAATTGCTGGGGGGATCCAGCTGGAATGCTAGTGGCATGGGGGTCTGCTCCAGCAGAAGAAGGTGAAGAAGTGGCAGGAGCGTTTTCATTTGATCTGCCTCTGGTTTACCTGAGGCTTGGCTCCAGCCGGGGGAACAGAATGGATTTATCTTGTTTTGTTCCCCTTGGAAGAGAGAAATTACAAGCTTTCACCATTTCTGGTCCATCCAATGCTCACACTGAGGAATGTTTGGGCTCTTTGCTGCTTCCTCCCCTGGGAAGAAAACAAAACACCCAAAGACGTCACCCGGATTCATTCTTTCCTCCTCGCTTGAGCGAGAAAGGCCAAGCAGAGCTGGAGAACCCAGCCAGCCAGCTCTCCGGCAGTAGCTGTCCCATGCCCACTTCTGTATGTGACTCTTTCCTTCCACAACACACAGCAGTTCAGCTGTCTCATTCCGTGGGTGACTTATCACACCAAAGAAGGAGGGTTTACCTCTCCCAGCCCCTTGAGTCTTCCTTTTTTCAGACAGTATTTCTTCTGTATGTCAGTGGGTCAGGGTCACTCTGGAGTATCCTGCTCTGACACCAGCTATGTCAGGAGAGGACTCAGAGGAATCAGAATATAGTCTTACTCAAAGCGCTAACTTACCATAGTTAAAGGGCACGGAACAAAATCAGCAAGAGAAAAAGGTGCAGTGAAGTCTAGAGGAAGCCAAGTTCTCATCTTTCTGAGTCCTCTCCCAGTAGCGTCACAGAGGACACACTTAATTCCTCAAGCAGTGAGTTGTGGCAGCACATTTGAAATGTTGTCTATCTGCTCCGCTGGCTTGGCTCAGAGGTTGAGCTTCGACCTAGGATCCAAGAGATCTCAGTTCGATTCCCGGTCAGGGCACAGGCCCCGGGTTTGGGCTTGATCCCCAGCAGGGGGCATGCAGGAGGCCGCCGATCAGTGACTCTCTCATCGTTGATGTTTCTCTCTCTCTCTCCCTCTCTCTTCTTCTCTCTGAAATCAATAAAGGAAATGCTTTTAAAATAAATAAATAAAATATTGTCTATCTGGGAAGCTCATTAGAGATTCAGTGTACAGGGCTGGTTAAGTAGATACTTCCTGCCTTACACATACTGAAACGTCCACACACCTAAAAGGAAAGCAGGTGTTCAGTATAAACAACATTACTGTGCATACATCTTAGTCACAGTGAGCAGCTCTTACTGGTTTTGAATATGTCTAAGTTCCATAGGCCAGCCCAACCTACCTTTAAGCAGGCCTTTCTAGAGAAGTTCCAGTCCTGTTACATTGACTCTTATCTGCACATAGACCCATTTAACAAAGCTTAATAAATGTCAAAGGTTAAATACTTGTGATGTGTAATGTGCTCTCTTATCACTATTTATATAAGCTAGAAATAATAACAAAATATTACAACTTAACCTTCTTATGTTTGAACAATAAGATATATACATTTAAATATCTCATGGGCCAAAGTAAAAAAAAAAAAAATCACAATAGGAATAAAATATTTTGAGCTAAGTGGTATAAACCTCACTAAAGTATCTGAGAAATTAAGTTTTAAGTCAAAGTATTGTGTCAGTGCATCCTTATAAGAATGGCAAAAACACAAAAGACTAAAAATACAAAGACTTGCTGAAGATGTAAAGCAAATACACTATTTTGTGAATGTAAATTGATACAACCAAACTCTACAAATAACTAATATAGGATGGTAAACATATTGTGTTTTGTTCATACATCAGAAAAATATACGTTCTGACCATAAATTGTATTTACACATACATATGTATTAATCTTACAACAAAGTGTGGAGTGAACGAGACCAGGCACAAAATAATACACATTGTATGATTCATTTACATAAAAATCAAAATAAAACAAGGCAAACTAAACTGTTATTTTTAGAGATGTGTGCTCAGATATGAAAACAATTTAAAATCAATAAAGCAATGACTGGAATCATGGAATTGTGGGTACATGGAGAGTGGTAATTGGGGCAAATGGCACAAAAGAAGCTTATGGGAGCTGGCAATGTTTTCTTTATTGAGCTATATGTAGATTAAATAAGTTTAAGAGAAAAATAAATATTGTTCAGAGAATGAAACAAGTTTTGTAGGAATATATGTATGTTTATGTTCTAGAAGCCAGCCTTGTGTACAACACAGCTTATGGTATGTGAGTTCTTCTCAGTGTAATCACACGTCTATGTGATGTTACTAAAGTTAATAGTACTGATTCCATATAAAATTAACATTTGGACATTGCCCATAATCTAACTTTATTTATACACCTTTTAAGTCATTAAATTATTCCTATTTCCAGAACTGATAATCTTCTAACTACATTCTTAATTTTCAGGATATATGAGTTAGGTCTTATGCATTCCATCATTCATAAAATAAATATTTTTGAGCACGTGAATATTTTGAGTACTTTCATATCATGATGAAAAGAATTTGGACCCTACTGCAAAACACAATAACACCATAAAAAGTTTTAAAATATAAACATACACACAGGTATGTGTGTGTGTGTATATATATATACATATATATATACTTACAGACACATGTGTCTCTTTACAAGCATACATACAAGCATACATATATTTTGCAAGAAAATTGAAAATAAAAAGGAAGTTAACATCTGTCTAGATTAGAAATAAAATGTAAGTGCACAGCAGTGAATGGGGGTTAAAGCAAAAACAAAATAAACAAAAAACAAACAAAAACACTGGACTCCAGGATTAGAAACTGGCAGAGAAGGTTTGGTGTTCATTTCCTATGAAGTTTGATAGGACAGAGTCACTTGTGCTGGGATCCAGAGCACAGACTGGGTTTCCCAGCCCATGTACAAAAAAAGGCTAAAGCAATGATACTGACGCTGCTGCTATTAAGGTTGCACATAAAGAAGCTGAGCCCTGCGATGACAGAAGAAACTGCAAGAGCCAGATGGCCCGACCTGGACAAGTCATTTATTAACTGGGGAACTTATTCCCAATTTTCATTTAAGAAAACAGCTCTTAATTATCAACATTAAACCCTCTTGTAAAGGGATCCTCGCTACACTAGTTGAAGGCATCTGTGAAACCACTTGACACCGAGAGTGAATTTGGAAAGGACAAGAAAGGATTACTCATGAAAAAGGAAAGCACACATTATAGATAGTGGGAAAAGTAATGAAGAGGTGAAGAGAACAGAAACACACACACACACACGTGCACACACACTGAGTTAAGAGTCCAAAACCCCATTTGGCTAAGACATAGTGACCAGAAGGTACAATGACTGGGAATGAAGCTAGAGGTGCAGGCAAGGCCATTGAGGCACTTATGATTCTTATGGTCATTTTTAAGTATTTGAATTCTATGTAAATCTCAAGGGGAAATCACTGGAAGATTTCAATTAGTAGAGCAAAATATGGGTTGTTTAAACTTATTAGCCTGCTCTGAGGACAAAAGATGATGGGAGAAGCATGAAGTAGAAATGCCAATAATGAAACTATTTCAGTAGTGAGAAGAAATAATATCTTCAAATTGACTACTTTCCAAAAAATGGAAAGTAGACAATTCTAAGACATATTTTTAAAGTAAATAAATAATAAATAAAATGGTGTCAAATGTTGATTGATGTTATATATAAAAAGATGAATAAAAAAAAGAATGATCCTACAATTTTTTTGGTTTGAGAAACTGAAAGGAGAGCTTTAAGTTGGAAGCCATTAGCCTACAGATGTTATATAATTCTGCTAGAACGGATGAGATGACCTATAAAGGGTATGTAGCAATATGTGGCTAAATATAGCTAATATTTTTTTAAACTATTAGCTGGATTCTAAGAAGAGTGTTAAGCACTTTATATAACTTATCTTGTTTAATCTTTGCAACAATTCTGGGAAATAGGTAATGTTAGTATAACCCATTTTAAGAAGCAAAAACCACGATTTTGAAAAATTTCCCAAGACTACATAGTAAACAGTGAAGGTTATTTTTCAATTCTTACAATCTGGATACAGAACTTGTAAGCTTAACGACTATTATTACTGTCTTGGGGAAAAAAGAAGCATGCTCCAAACCATGCCTTAACAAGGTCCATTTAAAAATCAAGTGGAGCCCTGGCTGGATGGCTCAGTTGGTTGGAGCATCACCCCTACACCAAAGGACTGCAGGTTGGATTAGGGTCAATTCCCAGTCAAGGCTTGAACGGTGTTTTTCTCTCACATTGATGTTTCTCTCTCTCTCCCCCCTACCTTCCCCTCTCTAAGTTTAATTAAAACATATCCTCAGATGAAGATAAAAAAATAAATAAAAAGCAAGTAGAGGAACAACTTACAAAAGAAACTGAAAAAAAAAAAAAAGTGTCCTTATATTAGACAAACCACGATCATCAAGGGAGTGTGTTTCAAGAAGGAGGATTTGATCACTTTCTTTAATGTTCCTGAGACAAAGCCAAAAAACAGTAATTACATTTTATGTTATTAAAATTATCACTACTCTTGACTAGTGCAGTTTTCCTAGAGTGTTGAATGCATGATTAAAGCTAGAGGTCTATGTGGCATCAAAGGGGAAAAAAGTAGAATATGATATCTTATCTTATGTCTGGGACCTAATAGAATGATTGAAAAGAGAAAGAGATACAGAAATAAATACAGAGATATACAGATGGAGATAGAGTTACAGACAGATATAGAAATATAGAGAGAGAGACAGAGGTAGACATAGAGAGATAGATGGAGACAGACATCACGTGTGTGTGTGTGAGAGAGAGAGAGAGAGAGAGATTAGAAAACTTAATGATGCGTAGGTGGGAAGATACTTTTTCTTTCTAGATGTAAAGAGAAAAAGCACTGTCCTTTTTATGATAAAAATGGCCCAATGGCTGGGTGTTCATGCTGAAAAATAGTGTCAGGAGCTTAGCTTTCATCTGGGCAAGATAGGAACTCATCAACAGACATTGCCAGATTACCTCCTTACTCATCTAGTCCCAAGAGACTCACCATGAGGCCACAGATGTGAGTGGGGATGGGGGGGGGCATGAGGTAGAAGTAAAGCTCATGGGTATCTGGGCCACTTGGTCATGTAACTTACTCATTACCTCAAGATTTGTTTGAACCCTCTAATTTTTTTTCCTTTTTAAAAATTAATTAATTCATTTTCTAACTTCAGTTGACATACAATATTATATTAGTTTCAGTTGTGAAACATATGGGTTAGACATTTAGATACTTTACAGAGTGATCACTCTGATAAATCTTGTACCCATCTAACACCACACACAGCTATTCCAATATTATTGGCTACATTCCCGATTCTGACTTTACATCCCCATGATGATTGTTATAACTGGGAATTTCTACTTCATCTCTTCCACTTTTTCACCTATCCTCCCAAAACCCCCTTTCATTCTAGCCATTATTTTGTTCTCTGTGTCCAGAAATTTGTTTCTGTTTTGTTTGTTTATTTTGTTTTTCAGATTCCACATGTAAAATCGTAAAATCATACGATATTGTCTTTCTTTGTCTTACTTTTTTCACTTAGCATAATACCCTCCAAGTTTATTGATGTAGTACATGTATACCATGGAATATTACTTAGCCATAAAAGATTAAACCCTTTATTTTATTTTCACTTGATGATGAAGTCTTGTTGCAGCCAACCAAATATCTAGCTTGATCTGTTAGACATCTAGATAATTATGATAATTAGATGATCAATGGTCAATTGGGGGACCATATTGCCTCTATTAGGGGACCATAGCAGAAATCCATAACTAAGGGAAATAGTTAAATGTCAAGTATTAGAGAACTTTATTTTAAAACTCTAAAGGATTGTGCTGTGATTCACCTAAAAGTGGTTATCAAAGCTTCATACAGCGTCTTTTATCTGCCATGCATTCTTCAACTACCAGTGGATCTACCCAGCCACAGAAACCAAGCAGCAGAGCAGCCTGCAACATATCTGGGACCTGTTCCAGAATCTTTTCTTTTCTGAGCCTGTCTTAGTCCTTTTGGTATGCCCTAACAAAATACCAAGCTGTATGGCCTGTAAACAATGGAAATTTATTTCTCATAATTCTGGAGTCTGGAAGCTCAAGATAGAATGGAGCATGGTTCTGGTGAAGGTCTTCTTCTGGGTTGCATACCTCCTGCTGTGTCTTCACATGGCATAGGGGTTACAGAGCTCTGCATTTCTTTTATAAGAACATTAATAGCATTCATGATGGCTCCAGCCTCGGGATCTAATCCCAAAAGTTCCATTTCCTATTACCATCACATTGGGCATTAGGATTTCAATAAATAAATTTTGAGGGGATACAAACATTCAGACCATAGCAGAGCCCCAGTGAAAATTGAAATTCTTCAGAGGTTACTTGGTCAATAGTTTATAGTAGCAGAACTTGACAAATAGCATAGCCCTCTGAAGAGTGCCACCAGACACTGTGTTACTCAGTTCTGGGAGTGTCAGATACAGCAACTTATCCTTCAATTTTGGTAGGACTGACTCATCATGTCCCAGACCACAGGAGAGGAAGATCTCTAAATTTTTATAAGATTTATTTTTCACCCTCTGTTATATATGTGCCAGGCTAAAATGTTTAGTAGTGCCCATTTCCTGTTTAATGGTTCTATTTAGCATTATTTGCTCATTGTAATAGATCAGGGTGATATACTGTGTTATAAAGAGTTGATCAAGATGGGAGAGTTGATTTTGCCATCAGATAAGATGCACTGTGGCCCCTGCCAACTGAAGACAAACTGCTTTTGATGATCTCTATAATAGGTAGAGAGAAAAGGATTTGCCAAACTCATAGCTCCTTGCTAGTCTAAACTTATGTGAACAGTTGCTTCCAAATGTTGTGCCATAAAACTAAAATTTTATTATACTAATGAATTCAGTGGGCCAATAATTCAAACAGAGCAGGGAGGGCTTTTCTGTGCCTATGTCTGTGGCCTCAGCCAAGAAAACTTGAATAAATGGGGATTGTTCAATTATCTGGGGAAGTCTTCTTTAGCTACAAGTCTGTGGCTTTGGCTGAGTACCTACTACCTGTGGTGTGGCTTTCTTCATAGCATAAGGGCCTCAAAATAATCAGAATTCCAACATGATGACTCAGCACTCTAAGTGCCTTTTTATTCTTTTTTAAATTTAATTGAGGAAGACAGAAATGACAATACTTTTTTGATCTAATCTTGGAAGTCATAGCCTCACTCACGTCTGCTGCATTCCATCTGCTAAAAACAAGCCACAAATTATATTAGTTATCTGTTGCTGTGTAATAAAGTCACCCAAAATTTAGTGGCTTAAAACAAATATACATAAAATCTCCCAGTTTCTGTGGGTAGAGAATCTAGGTACAGCTTAGCTTGGTAATTCCGACTTAAGATTTCTCAAAGCTGTATTCAAGGTATCAGCCAGAGCTCTTGTCTCATCTCAAGCCTTGGCTAAGGGAGGATTTGCTTCCAAGATTACTCATGTGATTGATAGCAGGACTCACTGCCTCACTGCTGTTGACCTGAGGATCTCAGTTCCTCCTTGGCTATTGACCAAAATCCTCCCTCCATTGCTAGTCATATGGCCTCTTGATTGGGCAACACCTACCCTGACAACTGGCTTCCATTAGAATGAAAAAACCAGGGAGGGCAAGAAGGAACAAAGACAGAATTATTTTGTAAGCCGATCTCAGAAAGCACATTCTGTTTGCCATATTTGTCATATTCTATTCAGCGAAAGCAAGTCATTAGCTGGCTAAAAATAACAGAAAAGGAATTATACACAAGGATGTGAATTACACACTGGGGTGTGGGAATTTTGGGGGGGCATTTTAGAGGCTGCCTTCTACAGTCTGCCCTCTGACCCTCAATAATTTATATTCTTTCCACATTCATGTATGTCCTCTCAAGTTTCCCAAAAGTCACATCACATTAAATTAAGAGCTTAAAGTCCAGAATTTCACCATCTCACTCATTTTCAGGTAAGATGAGGCTCCTGAGATATAATGTCATAAGTGTAGCTCCTGGAGTACAGTTCCTCTCATTCTGTTGATTTGTAAAACTAGAGACAAATTCTGTCACTCAAAGACTCATCATAAAGTAGTGGGTCAGGCATAGGATAATCCCTCTAGAAATCCTGCTCAAAAAGGTGGAGGAGGTAGAATAAGAAGCCTAAAGGAGTCACTGATAGAAAGTCTAAAATCCAACCAGTCAAATGTTGGCAGTTCTTTGATGAGGTCTCAAGGCCTGATAATACTTTTCCATGTCTCTCACCTTCCCCCACTAGGCTTTTTGTTGCACATTTTGATTCACATTTCATTTTTCATGAACTGTAGCATAAGTTTATAGCTAAGTAGTGTTCTCAGCCAATTTTTTTGCTTGTAGAATTTTAAAGGTACAAAAATATTATCATTTTATTCCATCTCTGTCCCATTCCACCATGAAGTTAGTCTTTTGCTGATATACTTCACTCAAAAACTCTCTGTGAATACCAGTGGAGTTTACTTCATTAGACAGAAGTAACAAAAATTTCTTTGACATAAAACTTTCTCTACTTTTGGCTTCTGTAAAGAAAGCTGAGGGACAACTCCATTTACCTTCTATATTAGCAGGTTAGGGCTGTCATAACCAAGTACCACAGATTGGATGACCTTAAACAACAGAAATTTATTTTCTCACAGTTCTGGACGCTGGAGGTCTAAGACCAAGGAAGCTCTCTTTTTGGTTTGCCAATGGTCATCTTCTATGTCTTCTTCACATGGTCTTCTCTCTGTGCACATGCATCCCTGTGTGTCCTGCTCTTCTCTTCTTGTAAGAATACCAGTTAGATTGGATTAGAACCCACACTAATGGCCTCATTTCAGGTCATTTTAAAGGCCTTGTCTCTAAACAGTGTTACATGCTGATACATTGGAGGTAAGAGCTTCTAGATATGAATTTTGTAAGAGATGTAATTCAGCCCATAACAGCTTCCTATAGACAGCTTAATGTTGCTTTATTGAGAAAATCTGTTAGGTACATCCCATCCTTAAACTTTTCACAAGGGCATTTGCATGACTAAATCATATATTGAGGTATCACCTTTGGTGTTTCTGAGGTTTGAGTAGTCAACCTCTTGCTTCATTTTTAGATCATATTTTTTTTTTTCTTTTTTTTTAAATATATTTTTATTGATTTCAGAGAGAGGAAAGGAGAGGGAGAGAAAGAAACATCAATGATGAGAGAGTCATCGATCAAGCCCACAACCGGGCATGTGCCCTGACTGGGAATCGAACCCCGATCACCTGGATCCCAGGTCGACGCTCAACCGCTGAGCCAAGCCCGGCCGGGCTAGATCATATTTTCCTAGCCTTGACCTGGATTTAAATTTTGCCTAAAAGTTATTTCTTAATTATAGCACTTTTTGTTATCTAGAAAGATCAACATTTTCTAGACCATCTGATTTTTACTCTTTTTTATTTAATTATATTTTTAAAATTTATGTCTCTCTTATCTCATTTTACTGTAAGAAACCAGAAAAACGAACAAACAATGACAACGAAATAAAACCTAAGACTCATCTTCAATACTTTGCTAAGAAGTATCTTTAGCTAGATCACCAAATTCATTAGGTCCATTTTATGCTTTTTACAATGACTTGAAATAAAAATGTTAGTAACCTTTTAGCCAAAAATTCCAAGAATCATCCTTCTTCCACTTTCTAATAAAATATGCTCAGAACTTCCTTTTGAGTTCTAAACAGCTGCATCCTCAAAGTCTGTTAACAGTATGTTCTGCACAACATAGATTTCCCCTATTATTCTGTTCAAAATTCTTACAGCCTCCATCACCTGCCCAGTTTCAGAACTATGCTCACTTTTTAGGTATTTGTTCTAGCAACACCTCACTTCCAAATATCAAAATCTCTATTAACCCCCAAAATAGTAGCTTAAAACAACAAATGCTTATTATGCTACAATGCAAACATCTAGAATAAGAAATTTTAAAATTAAGAACAGAAATGAGAACAATGATAGAAATGATGGATTACTTTACTTCAGAAACAATGAAAGGTATAAGTCAATTAAATATTACTTTAATTGCTGAATAAAAAAAGAAAATTCAATACAAAATGCCAATTCCTGTGGAAATGCCCCTTAAACATTAGGACAAAATGAAGACATTTTCATATAAAACAAAAGTGAGAACATTTGTTGAAGCAGATCAACACTGGATGAAATGTAAAAGGAAAAATTCAAGCTGAAGAACAGTGATAACAGACTGAAAATTAGATGTACATGGCAGAATAAACAACATCAGAAGTTGTCAATGTGTGATAAAGATAAAATGATACTTTTATTTTTATCTTAATTTACATTAGACGTATATGACATATAACTAAGGGACTGAAAATGGAAAATAAGCACATAGAAATGTTCAAAATTAGGGGAATGCAAGTTACAGCCACATTGAGATATTGCTTTTTCTATACAGGAGTAGCTTAAAATAAAATAAATGAAAATGTCACATGTCAGCAGACTTTCGGTAACTATAACTTTTATGCTTGATGGAAGGAGTGTAAAATAATATAAGCACTTAGAAAGCTGTTTAGAAGTTACTTTACATTTTAAAATACCCATCCTATAAGACTCAGAAGCTCCATTTCCCGGTAATTACCTAAGGAAAAAAATGAACATGTGTCTATAAGAGACTTTCATATGAATTGCCCTTGTACTTTTATTCTTGATATTCTCCTATAAGAAGCAATATAAAAGTTGACTAACTGGTAAGTTGATAAAGAAACTATGATATGGATAAAACTGTAAGACCACTACGGTAGGCCGCTTATTAAAAAACCACACTTTACATATAAAGACACAATTATATAAATAATAAAGGGATGTAAAAATATGTGAGGCTAACACTAATTAAATAAATTTATGGGACTATATTAGTATCAGAGTATGGAGACTTTCTGATTAAGTAATAATGCTATGAGTAATAAGGGTCATTTAATAATGATAAAATGTCATTACGTAGAAGGACCTAAAGCACTGGCCAGTGTGGCTCAGTTGGTTGGAGTGTTGTCTCATGCACAAAAAGGTTTCCAGTTGGATCCTGATCAAGGCATATACCTAGGTTGTGAGTTCGACCCCCAGTCAGTGTGTGTACAGGAGGCAACTGATCAATGTATCTCTCACTTTCAGGTTTCTCTCTCTCTTTCTCTCTCTCTCTCTCATTCTTTCTCTTCCTCTTGCTCTGAAATCAGTGAAAACTATGTCCTCTGGTGAGGATTAATAAAAAAAAAGTACCTAACAATCTTAAATGTTAGTGTACATAATAACTGAGCCTTAAAGCACATGAAATATAATTGGTAGCCCTGCAATGAGTTTAGCTGAATCCACAGTTATAATCAGACATTTAAACTTCTCTCTCTTTCTCCTTGTGTGACTCTCAATAATTAATCAAAAAAAAAGAAGACAGACTGCTTCTGGTTCCACATGTAAGGCGCTGAGAATTTGCTAATAAGAAGTAAGAAGTTGGACTGAAATATCAATGGCTTGGATCTGTAAGGGGGGAAGGAACAGGACAAACCACTTCCCTTGAGATTGGAGTGACAGGTGAACACAGGGAGTCACTGTTTACCAGATCAGAAACAAGAGTAGAAACTGCCCCAGAATCCAGTGCCAGGGTAGGAAAACCTGAACTAAAACACCCATCTGCTTCCAGCAGGTGGAAGGGAAAAGGAACTTGTGAAATTAT
The DNA here is from genome assembly GCF_964146895.1 of Miniopterus schreibersii. Taxonomy (NCBI): domain Eukaryota; kingdom Metazoa; phylum Chordata; class Mammalia; order Chiroptera; family Miniopteridae; genus Miniopterus; species Miniopterus schreibersii. The sequence continues at coordinate 73,814,197 of NC_138108.1, read as the reverse complement.
CCTTCAAAAGTGAAGAAGAAATAAAGACTTTCTCAACTGTACCACTCTGGTGGTGGATGCTGATGATGGAAAGCCAATGCGTATCTGGTGGCAGGGGGTATATTTCATGGGCAATAGCTGTACCTTCCTTTCAGTTTTGCTGTGAACATGAAACTGCTCTAAAAAACACTGCCAATCAAAAAAGGGAGACAATCATAAGGATATAGAAAACTTAAACAATATAATCAACAAATTTGATCTAATTAACATTTTTATAAACTTAACTTTTTAAGAGTGGTTTTAGGTTTACAGTAAAATTGAAGGAAAGTACAGAAATATCTCTATACAACCCCCATCCACACATGTATAGCCTCCCATTATCAATATCATTCACCAGAGTGGTACATTTGTTATAGTTGGTGAACTTACATTGACACATAATTACCCAAAGTATGTAGTTCACCTTAAGGTTTACTCTGTGCTGTACATTCTATGGGTTTGGACAAATGTATAAAGACATGTATCCATCCTTATAATACCATCCAGAGTATTTTCACTGCCCTAAAAATCCTCAGTGCTCTGTGTATTTAACTTCCCTTCCCTCCCAAATGCTGGCAACTACTAATCTTTTGATTATCTCCATACTTTTGCCTTTTCCAGAATATCATATCATTGAATTATATAGTATATAGCTTTGTTAGATTGCCCTCTTTCACTTAGCAACATGCATTGAAGTTATCCCATGCAGTTTCATGTTTTTGAGAACTGAATAATATTCCATTGTCTGCATGTACCACATTCACCTAGTGAAGGACATCTTAGATCTTGGCTGCTTCCAAGTTTTTGCAATTATGAATAAAGCTGCTATAAATACTCTTGTGCAGATTTTGTGTGAACATAGGCTTTCAACCGTTGCAGGTAAATACCAAGGAGTGTGATTGTCGGATTGAGTGTTAAGAGCATGTTTAGCTTGGTAAGAGGCCATCAAACTGTCTTTCAAAGTGGTTGTATCATTTTGCATTTTCACCAGCAGTGTATGAGACTTTCCATTGTTCCACATCCTGGTCAGCATTTGGTGTTGTCAGTGTTCTGAATTTTGGCCATTCTAATGGGTGCATGGTATAGTGGTACCTTGAGAGAGCACTGTGTTGTTGAGATCATTTGGATGGTGTGTGTGTCTAAACCCAGCTGAAGCCTGGACTTTTAAGATTTGATGGGCAAATACTGAGATCTACTCATCTTGTAGCTGCTCAAGGCAAATCTCATAAGTAAGTTCCCCTGCTTCTTAAAACTGCCACCTACCAATCTGGAGTGATCTGCCTCTCTTTGGGTCTCTCCCTGTCTTTCATATTGGGGACCACACTACACCCGGGAAACTCCTGAAGCAGTTGTGAGCCAGTCAGTATTCAGACATATTTTAGGAGCTAAGGAGATTACTTCAGTTTGTTGATAGGAAATATACTGAGACTTCACTGAAGAATTTCAAATCTCTGTCTCATACTTTTCCTTACTATGTTGTCAGATCAACCACTGTAGAGCCTGGTACAGCTTTAAGAGTAGATTTTAGATTTATTTCTAGCTCAAATAAACCTGGTGGAAAATCTGGTCAAGCCAAGGTCTTACCCATTTCATAAGTACTGTAGTAGGAAAGAACTGACCCAACATATTTTACCTATCTCTAGCTTTTACTATACCATCCCCACACAAGCCTGCTATTCACTAGTGCCAACATTAAGAAGAAGCAATATACAAGGTGTCCCCCAAAGTGTATGCATGCTTTAACAGCTGATAACTCAATTTTCACTCCTTTTCAGGTTTAACTGATTTGAAATAATGGGTGTAGCCAGACCAAGTTTTGAACAAAGAAAATTTATCCTAAAGCACCACTAGATTTTTTTTTTTTATGGGGATTCATAAAAGATAAAGCTTATGGTACAAAATGAGCAAGAGTTGACGAATTGAGGGTGCATAAATACAAACAAAATGATTCTTTATGTTTGCAATTCCATTGCTTCGCGTTATCGGCTGTGCCTGAACCAGAACTGTCATCAATTTGAAAACAGGCATTGACCAAAAAAAATAATAATTTCTGTAGATTTTTTAAAAATTTTGAAAATGAACTGTATGTTAACAAACACTGACTTTATAATCATTCAAAGTGTGTATACATGCATTTTTTGGGGTACCCTGTATATGAAATATTTTTTAGCAACTACTTTTGCTAGCTTGCAATTTTTGCTTGAATGCTTTTTCTGAGAAATTTACTTAGAGTCCTTCCATTAATTGAAAACCATATTTTATTATTTGCTTACCCATAGATAGAAATTGCTTTTTGCAAGTTCTTTGGTTGAACTTCTTTTTGTTGAAACTTGAAAGGTTTGCAAATGTGCTCTGTAAAATTCTAATCTTGTGAAATGAAATTCAGCCTGTTAATTCCAACTCTTGTTAAATATAGTGGCACTTGTTAACACTGTACATTTAGATGTTTCCAACTGCTTGTCAGTGATGCTCATTAATCTTCCATCTAAGGCCAAATCTCTCTTGAAATGACAGGGGTTCCATCTAAAGCCATCTCTATAGCTTTATTGGCTATGTGCCCAAGAGAGAAGCCTCCAAAATGAGCCTGGTGTCTTGTTTATATTGTATTGTCTTTCTCTTTTCAAATAATGAAGTTTTTCCCCTCATATGGGCTCAAATGCCTACCGGAGAGTTATTGTGGCAACATTAATTTTAAGAATGATAGTACCCTTTATGAAAAGATAAACTACTTATTTATGATTTATTTATAGAAAAGTGAACAAACAAGTTAGTGTTGTTTTAATTCAAGCCACTTTCAAAATGGTTCCCTGTAATGCTTCTCCACAAGATAGATACAACGTGGCCAGATAAAAAATCCCATGTGAGACTGAATGCAGCAGCAGCAATAGTGAATCTGGTGACTTGAAAAAGCATGCATTTTTCTTCTACTCTATTGAACATTCATTTTGCTTATTTGATGCTAAATTCCTTAGATTGTGACAAAGAAAAATAATTGACATGTACCCATTGCTCCATATAAATTGAAGAACAGTTAAAAATATAGTTGAACAGTGAAAGAGATAGTGTTAACATTAAATTGCAAGACTTACAACCACACAGCTCAGATGTTGATTGAAACTGAAGCTTGTCTAGATCCCAACCCTCTGCATTTTCTTTCTCTTTAACAAACACTTCTTGGATTACTTACCTTGAACCTACATCCCAAAGCACATGTGTTATGATATTATGTTTTCTACTTGAGAAGCTATGCCCCCTGTCTTGCTTTAAATATTTTTTTTTGCCTTTAAAAACAAGTTTCAAACTTTACCAAACTAAAAAGATTTTGCAAAGCAAAGGAAAGTATCAATGAAATGAAAAGAGAACCCATTGAATTGGAGAACACATTCGCCAATGATACATCTGATAAGGGGTTAATATCTAAAATTTATAAAAAACTTACACAACTCAACACCACCACCCCCAAAACAAACAAGCAAACAAACAAACAAACAGAAAACCAATCCAACTAAAAATGGGCAAAAGACCTGAATAGAGGACACACAGATGGCCAACAGACATATGAAATGGTGCTCAAGGTCACTAACCGTTAGAGAGATGCAAGTTAAAACCACATGAGATATCACCTCACACCTGTCAGAATGACTATCACCAATAAATCCACAAACAAGTGTTGGTTAGGATGTGGAGGAAAGGGACCCTCCTGCTCTGTTGGTGGGAATGCAGATTGATACAGCCACTGTGGAAGGCAGCATGGAGCTTCCTCAAAAATTAAAAATGGAACTTCCTTATGACTCAGTGACCCCTATGTTCTTTGCAACATTATTAACAATAATCAAAATTTGGAAGCACCCCAAGTACCCTTCAGTAGATGAGTGGATAAAAAAGTTGTGGTACATTTACGCAATGGAATACTACTCAACCATAAAAAGGAAGGAAATATTACCTTTTACGCCAGCATAGCAGCATAGATGGACCTCTCCAGGTATTATGCTAAGTGAAATAAGCCAGTCAGAGAAAGATAAATACATTATGATTTCACTTTTATGTGGAATCTACTGAACAAAATAAACTGGCATACAAAATAGAAACAAACTCATAGATACAGAGAACAAACTGACAGCTGTCAGACGGTAGCGGGGTTGAGTGACTGGATGAAAAAGGTGAATGATTAAGCAAAAAAAAAGAAATTCATAGAAACACATCAATATGGTGGTTACCAGAGGGAAAGTGGGTGGAGGGAGGTAGAAAAGGGCATGGGGGGATAAATGGTGATGGAAGGAGATTTTGGATGGTGAACACACAATACAATATACAGATGATGTATTATAGAATTGTACACTTGAAACCTACATAATTTTATTAACCAATGTCAATAAAAATTTTTAAAAATTTCATGAGTTCTTCCATCAACTGGATGAATTTCAATCATGATGTCTATAGGCAAAATTTCCATTTAATGCTCTTTATTTTCACTAATTACACTTCAAGAATAAATACATTATACTGAGTTACTATGCCAGAGCCTTAACCTATGGAAATGCACCTTGCAGTTATGGAGTCTTATTTAAGCAATTAGAGACAACATTCTGAATCAAAGGGGAGTAGATCCATTTTGCATTTACCACTCCAAATGGACTGGTAAATAGATGAAAGGTTTGCTTGTTTGTTTTTTTCTACCTGCAAGTTACAATTATTAGTAGGTTCTGCAATTATCTTAGTGGGTCATGGCTAGCATTTTAAATAAAATTAAATCAAATTACTTAGATAAGAGGAGGTAAAAGGGAAGAGGGAAAGTAAGAGTACTTTGTAAAAGTAAGTATTTAATGAGTACACAGGTAAAGGATACACTGAGTTATCACTAAATAACTGAGTTTTTCTATCTCTTATCTTTCTACCTTACATTTTGTTTTGCTGGCAGATCAACCTCTAAGCACAGCCTATATCTCACACCCTTCACGCATATTCATGTCAGACATCTCTGATTTCAGAGCTTACTGATAAATCCAGAGGAGCTTAAATCTTTTCTCTGTGTTGTTATTTACCAATTTACCATTTGTGGTACTTTATATTCCATTTATTAATCTTATCTAGATAGAAGAATTGAAAATCATATCTCAACTCCAAGTCCACCTCACCATTATATGTTTATGTAGTTACACATTTGCTGTAATCTTTTTAATATATATTTATTGATTTCAGAGAGAGGAAGGGAGAGGGAGAGAGAGAGAGAAGCATCAATGATGAGAGAGTCATTGATCTGCTGACTCCTGCATGACCCCTACTGGGGACTGAGCCTGAAACCAGGGCATGTGACTTGACCAGGAATCAAACCTTTGTCTCCTGGATCATAGGTCAGTGCTCAGCCACTAAGCCACGCTGGCCGGGCCTGTAATCTTTTTATATGTTTCAATATCTGTGTTTATACAAGTTACATAATAATGGTTTCAGTACTTTATACTGGACACTGCTTCATACAATCTCCAGTTCTTAGACCTAATAGTGTGAAACAAGTTTTTTTTTGTTTTTTTTTTATTAGAATAAATTAGCTCTTTTGTCTGTAACAGAATCTTCACTTTAGATTCTCCTTGTATTTGGATTCTATTTGACATATATGGTTATTTTGTTTGTTTGTTTTGGCTTGTGCATTATTTTAATTGCTTTCAATGTGTGAGAAAATTGCCTCTATATGTGAGACAGGACCCCACGTCTTTTTATGAAAACTTCCAAATCCAGATCCTTTATTTTACGACCTCTGATAGGTAAACTTCTCATGGAAACATGTTGAATTTAGTTACCTGAATACTCCCATCCCTAGAAGCTTTCAGGGCTTGGGAAAGCTGAGCCAATGGGGGTCCTCACTATATTTATCATATATCTATATCTATATCTATATCTATATCTATATCTATATCTATATCTATATCTATATCTATATCTATATCTATATCTATATCTATATCTATATCTATATCTATATCATCTATATCTATATCTATATATCTATATATCTATATCTATATCTATATCTATATCATCTATATCTATATCTATATCATCATCTATATATCTATATCTATATCATCATCTATCTATATCATCTATCTATATTTATCTATATCATCATCATCTATCAATCTGTCTTCTATTATCTGTAATCTATCTGAAAAATATTTTAAAGTGCCTAAAGTTGTCATCTGTAAAAAATTATTTTAATTTGAAAAAAAATATTTTTTTTTACTTTAAAATTTTTCGAATATTTGGTTCCAATGCACTATCCCCAGGCTGGGAATTGGATAAACAAGGTATTATTTTATTTTATTTTTTGCTTTTTTTAAAAAATGAGTAATCAGCATTTAAACTGTAGTTTTAAAACAAGTCCTATTTACTTTTTCAAAGAATACCTTGTATTTCCCATGTTAATCAGAATCGACAGCATCATTTTCATAATTGCTTACTATTTCTCTGATGAATGTGCCATACTTTATTTGTTCTTTAGTATTGTACATGTAGATTGAGTTCAGTTTCTTTCTTTTTAAATTTTTTTAATAAATACCGTTGCACTGTTTAGCTATATCTAAAGTCAATGATTGAAGCAATTTTAAAGTAAATTTCTGGATCAGAGTAAATGCATATTTTAAGACTTTTGTATTATCAAAATGTGTTTTAGGAAGAATTACTAAACAAACATCTTTATCAGCAGTGTATGAGAATGTTGTTTCACTTTTTTCAATACTGGGGATTTATGTAATTAATCTTTGCCAACTTGATACCAAAAGAAATTGGTTTTCTTGTTTTGTTTTTCCCCATGTATTTGAATAATTATGTATTCAAATAAATAGTATACTTTTAAACAAATAATAATTTGAGTAATTGTTCTACAAGGTAATTAGCACTCTAGTCTTCTTTGCAAGTTGTTTTTGCTCAAATTATTACTATAATCTTTTTTTTCTTCTTATTTACTTGGAAGAATTCTTCACATAGCACAGATTTAACCATCTGCCTTTCAAGCATTTTTATGCATTGTAGTAGAGGCTTTCTTTACAAAGTGTATTGATTTATTTGGCAAATGTCTGCCTAAATAATTACCAGATATTCTGGTGTTCAAATCTTGACTTTAGTATTTATTAGTGGTGTGACTCCTAGGAAATTGCTTAATCTCTCCCTGCCCAATACCTCTTTGCTTATTTGTATAAAGGGAAAAATGATGCCTAATCACAGTTGTTTTTAGAATTTAAATAAGGTCATATATGTAAAGTGTTTTATTTGATGGTTGGCACATTGAAAACACTGAATAAATGCTAACAATTCTGATCTTAATAAAATTACTTGAAAGTATTGTAAACATGCATTAATTTTATCATTAATTCACATGAGCCCTGTCAACTTTCTGTCTGGCAAGTTCTCTCCTTTCCTCTGGGAAGCAGCTGGCTTGGAGATATAGTCATGATACCCACTCTTCCTCTTTGGGCTAACACTTAAAATACTCTAGTGATAAGAAATTTGTAGCTTTCTAATACTAACAAAAGGTTTCATATTATTTACATAGTGTGTATTCTCCAGGTATTATGAAATATTTTTTAGATATAGACATAAATTAGTTAGAAAATCTAATATCAAAAATCTTATCATCTAATTTTTTACCTTTTGATTTTTAAATTAATATTTTATTAAGACTTTATCCAAGTTCCAGATTCTGGTAATGGCACAATAAATGTCTTGGGTAAAACTGTTGCTGGTAGAAATGGGGTCCTTGCAGTGTTGGGAGAAAAGCATTTCTGAGGACCCACCTGGGATGAGGCCCAGTGGTAAGATCTCTTTGGGTTGAAAGAGATTGCTGCCCCCAGGTTCCCAATGCCCCATCTCCATTTGTCCCCCCCCCCGTGAAAGAAGTCTAGCCTTGTTTTCATAAAGCCCAAAACAAAGGCCAAGTTCCAGAAACTCTATGCCATTGGTTTTAGTCCACATCAAAGCTTAGTTCAGTTCAAACTTTGTTCCTGTTGGGGTAGCTTGGCTTCTGCTCCCTCCTGCGCTCGGGCTAGCGCTGCACTGCTCTCCCCAGCTGGCGCTGCGCTGCTCTCCCTGGCTCTGCACTGCTCTCCCCAGCTAGAGCTGCACTGCTCTCCCAGCGCTGCATTGCTCTCCCTGGCTCTGCACTGCTCTCCCAGCGCTGCACTGCTCTCCCTGGCTCTGCACTGCTCTCCCCAGCTAGAGCTGCACTGCTCTCCCCAGCTAGAGCTGCACTGCTCTCCCCAGCTAGAGCTGCACTGCTCTCCCCAGCTAGAGCTGCACTGCTCTCCCAGCGCTGCATTGCTCTCCCTGGCTCTGCACTGCTCTCCCCAGGCACTGCTCTCCCCAGGCTCGCGTTGGCAGTCGCGTGGTTGCTGGGCCCCAGGCGGCTGCTAGGGCTGCATGGCTGCTCTCAGAGGGGCTGTGTGAAGGACAGGCAAGCACATGTTACCAGGCGAGAGAAACGCAGAGAGGGAAAGAGAAGACAGAGCTTTGCTAAGCTTTGGCTACATTATCTCAGACTTGGGAAGGACCGGGTGCCCTTTCCACTCTCCAATCCATTTCCCAGTCTTTCGCACGTTGGGTGGTGGGTTGGTGGGTTGGGCCCTCCCCTTAACCAACCTATTCCCTAGATCTTCCAGGGTTCTCTGTCCCTTATACAGCCTGACCTTCTCCCCAGGTGAGACAGACAGACCTCCTTGGTCCCCATCTTGGCTCCTACAGCGCATGTGGCCAGCAGAGGAATTTCGCCTGCTATTTTACTCCTCCCCAGCAATGGCTGGAAAAGATCCTTCCTGCCCCCCTCCTGTCCTCTTGAGGGATTAGGTCCCGAGGGTGGAGGGTGCGCTGTGGAGTGTGTGAAGCTGTAACTTCTAGTTAAGCAGGCTAATGATCCAGTTCAGCTCCCTAGTCTATTATGCTTAATAACATCTGATTCTCTCTGCTCCCTTCGTTTATTAATATCTAGTCACCTGTGCTAACAAAACTACCTACAGATTACAATTACAAAATTTTAAAAGATATCAACAACAATAATCTTGAGTAGAGACACAAATTTGGTAGCAACCAGAGGAAAGCTTACCTTTGAAGTATTTCAATTCTAACAGATAACAATTATGAGTTTGTTGCTGGTCTTATTAAGGGCATTACCTAAATTCTTACAGCTCCAGTAGAAAATCATTACAGCCTACCTGGCTAGTGTTTCTGAGCAGAAAGGTCAGGGCTGGCAGAGCAGCTGGAAATGTATAGGTTACATTTGGAAAGTAAGAGAGCCACAGAACGGGCTAGATCCCCAAACTGGATATAATCTCTGCCTCAGTCTCTGGATGACTCCTAAATTATACATATATGGGGGGACTCTTGGGAGCCTAGTGGTAAGGCAGGCAGAAACCAGCAAGGAAATTACCCTTAAAAGAAAATATGGCACTAGGTGAGATTTGTGTTTGCTACTTTTTACCATGTGATTCCTTAACTTATGAACAATTCAGGCAGTAAGGAAGTCAAATGTTACTGGCTTGAAGTGTCAAAGGATAGAGCTTGAAGCTGTCAGAACAGTTGGGCATTTGGAGAGGTTGGGGGTGGGTACTTGGAAACAAGTGAACAACAAAGATGATGAGGGTGAATGTCAAAAGCCCAAACCTCACCGTGGGCAGTGTGGCTCAGTGGTAGAGTTTTGGCCTGCACGCTGAAGGGTTGCCAGTTCAATTCCAGTCAAGGGCATTTACCTGGATTGCAGGTTCCTTCTCTGGTCCCAATTGGGGCACGTGCAGGAGGCAACCAGTCAACGTGTCTCTCTCACATCCATGTTTCTCTCTATCCCACCTTCCTGCCTCCCACTCTCTCCGAAAAGCAACTGGGGGAAAAATGTCCTCTGGTCAGGATTAACAACAGCAACACAAAGGCCCAAACCCTTGGCTAATTATACAGGTTCAGAGGAGATCCACAAGACAAGCAAAATTACTGCTCAATTAAATTACTGCTAGAAGAAAAATTGTCAGAAGAACAATTAAATCCAGAATAACTATAAGGTATTCTTTATGATCCACAAAATATTATTTTCAACCAAAATATTTAAAGAAAAGTTTGCTGACTGGAGGCTGGCCGTGCTGGGGTGGTGGTGGTTTGGGTGGTGGGGATGGACTGATACAAAGAGTTAAGAGAAAGTTCTCAGGGGGAGGTAGATTGTTGATGACCTTGATTGTGCAGTGGTGGTTACATGGATCTAAACCTTTGTCCACACTTGTCAAAATGTATAAATAAAATGATTGCATTTTAATGCACAGACTATACCTCAATAAATTCAATGAAAGAGAAACTTAAACATTTTTTAAAAACACACAAGAGAAAAGTTTCTCCCAAGTTCCATAGATAAGCAAACAGGGGCCATACCAAAGGACAAGAGGAAAGGAGTGGTTGAATTTGTTATAATTCGTTAACATGCAGACCCTGCTACCTCATTTGTTTTCATTTGCAGCACTCATTACCTGACACTCGGAAACAAAAAATGATGCTTTCTTATCCCTTCACTTTCTCCATCCCCTTGTGGACACATTCCCCTCTATTCAACTATGATTTCTTGGTTGACTTATTTTAAAAATGCCTTCTAGTACACCAGAATAATGCCTGGTCATAGGAAGGGCTTGGTAGGTGTATTTTATTGTTGTTTAACTTGCTAGCATGTTTGAAAGAATTTTGAATGAACAACTAAAGAGAACAATTGTTCAAATGCCTCATATATGCTTCTCCCAAATTCTGCCACAGCTGGCCCTTTATCACCCAGGTCTTAACACAGATGTAATTTCATCAGAGAGGGGGTTTTTGCCAATTCCCTCAAAACAGCTCTCCAGGCACTCTTTTTTTGTGTGTTTTTTTTAGTATATTTTTATTTCAGAGAGAGAAAGGGAGAGGGAGTGGGAGAGAGAGAGAAATAGAAACATCAATGATGAGAGAGTCATTGATCAGCTGCCTCCTGCAGGCCCCCGACTGGGGATCGAGCCTGCAACCCAGTCATGTGCCCTGACTGGGAATCAAACCTCAGTCTTCTGGATCCTAGGCTGATGCTCAACTGCTGAGCCACACCCGATCGGGCTCCAGGCACTTTTTATAGCACCACTCCGCTCTGTCTTCTTAATGCTTATATGTTTTAAATCTTACTTTGTTGTTTATGTCTCAATTGATTTATAGGTTGTTTCCCCTACTAAAATGTATGTTGTTTGAGGGCAGGGCCTCCTATTTATTCACAGTTGTGTTGCAATACCTAGAGTAGTGTGTGACAATGTAGGTGCTTAATAAATACTTGATTGACTAATAAAAGACTGACAAAGGCCTCCATCAGGATTTCTGTACTGGGCTGCTCTTCCCACCACCTCAGCCTTTTGGAAATCAGCTCAGCTGGGCAGAGTGAGTAATTTCCCCCTTATAGCTGTCTTAACTTCATGCAGATTTTCCTTCATAAACTTGAAAGAGAGCTGGATGTCTGCCACTCAACTCAGCAGAGTGCTGAAATGCAGCTGGGCCCAGAGACACTTCAGGAGTCAATGGTACCTGCTGTTTAGCTTTTCTCCACGGAGCCTCTACCATCGTTGCGTGAGTACAGTATTTGTAAATTGTTGGAAGCAAGTGAACTGTGTTTAACACCCAATGGTTTTGTTGTTGTTCATTTTCCTTTTGTAGTATAAGATCCTTGAGGGAAGCTAATGTCATTATTGGAAGCAAAATAATTATCCCCAAGAAAAATGAGACACAGAGCTCTCTCTTTCCCCCAAATTGTACTGATATTTCAACTTAGCATTTGAAGCAAAATTAATTTAATTGATGCTGGTCATGTGCCATCAACATAATGTTATTTTTCTAAATATTTTATAAACACCTTTATATCTTTATATCAGAATTTTCCCTCTGTTTGATCTCAACAGGTCATAAACATCCCCCCCTCCCCATAGAACATAGGTCTTATAGGAAATCCCATCAGCTGTGGTCTGAGTGTTTGTGTCTCCCCTAACAATTCATATGTTGAAAACCAGGTCCCCAGTGTGATGGTAGTTTGAAGTGGAGCCTCTGGGAGGTGATTAGATATGAGGGGGGAGCCCTCAGGAATGGAATTGGTGCTTTATAAAAGAGGCCCGAGAAAGCTGCTTTGCTCCTTCCACCTGAGGTTACAGGAAAAAGAGCACAGTCTAGGGAGCTGGTGCTCACCAGACACTGAATCTGCCAGGGCCTTAATCTTGGACTTTCCTTCTCCAGAGCTGTGAGAAAGAAATGCCAGTCTATGGCATTTCTGTTTTAATAACCAGAAGGGACTAAGACCTTATAGAATTTATAAACATTCTTAATTATTTTAAACTTACAATGACTTCTGATCTTGTTTAGTCTGACAGATCTCCCTCTGTATCGTATACTTTCACATGTAATCTTACCCTGTCTTATGTTGGCCTGTAACACTTGTCTCCATAAATTCCAAAGTAAAAGTTAGAGAGCATATTTTTTTTCTTGAATCTTTCATAGCAATTAGCCCGGTCCTGGATGCGTCTTTATTGATTTCTTATGAGGAACATGACTTTCAGTCTATCTTTGTGATGAAGAAAAAAGTTTTTAAAAAGTTTCAGAGTTGGAAACATAGATTACTTTTTAATACACATTTAGTTCCCTAACATGTCAGTGCAGGCTTGATGATCTCTGCTGAGTGTGTGTGTCACACATACCCCACTTACACCTTGCGGCTGGAGAGGGTTAACTGCGGCGGCTCCCCGCACCCAGCTAGGTGCTGGCCCCCTAAACCGCAAGTCATTGCACAGGCGCGGGAGTCATCTAGATGCAAAGGATTTCTCAACACATTGATTTCTCGCATTGATTTAACTAATTGCCATATGCAGGTGATTAATTCATGAGTTCTAAAATAAATGCTCCCTTTCTACCTGGTTCTGTGCCAAGTAATTGGGTGAAGTTTTCTCATGGTACGCCTGATCGTTTCATTTTTGTCTTCTTACATGGCGTTCCTTTTGCTGGGAATGTGCTGCGCACCCCACACACTTACTCTTTTCTTATGTGTCCTCTCTTTTACCATCAACACTCAGCTCAAGTGTCCCTTTATCACTGGAGCCTTCGGATCTCTTGGTCTGAATTATATGTTTTCTCTTTTCTCCTGCTCTCCATGCATCCTATGATTATGTTAATAAGTATTTGCCATACTAATTTGTATATTTTCCTCTGCAAGGCTGGGAACTAAATTGAGGGGTACCTGATGAAGGATAGGTGGTAATTTGCATTTTTTCTCTGAATTAATTGGAAGGTGTTTATATGTAATCAAGAGTCTGAAATGCAATAGACAGAGAAAATATTTTAATAGAATGCTCCACACCATGTTTGCCCATGACTGAATGTTTCTACGGCTCATGTGTCCAAAAAACATGAGAAATTTTAATTAATATTTTTTCATGGGAATGTGGAAACAGTGTTCATATTTTTATTTAGTATGTCTACTTCAGAGGGATTTTCACTGAATTAACAATCATTACATAATTAATATAATCAAGGCCACTGCAAAATATTGTCTTTTCAATAAAATAATCGTTTCTTATGACTAATGGTGATTAATGATGTTTATTTGCACCACTATGCTCGTCAATGTATATGGAAATTATTGTTCCAATGACAAAGATCACTTATAGTTTCTAGTTGTTTTTAAAAAATGGAGTATAATAAAACTTTTATGATTTCTATGTAGAACTGAAAAAGTAAAAATTACCCAGCCACCAACTAACTGTGGTATTCTTTCCAAGTAAGACAAGGCAGCAAGCAGTACAAAAATGACTAAATCTCCTTTCTTCTCAGTAACATCTTTTAAAGAGATTTGTCTGTCCTTACTAATGACCAGTGAAATATTGCTTAAAACTCCCACCTACTAGTTTAAAGTATTAAAGCATCTATTTACTAGATTGTTCCAGCTTCTTAAAGACAGAAAACCTAGAATAGGTGGTCACTTCCCTAATTTCTTCTCAAAATCACCCAATAATGTTCAAATCGTAAGGTTCCTCTCTTAAATCTCCTTTACTGAGCTGTCCTTGCACTTACCTTAGCTTTTTAAAAAATCTTTATTGCTGAGAGTATTAGAGATGTCCCCCATTTTCCCCCATTTCCCCCCTTTGCCCAGTTTCCACCCCACTCCAGGCCTTCACCACACCATTGTCTGTGTCTATGGACTATGCATATATGCATACAAGTTCCCTTAGCTTTTTTCTTTTTTTAATCCTCAGCTGAGGATATTTTTCCATTGCTTTTAGATAGAGTGGAAGGGAGAGAGGAGGAGGAGAGAGAAAGAGAGACGTCGATGTGAGAGAGACACATCAGACACATCAATTGGTTGCCTCCTTCACACACCTCTGCTGGGGCCGGGAATGAACCTGTAACCAGGTATGTGCCCTTGACCGGGAATCGAGCCTGAGACCCTTCAGTGAACCACACAGGCCAGGGTTTGTTCCCTTAGCTTTTATTTTCTTTCCCTATATGCAGCCAACTAAACAAACAATTTTTTTTTTTTTTTTTAATTGCAAGTGAGTTGGTCTTTAGTGTGTGGCCTCAAAAGTCTGAGGTCTAAAATGCACTTTTCACAAATAACATTTCTGCTTATCTGAGTGAGCAGGAGTTTGACAGTGGTGTCACATGCAGGTGGATGTAGCGTGCTCTTAAGGTACTTAACTTTTAGACTCATTTTCTTCCCTACATAGATCTGGAACCTCGGTTCCCTCATTTCTGGGTTGGGAACTGGGTGTTAATGTTCCTTACAGGACTTAAGTTTCAGAGCCCTTGCCACAGATCAGGTGAATGAAGCAGGTGAAATTTCCTTGTATTTCTCCCGGGACCAGTCCTATCCACTTGTGCAGCCGTTGTGAACTATTGGGGGGAAAATTAAATGTGGTCATTTTTTTCCAGACAAAATCTTTAAAGCTGTTATTGGTTGAGTGTTACAAATATCAGCTTTGTCTTGGGTGGTCCAATTACCACCTTACTGTGATTCTTGCCACTTTATGTGCTTTAATATGCCCATAAACATCAAAGAAATGAGATTTATTGAAATATTTTGGCAATTAGAGTCTCCTCATTTTCTAGCCTCAATAGGTTAGCAGAGGGACAGTCAAGAATACATAGACCCCACATATTAATCGGGGATGAGATGAGCACCAAGGAAGCGATTATTTAATGATGAGGGAGTGCCAGCTGGCAAGCTCAGGGCACTAAGGCCACTGCAGCTCTCCCTCTAGATTCCATCACCCAATTGGAGAGCCCTCGACCTCCCCAAATTCCAGTAAAGGCCTTCTCGCACTGTAAACAAACGAGAGAGAAGGCCTATCTTTTTAGGGGCATTGATTGTATTAATAGGAACCATTGTGTCTAATTACCTTCACAGTGTCATAACCTCCTTTCAAGTATTGGCTTCAGTAATGGAAGATAGTTTGGGCCCGATAACAGTGATTGAAGTGGATTTCACCCTCAAAATGAAAATCTTTTGCTCAATGAAATGGATCTGCCTCTGAAAATACACTTCTCTCTTACGAATTATCACTAAAGACATGCAACATGATCTTGTTTTTGTTTTTTAACTTTACTATTTTTGCCAAAAGGGAAAATAAAATACAAACATGAAATCAGGGTTAAAAACTTAGAGACTAATCTGATTTTTTCCATTCTTTAAAATAGGTGCATTCATATGGTATATTTTTATAGTTGAGGCATGCGATGGAAAACAAACATTTGGACACATATTCCCAATGATAAAATCACTCCTCAGTTTCCCCCTTTGGATTTTTCCCTTCTGCTTGGCTTACAAACATTTTTGCTTATTTTTTCCTATACTGACTTTGTCAGCCACGAGTGACAGTGCCCTATGCCAAGTGCCACCAGGGGAATTATTAGCTGCTCAATGAAGAATTGCAGCTCCATTTTTGGTGTCACTCTGAGAATGTTCAATTGCAACTAAAAATAAAAGTGATATGCCCTCTTTGGAAAACAGCATGCTGAAAATTGGCAAAATACTTTCATGAGAAATTGCTGTGTTCAATATCTGCTTATTGCTGCAATCACAATCAGAATTTCTACTGACAATCCATTCTAGGCAATAAATACTCCTGGTGGCTGTCACGAAAGAGCATTCATTGCTTTACACGGAGCAACGATTGTTTCTCTCACTATGTCGCCAAGGAAACTTAGGGGGCAAACAACTGTATGAGTGTGTTGTGGTGTGTGTGTGTGTGTGTGTGTGTGTGTTGGCAGATTATTTTGGAAAATCTGATGCACTTTAACAACCTAGTATTTCCCCTATATGGGAAAAGTATATAGAATTAACTGGTAAAAGCAGTGGGAGTTAAATCACTGTTAGCTGCTGGTGCAACATGCTTTTATTTGCCTGCCTACATTCTGCGTCTAAATTCCATCACACTAGATTTCAAAGGCTACTTAAGTATTTGCAGTAGAATTTGGTGATGCCAGAATCCCTTTGAAGGTAGGCAATGTGTCTTATTCATCTTTCAGACACATCTAGCTTAGTGACAATAGATAAATTCACTTATTGGAGTAAACTAAATATGTAAGATTATTTTATTATAAAGATGTAAGTGTAGCCTAGAAATATCACTTTTGAACTGTTTGCTGTGGAACATTTGACTTGTTTTAACTCAGTCAGCCAAGCACATCCTTTCCTGATGAGAGGAAAAATATCACTTCCTTTTTTAAATTTAAATATAAGATGAATACTCACATACACGTTTATGAGTCCTCAGGAGCCCGGCTGTGATGATAAAGGAAACCCTGTAGAGGAATTCAAACTCCGCCTCCTTCTACCAGCTGCCATTCGGCATTGGATACTTTTTTTAATTGATTTATTTATTTATAATGTCTATTAAAATTTGAGAGAGAGAACGAGAGTGAGGGTAGCGGTGTGTGTTTGCCATTAAGAGAAACCTTTTTTATTTTGACTACATAAAATCTAGAAATGCTAAATTGTTTCTTAGACACCAAAAGGATAAGCGAAAGCAGGAAAGAAATCTAAAGATTTCCAACCTGTGAATTTAGGGCTAACCTAGCCTATGGTTTTAAAACTAAGCTATGAATTTAGGGCTAAAGTAATGAAAATATTATGTAATTTGAATGGAGCATTGTCTTGTTCAAGTTTTGTTCTGTTTTGTTTTGTTTTTTGTATTTTTTAAATGAACCCCAATTTTTTCAGATACAGATTAAGTTAGTTCTATAGATTTGTAATAATAATCATATCATACACTCATGGTGTTTGTTTAAATGTCCAATGCAATGACTGTTTATGCAATGGTGCTCATTTAAATCAAAATACCATACTTCCAGTATATAATTCTAAAGGGTTTTCCTAGGGAATGTTGTGTTCATGAGAATTATAGTAATGAATCTATATTTAAATAATACTATTGTAAAGTTATGCTGTGTACTACTAAGGACAACTGTGGCAACAAGTTAGTAGAGGAGCTAAACTAAAGAGCGTGCAAGCAGAATCGCTTCAGCAGAAACACAGGCAGGTGTTGTGTCCTGATTGTGGGTGTTCAGGACCCGGCTGCTGTGGAAGCCAGCATGGTCAAACCTGTTGGTGACCCTGGATTCATGAGCTCTCACTGTGTTACCCTCCTCTTTCCTGGGGGCCCAATGACCCAAGGGACAGCCTGGCACTTCAGGGCCTCTGTGGGCTGTGGGTGGAGCAGCAGGAGCAAAAGGCAACCTGGGAAAGGTTGGAACTTGGACATGACCTTGGTCAGCGTGTTGGAATCATTTTCTCTCCTCAGGTCCTGGAACTTCCTCTCACTGACCTTGGCTGCCATCCAGGCTTCTTCAGCTCTTCTCTTATGGCAAAGAATCTCATTTTGATAGTAGCAAGCACTTCTTTGTAGCTCTTGGCTCATGTCTTGGGCCATCTTCTTATACATGTTCAGAAACTGATAGGTGGAGCTCATGTCTCTCCAGACATTGAAAAATGTCTTCTCCATTTCTAAGAAGCACATTTCTACCTCAATCACTTGTTTCTGTAGTTGTGTCACATGACCTTCATGTGCATCAGGCAGAATTCGAAGCTTCAGCTTCAGCTATTTAATCTCATCTTTTAGGTTTGAATTTTCACACTGCAAAGATGCTGTCTTGGTTTGCAGACTCGTTATTTCTGCTGCGAGCTCTCCTTTCATTTGCTTTTGCTCTCACAATTGTCTGGCTATTTCCTGATTTTTCTGGGACACATTGACATCAGCATCGTGAGGAACACCCTTGAGATCACCTTGTGACCCATGGGTAGATCTATCCCCATTTTCTGCTTCCTTCATGTGCCTGTCACCAATGTGATCTCCTAGGTGCTCAGGCTTGGGGATGGTCTACAGGGGGTTTCCAGCCACTGACAGTGACCAGTGGACTCTGCTTTGCAGGACCTGCTCCATCCATGCATTGGACTACCCCAGCCTTTCTTTCTCTTCTTCCTTCTCTTGGATTTTTTGCTTCCACCCCATAATTTCTTCTTGGAGCAGTTTTGGACTTTCCGGATAATGACTGTTTTTGCTCAAATCATCTGTTATGTTCTTCTGAAGCTGTTCTTCATCAATCCCTGATGCTTTTGAGATGACTTTTCATCAGTCACTTGAGAAAGTTTAGGAGATTGGCTCTTGTGTGTCATTTTCAGTAAGTCCACCATGTCCTGAAGTGAGATCTGTAACAAGAGAGGACTGGCCTCCACACCACCTGACTTGAGGCTGTCATCAGCTTCTGTCACTGGTCCAATATTCTCACTACATCTTGCACAGACTTCATCTCTGGCCAATCACCTTTTACCTGGCACTTTCACGCTTCTTGAAGTGTGTTATCTTTCTGCTATCAAAGACATCACCACCAGAGTGACCATCAGGATCCCCAGGAGGAACGCAGGGAGTCCTGGGACAAGTCTCAAGCTCTCAGAAATCAAGCAGCACCGTGCACAGGTGCTCCAGGATCAGAGGGAAGGCGGATGCTGTGGCAGGCAGCAGGCCCTCCATGACTGGTCTGGCTCACAGCTCTGCCGCTGACAGCCAGCGCCGGTGGGCAGAACATGCTGAGGAGTGTTCTGTCTCTAAGGTTGCAGGTACCTAGCAACCAGGGATGATCAGTTGGGCTGGGGGAGGGGAAGAGAGTAGGTCTAGAAAACAGTCCCTAACTTCGCTCTGAAGTCAGATGTGATCACATTTCTCCAGGCCCTGGGGCAGGAGGAGAGCGCTGATTGCAGCTTGGAGATGGTCACTCTAAGCCCACCTGGCTCTACATCAAACCTATGGGATCAAAGCAGGGCTTGGCCACGTCCCTTTCTGTTCACACAAGCCCCTCAGGACAGACCTGGGCTAGTCCCAGGGTGAGGCCCATTCTCATCTAAAGTTTCTTTCTGCAGCGGGGAAGCCCCTGCTGCCCACAAAGGTCCCAAGGCTGTCCTTCCTCTGAGGCTCCCTCTCTCCTTATGTATGGTCACTGGGTAGACAGAGGCCCAGGACTCAAGGGGTATTACCTAAGGGACCTGGATTTCAATCCTAACATCTCAGGAGAAACCAGTTAGAATTGGGAGTCTTACAATCATGGAGTCTGTGCAGCCAGGTGGCCTGTTCAATTTCCTTGAAGGGGGTGACTCCGCTCCTGGGTGACCCCATGACCTGAGCTCCTTCCCTAGTGTGCCCCTGCTGTCATCAGCCCACATCTCCCAAGGTTGCCCCAGGAAGGGTC
Source organism: Miniopterus schreibersii (assembly GCF_964146895.1). NCBI lineage: Eukaryota > Metazoa > Chordata > Mammalia > Chiroptera > Miniopteridae > Miniopterus > Miniopterus schreibersii. The sequence continues at coordinate 73,794,436 of NC_138108.1, read as the reverse complement.
TCCAGGCCACAGAATCATCTTCATAAGTGGCCTCTGGGAGGGCGTGTCCTTCCCTTGGCTCAATTTGCCACCTTTTATGTCATGAAACCATGTTTCATTCTCCTAACATCTCTGTGGCAGACCCAGGTCAGCCTTCTAGTCTGTCCCCTGGGACTCTGCCATAATGGGCTGTCCCCCTTTTTTTAAAATTATTGTTGACAGTATGACAGATGTCTCCCATTTTCTCCCTTTTTGTCCCCGTTGACTCAGCCCCTGCCCCACCCCAGACCTACCCCATACTGTTATCTGTGTCCCTGGGCTATACATATATGCATAGAAGTTCTCTGGACCTATTTCTTTGGTTAGTTTATTTTGCTCATTAGATTCCACATATAAGTGAGATCATGTGACATTTGTCTTTCTCTAACTGACTTATTTCACTTAGCATAATAGTCTCCAGGTCCATCTGCAGCATGGGGGACTTTTCAATGGTCATGTTTCTACATAATAAAATACATTAACCATCATGTCAATATAAATAATTGTGAACATTTTAGATTTTCATACTTAACAAATCTGTTAATAAAATTATTTGTATTTTAACCAACTGATAAGCTTAGCAATATTTCAAAGAAGCTAAACTTTTTATAGTCAGCCACCTATTAATAGTGTAGTGTTATTTTTTCATCAAGTATTTAGGTGATGAGCAGAAATATGTATCCCTAAATTTTGTCTTCTTCAAATGTACTTCTAATTTCCAGCTTTCTAACTTCTCTGGCAACATGTATGTTATATAATTCTATTTTTCAATAACTCAGGCAATGTGGCCAAGCTTATCTTAACTAATGGCACTTCAGTTGTTTGGCTGGTGTTTCTAAAAATTAGGGTTCTAAGCTTTCTTCAAGGATTTTTTAATCTTCTCTTTGACCAAAGGAGGTCTTTCTGTCCAGCCAATATGGCAAGGTTGCATATCTTATTTTTAATATAAGAACCAAAAAAACTTGAGCATATGTCAACTGAATCCTTCTGCCTCTGGTGTTTTGCTTTTGTAATATTGCAGATAGTTCCACAAATCAAGACTTGGATGAAACCCATGTAAAATATGGCCTTTGCCATGCACCTCTCTCTCACTCTCATTAACATAAATATTAATTTTCTAGTTGTCTTCTTCTCAGTAAAGATACTGCTATAGTTTAAACCAGAAAAGTAGCAATCCTATTTGTTTCTTCCATGTATATTATTCCCTAGATCTAATCAATAAGGCCCATAATTTTATCTTCAAACCCTTTCTCAAATAAGTCCACCATCCCTATCCACTTTTTAACAATGCTCTTGTCCAAGCCACTATTTTCACTTATTCCCAGTTCAGAAATTACCTCCTTATCTGGTCTCTCTCTGCTGTAAATATTATGTTCTTCTAGTCCATTTTATAGACAGCAGCTGAAATGACACACTTGTCGATAGAAAGTATTACATATTGAACCACACTTAAAACCCTTTAATATTTTCTTGCTTTACTTAAAAGATAAATATTTTAATGTAGCTTGGGAGGCATTTATACTATGATGCTTTGTCTACAGAAAATTTTCAAATAAATATTTTTTCAATGAATGAAAATATTTTGTTGAATAAATTTATGAAAGAAAAAAGTTACATTATTTGGCAAATGAAACTAAATCTATGCCAAGTAAACCAAAGCTTAATGTTAACTTAAACCCAATGCATATTGCAAATTTAAAAACAAACCTAAGGAGTTGCAGTTAAGTCACTTGGATTGAATATATGTGTTTATCTTTTTCCTTTTTTACATGACAGTAATGGATAAAAAAAGCTATAATCAGGTAAAGAAAAATAATAGGTGTAAAAAAGTGACAGGGAAAGGATATAACAATAACAATTTGGAGCCTAAAAGATTTCACTCATATGAGGGCTATAAAAATGAAACTCATAGACACAGAAAACAGTATGGTGGTTACCAAAAGAAAGAATGGGGGGAGGTAGTAAAAGGTAAAGGGGCCAATCTATGGTGATGGAAGACGGTCTGACTGGGGGTGGTGGGCACACAATGCAATATACAGGTCATGCATCATAGAAATGTACCCTTGAAACCTATATGATCTTATTAACCAATGTCACCCCAATAAACTTAATAAAAAAAAAGCAAATGAATAGGTAGTAACTGACTTGGCATATCCCAGAACAATGATATGAATGAGCACTTTTGTTACATGAATAAGCCAATATTGATATTTTATTGTTAATTAAAGTTTTTATATATTTTTTGAGATATATTAGTTTTTAGCTAATTATTTTTTATTACAAGATTTCATACAGGATACTATATTTCATTTAGTTATCATATCTCCTTAGGCTCCTCTTGACCATGACTGCTACTCAGACTTTCTTTGTTCTTCATGACCTTGGCAGTTTTGGTGAGTACTTATCAGGAGCTATGTGGAATATTCAGCTGGGCCTGCTCTGACGGGTCTCTCATGAAGAGACTGGGCTGTGTGTTTTGAGGAGGAAGACCACAAAATAGAAGTGCCATTTTCATCACACACCAAGGGTACAGAGTATCTGTATTATTGTTGAAATTAACTTCAGTCACCTGACTGAGAAAGTACCTGACAGGTTTCTTCCCAGTAAAATGTACTCTATTTTTCGCCTTCCACATTGCACTCTTTGGAAGGAAGTCAGCATGTGCAGCCCCACATTTAAGGAGTGACGATGCCTTGTATATGGAGTTTAGCTAAATTATTTAGAATTGTTCTTCTTGGAAGATGTGTCTACTCTTTATCATTTATTTATTTAAGCATTTATTTATAGCAGCATAAATTCATGAATATGTCTTTTATACTTCGGTTTATAATTCAATATAGCACTCTATTTTATTTAATTTGTTACTCAAGTTGTTTCAACTTTAGCCTTTGGGAATTTCTTTAGTTGGCTCCTGTGTCCCTTTGGTATAGCCCCATCATTTAGTATGGTGTGTGTGTTTGTGTGTTTTCAACACTTCCTGAATTTCTAGCATTACAAGATGCTCCTGGTTCCTCTGGTATATATTCTGTCCCAGACCTAGAGTCAGACATTTTTTTTTGAACTGTGGTCCTTTCTTCTAGATCATGGTATTTGTGAACAAAATCTGGGCTTCCAGTACGCTGGTTTCTAATGGAGTGTTTTCAATTAATGGCTTCTAGACCCTCTCAGCTGGTAGAGCAAGGAACAAATGTATGCATGTATATTAACAACTTAATATACATAAATGTAAATACTTCTATATGTAACCATCTGTGTCTACACTAAGCTAAACATGAGTTAATGCTGATTTCTTTAAATCTAATTCATTACCACATGGATCCCTTTGTTTACCCCAAAACTCCTACTCAGCAGTTAGAAATCTGGTTCCTATCATCCACCATGAATTTACTTAAATGTTACATTCCTTTGTAACTATATAGTGGTATCAGAATTGTTAACCTATGTTCTTGTACAAATAATTATATCATACAGTGAGCACAGCTTATATGCAGAGATTCTACTAGTTTCCAAAGATGTAAAATCTGTACCATTTTTGCCTAACCATTTCAGTGACTTGTTTCATGTATGTGTAATCCAATGACATTCTTGTGTCCCATTCCATCCTAAGACCTCTCCAATTTCTAAATAATTGTTATAAATTTCAACATATTTAAGGTTCACTTGTGTAAAGTTCTGTAGGTTTTGACAAATACATAATGTCATGTATCCACCATCACAGAATTACATAAACTCAGTTTCACTGTCCCTAAAACTTCCTGCTTTACCTATTCAAGCCCTCCAACTCGGATCCCATCCCAGTCTAGTCCACTGATTTGTTTGTCATCACAGTAGCCTGACCTTTTCAAAATTGTCATTTAATACAATCTTGTACTTCAAGACTGGCTTCTTTCACTCAGCAATAACGTTCCTCCGTGTCTTTTCACTTTTGTTAGCTTATCACTTTTTACCCCTAAATAGTATCCCACTGTGCAAATGCACCACATCATGTTTACCCATTTATCTATTACAGGACATCTTGGTTTCTTCCCGATTTTAGTATAATCATGAAGAAAACATTTTTATCTTCAGGTATTGGCTATTATGCACATAAATCTTAAAATAGGTTGAGTAAAAACACAGGAACTGCTGGATTATATGGTAAGACTGTATCTAGTGGTGTGAGAAACTGCCAAACCATCTTCAAAAGTGACTTCGCCCTTTCACTTTCACCAGCAATGAATGAGTTCCTGTTGCTCTGCATCCTCACAGCAGCTGGTTTCGGAGCTTAGCCGCCCTACAGCAAGGGCTACGACAGGCCTCAGTGCAGTGCAGGAGAAGCCGAAATGCAGATGCCAAACGATCGTTTTAAAACTTGAATTAGTATCCTCCAAAAAATAAGGGGAGATATTGATTGGAACCCCGTAACACAAACAGGATGCAGTAAAAACAATAATCATAAAACAAGAGTTTTTGAAAGTTAAAACATGGTGGCAAAAAAAGAAAATTGCACAGAAGAGTTAGAAATGAGTAGGTTTATAAAAACAAGAAGATGAAAGTCAAGATGACATGAACCGACAGACAAAGATAAGGAAATTAGGTAATCAATTCAAGATGTCCAAATCTGGGGCAGAATGAACAAGGAATAAACAGGAGAAAGGAAAGAGCAAGGTGCAAGGAGAAAGGAAAAATAAATATATTTTCACAAAAATTATAATTAAAAAATCCTAGATTTGAAAAAAAAATAGTTTCTTAGACAAAAATAGGACATATGCAATGCTTGAAATAGACCCACATGATTGTGAAATTTCGGAGTACTCGGGACAAAGAGGAACAAAAACAAGCAAAGTTCTTTTAGGAAGGGGAAAAATAAAACTATAACAGTATCAGAATCAAAGCGAATGGCATCGGTCTTCCTTCCCCCAAGCCAATATCAAAGGCTGAAATTCCTGCTAAATTCCTGAGGGAAATATTATTTTAAAACTAGAATAGAAGCTCGGGTGGGGTGGCTCAGTGGTTGAACATCGACCTGGGATCCAGGAGATCCAGGGACTCGATCCCCAGTAGGGGGCCTGCAGGAGGCAGCGGATCATTGACTCTCTCATTGTTGATGATTCTCTCTCTCTCTCCCTCTCCCTTCCTCCCTCTGAAATCAATAAAAATACATTAAAAACACAAACACTAGGATACAATACCCAAGTTAACTGTGTTTACCCTGCATCACTGAGCCACATTATCACCTGCGGTTTGTCAGTTCTTCAGGTCCTGTGCTCTCAGCTTCTCTTTCTACAATTACGCGGTTACTCTAAGTTTATTCCTTTTACTGGAGACATCATGCCTTACATGCCTGTCGCGTATTTCTATTGCTGTTTCTGCTTTCATGTCTATTTATTGTTATTTCTCTTTGTGTCCCAAATTCTGTTGCACAAATCTGCTCATGCCTATGCCTCTGGTGCCTAGAATCGTGCCCTATTTATTACATATTTCATGGCTCATTCGTATTTTCCTGAGTATAGAGCTATAGCTCTCCTGGATGTTTCCTTCCCATGGGGTCAGGTGTCTGAACAGCTCCTTTTTCTGGAGCCAGGCTATCTTTATTAGAAAGGGAAAGAAAAGGCTATTTTCTAGCCTCAGCGTTGCATCGCTCCTATTTTGCAGGAGTTGCCTTTATGTTTCCTTCAAGATGATTAGAGCACAAACCCGCACACCGAGGGGCTGTGTGACCACAGGGCCGGACCCCACGTCCCTGGGGTAGGCCTGGCGCTTCGTCTGTCACAGGCCCTTCACAGGCGGCTTCTTCATTCTCCCAACAGGATCCTGGGCATCCTCTGATCTGTGCTTAGATTACAGACTCAACACCTAAAATTAATTAAAAAAAACACCACTTTTTCTCAGAAATATTCTGAATATTGCTACCTTACTTTTAAATTCTACATGTGAGCGGACACCGATGAAGCTATTTTTACAGGGAACCTGTCTGAAGGAGCGGTTTTGTGAAGAGAGGTAAAACGAGGAAAGCTTTTCCTGGGGTGCGCAGGAAGCCGTCCCAGAGCAACGGCAAAGGGCCTTTCGCCTCTGCTTTCATACAAAGGGAGGTCAAACGGAGGCCTCCACAGGCCATCTTCTGAAAGCCAGGACTATGAGGAGCTGAGAGATGGTGGCAGGTGGTTCGTACTGAAGGCAGAAACAGGGTTTTCACCGTTTTGTTTTGCTTTGTTTTGTTTTTAACACAGAACAAACATGTTTCCCTTTGCGCAGTGTAATACCTAAGGACAGGGCCCGTCTTCCTCTTTCCAACCTTATTTCGTGCTCCAGATAAACACCCAGAGTGTATATACTCTTTTTTAATGTAGATCTGGGAATTGCGTTGACTTGTAGCTGTTTTCTCCCTACCAGTCAGGGCTTGGCCCCTTCACATAAATTTCTTGCCTTAAATACTGCTTTCATTAGAGTTTCTCTCCTGGATCTTGACCCTGCTGAGCACCAGGAAGGTTGGAGATTGTTTACTAACTTTTTTTTTTTCTAGTTGGGAGGGAAAGAGAAGGAGAATACTGTGTTTTTTCAAAATGAAACTGGACACAATGGGTCCAGGCTGCCTGTCCCTACTTCGACCAATTAAGCAGAGACAACGTTGAGTGGAATGTGAGCATTTATTCCATTATGGCCGGCAAATGGGACAGCAGTGGGATTTGTCCACAGAGACTCTGCTCTGTTCCTCCCTCCTAGCCTGCTGATCATACAGGGTGAGGAAGGAAGGCTGCATGCAAAGGGGGGAGCGGGGCGATGACTGTGCAGGGCTGTGGTCCTGTGTCTCCTTCCAAGATCTTGGAAGTCCCACAACAAGGTAGTTAATTTTCAATGGTGGTAAAACCCAGCTGCCAGCCCCTGGGATCTGTGGGTGGTCGGCACTCCTGAGGTTAACTCCTGGAGGGGGTCAGGCTCTAGGCACAGCAACCAAGTCACACGCATCCTGTCCTCTTTCTGTTCTCAAAATGCATTTTGTTTCTGAGCAGTGGACCCACCCAGGCCCCAAGGTGCCTCATCTCTGTACAGCTGTTTTCCTTCCTGCAGCACATCCTCCAGTTTCCCAGGGTCTGGAGGAAACCTCTCATTTATAATCAGTAAGGTGAATAATCGTTAAACAACGATGGTCCTGTTCCTATCAGGTGCCCTCCCCCTTTCAGAATCACAGCCCACAGAGCATGATCAACATCTCTGCCCCCAATAAAAAGGCCCATTTTCAGGATCCTTCCTCAGTATTTCACTAACATGCTACCTCCTGTCACACCTGCTCCAGGGGGCCTCGTATCTGCCCTACCCAACCTACCCTACAAATGGCTTCGGAGAAACCAATAAAAATACGTCTATAAAAATACTTCACACACTACAAAGATTTACTCAATTAAATAATTGATTTGTCCCTTGTATGACTGTATTATCTGAGTATTATTGAAAGTCTTGTGAAACAAAAAAATTCTTCATAAGCATTAGAAAATATGGAAAGTTGTCAAGATATAAGATTTACTGTGTAAAAAGAGACAGATTAAAATGGCACCAAGAATTTATTCCATCTCTAAAGTTAGTAAGATAACATTTTGCATATAAAATAGAAACAATTCTGGCATAATCCCACCAAAACCTCCATCCAAAGGGGTAAATTCTTGAAAGAATGAGACCTATATTCTTAACCTCTTGGTTGTTCTGAAACGGTTATTTCCAAACATCCAGTGGTCTGGATAATAGATGTCAGGTGGTCTGGATAATGGATGTCTGTCTGGACACATGAACATCTTTCATTATATACACACACACACACACACACACACACATACACACATATATACAGATATATACATATATATCATTATATATATCATTATATATACACACACATATATACATATATATATATACACATACATATATACACACACACATACATATATATATATCTATATCCTGGATATATATATCCAGGCATAACTGGGAAGTTCAAAAGTTTAAGTTCCTAGGCTAGTTAAAGCAAGACAGAATTGTTTCCTCATGTCTTAGCCTACTTGATTTTAGTAATTTAGCACCTTAACTGTATTGACTCCATTTTATTTCATTGCTTTTTTCCTCAGAATCATAATGAATCTTGAATATAATAAGGCTGAGAATTTTCATGATGATCCTTCTATAATGAAACATTATTATGAAAATGATGATTTGTAAAAATTAGTCCTACATACCCTTACAGGGTGATTTTGCATGGTGCAGTGGAGGCAGAGATTAGTGCAGGCGTTGGCAACACCTCCTGGTTACAGTCCTAAGAAATCACCCACAGCATCGCTTGATTAGACCACCTCATGTAAAGCCTCCACTCATCACACACAAATGATGATAGGAACAGTCAGTTATGAGCCTAATATGTTCAGTATTCAAAAGGAGATTCTTGATTGTAGCTTCTTGAGAATTAATGAGCACATTATTATATTTGTATCTTCAAAATGACCTTTTCCTTTCTTCTCTCTCTGTTCACTTTGAATGAATTCAGCTATAGTTCTTACAATTTCTTTAGAACCTAATAAAAAAGCCTGGTCAAGGGAGCATTCCCTAGATTCCATTAATCTTTTCATGGGTTTTCAAGAGCCTATTGTTTTCTCCTGAAACATTTGATGGCCTTTTTGTGAGGTTTCCTCACAGCATAATTTATGTGATAATTTAACCCTCGAATGAGGGGAATCAGAAATTTCAGCATTGTGAATAGAGAGAATGCATAAATGTCTAATTAACTGACATCATCACCAGCTCTTACGCAGCTAGAATTCTCCATTTCTGAGTAGGTATTTACTATTAAAAGCTGTTTTTATGGTGTAATTTCTAAGTTTCACTCCAGATTAGAAAAGCAGAAGAGCAAAATTTATACTTGTAGGTACATATGTGACATTTAGAGCCTGTTTTGACTGTATATTAGGGCTCTCAATGAAGAATAAGTTCTCTGACATCTTAAGTACTAGTTTTTTCCCAAATGAAAAATCTGCATATCTACTACTAGATGTTGAATATAAATAGGAGTTTGCAAGATTATAAAAGGCTTTTTTCCCCCCATAAAAAATAATTAGGGACATCACAAGCATTCGAGCCAGCCCAGGCTCGTTTACCCCCAGACCTACCTGTTCCTGTCCTTGCCATGGTTTGCTAGGTGTGCGAGCGGGATGAGCTCCGGGAGCCCTTTCTCAGTCACTTCTGCTGCTGCTGCCACCTTCGTTTCAGTCAAGGCCACGCCGATTCAGAGGGAGACAAGGGGGGAAACAACGCTGGGGCGTGCGCCCCGAAACCGCCAGGCCTCAGGCGGCACAGGCAGCAGGCAGCAGGCTGGCAGGGCCGGGCCTTCTCTACCGCACTAGAACCTCCGGCCTAATGCCAGCTCTTGCAGAGCGACTCCCTCCCCTGCCTTCCAGAAGACCTGGGGGTTCTAAGCGCCGAGTGGCCTTCTCTAGTTACAAATCTCTGACTTGCCTCACTCTCTCCTGTTGGCTGATCAGATAGATGATAGACAGGTGATAGATAGATGATAGATGATAGATAGATAGATAGATAGATAGATAGATAGATAGATAGATAGATAGATAGACAGACAGACAGACAGACAGACAGACAGACAGATAGATAGACAGACAGACAGACAGACAGACAGACAGACAGACAGACAGATAGATAGATAGATAGATAGATGATAGATAGATGATAGATAGATAGATAGATGATAGATAGATAGATAGATAGATGATAGATAGATAGATAGATAGATAGATAGATAGATAGATAGATGATAGATAGATAGATGATAGATAGATAGATAGATGATAGATAGATAGATAGATAGATAGATAGATAGATAATGAATAGATGATGGATAGATTAGATAGATAGATAGATAGATGATAGATAGATAGATAGATGATAGATGATAGATAGAGAGATAGAGAGATAGAGAGATAGATAGATAGATAGATAGATAGATAGATAGATAGATAGATAGATGATAGATAGATAGATAGATAGATGATAGATGATAGATAGAGAGATAGATTTTTAAATTTATTTACAAGTAGATTTGTTCAAGAACCAAACTCCATATTAACTTTACTCATCAGGATCTTAGATAAAATAGTTCATGCTTGTAATGACAGCAGTCACCTTTCTCTAGTTCCAGATTTCAGTGGAAATTTTCAACTCTATTACTATTAAAATTAATGATTATTTCTTGTGGGTCTAACTCTTTTTCTGTCCAATCTGTAGAATGTCTGTAGAAGTTACTAATAGTTTATGTAAATTTGAAAATATTTTATCCTTTAATGTCTTTATGCCACAAATTTCATTAATATGGTTGTGAATATTGCTCAGCCAGAGTGGTTCCACGGTTGAGCGTCAACCTAGAATCCAGGAGATCCAGGTTTGATTCCCAGTCAGGGCACATGACGGGGTTTCGGGCTCGGTCCCCAGCAGGGGGCGTGCAGGAGGCAGCCGATCAATGACTCTCATCATTGATGTTTCTCTCTCTCCCCTCTCCTTTCCTCTCTCTGAAATCAATAAAAATATATTTAAAAAACAAAAAAACGGAATGTCAAAACATCTTTTCACTTTTGTTGTAAAAATGTCCGATGTGTTAATTTTTCAACTATGTTTATTAGTGACCTTGGTGACATTTTCTCTTTCTTTATTTTTCTTTCCCTTCACTCTTCCCTGTCCCTCTCCTGCTCACCCTTCTCTTTCCTTGTTTTCTTTTCTCTCTTTATATCAGTTTCACAGGTTTTAACGTAACAATCCTCCATAAAACATCCTGTAAAATACAAAAGGTGCTACCCAGCTTTTGCTGAGATTTGAAAAAAGTTATAGAATGCTATTTAGCTATCCTATGTGTATGATAAAATTTATATCCTAACCCTGTGGACCCGATGCTTTTGTTATTGGTTGCATTGGCCTCCTTGCTGCTGTAGCAAATTACCATAAGCTCGATGGCTTAAAACAAGACGGTGCTAAAATCAAGGCGTGTGTTCCTTCCGGGGGCCTGTGGGGAGCATCTGATTCCTTGCTTCCCAGCTGCTTGAGGCTGCCTGCGCTCCCTGACTCATATCCCTCCCCTCCCTCTGTCTTCAAAACCAACAACTGACGGCTGGTGTAATTGTTCCTATCACTCTAACATGCACTTTTCTGTCTCCCTCCCTCACATTTAAAGATTCTTGTGAGAGTCATCTCTCTTTTTTAAAAGTCACCTGATTTAAAACCTTATTTTCATCTGTTATATTAATTCATCTTTTCCTTGTAATATAACATATTCACAGGCTCCAGGGATTAGGAGGTGAATATCTTTGAGAGCTCATTATTCTGCCTAAATTAAGGATATTTGACCATATTTATTTTCTTATGTGTTTGTTTTCTATTTATTTTGAGCCAATGATATTTATTGGCTTTTTTTGAGGAACAGATACATTTAGTTTAAGTTTTCAAATACAGGGTGCTAATTTGCATATAGTGTTTTCTTTTAATTATTTGATCTGTTATGTATCTAGGATTCCTACTCCTTTCCATTTTAAATCTGTTATTTGTTTATTTCATTATTATATTCTTCAGCAGAAATAAAACATTTTCAAGTTATTACTGTTTTTTAATTTTATGGCTCTTCACAAATAATCAGCTTTCACTTACAGCTACGATTATTTTTGGTAGCTACATAAATATATATTTTATGTTTAGTTAATTATGTCTTTCTTTTACTTTGTTTTTATTTGGCTCTTCATTTTAATAAATATATCTTTATTGATTTCAGAGAGAGGAGGGGAGAGAGAGAAACATCGATGTGTCAGTGATTGGCTGCCTCCTGCACGCCCCCTACTGGGGATCCAGCGCACAACCCGGGCATGTGCCCTGGCCTGGAACTGAGCTGCGACCTCCTGGATCCTAGGTCGACGCTCAACCCCTGAGCCACGCCGGCCAGGAGACTCTCCATTTTTTTATCTTTCTTGTGTGAAAATATAGCTTTAGTCTTTCTTATTTTGAAAGAATCTAATTTGCCACTAAAGTGTCCTCTGGATACTTCTTCATCTGTATCCCCAAATGTCCATTGCACTCACTTCTAAATAATTAAATATTTTTATTTTATCTTTAGCCACCAAATTACTGAGGTCAGTGCTTTTTAAAAATAAAAATTTTTAGTAGATAAATAAATTTTAGCAATTGGTTTGTTACTTTTTAATTTTAACTATGATGACCAGAAGTAGGTTGTTACAGAAAAAAAATATATATATCTTTTTTAATTCATGAAGAATTTCAGTTTCCCAGAATTCATGATTTATTTTACTTTATCCGCATGCTGTGAACATCTAAAGATAACTGGAGGTTGCACACAATCATCACGGCGGCGGCGGGGCCCCGGATGGCACGGAGGAGCCCCGCGTGGGCACAGGGCCCGGACCGTGGCCCCGGAGGGCACCTGGGCAGCGCCAGGAGCCTGCACCCCGCAGGCCCAGCCCCCCAGGGACCCCACGGCCCAGGCCTGGGCCCCCTTTGTTTAATTTATCAAGGACATTGAGAATTTGGCCATTCTGAAGCGCTTGTAAGGCTGCAGGCTGTGCAGGGCGCCACCGTGCTTCACCTGAGTGACTGCTGTGGCCTCAGGTGAGCCCCTCCATCCAGCCCCCGCCCCCAGCGAATCCCCGGCCACGTGCTCGGTGCGGGGCAGACCCGCAGCTGCTCTGCTCAAAGCCCCCCGCTTTCACTCCCGCGCCCTTCCAGGCCTTTACTTAACACGTTTCCTTCTCAGTAAGGCCCTGGCGGTGACCTCATGGGACACTGCAACTGTCCCCCCCACCCGGGCTTGCTTTTCCCATTCCTCGTTTTATTTTTATCCAAATGCATACCAACTTGTAACAAATTACGTATTTCATCTATTTTTTAAATTGTTTGTTCTTTTCCCATAAGACTGCAAATTCTTCAGGACAGGGATTTTTTTTAAACTTTTAAAACCATGAACACTCAGAAGAGTAACGGTCACATAGTGAGTGCTAAATAAGCTTTTGTTGAAAAATCACTGAAAATACCTTGTGTCCTTCAAGTCCTTTACTGTCTTATTTATTATTTTGCCCCTTTGCTCATTTCTGGGAATTCTGCGTTGAACTCTACCAATGCGTTTCTGGAATTTTCAGTTTCTTGCTTGCTGCTTCTGCTTTACATTTTTAGTGTTACGTGTTTAAAGGTTAATAATTTATATATTTTTGATGAGCTTTATTTTTTATTAACGTGGAATTTTACTCTGGACTTGAATTTGGTTTTTGTTTTATCAGTATTGTAACAGCAGCTTTGTTTTCATTAGCACTTGTCTCCTGTGTCTTTTATTATTCCTGTACATTTTTCTTTTTCTAATTTGACTTTAGGTGAGGTTCATAAAAGAAAATAGATTCTGGGCGTGTTGTGGGGTTTTTTTTGTGGTGGTTGTATTTTATAATCTGAGAATTAACAAATTTTATAGAGAGAATTTATTTCACATCTTATAACTGTTTTTCTGATACTTGATTTCCCAAACATCCACATTTTCTTAATAAACCCCAACACTGAGCAATATATTCCTTTACCCTGGTACTCCTAGTCCTACTCTTCCTTTTGAAGACAGAAAACTTAGTGCACTACCGTTTACTCCATCCTCACACATCTCCTTTCTTGAATTCATCTAGGATATTTTTATTGCAATAATAATTTTTC